>NC_143523.1:17661293-18953793 GCF_031878675.1 Megascapheus bottae
TTTCTTCTCCAAGGTCCTGGTAAAATAGAAATTCAGTACACTTTTTGAAAAAATCTACAGGTACTATTTTAAAAGAAAGAAAAAACGAATGAGAGTAAAATCCAAGCTTATATGTTGGTAATATATATTGAGAGGACAAATTGACCATTCGTTTTATTTTTCATCCTTTACTCAAAACTATCCAGACAGCCATTCAGTCTCTGAAAATAACTTAAAAATAATGTTTATCACTCACTTCCAGTTATACGCCGAGTTGCCAAAAGGTACCATTTGGAATTAGCATTATCCTTTGAAATTGTCTTCTCTTTGTATATACCCCATATCCCAATCTTAGCACTTCAGAGTCCTACTCAATATTTACCTCCTCTTAAACCTCTGGATTTCCAAGTCCTATCTGTTCTATTTTTGTGAAAGATTCATGCCACGTTCTCTTCCATTCTCCTTAGCCTTTGCTATGGTTCAGTCTTACTCACCCACAGCTTTTCATTCACCCCCTTTACCCCACGATGTCATTGCACTGCTCAAGGACTCTGATAAATGTTTCCTTCATTCTTCATTGCTGCCAAGGTAAAACTAAAAAGGGGCCCTAATGAGGTTCTTGCCAACCTAGGCTTTCATCTACTCTTTCTGACAAATTGCTAACCCAATCCCTATGTTAAATTCCTGAAGGCCAGGTAAGTAATTCTATGTACTAACTCATCTGGGGATCTGGCTACAATACTTTTATTAGCATTTTCCCATTGTTAGTAGGGCTGTGTTCTTTCAGATCAATATTTCCATCTTTTATGTCTTTTGCATGTGTTGGGGAAGTCATGCAATATCTGTCTGTGTGAAAGAAAAGTAATTTTAGAACTTAGTGGGGCTGCAGTTGTGTCAGAAACAGTGAGATAATTCAAAAACTCACAAGAAAGTTTCAGCTATATTAAAGAGAAGGGCATAATAACTATCCATGGTAAAAGAATTTTTCTGAATTATTTTCAGTCAAAAATGCCTAATCACATCATACTTACTCAGTTATAACAAGCTGAGAATATAGAATACAGTAGCCTAAAGTAGAAAAGATGCACCTCCCTCTGACATGTATGTTCCTTTAATCAGTTAGTTGTATTGATTCTTCTGCAATGCCCAGTGGAGACTCTAAAAGAACAGTCATGCTGTTCAACCTCTGGAGACCAAAGTGCCATGACAGGGGACCAGCTTGCAGGAAGTGAGTCTTCAGCAAGACTGAGGCCATGGAGCAAGCATTTCAGAGCAGGAGGAGTTCAGTGTCCCTGAATTCCTGAGTAGAGAGTGACCATTCTGGTCTTTTCTGGCTATTCTTGCATTAGAGCATTCGGACTGTAGTGGCTTCACCTCATTTACTTAGGTGGTCCATCAGGTTGGCAGTGGAGGCAGGCTCTTCTTTACTTCTCAATGGAGATAGAGGAAGCTGAAGGGGCTATGGTTCTATACATAGTCCTACCTAGGTATAAGTTATTTTTACTGATTTGGGAAGTGATTAGTTTTCAGGACCTACTACGTGTCAGGAATTGTTTTTTTTTTGTTTATTTGTTTGTTTTTTGAGAATGTATAAAGATCTTCATTACTGGGCTGGGAGTTTGGCCTAGTGGTAGAGTGCTTGCCTAGCATGCACGAAGACCCGGGTTTGATTCCACGGTACCACATGCATAGAAAAAAGCTGGAAGTGGTGCTGAGGCTCAAGTGGTAGAGCTCTAGCCTTGAGAAAGTCCAAGAACAGGGCTCAGGCCCTGAGCTCAAGCCCAGGACTGGCAAAAAAAAAAAAGAAGATCTTCATTATCATCAGGGTCATAATGTTGGGTTTCATCAGTCTTATTTCAACACTAGCCTTTACTAAGAAGCTTGGTTTGGTTCTTCCTATCTTACTGGGCAAGAAGAATCTTTCTCTCCTCCCAACTTAATTGTTATTTTGTCCCAAACTCATGTGGAGTTCATCATAATATACATGATATTGCAAATCTGTGTGAGTGACTGGAAGGAAGAGCACAGGTTTAGGAACTACATATCCAAGTTCAGATCTCAGCCTCACTATTTAATAATTGGATAATCTCATGAAATTATTTTACATGCCTAATCTTCATTTTTCCTTCTACAAAGTCTGATCTTGAGACCTGATACATCATCATTATTGTACTAGGCAACTTAACCTTTAGTATGTATTCTAAATAGATGAGGTTTTTGTTTTTAAATCCTCTTTTATCTCCCCTTCTAAAAGACAAGTTCCTTAAGGACCAAGACTTTACCTTTCACCTACTTCTATGTTGTAGACTATAATAACTTCAGTAGCAGGAATTTGTAGATTTGGACACCCATCCCACACCCACACCCACACACAAAAGTACTGATTCTCATCAAATTCACACCCATACATATGCAGGAATGTGCACATCAACTCAGTAACATATGCAGACTGAAATTCATGACATAGACTTCATTTGTTAAATTAGCAGCCATCAGAGGTGATCTCTGCCTTTCCATCTACCTTGCAAACATTATAGTTTCAAAGACATTGAAGTATATATTCAGAGGAGGAGAATTCTAGACATTTTAGATAGCACGGGTCTTTTTCCTTTTTTTTGTACTCTTTAAGTAGTTGTGTAAAGGGGTTTCAATTCAATATGTCAATGTTATCCATTCCTTCATTCTTTCCCCATCTGTCCCAGCCCCAATCTTCCCTTCAAATTACCTGATTCTATTTCACAGTCTTCATCTTCTCTTCCTCTCTCCATTGGTCTTCTGGGGCACAGTTTTATGTTGTACTTGTCTATTTGCTCTTGGCTAACCAACCGAAGTAGGAAGGACATCCACGATAGTGGAGGAATTCAAATAAAGACTGAATGATTGTACCCTGGATGGCTCTCACAGTGAGCTTGCCTGGAGCTGCTGATGCTGACAGCTTCCTCACACATTTCAGAAAATGAGGTCCTTGAAAGAAAAAAAAAATCAGCCCCCCCCCATTTTTTTTTCTTTCAGCTGCTGTCTCTTCTTAGGTCGTCCATTATCCTCCCAGACATTCTTGGCAGTGTCTCAGCTTCCTATGTTCTGAGCTGAGCCCTTGTGTGGCTTGTAAATAGCAGAGCACAGGGACAAGAGGTGATGGCATGGCAAGGCTGGGCTGCAGGTTGCTAGCATCTGTGCTGTGAGACCTAGATCAGAGCAGGTTCAATATCCTCGAGAGACTTGATGTTTCCTTTTTTTATTGCATTCTTGATCTCCACACGAGTGCTATTTTTCCTGCCCACTTGTTCTTTCTTCCACATCCTGAACTCCCATTATGATTTGCAAGAATCCCCTACAAATTCAGCTCAATGTCTCCAACTGGAATGTGAGCCCTTGACCTCTAATGCCTGCATTCACTAAAGGTCATCACTGACTTCCGACCCCTTATTTTAATGATTTCCTCTCCCTTGGGCTGCTGCCTCCCTATCATTTGAGCAACTAAGATTCTATCATTTCTGCAGACTGCTGTGGGAAATTTTTGTGAGGATGAACTGCAAGCCACTGCTGTGCATGGCAGTGAAAACATGATGTGAGCCGGACATATGCTCCTCATCTTCCTATTCGTGCCTTCCTAATTTGTAATTGCTGGGCACTAACGATTATTGATTGGATGCTGGTTATCACCTCTCGCGTTGAGTTCAGAGTTCAATAGCTTCTGGGGATTTTATCATGTGTTCAGAATTGCTTCCTTGCTCATTTCATTGTGATCCCCCCTCCCCGAGTATTGTTTTGTAATCAATATGAAATAGCGGGTGGGGGGTCAGGAAGGCCAGTCGTGCAGTGAGAACATTTCTGCTAGGGTCTTCTTTTAAGGGGCGTGAGGGAGCTGCTCTACTTGGTCGCATCTCACAGCAGTCATCAGCAAATATCGCAGCACTGTCTTCACATTCTTGTTGGAATTAAAATTAGACAATGTGGTTTGGACTGGAGATATGTGGTGAATAAATGGTAGATACTGTTATAAAGAGAATGAGGGTGATTGTGATTGTTCATCTCTTCAGTTCCAGAAACTGGGTGGCAAAGAAAGGGAGAATCATAGTTGGAGGCCAGCCCATCCAATAGCTTTACATAGACCTGCCCCAAGGACTTTGTGAATGCCAGACAATCACCCTACCTCTAGGCCACACTCCTGGCCCAATTATCAATTTTTTATGCGCACATGTAGTTTCCTTTTATATTGACCCCAAATCAGAACTGAGGAACAGAATCTGAGTGTCTTGTTTTAGAGTAGGGTCTCACTTTTATATTTCTAAAATCACCTAGTTAATATTGAGTTATTTTTAAAACTTGGTTAACACTGAGTTATTTTTATTCCTAGTCACAAAGTTGTAGGACAAAAATCCTGGTTCTCAAGGAGTTTGTGGGTGCTTGGGTAAAACTGGAAATGCAATTTTTTATCAAAGAACACAAAAGGGTTTATGCCTCAACATATTTACTCAAAACAATTGCTATAGCCAATGAGGTTTGGAGCCCAAGGCTGCATGGCCACTGATCTAGAAAGAAAAGATAGGCTTGGAATTAGAATGAAAAGAGCAAAGATATCGTAAACCCAGCAGCCCCTCCTCACCTGACATTCATCTCCTCCAGTCTAGTACCTTCAGAAAGAAATTTCTGCTCCTGCTTCTCTCTGGCTTTCCATCCCTCACTTTTAATTCCTTCTGATCAGTCCTAACAGTAGCCATGCAGACACTCTAAGAAAAATAGATAGAACTTAGCCCAACTGTATACCCTGTGAACAATCCATAGCTTCCAAATACCCATAAAACAAAATTCTACTTCAACTTGGAATGAGGGCATCATTCCTAGACAGGCAGAATGTGAAACATGGTCATCTACCTCCCCCAAACAGATGAGCAACTTTGTATATGCGACTTTATCTATTTTTATAATATTTCTATTGTTTGAGTCATACTTAACCTTACCTCCCATTGCAAAAGGCAATCTAATGTAGGATAAAGTAGTGTTAACATAAGTTATGGTTCAACAGAAGACTGTGGAAGAGAGGAAAAAGAATGGAAAAATTTACATGAACAGACACACACACACACACACACACACACAGATGAGAAGACATTGGCTAAAGATCTCATGCACTGAGTACCTAGGTTAGTGCCTGATATATGTCATATATTGTCAAATCTAACTCTTGATCCAATGCAGATACCACATTATCTTAGGAATCATTAAAATAAAGTCATAAAATACCTAGTCATTTCAGAGATGTTAAATTTTAAAAAGTGTCCATTTGGGCATAGATGAAATGTTTGGAGTTCACTCAATACATGTTTGCTTATGGAGTCAAAGGAAGGACGGATGTAGGAAATGAGGTAGCCATAGACATTTACTGTCTTTGTATATAATTAAGGATAAATTCAAGATTGAACACCCAAACAACCCTAGAACTTGCCTCATATTACAGTGAAGAGGCAAAGGCAAGGCAGAAAAAGGGACATTGGTGAAGCAAGTGTCCTGAAACCTGAGTGGGAGATATGCTGAATGTATTTGTTCACAGAAATCTCAAGGTTCCAGGAGACTACAGAAATTGTTCCCTCTGACCTCCAAAGACTTGTGAGAAGTGCTTCTAAAGCTTGCTATAGAAATGGATGGGAAGAGCCTTCTGGAAGGAGAATGGAATTTGTCAATCAGGATCTATCTTCCTCTAAAGAGAATCACTGGAGGAAATGGGCCTGTCCTCTTCTATTTTATTGTTGGCTCTGGCACTTAAAACATCAACACCTTTAAACAGAACAATTCCATAATTTAGAGAAAGCTGTCAAGGTTTTCACAGGAATGGCAAGATGTGCCCTAGGGTGGGGACAGAACCTGCATTTGTGAGATTTATGGTAAAAGGTTTTACATGACTGCCCAAGTTTAAGGCAGATAAATCCCAGAAGACAAATACTACCAATAATTGAATTACACAGCTATTATCATGTACTGAGCAGAGCAACTTTATGACTCTATTGTGACAAGATGAAACTTGTTAGAATATTTATGTACCTAAGATCGTTTCTACATTGCCATCTCAGATAACAAACCAACTTTTCCATGTGCCTCCTATGAGCTCTTAGCTTTCCTGAGCAATTCCCGAGAAAAAGAAAGCAAGATGTTTGGGAGAGAAGTATCCTAAAGAAAAAGAAAGCAAGATGTTTGGGAGAGAAGTATCCTAAGCAGACATAGCTTATAGCCCTTTGGGTACAAACCTCACACCTGACCTCTGCATTTCAACAATTCCTGAGCCCAGCATGTTTATGCCGTCTCCAAATCTATGCTGTTTTGATTCAACCAGCAAAACTCTCAAATGCATAAGAATTCTGGCTATGAGCATTTCTTTGTGCTTCTGAACACATTAAAAGTAAGAATAAGCCAGTAATCAAAGATATTGATTTAGCTTTACCACTTATCTTCCTTCCTTCTTTCCTTCCTTCCTTTCTTTTTTTTCTTTCCTTCTTTTTTCTTTCATTTAGTTTCCTTTTGGAGACAGAATAAGTTTCTCATGATGAGGCCAAAGCTAGCCTGGACTTGGTTACATTTTTGAAAAATAGTATAACTTTGTTTTTATGGAGGTTGAAATAATAAGTTAGAAGTACTGACATATGCAGTTTTTTAAAACTAGCTTTCTATAATGAATTATAATAAGTACAATCCATTCTGTGTGATAACATTGAGTTATAAAATGTGCATAGTTTTCTATTTATAATAGTTCTCTAATTTAGTATATTCTTACATGTGTCTAATTGCCGATGCTTTTTATTTTCAAATAAGTTTAGAAAAAGGAGCAATTGCAAAGATATCAAGGTATCACTATATATTCTTTGAGTGAGAGACAGAGAGACACAGAAAGAGACAGAGAGAAACTGGAGGTATCTCTCCTGTTTGTAGGTAAGTCCTCTACCACTTGGATTTCCATAGTTCATTTTTCACAGCTAGGAAATGGGCAAGAGTAAAAGAAAAGTTAAAAGTTAAGAAGAAACTTTGCCTTGATTTCATCAGATTCTCTGCTAAGGTCTTTTCTTCTTATCTAGTATCCAATCCAGAACTTCACCTTACAGCTGCGACACCTTAAATCTGCGACAATTCCACAGCCTTTCTTTGTTTCTGATGACCTAGACACGTTTGAAGAGCATCAGTCGGGCCTATTGTAACACAATAATTTCTTATAGTTATTGGGTTATCAGTTGTTGGAGAGGAGAACCTAGACCTGATTTGCTTTTCACATTGCATCAAGGATGATAAGGTAGTAAGATGTCTCACTACTGCTGTGGTTAACTCCAGTCAGTTTGTCTAAGGGGATATCTACCAGCTTTGTCCAGTTCAATGGTTCTGTTTTTATATCCAATTGACAGTCAAAGGAAGGGAAATTGAACTCCAGCTCCTGTTAAGAGGCACATTAAGCCTTGTATGTACATTGGTGAGTATTATCCCTATAATTACTAAAGATTTTGGAAGATAACTTCAAGGCTCCACATTTCAGCTAATCCCTTTATAGACAAATTTCCCACCTGTATCAATAGCTATCTATGTTGGAGGTGTTCCAATATACACTTTATTTTGTTCACTTCTATTTCTGTTAACTTGTATTCTTTTGTAGGGATTTGTTTTTCTACATTTTAAAAAATGTGTGACATTGTTTAGTTGCTCAGCCAAGGCAATGTTCAGAACAGATGGTTTACAAGCCCAATTCTGGATTATGTTTTGTTTCTTTACTACTGATTCTCCTTCCCTCCAGGCATCTCGGTGCCTTGGCTCTAAGCTGGAGGCCAAATGATCCTAGTTAGGCTTTACTGCACCATTGATGTACCACCTGCTAATTATGGGCAGGATTCCCTGGCTTACAGAAAAGTGCTTCATCCCAGAGGTGTGGAATTAGCTAGTACTTCTGAACTCTTCCCTACCATTCAGTTAGATATTTCCTCTCCTCTCCTCTCCTCTTCCTTCTCCTCTCCCCTCCTTTCCTCTCCTTTTCCTCCCCTCCCCACTTCTCTCACTTCTCTGCCTTCCACTCTCCCCCCTCTCTTCCTCTTCTCCCACTTTCTTCTCCTTTCCTCCCTCCCTGCCCCCCCAGGGTGGAGCTTCACTTCATTCCTTTACCCACTGTCCTAGCCAAGGTTAAAAAGGAAAACTTCAGTTCCCTAAAACAAAAACAATGGCCTCTGTTTTTAAGCAATTCTGTAAATTCTCCACATAATATCACTTATAAATTGAACATTGAAAACATTTCTAGATGTCTAGTTACAGAACAGGACGTGAATGAATATCCTAAACATTTAAAACATCATTGCAAAGTGACCAACAATGTGAACAAGCAGTTTATAAGAGAAAAAAAGAAAGAAAAGGACAATTAGCATAAGATGTTTAATCTCACTAATAGGAAATACAACTTGAAGCAAAAGGGCAGTACTTATTAACCTATCACATGGATAGAAGCTTTTGAGAAGATACTATATAGACTTGCTGATAGGAAGGAAATAAACTTCCTAGCAGGTAATATTAAAAAAGCTTAAACTAATAGCCCATTCCTGATTATCAGTATTCTGTCATTTAATAATTTATCTTTTGATATGCTAATTTTATTTT
The DNA here is from genome assembly GCF_031878675.1 of Megascapheus bottae. NCBI lineage: Eukaryota > Metazoa > Chordata > Mammalia > Rodentia > Geomyidae > Megascapheus > Megascapheus bottae. The sequence continues at coordinate 17,669,889 of NC_143523.1, forward strand.
TTCTAGAAGAACTAGGGAAATGCAAACATCTATCTGCATCATCTATAAAAGCAAAAAGTTCGATACTACCTATACCCTATGGTTAGTAATTGGCAAATCGGGGAATGTTGTATAGCTGGCAGAATTGCACGCAGTATTTCATTATAATGAATGGTGTGATGCAAAATTTGCAACAAAGATGACAGAAATGATTAGTTAAAATATAAAAGTATGAAAGGGCCAAGACCAAATGATTAAAAGTGTTCATTTGTAGATGAATGGTGAATGTTTTTTATTTATATTTTGGTATATTGACAATCTATTTTAAATAAACATGTATTATTTAAGAATCAATTTTAAAAGCACTGTTCTTTTCATATTTTATAGCAATAATAATCACAGAAGGCAGTCACATGTACATGTGGTATAGGGTTTGGTTTAGTGTGAAACACTTCTTTTCCAAGACATGGAAGGATAGATTTGTCCCCCTTTTTCATTCTTTTTTTTTCATAATGAAATTCACTGGAAAGGAGTAAAGGATCTTGGCAAGATGTTGCAACCTAGACACTCTCTCAGTGCTGTTACCCTGGTTGTAGTATTAGATCTCCAAGAGCCTTGGTTTCCTTCAGTGAAACAAGAGGGGTGTACTAGGGCAGCTCTAACAGACTTCAGGTCTTGAAAGGATCCTAACTGCTGCCATGGTCGTAGTAACATGTGCTCCTACCGGTCTTCATACAGTCTGATTAGTAAGGACTATTGCTATTGTCATTATTTGCTATTAATGTGTGTGCCTTGCTTACGGATCTATGAAGAAATTAGAAAGGCTAGGTTTCAATTGTATCCTTTATTATCTGTGTACCCTCAAGCAACAAAAACAAAGAAAGGAAAGGGGCATGAAAGTGGAGGGAAACAAACTCATCCAATCAGTATAAGAGAAAAAGGAGAAGTAGAAAGAGAGAGGCATAGAAGATTCATCTTAATCTAATTAAACATGGATACTGTGATTCACCAGAGACATATTATTTCTTTCTAGCACTGATCTTTTTTTTTTTAACTTTCAGCTTCATTTCCACCAAGAACTTTGTGTAAGAAAAGCATTCTCAACTCTTCAGGAGCCTCCTAAGCTGTTAGTGTTCCTTCATTCAGCAGTGGGTGCCCATTCTCCCTTTGCTCCCCTACATCCATAGAATTATTACACACATGCACGTGCACACACACACACACACACACACTTCACATTGTGGCAAACAACATGAAAATAAACAGGCTTCTGGCCTGGGGAGTAAAGGATAACAAAATGCTGCAGAACCTGAACTTGGTGCACTTAGAGTTGTTGGCTGGGTGATTCTCTGCAGGGTATTAACCATTCAGAAAATGGAAGATCATTTTTAATTGCCATCTATTTATTTATCATCTAATTATTTGTTATTCATGGATGATAACTTTGGTGCTGGAAAACCACTGGGGTTGGGCGATAGAAGAAAAGAAGTGAAAAGTAAGCTCATTCCATAGGTAAAGTAGACATGACTCAAACAAACAAACAAAAATGACAGATTTCAACTACTTTTGATTTTCTTTAAACCATTTGCCCAAGGATAGGCAACAGGAGAGATTTCAGGCTAGGCTCGTCTGTTCAAGAATAAAGCTGTTGGGCCAGGAGTTTGGCCTGGTGGTAGAGTGCCTAGCATGCACGAAGACAGGAGTTTGATTTTTCGATACCACATTCATAGAAAAAGCTAGAAGTGGTGCTGGGACTCAAGTGATAGAGCTCTAGCCATGAGAAAGCCCAAGGACAGTGCTCAGGCCCTGAGTGCAACCCCTACAACTGGCAAAAAAAGAATAAAGCTCTAGATTTTAGCTTGCATTTTCCTGATGATTTGTTGGAAAGGGTAGCAGTTAGAGAGGAAACTCTTGGCAGTCCATGAGTAAGTCAGAGTCTAGCTGCTAATTCTTTGGGTCACAGACCGGATTGCTTGCTTCAAGGTCTAGTTTATGGAGACTTCATGTAGGCTCATGCATGCTTCATCCTAAGCAAACAGGAAGAAGGCAGTGTCTCAATCCTCTCAGCCTCTGCTTCTCTGCACAGACCTTTCTGTGCTCTCATGTTCCCTGAGCTGCGATTCTAAATCTGACTAAATAAGTGCTCTCAGGTCACAGTGTTTTCCTTTTAATACTTACGCTTCTGTTATCTACATCAGGGCCTTCTGTGGCTCTCTCATATTTATTGAGCACTATATTAAGCTGGTACAAATGCAGACAAATGCCTGGAGAAGGATAACTGAATGACATTTCTAAGTTGCTCTACAGAACATATCTGCAAAGGCGGCATCAGGCTGATTGTGTTTCAGAAGGCTAACATTGCATGTTAGCCTTGTAAAAGTGGAACACTGCAGTCTGAATTTAGTTTCCTACATATTCCTCTCTTACCTTTTATCCTCTCTAAAATGGCATATTGGGGTGAGCGTCAGTTCAAAGTAGTGAAGCATAGAGGCCTTGTCTTGTCTTCATCCATCAATCAGCAATCCATCAACTTGAAATGGGTTCTTCCCTTTAGCTCTTGATTTACTGAACGTCCTTAATAGCCTGCAATGCCATGCATGGTGTTTAAGACCAAATATAAAACCTTACCATAAGAAGCAAAAGTGTCTTAAGACTGGATGTCTGTTACCTCATCATTCTATCTTCTGTTGCCCCGCTTTGAAAGCATAAGATTCAGTCTACTAATATTCATACAGAGGACCCTTGTTTGTTCATGGGGCATACACTGTAGTAACTCTAGTTTGTATTTAAATTGAGTGATCTTCCTCTATCACTGTTTATTGATTCTACAGTTGTGTGTCCCAGAAGATACCATCTATTTGTTAACACTAAAGACTTCCCAGAACTTTCTTCTCTCCCAGATCAGGTACTTGAAGGTGGAAAGTTATTCTTCCTATATAGCACTCAGTTTGCTTCAATGGTTAGCTATTGCTACAATTAATATAAACTCTCAAAAAAGTAGTCTGTAACCCCTGTTCTTATGATATAATAGCAATGTACAGTGTTTCACTAAAGAAGTAGGCAAATAAGTAGATAAACGAATCATAAATACTTATTGTAGTGGCTATTTGATAGACTGATGATTAGATTGAGTCTTGGGTTTTCTGTCTGCTGACTGATGATGAATATCTTGATACACTTTAATGTTCCAAGAAGTTTTTAATGGCAACATTTATCTTAACCCTGTTTGTTATGGAAAGTATGAGCATATTTCTAGAAGTCTGGAAGGGATGGCCCGCTTGGCTTGAGTAACATGCATGATGTGAGTTATGAAAGCAGGAGAAAGAAATTCCAGGTAGACTTATCAGTAGATGCCTAGAGGAACATCTCCCTTCCCTTCCAGTAAATTCAGTTTGAGAAAGGCAATGATTTTTCTAGTTCAACTGAAAGGCAATATAAAAAGTGTATGATAGAGAGCTCTATATTGCCTTTTTCTATAATTTAAGGTTTCTGGACTAAATTTTTATCTCTTAAATAGAATTTTTGCTGAATTCTAGACATAAAGATTCCATATTGGAAATAACAGTTAAGATTAGTTGGTGTAAATACTTTGTCCATATTTTTATGAAAGGAACCCATTTCTCTTGCTGAGCACAATGATAACACATTCCTCTGAGACGTTAGTGGAGATCATAGCAAATGTTGACTGTGATGTGTGCATGGTGATTTAAAGGCATAAAACAATAGTATCCAGTCCTTTGTGCTTAGTTCCAGAAATCAGACTTACAAACAGGAATGAATAGGTGCTGAAAAACAGTCCTGAGATCTCACTCTTCAGAAAAGACCAACAAGAGTTCATTGGGGGTTCAATCTGATCTTGAAACACATAACCAATTACTGAATTCTATAATCCTAACTAAAATTGTAGAAGTACTGGAGCTAGAGTAATGACACCAGGTGATCAATTACTTTGATGTGTTTCTCTAAGGTTACCAAGCAATATAAGGGCCATTAAATGCATCACAAAGAAATACATGTAGCAGTTTGCTATCAGCAATTCATAATTCCCAAGGGCAACAGTAAAATGCAGCAATAATTCTATATCATTTTGCTACTGTGTACTTTCCTTATTTGATAAGAAGATGTTACTTGAAATAACTTCTATCCATAGAGGTGAAACATAGAACTTCAGAAAAGACTGACTCTTGGACTGGGGATAGGAACAAATGAAAAGATCCATCTGGAATGTGGTTCAGGCCTATAATCCTAAAATCTCAGGAACTGAGATCTGAGGCTCTCTGAAGCCAGTCAGCACCAGAAATCCTGTGATTCTTATCTCCTGAAATAATATTTAATTTACTTACTTCAAAGAATTTGCATACTTTTGTAGCCTTTTTTCTTTTCTTCTTCCTCTCTCATATCCTTCATTTTTTACATCGTTCCTTTCATCTTTCTTGTTTTATTTTGTTTTTGTTTTTTTTTTTGGAGGGAGGTCATCTTTCTTTCTTTCACATCAGACCATGAAGTATGAATACAAAGCATAACCTCTTCCAGCAGCTCTATTTGCTGCATGGAGTGTGTGTGTGTGTGTGTGTGTGTGTGTGTGTGTGTGTGTGTGTATGTATGTGTACACGTGTGTGTCTGTATGTTGAAAGAGGCAATCACTTTCACATTTAGAGAATTGCAAAAAATTACTCATAACATGCTGTGATATATATCTTACAAAGTTTATATCAAAATAAATATTCACTGATAGAAGTAAATGTTTTTCTCTCTGCAAATGGGCACATTTAACAGAAGCAACTTTCAATTGTATCTTAAAACAAGAGTTCAAGAGACTGTGGTAAAGATAGAATAGGGTATTTGAAAATGACAGCCCAGACCCTACAGAGGCTCACAGAGTGGTGAGAAAGAGGATGTGGCTTTTCGGGAACAGCAGAATCTTTGCATACAGCAGGTGATGGGGCAGAAGAAGGGAGGCAGAGTTTGTTACTCATGGTCTTGGGAATCACATAAAGTCCTAAGGGTAATATGCACTTTGGAGAACTGCATTTCTTTCTATGGACTACATGACTGTGCTGAATGGCTGAGACAGGCAGAAGGAAGAGGTGGGAGCCATTCCACTAGAATCCAAATAGAAATGGAACTAATCCACATTCTGATATTTTTGTTCTAAGTGCAGACAGCCCAGCTTTAATCCTGCCTATTAAAATTTTAGACATAGAGAATATTGTCCTATATTGCTTATTTAACTGAATAATCATTTCAGTTTTGTACAGTTCACTGCCAAGCTGTATAATATAAGTTGTATCTCCAAAGAATTTCAGATAGATTTTCACTGTGCTTATATAAATGGGTTTAGGACAGAACAATAAGCATGATGCAGATGCATTTTTCAGTCACACTGGTTCCACCAAAGTAATGGTCATTCTGACCTGGTTAGATCACTTGGTTTGTTCACAAATCACAGGGCAGAGGTGGCTATTACTGCAAATTTCAAGTGAAATGTTGAAATTAGATCAGTTCTCTATGTAGCTCACTGTGCAAGTCAGCCAATTAAAGTAGTATACCTGGAAACTGCCTGATCAATCCTGAAAGTTTAATACGCTGCCAGCAGAGTTATTACAGGAATACATGTGTGTCACGAGGGACTTATCCACAAGTCTGAGCTAATAACTCACAATATCCTTGCCATCGTTCAGCTTGGTCTTCATCAAATAAAAGGTTCATTATCATTTTTATTTGAAATGGAAATTTTACTGCCACACTCTATATGCATCATCTGAATAGATATATTCTGAGATTTCCAAGATTGTGTTTTTCAGTGTCTGCAGATATCACTGAGACACTCTTGAAGTTATTAACATAGATGTTCTTTTCTGTCTCTCCATCATTCAGGTCTATGATGGGATCAAACAAGGAACCAGATCTTGTGCATTTTGAAGCCAGAACCATGGATGGTCGTAAGTAATTCAGTGTATCCCAGTGTCCCTAATGACATTATTTCTATCAACTCTTCAGGAATGGAGTTTGCTCAGTCTCTGTGGCAATACCCCAAGTAATGTGGAGATGGAGAACTTTTTTGTTCACAGCCATCCAGAACTGCTACCATAATGTCACGAATAGATAAAGTTGCACTAACTTACATGAGTATTTATAGTTTAACCCTCCTTAATTTATTTATATTTTAATAATCACAGCCCTGATACTACCCTCTCATTAATCAAGATATCTTTCCAAGTAAAAAAAAAATTCCCTTCCCTATCTAATTTCAAATAACCAATTAAGCACATATAAAACATATCAGATAACAAGGTGAAATATTGTAACAATATGAGATAACCAAGGGATGCCAAAAGAGATGAGAGATAACATAGTACATTAAGGATAACAATCACTCATTATATGGCTTTTGTTTCCTTATCCTGGATGTCCTTACATTTAGTGTCATGCTATTTGGCCTATTGTCTCTAGATTTTGTTCTATTGTAAATCTCTGCTGGGAGAGCCCAAGGTTTCTACTGATTATGACAAATGAGGGAGTCTATTGGGCCTATGTTCCTTTGAGTCTGACTTACTTCACTTAATATGATTTTTTCTAAGTCTTTGCATTTCCTTACAAATGGGGCGATGTTGTTCTTTCTGACAGCAGCATAGAATTCCATTGTGTATAAATACCACATCTTGTTGACCCACTCATCAACTGAGGGACATCTGGGTTGGTTCCATATCTTTGCTATGGTAAATAGTGCTGCAATGAACATCACTGTGCTAGTGGATTTAGTATGCCCTTGTTTCTGGATGGTTGGTAAATGCCAAGTAGTGGAATTGCTGGGTCATAGGGGAGCTCTGTGTTTAGTCTTTTGAGGAACTGCCATACTGCTTTCCATAGTGGTTGAACAAGTTTGCATTCCCACAAACAGTATAGTAATGATCCCTCCTGGCCACATCCCCTCCAGAATCTGTTGTTATTAGTTTTCCTGATCCTGGCCATTCTAACTGGAGTGAGGTGGAATCTTAGAGTTGTTTTGATTTGCATTTCTTTTATGACCAGAGATGTTGAGCATTTCTTCATGTGTCTATAGGCCATTTTTGTTTCTTCTTCAGGGAAGACTCTCTTTAAGCTTTAGCCCATCTTTTAATGGGATGGTTGTTACTTTGGAGATTAGTTTTGGAGTGATTCAATTTTTTGAGCTGTTGATATATTTTAGATATAAGGCCTTTGTCCATTGTATGGTTAGTGAAGATCTTCTCCCATTCTGTAGGCTTCCTAATTAATTTACTAGCTATGTCCTTTGCCATACAGAAGCTCTGCAGTTTAATGCAGTCCCACTTATCCAGCCTTTCTCTGATTTGTTGTGTTTCTTGGTCCTTATTGAGAAAGTTTTGATCTGTGCCAAGGAGGTCTAATGTATCTCCTAGTCTTTCTTGTAAAGTTTGCAGTGTGTCGGCTTTTACCTTGAGGTCAGGAGGGTGGGAGGGAAATGAGGACCATGTCATGAAAAAGAGTATCAATGTCTGTGAAGTTATGCACCTTTTATCTGGTGAATATAATGTAACCGTTCTATTAATCACAATAAAAAATAAATAAATAATAAAAAGCAACCTCTGTAAAATGGTTAAAAATATTACAAACATAATTTTCTTTGATGTTAGTTTTATTTGACATATTTTAATGAAATCTTACTGAACTTTCCCTTCCTTTCTTCTTTCTTCCCCTTTTCAATTAAAAGCAAAAATTATAACAAATCTAGTCTAGATTCCAAATATCTTTCTTTGTGATTCAAAGTAGAATGGGAAAGCAGTCAGGACCAAAATTCCCTGCACTCTCAGAGGTTGCATTTAGAGTCAAAGAACAGGAAATACAGTGCAGAAAACAGACATAAGACAGACTACCTGATGGGTTACTGCTTAATTCTGTCTCATCTGAGCATGATTTGGACAGCTGGCCATTTGTGACTGGCTGAGAATGAGCTACTTGATAAACAAGAGTAGGTTAGTCTATTTAAATATTATGTTAGGTTTAGCTTATAAGTAATTATGTATAGAAATACCTGTAAGTCAAAGTTAAAATATTTATGGTACAATTTTAAGCCAAGTTTAACTCAACTCTAACCCCTTCTTTCCTTCCTTCCTTCCTTCCTTCCTTCCTTCCTTCCTTCCTTCCTTCCTTCCTTCTGGCCCTCGTCCTCTCCCTCTCCCTTCCTTTCTGTCCTTCTTTACTTAATCTTCCCCCTCCATTTGTTCTCCTATCATCTTTACAGTCTTTTAAGTACCCACAGTGTATAAAGAAGGAAGGCAAAATGTACTTGCCAAGATCTGTACCTGCAACTTTCTGATAGAATTATGCCCACACTTATAGCTTTTTTACCTTTATTAAAGTTTTACATTTAAAAACTGGATTGGGAATATAAGAAAGCTTGGTTCATAATTTGAATTCAGGAGCACTAAATTTTATGGTAACGCAGTCATATCCTATTGTTGGCTTTGAGACTAAAGCAGAGATGACAGCTTCAGGTTGAATCAGTTATGGGCAGTTCTTGAAAAATATCCTTTCCATGACTATGTATCAATTCTGTACAGAATGCTTCTTATTAATAAATTGTATGCAATGGCAATAAAAATTCCCAAACTCCTCTTCTGAAGTTGTTGCTGCTGCTGCCTCTCTTTGGGCTTATTTTTTTCAGTCACCTAGCCTGGTTGGGTCTCTTCAGCCAATGCTGGCACTCTCTTGTTTAGAGATTCACAAAATACTTGGAAAAAAAAAAACAGGAAAAGAGAAGCATCTTGTAAGTCTTCATTCAGAGGCAGCAAAAGTGAAAGTTGTTGGACTAGTCTCTTTCCCTTGCTGGTTCTCATCAGTCTGAATTACATTTGTTAGAGAAGGGCAGCACTTTGTGGACAGAGTGTAGATTCAGATGCATGATGTCCAGGGAAGTAAGTTGCAGATCCACAGCTTAAATTCACCCATGAATATTCCAAAAGACTATCCTATTTTTTGGGTTCCCTTGAAAGGGGGACATAAACCATTTAGTCCTCAGATACTTTGTCTTTAAATGTCTTTAATTAGCCTCTTTGGTAGTTTGTCTTGATTTAGCAATCACCCTGTGCAAGTAATTGCGAAACAATGTGCTTTAACACAAGGCATCCTCATGTTCACTTTGTAAGGGGTAATTCCCATCTTACAGATGCATAGATCAAAATGCACAGAAAGTCAAATGGTAGTAGGTGCAAATTTGTAGACAACAGGGTCACTTTCACAAAATCTATTAAGTAAGAATCAGAAAAGACAATGTGTTTAAAATGCAGCACCTAGCCTAGGCTCAACAGTAACAATTTAAGTTTCCTTTCCCCTTCTTTTGCTCCTGAGGAAGGTCTAAACCATGGGTGAGTTACCACTAGCTCTAAGATACAGAACTAAGGTAAGAGTAAAGGAGAAGGAGCATAGAAGAACATGGCTATGGAGAGAAAAGACAGAGAAAAAGAATGAAGTCACAAGCTTTAAAGGAAAAAAAAACAAACAACTGGACCACTCAGTTACCAGAGAGGCATGAGGGCAGTTAAATTGCCCACCTTGAACCAGGGAGTGATGACTGAGCTTGACGCATCCGCTGTTTCTAGCTACCCCCTTACAATTGGAACAAATGCTCATCCCCACTTGATTTACTTGCATACCCCTCCTTCATTCTTCCTTACACAATGGTAGAGACACCTAAACTTTACATCCATAAGCCAAGAAAGAAAGAAAGAAAGAAAGAAAGAAAGAAAGAAAGAAAGAAAGAAAGAAAGAAAAGCGAAGAAAGTAAAGAAAGCAAAGAAAAGAAAGCGAGAGAGGCAGGCAGGCCACATTTGCTACCCAGTTCCACAGAAGGCAGATTTCCTCCCCATTTCACATGGAATATGTCCGTATCTAGAAGTTTCATTTCCTCTTTTGAGCATGAATATATACTTCTGTGTAGTCACTGGGCATGGAAACCCAGGTCCAACGCCACTGTTACCTTTCACCTTTGCTCCCAGTCAGGGCAGTGCTATGGGATGTACTAGGCAGTGCAGCTGACCCAGAAAGACCCAGAGTCAAAAACTTCTTTTCCCTCTCTGCAGTAGCCTCTTGCAGGCACTGACAACCCCATTAGCTTGCAGCAAAGGAGCTATCTTAAATTCCAAGGTTGAGTTTACCATAGAACAACTTTTCCTGAGGAAAGTCTGCTTGATGCCATTCCACAAATTGGTTAGAACAAAGGAAAAACTGTGACCTGTAGCCCCAGGACAAGGTGGTTCGGGACACCACTCAACAGGATTTAGCTCTCAGTCTCCTCTTTATTCCCTGCCTACAGGTCTTTGGGCTTGCTTTCCACTCTTGAAGGGTACTGGGTTCTGTTTTGCCACACAAAGTGTTGATACTTCCTGTTCCCCATAGTCAGCCTACATTCCTGTTCTGCCACTATCCCGACCAATAGAGTGTAATTAATTGCTGTAGTTGGTTTAACCCTTAGGCTAAGCATATACTTATTAGGCAGGCCTTTCTTTCTTTCTTTCTTTCTTTCTTTCTTTCTTTCTTTCTTTCTTTCTTTCTTTCTTTCTTTTTTTTTGTGTGTCAGTCCTGGGGCTGAACTCAGGGCCTGAGCACTGCCATTGGGCTTTCTCAAGGCTAGAATTTTACCACTTGAGCCACAGCACCATTTCTGGCCTTTTCTATGTATGTGGTACCAAGGAATCGAACCTTGGTCTTTGTGTATGCTAGGCAAACACTCTACTATTGTAAGGCCAAACTCCTAGCCCAACAAGCCTTCTTTCCTAACTCCTAATCTAAACCTCTTTCTTTACTTTGATTTTATCCCACTGTGCTCTTTTGTTTGGTTTTGTTCTTTGCTCCCATCCTGTTTGAAATAGTGCATTTCACTTTAATAGTTATCTGGTGGTAGCACTTTCTCTTAACTGGTCTATAAATTCTGCTGCTTACACACACACACACACACACACACACACACACACACACACACACACACACACTGTATCTACACAGAGAAAGAGCTTCCCAAACCCTGGTTAAATAAATCTAATGAGAACTTAACCAGCTCTCAGTTCTCCTACCTCACATGCTTCCTGGAAATTTTAAAGCATTGCACCTCACATGTTAAACTGTATCTAATCCATGTAAGAATGTTCTTGAGGTGTGAACTTGGATTCACTAGGGGCCTGAGAGTCTCCATTCTTAACAATCTGTGGAACCTGCTTTCAGCAGCAAAATCTCACAACATTAAACTGATGTGGGAGCTTTTGAGTCCTTCCACTAGGACTAGACCCCTTTGGGAAACTTGGGGTAAAATTAGGAATATCCCAGGTGACTCTCATTCTCAAGATTTATGAGAATAACTCCACTCTCTGGTCTGTCCATAAATCCACATTCTCAAAACCAGATGTGGCTCTGCTTGTCCTCCACCCTTTCTTACACCCCATAATGTTCCTCTGCTCCCCAAAGGCATGAGGAGTGGTAGCTGATGACGCCAAATGTAATCTCCGATTCAGCTCTTACAAGCAATGAAATAAATCAGTTCTGACCTTATTTATGTTATTTAACTCAGGTTTTGCAAAAACAACATCTTCAGAAACTATCCAAGGGTGAAAATTCAATAAAGGGGTTTAATTTGAAAAGTTAACCTTATCAAACAACACACACACACACACACACACACACACACACAAGTGTAATACCTGACACTGTTTCCATGTGGGGAAAATATGAGATTGTCAGCACCATAACAGCTGGTTTCCATCCCTGGCTCTGTGCTTCCCTATCCCTCTGTACCATGGTTCTGCATCATAAGGACAGAGAAAGAGGAGGAAGAACAGAACACAGAGTGGTTAGAGAGGCAAAGACTTAGAAAATGTGGCTGGCAAGACTGCAAAATATAATTATACGCTAGACTGGTCAGTGGCTCCGGCAATTCCAATATTTATATTAGCACTTTCTGTTCTCGGGTTAAATGAGTCTTTTCTTACTGTTTTCTTAACTCTTCATAATTGTTTTGATCAAAATTCAAATATAGAAGACCAATTGCTTATATTACAGCTTGCATGTCCCATACAGATGTTTACATCTGTAATAAAGATTCTTTTATGCTATTCTTTTGGCCTTATTCTTTCTGCCTTGAAGTCGAGCTGAAAAGAAAATGCTTAATTGCAATCAATCATTGCAGGTATTGTTGGAAAAAATAAATTGATTGATTGGGTGTGGCCTTTTTTAATGCCTCTCTTGTTTAACTGGGAATAAAATTTGTTTTAATATCTCTGTGTGGGCCTGGATATGGGTATATGTAATATCACATTATCTTCACCCAGTTTAATAAAATACTAAAAGGATATCCTCTTGATTTATATAACATGGGCACGCATGTGCAGATGTGCATAAAATATGTAGTTAGAATATATACACTGAAGTGTTGGACTGGAACCTTTATGGAAATCTATATCTTAATCCTGATTCCACATCTAACACCTATCGCAGAACCTAAAATATTTAAGACTAGATGAGTCAACGAATCTGTCCCTTATAATTAAGGAAAGTGTGCAGTCACAGTATAGGAGGAGCTCTGTAAGACTCGTGGATGTACATGAGAAATTTTACAATGTCTTGCAATCGAGTGTCATACTTTGTGTGGGTTCAGTGTCTCATAGAAGACCAGATATATACACTAAGTTCTGTGGTCATGCCCGTAGAGAGAAGCATACATCATGTATTGTTCTATAGTACCCACCATACTTAGCTATTACTGCTCTGCCCTCCTACTTCTAGCACTAATGTCCCAGCCAGTGACCTGAATGCTTCTATACTGCTGATGATCCATGCGAGTAGACACAGGGACAGGGGACAATTAGTGGTCTCGGTGGGTGTCTATTTGCATGAATAAGTAACCTTGTAATAACTTTCCTGAGGACTAATCTCCTTCACTGGGGAAAACAAGACTTGGTCCTTTAGCCAACTGTGAAAATGGCTTTTCAAAATCCTGTGAAATGAATCTCAAACCAGCACATTGCACATCAAAATGAAACAGAAATGAAACATACAAATTGACATCACTATTTATCATTTTAATTCTGCCTCTAACTCTTTTAACCTCCTATCCTCCAGTCTTCCCATCCTGTAACAAGGATGTGTTGATGCACATGAGGCTGTGGGAATATTGTGGAAGGTGGTGAAGAACTTTGTCTTACAGCTTTCTCATAGCTCAGTTTCTGAGTGTTAGATAGAGAAAGGTCAGTCACTACAAGCATAAATTATCAACAGCAACTATCTTTCTTTTCTTTTTTTTATTTTTTCTTGGTTGGGATCCTGAGTCATGAACTCCTGACCTTGCACTTGCTAGAGAGATGCTGCATCACACTGCCTCAGTCCTATTTTTCAGGTGGTTTTAGGGTAATTACTGAGACAAATCTGGAAGTCATCCCCCTATTTATTCATGTAGTTAGAATGACCACCACATCACCCCTATTCCCAGCTTTGTTTGGTGAGATGAGGGTTTCACAGACATTTTACCTAGACATTGACCCTCCTAATCTCTCGCTCCTGAGTAGCTGAGCAAGTATTTTTACATGAAAAGTAGCATCTCTGATCATATATATGGTAAACAATGCTCAGATAAGTCAACTGGAAAGTCAAATCCACTCTGTGGCCTTTATTCCTCTTCACAAGAGCTATCGTCATCGTACACATGCTCTATGTGGTACTTGTCTCTTCCTCTTCCTGGGATACTCTCCTCCCTTTTCCATCCCAGCATGTGATCAGTCATCTTGGATGTTGTATCTCCCAGGCGAGGCACTTGTTTCTGAGGAAGATTTCCTTGAACTCCCAACGTATACTGATTTCTTCTTTTGTTTTCATCTAACTGTCTGACTTTTTTGCTTGTAATTCCATATCAATTAAAACATTTAAATTCTACTTACATATTTATTTAGGCACTGTTTCTCCTTTCAATCAGTCTATAAGAGCAAGCTATGAGGGCAGGAACCATGTATTACATAGGCATACCTACACATATATACAAATAGACACACACATGTGTATATATGTATATACACATAAACACAACCAAACATATACACACATAGATATGTATATACCTACTCACAAACATACACAGTTACACACAGGCACACAAATATACCACATAGACACATGAAAACTACAAACGTACATATACACATATGTATACCTGCTTAGACACAGATATGAATGACACATTATAATGACATACATACACAGAAAAAAATATATATACAAACATACACACACACATTTTAAATTCTCCAAGACATTCTCTTATTTTCTTGTGAAATAGTGATAAGGATACGTTGTCCTGAAGTGTGAAAGTACTTGCATTGTTTGCAAAACCCTCAGCAATGAGGGACATTATAAAAGTTGTTAAATGTAAGCTATCTCATAAGTACAAAACATTGGTATAACACTTATTGTGTTAATCCATGTTTAAAAGAAAACCTGAGAATATTAACTCATTCCACTTTATTCATTTGATTTCTTCTTCAGTGAGCTTCATGACTCCCATATGTTCCAGAAGAATACTTTGGCCTTTTTAGACAGACCATAAAGGAATAGCCATCTTGACTTTTGTAGCAGCCATAATTCCAACCCAGGTATCAGTTGGCATTATTGGATCCCCCAAAATCTTTATCGAGCTTCTCTTTGAATCAATTTATTCACAGCTTCTAGGGTGGAATCTTGGAAGGAGTTAAAGCTTTCCATCCCTTCACTTCCCAGCACTGGAAAATTTGTTCTCACCTGTATTCAGTCCTCAGTTTGTCACCAAGCTTTCGATACTCCGCCAGAACTCTGCTATGCTTACTATCTATCCATCTGACCCATTTTTTCCACATTCCAAAAGTCTCTTGATTTCAACCATGAGAGATGTCCTCTTGGCCTCTTAGCTTCAGTAACCTTAAGGTAGTTTTGAAAACCAGATAGAGAAGTCTGAAGTGAAATATCACATGCCTCCCCACACAGAAGTGAAAGGCCTGAAAAATGACTGTGCCCCAACATGCTCAAGTGAGCAGTCTTCAAATCAGATTGTAGACACTCGGCATCCTGTCTCAGCCTCCTGAGCTGCATGTGTGATGAGAGAGTGGAAGAAGATCAGAGAAGCCTGTCAGTCCCTCGTGACTTGGCACAGCAGTCTATAGTTCCAGGGAATATTCAGAATTTCTCAAGGTACGGTTGTCAGCAGTATGTGAGCATTTATGGCTAATCATTTCTAAATGCCTGGAAGATATCAAATGTTTCTTATTCTTGTTTTAATAATAATAAAAGAAGTGGTATTCACTCATGTATCTCCTTAGGCCCCATGCCAGTATCGAGTATCACATTTCTATTCTTTTTCTGTGCTGCTGTCCTGGCAGCATCACTTACAACCAGTCTTAAAGATAGATATCATTGTTATTTTCCTCATTTTAATGACAAGGAGAGTAAGACTTACCACTTATGTTTCCTCTTTTGTTTCAGAGCTCAGATTTAAAGGCAGGTTTGATTTACACCAGATCAACTACTGCTCATTTGGTAAACTTTAGTGGAACACCTTCCCTAAATTCTCTAGGAGTGCAGGGGGGAGTCTAGAGTTCAGGCCTTTGACTTGGGGCAAATTATAAACAAATAGATCAGGCATTTGTATGAGAAATGTGTGTGCAAATGTAAAAGGAAAACAAAAGGAGAATGGCATGCGCGCAGGAAGTAGACTAAGATAGAGTCTTTCACCACAGCAGTATTCTATCTAACACTTAAGTCCAGTGTGATGCAATGTAAAATAACTGCAGCATCTCAGTAGAATTTCTGGTCCAGAGGAGAATGCCCATGCCTGTGTGTGAAGGCTTCTGGTCTATTACCTGTGCCCCTACCTATACCGGAGGATGTACTCTACACCAATTTGTAATTGGTCTTCTGCTTTTCTATATTTCCACTCAATTTGTATGATTTTTATTCTTTCCCACATACACAACCCCTAGTCTCATTCTTGGCAGAAGTTTTATGATCCCCAAATCTTCCCTGTCCTATTCTTTTCCTTTCCCATCTCATCTTCCTCATCCTGGCCCTTCCAAATGCACAAAGGCCAGTCATAAAAGACAATAGTTAATACATTACACTGGTTCCAAACCAAGAGATTGAAAAATAGAAATCAGTTTTGAGCTTATCACATCCCAAGGTCATAGTGCCAAAGGAGGACATTTAAACTTCATAATGTCTTGATTTCCACACAGAATTTCAGGGGCTAAGGGTGGACGGTGGAGTCTTGTTTTTGTAGCTCTCAGTTACTATCTAATTTGTTCTGCAGAGGACTTTAGGATGGCGCTAAAATGAGGTTCATGGGAACATCAGTACATTGACCTATGGGCGCATGCATGTGTGTGGGTATGTGCACTTAGTGGGTGAGGACAAGTAATTCTAAAAGAAGCAGTCCATCAAAGACAGAATAAAAGGAAAAAGTAAGAAGCAGGTGCAACTGGGCTTGAAAGTTAAAAATTAATGGTGGATGGAAACATGTTTCAAAGTGCTTGATTGCTCAGTTTATAGTTGTCTGTATAGTTAAACTTATGCAACATAAAGGCATATTAAAATATTTGGTGCCACATAAATATTTCTTAACAGAATGAACAGCTAGAGTCTCCGGGGCTTGTAATACATAATTTCTATGTCATTTACAAGCATAGGAGCTTGAACAAATTTCACCCCTAAAGAGTCGAGGTTTCTTCACCTGTAAAATGCAATCTTTCTCTGGACTTTTTTTTTTTTTGCAAAGTTTAAAGGAGAAAAGCAAACAAACAGTCCACGGTGTGATCTTCTTAGCACCGTTCCTGACCCCGTGGAGAGACTGCTCTGGTTATTTTGGCGGTTAATGCTGCAGTGGCTGTCAAAGCAAACATTCTGAGAAGGGAGGAAACTGCCTGAGCTTCCCAGAGAAAATGTACCTGAGGCTCAGGAAGTATTTGCATTGACTAACAAGAGAGAAAAGGTAGCTCTAACCCAGTTCTTACCAACCGAGCTCTCAGATTGAACACAGGGTATGGTCCAGGAATAAGTGTACCAATTCGAAATAGGAAAAGTCCTGAGGATATAAACTTGCTTAGCAGCATCTCAGGGCTTTGTTTTTGTGGAGAGGACAGGTGAACCAAATAGATTTCAGTGAGTGAAATGTGATAAAGATATATTAGATCTTAAAGTGTTTCTTTGACTTTAAACAGTCCTTTGGTCCTAAAATTCTACTCAACCTCACTAGAAGGCAAGAGTCTAAAGCCCAACTCCATCAGCGACTTCTCACAGTCAAACAATCTGGAAGGAGGGAAAAAAGCACTGAAAAACAAAGAGGCACTAGGCTGTGTACATGTGACAGTGTGCTGACTGCTCAGAGCTGAGTTCAAATGTAGCTGTGTACTGAGTGCAAAGGTGACTTAATATGTTACTTATTTTTTCCTGCTGACCCCTCCCTATTCCATATAACCTTTGTTAAACCCCTCTTGATTTGGCAAGAATAGCTTCCGTGGCATATAAAAACATACCTCATACAAATAGGATTGTGTGTCACCTCCAGCTTTGTTCAGGATTGTTCTGATAACTTTTGTGGTTCCATGCAGAAAGAAAGAAAAGTAAAAGACTTCTATACAAAAGCCATATAATGAATGATTGTTGTCCTTAATGTACTATGTTGTCTCTCATCTCCTTTGCTATCCCTTGGTTATCTCATATTGGTATAGTATCTCACTTTGTTATCTGATATATTGAATTTATTTGTATTTGGATATTTGAAATTTGATAGGGAAGGGGGGAAAACCAAGATGGGTGGGGGGCGTGGGGGGGGAGGGAAATGGGTACCAAGACATGTGAAAGGGTATCAATGTATGTGAATTAATGTACCTTCTATCTGGCAAATATCATGTAACCCTTTTTACTAATTACAATAAAAAAAGAGAAAAAAAAGACTTCTATACAAACCAATATTTTAATTTGAAAAAAATACAGCACCAAATAGCTGTAACAGTACTTTAAAATACCTTGAAATACAGATAGACAGCAATATTTGTGATTAAAGAGAGAAGTCATCAGTCACAAATCTTGCTATTAGAGATTCAACAGTGTCTAAACACTTAGGTCTTCTAATAGATATCATTTGGTCCCATGCCATAGATGAGAATGCAGAGAGGCTGAGTGGTTTTCTTGAGTTTATCAAGTCAACAGCCCATGGCTCTGCAGTCAGCCTCAGTTCCTAGGCATAAAGCCTGGCTTTGTAAAGGAAGTTTCTTTCCCCTGTAGCAGCCCAGGTTGAGTGGAGTAGGATCACATGATGTCATGCAGCAGCTGTTGCCTGGAGTGAAAAATGCTTGAAAAGAGTAGCACTGTATCCTAATTACCTGTGGCAAGGAAAACATCTGTGTAGGGAAAGTAATGAAATTAGTTCTAACGTCTAGCAGTCTCATACATTAATTGACATTAATTAATGCCAAATTACAAGACGTGAGTCCTATGGAATCACATGATGCACTCAGCAGAATTGAATATGAAAGAATTCATCCTACATCACGCTAGTACAGCAAACCCCTGGGGAATGAGAGTGCTTGGTCCCTCCTTATGAACTTGCAGCCAATCTCTTTCTCTTTCCATTACCAGGAGAAGGGGAACAAACCACAGACACTTTTCCAGGCAGGCAGCTCAAAATTGAGCATTTACCCTTCAGCTTCTAAATATCACTTTAGCTGTTCTGAACAAGAATTGGATTGAAGAGTGCTTCCAAGGCCTTTTCTTATGTACTTGGTAGCACTCAGCACGGCATAGGCAGGCATATTGTATGGTGCAATCACAGTGTTCAACAAGGGGGATGGAGGAAAAGAAAATATACAGAGGATATAGACAGCCTACCTTACCGCTTTCTATCACGCCTTCCTCTTACCCAGGGGAGCCATGACAGGACAGGGATCTGTCCACAGTTTGTGAAACTCTTGTCTTCCATGACAGCCCTACCTCTAATGTTGCCATCTCATGTGTGTGCATATAAAGTTTTATTTGGAAACAATTTTAAGTAGGCTGGAAAATTTCTGATATATAGATAGATATAGATATGTATTGATAAGAGCTCTCACCAGCTTTTCCTAGTGTTATTGATATAATGTCACTAACTGATAACCTGCTTTCACATGTAACTTGTTGTCAGGACCAAAATGGACTCATTCCACAGCTTCATTATTCCTCCGCCGTTGGTGACTAGTAAACACTTGAGAATATCCAAATACAGAAAACTTTGTATTGGTGTCTTAGAAAATTCCTCTTACATTATCCTGAGATCAAAGGATTATCATTTTAATTATGTCTGTTTGGGGAAGTTACCTCACAAAGGAATTATTTTACTAATTTATTAAAGTCTATATATGTATATACACCTAGCTTTACATTTTTATAGCATAAATAAACTGAACAAAGTGATCTTTACAAGGGGCACTCAAGATACTTTCACCAAATTCATCCTATCAATATTACTCTTTCTTTACTGTCTTCCTTCTTCTCTACCGCTTTCTAAAAGTTACTGATGAATTTCATAGTACTATTTTTCTATATCTATATGTAATAGTCACCCCTGTCTACACCTGTTTCTTCCTTTTCTTACTTGCTGTCACTTGCTGGTTCCCATGCCCCACATCTCTTTTACAAATGCATCACAGGTTTTTTTGTTATTTGTTTTGTTGTTGAGGAGCTTGAACTCATGACCTGTGTCTGACCTATTTTGCTCAAGGCTAGTGCTATACCACATTAAGCCACAGTGTCTCTTCTGGTTTTCCAGTGGTTAACTAGAAATGGAGTCTCACAGACTTTCCTTCCTGGGCCAGCTTTGAACCAGGATTCTCAGATCTCAGCCTCCTGAGTATCTAGGATTACAGGTGCAAGCCACTGACATCAGGCTATAATTTTTTTTTCAGTTCGCACTCCATATTTGAATAAAAACATGTTGTTTTTCTAAATGTGACTCATCTCACTTAATAGGATGATCTCCGGGTCTATTCAGTTTCTGAAAGTGCCATCATTTCACTTTTAGTTATTATGGAACTAATACATAGCTCATTATATAGATGCAATACATTTTCCTTATCTCATCATTTCTCTCATTTCTGGGTACTTAACCAAGGTCTGTTTCATGTGTGATTTAAATAGTGCAACTCTGAATATGGGAGTGCAAGGATCTCTCTTGAATGTTGACTTACATTCTTTTTAATGATGCCCAAAGGTGCAGGTCATATAATTTTATTCATCATTTACTGAAAAAATTCCATACTGATTTCCATAGTGATTATACTAGTAAATCAAAATATTTAACAGACATTGGCCCTAAGCTTACTGAATGCAACATGGTAGATTTGCAATCAAGCCAAAAATGCCTACCAACGTTTCTGTAAATCATTTTCTCTTTGAGTTTCACTTTTCTAATCAGCAAAATTAATTTATATTTCCTAATCTGTAGTGTTGTTTTGATCAAATATACTGAATAAATGTAATCAACTTTTAGGATGTCTGGCACATAGATGTTCAATAGCTTCATTCCATATTCTTTTATGTTCTCTGAAAATCTTTCAGATTGACAATTCTTATAAAATGAGTTATAAATAAGGCATTTATATTTTCCACCTTTTAGGGGGTTAGGAATCATGAAGAGAAGATCAAGGGAAAATCTACCAGATGGTATTACAAATAAAATAGGATAGAGTATTCATTGAAAAGTCCTTGATGAATAGATGTCAATTTTAGAAATTAAACTGGAAGTTGTACTTGTCATTAGAAGCCCCAAATCAAGACATTTTGATTTAATTGGCTTATTCACAGTTTTTGTTCATAATATGCATCATAGAAGCAGGGAAGCTCTAGATTCTTTTCAGTCCAAAGCTCACTGGTATTATCAGGTCCTTCCATCTGCTCCTTGCACATTCTGTGAGCTTGACTCTAAGCCTGGCTGGATCCTGTAATAAGAAGTGTGTAAAACAATTTCAGGCATTGTATTGAGAAAAAGTGCTTCACGAGATGAGAGATGATTTTTGCCTGTACCTCTTTGTACCTCTCCTTGCTTCTCATTTATCAGGTCTGGGTTTGAATCCTTTCTTCTAAACCAAAGGAATGTCAAGGGATCTAGGAAGCTTGTGAGCAGATGTCAATCCAACAATCTCCATATGTAAGCCCTTTGCTTACATATTAAAACCTCTGGACAATAGATCCAGAAAAAATAGACAAACAAATATATATTAGTCATTTCACCTGAAATTCCTGATGCAAAAATATGTAAAAACATACTGAAATTCAGTTTAGTTTGCCTACTCTTTTTTTTTTTTGCCAGTCTTGGGCTTGAGCTCAGGCCCTGGTCACTGTCTTTGGGTTTTCTCAAGGGTAGAACTCTACCACTTGAGCTACAGCACCACTTCTGGCTTTTTCCTATGTATGTGCCACCAAGGAATCAATCCAGGGTCTTCGTGCATGCTAGGCAATCACTCTATCACTAGGCCAAACTCCTGCCCCAGGTCTTAGCATGTATCCCAAATGATCTTACCATTGTGAAGGATAACAAAAAGGAAACGACTGCATTTGGATTTACATTTATATTTAGAATATTGTATAGATATACAATATTCGATTGATTGGTTCTGTCTAGTGGCCGATCTGCTTGATGATATTGGCATCTCTGTTTTTAGCTTTGAAAGTAGCAAGATTCAAGTGGATGAGATTATTTCCTCTAAACTCTCCAGATAGTAAGTGACTATTCCCCCAACTTAAGTTCAGGCTCGCAGTCACATATGCTCATCATTTTTTATGTGCTACCTTGGAATGAATGGAATCACTGATAATGTGGCAACATGGTATAGTGAAGTGTGAAATTGTCAGGTAAGGAATTTGTGTCTCACAGAGAGCCATAAGAGATGAGTGTGGGGAATTATTGTTTTTTTTTTAAGGAGAAAGCCCTTGAGTCACACTTGAAAATGGAAGCACAGGACATCAAGAAGGGGATGGACAAAGTGAGAAGACCTTACAATAGTTCAGGTTTGAGGTAGTTTATTTAGATTAGATGACAAAAGTACTGTAGTGTTATGTGTGCTCACAGAAGGCTGCGGAGTGAAGGAAAATTATGAGTAGAATATGTCCATCATTGTTCTGCGTTGGCTATCAGCTGCATTAGTTTGTCATGGATAGGCACCTGCTGCATCCTGGGACATTTTTGTAATGCACTCAGAGCTACCCAAGGTCTTACGTAGAGATTCTCCCTGAAAGTGCGGATGTTGCTAATTACCCAAGAGAAATCTTCAGTGAATCCCAAATTCCTCGTGGTACACTGTTGCTCATTCACTCTTTGTGTAAATAGTCATACTCTACTGAAGGTTTTGTGTCTCTGGCCCCTCACTGTTCCTACTTCTTAAGCAGCAAACACAGTAAAATAGCTTAATTTACAAACATGTATTTAAATAAACATACATGGTCCAGCAGATTTTTATTTAGTGCCTACTATGTGCCAGAATAGATATTCAAAACTAGACAGAGTAGTACATGAGAGATAGTGGGGGGAATCTATTTTTTGAGAAAATACATGCATTTAATTCTAATTCTCCAGATAGAAATAAATAGCTACCATATTATTGTCATGTAGAGCTAAATTTCCCTGGCAGGAATTAATAGGATTGTGTGTGTGTGCTAGAGAGTAATTCTGGATGATCCTCAGAAATTCCAGTTATCTGAAATTGAGGACTTCTATAGCAACAGTCTGGGAAAAGCTACTGTAGGCAAAGGGAATGTGAATTGAAGTCTCAGATAGAATGGAAAGTTTGGCTGAGTTCCTGAGCATAAAGTCGACCTGATGAGAGTAATTACAAGAATTAAAGGGATGACCTTGGGAGGAAGAAGGAGGATAGGAAGGTGGACAGCAGGAAGGATTGAGTTTATGCAATGAGGTGAAAATGATTTTAAGGAAGGATGTCTATACATTCAGTATCTCCAGCAATGGAGACCGAATTGGTATAGGAGTTACAGTTACTTGTATTTATTGAAAACAAAGCTTTAGGCTCAAGACTCTCTGAATTCTGTTTCATTTCTAACTCATAGTAGAAGAAACATTACCATCTTAATAATTAATGGGCATGATAGCAGCCTAGACATTTTTTAGTGTGTGAACATGTATGTATGTGTGTGTGTGTGTGCATTTCCTTGTCAATTAAAGATCGAAACGTGGGGATGAATTTACCTAAAGAGGAAAATACATCATGAGGTCACAAGTATCCTTGCAAGTTTTCAGGATGTGTCATTTGGGAGAGAAAAATCTAGAGAATAAAATTTTAGTCTCTAGGATGATGATACAGAAAGGCAGTTGACAGAAAGGGGATCAGCATCCTCATAATAATAAATATCAGTCATAATAACTCTAAAATGACGTACATAAAGACTGTAAAGTTGGTGTAAATATTGGAGCCACTGAGGGAAATACAGAATATTCCCTCAGACACAAAAGCACTGTACATATTCTCCCTGTCCCACCATTTTTTTTTCAGATTCGCAATATCTAACATGTCGAATGCAGAACTGCACAGATGCCAACAAGAATAAACCCTTTCCAGGCTACATTGACCCTGACTCTTTGATTGTCCAAGATGATTATGTATTTGTCCAGGTATGGGAAAATCTACTTCTTCCGAATGTCTCACAAACATTTCAGTTTCGTGTTTCTTTCCCTTCTGCCCCCTTTTTTGCCCACATGTCCTTACCAGTAAAAATAGATGGGAAGAAGGAAAGGAAGAAGAAAGAAATGAACAATTAACGAGAAGTTAATAGGAGAGGGAAGGAAAGAAAGAAGAAAGGGCAGATGAAAACAGAACGAAGAGAAAGAAAAGGGTGGGAAGGAAAGAAGGGAAAGGGGGAGAAAGACAAAGAACTGTTACTGTGTGTAGACGCTTGTTTACTCACAGAATGTTAATCAGGTCCTTCTGCAATATCTTCAGTACCTTATCAATAAGTCACAACAGTGCCATTTAGAGCAGGAAGATTATCTGCAGGATGACACACGGTTTTGTTTGTCTCCTTCATCTGTTTTCCAAAGATCTACTTTGCAAAGAAGCCCCTAGTCCTCAAAGGGGCTGAGCAGATTTGTCAGTCTCTTCTTATCAGGAATATGGCCAGTTAATCTTTCCTTTCCTCAGAGCCACCTGCAAAGTAGATGAAAGGACGTAAAGAGCTGCTGTACACTAGTGGCTGGAGGGGGAGCGGGGAGGGAAGACAGAGGAAGAGTAATCAGCTGTTATTGTCAGGTGCTGACTGTGTTTAAAAGAGAGACTTTGAGCTGTACTCCACCAGGCTTGTCACCTCCTAAGAGAGCAAGAAACACTTTGAGAAGTGTTTTTTTCAGCAACTGTGAAAGGATTTTAGGCTGATATGGACAATGTATTTAAAAGTTCTGCTATTGCTTTTCATGTTTCAAATGGCAGAGCTAGAATTAGTAAATAACTGAACTATGCATGTGTGTTGATACACACATGTACATTTAAATGGTAACACAATTTGCAAAGTGATCCTTCAGTCTTTGCTACCATCAAGATGCATTCTGGACACATTGTAGACATCAATGATTGCATTTGGGAAAAATAATTTTGATTTAAAAGATGTTATTCTATGCTTTCAGCAAGCAGTATTTTTTAAATGCCCAGAACACCAACATTAGCCCATGTTTAAGATGGTTCACAGATGACTTTGCATACACCAGATAGCCACCTTCTTCAAAGAAATGAGTACCAAGTGCTTGGGGGATTTCAATAGACATTAAAAAAGGCTCACACATACTGGTGATGTCTCATTCATTTTTCTATCAGTGCTGCTCCTAGGAGCAGGGAGAGATAGAAACAATTGATAGAAACTTTGGGGCTTCTACCAACATTTTAAAATGCCCATCTATGGATCCTGCATGTAGCATTTCACATATTTTCTCTACACCACTTTCGTCACAATTAGGTTGCCCGGACCCATTTTGAGCTTTACAATGATCACCAGCAGGTAGGAAACATCCCTCCTTTTTTCCCTCAACCCTCTAGCATTCTTCCACCTGTATATCCTGTACAAATCTGGGCTAGTCTTTACTCCTGAAAGATACAAACTTGGAGTGCATTTAGATCACAATCCTGGCATGGCTTTCTCCCGACCATGCCAGCATGCCTGTTTGAGGACACATGCTATAGCCACCTAGGTGACACCATCACACTGCAATCCAGTGTCCAGAAATACATATTTTTTCCTTCTGATGTGGCATGCACCATTTCCTGCTAACACAGACTGAGAACCTGTTCATTTGGAGCGTTGGAGCTCAAGAGCTGGGCTGCTAATGAGCAATGAGTCCATGGACTCTGAGACTTCTGTCTCTCACTGGGGAAAACACACAGTTCTGGGAATAACTGAACCACAATGAGCGAATTGCATTTTGGTCCGATACGTACAATGTCGAGCTCTGGCCACAAATAAACAGTGTGTATGTGATCTCAGAGCTAAATTCCAATTCTTCCCCGTCTGTTCGGTCATCACTGTAACTGCTCTTCTTACAACTTTGTTTTTGTTTTTTTTTTCCTCATCCAGTTGACATCTGGAGGGAGACCACATTACTATGTGTCCTACCGAAGAAATGCATTCTCTCAAATGAAGCTTCCAAAATATGCTTTGCCCAAGGTATGGCCTGAGTTGTTCTTCCTTATTGCCCTTCTTTCATCCAGTTCACATAGCCCTGCCTGCACCGCACTTCCAGGGACCTTGTACCAACAAGGTAGTCTGAAAGTCATCTCTGATGTCTCATCTTCATGAGTTGTGGCCCTTCCTTTTGCTGTTTTTGCCAGTATCATCGTTGTCTTTCTCACTGCCTTTTGGTCTCTCACAATCTCCTCCTCTCCCTCTTTCTTTGAAATAGTAGCTATAGTACCTGACTGAATTAGCAAGCACTGTGTTTTGCTTTTCGATGTGGAGTATTGAAAACATGGCTTCCCATATTTTCAGAGATGCTCTTTTCAAAGGATTTTTATCCTCCTGGTATACAGTCCACCAGGGAGAGGCTCAGTCCATCTCGTGGTCCTTACCTGTATACCGCTAGGTGTTATAGCCACATGGCAAGAAGAAATGTCTGCTTTCTTTCTCAGTGAGACTCTCTGGGGAGACTATCTGAGGCACAGACCTGCAGAACTTTAACAACAGTGAAAGACCCTCCGCGGCTGACATCCCCCAACCTGTCTTGCCAGGAACAGTAGATGGAAAACTCTGTTAATAGGGAGCGCCACCTAGCGGCCTTGAGTCTGGCAGTGACTGTGTGGATCCTGGGAAATTTCAGTGGCCAGATTGTATTTATCTGTGGTGGCTTAGTTTCAGAAACAAGAGGGATATATGTGGAAGAAGAGAAGACAACAGTGTTCTGGTCTCTTTCTCTTGTGGTATGCCATCGTGAACTAACACCAGCCATATAGAGTCCCAGGAAGTTCTATTACAGGCATAGCATAAGAACACAGCAGGAATACTGTCCAGGAGAGATGATATTAGAAAATTTCTCCAGTTTATCCAAGCAGAATTCCCTTATCGGACCAAACTCTACCCCATAACCTGCCAGTGAAAGAAGTGTGTCTACAGATCAGAGCCCGTTAGAGGTAACATTAACACATTGAACTGCCCTATTAAATCACACTCACAGGATCCATGCCTACATTATTATTGTTTTCAGCTTTTGGAAGATCAGCAATTATGGTAATTACCTAGAACCAGGTCAATGAGAGTCTGTACATTTAAATCCATATTCTTTTTTATATATTTTTATTGTAATTAATAGAAAGTTTACATTATATTCACCAGATAGAAGGTGCATTACTTCATATACATTGATACCCTTTCTCATGTCTTGGTCCCCATTTCCCTCCCCCCCACCACTCATCTTGTTTTCCCCCTTCCTTATCCAATTTCAAATAACCAAATACGCATTTATCCAATATATCAGATAACAAAGTGAAATACTGTAACAATATGAGATAGCCAAGGGACAGCAAAAGAGATGAGAGATAACATAGTACATTAAGGACAACAATCAGTCATTATATGGCTTTTGTTTTTATATCCTAGAGGTCCTTTCTAAATTCATACTCTTGATTTGCATTTTTTCTTTTTTTTCTCTTCAGTAAGGGAAGAATTATCAACACTGATATTTTACCTTAGATAAGAATTAGATGCCCCTCATATGTAAGAGAAAAACTATTATAAAGAAATAACCCATAATTATGGCCTAGGATTCTCTCCTGAGGAAAATCAAATGAATGCATTACCCTAGTAAGCAATACACAGTTGCCCCTTATCCTGAGTAATAAATAATTTGTGTTTTCTTGAGAAAAAAATGAAGTACTTGACTCTCAAAACGTACATTTAAAACCAAGAATTATACTGATTGCCATGAGCTCCTGTGGTTCAAGCGTAATTGAAATGAAGTAAACAGCAGATTTATGTCAGTAATCACAGGATCACACAGGCATGCTCTTCAAGTGGAAATATCTACCCAAAGCGAATTTACCTCTCTAATATCTATGCTTAAGTTTCTATCTATCTGTCTATCTATCTATCATCTATCTATCTATCTATCATCTATCTATCTACTTCTATTTCTATACAAATAAGGAAGTAATCACTATTGCTAAAACATAGTACTACCATCTTATCCATGACAAATAGGTTGTATATTGTATCTTGTATCCAAAAACACAGAGAGAAACCTCATTGGTCCAAGAAGCATGGTTAATAGTACTTTTAAATCAGAGCGGATGAGTTCTGGAGGTTTGGGAAATGGGCATTTTGCTTTCCTTATTGCTGGGTATCTAAAAATCATTGCTGACAGCTGCCCCCTGTGACATCTAGTCAACCTGAAAGGCAAAGTTCTACTTTGAACCTGAACCTGCTATCTGTCCCTCTTCCTTCTGTTTCCCAGAGAGCATGTTCCATGCCTCAGCCTCATTTGAGCTCTGAATGCATAATGAATAATGCAATTGATCCAGCTTGTTACCACAAAAATGGGAACTAGCATGGTAAATGAGTTAAATTGTTTGTTCTAGGTGGGTGTGTATTACAGAAAGCAATGAGATGCTTCATTGCAGCTTCCCATGACATCTTCAAAGAGAAGCCCCCAAGAGGGCAGAGTGAGCTGCAGAAAAAGTGCATGTATTCCATAGCCTTCTCTCAGAGCCTGGTTTCTATATCCTGAAAAGAACAAGGCTCTGTGCTGAAGCTTCATTCAGCACGGAGACAAACCAGCGCTACCATGTTCATTTTCTCTAATCATCAACTGCCATAGTCTTGAAAGATTTGACTTCCTCTGATCTGTGTTAAAAACTAATTACTAATAGAATAATAAAGAGAGGGCTGAATTTTAATATTGTCGCCAGCTCTTTCAACCCTCTACCAGGAGTGGGAACCTTTATTAATATTTTTTTCTGCTCAAGGAGAATCACATTATCACTCATGGGCCATACAGAATTATCAGATCAGATTCGTGATCCATGAGAAGCCGATGAATACCTCACAGTCTATTCCATCACATATCAAATGATTTTGAGCAATGTATGTGGCCAGATGTCTCTCAAATCCTGCTAGACAGAAACAGAGTAGCAGTTTTCTTTCTCGTAACTTACCTGCGTCTCATTCTGAGCTGCTCAAGTGAGATAAATGAGGCAATCCATATGAAAGTGCTTGGAGCATTTTGGAGGACAGATACTCTATAAAAGCAAGGTAATATTATTATTAGTATAGATCTAGATGTCTCCAAGGTGGAAGATGGATGTGCAGCGGAATGCGGGTGGGATGCAGCTGCCTTGGTTCCAGACAGGGGATTCAAATTTGGACCTTCATCTGTCACTAAACTTCCTTTGAAACTTTGGGTAGGTGATTGATCAATTTGCCTTCTCCTCATTGTTTTTCAAATAGGAGCTGAGGAAAAATAATACTTTGTCAGATACGTTACACAGAATAAAATGTCTTAAGTGATGTTGTGTAAAAATTTAGTCCTGTGATCAACTAAGTTTTAAAAAGGAATAAATTCCATTATGTATTCTTTCTCTAGAGACTAATAGTAGCTCATTGCCATATGGGAGACATATTAATATCCTGTCAGTGATCTAAAGCCGTTTGATTTAGTACTGTAATCCCAACTCAGTCTACAAATGTATAAATTAATGAAATAGAAAAAAAATTCCTTTTTTTTGGTCAGTTATGAAGCTTGAAATCAGGGCTTCAGGGCCTGGGCACTGTCCCTGAGATTTTTTTCTCTCATGGATAACACTTTATCAATTTAAACCACGGTGTCACATCCATTTTTTTCTGCATAGTTTATTGGAGATAAGAGTTTCATGGACTTTCCTTGTCAGTCTGGCCTTGACCCACGATTCTCAGATATCAGCCTCTAGGATTATAGGTGTAAGCCTACAATTCTACTTCCTCTTGATAGAGGAACCTATACTTGTACTTCCTCTTGATAAAGGAAATAGAATTAGGTGAGCAGGAAAAAAAAGATGGTATTTGAATATGTTAACACTTCAATTAATCTATTTGAGACCAGCATCATTTTTAAAAATCCATTTCATGTAATAAAGTTATAGAAAGAGAGTTATTCCATTTCCTATGCTTATGGCTATATATACATATATGGTTATTATTGTATGAGTATTTCTCCAAGTGACCCAATCAAAAAATTAAATTTTATATTCACTACTTCATGCTGGGGAGATGAAGGACAACAAGGTAGAGATTCTAAGAACAGACAGAATTGTTCTCTCATAAATTAATTATAAGGCTAAGATCTGAACTGAAGGTACAATGAAAAATTTAGATTAGAAGTTATGGACAATTTTCTACACTGGAGTTGTTGTCAAGGGTCATGGTTGAGCCTCCTGGAACTCCTCAAGGGGAGAGCCTGGTCCAACAGTGAAGATTCGCTTAGTCAGCTGCATAACAGCCAGGAATCTTTCCACATTGTGAGTGTGTACAACTCTACTGAAGGTGGGGGAGCACACAACAAGAGACAATTGAACACCTTTGAACAGCCCCCCACCTACATAAGATAGTCAGGCTGGGTCAGAGACTGCCAGTGTGAGGTCTGTGCCAAATTCTACTTCTTTAGACTTCTGAATCAGGAAGAAAGGATTTGGAATTCTCATGTCAAGAGACACACAGTATCTCCACATTCCGCTCATTTTGTTTCTGTCTCCCAAGACCACTGAAAACATTAATATGAAGACTGAATTTCCCTTTCCTTCATTTAAGATTTCATGCAGACTTTCCAGAGTAAACAATGTTGATTAGTAGTTAAAGTCATCATGATAGTGAGTTATCTGGTGAACATTTTGCTCCTATAAACACTCCAGAGGTCACTGAACCTTTGAGCAGTGCTTTCCAAACTTAAATATACATACAGTTTTTTATCAAGTAGAGCCTGAGGATTTATATGTCTACCTGGTTTTAAGATAATATCCATGCTACTATCCCAGATGCATAGTAAGAGAAGCTGGCCTTGTCTCTTTCCTTTCTGTCTTCAGATTATCCTTCTGAGCAAGAACTGTGTTTGAAAAGAAGTCAGATGATTGGTTCTCGGAAGTTATTATCTATTTAAGGAAGTATTGTTCAAATTATCTAAGGAAACAATAAATAATAACTGAGCTACTAAGCATCTCTGTGTCCTATTTTCTCATGACCTATTATCTGACCCTTCAAGTGACAAAGAAAACACATGATTAATATTTCGCCAATTAATTATCATTTCCACGCAAAAGACAATTCTGTCTTCCACCAAAGTGTCTCAGTCTATTACATTCTACCACAGCCTGGGTGCAGGCCACATGAATATATGAGACACCTCTTCCCTCTTCACTTCCTGTGTCTCTCTGCAGGACATGCATGTCATCAGTACAGATGAGAACCAAGTATTTGCTGCTGTCCAGGAATGGAACCAAAACGACACCTACAATCTCTACATCTCCGACACGCGTGGTGTCTATTTCACCCTGGCCTTGGAGAATGTCCAGAGCAGCAGAGGCCCTGAGGGCAATGTCATGATTGACCTCTATGAGGTATGTCACCAGGCAGATGTGCTTCTGGACACTAAGGTACCTGGCGTGGCTGGTGAAAGCATATCCATCTGTTCATAATATTGGATCTACAGTTCAGGCTCCGCCCACTCGAGGGATGAAATGTTTACAGATGGTATGGTTTTGCTTTTCTGTAATTAATTTATAATCCATAGACCTTGTTTTTTTTTCTGGACTAAATCTAGAAGATATGAAGCCCTAGAGGACTTGGAAAGTTTCTGGGAAGGCTGGCAATTGGAGGGGTAACACAAAAGTCATTTGCAAATGATGTGTGCCACTGTGAAGGGAGACAGCATGTGACACAGTGGGTTGATGGGAAGGATTTTCTTATCTCACTGAGGAAGATTGGAGGAATGGGGCATCCTTGCATGCTCTCACAATTCTTCTTATAAAAGACTTATTTAACTCAATAATCTCCCCCATGTTAATAACCTTCCTCTCCCTGGACCTGGGAATGAGATAAGCATAATAGGTTCTTTCTGCAAACCCTAAAATAACTGAATTAGCAAACAATAGCAAAACCAAAAGAGCTTACAAGACTCCCCTAGGACAACTGTTTAGCTCTTTCTCAATACATATATAAAATATACATTTTCTTTTTGGTCCTGGGGCTTGAACTCAAAACCTAGGCACTGTTCCTGAGTCTCTTTATGTTCAAGGCTAGTGCTTTATCACTTGAGCCACAGTGCAACTTCTGGATTTTTCTGAGTAGTTTATTGGCGATAAGAGTCTCAAAGAATTATGAAGGGCTCATAGACTTTTCTGCCCTGGATAGATTCAATCCACTGATCTCAGGATCCTGAGTAGCTAGGATTATAGGTTTATAGGCATGAACCACCAGGTCCCAGTTTCAAAATACTTTATTTTAAATAAAATTCTAGATTAGATCAGTTCGCTTAAAGCACAGTGAGGTAGGGGGAAAAGCTACACTTAGGGGCTTGGATTTAGCCATTTGTAATTCTTTTTATGGGCTATGAAAGATTTATCATGGGTTATAATGAGCCATTTAAAAACATATTCAGGATCTGGACAGTGCAATCATATACCTATACTCTATCTTGAAAAAAATCCTAAAACAGATCCAAAGATGTGTAGTTATTATGACATTATCATTTAGTAGAGGATTACATTCAAGAAGTGTCTGTATAAGAAGAGGTTAGGAAGTTATATCTATATGAAAGAAACCAATTTCATCGCAGAAAATCCAGCTTATCAGTGCAATTCCTGCTAGTGTTTTCCATTTTCCTTGTTCTTCAGCTCATAAGCACATTCTTTTTCAAAACTTCACTATGTGTATAAATGCAAGTCCAATCCAGAGCCAAAATATTTATTTGACTTAGGAAAGACAAGGCTGGGACATAGATTGTATGCATCTATTTAGAAAAGGGACGTGCAAATCATTCCATATTTTCTCAAGGTTTTTCCGTTCTTCCTCCTTCCCCTTGGTTCAGCTAAAATAGTATCAGACGTAGCAGCCTCAAACTAATAAGCCTGTTGTCAAGAAAACATCTACATATTCTGATGACTAAGTTCTAACTTGGGATTCAATTGGATACATTCAATAGCTTTTGGATTCAATCTACCTGGTTTTAAATCTTTCCTGTGCTGCTTGTATGCAATGATTTTTTTTTAGACAAGTGAATACCTTTGGTGCCATAATTGCCCCGCTTCAAATACTGAGATTCAGTATTATGTCTACTGGATTTCGCTGTTGATGGAGTGACTTAATCTTGTAAAGTACTAACTAGAATGCCTTGGCTACAATAATGCTTAATAAATTATGATTGTTAATTAGTTAATATTATGTTCCAATGTGTCTAAGAAAATATACAATATTCTATTCTTAGAACTTTGCTTCTAAATCTGCTTAGAACAGTTTAAAAATCTAGCTACATTGTTTAAATTTAAATTTTCAACACATTTCAATAATTTAAAATTTCTACTTCAGCTTCTAATTGCATATTATCATGGCTACCTAAGCATCCTTAACATGAACTAGGTGCCTTCATGTTAAGCAAGTGGAACTTGCCATATTTCTTTCTTCATGGGTAAATTAACATTGAAACCTAAAGTATATTCTATTCAAGGACTTTGCATTCTCTTAATTTGGTACTGCATTTACAATGTAAGTGTCTTGCCCAGGTGCTATGAAGTCACAATAGCTATTAGTCTTTCTCCTACTCCAGAAACTGCTCCACTTCTGGCTTTTGCTTTGCCAGTTTTGGGCTTGAGCACAGGGCCTGAGCACTATCCTTGCACTTTCTCAAGTCTAGAGCTCTACCACTTGAGCCACAGCACCATTTCTGGCTTTTTTCTATATATGTATCAAACCCGGGTCTTCATGCATGCTAGGCAAGCACTCTACCACTAGGCCAAACTCCCAGACCCTAATTCTGGCTTTCTTAGTGCTTAATTGGAAATAAGAATCTCCTAGACTTTTCTCCTAGGGCTGGCTTTGAACTGCAATTTTCAGTTCTCAGCCTCCTGAGTAGCTAAGGATGACAAATGCAAGCCACCACTGGCTCCTGACTAGAACAGTCTCAGGATAAATTTTATTTTCCAACAGAAGTTAAAAATCATATCAGTTGGTGCTTTGATGACAGGGATGATAACTGCTTTTCACAAATGGTTTTATGGTTCCAAACCTCGGAATCAGGTGCGGAATGAGAAGAGGAGGCAGGGTGACCTCTAAACATGGCAAAACATCTCTTTATTAATTCTCTGTTCCCTCTCTGTGTCTCTCTTGCAGTTGACTGTCTGTAGGGAAACTGCTGCCTCTTCTTATCATCACTTTGAGCAGTGGCGTGACTGTATTATGTAAAGGTGTTCTGCATCCTGGGGCTGAGAGAGAAATGCCTTTGTTTTATTAGCCTGACAGTTCAGGGCACATTGAATTGAAATGGATGTGATCAGAACAGCAGCTCTGTATCTGCTGATTACCTAGATAGAAAGAATATTGGTGGACACGGAGCCTGGCACAAATGTTCCCTTAAATCTGATTGTTCTGGCTCTCAGGGAGCTGAAAGCCGTCCAGCATGAATTTCCCGGTAGAATTGCAATGAATGATGAGAGCTTAGAGATAAATGAAAAGCAAGAAAATCCATAAATGAATTAATCAGGAGCAGATATGAGCAACATCTGAGGTGAGGTGACAGGGATAAAAAAGAAAACTCAGGGTGCATGTCTGTTCCCGTTTGGGGTGACTGACAGGATGCAGCTTCTTGTTTATGTTTTTTCATGGTTGCTCCCTGGTATTCCTGGGTCTTCAGGCTCTTTAAGCTATTTTTTGCATAGGAAAACTCTATGACGTTTAAATAATGGAGGGGTGTATGGATCGAGAATACACACAATAGATGGGTCTCTATGGAGAATATGCTAAAAGAAATACAATTCTCATTAAAATGAATCACATGGAGACTGAGCATAGCATTTGTATGGGATGAGACCAGGAAGATATTAAGGACACAGAATTGGGGGGAGGAGTTGAAGCAGTTTCCTATGGTTTCTTTATTGAAATGCAAGGTTTTCCCCTCACTGTAACTTGAGTGTCAAGAAATGTCAGCCAAGAATATTGACTATAGAAAAATGATAGTAAAGAATGGGATAGGATATTTGAGATGCTATTCTGTGCAAAGCACAGTGCAAATAATGTCCCATCTTTTTTATTTAATCTGTAAATTAACTCGATGATACAGCCACTTTTTAATCATTCAATAGAGACTGAAAGAACATAGCCACTGTTAAAGATGGCAAAGCCAAATGAAGACTTCAGATAAAGTGTATTCAAGTTCTAGACTACAAAATACCATGCCTCTACTGAAAGATCACTATCTGGAACACTATTTGCTGTGGAAAACTAAAGGTTGTTGAGATGGAAGTTCTTTGCTGGACAGAATAATGGTAGATTTTTGCCTATCCAGTAGAAAAACAAAATGGATTTGGGATATAAAGAGAAAAGCAAATCTGTAACTGATGGTTCTGGCAGTGACCAAAAAGAAAACATGTGATGAGTGTGTTTGCATCGTGTGATTCTTCATGTATTTGAGCCATGTGGATGATGAAAGGGAGTTTGACATTTTTGGACAATATCTTTCCTCCTTTGGGATGGGAATATTAATTAATGATGATGAAGAGCACTGTGGCTTAATGGACAATGACAGTTCTTGCCAGCTGATGGGGGAAAACCTGCCAGGAGTGCAGCCACCTGGCTGAGAAGTTCAGAACGCACACAATATGTGCCTGAAGGAAAGAGGCAGAGTATGGTTCAGGGACAACGCAGTGCAGGCAGCAGGGAATATCTGGCTGCACATACAATGTCTCCCAAGTGTCATGGATAAGCTTTTTTTTCTTTTTTTAAGAGAAAACTCAACAGTAATGCTGATGGATCTTACACCATGATTTCTTGGAGAAAAAGAAAAAATAAAGACCTCATTTTAGCGAGAGTAGGAAGAAGGAAAGAAAAACTCTCCCCAACCTAAAGTATATTTTTTCACAGGATACAGAATGGTAAATTATCTTTCTAGGAGTAAAATGGTATTTGAGCAAGTATACATAAGAGAAACGTCATTTAGAACTTTCCATGTCAGATGAGTTCCCAAGTTCTGGAGTTCTGCAGACATCTCCAGCTTCTTTTCAGTAGGTATCTATTCTGGCTGGGATCTTTACTTTTGAAAATGAAAATATTCCAATCCCAAACCCAAAGAAGTCATGGTCTTAAACCATGACGTTACCAGGCTACAGTGACTCACACCTGAAATCCTAGGAATTCATAAGGCTGAGATCTAATCATCATGGTTTGAAGTTAGCCTTGAAAGATTCTTATTACTAAGAAATTACCAAAAACCTAGAAGTGTAGCTATGGCTCAAATGGTAAAGCACCAGCCTTGAGAGAAAAAAATAAATAAATAAACTAACTAACTAACCCAAGGGATAGTGCTTAGGTCCTGAATCAAGCCTCAACATCAACACAAATAAACATTCATATATGTGTGTGTATGCATTCATGCATACGCACACACACGTTCACACAAATGCACGTGCGAGCACGCACACACACACAGACACAATCTTGGCTTCTATGATAGTAAGTGATAAATACTACTGAGACTTCTGTTATCAAATTTCTCTGTATGTGAAGCAAGGAGACAAACATAGCTTATAAATATATTTATCCTCAGAAATATTTATGTGAAATTCAACAGGAAAAAACTTCATAGGTCTTTCCAAAAGTAGGATAGATTGTTTTCATAGAAATAGCTTCTTGGGATATTTTCTGACCAAATGATGGCATCACTCCCTTTCACACCATGCTATCCCAGCCCTTCTCAATTCCTTGAACATGTGTACGGATGAACATGGGAAAAAGTAAAATGTTATGAGGAAACTTAAATGTATTCCTTCAATTACAGTGGAACCACACCTTAAAACACCACACACACACACACACACACACACACACAAAGAATGACCACCTGTAAGCTCACATATTCCAATATTTTGTGCAGCAATAACTTTGAGATAGAAATTTTATAGGGGCTGGGAGTTTGGCCTAGTGGTAACAGTGCTTGCCTAGCATGGACGAAGACCTGGGTTCGATTCCTCAGCACCCCACATACGTAGAAAAAACTAGAAGTGGTGCTGTGGCTCAAGTGGTAGAGTGCTAGCCTTGAGAAAGCCCAAGGACAAGGTCAGGCCCTGAGCTCAAGGCGCAGGACTGGCAAAAAAAAAAAAGAAATTTTATAGAGATTCCAAGAAATTGGGGCCTGGAGTTTAGCCTAGTGGTAGAGTGCTTGCCTGGCATGCACAAGGACCCAGGTTCAATTCCTTGGTACCACATACATAGAAAAAACCCAGAAGTGATGCTGTGGCTCAAGTGGTAGAGCTCTAGCCTTGAGAAAGTCCAAGGACAGTGCTGAGGCCCTGAGTTCATGGCCCAGGACTAGCAAAAAAAAAAAAAAAGAAATTATAAGTTAAAAAACAGCTTTGGGGCAAAGCACCCATATGTATAGGGCTGGTGAGATTCATCAAGCTCACGGACAGAGCAATAGTAAAGACACAAAAAACAAAGAGCAGTGGTGACCACATTTGTAGACCAGGCCAAAGAAGCAAAACAATAAGACAACCTCAAATACAGTCCTTTGGAAAATCAGCCAGCCCTTTCCAGCTCTATTCCCTGTTGACACCGGTCTCTGTACTTTGGCAAGTTTTTATTCTTCAAGATAAACCTGAAGGCCAAGCTGCCAGAGCTGAATTACAAAGCACAGCTCCCTGCTCAAGTGGCATTTGATAATGCCAAGCAGTCGGAGGCCAATAAAGTCACCACTTCTACAAATCAAATAAACCCGCTCCTAAACATGCACAACCCTCCTCTGACACCCTTGCCAAAAAAGGTGGGAAGCAGGAAGGAAAACAGGATGAGGCTGTTGGAATAGGTAATATTTTTGCTCTTTCCATGCTTATTATCCATAACCCTTTACAATACTGAATTGTTAAGAGTTATTTCTCATTTTCGGGTATGTCTATAGAAAAGACCAGCATGAATTTGTAAAAATTCTGATTTACTCCATTTAAATTTTATAGACGTTTGGTTGTATTTTAGGACATAGCAGCCTCTTGAACATATGCAAAACTAATATGAAGTTGCTTGGTGAACAGACCTTATGGAACTGTAATAGAGAACAAATAAATATCAGTTGTAGTTTAAGATCTAGAGGGCATGAGAACTTGTTCTGGATGCTGCCGATTGCCCATGGTGTGGCTTGCCTGTCTAAGCAGTTCAAAGTATTCCTCTCAGCAACTCATTTAAACCATTTATTTGTTTAACAAACTTGTTCTAAAAGAGTACAAATTTGGCCCACTTCTAAATTATCCCAGCTGCTAGATCAGCAGGGACAAATTAATGAGGTCGGACTGAGTCGAAGGCACAGGCGATGCATGTGTCTTCCTCTATTGATTGAACCCCAGCCATGTTGAGTTGACAAACTCAGGGCTGTTCTTGGGAAAGGGTTTGGGAATCCAGATAGAAGGGAATAGGACAGCCAATGTTTCATGGTTGTAATGAATCTCTATTTATCCATGGCAATGGGATAAAAAGTGCTACGCAGGCTCATGAGAAGTGCTGGAAGGCATATGTGAAAAGAAGTAGGCAGAATGCTTGGCTTTAACAAGGACTGAAAAGATGGCAGCTATTGTCTGCTCTCTATGTTTCTAGTTGTCACATTATAATCAAAGGAGCTGAGTTTAGTGAAATGGATTCAAAAGCCACATTAATGTATTTACTTCCTATGTGTGTGCTAGATGGCTATGTACCTAAATCTTCAAAATATGGCTAAAGATACATACATACATAAAACATATGATCTATACCATATAGCATCTATAATATATCATAATTAATATGTATTATATAATATAATCTATAACATATATAATGGACACATTATATATTATATACCGTGTATAAATATGTATATATATAGATATATACACATAAATGGATTGACTTTGAACTCAGGGCCTTGTGGTTGCTAGGCATGTGTTCTACTGCTTGAGTAATGACTAACGGTAATTTTAGCTCCTGTTTCTTATAAGCATTGAATTAATGGTATATAGATGGGATGCATTACTGAACACCACATTTCCATCCTTCTCCTCATACTTCTTCAGTTTACCTGGGTGGTGAGCATTTCACACAAGATGAAATAAGTATTCAGAAAACACTAGAAGACATGAAAATATGACATACCCCTCATGGTTACTGTTGCAGGATTTTTATAATGTACCTATTTTCACCTCCTTCCTAACACACAAAATTAAGGAAGCAATAGCATTTACAGTGCTAATAAATAAATGAATGAATAAGACTGTTGGTGGTAAGGACAGTGGTATTGTAAGAAACGGAGGCAGGATTGTTGGATGACTTAGAGGAAATACTACTTCTTTAAAGTATCAAGTTTGTCTCTGTAGTTAGTGCATTGGGTGACTTAACAGGGAGGGAGAGGCCTTTAACAAATAAATACAAACGAATAGCAATTACATCAAGCCGTTGAGAGCTCAGTAAGTTAGGTAGCATTAGCAGCAGGAGCCCTGAAGCCATAGTTCATATTACAGTCTCTGGTGTTAGACTTCCTGTGAGTCCTCAGACAGTATGACAGTAAGTCACATCATCTGTAAGTGCCTGGGATTTTATCATGTGTGACAACACATGTGATTCTTTTTTTTTTTTTTGCCAGTCCTGGGCTTGAGCTCAGGGCCTGAGCACTGTCCTTGGACTTTCTCAAGGCTAGAGCTCTACCACTTGAGCCTCAGCACCACTTCCGGCTTTTTTCTGTGTATGTGGTACCGAGGAATCGAACCCGGGTCTTCATGCATGCTAGGCAAGCACTTTAACCACTAGGCCAAACTCCCGGCCCACATGTGATTCTTAAACAGGAAGAACGTTACAAAGGTTAAATGAGATAGAATCTTCAAATTCAGGGTGTCAGTTAAACATACAGTAAAAGTCACCCTTAACTTAGTGATCACTTGCCAAGTAAACTGAAGGTGGTTCATATTCGGATAACAAAAACCATTGTTAATCTTGTATCGTGATCCCAGTAAAACAAGGGCACCCTTTATTACTTTCTCTCCAACAGGCTATAGAATTGTGGTAACCAAGCCTCGCTGATCCCTTCTAACCCTATCTTTTGTCCAAGACAAGTGTTCCTGGCTGAATTTGACAATCTGTTTAGCTCCGGGGTGTAAACAATGACGCCCCTGTTTTTCAAATGGATGTATTTTTCAGCCATGTCAATTTTTCCCAGGTAGCAGGGATAAAGGGAATGTTCTTGGCTAACAAGAAGATTGACAACCAAGTGAAAACTTTCATCACGTACAACAAAGGCAGAGACTGGCGCTTGCTGCAGGCACCGGACACAGATCTGAGAGGGGACCCTGTGCAGTGTCTGCTGGTGAGTCTTCCTGTTGGAGCAGAAGGCCTCACACGGTGGAGGGCTGGAAATGGTGTTCAAGGAGATAATAAAGATTTCTCTGGGATGTCTTCTCCATTGATGAATAAAACAAGCAGAAAAGAGTGAAGACAGAGTAGGGGAAATGGTTTTGATTGGCTCTTTTTGAATCGGTCACAAAGGTAAGAGACATGTCTGGGACTCCAGTTCCCTTCCAGAACTTCCAGGATCCTTGTTTGCCCCCAAGATTTTTGCATGCTTGTTTGGAGAAACAAACCAAAGGCTTTGTGTGTGAGCATGGTATATGCTATTCCACTGAGTTACCATTCCCTGACCAAGTTATGATACATATCTTCATGGCATTTTGAGGGGCAAGGTTCACAAGTAAGACAGCAAGCATTGCAGATGAGGCTGTCTCCTAAATGCTCCATCTTCTGAAAAAAAACAAGCCCCCTGTTCTGCACATATTTTGTTGTAGAACTGACGAACTGGATAAGGAATTGTGTGAATATACTGAATATATTTCCCTCTAGAAACGCTGCATCCCATTTTGGGATGAATGTATAATTGAAATAAGAGTTAAGAATCAACTATTTAGACCTATTTTTGTTTTGATGGTAATATATCCAGTTCATTTTAACACTTGTGGAATAATAACTATGGCATATGGGATAAATACAGCCCTTCCTTCTTCTTTTTTTTTTTTGTTTTTGCTTGTGAGGCTTGAACTCTGAGTCTGGGTGCTGTGCCTGAGCTCTTCAGCTTAAAACTATTGCTCTACCACTTGAGACCCAGCGCCATTTCCAACCCCGCCCCCCTTTTTAAAAACGGGTTTAATTGAAACACAGTCAGCCTTATTCATTTATGAGCTGTCTATGGATGATTTCCCTCTATAATTGATGACCCAGAAAATGAAGTGACAGTTATATCAGCATGAAGTTACTTGTATCATCAATGTTGTGACAATTTCATGAGAAGGCGCAGAGTGGGTTTTGACTCCAAGGAGTTTGCAGTCCACTTATCTCTTTGAGTGAGGCCTAAGGATTTCAGTACCTCTCAGCCTTTCTACTAATATCTGTTCTATTCTTGACACCACTGTGGATACTGAGAATATGAAGACGAGAAGGAAGACATGAATGACAAAACCAAGTATTCTTAATTCATACCATCAGTTTCTACGAAACAGTTCAGAGGTTGTATTTAAGTTTACATAAAGGAGAGAACAGTATGGAAACATGGAAACACGACCAGATGGGTTTTATTAAGAAGTATTGGCATGATGAAATCTATCTAGCTATCTAGTTATCTTCTATCTTTTTTCTATCATCTATCTAGCTATCCATATTTATCTTTTTTTCTATCATCTGTCTGTCTGTCTGTCTATCTATCTATCTATCTATCTGTCATCTATCTGCTCTGATTCACACTCCTAACACTATGCTGACTTTGATCTTGTCCTCACTCTGCTTGCATTTCCTTCTGCATCTGAAATTCCGGGCAGTCAGTCACTTTGCAGGTTAATTCCAAAGGGCTGCAAGTGGGCTGCCCTCGCACTCCAGAAGATGCCAGCAGCCAGGGCCTGACCTTATTGGTTGCAGGGGATGTTTCAGTTGTCAGGGTGCAGCATGAAGCTTCAGGGAGGCGCTAAGACATTCAGCTTCCGTCCTTGTTATTGGAAGCTGACAGGGAGGAAACACATCACACTACAATCATGAACATACAAATCCACTATTGGACTAAGTGAATGAAACAGCGATATGGTGAATACTTGCACCTGTGACACAAGATCCAGTAGTACTGGGTAAAATAAACAAAAGCTATCTACTAAGCTAACTTATTCCAGATGAGGACACTGTGATAACTTGGTGAAATTAGTGTCAATATTTGTTGACTGCCTATTCATTTTCCCCTATTAAATGTGAGCTCTGTGGCTATAGCGAGAGGAAAGTATCCTTAAAAATCACGCCTGACACATCAAAGGTGTTTAGTGTATGTGTTTTGTTTCATGTGTGTAGAGCACTCCATTGAAAGATTTTATTTATTTATTTATTTAAACTTTTACATTTGTATTGCAATGGAAGCCAGGCGCTCCCTCTCTGCCAGTTACCCTTAATGAGTCAACATTGCATCAGGTTGATCCCAAAGTCAATAAAAATCAAGTGGCTCATTGAACTTGAGAAAAGAGGAATTACTGGGATAGAGATGAACCCAAGCCTGCCTGGCCCCTCTCTCTTCATTAATCTTGTTGCTTCAGGTAGTTACAGTGTGAGCTTTAAAAATAAAATTAGGTAGTAGAATGAGAAGGGAGGAAAATTGTAGAAAGAGTACGGAACAGAGACGAAAATCACTTCATAAAATCTGCCAAAAGTGCCAAATAGGAAAGAAAATTCTTTGAGCTACGTAAGACTCAGACTGTGTGGTTTTTTTTTTTTAAATCTTCTTTAGGCTTGGGAGCTGGTGGCAGAAAGGAGATAAAAAGTGATTTTCAATTGTGAGTACTTGGAAAAGTGACAGTGTCACTGAAAGCACAGCCTAGTGATTAGAAAAGAGATTTTCCAGCAGGGCTGTTACAAATGTGAAACAAGTTCAGAATTACAGCTCCAAATGGAATGTCCCTGGTAAAATGCATTCTATAGAAATAAGACATCCAGAGTAATTTGGCGCTGTACTTTTAGGACTTTCAGACTGATTGCCTGGAGGGCTCAGCTGGGGTTTCTTTGCTCTGAAGACTGCATTGGACAATTAGGCAGGGTATTACAGGTCACAATCCACCTGCCTCCAAAGCCTCAGGGCTGGGCTTCCCAAGATACAAGATGTGAGCTAAGTCAAGCCTGTGACAAATCTTTAGGCCGGGGTGGGGCTGGGGGCGCTGGCAGGGTAGGGAGGAAGACACAGTGTTCATGGAGAGAGGTCCTGACATGTTGCAGATTCATGTTGGCAGAGTTTTACTGGAGCAGAGCAGATAAATGACCCAAGAGACCTGTGCCTTTGTTTTCTCCTTCAATTGCACTGCTGGTGTGGCATGACATGTTGTGCTGGATTGGAGTGGGGTTGGCCACTACAAACCCAGCCAATTGATCGGCTGGCTTCCATCCCCTTTGCCACTGACTCTTTCCTGCAGGACTAATTGACTCTGAGGGGATGGCAAGATGTTGTAGAATGATTTGTGGGAATTTGCCTACTTGTTTGTACAAGCTTTTGTATTGTGTTCAGTATAGTATTCTTAAATTAGTTACTATAGGGCAAGAGACTACAGTAACTGTAGTTGAAGTTGAACTTGGGGAGAAATAAGTAGAATCTGAAATTGATAGACTCTCCAATAGTTCTACTAGTTCCTTGAGTTGACATTTTTCATGATGGAAAAGTGCTGTAGTTCAGAGATTCCCCATTCTTCAAGCACAGTAGGTAATTATTGGATTACTTACAGCTCTATGCTGACTGAGATTGTCCAGGCACAGAGAGACAAATACTACATTACAGTGAGAGTTAAAAACCATCAGATGCTGTTGGGTCCAAAGTTCACAATCCCCCTGAAAGACCACCAGAGTCCACGACCAATGAAAGCAACAAAGAGCCTTTTATTAGCAAGCTCGAGCTTGGTCCTCTGTGCCTTGGAAACCAGTGACGCTTGGAGGCCCCGAGTACAGAATTAGTACAGCTTTTATAGTACAGAATAAACAAGTTTTAGTTTTCATTCTCACAGCCTCATGTTTTAGTTAACTTTTACATAGAGACATTCCTCAGTTTCTTATCGGTTCTGAAGTTATAGTTTCCCACAGAACTTTAGTTTTAGGTGTCCTTGGTAGCTGTGGAGATAGCTGCAGTCCTAGAGATGACCTTTGAATGTCCTTGCTAGCTCTCTTGAGTAAACAACTGATGGAGCATCTTACAGTTCTCCTGAGAAGAGGCAGTTAGGGGATTTTTCAGAACTTTACAAAATGGAGACTGCTTAACAATAACTTTTTACTGAAGTTCATCAGACTTCAACA
The DNA here is from genome assembly GCF_031878675.1 of Megascapheus bottae. Classification (NCBI taxonomy): domain Eukaryota; kingdom Metazoa; phylum Chordata; class Mammalia; order Rodentia; family Geomyidae; genus Megascapheus; species Megascapheus bottae. The sequence goes on from NC_143523.1 coordinate 17,713,920, forward strand.
TTAACTTAGGCCTCACAATGCTAGGAGGGAGAAGAGGATGGAGGCTTCAGAGGCTGGGGTTTAGAGGAATGAGGATGGTATTGGTCAAGGAGCAAAATGTTGTAACTAGACTGGAGAAACCAGTGGTAAGTGTCTGCACCAGAAACATAATGAGTCAGTTAAATCCAGCTGGCAGATATGGACTACTTGCCATGGCCCAAGAATTTTGTTTGTTTAAGGTATGCTGATAGGTTTGCAAACGCCCTATGATAAGACGACATTCTCCCCTTGGTTCACATCAGATTTTCAAACCTTGTACTTTGACTCTTAAGGATCAAAATTTTAGTCAGGCCTAGAATTAAGAAACCAGTACATGAAGACAAAGGAAAGCTTGCAAATAAGTGTGCTGGTCCCACATCTTCTGTAAGTTAGTCCCCAGGCCACTGTTGATAATTGGTCTTCATTTTTCACACGTGAAAGGGGAAGTTTCCCATAAAACAAGCTGTGCTTTGACCTTTTCAGGTTGGAGACCAAGATAAAGCAACATCTGTCACTATGAACATGTGGTAGATACTCAAGCACCTGTTTGTTAATGAGAGAAAAGAAGTCAGAAAGGCAAGAAGAAAGAGAAAACCAAAGGATCCCTGCCTGGGCAAATGTGCCTAGAAATCTATAGGCCTCGCCTTAGGTATTTCAGCATCTTAGGGAATCTTGATGATTGCTATAATAAAGTTTAGTGATTTCATGAGGACACATGTCCCAAACTTGTCAGGTATAACAGTCTTAAGTGAACACTATATGAACATGAATCCCTTAATATTTCCCCTTTAAAACACTAGATAGCTCTGTAAACACACTAGAGAGAAAAAGAATCTAAGAAGAGAAAAAAAAATAATCACAGAATATTCTACATGTACCAGCTGGGGGCAATCCAGTACTACAAATGTAAGAGTGGAAAAAAGTGTGCACAGAAAAGATCATTTTCTAATGTTGCGGTGGCTGCATGAACTGAAGCCTTTTCCTTTCCAATTACCATGTCTTGGTCCTCTGAAAACCATAGCAACAGAGCAGAGCAGTGCTGAGATTGCTGATTGAAATGACTGTGAAATGCCAAGTTTCCTGTACCAAATAATCCTTGGCTCAGGTGGCAACTGAGCTTCAAAATCTTAAAGCTATGGCAAGCAGCTCAGAATTGCAAGCTGGGTACTCTTTTATCCAGAGCTGTCTGGCTCCGTTAGGTGCTACAAAAGGCTTTCATGAAAGCTGCGCGACTATGGCACATCCTCAAGCCATAGGACACTTTTAGAGTGCCATACAGATGGGGACTGTATTATTCAGAGTAATGAAATTTGTAGTAATGTCCATCTCCTTTGGCATTGTTCTGAATAAGATAGGGATTTTTTCCATACCCCCAACAAAAGAAGCATAACTTGATACAGTAAGCTTTATTATTATTATTGTCTTTCTTAGATATTGTGCAAACTTTTGCAGAAAATGGAGGCTAGTCCTGGTGTGTCTTCTTTGTCTCTATGGGGAATGAAATTATGCCATGCTTAAAATAGATAAAGATTATTCATGACAGCATTAATTGTGGTAGAGACCTGGGAAAGTTGTAAACAGCTAGAAAACTCTTTTGAACAGAGAGACCAAAAAGAATGTATGTTTTTCTCTCAAGTGTGGAGACTAGAATTAATCTATAAATATATAAATGCACACTTTGGGAAGGTATCCAATTGCTATACTTGTGTATTAATATTCAAGTTAATAAATTCATGTTAATTAATTTCAATTAACACACAAGTAAATTCTGAGAATTCAAATTATACAATTCTCTAGAAAGGATAAGTCACAGTATAACAAGCTAAACATAGAAACAAGGTACTTGGAAGTGGGAGCTGGGAACAAGGGAAAGGGAGTAGACATGTGAAGAGAGGAGAATGCAGTTATAAAAATCCTTTGCATATTGTACAACATTAAGAAGTCAGGGAAGTGGTAAGGGTATGAGAGATTCAGGAGAACCATGAATGAGGTGACATTTATCAAGTTGCTACTTCGTTGAATAGCAACTCCTTTGTATAACTACTTGAAGATGAAAAATAAATTAATAAAAGAAAACTTTCATGAATAAATAGTTTGACACTTGATAATGATTAACCATTCACTGAGTGTGAACCATTGATGTTTCAGAACCTCTGCAACATTTAACAATAGTCCTTCTATATTTTCTCTTTGACAAAAGGAGGACAATTACCTGGTTCTGGTGTTTCTTATCAAGAGGCTACATGCCAGACTCCTCTAGGACATTATAAAGTAAACGCTTTCTTTGAAAGCCTTGCATGAAATTTTCATATAAAACCTGAAGTATACTATTCCTATTGAGAGTTTTACTTTCTCTGTTTGGGGGGGAGTGCTATTGTGATCTACTGGTTTGTTCATTTGTTTTACCAGTGTTTGGCTTCCTGAGTTTCATTTTTACTTTATCTTTTACTCCACCCTACATCAATTTAATCACTATAATCTCTGGATCTCTGTAACTCTCTGAATATCTGCAGGTTGAGACTTACTGAACAGGATAAAAGTAATCATGGTGACTCACTGGTGATTTTACAAAGTCAAGTTGATAAGATTAGAAAGTAATCTTCTTGAGAGAGGAAAAGAAATGGGGGTTCCAACACAATCTTACATTTTTTTGACAACATAGCGCAGGCACTACTATAAACAAATTTTGTATTAGATGTGTTATCCCCCTTTAAAAAATGTTATTATCTTAATCAGAAAAACTCACCAAAGTTTTCAAGCACAGATAGAGTGGCTCCTTAAATTTTCATTTTAACTTCGTTATTAATGTATTTATCTATAAGTATGACTTGTATTCTGACTGAGTGGGATAAGAGAGGCTCATGGAGAGGATGTGAGTTATACAAGTATGAATGCTCCAAAATAGCATTATATTGTATAGTTCAGATGCCTGAATGAATGAAAAGAAACTTATTCTGATAATATCCAGACGGAGACTTTTATAACTGTTTTGAAGATGTTAGGACAAATTCATGCTGCATTTCCTTCTCTACCCTAAGATCAGGCTGAGTAAAGAATGATTATGAAATTCCAAAGGATTTTTTCAGCCCCTCGAACTTTACTCAGTCTTAATGCTCGGCTCCCTATCTCATTCTCTGTGTTTAGACTTACTAAAGTACACACTGCTCTGAACATCTCTTCTCCTTCTCCTTTGCTATTCATATTATCCAGGTCTCATCTGTCATTTCTTATCTTGACCATCTCATCTACATTCATAGTTCATCCATCTTTGGTAGTGTTTTCTCTCAGGAGTCTTTTCTAATCTGAAGGTAGACCTTATCTCTTCACCTTAGAATTTCAGAACATTTTCTCTTCCTGTCTTTTGACTCTGAAAGCATTCTCTTTATGCAGTAATCAATAGAAACATTTTATTCCTTAGTTGAAATTCTGGGGTAACCAAGAACAGATCTGAATATGTCATTCTTTCAAAAGCTTTCCCTACTGTTTCACAGACTAAGTACTGACAAATTTATGAAATGACCAAATGATGTTTAATTAATACATTAGAACTAAATGAAGATGCTCTCTTTTTCAATAACATAGGAACTATCTTATATCTGGACATGAGATATGTAGAAATGAATGATGGTGATAGATGGTTGGAAAGATGGATAGAAGGATGGATGGATGGGTAGTTATATGGATGCTTGGATATGGCTATAAATCTGGGCTTTAGAGTCTGTGCATTTTTGACTTTATTTTCTCCTCTTCTTAGCCCTATTGCTCATTACATCTTCACTTGAAGGTTTCTGAGAACCCCTACACTTCAGGTATCATTGCCAGCAGAGATACAGCTCCAAGTATCATAGTGGCTTCAGGTAGGCTGTCTGCTTGCTTTCCTTGCTGTTATAAATGCTGTTTATTTTAAGAAGCTAGGTAACTGTGCTTGTGATTTAATGAGCCAGCTAAAAATATTTTTGAAAGGCACCTAAACCATTGACCCTGCAGGAAGTATGCTGAAAAACTTTAGCTTTTTCAGGCAAAACAGTCTGCTGATGTAGTCTTTTGTTAGCTTTTACAGAATGTTCCTTCCACTGATGGCAATATGTTTTTTCTAGGTAATATAGGTTCTGAATTGTCAGATAGTGACATCAGCATGTTTGTCTCTTCAGATGCGGGGAACACCTGGAGACAGGTAAGAAAACGCCCAAGACTTTTTCTGTAGTACTACATATAAATCCAAAAGCTACTGAGGTGTTTCTTTTTTTGAAGTGGTGATACAAAGTGCTGCCACTCACCGAAGCAGTTTATGAATATAGTGCATCGTCATCATCATCATCATCATCACCGATGTCATACCTTTCAGCCTTCATAAGTCTCTGCATTTAATATATATTTATATAGCTTAAATTTTCCTGTCACTTAATAAAGGCCTGTTTGTAAGAACAATTACAAGTGAAAATGAAAACAGATATTATAGCTGACATAGCTTTGTATCAACAAAAATTAGAATACCTGAATCCATCATATAGAAAATATGCAACAGGATGCCATACCCCCTTCCCTTTAAGTAAAAGCACAGCCAAATGATCCAGAAACATCCTTCACCCAGGTGTTGTTCTGAGATGGTTAAATCTCATGTGCAAAAGAGAGAGTAATAACCATCAGGTGACCAATGTTAGTTAAAGTAGGAGTGGGATCACTTTTCACCAATGTGTGTAGCTTAAATGCTTCCTGCCTTTCTTCGGAATGAAAATTAGATACCTCTGGCTTATAAAACAGGCCTTTAATGAGGCTTGGCAATCATAACAAGATAGGAGCTTAATGCATATTTGTTCCACTTCAATAAATATATTTTAATAACCCACTGACATTTAATTAGCATATGATAACTAGCACTATAAATTGAAATCTAATGCACAGGTAATCATACTTAGCAATGAGAGCATTTGGCTTTAAATTTTAGAAAGATGAGTCTAAATAGTGGTCAGTTTGCCATTTCTTACCATCAGACCTTTAATGCGTCCTCAGTGTGTTGCTCATAGTTTGAGGGAAGCAGGGTAGGGAAGAAATTTGTGATATAAAGTCAGAGCAAGTCAGGCATGTAAGAAGGTCTGTTTTAAAGAAGAATCCTCAGGAAAATAAAAAGCCAGGATTTCTTTTATGACAAGGCGTAGAAATTTCTACTTCTCCAATTCTGGCATGAATCTTATGATAAGAAGGTTAAGAGGATGAGATCAGAGGATGAGATGATTTCTATTGTGTGATGACAGTCATGTCTGTAGGAGTTGTTTGACAAAACAGCAATAGTATCTCATAGAGAAGGTTGTGATCTAGCATGTCTCCATTTTGACTTCAGGTCTGTGTCTGTACATTTGGAAAAAGATGAATGAAACCTGGGATCAAATATAACAATTTCATCTTGATCAGTACTGTTGATGACTTAGTAGAACATCTATAAATCAACAAAATATGTTTCTTTAATGACACCTGACAATGTGGAAATAATGATATAGGAAAGAACAGCATTACAGCATGTCATTTCCTTCCCCGGATTGCTATTTCTATGGTCTTAAGCAAGTTATTGTGTCTCTCTAAACCTTAGCATTCTTGCCCATGAAACTGACAAGGTTAGATTCAACCATCTCTTAGCATCCACCCACATATAATAGGTGACAATTATTTAAGATTCTAACATCAAAAGTGGGACTCCAGGGCGGGGAGTTTGGCCCAGTGGTAGAGTGTCTGCCTAGCATACACGAAGACCCAGGTTTGATTCCTCAGTACCACATACATAGAAAAAGGCTGGAAGTGGTGCTGTGGCTCAAGTAGCAGAGTGCTAGCCTTGAGAAAAGCCCAAGAACAGTGCTCAAGCCCAGGATTGGCAAAAAAAAAAGTGGGACTCCATTGATAATACCATGAAGATGAAAAAAATATAAACATGAACGTGGACTATTCACTCTTCAAATTTATTTTTGAATGCCAAAAGTCATTTTATATGATACGAATGGTCCATGTAGCCTATGTTTTGGAGTACATTTTATAATGTGCACAAACCCATTTGCACGCTAGGAGGGACTTTTGACTCTGTGCATAGTCGCTGTGTGTTTCTCTTTGTCATCCAGATCTTTGAAGAAGAGCACAGTGTTTTATACTTGGATCAAGGTGGAGTCCTGGTTGCTATGAAACACACATCACTCCCAATTCGCCATCTTTGGTAAGATCACCAGCATTCTGGGAGACACACATCTGGTGATTGAGTCAGGATCTGTTTAGGAATCAAGCTACCAAACTGAGACTGTGTTTTTGTACTAAAAAAGCAAAAGGATGCTAACATATAATTTAGACTTTTGTTCTCTTCAAGCAAGATAGTTTCCTTAACTTGTTTTTTTGTTTTTTATTTTGTCAAGCAAGGATGGATATGAACAAAAAATGAAATGATTGAGAATTTTTATCCTTGGAAGAATAATTCCTTAGGGATTTTAGGTGTGACAAGGCCCTCATTTATTTTCTCAGCATCATTATCGCTAAAACCATGTTCAATGTCAGTCACCAACCCTAATAGCTTTATTTTTTGTAGTTACCTGCTCCAAATAACACCTCTTCAGGTTTAGTATATACATTATTTTATGCCTTGGATGCAGAAATAAGCAGTTTGTAGCAACTGTGCTAGTCTCTTATTTGTTGTGTGCTTTTCATGACGTGACACTGTATCTGTGAGGTTACATACTGAAGGTCACCTGTATTTTCTGCCCCTGAGTGCCCAAGTCCTGGTGACCAGAGGGGATTTCCAGTCCCCCTTTTCATTAGTGTTTGAAATGTGATTCATAATTGGGAACAGAAACATGACTGTAACGATAGAACTTTATAAAGAGAGAGGTGAGAATCACAAATATGAGCCCTGCTTGGGATATGAGCACAACTATATTGTGAGATTTTTGTTTCCAAAAATGAGAGGAAGGGAAGGAAATAAAAGAATTAAGATAGGAAGGAAAGAAGGAAAGATGAAAGAATAGACAAGAGAAAAGAAGAAGAGAGAAGGAAAGAAAGAAAAAGACAGGAGAGGAAAAGGAAAGAAAAAGGAAATGATAAAAGAAGGTAGTTCTCACCACATGTGAACTCATTTAAAACCAAAAATGTAGTTGACCCTCCACTGTTGTTTCGATGATCAAGGCAAACTAAGGCTTACCTGGAAGACACCAAAGAAACTGTCTCATGTAGCTGTCTTATGCAGTTTGAGTGGCTATAGCAAAATAAACTACGTTGTTCATTAAACAATAACAATGTTTTCCTGATGGTTTTTGGCTAGAAGCTTGGAGTTCCAGGATCAAGGTGGTAGTAAGCTCAGTATCCTTCCTTCTGGCTCATAACTAGTGCCTTCCTCCTGAGCTTTTATAAAGTAAAAGGAGTAGCGAATATCTCCCTGTCGTAAGCTAAACCCGCTTTTGAAGAGTGAATTTGAGTCCCTTAATCCCGTCCATGAGGCCTCAAATCCCTCGTCAGAGGGCTCCATCTTTATGAGTTAATCACCTCCCCAAAGAGTCGACCTCCTATTATCATCATAGGAGTGACTAAATTTTCATCAGATGGATTTTTGTGCAGATACCCACATTCAAACGTAACACTGACCATGAGATATGTAGACTTTCCTTGTGCCTAAGACCTCATCTACGCATACCTATTCAGCAATGATTTCTAATGTAAAAATGATAAGGATATGGTCAATAGGAGTTACTTTAATGGAACTCCATCTAGCTTAAACTTGAGAGGTCATCAGTTTTCAAGATCTCCTTTAAGACTCACTGTTAGATGAGAAGGGGTGTCAATGTGTGAGAAGTAATGCACCTACTACCTGATGAATGTAACTATAACCCCTCTATACATTACCCTGACAATAAAAAATAAAACAAAATAAAAAGACTCACTGCTAGAGAGGAGTGGGGAAGGCTTGGATAAGAACTAATAAAATGCCCTAGTTAAAAAAATTGCAGATATTCATTATCGCCCTGTTTTTACAGTGTTCTTTCCCTATTGATTTCCTAATGCATTTAAATCCCTGTTATGCCTCTACCTGTGTTTCTGTGTTGGTATATAGTATTTTAGCTCTCTTTTTTAACTGTACAAATTTCTATTTTTAACATTGTCTTTAAGTATTTGTATACAGGTGTTTCAGTTAAATATATCAGTTTCTCAGTGCTATGAAAGACTCCCTTTGATGAAGCCCTTGTAAAGTGCATCCCTACCTCATCATTATTTATCTATCTTTTCCTGGAAATGACTTTTTGTTTCTACCTTTGAGGTGTGATGGTTCTTTTTTTATACTTTTATTAGGTTGAGTTTTGATGAAGGGAGAACCTGGAGCAAATATAGCTTCACCTCTATCCCACTTTTTGTGGACGGGGTTCTGGGTGAGCCTGGAGAAGAGACTCTGATCATGACGTAAGTGAAATGCCATGCTGGGTTTCAGTCCTTAAATGAGAGAGTAAACTCAGCAAGTTGCTTTGTAGTCAAGCTGATTTGATTTTCTCATTAGCTTTGAATTCTTTAGCAAAATTCATATATCCCACTGGGAAAGAGCCCATCAAAGAAGAAAGGTACACAAACGTGTAACTGTATTTCATAGTAACACTTTGATGGTTGTTAAGAGACCCAGACTGAAGGATTGGATGAGGACTATATTCTTTGCTTTCTATACATGATAAATTTAAGAAATATGTATAGCAAGCTATGCATTTAAAACTTTAATAATAAGCAAAGAATCTCAGGTATATAAGAATAATTTGCCTTTCAGTCAGAACATAGAATTTGATAAAAATCCCCACCAAGGATTTTATTCTTCACAGGTTCTTTTCTTACTCTAATTGTGAGATATTTTAGGAAAACTTTGAGAACAATTTGTTCTTTTGAAATTGCATTTACAGTCTTTCTTGTCTATAATGTGATGATCATTTATTTCCAAAAGACTTGATTAATGATGTGGTTGTCTATAGGTTAGAAAGCATAGGCTTTCAATTTGAGATGTAAGTCTGCCATATTCCATCCCCTAGAAAACTCATCACAGAAAACAAAGTTTTGAAGCCGTACTCAATCCTGTCACCCACAAAATGTCAAAATTAAAGTAATAACTGGTAATTTTGTGAGCCTCTCCTTTTATTTTATTTTACATTTTGCAGTGGTAGAAAACAGCAACAAATTACCTTCTTGTTAGATTATTTGCTTTTGTATTGTACAATGAATATTTATAAAGGATATGATTGTATAAATGACTGCTTCATAGTTTGTATTTTATCCACACCTATGAATAGTCATTTGAAAAGCTACATTAAATATTTCAGTTTATTGAGAATTATATAATGTATATTATATAACCTCTGCTCCCCATTTCCCAGGGACAAGAGGGAAGGTAAAATAACATAGGAACCATAGGAACTTGATATATTTGCCATGGAATCTGGAAGTACATCTTGGACCACCTACAACGTGGTTATTTTTCTTTTTCTTTTTCATTTTGACTCAAGAGCCCACTTGTGGTACACTACCCACAATGGTAGTAGGATCTATACAAATGTGGTAGAATATATGTACATATATATATATATATTCAGGAGTCAAACACACAATAAAAGCTGGCTGAAGTAGTTATTTGTTATGTGAATACTGTGTTTGCAAAATTCCTCTGGGAGCCTCATCTGCTAAACAGAGAGCTCGTAACTATAGCCTTCTCTTAATGATGTCTAAAGATTGAATTTACAGTCCATATCATGGGCTTAGCATTATTACATCAGACTCATGGAAATATTCAACAAACACAAGCTAACATGGTGGTCAGTATTGCCACTGAGAGTATGTTAATGACCATGTACCCTGTAGAGTGTTTGGACACTTCAGCCATCGCTCTGAATGGCAGCTGGTGAAGGTGGATTACAAATCCATTTTCGATAGACGGTGTGCTGAAGAAGACTACAGACCTTGGCAGTTACACAGCCAGGTAAGGAGCAAGAGAATTAAATTTGAGGCCTGGACAGGGGGTAGGGGAGTATGGGGAAAAGAAACTTCCTCCTTAAATCTCAGGAACTAGAGTTCTCTCAGGCAATGTGTCCATTTCATCATTTCTTACTCCTTGTTCCACATCAGAGAACAAACGCAACATTTGTATCTTTTGCTGAAATGATGTCTGTGTATTATGATGCTATGGTATAACAAGATAAAATTCAAATGTGCTTGGCTTACACTTACGACTCAAAATCAAATGCCATCTCAGCACTGTGATCCAAACATAAATTATCTGAGCATGTCATTATAGATGCATAATGTGGGCAGGGTGAGGAAAAGATCTTCAGTTTCATCTCGCAATGCAAACAGAGGTGAGGCCTAACATCAAAATTAATGCTGATGGGCCATACCAAGAGTCTTTCTTCCCCCATTGCCTTGATTCCCTGGGAACACACAATACTTTCTACCCTTCCCCAGGTATCCGCAGATCAGGATACAGAAGGGGAATTGCTAATAGGAAACAAGCCTATACCTTGGCCTTTCAATAATGTAGCTCAGACCTGATCAAGGTGTTTGAGAGAGTTTTTTTTTGTGAGTTCCCAAAGCAGAAGTCATTCTGCAGATATCGCTCCAAGTATATGGTAGAAGTTCTGCCTGCAAAGTTATCTCCATATTCAGGCAGTGAAACATATATACCAAATTCAGAGAATGTAATATATTTCTATGTGCATGGATAATAAACCAGTTGAAGTAAATTTCCTCAAATGAGATAGAGAAGAGTAAAGCAAGTAGAATTCTGCCTTAGTCTTTCAGGATCACAAAAGGAGCTCAGTCTGTAGTGGGTGTTGAATTAACTAGAAACTTCCACTCTATTCAGAGTCTCAGCCATACATTATCACTCATTTATATCGCTCCTATTTCTCTTTTGGGGATGCATAAGCATTGTGATAGTCAACGATTTCATTTATTTCATGAGCTGAGACTGAATTTAGCTCTCTTGCTTGTCTGTCTGGGAGATGAAGATAATATCCATGCTGTAAACCTGTGTGGGTCGAGACATAAATTAGGACAAAATGGATCCTTATATTCCTTAGCAACACTGGTCTTTCATATGCCTATTAATGACCAACTAGATATATCTTTTATTATATTGGAATTGAACTTAATGACTACAACTTTACTAGCAATCTACTAGCTATAGGCTATCTTATATACATTTTCTTCCCAGAACTGAGCCTGTCTTGAGCAAATAAAAGTTTGCTTAATAAGTAGGAGTTCAGAATATGTTATTAGACAAATCGTGAATGCTTCTTCAGGTTTATAGCCTTTTGTATAGTAGAAATTGGAAAAAAAACAGCAAAGAAACCACAACAAAAAAACATTGTGAGCACTAAGCAAGCCCTTAACTTCCACAGTACAATAAAGACTGAATATCTCCCCTAAAGTGCCCAGATACGAAGCTGGGGAGATCTAAACTACGTGTTCGACTGTGTGTAGTGCTTGTTTTCATACAGGGAGAAGCATGCATCATGGGAGCCAAAAGAATATACAAGAAGAGAAAATCTGAGCGGAAGTGTATGCAAGGAAAATATGCAGGAGCTATGGAGTCAGAGCCTTGTGTCTGTACAGAGGCGGATTTTGATTGGTGAGCATATACAGCTTTCCTGTAAAGTTATTCAGTATATCACCTCCACAAAAACCAAGCTTTTCAATTTGAAAAAGTAGTGGCATTCATAGAGTCGCAAGTTTCATGATTTTGGAAATTATCACTTAGAGGACATTGTGGTTTTCTAGCTATGTGCATGTATATGGTGAACCTGGACATTTCTTTAGAAGACTGCTGATAATTGTCTTCATATAGTGGATGAATTCTGAGGAGAAGAAGAGACCACTATCCTCTCTTGGCTGCTTTCAGCGGTAATTCTGAAAACAATAATTGGCTTCTTTGGGAACAAATATATTTATGCTCTAGATAAAACCTTTCTAGCATCGAGGATCGTCCTTAAGGAACCATGATCTTATAAATCATTTTTTCCTCATCCGTGCTAATTTTAATTTGGAAATCAGCTGACTACAGCTTATGAGCACAATAAAAGACATTTGGGGCTTATTAATTATGGATGGATTCGATGGGGTGGAACTATGGATCTTTGTCTTTGTGAACCTTATGGTAATGTTAGTTTAACCTGGAGAAGTAATGACACACCAGGAGCTTTCTAGAGTGTTGTACAATTCTTCTGGGAACATTAGACATGCACAGTGCTGGCTTGTGGATCAGCAATGCCCTTATTGTTTCTTAGTCTTTGCTATTCAATTGAGGGGCATGAGCTATAGATGATGAACTATAATCGTATCTTTAATAAGTTCCATCATATTTTCTGTTACATTTTTCTTCATATATATATTTATAGTTTTATAAAATTTATACATTTTATACAATTATATATATATGTATATATAATGCCTGCTTCAGTTTAGAGAGCACAGATTCTAAAGCTGTATACCAGCATTAAACAAGGATGAACCAATGCAACAGTAGTACCCACTAAACACTGTGGAAAATGAACTGTACATCTAGTGGGTGGGGATAGGAGGAAAAAACGGGTAGAGAGCAAGGGAACGGGGAGACATAGTTCAAAAAAATTACACTCATTATCTGATTCATGTAAGTGTAACCCCTCTGTATATAAAATTCTACCATAACAGTTATCTTTAAAGTTCTTATTGCTGATACTTAAAAATGGTGCTGAGAAGGTCTGAAAAATTTAAGTGCCATCCATCAGACCAGTTATCAATAACGGCTCCCATCTTGGACATGAAAAGTCAGGAACCAGTCTTGTATCTTGTTCAGCTCAGTCAAAGGGCACTAGAGCTCCCCTTATAATGAAGTTCACCAGTGATTATGCTAAGTAATGTAATGTTACTGCCTTAATAAAAACATTTCATCCCTGTTTGATCCTCCGGGACTGACTCCCTAAAATACACATTTGAGGAACTTTCTGTTATTTTTGAAGCTTCGTTGTCTCTCCTCTCCATCTTCCCCTCTCTTCAGTGAAAGTGCAAAGGAAATCAGCATGTAACCAGTAGTTTAGCTCTGGCTTTGTGAAAGTACTTAGCTTCGTGCAGAGCAAAAATTTGTTGTCTTGTAGAAACACTAAAAAAAAAAAAATGGTGAAGGGAGGTATCTGAATGTATATCTTGCTTTTTTCCTGGGACATTTGCTTGTTTGTGATTGATCTTTGCAAGTTTCTGAAATAAGCCAGCATTGTGGTTGTTTTCCTTCTTTCTTTGTTTCTTTGTTTCTTTCTTTCTCTCCTTTATTCTTTTCTGCTCGCTCTCTCTCTCTCTCTCTCTCTCTCTCTCTCTCTCTCTCTCTCTCTCTCTCTCTCTCTCTCTCTCTCTCTCTCTCTCTCTCTCTCTCTAACAGTAAACTAATCCACAGCAGTGGTAACACAAGATAAGTAAAATGTTTGAGGCTTCTTTCCTTCCCAATACCCTGTATCCCTGTCTTCATCCAGTCTTGGAATCAATTTGTGTTTAGAATCTGCTACTTATTCCATCAGCTGACCTGTGTTCTAAGGAATAAAATGGACTATAAATGAGGCTATTGGGAAATTTTCTTTTCAAATGAAACGTTAGTGATTGCATGATTTCTAAAAGGTTCTTTAGAAGATTCACTATGACCTTGTTGGCTTTCTGCCTGTGGCTGGGGTTTTGAATGTAGCATAACAAAAGGTGTTATCATGTACTATTCCTCTTTACCTGGCTCCTTGGATATTACCTCTGGTGACCTTGCCTGTCATTTTGTAGCATTTGTAAAATAAACACTGCATGGTCTGGAAGCAGCAATTTCTTCCTACCCATGCTGTGTTGAACCAGCACCAAATTCAGCTGGTATGTGCAGAATTCTAAGTACCAGATGCCTAGTGACCCACCCCTGAGCTAAACCCATCTTTCCCTTCCCACCCTCTGTAAACCAGGACCACACCTCCACTACACAGATGGGCCAATTCATACTAATGCTCGCTGATTGCTGCCTGCAAGTTGTTTGTGCATGGGGAGGTTCAGTTTGTTGTCATTCTCAGTGCCCAGTGTTATCTCCCAGAAGCCAGGAATATTGGGCCACTCCTAGGACCTTGGAAGCAAGAATGAGAGGAGGCTTAAGAAAGAAGTCTTTGACTACTTCCAGAGCAGAGAGGATTTAGGATAGTTAGTCCCAACAGGCAATACTGACTCCCTAGGACAGAACTTGTCCTTAGGGAAATGCTCCAGACATGCCGGAAGGACATGCCCCTTTGGCTGTCACTTGTAAGCATATGGCTTGTGCACGCTGAGCCCTGGCTCAGCTCTCTGTAGCAGATCCAGATGTCTTGGAAGAACATCCCAAAGGCATCACCAACAATGAGGCTTAGGCCACACGTGGCTGTGTTCAACTGTATAAGATTTGAGCTTCTACTGTTTCCTGTTTCCTAATTATAAGCAATACTGTGTATCTTTCGAATGATGATATCGTCCATTATTTTTTTCTTTTTAGCTAATAGCATTTCAATAAAGTTTTTTATTCTATATAGTCTTTCCTTGGATTGTAGGTGTCTATTAAAGAATATGTGAGTTTAGAAAAGACATTGAATACTCGTGAATTGACTGACCAGAATAGAAATTGGAGACAGTCTAACACAGAATTACTTTGAATACTGTCACTATGCACTGATTAGTTTCTCTTGGCTTTTTTCCCAACAGTGACTATGGGTATGAGAGACATAGCAATGGACAATGCCTGCCAGCCTTTTGGTTTAACCCATCTTCTCTATCGAAGGATTGCAGTTTGGGGCAGAGCTATCTCAACAGTACAGGGTGAGTTCTTGGAGCAATGCTATGAAAAGACATTATGTGTTTTACTGATCAATTCCTTCTGACAGAAGACAGAACTTATTTCCCCATAGCACAATGCATTTGAGTTTTCATGCTGTGATAATTCAGCATTGCTTAACATTAATAGTGCAAGTTACACCTGAAAGAAGGACTTTGTCCCAAATAAAGGAATGAGGAAAGTTCCTTGGATGAAGAAGACAATGATAATAATTGTCCATAAATTTCTTTGCTCTTTTTTGTTATCTGATATTTCTGAATTATTTAAATATGCGAAGGTGCCTCTTACTTTCACAGAATCCCTGGAAGGAAAGACAACTAGGCATTTTACACATATTTTTTTTTCTGTTTTAAAGAAACTATGGTCAATAAAGGAGCTTTCTCAGGGTTATCTAAAACCCTTCCAATTTCTGTTTATGTCCAGTCTGAACATATTGAGAGAATGGATTCTGATAGGTGTAGATATGTGATCAACTCCTGTAATTAAATTAAATTAAATTAAGTATTCCAAGACATAGGGAGAAATACAATATTACTTACGTATGATCTAAGGTAAACATTCCATCATGCTGGGTGCTCCACAAACTGGAGAGTAACTTGAGTAAACTGCTACCCTCTTTAAAATAAAATATCAATCAATAGATCCTTTTTTCTTTGCTTTTTATTTTTTTCCAGTCCTGGGGCTTGAACTCAGGGGCTGGGCACTGTCCTTGGATACTTGTTGTTCAAGGCTAGCACTCTGCCACTTGAGTCACAGAGCCACTTCTGTCTTTTTCTGTGTATGTGGTACTGAGGAATCGAACCCAGCATTTTGTGCATGCTAGGTGAGCACTCTTACCACTAGGCCATGCTCCTGGCCCAACTGCAGATTCTTTAATGGAAATGGAAAGAAGTGGGGACATTCTTAAATTAATGGGCCAGGAAAGTTATTTTCAGGTAGAAAAAACAAGGAGATGTACTCTCGCAAGGATTAACCAGATCCTATTGCATATAGCATTCAGAAGACAACTCGCACTGTAAATCTCTTGAGTGTAACTCTAGCTCACCCAAGTCGGTATAGAACCTTTACTCACCTTAGGGCTGGGATGATATACAGAGTGGAGCCACACGTGGCAGGATGGCCCAGGAGTGGCTGCCTGCCCTCATGTTGCTCCTTCGGGTGTCTGCTTGTCTGAGCCTGGCAAACATAGTCAAATGGAGATTGGGTAGAGTCTGCTGAATTAAGGCTAATTTTAGTAAAGTTTACAGAACATACTTCCCAGCATCATCTTTTTGTCAGTGTAGTGGAAAACATGCAGGAAAACCTTCCTCCCTTTTATTTGTTTTCCTATGATATACTGTACTAATGGTCGGGTCTGTCTACAATCAGCTTAAAATTCTGTGTTCTCATGTGCATTCACTTCATCATGATGAAAAAAATGCTAGCACAGGCTATGATTATGCCACACAGATGTGTTAATCTTAAGGTATATACACTTTATTTAATCAATTTCACTGTGTAGTTGTGAGTAGATTCATAGCATTGTGTGCACGGTGGGCTAGGATTTGGGAAAGAAGGCTGGAATAAGAAGTGCAGAAGTTCCTTGTACCTTTTCTCCTGAGATACCAGTGGTGTCATAGTTTCTAATGCGCACACAAGGGAGCAGCACGTGAGCAAAGCCTGGGGGTTTCTCACTGCCACCTTGCCCCTCTAACTCTCTGACCTTACAGTGATTCCATGTCCAGATGAAAGGCATAGAGGAGGATAGTTTCCCAGACTCTCAAGGGTTGAGAGGGAAATATAATTGATACATTTTGTTTGGAATGAAACACATAAGGACATCCAAAGCAACATTTGCCAAATAATGTTACCTTTTGCAGCTCTACTGTCTTTTCGGAGGCAAGAGTTTCTTAACCTATAAAATTATGCTATTTGCTTTCAGGGTATGATTAAATGTGATGCTGAATAGAAAGTATGCTACATCAATGCCTAGGACATAGTTGCATGGTTATGACTTTACAATATACAATTGCTGTCGGTAGTTATCTTCTGCTTCTCAAGAGTGCAAGGGAAAAGAAGGGGAGAGAGCATCCCTTTGTTTTAAATCTGAAGTATAGACATGCATTTGAAGCATAATAGTCCCTGCAGTTTTGATATCTGTCATATTTAATCTCATCCAACCTTCCCTCCTCTATAAAACAGAAATAATAAAAAAAGTCAAAATCACATAATTGGAAAAGAATACACCAAAATACAGGTCAGAGGACTAACTTACCTAATGACTAAACAGGTGCCCTTTGCTCAAATAAGATACAAACAATATGCATTTGTATATTTCATTGCATGTTAGTGCTCACATGATCCCACATTCCTTCCATGTGGGTTCTCTATCACAACTTATAAATACATCAAGTTACACATATTTAGTTACCCATACACTCATTCAGTTATACTTACGTCCAGTGAAATTATGTTCATCTTGTCATAGAACCAGGGAATAGGCCGTAAATATTTAACTTATTTAATTAGTGAGGGCCTGGATGGTTTTGCGCTGCAGTGAAAAAGAATCTGTAAAGATAAAATAAAATAGGCATGGGGTGGTTTAATTTTAGAAAATAATATATAATCTTCTCAAGGGATAAGTATTTTGTGCTGTTTAAGATATAGATATTTCCAGGTGTATTTTAAAAGGTATTCTTAGAGTTTCTTTGCAGAAATCATTCATTCCTAGTGGGAGAATGTTAAAAGACAAACCTTACCATTCCTGAGGGCTAGTTTCTTAATATAAAATGGGGCTGTTGAGACAAAGAAACACATTTTTTCTTTACAGATTTTTAATAGCAAAAATAAAATGCACACGTGCATTCTAGTTGTGTAGTATTTCTTCTATATCTAACAGTTGCCGTGTTTTGAAATATCTTCTTATAAATACATTCCTTTCTCTACCAGCCACAGGAAACAAAGTCTCTCTGTGTCTCTGTCTCTGTCTCTTTGTCTCTCTGTCTCTCTGTCTCTCTGTCTCTCTCTCTCTCTCTCTCTCTCTCTCTCTCTCTCTCTCTCTCTCTCTCTCTCTCTCTCTCTCTCTCTGTCCCTCTCTCCTCCCTCCCTCCCCCTCTCCCTCCCTCCCTCTTTTCCCCTTCCCACTCTCACCTACCTTATATTTGGAATGCGATTTCCAGCATGATTGGGGGCTACACATCCTTTGCAGGTGACCCCATTCCAGATGCCCCATGGGTATGTTGGTGTTCTGCTTGTTCTCCACTCATTGACATTAGTCCGTGTGCATCAAGGAGAATAATTGGCCCTAAAAGTGGTGCATGTGTTTAAAGTCCACAGAAAGGAAATCACTTGCATTATTTACAGACTTATCACTGCAGGGTCCTGTGTAGCTGTCTTCTAGCCAAGAATCATGCAGCCACCCAGCAGACACATAATAATCTTTGCAGGGAAATTGACTCTTAATTGAGGCCCTTCATGTTTGTAGGCAATGGCTGAGAGGTTGGAAAATGAAGATGATGCATAAACCTGTTGTGTATAGAGCCCCACTTGCTCTTTCTACCCACATCAATGTGTGGATTCCCATTGTGGATACAGAATGCGAGGTTGTCCCAGCAGCCAAGAATTATGGGTCAGTCCTTGTGTGACATTAGGCAACTCCCTAGATGAGTCTCCTTCTGATCACAAGACAAAGAGTTGCATCAGATCACATTTGCAAGCTCTGACATTTCCACTTTCAGTTGGAAGGATTCTGTGGTAGGATTCCTTGGATTCCAGGTGCTGGAAAGAAGGGGCGATGTCTTTGTGTGACTTAGCTGGATGAGCTGACTCACATTGTGGATACTGTGAGCCACCCTCATGATATTTTATGTCAAGTCATTTAGTTAAGTGTGACCATATGTCCCATTTCATCAAGCTTGTGTTCCAAATGAAGTCACATTGCATTTACTACTCAAATTAAATGACTTGTCCTTCCACCCCATTTAATGCAAGGAGAGCATTGTTATACCCACCTGGTCTGGGTCTTCTTTATCATGCAAGCCTCCTGCTTCTTAGGTCTGTCTAATCCGGTTTGAAGGAGAAGTCCAGGGAGCTGCTGCCTAGGAGGGAAAACCTTGGAACACCTTTCTGCATAGCCATGCAACCCCATTCTTTCTGAATGCCGCATTTATGGCTGCTACATAACAGTAGTGTTGATTAGTGGATACATTATCCCCTGAGCATATTTTGTCACATGGGATCCCAATTAAAGCACACATGGCAATCTTTGAGCTGCATGTTGGTAATGATAAAAAGTCCCCAGTGGCTTCTGTATAGCCAGCCGCCAGTGAGCTATGTCATCCCGTATATCAGGGTGTAATTCCTTTATACTGAGGATAAAGCTATCTCATAATTCTCATTATTCACCCACCAATGTACACACTGCTATCCTGAAAGCAGTTTCCCTGGATATAGTGATGGGACAATTTATTTCTGGCTCACTTGTTAGGCTGTGTCACTGTAGGCCTTGATCTTGGATGTCAGCCATAGCTCTATCGAGGAGCGTTCACACACACACACACACACACACACACACACACACAATACCATTTTTCCTTTGTATTTCTGCAGTGCTGAGGTGTAGATCATAGACAGATACTGGCCTACCCCCTGTCTCTAAAGCTTGTTCCATATCCTGCTTTAGAAAGTCCAGTGTCATTGTATAAACAAAGATCAATATTCTTTCCCCTTGAAAGAAAAAGGCAGATAGTACAATGGCATAAATGAAGAATTCTCATGAAGACAAGACAATAATATGCATGTAATATAACAAAGCTTGTCATTCGGTTCTATTTTGACCCCTACATGTGGTCACTGCCCTGAAATATTTTTTTTAAAGGCAAATGTACAGAAAAGCATGATTTCTAACTGAGTTTTAAAGACAAGTCACAGTATGATAGAAAAACAACCACATTTGACATAGGATGAAAAACACGAAGACAACAAGTAGTATCCAGAATGAATGGATCTCACAAAGTGTAGTGAGCAATGGGAAGAGCTGAAGCTAGAAAAATGCATGGAACCTGGATCAAAGTCTTCCTTTTAAACTTCAACATCACATGGGAAATTCTGAATAATTTTCAGGAAGGGATTTATTTGATTGCAGTTGATTTTAATCTATCTTGGCAATAAGTATGAAGCTTCCATTTCGAGTGAATAGTTAATACTGAATACATAGTGGTTTACTATCTTTTAATCTTTCAATATTTATGAAGTATTTAAATGATATACCATGATTTGTGCTAAACCTTTGTAAAATGCATCGTCTCCTTTAATTCTTTTTGGAATGTTGAATAAAATATTCCATGATTATCTGTACATGTAAAGAATTCAAATGTTAGAGAGGTTAGGTAAATTGCACAAGTTCATTATGTTCAAGAGAGCTTGAACTTAAACCCAGGCAGTTTGTTTTTATCCAACTAGTTTAAGCCTCTGCAAGACAGAATGGCCAGGGGAGTTTAGAACAAATCAGAATAATAACTAGAGTTCTCAATTAAATTAGAACTCCTAGGGACAAGATATTTGTTGTCCATGTCTTAAAAGTTCCCCCAAGTGATACAAAAGGTCATATAAAAATAGGATTGTTGGATTGAATTCGTGTTGGAGAGATAAGCAAAATGTCTGTTCATTACAGTATTTTCACCAGTGACTAAAACATAAAATGAACCCCAGTGTCCATCAGTTTAAAAAAAGGGTAGTGCACCATAGAGTTCTGCAATCTTACAAAACTAAAACTCTGTTTTTCATGACACCATGAGTAAAACCAGAGGACTTTATTCTAAATGAAATAACCCATGCTGGAAAAGACAAACATGAAATCATCTCATTTATATGTGGAATCATAAAAAGATTTATAGAACTAAAAGGACTCCTAGAAGCCCAGGGGTGAGTCAAGAAGCAGTGAAAGAAGAAGGGTTGATTGAAGGAGGTAAATGTTTAGTTACACAGGAGGAATAAGTGATAATAATCTATTGTACTACATGGTCACATATTATGTGATCACAGACATATATATTTAATTTTTTGCTTAAAAGTGCATTGTCTTGTCAAGCCTCAATGACTTATTGCCTATAATCCTAGCTACTGAGGAGACTGCAGTCTGAAGATTGTGGTTTGAAGCTAGCCAGGGCAAGAAAATCAATGAGACTCTTATCTCTAGTAAACTCTCAATAAAGCCACAAGTGGAGCTAGAGCTCAACTAAGTAATAGAGCACTAGTCTTTTTTTTTTTTTTTTTGATGAGGGAAGTAAATTCTTTTTTTTTTATTTTTATTTTTTATTGTAATTAGTAAAAGGGTTACATGATATTTGCCAGATAGAAGGTGCATTAATTCACATACATTGATACCCTTTCACATGTCTTGGTACCCGTTTCCCTCCCCCCCCCACACACACCCCCCACCCGTCTTGGTTTTCCCCCCTTCCCTATCAAATTTCAAATATCCAAATACAAATAACTTCAATATATCAGATAACAAAGTGAGATACTATACCAATATGAGATAACCAAGGGACAGCAAAGGAGATGAGAGACAACATAGTACATTAAGGACAACAATCATTCATTATATGGCTTTTGTTTCACTATCCTATATAATGTGAAGCTAATTGAGAGCACTAGTCTTGAGCAAAAAAGCTCAAGGTAGCTGTCCAGGATCTGATTTCAAGCCCAGGACTGGCATATACACACACATAAAAAATACATTGTGTTTTCACTTCAAAAAAGAAAAAGATAGATATGCTAATTACCTTGTCTTTGTATAATATATAAAAATCAGAATATTATATTATATTCTACATGTATTATATAGCAATTGAAAAATGTATTATACAGCAAGTGAATGTATTATATTCTACATGTATTATAC
This sequence comes from Megascapheus bottae, assembly GCF_031878675.1. Classification (NCBI taxonomy): domain Eukaryota; kingdom Metazoa; phylum Chordata; class Mammalia; order Rodentia; family Geomyidae; genus Megascapheus; species Megascapheus bottae. The sequence goes on from NC_143523.1 coordinate 17,735,663, forward strand.
AGCAATTGAAAAATTTTAAAGGGAGATCAGCCTACTGATGTAAGAAAACAATGATAACTTCACATGCAACCAAGAATCATAAACATCTGTATCCCAACAAATACCCAAAACTCATAAGGGAAAATTTTTTAAAAGGCAACCTTATATGCAGGAATCACAGACTATGAAGACTTTTAATGCTTCTTTCACAAAGAAAAAAAATGCCCTTCATTCTTTGTATGACTGCCCAGCAGAACAAAAGCCAAATCAAAGAAGTGTGTGAAATGTAAGAAAGGTAGCAGAGGTATATCGAGATGGGAAAGAGGAAAAGTGCTACAATCGGATTGTTGGAGCAATAAGAAACTATCTACTGATGAACAGTAGATAATATCAAAGGCACATTTGCAGAATGTTTCCCTTTCAGTAATTGTACGAAGACTCCCTTGCCATTACAAAGCACTTTTCTTGGCAGATTGAAGAATGCTTTACCAACTAAATGCATCCCAGCAATATTCAGAGCCCAGGTCCAACATAATCCTAAGTTGCCTTGTGATTGCAGAGGTAGCAGCACTATTTAATAACATATTAAATGCATTATTCATTTATGTAACTCAGACCCAGGGACAGCTGCTGAGATGAAAATAGAACCATTCTGTAATGCCGAAAGCAGGTGTGTGCTTACTTGAGTACATTAACGCTGCATTTCTGCACAATTTTCTTCTAAATTTTAGAGACAGGTCTGGTAAGGCTAATGTGATGCCATTTCAGTCCAAGAAATAAAATGGTTGCAGAGTGGTTTTAATGAGCAGTTAAAATTTAAAAAAAAAATCAAAGAACAAACTATCACCAACAGGCTTCCTGTGGCAGAATCCCAGGGGGATAGATTTAGACTTTTGATTTAAGCAGAATTGTGCTGCTGCAGGACATAAGAAAGACTGAGGTGCTGAATGATCTAAACAGTGGCCTGGAGAAGGCTGTTCTGAGTCTGTTGATGGCAATGGTGACTAATTAACACTACAGGTATCAACTTCCTTACTCTGTATATTGGGAATAGATGCATTATGTTTCTTATGAGGGACATTTATAAAATAAGTTTGGATATTCATGTTAGGAACTTAGCACTGTGAATAGAATGTAGGAAATAGTCTCTAGACTTGCATTTATTTTTCTTTTTACTACTTTACCACCATGAAGATGCACTTTCAAAAGAATGAAAAAAAATGATTAGGCTGGGATAAATGAATTTATTGGGAAAGTAGAATGACGAACATGGGGAAGGCCTTATATGAAGAATTAGGGGATTTACAGCTTATCCCAAGATCATTTGGAAGCCATGGAAGTTGTAAATGGGGGAGGGGGAGAGAAAGTAACAATGTTATTACATAAAAATAATGGGTTATATTTCATGAGAACTTCTTCAGTGATAGGACAATTTAAGTAGTCCATCCACGTTAACCCATTTAATTGTTTCACCAATCCTCAGAGGTGACTGGATATTCATGATTAGCCTTGTATTAATCCAGTTTCTTGCATGACTTTCAAACCTACTTTTTGGTAGTCAGTCTTGACACTTGGCAGTAAAGAACACAGGCTAGAGTTAGATTCCAGTGGATTTGAGAAGTACCTGGAGGACAAATCCAATCCACCATCAGTGTTGTAAGTAGAACTTTATGGAAATATAACGTTTTTTTAAAGTATGTATGAATACATTGGCAACTATGGCTCACACCTTTAATGATGCAGATCTGAGGATTACAATTTGAAGCCAGCCAAGGAAGACAGATCTAAAAGACTTACTTCTAATTAGCTAGAAAAAAGTTGAAATTGGAGGCATGGATCAAGTGGTAGAAGGATACCTGCAATGCAAACTAAAAATACACATGCTCATGCCCCAGGACCAGCCCCATGAAAAAACAGAGTGTGGACTTGCCAGTGTTTTGAGCTATGACTCACACCTCAAAATTCTTATAAATATGATCATAATTCGTGATTTAACATTAATTGGTAAATTTTACAGGACAGTTCATTTGCAGGAGACACGTTATTTTTTTCCTGTTGAAGATAGTTTAAGAAAGAAGAATAAGGACAGAGAGAATTTACTCACCTTGATAAAAAAAATGAAGCCTCCTTACATACAGTTTCAATAGTTGGACTAATATAGCTTCTGATGAAATAATGAGTAGAAACTCAAATTTAGCCAACTTAACATAATAGCATCCAAACTTACCTTTTCTTTTTGCCATATACTCAGTAGTATCCCAATATTTATAGCTTCACAATCTACAATATTAGTTAGCCATGGCAAATATCAGCCTGAATTATATATTTAAGTGGAAAAATTCCAGAACTGAATGATTCATGTGTGGCATTCCATTGTACATACTGAGAAGAAGAAGACCTGACTCCCTCTATATCAAAATCCTTAGGCCAGTCACCTGGCTTATCTCCATACATAGTCATGAAATCACCTCACAGGAAAGATGAGTAGAGTAAAAACATTTTGAAAGACCACAATTATGTTAAGGTTCATTATAGAATATTCTCATAATTATCTTCTTATATATTATCACCTTTCATCTCTTACTGTACCTAGTTTATACATTAAGCTTTGTAGTGCGTATATATGGAAATAACTATGTTTATAGGATTTAGTGCTGTTTACCATTTCAGATATCCCCTGCAAGGTCTAGAAACCTATCCTTGTGATCAACAAGGATACTGCCTTTCTCAACTTAATTCTCAACTGAATTATTAACTTCCTGAAGATAAGGATTAACGATTTACCTCTATGTATTTTCCTTCAGCTCCCAATTGGAGAAACTGTCAAGTGACTAGGTAAACAAATTAAGTGATTCTATTAAGATGCTAATAACAATGGACTATTCTTATTAGTAGTCTCTCTGTTGGATACTTTATATGACTTAGCCCTAATCTTCTACCTAGAATCCTGGCTACTCAGGAGCCTGAGATTCAAATGATTAATGGAAGTCAGTTCAGAAAAGTTCGTGAGACCAGTTAAGACATAACCAAGAAAAGGCTGGATTGGGGTCATTGCTCAAGTGAATATCAACTGGAGTGGATCAACTTGACCAAGCTCATGGCCATGAGCTCAAATCCTGATAGCAAAGAAACAACAACAATAACAACAACAACCACCACCAAAACTTGATACTAACCTGCCACTAGAATGACCTAGTTCATGGCTTGAACTTTTCTCCCATTAGATACAGGAAGGTGGTGTCCAATAACTGCACTGATGGAGTGAGAGAGCAGTACACTGCCAAGCCACAGAAGTGTCCCGGGAAGGCCCCTCGTGGACTCCGAATAATCACCGCTGACGGCAAGCTGACCGCGGAGCAAGGACACAATGTCACGCTCATGGTGCAACTGGAAGAGGTAAGGGCTGGTCTCTATGCCTTTTTTGCTTTCTTTGCCCATATATATATATATATGTTTATATATATATAAACATATATATATAAACATGGACACATATATGTAGCAAAATACATAATATATAAATATATTTCCTCAGAGTACATTCCTGGTATTCTCATAGTAATTTCATGCACACACATATTAACTAACCTAAAAGATGTGAATAATTTTGTCCTTTCTTAGCTTGACAATCTGATTTTTCTTTACTAAAGGCAACTTGCTGGTGGAACATACAGCTCTAAGACCAGTGTAAACACAGCTGGATATAATACCTTTGGCATTTCAGAACAAGGTTCTTGGTTCATCTCAGCAGTGTCATAGTAATGATCAATTGTTATTTTCCACATCATGGTTGACTGAAATCAGGATGGTGGATAAGAATGAGCAAAGTCAGTCTTGTCTTCTTTTACATGGGAATGTGGTCCCTAGAGAATAAACATATTACTGAATTATCTGTTATTCAACCAAGCAATCCTAATTTCAACCATGTTTTCTGAGTAACTAAAATATAGCCAGTACTCTGAGTTTGTGAAAGCAAAGCAAAGTTTAAAGTTAATAATGGCCGAACCTACCAGCTTCTTGGAGGCAGAAATAAGACTATCACAGTTCAAGACCAGTCCAGGGAAAAGTTCATGAGATCATATCTGATTATAGTAGTTCATGCCTATTTTCTCAGTGACTCGGATAGTGGAGGTACAAGAATTAGTCTGAGGTCAGCTTGGACAAAGGATGAGATTATCTGAAAAAAAAAATCAACCCAAAGCAAAAAGCTTGGAGATGGAGTGTGATTTAAGTGGTAGTGCACATATCTACCAATGAAAGGCCTTGGGTTGAATCCCCAGGACACACACACAAAATTTAAATAAAAACCCATTAATAATGATACCAGGAGGGGTCAGGAGTTTGGCCTAGTGGTTAAAGTGCTTGCCTAGCATGCATGAACACCTGGGTTCGATTCCTTGGTACCACATACATAGAAAAAAGCCAGAAGTGGTGCTGAGGCTCAAGTGGTAGAGCTCTAGCCTTGAGAAAGTCCAAGGACAGTGTTCAGGCCCTGAGCTCAAGCCCAGGACTGGCAAAAAAAAAAAAAAAAAGAAGAATGATACCAGGATTAAAATGATGTGACCTTAGCTTCCTATTTTCTATTCCAATAGCTTGAAATTCTGTTTTTCTTATACATTTTTTTATTATCTTTAAGTAGTTGTTCATAGGACTTGCCATTTAACAAAGTGGTTTATGAACCTAGGGCACCTGGATCAATGCTGTCCATCCTCCTCCACCCCTCCCCTCCTTCTTTCTATTTTTGTCTCCCGTTTCCCCTGGAATTTGCCCCACCCCTTTTGAGTACCCACTTCCTGGTGATTATTTTCAGTTTTTCTCTTTTAGGAATTACACAATTACACTGTTTGAGATCTCCCTTGACTCTCTATATTCCAGTTAATATATTTGTATACACTTAGATAATACCCAGCATATTTACTGGTAAGTTTATAAGCTAATCTAGATCCTGAACATAAGAGAAAATAGGACTCCTTTGTCTCTCTTGGCCTGACTTATTTCACTTCACATACTTTTCCCAGTCGTTCCCTTTGTTTACAAATGATTACAAAATTCTTCCTAATGGATGAATAAATACCACTGTGTGAATAAATCATCTCCATTGGCAATAGTCTAAAAGATACCTAAGAACTAGCTTAACCAAGGATGCGAAGGATCTCCACAGTGAAGACTATAAAAACTTTAAAAAGTAAAGCAAAGATGATTTGAAGGAGTATAAAGACCTTCCATGCTCCTGGATTGGTAGAATTAATATAGTGAAAATGACAGTGCTATTCCAAGCAATCTACAAATACAGTACAATACCCACTAATATCTCAACATCATTGTGCAGTGAGATAGACAAAGCATTCCAAAGTTCATATAGAACCATTAAAAAAGGGCCCCAAATTGCAAAAGTTATTCTTAGCAGAAAAAAATAGTGATAGAGGTATAGCAATACCAAGCTTCCAACTCTCCTACAGAGCTGTAACAAGGACAACAGCTCTCTGGTTTTAGCATGTATAAGAATCAAACACATGTGAACACATGGATGAGGTCAGATCTTCTAAGATTCTAATTCAGTGTGTTGGTTTGCTGTCCTGGAGTATTAATTTCCCACACATTTACAGGTTATACATTTTGCTTCAAGGAAAACTAACAGAAGGCAAAACCAAAGTCAATAGCAAGGAGAAAAAAAATCAGAAACTCTAGTATTTAGCTTGAGGAGAAAAGATTAACTGATTAGGATATCTTTTGTCATGTTTGATCAAAAGTAATAGCATTTAATTTTCTTTACTCCTAGATTAATCCACATAGGTATTCTTCTAAATACCGAGATTCTCAAACATTCTTTAGATGAAATTATAAAGATGTAAGTCAATGTAGGCCAATTGGAATTATTCATGTTTCACTTAAATAAACTGTGGGGGGGGGATTGTGCCTCAGGATATGACAAATTTGCTTGCAGCTATCCAATATGTAAAGGAGTGAAATGGAAAGGAAGGAGAATGAGCACTGGGGGGAGGAGAAAGGGGGTGGGACAGAAGGTAGAGAAAAGTATCGAGAAGATTGGGAAGCCAAAATTCTCTGAAGAAATGGAAAAATACATCAAGATGAGTCCAACGTTGATGCTGAAATTTTCCACTAGAATGTTGCCAATTCATATCTCATATCATATATTAGATTCAGATTCTAGATTCCTAGTGGAACACCAGGCAGGAAGCACTGAGCAAGCAGACGGGGGGAGCAAAGCATAGAACAAGAATAAACACATAAGGGATGATACATAATGATGAAGTGTGCCCATATAGATTTTATTACAGTCCTGGAAGAGAAAGAGGGAGATTAGGTGCAGAAGCATTTTTGGCAGAGATCGTGGCTGAGAATTTTCTACGACTGATGGAAGATATCGACATATCAAATTCAAAAAAAATCAGCAGACTCCAATAAAGACACACATAAAAGGAAACTATCCTTCTGTATCATATTCAAAGTGCTAAAATATAAAAGCAAAGAGAAAGTTTGAGAACTGCCTGGAAGAGCCAGGTACTCATGCCTTATACCTCTAAGTCCTGGCTACTTGGAAATCAGAGATTGGGAGAATCACGGTTCCAGATCAACATAGCCATAAAGGTTTATGAGAGACCATTTCCACAGAGGTATGACAGATGTCCGTTATTCTACCCACCATCCCTAAAGTTGGCAAACTGCACATGGGAAAGCTGCGAGACTTAAGTAATTGGTATGACTCCATGGTAGACCACCCACGTGGCAAAAGCAAAGTCCTGAGTTTAAACCTGAATACCATCACCAAGAGTATGGTGCTAACACATGAGTCATGAGTAGAAAAATACATAAATATTGTACATCAATAAGAAAAATGCTGCAAACTCAATAGAAAATGCATAATTGACTTAAATAAGAGTGTCTCGAAGACAGGAAATAGCCAGTGTGTATATCAGCCAATGCAAGGTAGAACTACAAGAAAGTGTTACTGTACACCACCATAAGATTTCTGTTTAAAAAGGCTAATCCTAGCAGTGACGTCAAGTCACCTGAACCACGCTGCTCCCGGGCTCTATGTGGGATGGATGGTGCCAGTGTGCCAACACACAACCTGAGACCTGCCACTTTCTTCTCCAAAGGATTCACAGTAGCCTTTACTATCATGATTTCCAATACCCACCACCAAACAAGATCCAGAAGCATTACTTAAATAGTCCCAGAGACAAACTCTCATTGTTAAATAAGAATGAACACAGATCATATTTGCTCTATTTTATTATTAATCATTGCTGTTTGTAGTTTTTGAGACCAGTTGATGAATTCAATATTGTCCTGTAAATGTATGCATAAGAACAAGTATGTATAAACCACCTATATATGATGTTTATATATGTGTTTAAAACATAAGTATAAGTACATAGGATAGATAGAAAGAAAGATTCATGATAGGTAGATGGTAGATAGATTATGGTTTCTAATATGTTGCTTTATGCATACTTTGGAAGTGTAGGATGTTTCCCCTTTTCTTGCGAGAGACTACTCCTCTTAATCGCATGTGCACATACACCAAAATGTATATAAAATAATATGAAACTACAAGATTTATATACTAGAAACAGTATATGTGCAGTATGGAATGTTATACTGCAATAAGAACGAACTGAAATTACATGCGAAAATTTGAGGAAGAATCACATCTCCAATGATGAGCTAAAGAAATCAGACTAAGCATATAGAGCATGACTCCGTTTAATTAAAATACAAAAACAGGCAAAGCCAATCCATAGTGAGATAAGTTTTAATAAATCTTACCTTTGAAGGCAGAGTGGCAGAGAAGAATATATTGGTGATTTGCAGTTACTTGCTGTGGTAGTGAATAGACATGTTCACTTAGAAAAAACAAAGGCACACACACACATATATATTATCAGTTTCATATTTAAATGTGTATTTCATTCAGCACAAACAGCTCACAACACTTTAGAAATTCACCTAAGATATAAAATTTCTTATTTAGGTATTTAGGAGAAAAGAAAATTATTAAAATTCTTTCTTGAACTATTGGGGGAAGATTAATTTCCAAGGCTAATCCTTTCCCCAAAACATAAGGATCTTCAACATGACAATCAAAAGAAGCTTCTACTTCGAAGCAGCAGTTGATGCTGAAGCAGAATTTGGTTTTTCATTCCATTTCCAATAGCAATGGAGAGCCAAGTTCTGAGGGAGGAAGTTTCTCTACCAGGCAGCCCCAACTATTGTTGGAGAACACAGGTCAGAGCCAGAGGCCAGCCTCCCAGCTGTCTCTGCTTTGCGTGTAAGCAAGTGCATCGGACATCTCTTGCCCAGCAAAACGATGAGGTGACAGATTGGGGAAATCTGGTCTATGACACATAAATTCATGCCTTCTGGACTCAAAGGAAAAATAAGTTATCCAGTCAGTTTGTTCCACCAGAGTGGGCAGAGTTACAATAGTAGGAATGAAACTGGCTGCCTTCTGTTAGCAGACATGGCCCATTTGAAATTTAGCCTCCTGGCTTAATGTTGGAGCTAAGATGACCTCATTGGAACCAGGAGGCCCTTGAGACCTCGCACTGCATTGTGGGATTCTGTGGGAAGGATTCCCAAATGACCTGTTTATTACTCTGCAAATTTCACATGTAGACATGGCTGAGGCATGTGATGCCCAATGAGGAATAAGGGACAGACACATCTCTGAGTTGCTAGGGAACAGTGATGTTAGTTAAGATAATAACAAAGCCAAGAGAGGCAGCATTTATTGAACATTGACTGTTGTGGTTTGTCATAGCTTTACACAAACCATCTCCTACAAACCTTATTCCAGAAAGTGTTATCACTGTGGCCCTTTCAGAGATAACAAAGCTGAGGCCCAGAAAGGCAAAGTCTGATCTGAGTGTACACCATTACATAGTGGAGTCAGGAGTCAAGGGAGAGCTTTTGAATATCTCTCTTTGCTGCTGTTAAGTTAGAAGAAAGGAGCTTCTATGTGAGTGCTTCATGTAGTTTCTCAGTCTCTGTAGAAAGCCTTGGTTGAAGGCACATAGTAACAAAGATTAAAGCACAGGAGGAAAAGCCAGAATTATCTATCCCCAAAGCAGTTTGGTATACAGTTGCTTCTATGCTCCTAGACATTAGTCAGTAAATCTGCTCAAACTTTCTTTGTGAAGCTTTCCTTCTGGCTTTTCTTAGAAAGTTTGTGGCTTGTAAGACTCATTGGAAATCAGGTGAGCAAAGAGCAATTCTAAATACTTTTGTGGTTCTCCTCCCTGTGTATCTCACACTGATTTCTCTGTCCCAAAGAACTTTGTAGGACATAGTATTCAAACTCACAGTTGTGGAGTTTAGAATCTATGTACAGTCTTTATTATCATTTAAATCAACTATTAACCATAAAAGAAGAACAAAAGATAATTCTTGTTGTCCCACTAGAGATTGATTTAGCGCTCTTTCCCCCCCAGTTATTTACATAGACACTAATCTGTGTAAGATGCATCTTCTCTCTGTATCACCTGAATCACTGAAAGCCTAAATAATCAACTACCTTCCTGAACAGTTAGGTGTGTGTGACCAGCGATTTGTTATTTAACCAACACTTTGCTAAATGCCAGTTTAGTTTGCAAGAATACATGCTTTGAATGAATGCTAGATTTGCTGTATTGTTCCATGTAAAAAATACCTAACTACATGAAATCAAAAGCACTGAAAACACAGAACAAAGAAACCTAATTATTTTATACTGTAATCATATTTTTGCATTGCCCAGTAAGCTATGAATATATTCAATCAGACATCATGTCACTTATAAATGAAGCGCCTCTGCTCAATATGCTGAATGTGGTGATGAGAAAGTAACCCAGCGAGCACACGTGGATTAGGTTAGGCTGCCACACAACAATGGAGATAAAGTCTTAACCTGAAAGGAAAAGACTCTTAAAATGTAAATACTGCCCCAAATACATTGTAGGCTTCATCAAAAGTCCAAATCCTTCCCTTTATCCTCACTTGTCCTAGTCCCCATTGAAATATAAGAATATCAGTGAAAACACTGCTAACAGCTGGGAGAAGATAACGTCATATTGACAGGAGAAATTCAAAGGCAAGACGTACTCTAAGTCCACATAGCACAGTGTGTACCTAAACGAGAATATTGGCAGACTTGACAAGTATAAGTGATGAAATCCCATTTCTACAAATAGAGTATGAAATGATCTTCAATGTCTCAGTGACAGCAGAGACTGCCTAACAGAGAACTCCTCCAAATTCCACCGCTGGGGGTCAATGGAAGGGCTACTCCGAGAATTAAATGACCATGTTTAGGTCGATGGACATTCCACTGATGTTCCCAGCCCTGTTGCTTTTGGGGTTCTTTGCATGTAGGAACTAAAGGAAAGCTCTGTTAATGGCGCCTATACCTAACGGACAGCCTTTCTTCCACCTGAGAATCACGGAGGCTAATGAAAAACCACACACACACACACACACACACACACACACACACGTGCACATTCACGCATGCACATTCAACAATGCACCTGCCATAATGTGCTTATGCATCGAGGTTTCCTTGAGAACAAAGAACAACTGCTACAGGAATCAACCAAGCTGGGAATAAAAGGTTCTACATAGTTATGTCCAAAAAGACAAACAGGTTCCACCAATGGATTGATTCTTTTATATTTAGAAGTCAAACAAAGGTTTTTGCACTGGGATCCACATCAGAGGAACATATCTATTTGAAGACACTGAAGATGAATGTTCTCTGGACCACTAACAAGCGCCTAATGAGCTTATAGACTTTCAGCACCATCATTCAGCTTTGAAGAGAAATCCAGAGCAAGAGCTGGCAGGCATGGGGTGGGGTGATGGAGAAGTATCTAATCAGCCCACGAACTAAAAAAAAAGACCAATTTGGAGAACGCATTCATTTGAGAGGCCTGCTAGCCAGGAGTAGTGTATGCATGTTACAGAAGATAATTAAATCTGTTACAAACAGCTGTAGTATGAAGAGATGCAATTCTCTGCATATTTTAAGACTTTTAAATTAAATCTGAGGCGAGGGACTGAAATTAAAACTTTGATCTGTATCTCATTGTTTTAATACTTCAATTTACATATAAAGATTGGGACTTAAGGAAAATTCACGATTATAACTTCAGCGAGGCTTAAGTCTGAAACATAAGGGCTGTGTACTCATTAGACAAATTCATGTCTTCTCATGTATCGACAGACTCTTATGACAAAAGTGCCACAGTGTAATAACACATCAGAAATACAGCAGGATGCTGTTTAACCATCAAATGACAGATAGTTAGATGCCTCTTGATAAATCATTCTATGAAACCCTCCTTTGTTTGAATTCATGACAGTATTTGATCTTCTTTGTCATCTGAAAAAAAATCTGATTAGGAGACTTTAGAATTAGTAAAAAGAGTTAGTAAGTACTGTTGAAGTAGGACAGGTATCAGATTCTAAGCCAGTTCAGTTCTGTTACAAAGCTTCAGTTGTTTCTCCCTTTTGCATGAAGGAACAGGAGCTGATATCAATGAGACAAATGGTCTGGGACTTTCTTCTGTGTTATTCTTTACTCCATTCTGCTTTAGTCTCTTGGACTAAGCTAATAGAGACAATTCAGTTTTTTTTTTCCCTTCCTGTTCCTTGATTTCAGTTTTTTTTCTTCTTGTTGCTTGAGGTTGAAAGGAAAAGAAGGAAAGACCAACTTCAAATTGAAGTTCAACTTTTCCTAAGATGTTTATTTTCCCCTACTCAAAAGTCTGCCATATAATTTTTAAGTATTGTTCTTTGAAGTTTCAAAGGAAGGGTGTTGGCAAAGAACTCTGATTGTTTGCCTTGATAAGCAAAGGAAGCTACCATGGCTCATTACTGGAGTTCAGTGAAGTCCTCGGGAGCTGGTGGCCTGAAAGTCTCCAACTGGTGTTATCCCTTCCCTACTCTGCTTTCCTGAAGCCTGTCCATGCCAACATGCTACTTTATCCACGTAGTAGCACATACTCACAGTCTACCCAGCACCCCACCATGAATAACTTTCTCAGGTTTTCAGCTTTATGGTTTACCATGGACCATTGGTTTTTCTGATGTTTCTGCCTCAGCACCCCAGCCCACCACTGAGATCCAAGGGAGAACTCTTATCACCAGTGCCTGAATGAGCCTGATTGTCATCACCTAAAGCGAGAAATTCCTTCCAGAAGCCCTCTGTGGTATTGGAATCTGGATGGATGGATTGTTTAATAACACCAAGGGAAAGTGTGTTCTAATAAAGTTAGATCAACCACAGCTGAGCTAAAAGTGGAATGATGAAAACTGGACCGACCATTTTCAAGGTAGACCATTTTTAAGAAGATCCAGGTGTCAATAAGTGGATGATCGGGCTGTAGTGTTGATTTGGCAGATCTGGATGGCTAGGCAGGAATCTCCTTCCCTTCTCCCGGCTCCATGTGTGCTGCTTCCAAAACTGCATGCTCTGTGGCAGAGGATGACATTTCTGAGAGAGGAAGACCTTCCCTTGTTCAAGGTTGCAGGAGTGGCTGCTCTCTCATTCCAAGCCCTGAACAAGATCTCCTGTGTACAATGCATTTCAAAAGACAGGTCAGTGGGCTTCTATTTCTCCAGTTCCTCCTTCATATTTGTAGGGCTTCTCTCCCACATGTGAGGTCCTCCAAGGAACGTTTTGATTTCTCCACATCTCACATCCCCATAGATTTTTGATATAATAATAATTTGTAATGGAGAGAAACTAAACCTCCAAGGCAAGGAATCATTTATGCATTTGTTAGAAAGGAGTGTATAACTCGATGACATTTTGTCAAAGGATATCTATAAAAGATATGGAAAATAATTTTAAAATATTGATAGTTGGAATACCAAAATAGTATAATGATTCCAAGGCTGTTTTGCATCTGGATGTGTGTGTGTTGTGTGTTGTGTGTGTGTGTGTGTGTGTGTGTGTGTGTATCCCCATGTCACAGTGGTTAAAGTGGAATACATTTCTGTTTTATTATTACTATACTTGTCTATTTCTCCCACATTTCCCCAGAGAATATAGTATGCCCTTTTCTCTCTTCCTCTTCTTTGTCTTCATCTTTATCTTCTTCCTCCTTTTCATGAAATTACTATATTTCTATCACACATTCTCCTACTGGGAAAATCGGTCTGCCCAGGTTGATTCCTAGAGGAGCCTTTGTACAACTCATTTTGTTGTGAATGTAATTTTGTTCTTCTTACATAGTTGAACAATTTGTGTCAAAATATTTGTAAGATTTGCATGATGTGGTAATCCCATGTCTTTCTAGCGTATGTCTACTGAGTAGTTCCTAAAACTACCACAGGGCCCTAATAACATAGCAAAGATCCTTTATCACCCAAGCCACGCGCATGGAACCAACAGGTCCCAGCTTGTAGTCATCGATCTGTTTATACAAGCAAGATGTCCTGCCTACCCTCTCTGCTTTTGTCCGCTGTAGGCCCCACTGTAGGCCCAACACTAAGAAACCAGAAAAAAGAAATGGGAGGATGTGGTTGTTAAGCCAGACATATGCTGCTGAAGCCCTTTTGCAAGTGAAAGATTCAACTCCTTTGTGAGGTTCTCAGCCTGGCTGTTAGATGTAGAAGCAGATATGTTAAGTTGGGGACACTCAATATTTTATCATGCTCACATAATGCTTCACCCCACATCAAATGCAGGATCGCTCAATATTAACATCTTGGATTACATTTCTAAACAGTTTTGTGTCCTAATACCAACACACAAACTTGTGGCATGTGTATTATTATAAATTGTGTATTATTATAAATTTTATTATATATTAAATTAAAAATTAATATTATGTATTATTATATTTTTAAAAAATATAACTGGGCTATACCAGTTATTTCTGTGCCTCGGATTTGTTTACAGGGTAATTTTTAAGCTTGCTTCCAAGAGAAAATGCCCACACACATAAGCCTAGTTTCTGCCCACAGTGGGGCTCTGAGGCTTGATAGAATAATCTGGATAGAATATTTACTTCCCCAGTCTTTTCTGAATCCATGTGATGGGAACTGATGGGTTCATACACCTTTCAGTTTCGCCGTGGGCATTTGGTAGGTTCATTTTTCATTCATGGATGTCAGTGAGACTCCTGGAGGGCTGTCAAGGGACCCTCCTGAATGCAAAAGCCTCCGGTGCCTTTCTCACGCATGTCTTCTCAGTCAGCGCTCACAGATCTGTGGCTCTCTTAGAACATGTGAGCGAAAGGTAATAAACTAAAAGAATTTGGGGTGGGAGTATAGATGTTTGCCAGCTTGAAGCCCATTCCTCATTCTTTGAAGTGACTTTCCATAATACACAAGACTTCCCATACCAACCTTTTTTTTTTTTTTCAAATTCTGTCTTCTTCGTGGCATAAACATGACACAGCTTTATCGGAGGGCAGATGGGAGATGTGACATATAGAATGAAAGCAAATCCATCTTTAGTTAGAAGTGTTTATGTTAGAACGTTGGCAAGGGGAAAACAAAGTCAAAGCCAGGAATAGAGTGAAGAGAGGAATATGAGGTTTTGTCATTCTTACATGATGTTACAGTCAACTTCCTACTAAAGAAACAGTGCCAACGAGGACGGAAGTAGGTGGATAAGTTAAATCACAAGTAACTGAAAATACTTTGTGACGTCAGATGTCTCGTGTACATCTTTCATGCCAGTTGTCCTGGTATATGAAATAAAAGCTCCTTTCTGTCATGTGACATTTGTACATCTGTTTCCTTCTGGTCCTAGCACCTCTCCTTCATTTACTCCTTCCTTTCCCTCATCTGATTAATATTCATCAGCAGTTCTTTAGTGTGGTCCATCATATAAGCTTTCCCGCAACCTCTACCACACAAGCTTCTAACACCAGGCATCACTTTTCCATATCACTATTTATAATAACTTTTAAAGAATTATGTCTGCAATCTTACAATGTACAACTATTTTACCAGGAGATCCATGGGAGCCCAGACCATGTTCGTTTTCGCTGTTAGGTGATTACATACTTCCATTTTCCCATTTAGTGTTGGATAGGAGATAGACACTCCACAAATATTTGGTATTTGGTTGAATGAATGAATAAGTGACTGAATGAATGAGCCAAAGTAGAGCATGTATGCCAAGACATGGGAATATCTTGGATTTTACCTGTTGTCACTTTGCTTGCTTTTTATACTCAAAGAGAATTACACTCCTGCCTCAGGTGGTGACTAGAGATTACCCCTTCCCCCTCCCCAGTTTTCCTTTACAGTAGCGTTAGGTTTGCTTTTCACCTGAGAGCTGTGAAATGCAAAGAATAGGATCCAGTTCATGCTACATGAGTGGGCAAAGCTACAACAGCGATGGAAACCTGCTACCAAACATGGCACCTGGACATTCCATATCCCAGTGCAGAGTTCAAGCAGAAGGATTTCTCACTACACATCCCGTCCTAGAGACTTCAGATTTGGGAGAGTCTATCATACCTTTGCCTTCAGGGCCTCTCAGGTAACATGCACAGTAAAGGCGTTGCTCTGCTGCAAGCACTACTTCAAACACAGAGCCACTCCCTTCTCTCACCTAACACATACATGAAGAACATGGACACGGTAGAGAACGAAAATTTATATAATTGTCAAGAGGTCTAAATCAGGCCAACGGGAGGAAAGTGATGAAAGCCAGACAGAAAGAAGATGGTCAAGCATTCAAGCAATGGCAGATTCAAGTTTGTTCTTCCCAGCTAGGGCAGCTGTGCTAAGTGAGGGGCAATGGAAGCAGGACTGAGTGTAGTTGTGCATAGCCAACCCTGCTTACAGTAAGTGGGCTACGGTTCAGCCGCTCAGGCTGTCTTTTCAGCATTTCCTTGGACAAGCCAGCAAAGCTGTAAGCGGTATGGCACTGGCAACAATGCAAGATTGATCGGTCCACTATGGCTGTTCAACGTGAAGGACAAGTTAGCAAGAGTAGTTGACATTTATATTTATTAGAGAAGGGAATTCAGGCAATTGTGCAACGTGTAAGGGTGCAGATGTTTGTTCAGTGGTTGAGAATGAAGGTTTTTTTTTCCCCTCCAGAGGGATGTGTTGTCTGTGTGCTTATTCCTTAAGAGCAGCACCAGGGTATTACTGAGAATGGAGTGCCGGGCCACACACGAGACTCAACCGTGCAGAGATCAGAGAGCAAGTCCACACGATTCACAGGATTCGAACTGATTTTCCTTTCCAGAGAATTAATCTCTTAAATGTCAGCATTTTAAACTTGGCCTTTTCAAGAAATATGATGCCATATGAGCCTTACTTAATCGAAAACACATTTCTAGTTCAAAGGGGGTTGTTGGTTACTTTTTTTCTGAAAATGGGAAAGTATATTAAAGCAACAAAACAATTTTTTTTTATGTTGAAGGATGGCTGTGTGTGAGGGAAACGGTATTTTGCCAATTATGTCTAAGCAATATTTTTTTTTTGAGAATTTGAACTGTAATATCCACGGTCATTTCTGTTTTACAGGTCTGAAATTGTGTTATGTAGAATTTCCTCTCCTCGTGCCTACTCCATGAGAAATTTAAATTCTATGATTCTAGTATTATAAAATTCCTAAGAATACTGTAGGTTTTATACAGCTGAATTTTTATAGTCTTTGCTTTTGCATAGGATTTTACATGTGATTAATTACCTGCATGTTTTTACGCTAATGAGTTCAGCTAAGATTGTGTTCATTTCATAGATTTGGTAACTGAAACCAAACAAGGCTGATTGACTTGTATGAAGCCATCCAGATTGTTAATCAAGCACCAACATTTCTATAAGTGTTTAGTCACAGTTCTATTTGTAATAAATGAACTGAAAGTCCAGAAAAATGGGTTCAAAAACCCAGGTAAGCTGCTACCTAGGTGGGCTAACCCTTAGGAAATGATAAAATCTTCACAGACTTCACTTTCCTCATCTACCAAATGGGTACACATGACCTTCTCCTCTCTGCAGTCTTAAGATAGTGTGGAGACTGTTTTCATGCAACATATGGATATATGATATAATGTATCACTCTCATAAATGAAAGCAATACTTGGTCTCACATCTTACCATGGGTCCAGTTAGGGAGCCACAAACAAGGAAGTTAACTCCAGGGTCTTGACAGGAAAGTTGATTCTGGATGATATCACCTAGGCTGAATTTTTTAAGCTCTTTTCCTCTGTGGATGAGAAGACTAAACAAGGCCTTCCAAGGAACTGAATCTCACATTGAAGCCGATAATCAAGCCTATTCATTTTCTATATTCATTTGAAAATATAAGAATTGATTCACATCCAATTAGGAGAAATTCATCTTGAACACTGGCTTGCCAGGTAGTGAGTGTCACAGGGATTTTGCCCAGAGATGTTCCTAGCTGTAGGCAGGTGGCCGGGACTAGGATACAAGCCCTGCCCACTGGGTGGGAGAGGTGAAGCGCTGACTGTTTCCCTCCGATGTTGTCTGACTGTCTTGCAGGGCGATGTACAGCGGACACTCATCCAGGTGGACTTTGGCGATGGCATTGCGGTGTCTTACGTCAACCTCAGCTCCATGGAAGATGGCATCAAGCATGTCTACCAGAACGTGGGCATATTCCGAGTGACCGTGCAGGTGGACAACAGTCTGGGGTCTGACAGCGCCGTCCTGTACTTACATGTAACTTGTATGTTATTACTATTGTTGGATTATGACATCTCTCCACGGTTATCTCTTTTCAAAATCTAACCTAGTAGTTTATTTATTTTTTAATCTAGAAGAAACATGGCATATTTTTTTTCAACTGAAGGGGAAGGGGAAATAAAAAAGAATAACAAAGCAAAGGAGAGAGAGATAGAAAAAAAATATTCAACAAGTAGGATTTGCATAATCTTGAACTCTGGATGGCTTCTCATTGCACTGGAATGTTCCAGTTCCTCAGAGTTCAGTGCCCCTGAATTTGTGGCAGGTACTGAGTGACTTGTAGAGCTAATTGGCTGAGATGAGAAATATATGAATTGGGCTTATTTTTTTTTCACCAGAAATCATGGAAAACATTGTATACACACAGCTCAATCAAATTTGCATAAGTAAAGGATTTTTCCTTCCCACCCCTTTCTATTTTTCTATGTTATGGCCAGTAGATGTTTTTCTGCCCTAATCAACATATCATCTGTAGATGATTTGGCATTTGAAAGAAGATTGGAAGGTTGGCGTAGGGGAAAACTATATAAGCAATGTTATGAAGGAGTCGCAGTACCAAATAGCTGAGAGAAATGCTAAAGTGTTCCAAAAAGTATAGGTGTAAGTAACTATGAGCAGATATTTAGAGATGCTAAGTTCTTCTGTGAATACCCTGATATCACAAATAAGCTTTGTGTGAGGCCACGTAACAGTCCTACTACCTTTTTGTGGTTACCAAAAAAGTTAGTATCCATTAAAATGAAATCAGCTCCCCGAAGATTTTCCCTTATTCAAATGTCAAGCTCTAGTCAAGTGTGTTCAAGCTGGGCAATATTCAATGCTCATCATTTCTTGTTACCACAGAGCACTGAAACAAGACAATCTGGGGATTCACTTGTGGGGGCATGGCTACAGAGGGTTTCTGACATATGCACCCTTCTCCAGTACATTCATGACGGAGAGGCATAGGTGAAGCCCATGTTTTGTTCTGCAGGTACAAACAAAGTTAGACATTGTATCCAGTTTGCCATCTCAACCTCCTCATTTTTGGGTATACTTTAATAAGCTCTGATCTGTGCCACACAGGCTCCATACTAAACAAGCTCTTGTGTGTATCATACTCACAAGTCTGCAAGCAATCCTATGAGGCTTGGACAGTTAGAAACTCTGCTTTACAAAATTTCATTGAGAGCTCATGTACCCAGCCCACAGGTGACTCACACCTATCATCCCAGCTACTCAGGAGGCTGAGATCTGAGGATCTCAGTTCAATATCGGCCCAGGGCAGGAAGATCTGCAAAACACTCTTATTTCCAATAAACAACTTAGAAAAAAAGCCAGAAATGGTACTGTGACTCAAGTGGTGGAGCGCTAGCCTAAAGCGAAGAGAGGCTCAGAGACAGTGTCCAGGCTCTGAGTTCAAGCCTTAGGACAGAGGGAGGAGAGCACTAGTGTCATTGACAGACTCAACACAATATCACCAGGCTCTAGGCAAAGGGTTATTGCTCATGACTACAATCCTAGCTACTGAGGATGCAGACGTTTGAGGATCACAGTTTGAAGCCAGCCTGGACAGGAAAGTTTGTGAGACTTTTATCCCTAATAAACTACCAAAAAAAGGGAAGTAGAGCTCTGGTTCAAGTGCGAAAACACTAGCCTTGACCATGAAGAAGCCTCGGGGACAGTGTCCAGTCCCTGATTTCAAGCCACAGGAGTCACAAGAGAGAAAGAGCAAGAGAGAGAGAGAGAAAGAAGAAAGAATGAGAGAGAGAGAGAGAGAAAGAGAGAGAGAGAGAGAGGAGAGAGAGGAGAGAGAAATACATGTGTTGGCTGTTTGGTTGTTAGGATTAGTGTCAGGACCAGGATAGCAAGTCTTTATCTCTAGACTTAGTGTGGTGAGGTAAGAGATAACTACCAGTTGTTGGAGTTATAAACGCCTCTGTATGCCATATATGTAACACACATCTGCCATCTTCACCATCTAACCATGCATTTCAAGTTCACTGGCAGCTTTTGTCTGAGTGTGCAGGGTCTCCCTTGCATTTTTCATGGCTCGCCTTCCTCCACTCCACCTAGACCTCCTCATCCTCAGTCCTGTCACAGCCTTATGATACCTTGTGGCCACCGAGATCCCCCTAGGTTTGTTGAATCATGGAACAGGAAAAGAATGGGGAGATTGTCTTTCCTCAAGATTAGAGACTGAGAAAGACAATGACTTCTAAAAGAAAAAGATTATTTTATTATTTTGTTCATAGGTACTTTTCTCTTTGATTCTGCCAAGGAGATCAGGTAAAACATTTGACTTCCACCCACTGCAATGGGAGAAAATTTCTAACAGAATTTTTGTGATTTGACTTTAATCTTTTAGACTCATCTTAGAGTAGTTCGATAATCATACCTAAAATAAGAGGACCCCTTTCTAAGCCTAGCCTCGGGGACGAGAGCCAACGCTTTATTGTGAATTGTATGGAAACAGATCACATTTTAAGTTGTTTGTTGGCCAAGTTCATCTAAATCCTATGTCCTTACAGACCCAGTAGATCTGGCATATTTGTTCAAAGACTCTCACCTCTAGAACCCAGAGGCCTTACTGTGTACATAAGCTCATGATAGTCTTTGCCTCACCTTAACCTCATAGACAGTTTAAGGCAATGGAGAATAAGAATGAGACAAAAGTGACTTTGGTACCATGTGGTACTACTACAAGGAAAGTCAGCATACCAGCACACTTTCATGAGTCAGGAGACAGTTTTGATCACAGAATGACAGCATGGGTAGGTTGGCTTTCTAAGAAGGAAAGAAAAAATGGTGGATAGAGTGAAGTCAGACCAGGATTGGATTCCATTCCAATCCCAGGGAAGTCACTCTGTCTTTTGAGTCTCTTCTCTCAAATGCACACATATCTTATTCCAATCGACTCCCAGTGAGGCCCACCAAGCAAACTTGGAAACATCCTAGCAATCCGTAGTAAAATGAGGGTTTTTATCTTTCCTTCATCAAAAAACAGCATATGCATTTGGACTTTGAGTATTGCAAGATGCGGGAGAATCAGCAGCGGTGGCTATCTCGCCAAGCCTTTGCTCTCTGCTGTCATTCTGTCCACCCTCTGCTTGTCCTACACACATTCCCCCTGCTCTCCAGTGCAGAAAGGTGACTTGATTCCACATCAGAGGTTTTTCAATACAGCCTTCTAAAGGTCATCAGAAACAAATGGAGCAGAAGCTCCTGCAGGAACATCCTTTCCAGGAGTGGAGCTGGCAGTTCTTGCAGCAGGGTGCCTGGGCAATCTGTTGAAGCCTGCCAGTGGGAAATTCCTTCGGGACAGCATTCACTGTGCTCTGCTACTTTGCAAACTAATGAGACACGTGGTGTAGGCCATATTGCCTTCAGCTGAACGGGGCAGGGGATTTGGAGGGCATTCAGATTTGCTGCTTAGAAAGCTGTCTTATCACAGCCATCTTGCAGGATGAAAAAAGGGGAAAAAATCAAGGAAGACCCTGCACTCTCACACACACAGAATGATATGTAAAATATTACTATGAAGTGATGCACTGGCTCCACCTAAACATACCTCTTAGATTATTAGACTTTCTTAGACAAGAGCAATTTGCATAGGATATTTTGGCTCTAGGTTTGGGTAAAGGGAATTGTGTAGTTAAAAGAAAAAAAATGATATGGCTTTGCAAGTGCTGACCCAATCCTTATGCTGACCAGCAAAGAGTTTGCAAAATGTGTGCTAGAAATGTACCTGTCCCAGAATTCAATGATTAAAAAATGGCATCCCTTGAGTCCCTGCCTCAGACCTGGCAAAATCGATGAGATCCCCAAAAGTGAGACATGATAATGTGATTTGAATTAATTCTTTATTTTTTAATTTTTTTTTATTTTTTGCCAGTCCTGGGCTTGGGCTCAGGGCCTGAGCACTGTCCTTGGACTTTCTCAAGGCTAGAGCTCTACCACTTGAGCCTCAGCACCACTTCCAGCTTTTTTCTATGTATGTGGTACCGAGGAATCGAACCTGGGTCTTCGTGCATGCTAGGCAAGCACTTTAACCACTAGGCCAAACTCCCAGCCCTTGAACTAATTCTTATACTCCCTTTGCACGGTGGTGACATTTGAGAAACTGTTTTTAGGATTTCCTCCTTATCATTATATTTCCCCTTCATTTCTTAGTGTCTAGTGGGTATTTTAAAAGTTTCAGACAAATAGCAACATAATATATATATATGCAATATTTAATGGGGAGACAGAAATCACCAAACATAAATGCTTGAAACAGACAAGACAGCACACACACACACACACACACACACACACACACACACACACACACACACACGATGTTCACTAGCATCAGCTGTTCCCTAAGCATGTCAAGTAAGTACTAGAAAGAAGACAAGAAAACCACAGTTTCTCCGGCACCTTGCAATGATTCATACGGAGGGATACATCGCCACCTGCTGTCCATTGTGTGCACTGCAGGCACCTGTATGCTGGAACCATACCGACCATTTGTTGAGCTTTCTGTTGAGTGCAGCCAGCCAGATTGAGGAGCGGAATGTGGAGGGGGCGTGGGGGTGGCAGAGCGGAGGGGAGGAGTGTCTTCACGAGCTGGAGTTTTACTCTGTGTCTCTTTTTAACGGAAGCCTCTACCCTCTGATCAAGACAGACTTCTGGATTTCAGGAGGCAGATATTTAACACCAATGCACAAGAAATGAATACAAGAAACGACAGAAATTTGAAACAGTAATAAATTCCATTTTTTGATGTGGGTATAATGTACCTGTGTGCCAGGACACATTTATCCAACACGGTGTACATGTTTCAGGACCAGAGACTGTGTGTGTGTCCTCATGACTTATTAGCACAGCTTCCTTCCATGCTCCTCTCCCCTCACACCTGTCTTCCCACCACAGCTGCAGCTGCATTGGCTTTCTTGTCACTCAGCCACCATGCTAGCCATACCCACCTTGTCTGGCAACTCTTGATGAAAAATAATAGCACATTATCCTACCAGGCTCGACGATTTCTTCCTTAAAACTACCTAAAACTACCTAAGTTCCACTGAAGGCCAGTGGTCCTCAAAATCTAAAATGATTCCCAGCGTCTTAATAGCACTCGAACACGATGGAAGGACTGGATGAATACCCACAGTCCACCAAAAATCGCCTTTCTGTCACTGAAACAGTTGGACAACAACATTGTCCTTTCTCTCTTGTCCTCCTCTGAAAGAGAGTTGGTCAGATGGAAGAGAGACAAACAAATGGGCTCCTGTGGAGTGGAGCCAAGACTTGTAGAAAAGCACCTAGCTTTTGTCATTCCGCAGATTTCATTGAACATAGGTTGGAGGAGTCACAGAGGAGGGCGAGTGTTACAACTCAAGCCTGGAGACTGACAGGTTCAGGGAGTCTAGAGAGAGAAATAGAAATTCTGGAAAGGCTGAGGCATGACTTACTGTGGTAAGTGGAGAAAGGGCCAACAATGAATGTGAGCAAGCAAGAGCAAAGTACCTGTCCCATGGCGGGGACCAAGTTCTCTATGCACTCATGGCAGCTCTGGCCTGGACAGGCCTCACTTAACCCCACCTACAGTGTATTCATTCCATGATTTTCTACGGCACCTGCAGCTAAATAGAACATTCACCTGTGTACAGATCTCTAAACATGTGGACAGATAGCTCCCGATGGCTGGTTTGTTTATTTGTTCACCCTCCTCCACACTGTGCATTCTAGGAGTTCTAGGAGATGGCGCTCTCTCTCTCTCTCTCTCTCTCTCTCTCTCTCTCTCTCTCTCTCTCTCTCTCTCTCTCTCTCTCTCTCTTTCTCTGAATTCTGCGTCTCCCTGTGAAATCTGTTCTGCTAAGGACCTCATGAATCATTTGTGCCTGTGTAACCTTTCAATTAACTGGCTCAGATTTCTGACCCCTTATAGAGTTTTGGAAAATGGAAAAACAACAACTTAGGGTGATGTATTTCTTTTTCTCCAAGTAGGGAAAGTACCGTGGGCGTCCCTCAGGGACTGGCTGCCATGTTCGGAGGCTTCAAGGGTGAGGAGCAGCAAAGGTAGCAACAGCTCCCCTTCCTCTCCATGTTCCCACTGTCTCTTGTGTCTCAGGTCCTCTGGAGCACGTCCACCTGTCTCTTCCCTTTGTCACCACGAAAAACAAAGAGGTGAATGCGACGGCAGTGCTGTGGCCCAGCCAAGTGGGTACCCTCACTTACGTGTGGTGGTACGGCAACAACACGGAGGTGAGTGGAACCCCAGGCATGGCAGCCACGCAAATCTCCAGGCAAAGCAGAATGGAGTGGTTTGGGAACTCAGGAGTTCAGCAACCTTTGCTGAATGCTACTACTCTGTCCAGAACGTGAATAACTCGAACGTCCCTTCTATTGATTGCCTTTTATAATAAAACGAAATCCTCACATACCCTAGTGAGAACATGCCTTATGGAAGACCTTAGCTTTTCCTCTGCCATACAGGACATGAAATGATTTTTTAAATTTTAAAATCCAATGAAGAAAAAAATGCAAAGTTTGTGTGAGGAGTGAGTTGAGACAAATTAGAATAAGTTCTTGTTGGGATCTTGGCAGTCTGCTTGTATTATAATCACTTCTGTTTCAACACTCGCTTTCAACTTCTCCTCCTACACCCTTCCTTCCTTCCTTCCTTCCTGCCTTCCTTCCTTCCTTCCTTCCTTCCTTCCTTCCTTGCTTCCTTCCTTCCTTCCTTTATTGGACCAACAGAGATCTCTCCGTGCTCTATTTTCTCTCATTTGAATACCTGTGTAACATGAGTAAGTTGTGCAACTAGAGAGATGATGCAAGTTCTGTTAGAGCACATGGGTCCTAGGAAGAATGAGGCAATGAGAATGAATGATTGCGGATGAGGAGCACAAGAGAGAGGTGTCACATTTCCAAGGACCAAGCAGAATGGCTTGGAAGTAGAGCCTCCTTTGAGTCCTGGGCCTTCAGGCTGCTGGGGAGGCAGGTTCCTCTGTGGTGAAGCTGGAGAGCCTCCCTGTGCTGAGTTATTGGTTACTGAGTTGGAGGCTCCAAGCTGGGATGTACTTCAGCCACACCTAAGCAGCTGTCTGTCCCCTCCCTCTGCCCTGTGCTCCAGCCTCTCATCACCTTGGAAGGAAGCATTTCATTCAAGTTTACCTCGGAAGGGATGAATACCATCACAGTGCAGGTCTCCGCTGGGAACGCCATTCTGCAAGACACCAAGACGATTGCAGTGTACGGTGAGCGCCCACTTTTGCTGATACCTCCTGTCCTCACTCACATGAGATCGTCCAGTTCCAGGGCAGCAGAGGCTGTCCTGGCTCATGACCTTCATTTGAAGGACAGAAGGCCCTCATGAAGGCAGACCTGAGTACAGCCTGACTCTTCCTCTGGGGAAATGCGAACTTTCAGCACAGGAGGGGAGAGGCCACAGTTTCTCGATCCATGCATAGATAGATAAGACAATGATGGACACCAGAACATGGAATTGAGGTTTGGGGAGCCAGGGGCCTCTAGTCTTTCACCAACTTCAGGTCCCTGGATCCATTTTATAAGGTATTTATTGGGTAGGGTATAAAGGCATA
This sequence comes from Megascapheus bottae, assembly GCF_031878675.1. Classification (NCBI taxonomy): domain Eukaryota; kingdom Metazoa; phylum Chordata; class Mammalia; order Rodentia; family Geomyidae; genus Megascapheus; species Megascapheus bottae. The sequence goes on from NC_143523.1 coordinate 17,760,898, forward strand.
TGTACAGAGAGTGAAGCCACGGTTGCTTTGAAGTCACAAGCACCAGTCATTTGGTATAATTTTACTCGAGTGATAAGTAACATTTTTCAATCTTAAGGAGCAAGTGTAAGCAGTAGATGAGGTACAGTTAACACTCTTCCAAAGTTCCCAGAAAGTTCAGTGTGGAATTAGCCTACATAGCCAGGATAGAAATCAGAATTCTCGTCAAGGCACAACTGATTGACCCTTTTGGGAAACTCAGCATTCTGAGAGTCCTGGGAAGAGGCAGCATTTCATGCCACCAATCCTTTCTGGTTTCGCAGGTCAGTTTTGGGGGGGCTCTCATGTCCTAGGACCTTAAAGGAGTTTAGTTGGTCTTTCTGAAATGGATCTGGTCCTTAGAAATGAGATGGTTTGCTCCATTCACGAAAGGCAGGGTAAACGCAATAGTTTGTTCATCTGGAGTTTTGATGGTGCTGGAGTAATTAAAATCAATTATAAAGAAAATGACTAATCCTGAGGCTTGTGTGTTAAAAAGTTCAACTTTAAGGAAAATCATCATTGCTCAAATATTTTTCACTCTTTTGTATAAATCTGTATTAACATAGCAAAAGTAAAAGAACCCCTCTACTAGACTTAAAGCTAGATGGCATATCAGTTTGAACAAATGGCTGTACAGAACAATTTTGTTATCAACCGGGGAGATGGAATATGGTCATAGAATTATCTGGAAGGAAAATTTACTGAAATACAGAGGTGGAATCATTGCTTGAAAATGAGACATAAAGTCTATACAGATTGATTGCACTTTGGTATTTTTTGTATATAGTAAGCTATTTAGACAGATAAGAACTAAATGTTCCTTGCAGATGGCAAAAAGTACATGTTTATTATTAATATGGAAGTAGTACATATGTATCATGGGAAATTAAAGTTTGTAAAACAACAATTTAAAGTAAGATAAGAAATGTTTAAGCTGTGCAGAGGTAAACAAGAGGAAAATGGGAGGAAGTAAGGATGAGGGAAAATGAGTAACTCTTTGGCTCAGTCATTCTAGTGGAGAATAAATTGATTCTATTGAGACAATTTAGCTCTTGTTTAACCTTGAGGCTATCAGGGTCTGTTTTTCATTTTCTGTTTTGCCAAGATGACCTTCTAAACAAGAAAATAACTTGTAAGTAACTTTGAAGAACCCCAAAGCTGAAGGCACTAGCTCTACAGTGCATGGCTAGTTCTGTGTTAAATTTCATAATTGCTTCTTCCCTCTCCAGTGAAGTGGAGTTGTCAGCTCCAATAATGGGTGGAAGTAAATCAGAATTTTGAGGTGGTAAGTCAGGTAGTCAAAGAGTGGCTCTGCATAGCAGGGAAAGGGTTGGCTTTTTCTCCCCTTCACTACTTCTTTTCTTTCTTTTATTAAAAATATTTTATTTATAAAGGCAATGTACAGAGGGGTTATAGTTAGATAAGTCAGGTAATGAGCACATTTCTTTTTGGACAATGTCACCCCTTCTCTCACTCCTACTTCTTTTCTAAGATTGGGATTGCATTTAATCGTTGTAGCAACCATGAAACAGGTTATTTTTTCCCAGTGATTTATTTATTTATTGGCAGTACTGGGGTTTTCATTCAGGACTCAGCTGAGCTCCGCCTAGGGAGCCAGGCCTCCGTCCTTTTGGCTGTTTATATTCATCTATCTTTTGAGCTTGTTTTTCAGGTAAGGTTTCCAAGTTTTACTCTAGCAGGTCTTACACTGCAGTCCTCTTATTGTCCCCTTTCCATTTGACAGGATTACAGGCTTCTGCCACCATGTCCAGCGCTAACTATCTTTTAGAGAGGTTAAATAACTTTCTTAGTGAGTGGTGGTGATGAGCTTGTGACCCAGACCCTTAAATCTGAAAGTTTTTTTAGACATTTCTGGTGAATTTGGGTAATTCTACAAATGGGAAATTTTGATGAGTACCTGGAGAGTTACTGCCTTAAATTCAGTGCTGCTGTGGAGTGATGGATCGGAAAATCTTGATGTTGGTTGTGACAGTCATTAATAACCATGGAGTCCTTCTAATTGCCAGTGTCTGCTCAAGCACACAAGATATGCAATCTCTTTCACTGAATCCTTAGAACAGATGTGTTGTAGATGAGTCTATAGAGAAGAGACTATAACAATTCTGAATCCATTAGTGCTTCTATGTCCATTCTCCTTTTTGCTCTTCAGGCTTCTTTTAATTTTGCCATACCTTTTCTTTTTTCTTTTAATTTTTGAGGCAGAGTCTTGTTATATTACCAGACTGACCTTAGGTGAGGATAATCTCGCCATGGCCTGTAAGTGCTGAGATTATAGCTGTATGCCATTACATCTGGTGGTTTAGCTGTTCTTCTTCTTTCTTCTGTCTTTTTTTTACAATTATGAATAAAGTTCATTATATAAATGTGTAGAAATATCCCAATGAAATCACTTTGTACAATTAATTTATGCCAATAAAATAAGCATACTGTTTTCTTTTTTAAAATATTTTTATTGTAATTAATAAAAGGGTTACATGATATTTGCCAGATAGAAGGTGCATTAATTTACATACATTGATACCCTTTCACATGTCTTGGTTCCCATTACCCTCCCCCCCACCCCCAATCTTGGTTTTCCCCCCTTCCCTATCCAATTTCAAATAACCGAATACAAATAAATCCAATATATCAGATAACAAAGTGAGATACTGTAACAACATGATATAACCAAGGGACAGCAAAAGAGATGAGAGATAACATAGTACATTAAGGACAACAATCATTCATTATATGGCTTTTGTTTCAGTATCCTGGAGGTCTTTTCAATTAGGTTCATACTATATGGCCTATGTATCAAGGTTTTGCTCTATTGCAGATCTCTGCTAGTAGAGCCCAAGGTTTCTACTAATTATGACGAATGAGGGAAACCATTGAACCTAAGTTCCTTTGAGTCTGGCTTACTTCACTTAATGATTTTTTCTAAGTCTTTCCATTTCCTAACAAATGGGTTGATGTCGTTTTTTCTGACAGCAGCATAGAATTCCATTGTGTACAAATACCACATCTTGTTGATCCACTCATCAACTGAGGGACATCTAGGTTGGTTCCATATCTTTGCTATGGTGAATAATGCTGCAATGAACATTGTTGTGCTAGTGGATTGAGTATGCCCTAGTTTCTGGATGGTTGGGTAAGTGCCAAGTAGTGGAATTGCTGGGTCATAGGGGAGTTCTATGTTTAGCCTTCTGAGGCACTGCCATACTGCTTTCCATAGTGGTTGAACGAGTTTGCACTCCCACCAACAGTGTAGTAGTGATCCCTCCTGGCCACATCCCCTCCAGAATCTTATGTCTTTTTTAAAGACAGCATCCCAAAGTGATTCACCTTACATAAAATGAGTGATTACAATGTTCTCATTAAAAGTTTGAGAAGAAAAAAGTAGTCTTTCCTCTTTCCTAACCAAATTTCTGACCCACCCACCATCCTTCATTCATCTTTAGTCATGGGAACTATTTAGGGTAACTTGAAATTTCTAATGTCAGACATAACTTGATGAAGTAAGTTCATGGCATGCTGTAATTGAACATATCTGAAAAGAAAGGCAGAAAAAATTAAATGTTGGGGTTAGCTGGTGGGAAAGTATTAGTGGGCATTCTAGAGTACCTAGGGTCCAGGATGATGAGACCTTTTGTGTTAATTAACTGCAATTTAGGGAAATAAATCTCTGGCCTCCCACAGAGCCTAGTAGATCAAGGCAGGATCTTTTCTGAATGCTGATTACATTTCAAAGGAATCTCCAAAGAACTTCCAGAATTCCTAGCAGATTTACACCTCAAAGGGACACCAAATTTGCAGCTGCTAGTGACATGAGCTCCTGCTTTCAGAAAAGGGAGCTGGTGGGAATAGGGTTCTGGAGACCACTTCTAAAGTTTCGCCAAAATGGGGGCCACAGAACCAGACTCAATAGGAGGCCAGTGCCTATGGAGGAAGCCGAGAGAGGTAGGCCAGAACACACACACCCACTCACACACACACACACACACACACACACACACACACACACACACACAGGTACAAAGTAGCTTGCATTTTTTCCTATTAATTTGTGCTTGGGCACAGGTTTGCCTTTAAAAAGGAAAGGAGGGAGGGACGGAGGGAAGGAGGGAGGGAAGGAGGGAAAAGAGAAATATATAGGATATAGGATTCATTTCTTCACAAGTGCACGAGGACCTGCCAGTCCTCCTGCATGCACCCCTGTTTACTGAATACGTTTAGTATACCATTTTAGTTGATTTTCCCTTACTGTAATGCTGTGTCATATGCTAAGTGACCCCGGAGAAACCACCCTCATTTGTTTCCTTTTGAGAATATGAGAGGTGCAGGGAAGTAAGAATTTTATCAACTGCTGACTTCAGAGGGGAAAAGTTAGGCAGCCATGGATGAATCTTTGATGCTGCCCTTTATCAAACTGCTCATTAATCTGTATTTTTTATTCTCCATTTGCACCAAAGCAGTGACGTTCAGAAGGGTGACCAGTGACCCATTCAGTAGTCAAGATGTGAAAATTTCACTTTCTGAATAGAGTAACTGCCATAAATACACACATTAGCATGTAAGAGTCTTCAAAGCATGTGTTTGGTGACTCATTAGGGTTGTTAGGAAGTGCACAAGTGGGTTTTTATGCTCCCTGAGCATATAATTGGCATCACTGATGTCACTCGGCCCCTACTAAAACACAAGGACATACTTACAGCAGTGTTTATTGAATATGTTAAAGCATAAAAATGGAGAGTTTCTTGTAACCATTTCTTTACTCAATAATTATTTACTAACTAAATGACCCAGGGTTAATCATCAAAACCTGAAAATGTACCAGGCATTCTCCCAAGTTTAGGAACACAGAGCCTTTCTCTTCATTGACCTTATATTCCAGTCGGAAGCATTTGTGAGAGCAAAATGATTGACCAGCAATTATAAAGGAGATCTGGGCTGAGCGGATGGGCTGGAGCCTACCAGAGCCTACAAGGAGAAAATAAATGATGAGGAGAGGCTGTTGGTGAGGCTGTATGGGCAAAGAGAATATTAGCAGGATGAAGCAGCAGTAGAAGACCTAGATCTCTGAGCACAAGGTTTGCAGGGCCCAAGGTAGGAAGGAAAATCTGCACCAGGAAATACACAGGAAGAATGTGTAAAGAGGCTGCTTTTTATTCTAAAGGCAATGCAAATGTGGAGGGAGAACAGCCTGAGCTGAGCATGCACGGGCGCCACACAAGGCTGGGTTTAGAAGTGTGGAGATGTCAAGAACTTCCCCAGACACAGGGAGCTTCAGTGACCAAGTTCGGAAACATCAGCCTGCGAGGGTCAGGGTGGTACCTTATAGAAACTGGTGACCTTCACTCTAGGTCTCCCAGTGACCTTGCTCATCCACTTCAGTCTGCAAAGCAGTCACCCAAATTTTATGCTCTGTCTGTCTGTCTGTCTGTCTTTCTGTCTGTCCCTTTCTCATTTTCTATGTTTCTAGGGCTCTGAAAGCCCTTTTGTTCTCACTGGGCTCCTCCCCATTATCTCCCACAGAAAATTCTGCTCCAGAAATCTTTGCCGATTTAATCACCATACTATTTCCCGAAGATCCAGAAATAATGTAGGGGTTATGGGGGAAAATACTAACAAAATCCCTCACATCAGGAGATTAAAAATCACATTTAATGAAATTCCATGCAAATGAAAGACAATAGAATCACTGTAGTACTAAATACAAGCATGCATATAATCGTACGTTGTGTATGTAACTTTATAATAATTGCTATTCTGCAACCATGTAATAATAAAAGTATGCAAAACATTGTAGTACCATGAAAGAGGACAACTTAAAATGTTCGTAAAGAGGAAGAACAGCCATTCAGGGAGTGCTAGGTTTACATGTTGAACATTTTGTGGCTAGGTAGTGGCGTTACTGGCAGAAGTAGAAGATGTTTCAAGTCCCTGAGTCGTAAACGTCTGGAATTCAAGGTCCATTTATTGTCCAAGAATGCAAAGTCAAGGACCAATGAGAAAAGACTGCAGTTTGGAATCTTGTGTGCGAAAAGGAGGAGCTAGGTATACATGAAAGAAGGGATGTAAATTTTTATTTTCTTGAAGCGTCCCCCTGGTAACTGGGGGGAAAAAACCCTCTCTGAGGGAAATACGAAGCTCAGACTACTCGACAGAACTGTCTGACTTGTAGTAATGTACCTTCTGTTGTATTGTCAGAGGAATTCCGGTCTCTTCGCTTGTCCTTCTCTCCAAACCTGGATGACTACAACCCCGACATCCCAGAGTGGAGGAGAGACATCAGCCGTGTCATCAAAAAATCCTTGGTGGAAGTAAGTGTAAATGGTTCTTCTCTCCCAGTTCCATTTCCTCTCTGTCCTTGGAAAGCTTCTTGGGAAGGGATCTCTGTGGCACAGGACAAGCAAGAAGTGGAGCCTGGGGGAAGCCAGATTCATCATGCAGGTAGGTCCTGTACTGGTGAGGCACTGTGCAGGATGGAAAGTATGAGAAACACAGGCTCTTGACTCTCATAGATTTTCTTATGCTTGGAGAAAGAGGGTGTGGTCTCTTGTGATGCTTATACCACAGAGCTCACGAGTTGGCCACTGCAACTGTCCAAAACACTGAAGTACATAGAATGGAAGTGAATGCAATTTACAAGAACAGCCAGGAGTCAGTTCCATAAACTGCACATATCAGCTCAGTATACACTTACAAAGTGATAACTAATGACACAGAAATGGCACCAGAACATAACATAGAAATGTGGAACTTCTTTTAAAGGTATGTATCTCATCGATGACTCAAAAAGAAAATTATTGGTATCCTCGGTGGGTTTTTTTTTAAAATAAAGTAACTGGGGTTTAAAGAAGTGATGTAACTTTCTTTAACTCTCATAGCTAATAGGTAACAAAGCTCCACAACCGAATTGAAGACTCTCAGTCTAATGTTGTATGGGTTTCTCCACTGAGACACAGCCTGAACTTTGTGGAAAGATACTAAGGTAGTGTCTTTTATGATTCTGTTGAAGATGGCACTACAAACTGTCTTAGTCACATCTACCCCAACTATTCCACTTGCAAGAGTGAGTAAAGAAAAGGGGTTGTTGCACTTGTCCCTACTTAAACTTAGTACCCCACACCCAGAAAATCAGAGATGAGCTGTTTTTCTTGTATTTGAGATAGACTAGAGTAAGAAAATCAATCTACAGTTTCTTTTTTTCTTTTTTTATTCTTCTTTCTTTATGTGTCGGAGCTGGAGCTTGAACGCAATCGCGTATTCTCCGCCAGCTTTACCTGCTCATGGCTGGTGCCCTACCTCTTGTAATGCTCATATCTCAGCCTACTAGGATTATAGGCATGAGCTACAGGTGCCTGGCTTCCATCTAGGCTTAAATCAATATATCTTTTTCTTTTCAAATATAGAGTGAAACTTGATACAAATCAATAATGGGTAAAAAAGGCATCAAGATCAGCCCAGCTCAGAAAAGATATCTCACTCATGTCTAGTGTCCCAGAAGACAACCTGGTTTATGTGTATTTAGTACCTACAATATTTCAGACCCGACTCTCAGTGCTTTATATCATTTAATCACTTTTTTATATCAAAATAGCTTTATGACACGTGTATTATTAACAAAACCACTTTATAGGTAATGCATCTCGGCTGAGAGACACGCATCACTTCCAAGGTTACGTAGTTAAAATCAGGTTCTGAGGTGAAACCACCAAGGTTATGCTCTTGATTTTGTGGTTCTTTTTAAAATTTTGTCAACAGTACAGCAATCTATGGATACCTTTTTGCTTTTTGAAAAGGAGAAACAGAAAAGGAGGGGATTCTAGCATAGAGGAAGACGTGCCTTTTCACCACTGTTTTCATAGTTGTCAGCACATATACCACATTATAGATGGCTAAAGATGGATAAACTATATGCTTAAAGCAATGGGATTTTTGACCCTTGGTGCTGTATATTCCTCATGGAAAAAGCTGTTTCTCTTTTCCATTATGAAATAGAAGAATTACATCCTTCACTGAACTCAATACCTACCAATTCCAGTCCGCAGTGATCTAAGGGACCCATTTCCTCACCGGCTTACCAGACAGCTGTCTAGCTCCTCCTGGTGATGCATCAACCAGGAATTCGCTCAGCTAGGACCAGCCTTCTAGGCTGATTTCCTTGTCCTGGACCTCCACTTTCCCACCAGCTGTCCAGCCCAGTAGAAACAACTGCTCATCACTATTTCTAGGCTGCTGCATATTGCAGTCCGCTATATGTATAATTATGTTGGCTCAACACTATTGAGGCCAGATGCTGGAGTGTGTGATGGGAGAGGGGACAGTTCCCATGTCCCAGCAAGCATTTCATTCAACCTCTGGTCTCCAGCATCCCACATACGTGTATGTATGTATATATATATATATAATCTCTATATATGTATATGGATTATATGTGTGGATATAAAGTTTACATTTATGTATATATAGGTAGAGTCTATATGTCTATATAAAGATATTCATATATATCTATATATGTATATAAAATCTTTAAATAGTTGTACAAAGGAGTTGTCATTCATAAAAGCAGGTATGAATACAAGACATCATTACCAATGTCAGGTCTTTCTCTCACCTTTCTCACCCATCCCATCCAGCCCACTCCTTCCTTTCGCTTTTCTTAATTTGGCAGTATAATCATTGAATTTTTTACTACATTTTCCCCACCCCTTGCACTCAGTTTCCTAAGTCCTAAGGGACCACATTCTTAGACATATGCCTGTAACTCCTGTAAGAGGTACAATGTAGAGTCAGCTTATTTCCAGAAATCTTCTCATTCATTTTGGGAAAAATTTGGTATGAAACTGCCTGATTTTTTTCTTTATCAGATTGCTTTTCATATAGACATATCCTAATGAAATTCTCAATTGGATGTCATTCAGTAAACATTTTTATGATGTCTATTGAAGATAATTTGAACTTTAAGTTTGTACTCTAGCAGGGTGATAATACAGTATGGCTCAGCTGTACTGGAAGCTGCTGTGTGATGCAGCACAAATATGCATACAGCACGGATGCAGTCTTCACAGTGCAACCAAGGCTCGTAAGCATTAACTGTCTTTTCCAAATAGCCTGGAGCCATCCTTTAACTTTCCTGTATTTTGCATCTTTCTCAAGGCTGAAGAAAAGTTCCACTGCTCAAAATTCTGTTCCTTAGCTGCTGGATGTAACTTATTCCATATTATTTTCCAGAGTGATTCAAGACCAATAATAGAGGTATATAGCTATAGAAAATCCTGGCCTACTCAGCCCAATTTAAGACAATTCTGAAAGTCCATTGGTTCTCCTCAGAGACCTCTCTTGACCTGGTCATTGGGCAGCTCAACTCCTACCCTTGTCCATGCCTGCTTCCTCCTTTCATTCTCATATATGCTATTCCTCAGGGTACTTTATAATAAACATCCTGCACACTAAACTCAATTCTCTCCCTGAGACCCTCAAACTCTAATGTGCCTTAACTCCCATACTGAGGCATAATAAACAATTCTTCAAAGGGTTGTCGGAGGTGACATAAAAATCATTATGTTTTTACTTAGTTCACTGTGAGCACATGAAGAAAACACAATAAATGGAATTATGCTTACTTCAAAATAAGTGTTTCAGAGCTGGACAACAGTATCTCATGCTTATAATAATGTAGGCTGCTCAGGAAGATAAGATCTATAAGGTCAAAGTTTGAGTCCAAAATAACCAGCAAAAAGACAAACTGGAAGTATGGCTCAACTGGTAGAGCTCCAGTTGAGCAAACAAGGTTAGTAATGTGAGGTCCTGAGTTCGTACTCAGTTATTGGAAAAAAAATTAGTTCAGAAACAATCATCTTCTTTGGAAATCATGAAAAAGACATTGAAATGATGAAAAATGTAAGATTATTCATGAAAAAAAACAATGAAGATTCTAACAGTGAATGTAGAGAAAAGACATTCTGAAGGAGACAGAAATGAACAAAACCCCATGTAGGAAAGGTTTGAAATACAGGGAGATTGGACCGTATTTCCTTTGGATAGACCATATGATTGCTGTGTGTGTTGTGGGTTGTTGATTTGAAAGAGAAGTGTGGGACCATGTTGTTAAAGTCAATACATGGGCACCAATCCAGGTGGCACTGAGAATGATTGGACAGGGCAACAGGATTGAGGTGGGGCTGTAGGAAGAGAAATTCTGGAAGGGAGAGCTTACCTCCTGAAGATGGAGAGGACGTTGTGAAGCTTGAGAGAAGTGCATGTCCAAATGGTGCAATAGTTATCAACAATGGATGCTTACACAGAAAGGCTGCTACAGGATCATTGGTGTGAAAGTTGACGTGTGAAGTCAACTACAATGGGGACAGGAGAGCATTGAGTCAGGGGCTTCTAGTTTAGTTAACAGGGAAAGGCCTGCCCCAAGTCTCTGAAGTACAGAAAGAGAATGACAGTGGTGAAGATGAATTCTTTTTCTAACATTTGTTCAAAGTCCTGGTGAAACACTCCTGTAGTGGCCACAAAGAGAGAAACTGAGATGACAGCTGTTGATTCTAGAAGATGTATAGAAGGGCTCTGGGGAAGCCTTAGGAGATAAGCTTGGAAGAGAGTGTGTGGAAAGAGGAAAGGGTCAGCCCTAGAGAGTTTCCTGTGGTTTTAACCGGAATCTAAGTGTGCCCATGAGATGCATTCCTTGAACTTCCAATGGCAGATCCGTGATGGGCCTGGAGAGCTTTTAGAGAATTTATCAGCTGCCCCCTGAGGGTTTAAGGTACGGGATGTTTCTTTGTTTCCGTGGTTATATGATGAATGTTTAAGAGACCAGCTCCAGAGGGCTGATGACAAATGAAAAGCCGAGGCATAAGAGGCCAGTGATGGAGACAAATGAGTAAGGAGTAAGTAAAGAGAATCTATGCTCTGCTGGGACCACTTGCTAGACAGGCCTTCTAGGAAGAAAGGCTATCACAGAAATGTTTTGTGCAGAAGTAACTTTATTCTCACCATGGTTCACTAACAAGTCAGATTCTGCTCTTTTCCTTGTTTTCTATGTAAAGACACAGTATGGGTAGAGATGATGAATAACAGGTTCAGGTCCCATGGTGGCAGGGCTGGGATGAAATTTGGGGTGCTGGAATGACAAAAGCTGCAGTAGTAGACTGATGCTGCCTCTCATTTTCCTGGATGCCTGAAATACCCAGGCCTGTGCTGTGACATTTCCCATTCCCAAGTCCCCTCATGTCATCTACTCCTACCTTTACCTCCACCAGACACCTAGCACCTCACTGCCCTTCTGCACGGCAGTCACCTGGCTTCCTTGTCTGTTCCTCAGGCCACAGGAGTTCCCAGCCAACACATCCTGGTGGCAGTGCTTCCTGGCTTACCCACTGCCGCTGAGCTCTTTGTTCTGCCCTATCAAGATCCAACAGGAGAAAACAAAAGGTCCCCAGAGGATCTGGAGCAGGTGAGTCTCCTGGGAGATATTTTCAGTTTCTCCCTTAAATATGAGCAACCCACCTTCCTTTTCTGATCACCACACCAGATTTAGGAATCCAGGCAGGACTGGTTCTTTGGAGTGCCTTGGGTTTTTGGTCCTCCACTTCCACACTGGTGGCCCTCGCTGTAGGTTTACCAGAACGCTCATTTCAGACTGTATATCATAGCTGAATTATTCACAACACAGGGAATGTCACACTGCTTATGATGAGTTTGGTACATGTATGTGTACAGACATAGAAAATGTCTCTCCTGTTTCTGTGGTAGGAATGATAATATTGTTCTTCTACTCAGTTTCAACAACCATGATTCTTGGTTTGTTGTTCTTTTAGATTCTAATGACGTTTGTCTCCCAGTTCTGCCATCAACATAAATATTAATAAGAATTCTCATCCATAGAATACATACTGGATACCCTCTAGGTATCTGGACCATTTTTATTTTCTTTAAATGAACCCATAGTTCATTTAATCTGTCATCTTTCCGGGGTGGCATGACAGACTCCAAAAAAACCCCAAGTTGCCATATGTGTTTGTGTGTAGACATACATAGAAAATGTCTAACATATTAAGTGAAAATGAGCATGGCTCATACCCTTTCATGTCATCTCCTTTCAACTGCCATTTGTGTCTCTTGGCAGAAGACTCATCTTTCATAATTTTCTTAGTGTTCAAGAAATGGAGAACACATTTCCTGATGAAACAGAGGGAATGCTGACAGCTGATCACCTGTTTGATCTTTTGCTAAGCTCCCCATAACATCCCACAAACCATAATTAAGTAGGGGAAAAAAGAGTAATTTCTTGTCACACCACTGCTAAGAAGGAAGAGGCAAGTAGATTTTTATCCAAGACTTTTTTTAAGGTATAAACTTATAGCTATTCTTTCTCTGGGTCTGGTGATGCTTTCGTGAAATCTAGATCATAATCATTTTAAGGATGGAAGACAGTCCATAAAGACAGCTATTTTCCCAGATACCAAATCATCTGTATATCTTTATCTCCACTAGTTTCTCCCTAAAAATGTAATATTTCTACATAATTCTTTGTGGGCAGATACAGAAAAATCCTTCTAAAATTAGGGATGCATCTTGTTTTCACTGATTATTTTCTCTGAACTTCTTTTTCTTCATCCCCCCTTCTCTTTTAAGAAAGAAGTGAACTTATGAGCTCATATGATTTATAAAGTCCAGAGGGGTGTGTGTGTGTGTGTGTGTGTGTGTGTGTGTGTGTGTGTGTGTGTGTGTGTGTGTGTTTATTTGTATATATCTCAGATGTGGGTAAATTTATAGCCATTCATAATTGTGACCAAATTACTCCCCTTGCCCTCCTTTTCCCGGCTACCACATGCAAAGCCTGTCCAAGAATAAAGCTAACACAGAGAAAGACAAGGATGGCTACACCAAACCCCAGGTTTTCACTAGTCAGATTTGAGTGGCTAGAAATACCAACTTGAGTCTCAAGTTCATACAGATCTCACCAGCCCAGTGTGGGTGAAGTGACATGTGTCAGTCAGTCCCTGCTGAGTTATAGTGCTGTCAATGACAACTCAGATAATTTAATAGCTTTGTGGATCCTGGGTTTGGGAAAGTCCTTTCTGAACTGACTGAGAGAGAAGAACCCATGATGCTTCACAGTGAAAACTAAATAGGCAGGAGAGGGAAAGGAACACTGGGACAGGCAAAGCCAATGGACTTCCATTGTAATAAAATATAAAGGCATTGAAAACAAATGCAAATCCACAGAAGTCAATTCCTGAAACCAATGAAGGATTGATAACTTCCATTCCATGCAGAATCCACAACGGGAAATGACCTGGGATGCTGGCTAGGGTGGAGGGAATGGGGGAGGAGGGTGCATGCATGGAAGGAAGAGAAGGAAGCCGAAGCCCTAGCAGCCAAAAGCTCCTGGCTCCCCTCCCTGAGCTTGCCTTGAAAGAGTATTCCCAGAAGGCCGAGATGCTAGTTGGATTTGGCTATTTTTTTTTTCTGCAAAATAAGTTGGCAATTCCTCCATAAGAAGTCCTTGAATCTGTTATGAGGATGATGTAACTGAGTTAATCAAGTGATCTCTGGCTGGCTGGGTTCCATCAACCTTACATTCAGGTCTCTGGATAATGATAAAATACTCTCTTGTCCCCAGCAGCCTCTTCAAAGGGGAGCATCTGCTCCATCGAGACTAGCTGCTCTAGCTTAGAGCATTCCTCTGACAGGGGCGTATTTGGGTCCACCTTTTCTGAAGTGAGGAAAAGCCACTATAGTCTGTGCAAGTTCTAATGCTGTGCTGGAGAGATGGGGAATCTCTGTGTGTGTTGTCCTTCAAAAATCCTAAAAGACAATGAGGATATTTTAAGAGAACAAAAAGGATCATAGGAAAATGTTGACCACAAAAAATGGCCCTCCTCCTTGTCTCCTTCGATTACATTTCATATTTGACAGATGCAGAATTCAAAAGTCCAGAGGAGGAAGGGAAGGCAGATCTGAAAAAAAAATGGAAAAGCCAGCTGGCAGCACTTTAGAAAATGAATGATACCCAATGAGATGTCATTGACTATGTGAAGCTATTTTCTATATACCCACCTCATCTTCCCTGACAGTTCTGAATTTGTAAACATTGTTATTTGCACTATAAGATGCTCTTGAGGCTCTTCCTTGGGAGAGGAAGATAATCAACATGAAAAGGGAAAACTGTCACCCACAGAAGACTAGAGAAGAACTGGGCCAAAAGGAATATGGCTGAAAGAGGCAGACTGAATGTTATGAACAACAATCCAAAGAAAGCAAAGACTTAATCTAGAAATGTGTACTGTTTGAGCTGGGATAAGTTCTTTTTTTTTGCCAGTACTGGGCTTGAGCTCAGGGCCTGAGCACTGTCCTTAGGTTTTCTCAAGGCTAGAACTCTACCACTTGAGCCTCAGCACCACTTCTGGCTCTTTTCTATATATGTGGTATCGAGGAATCTAACCCGGGTCTTCGTGCATTCTAGGCAAGCACTCTTCCACTAGTCTAAACTCCTGGCCCAGAAAAGTTCCTTTTTTAAGACAAGAAGCTTCCTCAGTTGCTTGTTGGATTAGACTAAGTAATGTGACAGCACAGAATAGAGCAACAGAGGTCATCCCAGTTCCAAGGTCAACAAGTCTCTACAGTTGGTACTAGAGCACCGGTTTTGTTCAGCAATATTTACATTCCTCACACCAGCTTCATGCAGAAGCATTCATAATTTGGTCATTCATAAACTTGCCAAAGTTTCTTCTAAATGAATGTCTTCATCTTGTACCCATTTTTAGTCTTCATGTTTTATAAATTAAGCAATGGCTCTGTTGAGCTTGAATTTCCCTTTTGTTTCCTCTGAGTCATTTCCTTTCTGAAATCCTGGGGCTTTCCCATTCTGATTTCAGTAAAAATGGTGCAGAAAGCTAATATCACTATTTCTGGCCAAATATTTCTACTGCTCTGCCTTGTGGGTGTTCACAACAGTATCAAACCTGAGTGTTTTCCTGTTGGGGAAGAACTGTAGATCTTCTGCTAACCTGTGAGTTGGGAACAGAAGTGATTTACACAGCATTTAGAATATGAAAAATTCACATGCTTACAAACCCTTGAGAACTACTTTTCCTTCCCATGGTGTACAGAATGGACATGTTTGGAACAGCCATCCTACCATTTTTGTTCCCTGTATGATCATAACAAGCTGGACACCTGCAGCCGTTATGATATTTGAGCAAGAGATATGTCTTTGTTGATTCAAGTCCTTTGTTATTGTTACCTCGATCTAACCTAGCTGATTCTAACTGCTACTGTCTTTATCTTTTGTGAAGAATACAAGAAGAATTGGTATTTTTTGTCATTGTAGATCCTTCCCAGGACATCATTTTGATGGTGGCTTTTCTAGTGTTTGCAGTGAATCCCCAGAGTCCTTTCAAGTGGCAATTTAAATGAAGTGTGTGCTGCATCTAAATCAGAGGCGTAATCTACCCAATAGGCCAGTACTAGGAATAACATGTTATATCTTTGGCTCTGATTGTTTAGCTGAAGTAGGATGGCAAATGCACCGTGGAGAGCAGCAGACAAGGGGTGGCAGTATAAAGGATAAATGAAACCTGTGAATGAAATATCCTTTTCACTGGAGAGAAAAAGGAAATAATTCCAACTTGCTTCAGCAGGTTCAGTCACATCACAGTCATACTCTATTTCACTTGAGGCTTTGGTGGGCAAGTGTCTGTTCTTCTGATTCAGGCTTTCACCACAGTTTTCTGTAGACTGCAGTTTATACTGTCGTTTTCATAGGCGAGACTTTCTCAGCTATTGCAAATTGTGTAAGCTGTCGGAAAGAAACTAGAAGTTCTGAGCATGGTGTTAGGAATTACCTGTATTAGTCAATGACATTCGAGATGGTGTTTTACCTTGTTTTGCTTTATAGATGAATCAAAGAGGGTGGACAAAATTAATGATATGCTATGTTTTTAAACACCCTGCTCCTACTCAGGCAGATTGATTTTACGTTTCTTAACACATTTAATGCACCTATAATATGCTTACATCTCATGATTACTTGTGTAAGTGATGTGATAAACATTTAAAATATTTTCAAAACCTGCAAACACTGTCACACTAATTTCTTGGAGTAGGGCAGTACATGGTTCTAATTGGGTTATTCCCGTACTGACCATAAATTTAATTTAGTATTGTTTATATGAATATATTCATTTCTACAGGGTGGAAATTTCTTATTGAATATCCTTTGATTTAAGTTAAACACGTGAAACATGATTTCTGTTGTCGAATTATTATTTAGTATAGCCTGCTTAGTTTTGTAAATGATACACATAAAACCAGTGAAGCACTGCTGTAAAGCAAAACACATCTGGGCTGTTAATTATTTTCATAAGAGACTGTACCAGAGATTATAAATTAGAAGTAAACTGTTCCTCATGTACTCTATTTCTTGGCTTAGTTATTTATACCTCTCACTTAAGGGAAAATATTTTCAGGGATAAGAAATAAATTTTGTCTCACCTGCTTGGATGTAGGAAGTCTTTTTTTCTGCACTGTTTGACAACATTGAGAGGCCGCCCTTGCTCTGGATTCCAGGTGTTCAGACATAGAGCAGGGGAGGGTCATCCTGTTTCCTTCTCATTCAGCAAAGTAGTTCATATACAGGACAGTTCAGTCCAATCATCAGCCAGGGAATTCTATGAGTGCTTTTGCTCCAAGACGAAGCCATCAGGCACTGTTTAATTATTAAAGGATACCATTTGGATACTCAGTGGAATAAATTAAACTCAACAGATAGGAAATGGAAGAAATAAGGAATTTAACTTCACTATCAGAAGATGGTCAGAAAGAATTTAACTTGATTTAATATCAACATATACAGCAAAGCAAGGGTACTAGATAAAAAATAAATAGGAGTGTGATTTGATCTCAGAAATATAAGTGAGAAAAGTATTTTTATTCTAAGCAAAAGAAAAACATTTAAAAATATATCTACAATGCTACCTTATAATGTTTCTACCCAAACTAGGATCTGTGTCTCATACTTAGGACTAGATGTAGAATCTCATGGGTATGTTCAGCAAAAATGTTCCTGCAAAGGAGTTATTTAGCTAATGTCCAGATGCGTGAAGCAGGGATTAGTCAGTTCATAACTTAATTTGTGACTATACTTTGTTTCAAATCCATAATGTATTATAACTATATAAATGTTATACATTATAAAATGTTATAAATTATAAATATGGGCCAACAAATATTCACAAAGCACTAGTCATAGAAATCCAAAGAGTATAATTTACAGAGAGAGGAAAGTAAAATAAAGGTATGAGATGGGTGACATATGGAAGATACTGATTGGAGTAAATGTCAAACCTACATGGATGTGTAACAACAAACTATCCCATCTCCAATATAACTAATATGAGCTAGTGATAAATAAGTATAGCTTTCACTAGAATGTGTGACTTTCATGTAACTATTCCTTGTAAGTATTTATGCACAAGTAAGCCCTAAAAATAGGTGCAAACTTTCTAAATGATTACAGGACAACTTTTAATAATTGTACTTATAAACAAAGGCCACACCTTTGTTCAACTACTTGAACATAATAAAAATACAATTTTTAAAAAGAGTAGAATTGATCTTCTGTACTAAGATTTGGTATTATTTTGTAGCAATAAGGATTCAAAGACATATCATACTTTAAAATAAATGCACCTACTTTAGGATAAAATAATAAAAATTCTATAAATTCTAAAAATTCTATAAATTATATAGATACATATGTGTGTATTTATATATATATATATAATTCACAGGTATAATGATAAGGTATCTTGGCAAGCACAGTAAATATGTGTGTTTCTTCGTGGTTGGTATACTGGTTTTAGTGGCATTAATGAACTCTTTTACTTCTTTCAGATATCAGAAATACTGATCCACAAGCTCAATCAAAACTCAGTGCACTTTGAATTGAAGCCTGGAGTCCAAGTTCTTGTTCATGCAGCACATTTAACAGCAGGTCAGTTTCCCTGTTCCAGGGCTCTAGACCATGGATTTAGTAAAGAGCTGGGGGAGGACCCAAACATTTTCTGTTTAATTCAGTGTACCATGGCTAAATGCTAACCATTGCAAATCATAATAATTTGGGCTTCAGATCTCTGCAGTTTGCTTGCTTCATATTTCTGCCTTAATGAGGAAAAAGATGAGTAAGAGAAGAAGATGGTATTTCCTACTGAGTCCTCCAGGAAGGGGGCAGGGGGAAGTTCTTAACAAACCCCTGAGATGCATCTTCTCACATCAGAGCATGCTGCATCTCAACATAACTCTGGAGACATTAATCTTATCAATAATTTTTGCAAGTCTTTCTACACAGCTACATTTGTAAATCATACAAATTCCCTTTATTTACATGTAGGATAACGTGGTACAGAGGAAGGAAACAGGGTTCTTGAAAGTACCAAATAAATGTGAACAAAGAACAGCACTCCCAACTCCATCTCCTGGTTTGCTGGCAATTCTAGAGAAAGGCCAGAAAACTGGCTAATAGCCTATTTTCCACAGAAAAATATTTTTAAAAATTTCCATTGCCTTAAAGGTTAAAAAGATGTAAAGATGACTTGTGGAACATACCGGATGAGTCTCTGGACTTACTTAAATGTGCTCTGAGAAGGCATTTGAAAAAAAGCTTACCAAAGTAGGAGCTCACAAACTTTTCCCCTGCTACAACCACATACTCCCTTTGAGTTTAGAAAGTGAACTTCCATTTGTGATGTAAAAATTTGTGTTTTGTAATATCCATACAATAAATGAACTGTGTGACAGCATGATATTTCAGAAAGCATACCATTTAAGTCTTTGCGAGAAGCCTCTTAGATATGGAGGGGAGACAAGGTGAGAAATAGCTCTGCGTCTCCAATTATTTAATTCTAGAAACTATCTTCACTTCAACCCTCTCCTTCTTCCTATAGCTTTCCTGCAGTACTTACTATCTTTTTAGTTAGGGAATTACAATACTGTGCCTTAAATCACATTTCAAATGTGACTTCAAATTTTGTTACGTGTAGAAGTTCACAAGAGTCAAGTGTAAACACTGCAGAAGTAAGAGATTAAAATAGAAGCTCTCTTCAAAAGAGAATAGGCTTTTCAGGTTGAAAAGTAGATATCTTAAAAGTGGGTTATAGTTACCTATGACTGGTTTGGACCTTAGCTTGGTCATGAATCTGATCTATCAAGGGCCTCTGAAGACATCCAGGCAGTCATAGGTAAGTGAATGATCATCATTCCTTGTAGGTGTGAGAGTTTCTTTTATCCTATGGGTAAAAGATAGACCCTTGTCAACAATTCTGGCAGTGAAGGTGAATGTGTAAAGCATCCATTTCTTATTAGAGATGAATATTAGGTTAGCACTTATTACAAAACCTATTTTAATATATTGTCACACTCTTCTAAGTCTACCAACACACACACACACACACACACACACACACACACACACACACACACACACGGAATTTTCTTTCCTATCATGAACAGATACTTTAGGTACAGGTTTGGTGGATTTGATATACTTTCCAGATTTTTTAAATTAAGTGGGAATGAACCAATCCATAGATGGATGGTTTAAAAGGAAAGGGGGAGGGGTGGTCTGGCGTGAGAAAAACTTAGCAGAAGAAAAGATAAAAAGAGATACTGGGGAAGAAGAACTTGATAGCTTTCACTCCAAATCCCTTTCCCTTCCTACACTTACTGCAGGAGAGAAAAATTATAACAAAAATTAGAAAAGGACCATTGTTTGCAGCATTTCATGTCTCATAAGCAGGATAGCTAGAGCCTTCCCAGGGACCGTTATAGACACCACTGCATTCCATTAATTGCTCAGCAGATGTTCAGCAGCCTTATTTAAAAGATGTTTGAGCCAATGTATGTTGCTGATGAGAAAAGCAATGCATAATTTGCCTGGTCTCTAAGGGAAAACAACTGGCTTCTTTCAGGAATTTACTAGCTTTCTTTTGGTTTTCAAATTCAGTTCACTGTGGCTTTTATTGGAGTACAAGGTAAGTATTTGAAGATACCTGAATATCATGAGATGACTGGATTTTTCTTGTCTTCCCCCTTCATGTTCTATTGGGGAATTCATTGGATACTATGTAAGTCCTCTTGAGAGAATACACTGTCATACCAGCTCTGTTTCTGAGCACATCTAAGGAAAAGATAGATTCACTTGCATGCGAATCAGAAGATAATGGCAACTGTATTATTCTTCTGTGTGTGAGGGGAGAGCCTTAGCCTCTTAGGACCTCTTGGTTACTAACAGTTGAGAAAAACTTGAAATTGACCCAGGAATGGGCTGTATGTACTCTTGTTATGTATCTAAGTGTGAAGATATCTTTCCTTGTGCACTATCATGATAGTATGTCCTCTAAATCTATTAGTGTATATGTGCGGGGGGGGGGGGTGTTTGGCCAGCCATGGGGCTTGAACTCAGGGCTTGAGCACTGAACACTTGGGTTTTTTTTCTTTCAAGCCTAGAGTTTACCGCTTGAGCCATAGCACCAATTCTGGCTTTTTTCTGTATATATGGTACCAAGGACTTCCAGCCCGTGTGTGTGTGTGTGTGTGTGTGTGTGTGTGTGTGTTTCAAACTAATTTTTAGTATTATTTGCTTCTAAATTTTATTTCATTTATTTATTTTGTTTATGTAGTACCAAGAAATTGATCCCAGGGCTTCGCACATGCTAGACACGCACTACCACTGAACCATATTCCCAGCCCCTACGTGGATCAGCTCAATACTAATATTTGCATGATATCTTTCCAGAGTTTTCCAAAAATAGCATCTTGTCCATGTCTGAATTTACATTAAGAAGAATCTGTTCCTACCTAACCATGCCGCTCACGACTCTCACCGTCATCACTTTTACATCATCAGCTCTCTGACAGTTGTCACCACCAACCTCACCACTCCCATTTCACTTCATGTGGATTCATTTCGTGCCATCTTTACATTAACTCTGGCATTGTATTTAGTAGAGAACTTGGACCTATCAGATTCTCACAGAGTATTGCTTTTATGAATAACTAGATATGTAATTAATACACACCATTAATTGTCATCATATTGTTTAAGAAATATGATGTCTTTTCAGTGAGTTTTCTTATCATACAATGGGAGGCTATAACTCTGAGGAAGAGAATTTAATTTCTGTAAGTATTTATGGGAGAACAAATCTGAGCCACTAAGTAAATATCTCCAAAATACCAATGGTTTTTCATTGCCCCTAGTAAGCTGCTATTTATTCAAGCTGACTGTCCATTTCAGATTTACCATATCATGTTCCCTATGTGGCTCTGGGCCTCATTGTTCTTAGGGGACCTGAGATGAATTAAGACTCTAATTCACCATACAGTGGCTAGACATGAAGCACAAATACCAGTGCATGAACAATTGTGAATTATCCCAAAACACAAAACTTTAAGTCAACTACCCTATCAGAATTCTGAAGAAATGAGTGTGCCACACTGAAAAGCAGTGTTGAGCAAAGTTTCAGCAAGGTAATATTATATTGTTACAGGTACAAGGATGAATTATTTGACATAGTTTGGGACATATTTATGTATTCTCTGAAATGTTCATAATTGGTACATTTGCTGACTACAAAAATTATGATCAAGAACAGAGGATAAAACTCAAGAAAAACAAATATGCCAGTATACCATAAATTTTATTATCATCCTTGTGATAGTGAGGAAATTTCTGTTAATACAGTTTGAAATCATAAAGTATGGTAAATATGGTAAAGAGAAAAAGTCCATATATACATACATTGATTAAGATGCATTGTATTCTTGAACTCCTTTGTATAGCTTCTCAAGAAAAGAAAATGCATGGATTTAAAAAAAAGTCAGGGACCAGGAGCATGGCCTAGCACTAGAGTGCTTGCCTAGCATGCATTAAACCCTAGGGTCAATACAGAAAAAGCCAGACGTAGTGCTGTGGCTCAAGTGGTAGAACATTAGCTTTGAGAAAACCCAAGAACAGTGCCCAGGCACTGAGTTCAAGCCCTAGGACTGGCAAAAACAGAAGAGTCAAATGAAAGGATTTTTAAAAATTCCTTTTTCTTAGTTTGGCACCAGTGTCTCACACCTATAATCCTAGCTACTCATTAGACTGAGATCTGAGGATCATGGTTTAAAGCTAGTCCAAGCAGAAAGATATGCAAGACTCTTATCACCAATGAGCCACTAAAAAACCTGGAGTGGCTTTGTGTTCCAAGTGGTAGTGCACTAGCATTGAGCATCAAGTGGCTCAGGGACAGCATCCAGGCCTGAGTTCAAGCCCCACAACTGACAAAAAATAGTACTTTTCCTTTATAACATAGACTTAAAAAAAGTCTTATGTAGGGCTGGGAGTTTAGCCTAATGATAGAGTGCTTGCCCAGCATGCATGAAGACCCAGGTTCAATTCTTTGGTACCATATACATAGAAAAAGACCAGAAGTGGTGCTGTGGCTCAAGTGGTAGAGCCCTAGCTTTGTGAAAACCCAAGGACAATGCTCATGCCCTGAGCCCAAGCCCAGGACTGGCAAAATAAAATTTTATGTTAAGAGGTGGTAAATTTTTTGTAATGGAAATGAGAATGTAGAAGGAGGAGAAGAGGGTTCTTGTTTGTTGAAGTTATGTCTGGCAGTTTAGGTTGAATCTAATGTCGATAAACATGTCAGTCGTGGAAAAAAAAGAACCATCTGGAAGCTGATAATAGATGTTTGAAACTTAAAGGAGAAGACCATAATATATATTAAACTAGAAAGTCTATTTGAGTATCTCCTACCAGTTTCTCATATGAGCACATTCTACTTTGCAGAATGGGAGATCAAAGTCCTAAACTGTGGGTGCAAATTATCCCAGCTCTATCCAGATCTGTGTCTTTGCTCCCCCAAGCATGAATCACCATATCTAAATTCAGTCCTTATATAAGGCTGGGGGGGGCGGCAAGTGGAAAAAGTTACACGTCTTGTTGGCTATTCTATGACAGAATAAATACATATCTGCACGAGAATGTAATGCAAAAGGAGGACAGGCAAGGAACCCCATTGGCATTTTACTTTAGACCAAGGAAGCCCCCCCAGAGGGGGAGGGTAAGGGGAGAGAGAGATGAGGGGGTTAGTTGCATTTTACCAGAGATATTTATTTATTGGGCAAATGAACTGAAATTGGGTAGTAGAATTTCTACACACAGGGATTCTGTTGCTGGGTCCGATAGATCCTTTAACCCCTTTGGGATGAAAGAAACCCACTCTTGTGGTTAGAAAATGTGTTTTCAAATCAAGGTTGGTTTTTTGGTTGCATAGCATTTGCCCACAGCCCCAACCACATTTGCAGTGTGGAAGCTTCATGAGAAATGAGACTTTCCAAGCTTGGATTCACACTGAAAAATCTCAGGAAGAACCAGGAGGTGCTTTCCAAGAATCTTTGTTTTTATTTACCTTCCCAAATGATGCTTTTACAAAAATAAGCCTCCACTGGTTTCCACAAGCACCGCTAAGGAACTTTCCATGCACAGAAATCCATATGTGCAAGGAAGTAAATAAGACCTCTCCCAGCAATAAATATGATTTAAAACTGGGACATCTACTAAAAGAGAGAACCCAGAAGGGTCTGTGATAAAAATGTCAGTTGAAATTAGTAATAAACTCTAAAATACAATTCCTCAGTGTACTCAGTGACAAACTAATTGGCCGAATGGGTGAAAGGCATTGGAAAGAAGCAGAGACAGAAAAATAAAATTGAAAAAGAAAACTGTCTGAATCTAGGCATATCGTATCTATAATCTAAATAAATGGCCAATCCTAGCCAAGAGCTGTGGTCATGTAGCTATTGGAAAATGATTCATGTGAACCAGAATCTATATGGAAGAGCTGTTGAGTTTCAGGACAGTTAAATCCATGGCATTAAACAGATGTTGTCCATATGCAAATATTGGTGGGGGGGAGGTACCCATCCACATCTTACTGTGTTTTTGCACATAAGTCAAAATCAGAATATTTTCCTAATCTTCACTTTTCTGTGGGATATTATTATCCTGGAGATTTGGACACACATATACACATGATAATAGAAAGCACGGTTACCACCCCCCAAACAATTCTTAAATCTCAAGCTAAATAAAAATACAGAGTTATATGGTTTCTATGCCTTCCTATCAGTTGCCTACATTCTACAGTTACACTGAGAAACACTGTCCTTTTTCAAGGATAGGTATGGGTGTTGTAATAAAATTGTTATCTTGCGTTATCTTGGCCTCTTTGTGGTGGCTGATTGGTTTCATTTCTTTTGCAGGTGTAATAAAAAGATATTACTACAGCAAAATTAGAGAATTAATATTTCCAGGCACAAGTTGCCATCAGTGTATACGTAATGGATTAAAGTGGAGGAGAGGGTGGGTGGAAATTACAAAGTTCAGCCTAGAGAGCAAAATACATCATGAATTCTGCCTTCCAGCTTCACATTGTTTAAAAAAGACACTTGCCTTTTGAAGACAGAATTAACATGAGTCAAGAAGGTTTAGAAAGGACAGTATAATCTAAGCACACCATTACAGACACAGATGCCAAGTTACTGTGCAGCTCTGAACTGGAACATGAAATAAATTGTCTGAATAACATTTTCCATTTAGAGCTGAAATTAGTATGAGTGAATTTACTTCAGAGCCAATAAATCTATCTGTCTCTCTATACAGTCTCTGGTTGCCCCAGTTATCATTTGCAAATTTTTTTCTGTGTAAAATCATGGTGATCATATTTTCCCTGTTACTTCTCTAATTAAACACATTTTCTCCTTTGGATAATTAGCTTATTTCATAGATACAGGATCCCAGTTGCTTCCGACTATTATCGAATCAGAAAAGTGTTATAATAAGTAATAGCAGATACCAGGAAATGTAAACATAAAAATGAGACCTAACAGGTAGAAAACTGGGAGGGCAGGAAGGATTTTCATGGAGTGAATGTGGAAGACCAAGGAAAATCACCCATTAGTTAAAGTGGATCATTCTAGTGAACCGTGCCTAATTTAAGATTACTTGGTAGTTTGTTTTCCTAGAAATGAGTCACTTATACAGAGCTGGATTGGTAGCTTAAATAGGAATCCAGGGGGCTAGAGCTGTCTCAACCCAATGCCCTTGCAGTTGAATACTCAACATTCCCTGCAATTCTCCATTGTCCTGGCCTGCAGCCCATGGCTTTATTTCAACCAGATGCAGCAATACTTCAGATTCTCAAGATTGCATTTGATAAAAGAAAGATTTATGCAATTTGAAAGGAACCAAAGTATCCAAGATTTCATTTGGATATGTACTGGAGATAAGACCTCTTATCCAATGAGTACACTCTGCAAATGGAATCTGAATCCATTTGTTCTCTAGAAAAATACTTTTCTGTGCTGTTGGCACATCTCCTCCATTCCATCAAGCCCAGCCTAGCTTTGAATCATGATCCTCAGATCTCTACTTCCTGAGTAGCTAGGATAACAAGTGTGAGCTACTACTGCCCAGTTTGGGTTTATGAGTCTTTAATACCAGTCTATATCCTGAATCTCCAGAAATGGAATGCCAATGCACTATTATTCCAAAGGATTTCACCATATAACTCTTTTCACATTTTTCAGGACCCCTTTTCTACAGAAAATAGGTTCAAACTTATGGTCATGCAGTATAGTAATACAAATCCATTATACATGCCTATGTGCCAAACACATAAGTTCTTATAAATTTTACCTCTTCCAATTTACTAAAACAAATACTGATTTTTTTAAATTCCCATTTGTCAATTGAGGAAACTGTTTGGTATTTATGTTAGTTGCAACATAAGTTGAAGATCAATGATCTGGTTTCTAAAATGGACTGCATTTACTTAGTGAACCAAAATACGGAGCTTTGATTTTAATTACCTATGTACAACTGTGACCCGTTAGCACTTATCATTCGGTATTAGTCATGAGATGATGTGACTCTTGTAAGCTTGGCTCTTTTTCAAATCAACCTAGGTCTTCATGAACAGAACACAAAGTCCAAGCATAACTAAGTTCCTCAGAGAAGCTTAGACCTGATACGTACCAGCACTGCAATAAGAAATGTTGAGTTGTTTGGAATACCATAGCTCCCTTTCTCCCTCCCCAACTTCCCATGTGTCTATAATAGCAAAAATCTGCACAGCTTTTTCCTCTACATGTCTATGTTACTGAGGCTGGGATAGCAGAGAGATTAATTTATGCTAATTCTACACAACAAGCCAAAGCTCATTTATCACCATTTTGCAGTCCTCTGCAAAACAAGCACAAATACACCTAATGTTGCCTAATGTTGGGCAAACTAAGATAGGCAGCTGCTGTTGTGTGCAGCAATAATAGATCCGTTTATATTCAGGCTCAGATAGCAGAAATCACCCAAGGAGTACAGACGGAAATCACTCTCAGTTTCTTTCCATAAGTCGGAGTGCCTGAATACCCACTGCTTACCTCTCTGCTTGCCTTCCAAAAGTCACCAAGTGAGGCCGAACTGAGGAGGTCAGAGAAGGACATGCCTCTTAGAACACAAAATCCAGAAACTTGGGACCAGTAGTTTGGCCTAATGATAGAGTGCTTGCCTCGCATGCACAAAAACCCGGGTTTGATTCCTCGTTACCACATACATAGAAAAAGCTGGAAGTGTTGCTGAGGCTCAAGTGGTAGAGCTCTAGTCTTGAGAAAGTCCAAGGACAGTGCTCAGGCCCTGAGCTCAAGCCCAGGACTGGCAAAAAAAAAATCCAGAAATTTATTTGCCAAAAAGAATGTGCTAATTACCCAACAGTGTTCATTCATTCTACTCCTTGAGAAATGATGATTTGAGGGTGACTGATTTCAGATGAAAAGTCTAAAACTTCATAATGTGGAGAGAATTGTGACAGGGAAGGGGAGAGATGGGAAATGGAGTTGGTTGGTGTGTTTGTTAATGTATAAGCCTATGGGTCTTTCTACTGGTATTATTAGTGAGACCTGGTCAAGATAGCTTGTAATTTCATTTCAAATGCCACTCCTTTAAAGAACTTCTATTATCTTTAGATTTTCTGGGTATGCTAGAAAATCATTCAGCTAAGAATGAATGTAACTTTTTTTTATCTCGCCAAACTAACCATCTGTGATTACTCAGAATTCCATCTGCTCCCCAACAAATGAAGACATTACAATGTTACCTTTAAAATATTTTCTTATTTCTGTAATGTGATGATGATGTTGTGATAACAGACAAAAAGACAGGGAGAGAGCGAGAGAGCGAGAGAGCGAGAGAGCGAGAGAGCGAGAGAGAGAGAGAGAGAGAGAGAGAGAGAGAGAGAGAGAGAGAGAGAGAGAGAGAGAGAGAGAGTTATGTTTTAGAGTTGTTGATGGTAAAACCTGAGACTTGATTTGAAATAATCCCCTGGTTAGGATGATGAAGATCAGATGGGATGTGGGCAAAGAGAAGATATGATTGGATAGTAGTTGATAGCTGTTAAAGTCGAGTTATGTGTATACCAGACCTAATTTCTCTACTCACTTTCTCTCTCAATTCACATGTAAGCATGCAAAAATATAAATAGATATAAATTTAATTGTATGACATAGGAGTCTACTTTAAAATATAATATTTTAACTTATACCAATTCTTAACTCTAATCTCCATCCTTAGAAATACCTTGTAAGGTGTACTACATCCCATCAGGTTGAATAGATTGACACTGTATTTTTGCTTGAGATGGTTCAGGCACCAGTCTCTGTCCTACCACTTAATTACTAGTTTAAGAATGATGTGAAACACTGCTGACTTCAAGGTTCTTCTTCGTGTAATGGGGTTCACAGTTCCTGCTTTCCACTTATTAGCATCAGTTGAGCTAACATCTATGACAAACGAAACATAGTCTCTTTACCCGATGACATCCTACCAACTGGTAAATTGTGAAGTATTTCTAGACTTTGTGGATGGTCCTGAACCTTGAGTGTTTCACTGCCCAGGGTGACACCTGTTCTTTCTCACGCACGGACATATTCTCTTCACCAAGAGCTTCTAGGAGAGAGAACCTAGCAGGAAGTTCTTCTCATCTATATCTCCTAAAAGATGGCTCTACTGTAATGACCAAGACTCTTTTACAAGAAACAAGCTTTGATTCTTAATGTATACCAACACGATGTGACTATATAAAATATACTTTAGAGTAGCAAACACCAAATGGCTGGGATGTGATCCTACAAACACTTAAAAGGGCAAAAGCAGCTGATATTCTTGTCTGAGCCCATTACTAGAACAGTCATTAATTCTTAAGCATTTCTAACTGAATGACTGAAATGTGTTCCTCTTGGCTGTCAACAGGGGAAAAGGATAGGAAATTCTGTTTAATACTCAACTGCATTTCTGGGTATCAGAATTTGCTTAAATTGATGGAAGGTAAAGATCAGTTGAGAGCCTAGAAATTAATTACTGAGTCATTACAAGCTCCACAGGCTTGACCCTGAGGTAGAAGGAGACAAAGTTCGCTCTACAATGAACTTCAAGGATTAGTGACTTGGTAGAGTGCCAGCTTAACAAGCATAGAGCCTTAGTCAAACACTCATATTACCAAATAAAGTGAACTCAGAAGGCCAGACATGGCATCAGGGTTTCAGCTTTGTTGGTTTGTGCATTTGAGAGACTGGAGTTCTTGAAATGGGATGTTAGTACTCCAGAAAGTTTTAGAGACTATTGGATGGGACAGCTCTTCCTCTCCAGAAACAGAGTCCTGGCTCTTTCAAAATAGTCACTTGGACCTATGTTTCTTCTAGGCAACAAATATGAGTATTCTCCCTAACTTTCCAATGTTTTCATTCACAGCTGTTGGGACAGGGTGAGAAGTGCTATAAATTCATATAATGTGTGTGTGTGTGTGTGTGCGTGTGTGTGTGTGTGTGTGTGTGTGTGCCTGTGTCTGTGTTTTTTTTTAATGGGACTTGAATCTACTTAGTAAAGATAGATTGTATAGGGATCATCAGATCATTCAATAACAATTAGTATTATGTTGTTATAAATACAGATCATCTTTGATTTAGGATGTCTTATGATGTTTTAATTTTACAGTGGTTCAAATCGTACCCATATAACCATTCTGCTTTTCCCTTTCAGCACATACTCAGCAAATTACATGAGACATGCTACATATCATTATAGAATAAGTTTTTGTTCAAGTAGTTTGACTCACTGTAGGGTAAAGTAAACAGGTGTTCTTGGCACATTTCAATTAGGCTGGGTTAAGCTATGATGTTTGGCAGGTTACCTACATAAAATGAAATTTTAATTTTATTATGTTTAAATAGCTGTACAAAGGAAGTTGCCACATAACAAAGCATTTCATGAATATACTGCCTCTTGATCAGGGTCACCTTTTTCAACTAAAATGCATTTTTGCCTTAGGGTATTTTCAACCTACAAGGAGTTTAATCAAGATGCGCCTTAGTCAAGAGCCTGTGCACTGATTAATTATAATAGAAACAGTAGACTAAAAGCTAATATTTACAAAGAGCTCAGCAAACAAACAATTTATTTAATACTCCTTTATTTATTTAATTTGTTTAATTCTCCTCTAGCCATGTTGGACACTGTATGCTAAAAACTTATACCCTAGCTGGCAAGTAGTAGGACAGGGGTAGAATCTTAAGCTGCCTCCCATCAGGGTCTGTGCTTTTTGTTCCATTCTAGAATCTGGGTAGGCCCGGCCTGGCAGATTGGGGCAGAGATCAGGCCAGGCTCACACACATGCACACGTCGTGAGCTATGTACCTTGTTATGCACCTAGGAGTTTAGGATCTTGTGTTCATGAACCATGGGATTCCCAGCACCACCCACCCCTCTGCTCACACCTGTGCCTTGTCTCTTCCCCCAGCTCCATTGGTGGACCTCACCCCAACCCACAGTGGATCTGCCATGCTGATGCTGCTGTCAGTGGTGTTTGTGGGGCTGGCTGTGTTCGTCATCTATAAATTCAAGAGGTGCGTGTCATCCCTTCAAGCACATCTCCCTTCCCCCATCCCTCTTTCTCACAGGTTCAGAAGCTCGCATTGATTGCATTCTCCCGTGCAGAGCAGTGATGCTTTCTGTTAATGTTTTAGGAAGATCCCGGGGATTAATGTTTATGCCCAGATGCAGAATGAGAAAGAACAAGAGATGATCAGTCCAGTCAGTCCCACTGAAAGCAGGCCCAGTTTCCCTCACACTGAGGCCAGGAGGCCTGGCCAGCTTATAGATGAGAAGGTGGAATCCCAGCTCATAGGTAAATGATTGCCAGTAGCCTTCAGCTGCCAGCCTGAGTGGTCAATGACTGACTCTTGTTCTAACCACTTTCTAGCTTTACTTAACACTTCTTTCTGCACTAACACCCTTGACAGGAGCAGCTACGATCCTTTTTTCTTGCTACTATTTAGCTTTTTCTCTCATATTTACTCTGCCTTTTGAAAAAAGAAACAGAAACTACTCCAAAACACCGGGCTTCAAATGATAATGAGCAAAACGCAAACATGCATTCTAATAATATATGAGAAGGAAAGGGGCGGGATGGTGAGTAGAGGAATGGGCAGACTTTGAGGGATGTACTTATTGACTAGAACCAAACTGTCTCAACTAGAGACAGTTCTGAAAAGGGTAAAACACTCCAGAACTCTATTAGAAGGGGCCAGAAAAGGAGAGCAAGGAGAGCGGCCAGCTTAATCACTAGAGATTTTTTTTTTAATCAGCCGGTTATCTAGAAACTATCCCTCGGCAACATGGAACCAGAGAACTTGAGAATGGCATGAAGTTTGCAGATAGATCCCTCACTCCCCTCACCCCTGAGGGTACAGGGATGCTAAGAGAGACCAAATGGAATATTAAACCATTAAAGCGGACATTGCAAAATATGGATCTGTGTTTGACGTGCCCTTTACCCCGAAGTCTTGAAATGGACTTCATCATATTTACACAGCTCTCTGCCCCTGAAGTAAGAATGGAGATTCCACGCCAGGTCTAGATATAGCAAGTCTAAAGTGGAAGTGTGAAGTCCTTTTTACTGTAGAAGAGATTTTTTTTTTTGGCTAGGAAGTTAGAATTACTGAGCTACCACTACTGATCCATTTATCTTGTTGGTTTGTTTCTGTCTGTGGCCTCCAGAGTTGAAGCTGTAAACGTTCACACCTAGCTCCTGTGATGCCAGGCAGAGTGGATCCAAAGATTGTATAATTGTTACTCTCATGCCAGATCACGTGAAAAGGCCTTTAGGTGTGATTTTTTTGTTTGTTTTGTTTTTTCATCCACTCCCTGGAAAGGAGAAAAGTTGAATATGTAAAATGAGAACAGAAGCTTCTCTCTAAAGGGATATGGCAAAGGTGAGAGGCACTTTAAATTCAGTGATAGAAATGTATCCCGAATAATAGTGTACGGTCTTCACAGGGCGTTGCCTCTCACTGAGGGAGACAGAACATAAATACACCATTGCTGTGGCCTTGCTGTCTTCCTGTCCAGAGGAATAGGACCCCTGTCTGTTCACTTCTAAAATGCTGTGTTTTTGGTGTGGGTGGTGATTGGGTCCTAGGCTCCATTTTCGCAGGGTAGAAATCTTGGTGATGGTTTAGTATATCAGCAGCAGCAATTCCTCCATCACCCGGGAACATCTCCCGGTACTTTGCAAGAAGTCTGACATCTTTCCATTTCCAGTGTTATTAAATGAATAAGTGTTACACGTTTTCTCTTAGGAGAGTAGCTTTACCCTCCCCTCCCTCCCCTTCTACACAACCTGGTGACTCATCTCTCCGGTTGCAAAGAGCAAGACACGCCACTCCACCTTCAACGCCAAAGCGGGGATCTGCGGGGCCTCAGTTTGCAATTTAAGGAAAACCCCCAAAGACTGCAGGCGACCTGCTGATCAGGAAAGAATTTCGCTCTTGTCAAGTGCATCATCCTTCACGACCACTAACTTTATTTTTTTTCTTTCCTTTGTTGTTCTGTTTCCTATTTTGCCAGGAAGTATTTCCATAGTTGCTGAGAATCAAAGCACAAAAGAAATCCCTACCTATGTAAATGTTTGAATGGAGGACGCCAGTAAACAAACACAACAAAGTAACAAAAAAAGTAAAAAAAAAAAAATCAAAATTCAAACAATCTAAAACAAACACTCACTGCATCGGGACTTTTTAATTCTTCAGACACAGACATCAAGGGTTTTTAGCTTTAAGCCTGTGCATGTGGACGGTACCTTGAGACTATGTTTGGAGGGGAAGTGTACAGGTGCTCTATTTTAATGGAAAACACTCCCCTCCCTCTTTCCTCTTCTCTTTTTTCTGATCGGTCGTGTTTGTAGAAAATTCATAACATATATAGGCCAAGGAAATCTGCATGTATTTTTGGAACTATTCTTGGCTCTAGATTAAACAGCTATTTTAGCAGTCCAGGCGGATGGATGGCTTAGCCATCTTAAGCCCTTTTCATAAAACCCCAGGACATGCACAGGAGTTTGAAACCCTGAGCTGCTTCTTGAATTCCACCTTCCGTATACTCATTTGCCCTGAGAAACTAGCTTTGGTAGTAGCTCTGGTTGATCAGCAATGATTACATGGCTGTTTTCTGTCCAGCCCCTATGGCT
Organism: Megascapheus bottae; assembly: GCF_031878675.1. NCBI lineage: Eukaryota > Metazoa > Chordata > Mammalia > Rodentia > Geomyidae > Megascapheus > Megascapheus bottae. The sequence continues at coordinate 17,793,555 of NC_143523.1, forward strand.
GTAGGGGCAAGGACAGAAGTTGAAGATCCAGACAGGCAGGTAAATAGGGAAGGGAATGAAAGGAAGCAGGAAAGCAAAGATGTTGACACTGACTTTGTTTCCTGTTCTACTTTTCCAGTAGCTTTCCCTACTCATGCCCACTTCATGCAGACAATGGAATGTTCCCATCATATTCCCACTGTCTCACTTTCCCATTTGTTTATCCTTTGCATGTGGCCATGATGTCTTTGACTCTGCCTTTCCATTCCCAAGTTATCCTTCACATGCATTCATTTTTCATGCCCCAACATATTGCTAGATTTTTGGCCATTATCCTTGGTTTTTCTCCATGCTGGACTACTGTCTGCTAATCCTGACTTCCCCTTTTTAAGCCTCCAGTTCTGCTAGTTTGGTTCACTTCCAAGCATGCCAGCTTTGGTACACAGTGACCAGGCTGCATCCTGCCCGCAGGCTTCAGGTTCACCTATCCGTTGTCTCTTCCTATCTTCTCCATATATCCCTGCCCTTCCCCAACCTGGAAACACATAATGTGTGAGAACATGTTGATGTATTTAAAGCAATCCAAACCTGGCCATGTACTTTTGGTAAAGAAAGCTTACAGATAATAGTGGTGTTTTCGTGAACAACAGCTAAACAAAAACCTTGTATGTTCAGATTCTGGAAGATTCCTAGAGATGTTTGAATGGGTGATTATATCACAGGAGAATTTCTTCCTGTAATCATTTCTGTGATCCACATTTCTTCTCTTACCATAGAATGAACATTTGTGAAATAAAACTGATTTTGAAACAGAGGAGAAGCAGGTGAATGGACTTAATGTTGAAATGTGTCAAAAGAGTCTGAGAGAATAGGTGTAACATTCAGAGGAGGTGTTGATTAGTTAGTAGGCTCCCAGTGATTTCATGTGCGCTCTCTGATCTCAGAGGACTATGATATCAGTAAAGGAAAAGTAAGTCCGTGTAAAGGGAATGAAGTGGCTAAAGCAAAGCAAAAGAAAATTATCATCAATCCTCAAATCCTCAAAGGATGGTGGATTTTTGGTTTTCCCAGGTTGATCATGAAAGAAGGCCCAGGGGAAAACAGACAAAAGCCCACTCTCACGATCAGGAGAAAGCAGTTCTCATACACAATTCAGAGAACCCACCTTCCTCCTTCTTGTCTGTGTCTCCCCAGCAAATTACAGGGTATTACAGGAGGCCTGGTGATAAGGAGGCTTTCCTGGTGATCTCGTGGCCCTTCTGTAGCTCCAGCGAGGACATACAGAGCAGTTGTCAGAAGAATTTAATCAAGCAGAAAGGTTGATGGTTGAGGATGTGGGTTGAGCTAGGCAGTGCATTATGCCTGGAACAGCCACTTACTTTTGCAGAAGCCAATTGATTCTTGACCTGCCGGGCTTCCTATCTCCTAGGATGCATCTTCATTTATTCTCTTCAGTTGGAGTCTTCCAAATTTAATCTGGAAGACAAAGTGTTTAGAAATCAAAAGTGGCTCACTCAGACCAGCACAGGGAATTCTCATAGTTGCAGTTCAATTCATCTTTACTAGAATTTTTTTTGAGAAAAATAAATAAATAAAGGAATAACATTCAATCTAGCACAGTGCCTTGCCTAGAATAATATTAGGAAAAAAACTATTTGTTTAGTGAAAAGACATAGGGAAGCAGGGGTGAAGAGACTTGATTTAAATTCCCAGTAGACACGAGATGCCTGGCATTTTCAAAGGAGACGGAAGAAGGCCAGCTACACATTCAGCATCTCCAGTGTCCTCATGTGCCTCTCCTCAAAGTTCTCTCCCACCTGTAGGTGACTAATATTAGAGTCCAGGCCCTGGGCAGAAGGAACCTTGTAGTTCCTACAACCTTTGCTATCAGTGCTCTAAAGACAGTTCCCAGCCTGGCAGTATCAGCATCACCTAGACTTGTTTGACATATATGTTCTGCACATGTAGACCAGACCTATTAAATCAGAAACTCCCTGAGGGCAAAAACAAAGGACAATGCTAGGTGATCATGATGCAGGCTCAAGTACTACATCATTCCAGCTGAATTCTGAAGGGGAGGGACCCAAGTGCCTACCTACTCACTCACAGCAGGTGCCAACACGGCGAGGAGTTTGGCAGACTCAAGGCCAGAGGTGTCTGGGCAGGGATGTGTGTGGAAGGTAAGATTCAGGGCAAGCTAAACATGTGATCCTGCAACGTTTTCTAAAAGCTCAGAAGGCAAACTGTGCGTGCTCTATTTTGAATTATCCTACCAACATTTATTCCTCACCCCCTTGCCTTATTCCTAATTGGATTTACTACCCCAAACACAGAGATTTGCTTTGCTATTTTTCCCCCTCCCAAACAGCAACTTTGAGAGTAACGGGGTGCTTGGTAGCAGTTGTGTGTTTTCCAGGATTCCAACTGAACATTGAAATCTTTCATTTGCCAACTTATTTTTATAGGAAGCCAATTTAAAAAAAAATAAGAGAGAAAGTTTTCTTATAGTATTGGAACTACTTCTAATTTTAAAATGACTTTTTTGATGTATTTTTTGTTAAATACTATGTAGTGTAATGTATAATTGCTCTTGTTTATTGCTTTTACAATCATATTTATTAAACAGATAATGTCTCTAATGTCTGGATGTGTTTATTCTATCCCCAAACTTGATCAAGATACAAAAGTGATGTGTTTATAGGAATTTGTACATGCTAATTGTTAGCGTCCTTTATTCAATGCCACAGGCTCTACTTTTTCTAACAATGTAGCATATATTCTACTTCCAAAGTCATTTCAGTTAACTATACATTATTCCATATCAAAGGCATTCTAAATAGGCTACATTAGAATAACATGTGCATTATAAATTATTAGTAAGTAATAGCCCCATTAAGGCTTACTCATGACTGAAAACCCAAACTTGTACATAATGGACTAAAATAGGAAAGGTGCTATAGGCTCAGATGACAGAATATCTATGGCTTTGGAGAAGAAATGATATAGAGCAGTTCTGGAGGTATCAGGTATGTGACCTGGAGCAAATCACTTTAGGATATCAACGTTTCTGTGTCCCCAGGCATGCAATCTAAGAGGAAGAAGGCCTCCTCCAGCTTTTGCATTCTCTAGGCATGAGTCATTGAGTTATTCCCCAGGGTCTTTCAATAGCAGATGCAAGATAAGGAGTAGATGAGGTTCAAGTCTGTTTAGTCATGTGGCTTCCCTAAACAACGTCATGGCTCTAAGCAAGTTTTGGTGTTTGGATCTGGTCAAAATATTTATGCAGCATAAATCTCTCCTTATCCCTCTTAAAGAGGGACCTTAGTAGGTCAAGATGTATATGCCTCATGTGCCCAATGAGAGCACTAACAAAAATTGTGCTTTCTATCTCTTTTCCCCCCGCTCATTTTTCCTTCTTAGATTGCTTTTACTCTTTTCCTCCCTTCCCACAAGTTAAGTTCTCCCAATTTTCTTTCTTCTCCAGGTTAGAATCTATACTGTTCTTCTCCATCAAGAGCACTGTCTCTCTTGGCGGTCCGGGTGTACTCTAGCAAAGAGAAACCGACCCTATATATTATTTCACGCAGAGGGGATTTAACACAGGTGGTTTCTTGCCTGAATAATGGAAACACTACAGTAGCAAATAGGAACAGTTAAAGCACGCTCAAGATTAATCTCAATAATGACCCTCATCTAGAGGAACAGGAATTGATTAAGGCTCTTGAACTAGGACTACCTGGTTGAAAATGAGGTCACAGTGAAAAAGCCTGATAGGAGCTGAAGCCATGGAGAACCAAACCAGAGTGTATTTTTGCCCAAATAGAAGAGAAGAGAAGAGGAGGCCTTTTCCTTTCCTTTGTCCTTTCATCCCTAGTCTGTGCTTTCCATTGTCCATGTGTGGCTGAAGCAAGCAGGCAGTGGAGCTTGAGGAATGCCATTCGGTGTAATAGGAAGCAGTGCAGGGCTTGGTGAGGAATGCATTCTAGAGACCACAAGCAGATAACTGCAGCAGCATTTCTTTCAACTTCAGCTGAAGTCAAATCAAGAGAGTCCCCTCTACTTCCACCCAAAGGCCCTCAGAACATGGAGGTGCTCCTTCCCCTGTGTATTAAGAACAACACATATGTGGAACTTAGCAATGTATTCATGGGTTGTACATTCGACTTTCTTTTGCTAAATTCTGTGCTCATTTAGCTAAGGATCTTAATCACATTTTTTTTCCTTCAATTTATTTCTTCAGCCTCAACAAGTGGGCCTTCTTGCCATCAGAGGGCACTAGATAAATATTTGATAAAAACTAACTATGGGTTCTCACTTACATTTGTGACTTAGTCTATGTTATTCAATACTGATAGCTGAAGTGGTTTCTTGGGTCAAGCCTCACCCCAGTAGCACCTCTAATTACTCCCTATTTCTCATGAACCCACACTTCCCTGCCCTTCTCCATTACTGCTCAAGCAGCAGTGTTCACGGAGCTATTCAGACAATAATTTAAGTAAAATAATTATACCTTTGATTGAAGAGGCAGAAATTTGCAAGAGAGTGGAATAAAGAAAAATCAGGAGACAAAGTTTGGTTTCTGAATCATTATATAATTGGTTTACCTATTCCCTAAGGAATCGATAGAATGTACATTTGAAGATGCCTGTTTGGCTGATGTTTGCATAATGGGGGATTCCCAGAGTAATTCTGTTGGCTGTAAGCTTGGAAACAGCCATCATAGACATTGTCTGGCAAATACAGGTAAAAGAATCTGGCGTGCAGATCTTAGATCAATGAAATACAGTTATTGATCTACACGTAGGACACTTGAAAGTGGTCAGAGCAGACTTGCCCACAAAGCAGACAAAAAAAATCTGTCTTCGTGAAACACATCATACATGGAGCTGGGTACAGATGTTATATGATGATATGATGTGATGGATATATGTATTGATATATCTATATATACATATGCTAAACAGCAGAGTGAGGGTGCAAATATGGGAGGAGAGTTGGTGCATAGAAGCAAAAATATCTAGGCAGTAAGGAGATGGTTGTTCTAACATATTCCTGAGCACTCTCTCACTCAGACATGGAATTAAAATGCATAAATGAAGCCCAAATATAGAGTGAGGAAGTTGAGAGTAGACAATATAATGTCATGGTAGAGGTAGCAGACTTACTACTATTAGGTCCCTGTTTCCCCAGTATGTTATCCATTCAAGTACCCTAAGAAGAATATTTGCCTTCTTTTAAATTTCATGACATTGAGACTGCAGGACTGAAATGACACACTGGAGACCACCATTCTAAAACACAGAAACCACACTGGAACTGTTCTGTATCCAAGCTCACTCTAGGGATTAGTTAAATAGAGAGCTCTGCTGGCTGTAATGTGGTCTGTTTTCCAGCATCTCCATTGAGCTGAATTTCTGATGGTTCTAAAGCAAGGCAGATACTGTTCTCAGTGACATGCCTGGCCAAGTTTCTGTCTGGAAGAATGCCCAGAACAGATTTAATTCTTTGTTCTCACTTTTTACAGATTCTCTTCTGGTTGAGATTAAATACATGTCCCTAGGGATTTATGAAACTAAATCCTCTGAGATCCAAGAGAGAGAGGGAGGATAGAGAATAGGTACTTGAATTTCTCTTTCTCTGTCTCTTTCTCTGTCTCTGTGTCTCTGTTTCTTCTTTTTCTTCTTCCTCCTCCTCCTAGCAAGCACAAATCAAATATTTAGAATAAAGAATTATTCCTTACAAATAATTTTATAATCTTACAATGTTCCTAGGAAGTCAAACAGGGCATGTAATTTTCATACGGTATAAAAATAATTAGAAGGCTATTTTATTTATCTAGTGCATCATTATTAATTTATATGTGTGTTTGCCAATATTACTGTTGTTATTCTATTGAATTTATGTAAACTTTGTCCAACAAGGTTTGTGATGTGGGACAGGAGGATCTGAAAGGGGTTGATACATGTGTGGAGCAATGAGTTATAGTAAAGCATAAGAATGAGTGTTATAGAGCATATTTCCTATGTTGTAAGAATAGAAAGAGAATAAATGATGTAAAACTGACAAATATTCTAAGGTAGATCTGCTTATTTAATAAAATCCATAATCATCTGAGGTCACATGAACAGTAAAGTAATAATGAGTTATGGATCATACTCATCTAGCTACCATCCTGCAGGTAAATCACAGATTAAAAGATGACACAATGACAACAAAATTACATGTACATAAAGATCTCTCTTCCCAAATCTAGGTGATGGGAAGAGTATACACGAGGAAAATAGTTACAATTCTTCTGAACACAACCACCAAACCCTTTCCTGTTCGGTTACACAAAGAAAGGCTTATTCTGTTTGAACTCATTTGACATGAAACCCAGGGGACGTGGCCATGTAAGTGTTCTCCAAGGAGAGATTTGATATTGACTTGTAGCTTTGGTAAACCGCAGAAAATGTATTTTCCAAATGTGGATACACTAAGTAACTTGAGGTATCATCTCAGAGGATTTATATAAGTCACGGATACATAGACACGACTTAACCTAGCAGAGTCTGTAGCTCTCAGTAATTCTCAGACCTGTGCATGAAGCAGCTCTCCACAATCCTATGGTCTGGAAAATGTCTTGTGAAATGAAATGGCAAACTGAAGACCTGGGTTCTATTTTGTATAAGCACATGTAGTGAAGCAGTTTTAAAAATTAGCCTTTTAGTTTGGCAATTGTCACTGTTATTGAAAATAAGCAATTTCCAACTTGTCATCTATTCCGAATTCATGAATCATCTTGAATCTTAAATGGAAAGGAACAAGAACCAGATATTGAGAGAATACTCAGAGATTTTTTTAAGAGAAAGATCTTCTAAGGAAAAGACCATTAAAAGATTATTGGAGCTGGGAGTTTGGCCTAGGGGTAGAGTGCCTTCCTAGAATGCACAAAGACCTGAGTTCAATTCCTCAGTACCACATACATAGACAAAAAGCCAGAAGTGGTGCTGTTGCTCAAAAAGAAGAGCAGTAGCCTTGAGAAAAGCACAAGGACAGTGCTCAGGCCCAAGTTCATGTTACAGAACTGGCAAAAAAAAAGATTATTACCAAGGTGAGTTACTGTTTTATAAGGTTAATGGGGGATCCAAAGAGGAAAAACCAACTTGGATTGTACTAAGCCAAACCCGAAAAGCAGAACAAAGCTTCAAATTTCCAGTGTTCTTTTTACCAGAAATCAGGTCAGTGGGCTGACAGTAATCAGTACCAGACCTGACTGAGGGGCTTGGGTACAGAAATAGACAGGGCTATTTCTACAGGGTAGGAGATGGTGAAAACAAACCAGGCCATCTAGGTTAAGGTAGGTGATGATGTCAGGATATGATAGGGTGCTCACATCTGAGACTGTGTAGTAGAGACACCCAAGTGTCTAGAACTAATCTTGAGCACATTAGACTTGTTGAAAAGTATGTAGCTCCCTTCAGGTTCAAATAATGAGCTGGGATTCTAGTATATTCCTTATCTTTGGTTGAAGAATGTATCTGGCACATTGGGATTTCATCTACTCTCAACCCCCTGGAGATAAATTGTCTGGTATTCTCAGACATGAATTTTTGCTATTCCCTCAGGAAATGACATGGAGAGAAAGCACAAGCTAAATGCAGTGCTAATGCACTTGGAATATAAGCATGCAAGAGGCTGAGGCAGCAGGATTAAGAATCTGAAGCCAGCCTAACTTTGTCTCTAAAAAGAAAAAAATACATATAAATAGGAATTGTTACCCATTTATGATCAGATTCAAATATATTTTGTCTGCAAATTATGTAAGGTATTCATTTGAAGTAATGAGCAATAAGCAATGTGACTTACCGCCTTTAGCTAGTAAATGTAGAAAGGCAAAATGCACTCTCACAAAATATCCAGTAACCCTCAATATCCAGTTGATAGAGAAACACTACTCTTTTTATAGTTTACCCTCTGTGCCCCTTCCCATCAGTATGACAAGGGCACTGGAAGTTCTGTTTTCCCTTAGTTTCCCTCCCTCTTCCTTTCCAACACATCTCCTTGGGGGTTATCTCCTCCTCACAGCACCAATATCATTTGTGGGGGGCATGAAACTCATATTCTCTAGGGGTTAAATAGCTTTAACATCATATTAAGAAACCCAGGGGCAAAATAGAAGAGAATCATATCCTATATTTAGAATATGCAAAGTGGACTTGACAGTAAAATAAGCAAGTCATTTTCCAGGGTGTCCCCCTCACAGAATGGTGATACATCTCACCCATACTGTTCCATTAGTCTGTACTGCCCTGTATGCTGAGCCACCATCTTCCTGAAAGGAATCCAAGAAATGACCATGCAACTCATATGTCTTTCTTTTGTGCCAGAAAATAGTGTGCTTATTAGAGAATTTTGGAGAAACTCAATGCTGATATTTATTCATGATGATTTCTCTTCTAAGCTTATGATTACCAGACTTTAAACCTGCATCACTTTTGTTAAAGCAAACCACAACTGTTAATAAAATGTACTATTACAGTCTATATATAAACTATATATTCTTTGCCCAAATACAATTGGGAATCACACACCAGTCTATTCCACTTGAGTTTAGAATCCTGACTTGTTGAGGATGAAAACTCCACTGTGGTTATTAACCTGTGGAAATTTTAATTATCCTTTGAATGCCTGAAGGTTCATAATAAAGGAGTAGCAAAAAAAAACCCACTGCTAATTAAATCCAACGGAATGTTTCCTCTATCTGATGATAGTGAAGTGGTTCTTTTCTTGTTTGTCAAATCACTTTCAGCTCAATAACCACTTAACTAATCTCATATTGGATATCTTACTTAAAATTGTGAATTATCTCATTCTCCAGGGTGTTGTCATTGACTGTTATAATAAAATTCATCCAGGGAAATATTTTTAACCTCCATAATTAGAGAAGACAAAAAAGGGGTAGAGGCATGAGTTTTTTTTTTAGCACTGAATATATTGAAATCTGGGAGAATGAACAAGCTGACTTTTTAAAGCAAGAGAGCACTAGTGAGAGGTAGAAATAGCTTCTATTACTGCATATAAATCTCCGTCTTGCACTCATACACAGACACACACATACATAAACAGAGTTAAATCTCTTCCTATATAGGTTAATTTGATTTTACTTGCTGACAATTACAAATCATACTCCCTATAATCATGAGGATATGTGATAGTAATCCAGAGACACTATAGATCAGAGGAATTAGGCACGGTAACCTGGATACCAATCTGTAATATAAGGCAAAGAGAATACTATCTAGTTCCTTTGCTTCTGAGTTTTATGACCCTGGAAAACACATATTTTGAAGACTAGCTCAGATGGCAGCACAGACAGACATGACACTATGGCTACATTTTTAATAGTTATGACTAAATTAACTGAAATAAGATCAATAAAAGCATATGCCATGTTAAATGATATTTCTCTACTCCCATCACGGAACACTTTGCTGTTTCACTTAGATTAAAACTCAACACCTCTTCAAGGGTATATGATCTTATTCTCAATTACTGCTCTAACCCCCTTTTTGAAACAGCCACTATGACCTCCTCTCTATTTCTTAAGGAAACACTTCCATACTGGGTATCTGCACCAATGACAGCTAGTTTTCTACAGGTTTTCACCTCTCCGTTGTATTTCCAGAGTCCTTTGAATTTACCATCTTTATAGCCATTAGCACTCCTTACCTCTCTTATGAAAGATAAGTTATTTTAAAAACTTAAACTCTCATATATCAGCATCTGTCATGGTTACTTGTGTGTAACTTGGCCAGTGATTTCAGGAGGGGATTCACAGTTGGATCTTTAGAGTATCTTTCTGGAGGAATATCATTCCATCAGTTGAAAGCCTAAATAGAGAATTAGGACAAGAGGGAATTCCTCAGCAGACTGCCTTCAGACAAGAGCTGCACTATTCACTCTCTTTTGTTCCCAGCTGCTGACTTACATTGCAGAATTTGGACTCTCAAGCAACTATATGAGCCAGCTCCTCATAATCTTCTATATTTTATGGGCAGTTTCAGGGGGAAAACCTGACAAATACAATATCAAATTAACAACTGTCAATTACTTCATTGAAGTCATTGATTCATGAGTGAAGCAGCAAGATGAGAGGTCCAATTCTAATTGAAGTTGCACTTGCAGCTTCTACAGTTCAGTGTTCTAGACATGACTTCACTGGGTCTCCTGCTAAGTGTTCACTAGGCTGAAGTCAAGTGTGATCCAGAACGAGACTAGGAACTGTGAACGAGGCTAACTTCAACTCTTTGTCAGGTGGTCTTAGTAATATCCTCGTTTACTTCATTGCGTATGCAAAGAAGCTTCTCAAGCAAATCCGTTAGCAAGTCAGCCTTACATAACAAACTAATTAGGGAATTTGATCATTGAACAGTGAATCATGGGTCCTGATTACATCCAAGGGAGGAGATTATTCGTTCATTTAAGAAAAATTTAGTTCGGGATTTCATCTCAACAAATCAGTTTATAAGTAAACACATCTTGAAGGGAAGATAATTTTTTCAAGAACATGTACACCAAAGGTGTAGATAATTGGGGTCCTCTATAGAGTTGGCATGAGTTGCAGTAGACTTTATAAAAATTTAGACACCTGTAGAATTATATAATCTCAGAGGACCCAGTAATGTATCACAGCTATCTAGAAGAGATTTTCAGTTTTCTACAAAGCTAGCCATAGCCTTATTGAGGGGAAAATGGAGGAATGCTTTGGAGGAAGTAAGCATGCTTTTATTTTTACTTTTATTTTTGGCAGTCATGGGGCTTGAACTCAGGGCCCAGCCACTGTCCCTGAGCTTTTATTGCTTAAGGCTAGCATTCTATCATTTTGAGACATACCTCCATTTCTGTTAGCACATTTTTGTAATTTGGCTTGTCATAGTCATCTATAATTTAGGGTGATTTTCTTTCATGATGAAAAATGCTCTCCACTCACAATTATACTTCCCACACAATGTAAAACTAATATTTACACAGCATTTTAAATATTTTATATGTGTTGGATTACTTAATACTCAAAATCACCCAAGGAACTTAGCACTGTTATCAAGCTATTCTATATATGTGAAAACTAAGCCATGGGAATGTGACATATGTTATTGAAATTCACATAGCTGGGAAATATTAATTTAAAATCTAGTTTGTAAATAGGGGCTATTAATAGGATCACCGGATTAGAAGAGGATCAAATGTGCTACCTGTTTCCAGTAATTTTATTTATCACTTAATTACCTAAACACAACTTGCATGATGTTCTCCTATGCAAAATAAGTGAGAAAGAGAAATTGAGTGCAAAATTAATGCAACACTGTCTTTTATGTCTAGAATCCAAGGTGCTCTGATGCTATTTACGTCAGATGTGCTAAATGTTTGAATTTCAAAATTAGCATGCTGTTTTCCTTTGTGTCTCTGGAAATAAGCTAAAAGTCTTATTGTTGGGCTGGGAGTTTAGCCTAGTGGTAGAGTGCTTGCCTAGAAGGGCAAAGACCCAGGTTTGATTCCTAGGTACCAGAAGCATAGAAAAAGCCAGAAGTGGTGCTGGGGCTCAAGTGGTAGAGCTCTAGCCTTGATAAAATCCAAGGACAGTGCCCAGGCTCTGCATGCTATCCCTTATCTTTTTCACTTAAGATCGGTGTTCTACCACTTGAGCCATAGCTCTACTTCCAGCTTTTGTGTGGTTAATTAGAGATAGGAATCTCATGGACTTTCTTGCCTGGGCTGGCTTTGAAGTGCAATCCTAGGTCTCAGCCTCCCGAGTAGCTAAAATTATAGGCCCCAGCCACTGGCACTTGGTCATGCCTTTCTTAATAATTGCAGAAAATATGAATCTAGTAATTCTTCTTTGGGTTATTCATAATCTTTGCATCCCTCTATGGCCGATAGGAAGAAACTGTCTTATTGTTAACCTAACAATACATTTTTATTTATTTTAGAAGACTAGTATTTGGGTGGGACAGAACCACCCAAACAATGGGCACTAGAATTGGCAATGCAAATCAGATGCTTGAACTAAGTGACCAAAGAATGTGTTCTGTATGGATCTGAATTGCCAAGTCCACTCCTATGACAGCAGCACCATAGAATGTCGTGCTATGTGGTCACACTCAGTGATCTAGAGGCCCATGACAAAAACATAAGCTTCCATAGGTATGGCTCACTTTGTGGATGATGTAGAATCATTCTTTTACAAAATTTAATATGCAGTTTCTTTGGGAGACAGTTGGCTGACTTCCAGCCCAGGACATCAACTTTTTAATTTACACTAGCTTTTGGTTAGCTTCCAAGTTCAAGTCAAAGTGTTGATTTTCAACCAATGTAAAAGTGTCTTAATCTCTGGGTATAATACTGACAAAAGAAGAGCTCACAATTTTGTTCTGCAGCTCTAACTGAAAAAAAAAAACATGACTTTTTGATATTGCAGGATTCAGATTTTAAAAAGTTGAAATATCGAGCTTTCTTATGAGCCTACTGAACCATCATGTACTTTATCTGAATTTAAAATACAAATGGGAAATATGGAGCTTCCTCTCATCAATGTCCAAAATGAAATGTGGGAACCATTATAAGGAAAACTGTAAAACTGGGAAAATATATTAAATGACTATATTCCGACCTTGAACCCTAGGATGTGTTAGAATATGCTTTTTGAAAGAAGGGTAATAAATGAAGTAGCATAATTTCTACAATATATGTGTAGGGACAATTTTGTAACCATGGGTACAGAGAAGAGCAAAATAATCTTAGTGAGTGAAGGGGCCAAATATTAAATTCAAGATCCCTTGACACTAAAAAAATCTGTGATTAAACTCTGGAAATGAGTGAGCAATGAAGGTAAAAATTCTAAAAATCTGCATACAATTCACCATAGGGCAAAACTCTAAGAGGAAGAACGAATTGGACCAGCCACAGCTGAACAGAACATAAAGCTTATAAAGAGTACTTAATGTACTAGGTTATCTCTCATCTCTTTTGCTGTCCCTTGGTTATCTCGTATTGTTACAGTATCTCACTTTGTTACCTGATATATCGGATATATTTGTATTTGGTTATTTGAAATAGGATAGGGAAGGGGGAAAAACAAGATGAGGGGTGGGGGTATGGGGAGGGAAATGGGGACTAAGACATGTGAAAGGGTATCAATGTATGGGAATTAATACACCTTTTATTTGGCAAATATCATGTAACCCTTTTATTAATTACAATAAAAAATAAATTAAAAAAGAGTATCAGTGTATAGAGATATTCAAGCTTCAGTGAACTTGAACAGTGAATGGCCCTATATGATCCAGTAGAGCAATTAGTGAATTCCTGAAGTGAGCATGAAGCATCCTAAAATAACTGTAGATCCACTGCAAAAGACAGAATAAAGCCCGATGTTTTTTAAAGTTAAGAGATACTAGATACTCCACAATGTGACATTCATATTAACATTTGCCAGACATGACAAGAATTGAATGCATTCCTTCACTAAGAGAATGATATAGGTAAAAAAGCCATGGGAGTTTGAGGCAGAAGGATCATGAATTCCCTGCCAGCTTGGTCTATATAATCAAGAAAATGTCTTAAAACAACAACAATAACAAATGGAATAAAAAATGACAGTGAAGTATAAAAACAAAAGAAAAAAGCAAATGAAGAACAGTCCTGTCTTGATGACACTGGAGCAATAAGAATCTGCCTGAAATACACACAATTCATTCCAGAACAATAAAAACAAAAGTGGAAAAAGAATTGGAAGAAATAACGTCAATAGCTTCCAAATTTATTGAAAACTATGAATGTACAAGTATTAGTAAACCATCCAAGATACAGCATAATCAAATAGATGAAATCAGTGATAAATGTGGAGGCGCTTTGTACCATGTGAGCACAGTGCTAGAAAATAAGTGACTAACCTCCTAGCAAATGGATTTTAAGATAAGAAATACTTGCAGACATTAGAGATTTAGTAAGATGGAGAGATCAGTTCATCGGGAAAATGTGAATTCTTAACATTCATGTATTCCTTGTGAATTATTACACATAATACACATGTTACATGTATGTATGTGTTTATATGGTGATATATTCTGGTACATTTTACATCCATAGACTTGTTTATAAATAATCAAAACAAGACAGAGTTCATTTAGAAACCTACAAGAGGTATGGAAAAGATATTCTACACTTATGAATACAAATCCTTTCCAGGATATTTCTGCTCTGTCCCTAATTCTGAGACAGTTCTGTGCCAGTAGACCAAGACTGTTATTCCATAGAATATTGAAGGGAGGAGTCATATTCAATGAAATAAAATCTATAGAGTATGAATCCTTGCTATCCTAATTTTGTTTCAGGATATCTTTGCAACAATATCTTTCTTGCTAACTTTTGTTCTCTTTCTCTCACCAAGGGGGTAAAACAGTCTTGTGTAGATTTTCATCCTATTTTCTAAAACAGTTATTTGATAACATTGCTATGCTGGCATGTATTGTTCTACTAGTAAAATATTTACTTTTGGAATAACCAATAAATTTTCTTGGTTCTTTGTATATTACATTTCTTTTTCAGCTGCATTTTACCTTCTCAGAGGTTGTGGTAAATCTGAATCTTGTGAAACCCACTAGCAGTTCTTGATTCAGCTTGGAAGTACAATAGACAAAAATGTTCTCATCAAGAATTGGGCTTTTAATATCCTGGAGGTCCTTTCAATTAGCTTCACATTATATGGCCTTATGTATCAAGATTTTGCTCTATTGCAAATCTCTGCTAGTAGAGCCCAAGGTTTCTACTGATTATGACGAATGAGGGAAACCATTGAGCCTAAGTTCCTTTGAGTCTTTGAGGCTTTTGAAACAAAAGCCATATAATGAATGATTGTTGTCCTTAATGTACTATGTTGTCTCTCATCTCCTTTGCTGTCCCTTGGTTATCTCATATTGGTATAGTATCTCACTTTGTTATCTGATATATTGAATTTATTTGTATTTGGATATTTGAAATTTGATAGGGAAGGGGGGAAAACCAAGACGGGTGGGGGGTGTGGGGGGGGAGGGAAATGGGTACCAAGACATGTGAAAGGGTATCAATGTATGTGAATTAATGCACCTTCTATCTGGCAAATATCATGTAACCCTTTCACTAATTACAATAAAAAAAATTAAAAAAAAAAGAATTGGGCTTTTAAAAGAACAATGGCATTTGCAGGGAAGGGGATGAATCTAGAGTGAATCATGTTGCGTGAGACAAGTCAAGACCAAAGGAACAAAAGGCGCATGGTATCCTTAATATGTGGCCAATCGATCCAAACAGTACAAGAGCAAGGACTCAATATTTGCATACCCAATGCTATGGACATGGTATTGGAACTATAAACACAACTTCATAGACAAAAAGTTTATGACTCTATAGACATAATATTTTATTACATAGATTAATATGTATCTATGACACACATACCCTCAGCCTAATTTTAGTTATGTCCTAAAGTCTAAGTGCCAGTGATTATATATAGAAATTCCCTTCATGAGTACTTGTTTGTTAAACACATCATTTGAAATATGATATAAAAATCAAAGTTAATAAATTCTTTAATAAAAATACCACTTCACTAACATTTAATATCAAATCAAGGTGAATCTTACAGAGGAGTATTTTGAGATTTCTTATTCAATTCACTGCCAGAAATTCACTACTTAAAATGCTACATAGATGGACTTTTAAAATGTTTATAATAATTCTCTGTTTATTTCAGGATGTATTTTAAAATGTAACGACAGAACAAACAAATCCTTTTAACATAAGGTGTAGGAAGAATATTAAATGGAAAATAAAGAAAATAACTATAATTATGATGCTACTCAGTACATACCTATGAGGAAAATTTAGTAAATATGATGCAGAATTGCATAGATCTGATCACTCCTCTGAACTGCCATTCCACCTATCCTCTATCTGTACTAATAGCTTCCCTTGTGGCTATAGATGCAGATTTGCACACACACACACACACACATTCATGTGTGCACACACAAATACACAGTTCAATTGTTAAGCCTTAAGCCAGGGCTTAAGGATAAAGATGTGTGTTTTCTAAGAGATAGGTAAATATAGTAGGTAGCAGAGAAGGTAAAGGGCAAAAGCGGAGTCCCGATCTCAGCGCTTAAACCCTTGATATCTGGTAGGTTCTTAACTTTGTGCTTATCAAGGAGGAACTCAAAGAAATGGGTTTCAGAGAATTTGTGATTTATGAGCTTACAAACTAGACCATGAGTGGAAAATAAGTGCTATTTATCAACTCTCTGGAGCCAGTGGTACAGAGCTAGAGGGAAAGCTGGCTTTCAGGCTCACCAGGAAAATGCCTACCAGCTGCCTGGGAGAGGCAAGGAGCACACTTAAGGAAACACCACCCATGTTTCTTGTTTGCCAAGTAATATTTCAGTTCCAGTTGGAAATCTTGAAAAAAAATACATGTCAAGATTAATGTTGAGAACTGATGTTATGAATAAAAAATTGTGCCAAATGAGCACTTCAGATTTAATTTCATATATAGCACACTGCCAAGTAACTTGGAATATTTGTAGGTTGTTGAGGAATAGTTACAAATGACCTACAAATTTCTTCTCCACCTACTTCTCTCTTCTAAGGTATGCATTGGTACTGTGTGTGTATATGTGAGTGTGTGTGTGTGTGTGTGTGTGTGTGTGTGTGTAAGTGTGTCTGTGTGGCAAAGAGAAAGAATACAAAATGAGACACAGAGAGAAGAAGATACAGAAAGACTAAAGAGAGATATATACACAGTGATACGGAGAGGAGATTTTAGATTCTTTCCTAGTTGCATGAAGATCTTTTACTTCCTAGACTTTGAACAAAAACATCCTGAAATTAAGTCCCTATATTTAATATTCCCTAAAACAAAAAAGGGAAAATATCATCGCAGTTCTGTAACTTTTAAGTGCATATTGTAGTTTCTTTAATTTCTCTAAACAAACTTGAAAGCAAGCAAGTCAACCAGATTTTCAATTTTTAATATTTTTAAGGTAATATTTTAAGTTATGAAGTAAATATTTGTTTTTTTGTTCATATTGAGAACTCTTCTGAAATAGGCTATAAGCTGCTTCACATGGGACTTAAATTCTCTGTCTTCACAGTTTGGTTCCCAGCCAAGCAATTATTTTTTATGATGTCAATTGTGGCTGAATTGTATGAGTTAGCTCCA
Source organism: Megascapheus bottae (assembly GCF_031878675.1). NCBI lineage: Eukaryota > Metazoa > Chordata > Mammalia > Rodentia > Geomyidae > Megascapheus > Megascapheus bottae. Next base: position 17,810,767 of record NC_143523.1, read on the forward strand.
TTAAAATAGGACTTTTGTTTACCCTAAAGTGAACATTGAAATGGTTCTTTTAAAAAAAAACTTTTTTTTGCTGATATATTTCATTATGCTATGTATTATTTTGTGCATAATACAATTTCTGTTCACATAATTACATATATATTTTTAAAAATTCCCAAGAGGACATCTAGTATTATTTCCTTTTCAGGAAGGAAACTTACCTGACACAGCCTAATGGAATCTGAACTTTTCTGCTACTGATTTTATGACAAGATGTTTTGGGTGACATTCCTGTCTCCTATAGGAAGATTGGGGTCTGTATTCAAGTGAACACTGTACTTGGTCCTCTCAAGTTCATTTTGAAACATTTGGCCCCAAAGCTGCTCTTGAAACTCACTGTGTGTTCTTCAATCATCCAAATATCTGTTGTTTTTATATGTCCTAGAATTGATCTGTCTTCAGCATGGCAGGGGTCAAGTTTTCCTTTGGCAAGGAGCACTGTGATATGGAGAATTGTATGTTGGCTGCTTAGCACATATAGCAGTATATAAAAATGGAAGGAACCATCCTTAGCCTTGAAGTCAATGCAAATACCTAAGACTTGCTGGGACAGAAGAATAAGCAAATGAAAATATTCAGACAAAGCCACACACCACCCAGCTGTTTATTTATTCTAGCTACAAATATGACTGGGTGCCTGTTGCAAGATGTAATTCAAAGAGGCACAACTAAATAGCTCATGTATTTCTATCTTTAAAATTGAGTTAGAAGGCCAGACTTGGAAAGCAGTTGCAAAGAAGAAATGCCAAAAAATAAATACTCTTTGTGCCAATAATCCAAAGAGAGACACAGGCAAAAAAATGTTATAAAATGTCTTCAGAGAGAATGAGTTCACTGACAGTAACTATTAGTTGAAACATCAACTACCTGTGACGTTAGTTGATGTCTCTCATGTGCTTATTATGTACCAGGTGCTGGGTGTACTTAAATTCAGGCAACTATGAAACATAGCAGTTAGGAATCCACTTTAGGGACTGCAATTAAACTTCTAAACATCTAAAGAATTCTGTCACTCAGAATTCTACCTAGAATGTATGAAAGTGAATCGTCAATAATGGTTTGCAATTTGAGTAGATTGTAGGTATAAGGAAGACAGGAGGAATAAAAGACATGGAGAGAGCAAACCACAGATAAAGGAGCTTGTGATTGATGCCAAATCATATCTTCAGAGATTCTATTATTGGCATGTGTTGCGATTCAGCAAGCATTTGTCTGGAATGCTTTGTGACCTGAGAGTACACAAATAAATTCTATTCTGTATGGGGACAGATGACTTATAGAGGTAATCTTCATTTGTCACTAAAACTGAAACAAAAGAAAGACAACCCTCTTGAATCATTCTCCTGTTTGTCATTTATTTAATAATTCCCTCTGCCCTAGGCTCTGGATACCATCATTCATGAGATCCTTTGACCCTATAGGAAAAACCACTCTTGTGAGTAGAAAAAGACAAAGGAAAGGAGATACACCTTTCCTCCAATGGAGATTATCTACTTTGAAAACAAACCAAAGCCAGCAATAGCTTTCATGCTTTTACAATGTCATTCTCATGCAGTATGATAGAAGATAAACATGGAATGGTTCATATAGCTGAAACTAGACACAATATCATCTTCCCTCTCAATAATGTTTCAGTATTTCTCTAAGTGGCTTCCAGTATACTTTATTTTCATCTTTGATATGCTAATCTTCTCTCACTTGTATCAAAGGAAATGCTGGAACAAGAATTGAAGTTTTAGCCTAGTAATAATAGACATTAGTTAAGATCACCCGGGGCCTTGAATCTTCTACATTCTCTCCTTCCACTTAGATATTAAATGTTTTTGGTTATTTTTCAGTTGAATTCTTGGTACTGTGTATTCAAATTAAAATAGTTTCTCAGAATTTCTACTTTTATTCCTCATAATAACAAATGTATTTTAAGTGCCTGTCCTTTTGTAATAGTTATTTCTTTAAACATGAGGACCATTTCTTAAACATCTTAGTACTTTTCACAGCAAGACCCTATGCAAAACATATCTTCTGTATGTGTTGGATGAAGAAATAAATATGTATATGAACTACTGAATCAAAAAGGCAGCATAATGGTAACTAACCACTTTGAGGTTAAAGTAAACCAACTCCATTGTTATTCAGTCTGTGTGAGCTTTGAGACAAATTGCTTTCTAATTTTTGTACATTAAAGAATTTTAAAATTCTAATAGAGTGTATTCCAAAGCTTCTCTGAAACTTAAAATACATTATTATATACTTGAAATGTGTATCACCATTTGTAGCATTAGTTATTTTTGATTTATCATAGTTGTTATTGTCTAATAATTCCAGTTAGGTCTGGGAATATGAATTCTAATAAAAGACCACACGAAGCTGGGCTCATATCTGTAATTGTAGCTTTTTGGAGGATGAAATCTGAGAATCCTGGTTTTAATACAGGCCAGGCAGGAAATGAGTTAACACTCCTCCTATCTCCAAGTAAATCCCCAAAATTCAGAAATGAGCTGTGGTTCATGTGATAGATCAGTAACCTTAAGCCTTGAGTTCAAGCTCAGGACCAGCAACCCCCTCTCCCAGTCCCATCCCGCACATATACACAAAGCAACACTGAGTTACTAACAAGTTTGAGCATGACAGGGAAAACCATAGTTTTGATCTCAGCTCATTTTAATGTCAGTATTAATATACAAAAGAAAAGACAGAAGTGCATAGGAACATATATAATGGAAGCATATCAAAATGAACTCCAAGAAGTGGAAACATGAGTTTCTTATTATGTCCTGTATACAGTTATTTCTTTTTTTTCTGTTTTAGTTTTCTGTACACTTTGTCTTGTATACAAGTTTATCTTCTACGTGGAAAGGAAAAGGAATCACAGAAACAGCAAGACAAACGATGAACGAATGTGACAATAATGCTCATTAGACATTATGTTGGAAATGATCTATACAGTTTGGTGGGGGTGGGGGAGTAGGAAGGAGTAAGCAGGATAAAATGAGTGAGGCAGTAACAGTGTTTAAAAGGAAATGTACTCATTATTTTATTTATATAACTGTGACACCCCGTCCATCACTTTTTCAATAAAGATGTTTTTTAAAAGAAGAAGAAAAAATAGTGTTCACTAAAGAAGCCCAGAGTTTTCCTCATTGTGTGAGTCAATGTGAGCATAGACCTTTTTGCTTTAAATGAGAAAGAGATGGCCTTCTGACTTATTTTGTCCTTTACAATATGGAGGTCAGTTCACAGGTGATGGGAACTTGTAATGTTTCCATTCAGCAGATGATGGCAACAAATCTGCCACCCTGTATTTCTGAGGGCCTGAATTTGTTGTTGTTGTTGTTGTTTGTATCCATGGGCAAAACGTTTCACAGCTTTCCAGAATGACATACACACTGCTGGTAATTACATTCCTAAAATGGAAGGGGAATTAAAATAAAAGCCTGAAATGTTGAAGGAGGTGGCAGGTTTTTGGAAGAGTGTATCAGCAATTTGAAACATGAATAATTAATTTTGTCTTAAGATTAAGTTCAGCCTGTGTTTATGATCTGCTGAAAGGGGGAAAAACATCTAATAGGTTCTAAATAAATTCAGTATCAATTTGAACTATTAGAGGAAGTTAAATCAAAATAATTAGGATATTAAAATACTTTATGCATTTCCAATCACTGCCTTATTGAGGCCCTGGATCTTTTCCAAAGAACAATAATAGCATGAATACATTAGGATGTTTGCTTCCTTTAGAATGTGACAGTTTGCTCATGCACAAATGATTGAGACCTTGTAGAAGACACAAAGTCAGATAGATGTGTTGACATATTCAAGGGAGTTGGCACTATATAAATGATGAATTATTTCCTACATATAGATTAAAAACTGTAGTAGCAGCTCACTGTTTAAAGGGTTGAACTGGAATATTTGTTATTTACAGTAACTGCTAATTTCAAACTCCTGGGAAGGAAGTCTTTCTGTGACATTTTCAGTGACTACAGAAGGAATTGGTAAATTGGAATGAGATTAAAATGAGTTCGAAGAGGAGCAAGAGTTTGGTCTTTTGTTTATTTGGTGTTATAGCTTTAAAAACTCAGTGTAGATTCAATGTTGATCAAGGAATTCTTTCACTGTATTATAGTTATTAAGATTACCCCCCCCACACACTCCCAGCTTCCTCCCTTCCCTTCATGACATGCCTCCTAGAAGCTTAGCAGAGGTGGAAATCAACACATACTCAAAGGTTTGAAGATACGCATGTTGACATTTTCTGAAGCCAGTTAGAACTTTCCTATAGTTAACTTTCTAACTTTCTGACTCCCATAATGAAATATCTACAAATATTTGAGAACACATGAACTCCAATTTGATTGTGAGACTTGATGGAACAGGTGTCTGAAAGACTTCTCTGAAATATTTTCATGCTCTATCATTTCATTATTATCTAGCTGTTACATAGTATTTTTTTGAAAAATATATTATTAACTGTTCAAGTATAAAAATAATTGGATAAATGGTTAACAGAACAACCTGATTATTATTATGGAAATATATGGCTTCTTTTTATTTTCCAGAGAAAGAAAGAGGCCAGACAGAATTTTGAATAGTTTATTCTTAAAGGGAAGAATTAAATTCAAAGCTTTTTGGAAAATCGGAAAAGATAAGTACTTGAAAAAAAGCATTTTCCCCTCCTAACAGTCATCATATATTTCCTAGTGATATTATAAATAATTCAGCAAAACAACAGTTCAAAGGAACTCAATGAAATGATTAAAAAGCTAAAAAGTAGTTCAACATTATTCTTAGTAAAACTATAAAAAATATTTTGCATCCTAAGGAAAATGAGTAAAAGACTTCTCTTTCACTGTAGTTTTTCAATGAACTTTCCTTTGCTTGAAAATACACTTACTTGTTGGTGATACTAATGCAAATGTGATCATTCCATGTCTCATTAGGAAGGAGTTGCTATGCTTTCAAAATATATTTTCTTTTTTATCATTTAACTTTTATTATCATGGTGATGTATGGGGGAGTACAGTTATATTCGTAAGATAGTGAGTACGTTACTTCTTGAACATTGTCACCCCTTCTCATCCTTTTCTTCCCTACTTGGTGGCACATGGCCTATAATCCTAGCTTTGCAAGAGGCTGAGATCTGAGGATTTCAATATGAAGACAAGCACTCCAACACTCAAGTACTATCTCCAGCCTCTTTGTTTCTATTTTATCTTTGAGACAGGGTCTGTCTGTCTAATTTTTCCTGGGCTTCCTTTTGCCTTCCTCTTGTTTCTCTGTCTGAGGAAGAAGGATATAGATTAGTAACTCCATGTCATTCTATGTGCTCAGTTCTTCATGATGATACACACATGACCGTACATGCATACACACATACGAAAGCACCCATACACACATTCTCTCATCCTATCATGCAAACACTCACACACACAAACATTCTCTCACACACATCCTCTCACATTCATGCTTTCATTTTCATAAAAACAATGGCATCAAATAGGCATCAGTTTTCCAGAATGTTCAAAATACCTCAAAGAGCTCAGCAGGTTCAGTATATGAAATGGTTTATTGAGACTCCCACAACAGAATTGTGAACAATCTAAGACAGAGTCATAAAAATGTTCTTCATTTCATTTATAAAATAGAAGCATAGAAGAGAGAGACGTCTCATAATGGCACTGTTGCAGGGAGGATATATTTTAGCCCAGGAGGAGATTACAGATGGTCAGCAGTGAGAGTCAGGATCACCACCATCTTGACTGAATTTTAATCCTAGCCCCTCTACAAGATTAATACAAACTCTTCCTAATCTATTGCATGAAGAATAAATACATTTTAGGCAGCCATAATGATTTCAATGTTAATGCTTTTGCTTAATAATGACTTCTAAGTAGCTGAAGTCATTTTTCCCCCTTCATCATTTAAAATCATTATCACTCAAAAATATACAGGCAGGTTCAAGATAAACTGATTCAAAGCTACCATGACAAAATGCATAATAGCTAATAGAAATAAACTCAAGCTATGACAAGGTTTGGCTCTTCAATATCCTTGCTAAATTCATCTCTTCAAGTAAATACGTTTTACATTTTAGAGTGTTTAGCACAGTGCACAGCATGGAATACAGCTTTACTCATTTGACTATAATAGCAATATTACTTCTGTTATCATTTCTGTCACCATAGGCAGCAATTCTCCTCCCAGACTGCACTGCAAAACCTGCACATTCAATTTATCTTGGTCATTAACCTTTGCGGAGATGGTTAGTACTGAACTCAGGACACTGACTGACAGGTCATAGTTGGACAATAACCTCTGGACAGCTAATGAATGTCAACAACAATCACCATGAATCTATTTATTTGCTGCCAAAGACTTTAATTTACTGTGTTAAATGACAACTGTAAAAGATTGTCAAGCTAAATTTTCCCCATCAACTGTAAAGCATTAAAACGCAAATTACATTTTGAAAGCCCACATTTATTATTCTTTCTTATTTCTTTTCTTTCCTCTTCATGTTCCCTGAGGGAGCAAGAGAAATTGTTCAAGAGGGGCCTGCCTTTGAAGTTATTTTAATCTTTATTCTATCTAGTCCTTTCCCAGACTCATTTAATCTCCTTGATTTTTAAGTCATGACCATATCCTCCAGATACCAATTCCTGACAACCTTCCAAAGAATTGTTCATTAAAATCTAATTTTTACCTCCTAATGTTGGCTTTTTAGCTAATGAAATCAGCAGTAATTATAAATATCCATCTTGCAAAACCTTGGAATTACTGGCATTTATATATGAAGCCAAGAAGTGACAGAATGATATTAACATTGAAGTTAGTTCTTTCCTTTTCATTTCAATGAAGCCAGGATATAGTTATGTATATTTAAGCCAAAGAACCTCATTTAGCTTATTTCAATATTTTTACTCTGTCATTAGAGCTCTTTGGAATGGTACTCAAGGGATGCCACATCTAATTTGAACTTCATGGCAGAAAAGACATCAGGACACTTTAGATTCATTATTTAGCTAGGTGATCTGAAAAGAAAGATAAAAAGTTCCTGTGATATTGGGCTCTGATTTACCCAAGGTGCCCTGTAGTGATAACTTCTGTTCAATTTTTCTCGTCTCGGGTGGGTGGAATTTTATCAAAAGGACCAATTATTCTTGAAAAGTTGGAACATATCCCTGGATGCTGAGTTTAAGCCTGGCCTAAGCAAAATAAAAAGCTCTACGTTTCACTGCTGCTACCAAAGCCAGACAAGACTGTGCATCAACCCATCACAGAAGGATATCTGCAGAAAACTCAAAGCTGACCTGGCTGTAGCCTTGTAGGTCCAGCAGTAAAGGGCAGATCACAGATGGGGAAGTTCCACAAAATGAAATCTATTGAGGCAGCGGTTGGAAGGAGTAAGAGACAGTCTGCAGTGTGGAAAGAGAAAATTATCCAGGGAAAAATTATCTTGTGTGGGAAAGCAGCAAAACTGTGACTCAAAGCTTAGTCTGTTTTGATTCCAAATTCACTTTATTGTCTGTGGGTCTTCGTTTCATTTTCTTCACAATGAGATGAATAACACCTACTTCAATGAAACTCTTCCAAAGGTTAGATATTAGCCAAGATTTATCCAATACTCTCTCGATGCCAGTTTTCCGTTTTCATTTAATGCCAATTATGCCCTGAGGGCTGCAGTGGGAAATGAGATGGTGTTCTTTAATGATTGAATAAAACAGCCCACGAGAACAAAGCACAAAGTGAACTCCACAGTACACAAGCAGATAGCTCACCTTCAGCTCCCTTCGCTGAGTCTGAGGCTTTAACTCATGGAAATGTATCCTATCCATGTCTCTTTACAGAACATTGAAGAAGAAATACAAACTTCTGGACCCTTGCAATACTCTTCTACTTAGGAAGAACAATTAAGCTGACAGCAACCACGGGGGTGGGGGCAGGAATAAATACAACCATTAATTTGGATGAACGTAAGTTTTATTCTTTTAACATAAAATGTGAAAAGACTGAAACAGGTTGATGTGCTTCCTGTCGTGGCCCCCCAAAATAATTGAATCTCAAACACCTCCTGTGCTAAGTCTGATGGTTTTTTATTCCATTTTGAGTGGAAGTTTATGCTACCTAGCCATCAGATAGTCATAACAAAAAGCCCATCTTGTCTTTACAAATTGAATATATTCTGCATTTCATTTTGCTTACATTTTCTTACTTTTCTTAAGGATTTGGATACAATTTATTGAGAGTACACTTAAGTTAGAATCCATGGCTTTTTTAAATTTTTTCTTTTTCTGTCAGTCCTGGGGCTTGAACCCAGGGCCTGAGCACTGTCTTTGGGCTTTTTCATCAAGGGTAGCACTCTACCACTTGAGCCACAGCACAATTTCTGGCTTTTTCAATGCACATGGTACAGAGGAATTGAACCTGGGTCTTCGTGCATGTTAGGCAAGCACTTTACCACTCGGCCAAACTCCCGTCCCCAAATCCATGGTTTTTAACCTATCAGTCCTTGAGATTTCTTTTACTGCTTCTATCATTCCCGAAAAGGGGGTTCATTGCAAATACTGCATTACTCAACAATTTCGCATATATCAATATTGTTCTAACATTAATTATGCAAAGGGGTTTCATTATGAAAGGTAACTACCCACATATGATATAATGTAATCAAATGTTCTCACATCTGTATTGATCTTATCAGTACCCACATATGATATAATGTAATCAAATGTACTCACATCTGTATTGATCTTATCAATATTCATTAACATACACTCATAAATTTATGAGATTAAAAAAGATAACGGAGCCAATTTTTGTTTTTCTTTTGTTAGAAGAGGTTAGAGTTGATTTGGGAAGACACAAATGACAAGTGAAGCTAAATTACTACAGAGAAGTGAAACGTATGATTAAAATGATGATTATCCATTAATATAACCTACATGCTGGGTGCTTGGCACTTATACATATAAAAATTACATAGGCCCTTTAAATGGTCAAAGGAACTGCTCTTTTTCCATCTAAAGTGGGACGTTAGAAATGAGAAGCAATCATGTGGCTTGTCAAGGTCATTGTGACCTTGTCAAGTTAGGTAAAGGGAGGTAAAATTGGAAGAAGTCACATCCTATGGTCCATGGTCTCTTTATTCTTCCAGATGGTCTCCTTCACATAAAGTCAGACTGGATGCCAAGGGGAAGTAAGCATAGAGTGAGATGAGCCAGGGAAAATTCAAGAAGGATGGATCTCATACTCTCCCAAACTATACTGTCTGGATTGTCAGTACCGACAATGACGTAACCCCCAGTACCATATGTTATTTAATAATTTGTGTATCTTAATAAGGCAACAGGATTTTTTCCAATAAACACTAATGTCTCTGAAGGCCTATGAATGGGGAATATGAGTGTAATTGTTGTGTAATATGAGAATATATCTGCAGTGGATATACTCACTGGAGGAGAAAGCCATCATGGCTATAAACATTAGTTTTCTGTTTTATAGTAAAACAATTCCAATATCCAGCATTGTTTCAGATCTGCATGTACATTTGGAAGGAAAATGAGAAAGTTGGTTTCTTTTTTCAAAATAAAATATTCTAAAGTAAGACCTAACATGGTGGTGGCTGCTCTCACATGTAATCCTCATTACTCAGGAGACTGAGATCTAAAGATCATAATTCAAAGTCAGGGCAGGAAAGTCCGTGAGACTCATATATCCAATTAACCACCAGGAAACTGGAAGTGGCACTTTGGCTTGAAGTGGTAGAGGGCTAACCTTGTGCAAAAAAGCTCAGGGATAATATCCTGGCTCCAAGTTCAAGCCTCAAGACAAAAAAAAAGAAATGTGTGTGTGTGTGGGGGGGGGGCTGTTCTAGCCATTCACTGATTCCTTTATATATATGCTCTAATTCTGGGTTAATGTATACAATACTTAAAATAAAAGAAAATGTGAAGTTTATAGTTAACTAAAAATTGAGCCCACAGGCGAGGTTTACTCAAGCCTCTGTCAATTAAGAGGACCAGACAACTAATTTCCATTGTAAATGAACTGGGTAACAATACAAGCTATATGCAATCTCAAAAGCAGTTATTAACAGGCATTCTGTAATGTCCAATAACAAAAATTCGACCATTAATAGACCACTTTGATACCATATTCACCTGAGAAGAGGCCACATGGTCAGTCCGCTATTTCACACTGATGAGTACCTTAATCCCCTTAATTTCCTTTTATTTGAAAAAAGAGTTTCAGATTGGAGTCATTCAATGATGTGAGCATGTAGTTCTGATATACTATGTAAATAGGCAGAATAATGTATTAATATATTTTATTTAATCATGCCAAAAATTTTTTTGTTAGATGGAGTGTCCAGGCACCCAAAAGAAAGTTCTATAAGTCCTAAATTCCATTTAGAAGAAAGATGTTTATATGGGCTTATCACAGCAAGTTTTCAAAATTATGATCTAGAATTTGCATAGTTTATTTTAGAAAACAGTTCATCTTTCAACAACTGAACTTTATAATGAGAAAATTACCAAAAGCTTTTAGCTACTTATGTCATTTAAGTTAAAAACGAATTCATGTATAACAGGCTATTAAAAAAAATCATTGATTACTTGACTTGACTACCAAAAACCCTTACAGACGGAGAACATTGTCTGGATAAAATATCACCCTGCAACCAGCCTGTATTACTGAAGAATGATTTTATGAAACTGCAGCATTTCAGGTAAGTACTGTTCTCCCCAAAGCATGAAGAAATAGTTCATACAAATAAATGGTAATGTTTTAGGACCATGGTAGCAAACCCTTGACAGCCATTTACCAGGCTCACACCAGTGCCATGCTCATATCTTAAATCCAAAACCTGAATATCATGGGATAATTATCCATGGATGGTTTTGTGAATAACATTTTCTTCAACGTCTAAACTAATATGTTTTAGCTAAATAATCTTTCTTTGTAAAAGGACAGTTAGACATGTTAGAAAAGAGTCAATGGGAAAATAATGAATATGGAAACCATAGCTAGGTTTAGGTTGCTGTATATCGTTTGGAAGATTAATAACAAATATCGTAATTGTTTTTATTCCCTTATCCTAATGTTTTAAGTATGGAGCATTAGGGGTTATTTTCTTGATTGCACACACTTGTTATCCCAGCCACAGAGGAAAGAACAGTGACTGGGCAGGAAGTACAAGCAGGAATATCATTGCCCATACCAATTTGAGCATAAGGTATGACCATACCTGAAAAAGGATGAAGTCAAAAGGGGTTGAAGTATGGTTCAAGGCCAGAGCAGATAACTGCTTCAGACCCTGAGTTCCATCCCCAGAATCCTTCTCCCCACCCCCAAACAAAGATTTATATAAGTGATGGGAAAAAATCAGTAAAGATTATGATATGTCATTTGAATAATCTAATACTCAAATGGAGCAGATCTCTTCCAGACATTCTTCAGTCTTCATGATCCATAGGAGCCTGGATAAGGATTTGAAGAAGGACATTTTAAGTACATTTTTAAGAGAAAAACAGAACACAAAAATATATAAATTTGCACTCAAACTGGCAGACTTAAAGGACATATAATTTGTGATATCTGAAGCAAACCCAGGCCAAAGATAAGCTGATGATCTTAATATTGTGGTGACTACCTCCCATCGTGCTAGTGCAGACCCGGTCTCCAAAAAAAAAAGATGATCCTCATTAGTGAAATAATAATAATGCGTAGTGCTGTGTAAATTTTGTTTACTTGATTGCTGCATCTTAAGTAGCTCTCAATGCTCAGGGCCAATTCTACAGAAAATGTTCTGCATTGTGAAACACTTCTGGCTTATTTCTATATTCAATCTTTTCCACATACTTTTAACTTCTTTTTTTCTTTCTTTCTTGCATTTCTTCTTTAAGGCTGTTGAATGGAAATATAATTTCCTGTTTTAAAAAGTTCTTCTGTTCTTGCTACTGCATTCTCACCTGGACTTACAAATTCTGAGTCCCCATGCAGATGAATGAGCGAGGTTAGATTTCTAGCCCTGTGGTTTGAAGCTAAAGAGGATCAGATTTCACAGACCCATTTCATGTCCATTAGTGGGGTCGGGGAAGATGGGAGCCAAGACAGGAAAGTGAACTAGCCCCTCTGATCAAGATCATCCAGATGACTTTTCTTTGCACTTGACTTTCTTCCCTGTGGCTGTATTAACAGGAACATACACTTCTTACCTTATTCTTCATGTGCATGATGGGAGGAGATCCAGATGCAGACAGCACAAAATACAAAGCTCAGCCATAGCTAGGGGTGTGGTGAGGTACTAAGCAATTCGATGCTGACCATTAGATTATAAACTCTCTGAAAGTAACCATTGCCAGTGATCCTCTCACTCTAGTGTTCAACCTGCTGTTGAGGACTGATGGATTATATGAGGAGAACAAGACTGACAGTCTACTGTTTTTCATTCTCTACTTTTAGAGGCTAAGTCCCACACTGATATAACTTGTAAAGCAATTAAATAAATGATATTGGTTCAATGGTTACATCTTTGTAACAAGGAATTATGAGAAGCAGAGAAAAGAAAGAGAAGGACACTTAAGGGGAAATGAATGAAGGAAGGTAGAAATGTGAATAAGGAACAGAGATGAACAGGTTATAGAATAAATAAGAGGATTATTTCTCCTCTGCTGATACAGACATCTGAAGCTCAGGGTTCTTCCTGGAAGCCTCTTTTGTCTCTCTCTGACCCTCTTACTTTTCACCTGTCACTCCTCTTCCTCCCCCTTCCCCCCCATTTCCTAATCCCTCAGTATCCCAGTTATTTCCTGCCCTAGCCTTGTTTCGAACCCCACTTTCTTCACAGCCTAGAATGCCTTCTATCTCATCTCTTTGGGACCTCTTGTCTTGCATATTTGTGTAACAAATATGAATTAATGATTTGTTCACTATTCAGAGCTGTAGATAGGATGCAAACACTCCCAGAGTCACTTCTATTTGATTTAGTCCTGAGTATATTTAATTATTATAATTTCAGATATTTCTATCATGAGTGAGAAAATTCAGGTGACACAGTAAGAAAGATATTGTAAGCCTTCATAAACAAATAGACTAACAACATTTATGGAAGACATTAATAAGTCAACTTCTTTTGCATGTTATTATTTATTATTTCATCCAAAGCGTTTCTAAAAAATCCAAATTGCAACGTAACTGATTTTTCTAAACTTCTAAATTGCTTTTCTCTTCACAGAGAATTTTAAGACATGGTTTGGGTGGAGGGAGTTAAAGTATTCAATGCCCCCAAATCTGTCAATGTGCAGTATAGTCCCTCTATTTGCCTTCTAAATCCCAAATCATTGAAAATGTTTATTATGGGAATTTTGGAGAAAGGAAGCAGGGATTTAATTTGTTCCTCCTAAACATAGAAGTAATGGTATATTGCTATATAACTTGAATTCTTTTCTTTTTAAGGCCTTTAACTGAAGCATGAATTCAGGCACTTGGCACAATATCTTAGCTTTTGCCACTCAAGGTCTACACTTTCCCACTTCTACATTTGGTGTGTGTGTGTGTGTGTGTGTTAATTAGACATAAGGCCCTTATAAGTATTTCTGTCAGAAATAGTTTCCAAACTTGATGCTCATGTCGCAGCCTCCTGAGCAGCTAGGACTGCAGGCATAATTGGAACTTTGTGAAAATGTATATGATATAAAAATCAATGCTAATAAGTTCTTTAATAAAAAAGATTAACCAAAGTTATCAATTTTTCAAAGTGATCTCTGTCAGTCATCTAGAATGTAATATAGAAGAGCCAGGGGTGGGAAAGATCTCCAGTTTCTGGTAAGATGAGTTTGCTAAGAGAGACTTAGCAAACAGGGAGATTGAAAGATCATGATACACCCCAAACAGAGAAATTTCCATTATTTTGGTATATAGGCTAATAGACAAAGATAGGGACTAGAATAATGTAAGATAGGGATTAGAATAATGTAACAAAGCCAGAATTAAAGCACAAAACGGAAATGAAACCAGAGGAATTATTTTACATCAAGACAGGGAAATCAGGATAAAAAATACGGTGGAGTATTCTGTCAATAGGACACAGTATCCTCTAATAATTTGCTCCATTCGTTTTGGAGAATATTTTTGAGTCTCAGCCTTCTACATAAATAAGTCTCTGGCTGTCAGGATATTTTCTTTTCTTACATAACTTAGATAACTTAAAGAAAACAGTACTTTAAAAAAGACAAATGGAATTCCATTTGCAAATGAATCAGAAACAATGCCAACATGTCAGAATGTTAAATCTCAAGCAGAAAGATGGAAGACATTTGCTTCATAATTACAGGAATTCTGGTGACATCTTTGAGTATTAATTGCCACTGCTGAAGAAATGGCTTGTTAAAATTGATTTAGTTGAATTTAAGACACAGTCCAAGAGCTGGTAAATGGAAGTGATGTGATTTGTACAGGAGATAATATTAAGAGAAATAGATTGCTGTTCATGAGGGGACTTCTTAAAATACACATAAAGAGGTCCTGATCTGAAACAAGTGAGTTTCATCATAATACACAATTGGGAATATGCAATGTTTTGAGATCCATTGATTGATTGATTGATTGATTTGTTGGCTGTAGGGCTTAAATTCAGAATCTGGGCATGGTCCTTGAGCTCTATTGCTTAAGGCTAGAGTTCTACAACTCTGAGTCATAGCTCCACTTTGGTTTGAGAGGTTAATTTGAGCTAAGAGTCTATGGGGACTTTTCTGCCCTGGCTGGCTTTGAAGCAGGATCCCCAGATGTTTGACTCCTGCATAGCTAGGATTACAGGTGTGAGTCACCAGTGCTAAACCATTTTTGAGAATTTTTTTTCCTCCAGAGTTATGGTCAAAGGAGTAGAGATGAAATTTTCTTACTTTTATTCTTTTTTTAGTGATAATAGTGTACAGCAAGACTTTTTAACTCAAGAAAGGAAATGCATTAAATGATCTTTATTTAAAAGTTCCTAGCTAAATGCTGGTGGTTCACCCCTGCCTCTAATCCTAGCTACTCAGGAGGCTGAGATCTGAGAATCATGCTTTCAAGCCGGTCCAGGGACAAAAGACCATGAGACTCATATCTCCAATTAACCACCAGAAATTCTGAAGTGGCACTGTGGTTCAGTGGTAGAGTTCTAGCTAAAATGCTCTGAGACAATGCTCAGACAATGCCCAGGCCCAGAGTTCCAACCCTTCAACACACACCCCCCAAAAAAGTTTCTAGATTTCAATATGGATAGATTAGCATATATTTACACTCAAGATTTCTGAGAAAGTTACAAGATAACTCTTGTGTATAGCTTGCTAATAGAGATGAAAAGATTAGTGCAATGTAAAGAGAACATATGTCAAGCTATATATCCTTCCTTCTCTTTTTTCTTTCGTTCTTTCTTTTGTTCTTCTTTCTTTCTTTCTTTCTTTCTTTCTTTCTTTCTTTCTTTGTTTGTTTTCCACTTTTCTTTCTTCCTTTCAGATAAGATATTTGCTTTAATTCACTATAGTATTTGTGTGTGGCTCTTGCTTAGAGTTAATGTGAAAGGTGAATTTCTGGTGACTTCTGTAATGTAGGAACATTCACAGGCAAGGTAGAACATGTTAAGCTTTCATGCATGACCCTGTTTACCTTTGCATATTTTTAAAAATTAAGAGCTATAAGTCCTTCCTATGTAAACCCTTTCCTAGTGTTTTAGGGTACTCCAGATGTCCTTTGGTTCTTGGGAAGTGTCTAAGATTAGGATACTTCCCTAAGTGTGGCTGAACCCTGTAGAATAAGATGATAGCAAATATGTTAGGAAAGCATAAGTCTGCCTTAAGGAATGAAGGGAGCAAGGGGATGCATCCATTGCCTAAATAGAGACAGTGTGCTTCAAAGGGAAAGGAAAAGGGCCAAGCTTTCATCACTTAGGGTTTTATCCAATAGGACAGTGTTTGTGAATGATCCTGAGTGCCTTCTTTCCAAATGGTTTGTCCACTGAGCGGAGGCTGGGAGCTATTCATCAGTGCATTTACTTTTCTTCTTTTCTCATTTGACCCTGTCTGGCCTTCTACATATAGCCTGGGTATGGAGACTGGTATCCATGATGAAGAACATGAACTCCAGTAGAATGGTTTCTTGTAAAACTAGTTCACATCTGTATCTACCTTTCTCATATAGAAAGCCCAGCACGGACTTGCTGTCCTCTCCAGGTTTCATCATGCTGATATGATTTTTAAGGTTTCTCCTTTCCTCTTCTCCCTTTATTTCTATCACACATCAGATAAGATATTAAATCATTTAAGAACTGAGGTAATATATCATTTTCTATTCTCTTATTGACAAGCAAGGGAAATTCAAGTCCTAGGATCCTAAGAAATTAGAAGCTGAAACTCTTGAGAGTAGCTGGGTTCTGAGAAACAGCTTGATACAAAGAATCGCACCTTCACATTAGAATTTGGGGAAGACTCAGTATTTGCCCTCTTTAGCCAAGACAAAACTGGATGTGCAAGTTTCATTCCTTTAGCTCCCTAAATATTAAGCTGAACTATGAGTCAGCAGAAATTTAACAGAAAAAAGTGCCTTTTTAACCAAATTCAGTTTAAATTTCTTTTCTTTCTTGGAGCCTATGATTTGACCCATCCTCAGCCTGAGACATCCAACGATCTGTCCTTATTAGCCAGGGGTGAAAAGGCTAGCCTCAGGGCATAACATTCTGTGATCTGCTATCCATTAAGCCAAGGGTTTCCTGGACTTTCCCTATCTGGGTCCTTCTAAAACTTGTTCACTTTCCTGAATAAAAGAAAAACAATTGGGCTGACCATAGAAAATGCCTACATATACCTTAGGAGAGATTTCCCTTAATTGCAATAGGCTCCCTTTTCCAGTATTTCCTATCCCCTTCTCTAGCCCACTCTCCCACCCACCCTTTTGAATAGTCTTACGTTATTCAGCCTGCTTTTGTTTTCACTTGAAAAATCATTAACAATAAAATAAAAAATGAATATTTAGGTACAAGGCTTCCTAGAGCAGGCCTATAGTCCTAGAACTCAGGGAACTGAACCAGAAGGATTTTAAGTCCAGCTTGGGGCTACATAGTAAAACTATTATGAGTAGTAGTAGTATTAGTATTGTTATTATTATTATTATTACTAAGCAACTAAAGGATATAAAATAAAGGACCAAGTGCACCCCAGAGAAGACTGAGCATAGTAGAGGTAAGAAGACTAAATGGAGTGTCCATTCAGAGCTCCACGGGGTTATGATCAGATGTCTATACTTTCTGTAATTGAATTATTGCCTCCAAAAGGTCAATTTCAGAGTCGTGGAATCAATTGGACCTTGCCATGAAATGCTGAGACCTTATTGTATAGAAATGGTGAGAAATGAGGCCAAGCTACATATTATAAACAAGACAGGCAAGTCCTTTGTACTGAGACTTCAGCTAAAACATGTCAACTTGGGGTCAAGGAACTAGCACTGACCAGAACTGTCCAGGTTGTCTGCTTGGACAAAAGAAGCCACATAATTTTTAACCATTCTTTAGAGGGCATAGTAATTGGTAAGTTTCCATTATTCATAGGCACAGTTTCAAAAGACTTTTCTTTGGGCAGATATCTTGGCATGTTTGTAGTGCTCAGTGACTTAACCCAGAACTTGCTGCGTCTGCCTGCTGGAGTGTCATCATCTTGAATACATATCATGGCCTTTTGCTTTAGTCTGAACCTTATGGTAAGTGAGGGGCTGTAGGTGTTTGAGCTGTTAGGGAAGCACAGGAAGTCAGTGGAACACATATCTATCTGCTCTGTAAGGCAAAAGGAAATTTTGGACCAAGCATTTCTCAACTTCTCACCGTGAGTTCAGGAAAACCTGAGTAGGTTTGAAGTCCAAGGGTGAGGCAGCAAAACAGACATGATAGGAAGTCAGATGTGAAGCATTTATTTTTACTTTACTCATGTGACAGATACTTCTAGTCATCAGTAAACAGTCAATGATTGATGCTATACACGTTTCTACCAAGTAACCTAGGCATGTACTACCATTAACCCATATACCATACCATAAGTGTTCCGCACAGTGAAGCTAGTAAGCAATGCAGGACATTGATCTCTGGTGTGAATTTGCCAAGTACAAAAGTAGTGATTTTTTTGGTCAACTAAGAATAAATGCTGTGATTTCGCTATGACAGCTGTCTGACATCTGAGCTCATTCTGCCAGTTCTTGACTGCATTTTAAGGACGAGATTTCTATTTTGCTACAAGTTCCCCTTTGTCTTTGTCACTTGTGTGGACTTAGGAAATCCCACTATTTGTAGCTTGTTTTAGTCTGCAGGGGCTTCTGTTATGAAAACATTCCTGTCTTGTGGCCTAGTCTGGTGTTTTATGACAAGTTATTTAGAGCTTGCTTTTAATGGGGGTAACAGGTTAAAAGCACAGAGTCACTTGTCTCATGACCTTCTTGTGGTGGTGGTAACTTTTTCCAGCTTGAAATGAGCTACCACAAGACACACACATAAGTAACTCCAGCTACAAACTGTAACACAGTTCATATAATCAGAGATAAATGGTGACTCACATAAAAGCAGTGATCTCGTTCTTCATGTGAAAGAGCCCAGGATGTGAGAGTCAGTAGTTTACTGATGGCATGACATTTCTGTAAGAACTTTGAATTTGAGAGGATTACAGATGCAATCCTTGGATATTCTTGTATGCCAGAGATTTTTCATAGCTAATCTGCAAAGTAGCCACTTGGTGTCACTTTAACATGTATGTTTTCCTTTTTTGTTAAACGGCAATAACAGCTTCACAGTCACATTGATGAAAGATAATTCTTTCTACATGGATCTGGGGAGGTTTCCCTAGAGTATACTATCAGGCACAGTCATTTCCAAGCTGGTGACTCTGACATCCATGGATGATTCTTCTGTGTGCATGAAACATGAAACATAGATTAAATTCTTGACCATTTCATGCTTTATTATACAATGGTGTAGAATTTTTCTGGTCTTTACATTTTCTATCTTTTATTTTGGCAGTGTACTCTGGTGGGCAAGATTATCAGTACTTTTCCTTCTGTGGGGAATGTATTTTATTTTAGTATTTAACAACTAAGCTGGACTTTGATCTGTAGGATTACACTTAATTCTTTTAATGAATGCAAAAAGACTTTAGAAAACTTCTGTGTGTGTGTGTGTGTGTGTGTGTGTGTGTGTGTGTGTGTCTGAGAAACAGAAAGGAAAGGAAATGAGGACACAGAGACACAAAGGAGACAGAGACTCAGACATACATTGCATATGATAATGTATCATAGAATGCTTGAAAGTATGCCACCTAGTAACTCCCAGAATGCAACATTTAAATGGCTGTGCTTATTAGTATCTCATGGATTCTCACAAATAATGATAAATAAGTTTGTGCTTTGCTAAATTCACGTACGTTCCTATTGACATTACCAAAGAAAACCCCCAATTCCTACTTGCCATAGATCTATATTCATATATGTCTAATATATACGATTATTTCAAAAACATGATTTCCTATAGCCCTCAAACAACCTGAGGTTATAGAGCCAGTATGATTATCTTATCCTTTACTGGCAACACAACAGTCATCAATGCACTAATAAATACCTGCAGTGTAAAGTCTTGTATATGTTCCACCAAGATTCATGTAGATGCTAATCTTGCTGACGCCATAAAATTGGCAAGGAAGAAGCCATTCATTAAACTTCTCTATCTCTGTCTCTCTCTCTGTCTCTGTCGTTGTCTCTGTCTCTGTCTCTCTCTCTTTCTCTCTATTTCACACATATGCATACACACAATACATGGTGGCTGCATATACAATAATGTTCAAGTCTTGGGTCTTGAGAGCTTGATGTAATGCTTACAGTACTGTCCTTGTGACAATCTGAATCACATGTAACTACAACTGCTGTGGGAAAAAGCCAGCAGGAGATCCACAAGAATCCTGTTCAGCCTAATTTTTAACATCAGGATTGTTCTTAATATCATGACCTACCGTGCCAAAGCCTCTTGCAATAGTTTATTAACCTGTCAGAATCTTATGTATGAATAATAATGAAGATACTGCTTTGCAGAAGCATGTATTGGAGAGTTTTTCTTGCCCTAAATGTTATCTTACAGAATATAATCAAATGTAGCAGCAGCACCAATTCCTACCTCCATGATTTCTGTTTATATTCCCTTAGCAACTTGATATTAGTGCCCAGCAACCATACAAAAAGTAGCATTGGATTAGCACCACTGACTTGGTGCAAGCCAGGCAGGATTTCTTTCATGCTCTCAGCAGCGCCAGGTGTGTGCTCTATCAGCAGGAATTTCAAGAACAGTGTCAGTTACCCTGGCAGAACAAACCTAGATTGACAGACAGTGTCACACTTCCGCTTCTCAAGGCACTAAGGGGGCTTTTGTGTACCATTACTCACCTTTAAATAAAATATAGCTAATGTTAACACTCAGGTTTGTGATAAGATGAATATCATTGATGTTTTCTCTATCATAAGACAGCCAACATATTCTAGAAACCCCTAGAGAAGAAGATCCATCATATTTAATAGGAAATCACTGTCATCCAAAGATTGGGTATGTTCTTGATACACTCCTCTGCTTTCTGAGCATCCTTAGAATAAATAAACGAAGTAAAGGAATTCATGGTTTGGTTAGGAAGGCTAAAATGTACACCATAAGCAGAAAAAATATTCCATTACTGGGGTTTGAACTTTGCTTTTTCATTCTAGGCTGCTGCTCTCCCACTTGTGCCACAGCTCCAAATCCATATTTTAGTAGTTAATTGGAGATCAAACTTTGACTGGACTTTCTTGCCCAGACTATTAACCAGGATCCTTAGATCTCAGCTTCCTGAGTAGCTAGGATTAAAGGTGTGAGCCCACCAGCACCTGGAAAGAAATATTTGTTAAAAATAAAAATGGATCCAAGCTAAATTGATAAAGGAAGAATTTGTACATATGTGGATGGTAAAATAGGTATTTACATGGTTGGAAAAGGAACAGCTACTGTCTTTGGGGGGCACAGTATGGTCAAGGGGAGACCTTAAATTAATTTGATTTTGACCCTATAATATAGAGATGGAAATGTGCTAAACAGTTGGATGAAAGGAGCATAAGCTTGTCACCATAATGACTATCCAAATAAATTGAATTAGATCCCAATTTGTTACTTTGTGGTAACAGAATTTCATACCTACTTTTTGCCTTCTGTCTTTACCCAAGTTGGCATGTCCTTTGACCATACCTAAGAAGGAACAAACATGGAGAAGATCTGAACCCAAACCTAAGACTAAATCCAAGGATCAAATAACATGAACTGAAACCTAGAGATAAGAGGAATACATGTGTATTTTTATAAGCCAGTAACTCATTGATTTTTTGTAAAAGAAAAAGTTGGTTGGTATGGAAATGATGGTTATTTCCCATATATTTTAATTTAGAAGGCAGAAGATGATAGCTTGTGCCTAAGTAATCATATTACTCAGCAAATAGGATGTAGTGTTTTGAGAGAAGTAGCAAGTATTCTCGTAAGCAGGGGACAACTAAGAGGTGAGAGGTCTCAACTTTCTGAAGACTTTACAAATCTTGTGCTCCCAGGGAAGGGTCAGGTTTTGGTAGAGGGGCTAGGGAAAAGTGAAGGATCACCCTGGACTTGAAACTCAGAAATCATCCAGAAAGTAAAGAATTGTATATATGGGAATGGCATATTCAGTTTCTAGTGATGCTAGAACAAAATACAATGAATGCTGTAACTTAAAATAATCCTTTTTTTTTTCATCATAAGCACTGTAGGTCAAAAGTGGAAGTATAACCCTCAAGGTCTTCTCAAGCTAATAGCAAGTTGTGTCCTGAGTTGTACTCTTTTGGACCCTCTGGCTATGTAAGTACTTGACATACTTACAGGTTACTGAGATTGCAGGTCACATATAGTTCCTCTTCACAGTTGTAGGACAGAAGCCCCTCTCTGCTTGTTGGCTCCCAACTATGGCTGTTCTTTGCCCTTGGTGGCTGCTTGATTCCTCTGAAGGTTTCCTTACCATCCATGTTCAGATGTGGTGTGTCAGTGGATTGAGTCTGTCTTATCCTTCCTTTGCCCTTTTCCAGAAGATTTCTCTCTTTAACACTTTTGCCTTCCTGTTCTATAGTTCTAGAGTTCATTTGATTACATTGTACCCATCAAATAATCTGAAATAATCTTCCCGTGTTAAAGTCAGCTGATTAGTAATATTAATTCTGAATGCAAAGTCACCTCACAGCAGTACCTAGATTAATGTTTGATTGAAGAATCAGAATCAGAGGGTGCAAGAATCTGGGGTGGATGGAGACTATCTTTAGAATTTTGCTAACCACAGGTGGAACAAAATAGAGCTAGTCCTATTTCAATAAAATAAGCCTAGGTAGATAAATGAGGATTTGAAACCAAAAAGCTTTATATTGCCAGGATTAAAGAGATAGGCAACCAACTTGTATTAGGGAATTCAAGGTACCAGAATTGTTCATTAGATTCTGTGACTGCAGAAATAGCAGCATTTTAGATTGTTTGGGAGAAATTTAAGGAAGGAGACATGTCAGTTTATAGATAATTGCAATGGTCAACTATCACTTCAATAACACTTTAATTTTTCATTTTTGGTAGTAAACAGAGTAAGAGGGGACAGATATTAAAGCCGATCAGGCTCAGTTCAAGAAGATGTTAGGCCCTGAGTAATTAAAATGGAAATTAAAAGGAGGGGAGAGTGGTCACAGATGGCTATGATTGCAAGCATCACTGATTAGGAGAAAGTAATACTATTAACTGAAATTGAATATAAAATGCCTGAGTAAAAGGTTAAAGTTCACTTGGTTGGTGTTTGAAAGGCGTTGCTCATCAGACAGCTAGAATTAATAAGGGCTAGCAATGCAGATGTGACGGAGACCTATAGAAACATAAACGTCAAAGATCAAGGAGAAAGATGATGGAGGAGACATGCTGGAGGAAATCCAGGAACTAACAACAAAACTTTAGAGTCCACATTTCCCCGGTAAATTTCTTCATGAAAGAAATTGAGGAAGAATAATAGTCGTATAAAGATACAGGGAAATTTCAGGGTTACCAAATAGAAGGGGGGGGACAAGAAAGAAGTGATAGGCAATGATGTATCTTGTTGGAAATCTAATTTATGCATACATTAGACATTAGGCATTAGAAGTTCATAATAGACAAATTTCCTTGAATTTATTAAAAGGTAATACAAACAAATGAATTATGATCCCAAAATTGCTGAAAACAACTGTCTCCAATGACTTTCACACTATTTCTGAACTACTGAAAAAATAAAAAAAACCCAAACCAAGCAAACAAGAGATGTTTAAATATTGCCCAGTAACAACAGGCCCTCATGCACAAATAGCTCTAGGCTTCAAAAATACCTCTTTCATTGTGAAAGAGTTGCATGTATACAATGTGTCACAGGGTAGATTTGTTAACTATTTCCAATGTAAAAAATAATTAAAAAGAAAATTATTAATTTCCTTTCCACTGACTAAAAGAAAGTACACAACTTATCTTCCAAACCATTTAAAACTTAATAATCACTTGCCCCTAAACCAAACACATATTCTTTGTTTGTTGACTATTGAGCATGAATAACAATTGAAAAAAGGTGACTGCTGAATGCTAAGTGAACATATTCCCAGGCTAATTTGATTTTCAGCCAATTTAATTTGAAAGTGTATACACGAAATAGAATTGTTCCCAAGAAATGCTTGGAATTAACTGTGCTACAGTTCAATATAGTCTGTTGTTGACATAAGTTTAGTTTTGAAAGCTTTTGTGATGGAATCTTATCTTCCTACTTTGGGATCTTTTATAGTGTCTATCCCCTTCCTTTCTCTGCCTCCCTTTTTCTCTCTTAAAAAAAGTCAGGTGAGTTTGAAATCTTGGCACTTCAAAAAGTATTTCTTAGGTTAATTGTGGAGGAGATTAACCAATACAAAAGAAAATCTTTTCTGTCTCTAATCAGTGAGGCTTGTAAAGGGACTTTGGTGATATGACTTTCAGGCAGGGGATATGACTAGCCAGTTTGTTCAGGTGGATTTTAATTAATTCTTCTTTGGTATTCCTTATCCTTTACTCACCCCATAGGAACTCTAGCTTCTAGAATATTCTCATTTTGATGAATTTTGAAGTCATCCAAGAGACTCTGTTTAGTTCAAGACATCATGGAGCACATACTTATTTTTTCTACCATGTCAGTACTTCCTTTACCACAAATGGTGGCAGCTCACAAAGAACTGAATGCCACTCTTCAAGTGTCTTTTCTTTTATCTTTTTCCATATATTTTATTGTAATTAATAGAAAGGTTACATTATATTCACCAAATAGAGGGTGCATTACTTCACAAACATTGAAACCCTTTCTCATGTCTTGGTCCCCATTTCCCTCCCCCCACCCCATTCCTCATTTTGTTTTCCCCCTTCCCTATCCGATTTCAAATAACCAAATACGCATATATCCAATATATCAGATAAAAAGGTGAGATACTGTAACAATATGAGATTACCAAGGGACAGCAAAAGAGATGAGAGAAAGCCTAGTACATGAAGAACAAAAATCACTTGTTATATGGCTTTTGTTTCTATATCCTGAAGGTCCTTTCAATTAGCATTTTTCTATAGGGCCTTATGTATCTAGGTTTTGTTCTATTGTAAATCTCTGCTAGGAGAGCCCAAGGTTTCTACGGATTATGACAAATGAGGGAAACCATTGAGCCTAAGTTCCTTTGAGTCTGGCTTACTTCACTTAAGATGATTTTTTCCAAGTCTTTCCATTTCCTTACAAATGAGGTGATGTTGTTTTTTCTGACAGGAGCATAGAATTCCATTGTGTATAAATCTTGTTGATCCACTCATCAACTGAGGGTCATCTGGGTTGGTTTCATATCTTTGCTATGGTAAATAGTGCTGTAATGAATATCATTGTGCTAGTGGATTTAGTATGTCCTTGTTTCTGGACGATTGGGTAAATGCCAAATAGTGGAATTTCTGGGTCATAGGAGAGTTCTATGTTTAGTCTTTTGAGGCACTGCCATACTGCTTTCCATAGTGGTTGAACGAGTTTGCACTCTCACCAACAGTGTAGTAGTGATCTCTCCTGGCCTCATTCCCTCCAGCATCTGTTGTTTTCTAAGCATGCCAATGTATCTATCTAGAGACTTGTCTCTTAGTAGTTCTGAGCTATTGAGACTGCAAGGAAAAAGCATCTCCACAGGCTATTTCACCTCTTTTCACATGTCTCAAAACAAGACCCTTCCTTGTAAACAGAACTTTCTGCTATTTCCTGCAATTCTTTCCTTTATGGGACTCAGGGGCTGGAGGCTCTGTAACTTGTACTATCTGCCTAAGAATAAGATCCCAACTAGGCGGCTTTCATTCCATTTCTTCATCTATAAACTTCTGTTTTTCAGCCAAGAGAAATCTTATCATACAAATGTAAAACTTTCTAGACCATTAGCTATTTGTGTTAGCTTTCAATTTCATATTTTGATATTATAGACACCTATGAAAGAAAGATGTGACCATAAAATGTAAAATATATATTTATATATGTAGCTTTATAAAATGTACTAAATATAATTTTTGATAACATTATCAAGAAAAGTTTTGTGCTATAAAATATGATAACTTGAAAGGCAAATATAAAGTCAAAATAAATTTGCAAAAAATGTTTAGGCAAAGTATGAGTACACTAATACGCCAAGAGGACCTGCATAGACAGCCTACATGAAAAATGATGAATTCACATGCTATTTCAGTAAAGAAGTATCATTGTCTGGTAAACATATGAAGGTTTATCAAAGTGTCTAAATTCAACTATTAGGATGTTTGTCTCTGATTAAGCATGGAAGATCATAGTAAGTTATAATGTTGTGGGCAAAGTTATAGTGGAAGGGAGCTATTACACTATGCTGCATAATTATTACTTTCATGGCCAATCGTTCTTGTTAATTGTAGGGTAAGGAAGCAAAGAAGCCACATCTTGAGAGGTCGAATTCTGGAGTCTTTATTACAGCTCAAGGGGTTTGCGGGGGAACTTGCAAATATCCTTGATACAGTTAGGAAATTGAGCCATGAAGGCCAGAAATGGAAGAAAGAACAGGAACAATACCAACAAACCAATTCAGCTCCAATGGAGAGTTGAAGTGGGATGCCATGGTGTCTGGAGAACAGCCTGGAGACAGGAGGCAGTACAAGAACTTGAAGATATGTGTCATTGCTCAATGCACCTGAGCTGGTCCAGGCCTACCTACGGTCAGGGTTACAGGAAATGGTAACCTATCAGCCCAGTGCCCACCCTTGCCAAAATGAATTCAGTTGTGCCTTTCACGTGGGGGTGGGACTTCGGTTCTTCTAGGCACTCAGGCATGCCCACCATGTGGGAGGCAGGACTTCCTCTTCCACCACCATGAAGACAAGATGCCAGACCTTACCATTAATCATGTGGCCAAGGTGGCGTAAGCCAGACCTGACCATACTTGCTTCTTTAAGCCCAGTGGTAACTACATTTTTAGTGCAAAATTAGAGACAAACATCTGAGTATGATTTATCACGCTTCAAATGGAATCCAAGGGAAATGTGAAATAATACTAGACTGGCTCTTAGGTCTGTTGTTAACATGTTACCACAGATTTGGTGGCTTAAAACAAGAATGATTTTTGTTTTTAAATATAAGTACAGTAATGCTTTTAGAAAGGTATTGGTAGCTCTGCAACTCCTCTGGGAGTAACAGGAGAGACTCCATTCTTTGCATCTTTTTTTTCAGTGTAGCCTGTCTTGTGGCTGAGCAAACCCCATCCCTGTTTCCATGGTTGCATCACCTGTTCTGCTGCTGTGCTGTCTGTGGACATCTCTTTCAAGACACTGACCATTGCTGTGTTGGCCCAAGATTATTATCTCCTATCAAGATCTGATTATCTGTAAAATGCATTTAATCAAATAAATTAGTATTCACAAGACAGATTTGAATATGCACTTAGATTTCTTTTGAGAGTAACCACTTCTCAATTTATGATTAAGACTTTTTGAATTTATGGTGGTTAAAAAAATCAACATTCAGTGAACTTCCAATACCAATTCTTTGTCTTTTCTCAGGGCCCACGAGAGATGGTATGACGCTGTGTGTTGTCGGTACCATAGACTGAGATCATGAAAGTGACTAACCAATACTCTACACTGTGCGTGTTGCTAAACTCTGATAGATAGGAGGCTGATTGTGAAACAGATACTTCAATTTTTCACATTGTAAATTAGGCTTATTAGAAGGAAGGTTACCTGCATACAGGTGAAGAGTATGTGCATACTTATTTTGGTATATCTGTATGTTGTAAGATGCAACCATTAAAATTAGACCTAAGTGGCCCTTCCAAATATTAACTAAATATAGGAAGACATAGTTTTATGTGCTATAAAATTCCAATCTTGCAGAAAGAAATTAAAAGAAAATTAGCATCCTCAAACACACATAAAGAAGAAGTTCATGAATTTATATTGTGTTATACCAAAGCACTATTCAGGCTTCTTTCTGGATGGTGAGATTTAAATTTGCTTTTGTTTTATTTTATGTCAGCATATTTCTCTTATAACAAGAGTAAGCATTTGCTTGTAACACATAATGTATTTTATTCTGTTTTCAATTAAAAAGTGGAATAAATTAAAGCCAAGAATTATTTGGAAATTAATTGTAATGAAGCAAATTAAATAAAATGGATAAGAACAAAAAGATTTCACTAAAATACCAATGACACATAAACAAAGCACGAGTTTTCCATATGTTTGAACCAAATTTAGTAATATAATGGAAAAAAACATAATGCTTATATTTAAGTGTGTGATAATACAATGAATCTACATTTGAAAGAATATAAAATTACTGAGGGATAAGAAAAAAAGATGTAAATATTTTTAGGATAATGGAGGAGAATGGAAAGCGAATAGCCTTGATTTGATTGTCAACAGGCAAGAACTATTTACTGTCATTGAGGGACACAGACTTTCCATGGGCTTGGAGGTTGTGCAGGGACTGGATTTGAAAATAAATATGGGCTGTGTTTTCTTTGGGACCTAGGGCGATTGGCCAGGCCTGGAATAACTTGCCTGTGGACAGGCAGGTAGTCAAGCTTGTTCATGTATGACTCGTGAATAAGACACAAATCAACTCTTCATATTCCATCTATAGATACATAAAAGATTGAATCAAGAGTGGGATAGACTATTGTCTGAACACTAGATCTGAACCTCTACTACTTCATAGTAAGTGAAGTCATCCTGGGTACCAACAACATTAAATCATTCATCATTGAATAAATCCCATTATTTGTCTATCTTCCTATAATGGATTTTATAGTCTATGTTTCCCAAGTAAAAGTGTCTTTTAGAGGTAATTATGCATTTCTGTTATCCCAGTATTCATAAGGCTGAGGTAGGAAGATTATGAGTTTGAAGCCAGTCTGGAATATACAATGGAAAACAGTCTTCAAACAATCAAAGTATCAAGCAAACAAAAAAACTCACTGCAAGTGAATAATAAGATTGTAATAGTTCTGTGGCTCAACGAGGTAGAGCTATATTTAGAAGTAAATTTTCCACTTAAGAAATAGATTGAGTGTTGTCAGAGTTTTTTCCTGATCCTAAAATCTGTGAGGATCACATAAAAAATCTGATTTAACAAATAGTAAGAAATAGTGCTGAGGTTGTTGGTGTTTTGAAATTTATAGATGTGCCTCTGGCCTTGAGAATGACAAATAGAAATTGAGGATTGTACCTTAGCAAAGATGTTGAACCCATTTGTTTAAATGGACTTAAGCATGCACACTAGAGGTTTTCGTTATCTTTAAAGCAGAAAGACCACCTAAATGGTCAAAATGGCCTAACTGACATACTCCAACTTCAAAAGAATTTAATCCTCTCACAATTTCAGAGTCATCTCAAGGAGTCTCTTTAAAGATTACATTTTATTATCTTAAGCAGTCGTACAAACACGTTACCATTCTCCAAGTTAGTTTGTGAGTACGAAGCATCTGATCCTTTTATCATTCTCCCCTCCCCTTACCTGTGCCATCCCCTCTAACTTCAGACATTCGTATGATATGCACTGAAGATTATGATGGCATTCTCTCCTACCCCCGATCTTGCTATCTTCTTTCCTCTGTACTCTTTCACTTGATTCCTCCTAATACCTTTTAAGTGTCAGTTTCCTGGTATTCATTTTGTTGGACAATCAACAGCAAGAGCAAAATAAATCAGAAGAAAAGTTGAAAGGAGAAGTTTCATATAGGCTTTGTGGGTGACAGATTGTTTTCATTTAATTCTTTCTTCTACGCAAGAGAAGTTATATAAGCAGAGAAGTTTATTTTTACATTGCTTTCTTTTCCAGAATTGCTTGTCTGATTGGAATTAAATGCATAGCCTGAAAAATCCTGAGTATACAGCGTCCTTACAAGGCTAGTGAAGAGATGGTAGGTGATGCCTCCACTAGATTTGAGTCATGTCTGGCTCTGTTTGACTTTTCTTTCTTCATAAAGATCTCGTACTACTGGAGAATTAATCAACCTGATACAGTTAATGCTCTTTAGATGGTTTTATAACATTTATAAAAAGTATATTCCCCTGGTCCTTTAGAATTATATTAAACTCTATATGAAATTTATTAAAAGTTTAGAAGCAAAAGACATTAAAATATTAGGCTGATGCTCAATAAAGGATGAGTTTCTCTCTTCAAGCAGACACTGCTTATATTTGCAAATATCGTATTTACATGTTATTAGAAATTTTAGGTTTCAGGAGTCAGTATTTTAAAGATTGTACTTGTTCCAAAACAGTCATGGAGGGTTCCTTGATTCATGAGTAAAACACTTCTCTGTTGCATTTTCTTCAGAGAGCAATTCTTGGCACTTGGTGGCTTTTGTCAATTTTTACCAACAGTAGCACGAAGACAATGTTGACTATTATCTCGCCATATCTGAAACTGATTACTTTCTCCCAACTTTTTTAGATTGAACTAATTAAAGCAGAAGCATTTTTATGAGATCTTTAAGACTGGTAAAGTTGTCTGTTGCCGCTTTGTTGGAATGGATTTCATAATAAAACACGAATTCTGTGCTGTTTAGTGAAAACACACGTAACTTCACTATCCCAATCAATCCTAGTAGAACTGTGCCTTTGGGAAATCCACTCAATGTAGCATGGAGTTATGACTCACGGGTCCAGGTCCTGGAATCCCTCCATTCCCTGTGATTTTTCAGGTATGGTATATGATATAATTTTGGCTTAAATCAAACAAAAGAAAATACAATATGGTACATTCAGGAAAGTGTGTTCTAATTGTGATGAGAAATACAAGAAACAAATTGCCTCCATTTTTTTCTACATTTGAAAGTTCTATCTATTGTGGAAAACTGGCCATTAATCCTGGAGGTAAAGTCAACATTCTGAAAATGGCTAAAAGACAGCAGATGTTATATGTCTAAGATGAAGAAATTGACATGTCAAGGTCAACATGTCCAGGCTATGCCTACGCTGATAGACTATCAGGGTGTTTCCAGGAAAGAGTTACACTTGAATCAGCAGACAGAGTGAGCATCATTTTCATTAATACAATGGAAGTTGCTAGAACGAGAACACAGAGGAAGGGAATATGCTCATTGTCTGCTTAAGTTCCAAAGTTTGCATTCTGACTTTGAATATTGTTGATCCTCCTGGTCCTTCTGGTTATTTATTCAAACTGGGACTTAAATCCTTGGCTCATCTCGATCTCCACCCTGCCAATGGCAAAATGCAGCACTTCTCAACATTCATAATCCCATAAGCAAATCTCTCAAGGCCAATTTCTCTATCCTTATGTATCTGATCTATTGGGTCTTTTTATATTGAGTATCCTGATAATTCTAATGAGTTTGTGATCCATGACTGAACCAATCTACAGAGGGCTTACCTGGAGGTTACATGGTAGATTTTTATTAATCTTAAGGACATTTTGAATGTTCTTAATACAAATGTATGGACTGATTGCTTTTCTTATAGCCTTTTCCAAGGAGACAATCTGTATGTAGAGAGTAATTAAGATAGAAAAAAGTAGAAGTCTAGCTTATACATTCATCATGGTCCAGGAAATAGTCTATGCTTCATGAAAGCTAAAACTAGATAATAATAATCCTTTCACTGAGGACACAGCTTCTCAGGCACTACTTTTAAATAAAGGAATGCACAAAAATGTTAGAAGACAAAAGCCGCAAAAAACTAGTAACTGGTATTATTATTATTATTATTATTATTATTATTCTCATTTCCACCAGAGACCAGGATATGAACTCCTTATCTGACACTTCACAGACATGTGTCCTACCAACTGAGCCACATTCCAGCTCCAGTAACTGTCATTATTTAAACTCCATTTCATGAACTGAGTCAAGCAAGAACCCACTAGTATCAAAGTAGAATGTTCTGGGAATAGAGATCAGACAAAGGAATCTGAGAAGAATTGGTTTTAAGACTCAAAGCTCTAAGTAATAAGACATTTGATGAGAACTGTGTGCTTTCAACCAACTCTTTAAAGCATTTTATTTCATTTTGTTTCTTTTCCCCACTAGAAACCAGTTTTAAGCATGATATTTTTACAGGTTTAAATATAGTGAGTTATAATTCTGCACACACATGCACAAATTGTTAATGCATATGAAGATTCTCCCATCTGAACAAGTAGTATACATTGATACTTGCTGCAGGAGGATGCACCATTTTTTACAAGCTGATTTGACACAATTACTGCTAAAGTACAAAAGATCTAGAATCCTGATGAATTTGTAAGTTCGTACTGATATAAGCAGATATATCTTCTATGTAACACTAATAGAAAATGAATATGCAAAGCATATCTTTGCACCAGGTATGTTTATGTTAGAAATGTTGAATCAGATACCACAGAATAATCCATTCATGACAAAGAAAGTGTAACCCAAGCTTGCTCTGTCATTGATATCAAGGTGTACATTATGAAAACAAAAGGGAAATTCTTATATCAGCCTAAAGAATGGCTGCAGAAAAATTCTACATTTCTTCACCTGCTATATGTTTGAAATATAATGAAGCTTGAGATTTATAGCTCAAATCCTACTTTTTCACTTTATAACTTTAGTTGGTTCCTTGGTAGAAAAGAAAGAAGTGAAAATGGTATGTGAGTGTGTGTGGGGGGGGGGGCAGCATTTCAAAATAAAAATGTAGAATTTTTTAGATCCGGGCAATGCTTGTCTTTAGTTTTGTCCAATCTTTTTGCTGACCTCAGGGTCTGTGGCTTTTATCCTGAACATCAACTAGAGGCC
The DNA here is from genome assembly GCF_031878675.1 of Megascapheus bottae. Taxonomy (NCBI): domain Eukaryota; kingdom Metazoa; phylum Chordata; class Mammalia; order Rodentia; family Geomyidae; genus Megascapheus; species Megascapheus bottae. Next base: position 17,843,179 of record NC_143523.1, read on the forward strand.
ATATCAACTAAATAATTTTGGTGGGGCTTTGCAAGGAAGAAACTTGCACAGAGAAGAAATTCAGAGGTTGAGTGGTCTTGGGATAGATTCCCCACATCTTTTAGTTTCCAGTTCTTTTGCTCTTTGGAGTTTCATTCATCACAAGATAGCTTTCTTTGGGGGCGCTGTGTTCCCTGTATCACACTGGGAACTTCTAATGAACTAACACTGGTAATGTGATGTGACGCAACATCGTCTCATTTCATTAACACGGTAGATCATGTTCAGTAACATGTGGTTCTGGTAAGCCTGAAAACAGCAACTTCAATGGGATTTAGATTCCTTGAGCTTCTATGAGAACTTGGAAGCACAGATAACAGCTTTGAAGATAGGAGGCCAGGAGGAGCTTGAAGAGTGAAAACAAGAGCCAACCTGGAAATAGTTTATGGGGACATGGTTAGAAGACACGACTTCTTCCACATTCCTAATTCAAGCCCATTTGAGTCATGTGTTTGTGGGATAAACAAAGCTTATAACTTCAATTTTCAAAAAGGCTCACCATGAGGAAGCCTGAATTTCCATCTTTCTTTCAGAAGTAGGAAGAGGCACTGTGCACATAGATTAAGGGATTTTGACCTAAGCCAGAACAATTCTAGTTCTGTTGATACAGGAGTTGAGATGCTAACCAGGATGCTTGAAACTCAGAATGGGAGCCAAAGGTGTGAAAACACATCCCAGGGCTGTTTCTAGCCTTATAGGAGCAAAGACATGCCAAGGTGAGTATTCACTGGCATACAATAAATACTCTGTATCATTAAGCAGCTCTGTTAAATTTAATTTACTAGGAAGAAAACTCTGTTGCACTCAACTTGTTCATACTTCTGTTTCTTTGCCTTCCATTTTTATAGGTAACATTCTCTTCATTTTTTACAATTTTCTTGTCAGGATGAGGGATTCCAGTTACATTCATCAGGACATGGGTACATTATTTCTTGAACATTGTTACCCCTTTCCATATTTTTCTCCCACAGTAACAAACCCTTTTTCAGCACAAAGTCATGCCCTAAGTCTTCATGATCTTGATGACATTTCAGTCTTAAGTAGATGAAAGTCTACAGATCTCCTGTGGAGAGCTCTTAAGCCTCCGGTGAAGAGATAAATAGACCTGCTTGAGAGAGAGTGAAGAGCCTGCTTGCTGCACTCGATAGAGTCTGACAGAAGGTCTTGAAGTAGTTATGAAGTCTGTAGTGAGGAGGCCAAAATGTTCTTTTGACAGACCTTAATCTTTCATCGAGGATACATTCATTCCTAAAGACAGTTTAGTTCCTGAAAGATTGCATGTTTTATTTTGGAGACATAACCCAAGATGTTGGTATAGCTTCTAATTCCCTTAAATTCTCTAGTTATGAAATTCTGCTTAGATAATATCCCCGGACTGGAGTAAGTACTTGGTGATTTGTTAACATGATAAAACTAATAAACCTCAGAACATGGAGTAGCCCTCTGGGACCTAGAGTTTCTCATGGTACATTTACTCTATGGCTGCATCTTTCGTCCAGGAATATCTTCACATCTTTCCAAGATAAAGAATGCATAAGATATATAAGAGATGGAGACAGGTTGGCCAACATAAGCTCAGGTTTCTTTATTCTTTTTTTTGCCCTAGTCAAATTTTAGAGATATTATCTGAACCAATGCGTTTAAATCTTTCCTTCAGGTTCTTTTTTATGAAGGCTGAACACCTTTTAGTTAAAAAAAGTTCTTGGCTATCTTCATCTTAATAAAGATATTTTTTATCAAGCTATTTACAAGTGGCTATCTGCTGGCATCCCCTGACCTTTTACATAAGCTCTAGCCTTTTCCATTTTTCTGGTGTCACTAAAATGACCTTGAAGATGCTTCTTAATCACTTCCCCATGACATGTAATTAACTGTTGAGAAGCAGATTTTTAGGGGAACCTTTTTGTTATGTTGGAGATGAGAGAAATGCCCTCACTAAGCTCTGGTCAAAGAAGTAAAGACGGTGAAGATGTATGTGACAGAAAGAATGGTCTATGAACACATTACTTTTGTTAAATTATGTCATGTCTTAAAAACAAGTAAAAAATAATGACCAGGGGGGTTATTGCATTTTTGTTATTGATTCTACTGTAAGATCCATAGAAATTATTCTTTGGTTTTAGTGTTCATGAGAATCCATCTTGATGTCTAGTAACACCATGTACTCCTTTACTCACTTTAGAACCACTAAATGAAGAGCATGCAACTTATGTACAATGAAGATTGAGATTAGTTATCATACAATATCATCCGATTTTCCCATATCACCTCCCAATTTTCACTACAATTGGATACCAGTCACTTCCATTTTCTTGACTAGCCTATGTAGTCCTCACAAGGTCTCCTTTCTCAGGAATCTCACCATTGGATTTTTGGTGCACACAAGAAAACTGTTACCTACACCTGGTTAGAATATAGTGAGATACATATTAAGCAGGCTGTGACAATGAGGGCACCTCCACAAATGTGTGGAGGATCAGGGAATTCATTCTGGATGCAATGACATCAACCTTGAATCTAAAATGAATTTCACCTCTCGTCTGTAAGGGGCAGATGGTATAGAAATGCCTGGCAATGTCATGGCAAGGAAAAGCACGATGTTTGTGGAGACCACACACGAAAGGTGATGGTGGTGATGAGTCTAATGAATGATGATGCGATTTTCTGTATGACATGCTTAGAAGCGCAGGCTTTATCCCAAAATAAAAGGATGTGCTAATAACAGATATTCTGTTAGATATACCCATATCAGACACGATACGATATTGTTGCAGAAGAATACGGTGTGGCAGATGAATTTTGAGTTAGCAGATGAATTTTCTTTAGTGCTCAGAGCATTATGCTTTATTCTGTTATAGTAGATAAAGAGTTATGTATATCAGGACACTTGTCATGCATCCTCTGTGATACAAGTGAAGACAAATGCACAATATATATCTTTTTTTTTTTGGTCACGGGGCTTGAACTCTGGCCTGGACACTGTCTCTGAATTTTTCGCCTCAAGGGTACCACCCTACCCTGGAGTCACAGCCCCACTTCCCATTTACTAGTGATAAATTGAAGATTAAGAGCCTCTAGGCTTTGTATTGCCTGGGATGGCTTTGAACTGTGATCCTCAGATCTCAGCCTCGTGAGTAGGTAGGATTACAGATCTGTGCATTAGTGCTGGAGACATCATGACAGACTGTTCTGGTGTAAGAGAGACTACATACCAGCATAGCCCACACTGGAAGTTAATGAAAGGCATAGAAACCATAGAGGATCGCAGCTAGAGACTCTTTGTCGCAATGTCTTGCTGTCCTTTTGTCATCAGCTGATAGTTTCTTCCATGTCACCTGAATCTTTGCACTTATGGAGTCAAACAGTACATTCTTCTCCTCTGCCATCCTGCTCTGTTTCTCTATTAACTTCATTTTATAGAAGAAACACTATCTTAAGAAAAATTGGCAATTTGCTTAAGGTCTCAGGGGTATCACATAATTTAACTTATTGCACCATTAATATATTCTAATTAATACAATTTTTAAAAGTAGTATTAATGACATTACCCATTCAGCTAGCTGCTATCCAAAACTGTTTGCATTCATGAATGATTACTGTATTGAGAATCCATTAAACACATGATCAAATAAATTGTGTTAGAAATAATCTGATACCACTAAAAGAATATTCATTTGAACTTTATGTGCTAATAAAACAGGCTATCCAGTATGAGTATGATTAGTAAAACGTCACATTTTATGGCATTCTTTGTTTTAAAGTTTAGTTTTTGCATATATTACTGTCCAATCACAATGGAATTCATAAATGACAAAAGAAAATATCAGAGTATGTATTTCATCAGTTGAGAACATCAAACTAAATTAAATGTAAAAGGTAAATATTGATCTTGCAATTGAAAAGTCCTCCAAAACTTAACCATTATTATTACTATCATAACTAATACAAGGAATCTCCTAATGGCTTTCAGTGAAACTATGAACTGGATTAAAACAAGGAAAGATTCCAGGAGGGGAGAGCTGTGTGTCTTCGCTGTCTCTTATTTGAAGTTTGATTAACTACTCTTTAAATGGTGTGATTTATAAGGGATGTTGGATTTTTCCTATGGCTTCCTAATTTTCAATGTCATTCACTCATACAGAAGTGTCCTTTATTTTTTTTTCTTTTAATAGCCAGTTCTTGGGTTTGAACACAGGACCTGGGCTCTATTCTTGAGCTTTCACAAGGTAAGTGCTCTAACATTTGAGCCACAATACCACTTTCAGCCTTTTCTGTGCATGTGGTACCAATAAATCAAATGAAGGGCTTTGTGCATGCTAGGCTAGCACTCTACACTAGGCCAAACTCCTGGCCCAAGAAGTGTCCATTTTTTGTATTGTCAGTGTAAAAAGAGTTTAGAGAATGTTTACTTCTGAGATATTTTCACTCACCAGCAACAATCTGACCTAAGACGTGCAACTTAGTTCTTTTTTTAAAGAATTTATTAACATTGATTTTTACATCATATTTCAAATGACATATTTAACAAACAAGTATTCAAGAAGGGAGTCTCTATATAATCACTGGCACTTAGATTATAGAATATAATTAAAATTAGGCTGAGGGTTTGTATGTCATAGATACATATTAATCTATGCAATAAAATATTATGTCTATAGAGTCATAGATTTTTATGTCTATGTGGTTGTGTTTATATTTCCAATATCATGTACATAGCATTGGGTACACAAATATTGAGTCCTAGCTCTTGTACTATTTGGATCTAATAGCCACAAATTAAGGATACCATGTGCCTTTTATTCCTTTGGTTTTGACTTATCTCACTCAACATGATTCAATGTAGGTCCATCCATTTCCCTGTAAATGCCATTATTTTATCTTGTCTGTTGGCTATGTAGAATTCCATTGTGTGTGTGTGTGTGTGTGTGTGTGTGTGTGTGTGTGTGTGTGTGTGTATGTGTGTATCACATTTTCTGTATCCCTTCATTTGCAGTAGGGCATCTGGATTGTTTCCCTTGCCTGGCTATTGTGAATAGTGCAGAGATGAACATAGCTGAGCAGGTGTCCTTATCATATCTTGGGTTATGATGTTCAGGAGAGATGCCAAGGAGTGGTATGGCAGGATTGTAGGGAAGGTCAATTTTCAGTTCTTTAAGAAACCTCCACACTGCTTTCCAGAGTGGATGAACTAGCTTACAATGCCACCAGCAGTGTATTAGGGTTCCTTTTTCTCCACAACCCCATCAGCATCTGTCATTGTCTGAGTTCAAAATCTTGGCCATTCTTGTTGAGTTAAGGTGTTATCTTAGGGTTGTTTTTATTTGCATTTCCTTTATTTTTTATTTTTTTATTTTTTGCCATTCCTGGGCTTGGGCTCAGGGCTTGAGCACTGTCCTTGGGCCTTCTCAAGGCTAGAGCTATACCACTTGAGCCTCAGCACCATTTCCGGCTTTTTGCTATATATGTGGGGTACCGAGGAATTGAACCCGGGTTTTTGTGCATGCTAGGCAAACACACTACCACTAGGCCAAACTCCTGGCCCCCTGCATTTCCTTTATTACCATGCATGATGAACATTTTCTCATATGCTTTTCTGCCATTTTAACCTCTTCTTTTGATAAGTCTCTCTTTAGTTCCCTTGCCCATTTAGTGATTGGTTTGTTGGGTTTGGGGAGGATTCGTTTCTTGAGTTCCCTGTAGATACTGGATATTAAGCATTTGTCTGATGCATTATTGGTAAATATCTTTTCCAAGTTGGTTGGCTGTCGTTCTACTTTAGTGGCTATGCTTTTATCTGTGCATAAACTTTTTATTTTTATGTAGTCCCATTTGTCGAGCCTCTCTCCAATCTGCTGTGTCCCTGGGATTCTGTTCAGAAATTTTTTGACTGTGCCTATGAGTTCTGCAACTTAGTTCTTATGTGGAACTGTAATCCCATGTCATACTTGTGTAAAAGTTTTCATTTTATGAAGGAAACCTGAGAATCAGGAGGAATGGTTTGAAGTTAATGAGGGTCTAAGTTATTTTTTGTTTCACCAAGCTAGAATGCTCCAAGCAGCAGCAAGTTCTAAACCTGAGATTGTTTCAATTAGGCAAATTTCTAGCAAGAGCAGATATTTTATGTTCAGTTTTAAAATGCTTAAATTGGGATATTTATATATATTTGCATTCATTAACATATATACATGTATACATATGCACATAAATACATACCTATACATATGTATTCTGAATAACTGAAGAGACAAATATATACATAAGGTCCTTTTATACCAAATACTTAAAGTGAGTATTTATATATGTTTGAAGGGGCCATCCTTCAATGGCTAATAGGCAATTCTTATCTTAATCCTTTGCAGTCACACTTACATGTTTATCTCAGAATACACAATGAGCTGGTCTACACCCCACTTGTTTTCAACACAGTAATGTTGAGAAAACTGTTTACTTTTGTTTAGCTGTACCTAGCTCAATGAGAGGCTATCTTTAATTGGTGATTTGTGGAAATGCAGCCAGACTGGAGCTCATTAGTGACTGAACTGGTGACTCCAAGGCTACTTGATGGAAAGAAACTGAGGATCTTTGCTCTCTCTTCCACACTTTTTCAAACTTGCTCTCATAGCAATATCTAACCTCAGGCCATATCATAACAAACAAAAATCTAGGGCAAATACTGTTTTTTTTTTCCCCTGAAATGTTTTTGTCCTAGGTAGTTATATAGATTGTGACAGTATATATGTATATGGACATTATTTTTTCACTTAAACGGAAAATTCTCTATCATACTTGGCAACAAACCATCTTCTATGAGCACAAGGAGACATGGAAGAGGAATAATTAAAATTTATTTTCCTATTTCTTCTTAATTACCTGCTACATCATAAGTCAATTATATATTTTTATTCTTTATATGAATTATATGACAAATCACCATAAAAATATAGTCAAAGGCATGTATCAGATTCTGCTATTGAGAAAAAACCTGAAGATATTAGTACTCTGGAATCAAGAAAAGGATATTGGGGTTGATTGTTCCCTTCAGTTTCTTTAGGAAATAGATATGGAGCATAATAATTATTACATTGTATTTTCTCAGATTCTACCACTCAGTTAATCTGAAATATTTGTCAGTTAAGTCTCTCTGTTCTCACGTGTCAATAAAAGATGAAACTTGTGTCTGGGATTTCAGCCTAGTGCTAGAGTATTCAAACCCTGAGTTTAAGCCCTAGGACTGGCCAAAAGAAAACAAAACCAAAAGTTGAAATTTAAATTCCGAAACCCTGCAAGTTTTAGTTTTGCTCATGCCCCATGTGTTCTTGTGATTACGCATACACGTATTCTCTTCTGCCAACAATTATTGAGTACTTGTATTCTAAGTGCTAGTGGAGAAGATGGAGAAAATGTGAATAAGAAATAATAGCAGGGCTGACCTGATTTGGTTTAGGAAATAGGTAGATACATAAACAGAGGATTCTATCACAATGCCTCAGTATTAAATAGAGAATGTTCTAGAAAAAATGGAAACATACTTTAGATAGGGCTGGTATATGAATGAAATTTCCAGGAAATCATGAATTGTAAATATATATATATATATATATATATATATATATATGCAAAGGATCATATACGTACCTGAGGCTTAAAGTAATCCATCATTATTTAAGGGAAGGTAAAAAAATATTCATTAGAAAGAAAATCTACAAGAGGACAACAAATTATTTTTTCTGAAAAAAAATTCTGAATCTGAATCTCTTAGCAGGAGAGACTCTGTAGTGCCATGTGTGTAGACAGAATGGTGCAGGTGACTTCCCATTGGATTGATGGATCAACTTTTAGTGGCCTCCAGAATCACTTGGTATACTTTTCTAAAAGTTCACATTTCTGGATTTTGTTCTTCACAGATTGTGATCTGGAGGGAGGCCCAGAATGAACTATAACAAGCCAGCCAAATAAGATGTTTACCTTCTCTTTAAATTAATTCACATCCCTAAGCCTATCTTCTTTTGGATTTCAGATTTTCAGATTAGAAATGCTCGAATTGTAAAGCTTATGCAAATATTCCAAATTCTAAAAACTCTAAAACCTGAAACACTTCTTATCCAAAGCATTTCTAATAGTGGATATTCAACCTACTTTTTAAAAAAGATATATATATATATACATATATATATGGCATTTCTTCAAAAGGAGTTGGGCTGGAAATTAATTTCATGATGTCAAGAGATCTAAATTGGTAATAGAGTTGTTAAATTACAATCTATGTTCCAAGGTCTCCAGATACCTGATAAATACAAAGGCTAGGACATGGACATTATGATTTCAATTTAGGTTTGAGTTTTTAAGACAATACTTAATTTTATTTTTGAAAAATTGGTTCTTGCAGAATACAGTGCAGTTGGAAAAAAGCCTACCATGGGCTATATGCTGCCTAGTCTCTTTTTATTTTTTTTGTTGTTTCTGAGGCTGCAGTCTAATGACAAATCCCTTGAGTGCATTCTTCTGAGAAGGTTGCTCAATTAGGAGGGCAGGATAACCTTTGCAAGAGACAGAGGAAATGCTGATGAGCCAGTGCAAAAATTAGCATTTGAGGACTGCTACAGTACAAGCTCACCCCAACACTAACAACAACAGTAATTATCATTGTTATTTCAGAAAGCTGTTAGTCTCAGAGTGGGTGCTCACAAATCAAACTTAGTAATAAACTTTCTCTACTTGATTGACATTTTGAAAGCAAGTTTTGTTTTAAGCCTAATCAGCAGTTTAGATTTACATACATTTGAAAAAAAAATCGCAAGGAAGTTCTATGAAGAAATAATTCTTGTTTAAAATTAAATAAAGAAAAATGATATCCTTCTAATCGACAATTGCTATAAATAATTATTTCTGGATCCTTAAATGCATGAAAACATTTAATTAAACCATAAAGGAAGAAAAGATTCCCATGATATAATTTTAAAAATTAGAGTATGAGTTTTAGTATATTCTTAGAAAACTCCATATCTTTGATTGAAGATATTCTTGTAAACTCACTGAAAATGATGCTGGTTTATAAAAAATTGATGAAAGATACGACCTGTGATGCTTTGGAAACATATCTAATTGTTCTCACACCACTTCCCATTTACCCTAGTCAAAATAATATTGATCTGAGTGTAACATCAAGCAAACATTGCTGATTACACTGATAGGTCATAGTAAAATGAATCACTACCATTAACTTCAGAAATTTATGTTTGTAACTTTCATTCGGTATTTGTAGCAATCACTTTCTCTTTTTCTCATTTACTGATGTACCAAGGGTGGCACATCACCTTGCTAGTCTTCAAGCTACAGTCTGTGTTCTCCCGTTAGCCTTGTCATCTTTCTTTGAGCTCGATCATCTTGTTTGAATAATCCTATTTCTCTGGGCCCTCACCCTCACTGCCTACCATTGGTTTGTTTTATCCAATATTCTACCTAGAATATTCTAGTCTGAGCACAGTTTCTAACCAGGTGTAAGAACAGGAAGAATTTTTTCAGAGCAAGTGCCTTGACTTTGAAGGCAGAGAGATAACTTTCTCTGCCGCAATGCAGCAGATGCACTGTGATAATTAGAAGGATTTGTAGCCACCATGGTTTAAAGGCCTAGAAGAACAGTTTTATCTAAGTTGCTTTATGACTTTGCAGTAAAAGGCATCCCATGACCTATGATAATTTCAGTTTCTTCATAAAGCAATTATGTTCAATGGAGGCCTTTGAAATTTATTTTATTTTTTCCCCATCTCATCACATTTAAAATGTAGGAGTCCATTCCTCATTTTGAGTCAATCTCTACTGAGGTCATTGGGCTAGGAATTAGAATTATATCAATATCTGGCCCAAAGAGTAAGTAACAAAGTCTTTTCTTCAGTTAAAATAACTGGCTATTACTAGGTTTGGGACTCAAGGACCCCTGTAAGCAGATGCTCTACCACTTGAACCAGCCTGTAAGATCCTCCTTTCTAACTCACTCTCTGGACCATTTCAACTTGATCGTACAGATACAATGATGATTCTGAAAGAAATTAGGAGATATAGTTATAAACCTCACAGATGTGTGCAGATTTGAGTTAAAATGTCACATTTTTTTCCTAGAATCCAAAACGGGAAAAAAGCAGTTGATATTATTGCCCAGAATTGTACATCTGTGGACAGTAATGTCATCTCTAAAGTATCGGTAGTAGTTTTATCTTTCTTAGTAGCTATGCTAACAAATGAGCACTGTGATAGTTTATAATACAACAGAAATTTTATTCTCTGCTTTCTTTGAGAAAACAATCATTAAGGCAGAAGAAAAACTTGGTTTTTTTGAAGGTTCTCTGAGAAAAATGAATTTCATTGTCTTAATAGTAACAGACAAACTCTGGCAATTGCTGTTCCATGGTTTGAAGTTAGAGTAACTCCTCTCTAAGCTCTATATCCACAGTCCTTCCACTCTGTAAGTCTGGGTGGGTTTCAACTCTTTATCAAGCTGATTTCATCTCAAAATCTTTATCTTGCTAATTTTTGCAGGGATTCTTAATCAATTAATTAATTTTATTGTACCATTATGAGTGCTTAAGCTCAGCTCTTACTTCACTTTTCCCTCAAGGCTGGCCTTCTACCATTTGAATTATAATCCTACTTCAGTCTTTTTGCTGGTTCACTGGCATCACATGGGTCTCTTTTGCTCTGGTTGACTTCAGACCTTCATCTTCAGATTTCAGCCTCATGACTACAGAGGGTTATGGAAGTGAGCCACTGACCTGTCTCAAAGATTCTTTTTATTCTAGACTAGGTCACATTCACTGTCATGGATATAGGGGTAGCATTTTGAGGGTCAGTGGTCAATATTCGATTCACTACAGCATCCACCATATATTCCATTAAATACTATTCATTTTCACACTCAGGGCTGTATGATTTATTTGTAGACATAAGTAGGATGTCTCCCTTTCAGTCAAGGGGGAAAGGCACACATAGAGAATTAGGAGGGAGCAGGCATTATCTGAAAATAGCTATCGTACTATGGGTTACCCCTTGGTGAGACCCCTCTGAATATTGCCATTCTCATTGTCTTGAGTGAATATAGCAATTATATTTCATGTATAGAAATTGCTTTTCACAAAATCATTACTTTTTACTCTAGGAATTCAATTTAATGTAATTCTTCCCAAAACAGCTGTTGATTAAAGGTGGGTAAGTATATGCTTGAGCAAAATAAGCATCTAAGGTTTGAGTGATCTACCATCTAAGGTGTTAATGCATTCTGTTGAAAATCTTACTGAACGAATGCAGATGATTATTTATGGGAATTTACCAAAGGCTGGGAAATGACAGAATTGAATGTGAACATTGTATTCATTTTTTTTCCAGAAGAGAAAAGAATGCTATCATGGCAATTATACTTCAGTGAATGTAACTTCAATCCTTCCATAATGGAACAACTAATAAAAAAGAAAAACCCATAAAAACTCTCAAAGGTAACAAAATCATGAACAATAAATAGAAGTGGCTTATAAAGAAGAAAATTGTGACAGATGGAATTTAATAGCCTTTTGATAGGATTACCAAATTAATAGACTATGGAATAGAAGTGATTGTACTAGGGTTTTACTTTATTCCGTGTGATGGTCTCTAGTGAAATTTACATCAATTCATATTTCCTGGAAAATGAGCAGTGCCTTGTGGTTTGAAAACTATTTAAAGTTTAAACAGTAAAAAATAATATCAATGGCAGAGTGTCAAGTTTGGGGAAGAAAGGCTGTTCCAATACATTTAGGTTTACAGTGAAGCTAAATTTAACTAATCTGAGGTCTCAAGTAGACAATTTTGCTGTGAGAAACTTTTATTAGTTTAGAAGAATGAAAAGCCTACCCCATTAATACATGAGGATGAGACTAGCTCATGAAAGCTATTTTTTTGTTCTTCATTTTGTTTTTCAGGAAAAGTAGAGAGGAGCTATTATTTGAAAGTAAATCTGACCGCTAACATTACATCTAGGAATTTGGGGTTTTTTTGAAATGTTTTCAGTAGGTGCTTTATTTTGGTTTGAGATTTAGTCCAGTGTTCACTTTTCCTTGCTTGTTATATTATTTTAAGTAGAGATTCTTTTTTTCTAACTTTGCTTTAGGGTGTGTTTGATATTTAAAAGCAGTTCCTTTGAGAGTAATTTATATTGAACTGAGTGAAGAAGTAAAATAAAATAATGTGAGTTCTATTGTTGAGAGTCAGGGGCTAAATGGGAGCAAGACCTAAATAAGATCATGGTCCTAAAGACCTGCCATTGAGAAAGAATTTTGTCACAAGTATTGTAAGCAAGGTATTGAAGAAAAAGGTCTTTACATTACAAAACACCTTAAATAACAAAGCAAAGGAAAAATATGTAGGTAGTAAAAAAATCATGGATTGCTGAGAGTATGAGGAACTGAGATGAGTGAGTGTAGCATAGAGAATCTTTTAGTAAACTTTTCTGTATTCTGTACTTATCTGTATATGACAGTATGTACTTTTCAAAACCTATCAAACTTTATAGCACAAAGAATGAACTTTGATGTATGCAAATTTAACAAATTCAGGAAGTAGCGAGAATTATGCAGTGAAATTCAGCCTGTAATCCAAAAGCATAACTCTATTCAAATGTATAAAACAGCTGAGTGAATGGATTGCTGTGGAAATGCTATTGCTAGTAACTTTGGAAAGGAGTGGGGTATGGAAAAAAAAAAGCAAAGGAAACTGCATAACTTCTACATTCTAGTTGACAAAATTGTTTCCAATAGGAATATGACTTAGCAAATCTGATACCACAATACACATATATACTGTAATGGAACAATAAGTGGATAAATGGCAGGTGGTGGGATTTAAGCTTCTTGCTGGTGTGAGACATGGGTGGAATTAGATATGTGGTGCTGAGTGTGGTGGTAATATCTGTACTCACAGTGCTTGGTAAACTGAGGTAAGAGGTTCATTATTTCAGGACTAGTCTGGGCTACATAACAAGACCTTAACACAAAATGTAAGGGGAATAATAATACTTATGAGTTACAAATTAAAATTGGAGACATTAATATGAAGTTATATTTAGTTTATTTTTTGAGATTACTAGCCACATATACAAACATAGTGACCAACCCTTGGTTTCTAATACTACTATCCAACACAAAAAACCAAAAATTAATGGATGCACTATTGACTCTAAGACAATGGCAAGAATCATACAGCATTATGTTTATTGTAGAAGAAAGCAATGAAGTTCTCAAAACAACAATTTACAATGAAGAGTGTGTTGAAGGCACACTGATACTTTCAAATGAGATCCCTAGAGCAAGAGCCAGAAAAATTCAGAAAAGCAAATTCACTGAATCACAAATGTAGAGCACAGTAAAATAGATTATAATGTAAGGTGTAAATAAATACTTCTAAATCCAGATTGATAAAAAGAAATGATTTGATGAATGTGTGAATAATGGCAAAGTGACAAGGTTTTCATGGAACAAATTCTGGGCCAAAGATAATGAAAAGAAGGGAATAGGTGAAATATGTGGGAAACATTTTTTAGGGTGGTTATCTAGTGTGTGCTGTATAATTCTGTAATTCTCTATTAAACGCTGTGAATCCACAAACAGAAACATGATAGATACACTGGTCTCAGGAATACATAATGCTTTCAACACGTCAATCTATTGTCTTTTGGCTGATTAGGGCTACATTGAGAAAGAAATTGTGAGTCTAATATAGACTCCCTTATCTTTAACATCATATATTTATACTGGTACTTTTAAAATTCAAACTGCATTTGATTTTGATTATTTGATTATGGTATGTCTTGGGAAGAAACTTGTGTGGATTGAACAAATTTGAGAACTTTTTGGCTTTATGGATATAGATGCCCATTGTTCTATTAAGCCTTAGAAAATCGTATTTCTCTGTTTCTTTTGTCTGTAACTGCCAAAATAAAAATGTTTGTGCATTCAACTGCATTTTATAAGACCTTAAAGTGCCTCTTTACTATTTTTTTATTTTTTCCCTCTGATTGAATCATTCAAAAGATCTCAAGTTCATAGGTTCTTTGCTTTGTCTTTTCTAACTGTTGATATTTCAATTGTATTTTTAAATACTGAGTTCTTCAGCACTAAAATTTCTATTTTTGTCTTTTATGTATTTATTATTATTACTACTACTATTATTATTAGTCATTATTGCTATTTTTATAATTTGATGCTGGACCTGGGGCTTGAAATCAGGGTCTAGGTCTATGCATTTTCCCTGGGAATTTTTGTTGAAGGCTAGTGTTCTACCACTTGAGCCACAGCTCTATTTCCATCTTTCTGTTAGGTAATTGGAAATGAGTCTCAATGACTTTCCTGCCCAAGTTGTTTTTGAATAGCAATCCTCTGAACTCAGGAACTTTTTTTTTTTCCTTTTTTGTTTTTTATTGTAATTAGTAAAAGGGTTACATGATATTTGCCAGATAGAAGGTGCATTAATTCACATACATTGATACCCTTTCATATGTCTTGGTACCCATTTCCCTCCCCCCCCACACCCCCCTCAAGTCTTGGTTTTCCCCCCTTCCCTATCAAATTTCAAATATCCAAATACAAATAAATTCAATATATCAGATAACAAAGTGAGATACTATACCACTATGAGATAACCAAGGTATAGCAAAGGAGATGAGAGACAACATAGTACATTAAGGACAACAATTATTCATTATATGGCTTTTGTTTCAATATCCTGGAGGTCCTTTCAATTAGCTTCACATTATATGGCCTTATGTATCAAGATTTTGCTTTATTGCAGATCTCTGCTAGTAGAGCCCAAGGTTTCTACTGATTATGACGAATGAGGGAAACCATTGAGCCTAAGTTCCTTTGAGTCTGGCATACTTCACTTAATATGACTTTTTCTAAGTCTTTCCATTTCCTAACAAATGGGGCGATGTCATTCTTTCTGACAGCAGCATAGAATTCCATTGTGTACAAATACCACAACTTGTTGATCCACTCATCAACTGAGGGACATCTAGGTTGGTTCCATATCTTTGCTATGGTGAATAGTGCTGCAATGAACATTGTTGTGCTAGTGGATTTAGTATGTCCTTGTTTCTGGATGGTTGGGTAAATGCCAAGTAGTGGAATTGCTGGGTCAAAGGGGAGTTCTATGTTTAGCCTTCTGAGGCACTGCCACACTGCTTTCCATAGTGGTTGAACGAGTTTGCACTCCCACCAACAGTGTAGTAGTGATCCCTCCTGGCCACATCCCCTCCAGCATCTGTTGTTATTCGTTTTCTGAACTCAGGAACTTTTTGAGTTGCTAGGATTACATGTGAGTCACCTGTACCTGGACGTTTAGGTCTTTTAAATTACAAAAACACCCAGCATTAAAGAAATCCAAATAAATGTGGACATTAGCTTGTAATAAAATAACACATTATATATAACTATGCATATGTGTACATACCTTTATATTGGTTTATAACTATAACAAATGTATCCCAGCAATGTACCAGTCTATGATGACAGTAATAGAGGAGATTGAATATAGCATATCTGGACATTTTTGGGTAATTCTTTGTACCTCAAAAATGATAGGTGCCAGTTGTTCACTTGTGTAATCCTACCTGCTAAAGAAGCTGAGATCAAGGTTCAAAGTTGGCCTGGGTAGGAAATTTCCTGAGACTCTTATCGCCAATAAACTATTCAGAAGAAACAAACAAAGAAACAAGCAGGAAGTGGCTCTATGGTGTGCAAAGTAGTAGGAAGAGCAAAAGAAGCTCAGGGACAGTGCCCAAGCCCTAAGTTAAAGCTCCAGGAACTAAAAAAGAAACAAAAATTAAGTCAATCAATTTTCTGTTCAAAAAAAGTAACAGATAACTAAATGATATTATAGTAACTATATGGATTGTGATTTTAAATGCAACTATAAAGAAAATAAAGCAAGTAAACTCTTATAGGGCCTAGATATTTGATGAGATAATGAATTATTTGTAATTGTCTTAAATTTGATAATAATGTCAAGGCTTTGTTAGTGAAAAATGAGGTTTTGTTTAAAACATGTACAAACTGAAATAGTGACAGTAGAAATTCCATAATACATTGGTTTTTTTAAAAAAATATACATTATGGTAGAAAATGAAAGCTATAACAGATATAAGTTACAAAAACACTGTCTTGCATTGCAGGGAATGTGGTCCAAATATATTCTGAATTTTATTTTAAGTCTTTCTTGTGTGGAAAGTGTGTATGCCTTCACTGGTTTTAGATATCTAGAAAGAATTGTATTGTTCACATTTCCAATAATTTCTGAGGCCAAAAGCAAGGCTAGTCAATGGAAAATGTTTAATTTTACTGGTTTTAAACCATTTCAATGAGAACATTTTGGCTCAAAATCATCCATTTTACTGGCCAGCTAACCAATTCATAATCCATTGAATAAATTCAGGCAGACAGATGCAATAAAAGTTTTTCTTTGGTCAATGAGCCTTGAGTTTCTTTCTTCAAAAGCAGAACTAACCCATTTTTGCTTCTTCTAATATTCTCTCTTCCTTCCTCATATGATTATGTATATATTTATCTGTACGTGAAATAAAACCTGCTTTTTCAGATAATTTTTTTCTGAGGAGTGCAATCACTTTTTTTACAGCTGCTTGAAGAAGGACTTGGTAAAACATATCTGTAATTCAAATTGTGGGAAGCTGAAACAAGAGGTTCATGCAGTCAAAGACAGCCTTAGATACCCAGCAAATACTTGTCTCAGAAAACAAAACAACACAATGAAAAATACTTGACTTACAAAAAAAATGTGAAAGTTAATACTAACTGCTACTTGATTTTAGTGTAAATTTATAGAAATGCTAATGTTTGTTGTTAATTTGGTAGTGTGATTTATCTGTAGGGAAATATGCCATTTTCAACTAGGCTAGCCTGTATTTACTTTTCACTTTTCCTAAAACAACAACAACAACAACAAAAACACTTATAGCCCATCGCAGTGGCTCACATCTATAATCCTCGCTACTCAGGAAGCTGAGACCTGAGGATCAAGGTTCAAAGCCACCCCAGGCACAAAAGGATCAGAGACTCTTATCTCCAATTAACCTCTAGAAAACAGGAAGTGGGGCTTGGCTCAAGGGGTAGAGGTGTAGCCTTGAGCTGACAGTGAGGGACAGTGCCCAGACCAAGTTCAAGCCCCATGACTCACAACAACAACAACACACGCACACACACACACACACACACACACACACACACACACACACACACACACACAAACACTTGCTCATTGAGAAGATTACCATGGCTGAAAAAATTTTGCCTTTACTTGGAATGCATTATGATCTGAATAAGTATTTATTTAACTGCCACCCAATATATTGGTATTTGTGTAATCTCTGGCTCACTTCCATAAACACTTGAACATTAAATGTGTCCATTTGTGGTTACAGTTGTAGTAGTCCACATTAATAAACATGGAAATACTCTTAAAACTTTGTCTCTGCCTCTGGGATAATATATTAACTGCTAGCATTCAGTCTTCTCTTTGCTTCCATTTTTCATATCACCTCACACTGTTCTGTGGTTTAAGCCATGTTTAGTCTTTAAGTTTTTTTTTTTTGCCAGTCTTGGGCTTGAGCTCAGGGCCTGAGCACTGTCCTTGGACTTTCTCAAGGCTAGAGCTCTACCACTTGAGCCACAGCACCTCTTCCAGCTTTTTTCTATGTATGAGGAATTGAACTTGGGTCTTGGTGTACGCCAGGCAAGCAGTCTACCACTAGGCCCAACTCCCAGCCCCTTTTTAATTTTTTAAAAATATACATTCTGTATTAATGGATATTTTAGAAATGTCCACATCTGTGCTCTATGAATTCTGATTCTAACTACTTTTTGTAAATATAGACTCGGTAATTTTTTTCCCTGCATTTATACTCCACACATAATTTTTCCTTTGCAGAACCCACAAACAATAAATCATACTAGTTAATAAATGGCTTTCTAGATAGCATGTGGACAGTGTTCAAATATTTTCTGTATTTCTATACATAAATATCAAGTTCTCTCTCTTTGTCTGTCCCATGTCTGAAAAAATTTTGCCTTGAGTTAATTAACAGCAGAGAGAACCCCAATCTTAATTACCTTGCCCCTAAATCTCCATTTCTTTGTGTTTAATTTCTTCATCACATCTTTTATTAAGATCCATTTAGGAGAATAAATATTTCATAGAAAGAAAACCGAAGTATATATAATACAAATATTAGCAACTCTAATAAACAACCAACACTTCCCCAAGATAGCACAATGCATCTTGAATCCCCCATGGTGGTTAGTGGAAAATAAGGGGAAAAGAGGTAAAATCCACCACCCTGGACAATGGTTTCCAAAAGCTAGTGGTGTCGTCTCACCCAAGGTAGCAAAAATACAGTCACTTTAAGAACATAGAAAACTTTGTTCAGGGAACTACCCCCAGAAAGCAGGATACTATTTTGTATCTTCAACTCACACTCCAAAATATAGCTTGAAAGGCTTAGTATTGAGGAAGGTATCTGTCGTAATTTAAAATAGCTATTTTCTCATATTTTTTCATTGTAGTTGCATATTACAACCAGCTAGCCCATGCTTCTCCTCCAGAGAGGCTGGTATAATTAGTCTAAATTAGACTTTGTTACTAGGATTTTAAAACATTTTTAATTTTTTTTAAATTTGTTTCATTGTAAAGATGATGTACTGAGAGGTTACAGTTAGATAAATAAGATAATAAAGTATATTTCTTTATGAAGAGTGTTATCCCCCTTTCTCATTTTCTCTCACTTTTTCTCCTTGATTGGAAAGTTCGTTTTAACATAATGTCTATGGAATATGACTGTTGCACTGGTTTACCCTTTAGCCAACTCTTTTTGTGATTTCCCTTTCCCTTCTCCAAATCAAATAACCTTATATACAAGACAAAGTGTCCAGAAATTAAAACAAAACAAAACAAAACACTGACAACAGGGAATAAACCAAAGGAGAAAAGGAAAGGGAAAAAAACCCACAAATGACTGAAAACAGTACAATAAAATATTTTTGATTCCATTTCTTAGAGTTAAAATAGGGAGTCAAATAGAGGAATACCTAACCATGATTTTGAACCTCCAAAGTCTGTGCAGTTGATTCATGACTTAAAATTGTGTTCTGTTGTGGCACTGAATTTATTTTATTTCTGAATGGTTGGAACAAACCACCACAGAACCACAAGGAAAATGGCAAGTTAAGGAACTTCAACTCAATCTATTCAGTCAATGGAGCAGTCCGTGGAAGATCTAGAAGAGAGTTCCCGAAGTTCTTTAAAAACACTGATAGATATGTTGAATGAAAAGATAGAATGCTTGTGCATGAGCCTGATAAGACTAACCAAAGATTATTAGAGGCATTCATGGAACCCACAAACAGAAAGCTAAATGGATTTCAAGAGAAAGAAAAGAGATCTAATGATAAAATACTCACTCTGCCTTAAGATTAGGCTTTTTAAAGCACATCTCCCCTTTGCCCCACAATAATTTTAATGGACTTCTAGGACTACGAACTACTGTATATTAAAATCATTTTTCAGTCAAAAATTGGAACCACCGAAATGGGCTCCATCTCCCTAACCTGTAATTAAAAACATTTACCATACTTTTTTTCCCCTCTAACTTTTATTTATAGCAATCTGCAACTTAGGCCAGAAAATATGTCTCGTGTGCTGAAGTGATTTTTTCCTCATTTAGTTTTCCAGAACTTGTCTTTTATGATAATACCTATTGGAATGAGTTCATTTCTGAGGACTGCCAAGAGTTTGCGTAGACAGTGAGTTTTAAGATGTTCACAGTCTGGCTTTATCATCCTGTTGATCTTCTCAATGAGCAAAGGAGATTAAGTTGTTTAAAACTGCTTTATACTACTTGGATATTTAAAGTGTTGGGAATTAAGTCTTCAAGAATGTCTTATGTCTCAAATAAGTCAGCATAGAAGAAGGGTAAAAAAAAAAGCAAAAGAAAAAAAAAAGCAAAAGAATTATATAACTTGTCACAATTTCCTGGCAAATAGACTGTCCTGTGTTCTGAATTCACAAGTGTTCTTATGTCCTAGGAGAGTTTCAGTTTTTCAATGTCAGGTAAAAAACAGTCACAAATATTTGCTTTTCCCTCGATAGATAATCAATTTAAAACTTGAATTTTATTAAGTTATGCTCTCAAATGGAAGAGAACAAACAGGTAAACTGTTTTCTAAGGACTCTAAGCACTCTAGGGAATTTCTGGTCATTTGCTTCCTGATAGGTGATAGGTAAGTTTCTGCTTGTCCCTAGGTCAACAGAGGTGTGCGCCTTTTCAGATAATTACAGTTGTAAAAAATTAAAAAAAGGAAAATGAGAAGTTTTCTATTTTGACTTCTGACTAATTGGGTTCTCAAGACACCAAAGGCTTAGCCTACTAGTTTGAAAAGGAAAATAAACGTATGCCTAGAAAACAAAAGTATCAAGGTGCATATAACCTCTTTGCAAGAGAAATTACAATGTGATTTGTGTGTGTTCTCTTGACTTCGTGATAGCAGTTGCATTTCTATTCCTACTTCAGGGGCTTAGGAAGTGAGGTGATATGAATATAATCTATAAGGTTGGCAGAACGCCAGCATTTCAGCACCACAAATCTCGTTGTTATGGCTGTGATTTCTGAAGAAAGCAATGTCCATTAGTTACTGAGACACAAAGGCAGTCTTGAAAATGTCAGCATGGTTCTGAGCATATTTTCTTTATAAAGTGTTCTGTTTTTGCTATGAGATTTTAGTGTGGACATACATAAAGCATGTTAAGCAGGTCGTGGTCTTTCCCAATGGTTCCTATCTTTGATTTAATGCCTTGGTGTCATTCCTTTCCCTTTGAATGCAGGCTGGACTGTGGCTTGCTTCTGAATAGCATCAAGAATAGGACAAAGAAGATGATATGTGACTTCTCTCCATAGCAGTGATTTTACCTGACAGATTGAGATTCCTGTCAATGTCATGAAGTAACTAGTCATGGCATTGAGGAATTAAGACATCCAAGAGCCATGTGTGGCCTCTGGGAGTTGAGAGTTGCCTCCAACATAGAGGCAGCCAAATCTTATTTTTCCACTGGTCAGAGGACCAAAGTGAATTTGGCGAAAACCTGAATGAGCTTGGAAGTTGATTCTTCCTCAATCAAGTCTTTGGATGTGAATGGAATCCCTCTGATATTTGACCATATCCCCTTGAAACTCCAAGAAAAGACTGAATGAAGCCATGTTTAAGTTTTTGATCTCTACAAACTTCCAAAAAAATTGTGCTGTTTGAAGTCATTGAATACACATCCATGGTCAATGCAGCAATAGAAAGTTAATATTACCAAAGATATCTTGGGGGCTTTTAATCTAACATATCATCCAACCTACATTAACTTGTATGAATCAGATAATTGGGAAAATGGCAAATTAAATATGCAGCAGCATTTTGTGTAACTTGATTTGTCAATAGAATATACTAACAACAGACCTTTTGCTCATTCTTAACAGAAACCAGGCTTTAGAGAAAGTTTTCTGCTATGCTCTTATATGCTGTATTTCACATTAACATTATGCTATTACTTTTTGCTATTTGTTCTCATAAATGTTCATCCTAAGAAAGAGAGGGTAATCTTGAGTTCTCATCAATGAAAGTATTGTTTCCCATTCTGCATTTCCCAAAGATCACTTTCAAAAAGTAACAAAGGATTTCATTACAGAAGCTAGGCTTCTGCAGCTTGATAATTTATTTGCCTTGTTATTCAGTGTTCAGTTGTTAGAGATGAAGGGAGGTCTCTTGATTTTTAGAGTTGGACAATGATATAATATAATACCAATCAGTGACTGGAAAAATTCTATTGCACATAATGTAGAATTCAATTAAGGACATTGGGTTGGTGAAAAAGGTCTGTATTATTGCTTGTAAATTGTCCAGCTGTTAGAAAGACATGAATTCATTGAATTCTGGGTGCAATCATATTTTTGTTTCTTTTGGCACTATTAAAATGCAATTTAATTACTTTTCTTTATAAAATATTGGCACAGTACTAATTTAATTTTCAACAATCTTCTGGGAAATATAAATAGAAGTTAATGAGTATGCTTAAACCTGTCACATGATATCAAGACACAAATAACTGCATTTGAATGAGGTTGTCTTTCACAAGTCCACATAAGTATGTGTATATGTGTGTGTGTGTATACATGCATACATGCATATATATATATATATACCAAGCAAATAAATTTGGATATATATCTATCAGGCTTCCATCACTCTTCAGACTACATCTGTTTAAAAATGATGTTTTATTGAAAATTAGTTTTGTGAATATGTTCAGATATATGTTCATCACTTTTTGTCCTATTAATGTAGTTTGTCTTTTATTCTATTAATATTTAATTAACATAGTTGTGACATATACTTTTTTTATGTGTGGCTGGAACTTAGTTTTCTATCGTATGGGTGATTCTTAAGGAGCGAAGACAAACAGTGATTTCTACTTTCTTTTGAAATCTTTGTCAGATGTTTTGAGAAGAGCGACACTGATCTTGTATCATGAGTTAGGAAGCGTTTTTTGTGGTTTCATTTTTAGTAGGCTTCATGAACAACTTACGTTAACACTTATTTAAATGTAAGATAGAATCTGCCAGTGAATTTATTATTAGATTTTCCTTGTGGCAATATTTTTTACTCTTTAGAGGACAAGAAAAGTAATGTAGCAAGCACAAGACCTTGAGTTCAAAGTCCAGTACAGACAAAAACAGCAATACAAGGTTAATAATTCATGCTTAATGCTGGTGGCTCATTCCTGTAATCCTAGCTTTCCAGCAAGCTGAGATCTGAGGATCCTGGTTCAAAGCCAGCCCAGACAGGAAAGTTCATAAGACTCTTGCCTCCAATTAACTATCAGAAAACCAGAAGTGGAGCAGTGGCTCAAAGTGGTATAATGCCAGCCTTCAGCAAAATAGCTCGGAGATCGTGCTCAGGCCCTTAAGCCCCATGACTAAGTTAAAAAATATTAAGAATAATTTCAAAATATTGTTCCATGTTATTCAAATTATCTTACTGTTGACACAAAATCTTGTATTGTAATTACTTAAAATTTTTAAAAAAAGATTATCAAAAGTCAATATTAATGTACCTTTTTTATTCCCAATTTAATAACTTTATTACTTTTTCTTGAGGGGGCAGAGTATTTGTGGTTTGAACTAAATGATTTGCACTGGACCACTGGGCCATGCCTCCTCCCCCCACCCTCTCTCTTTACTGTTTTAGTGTGTGTGTGTGTGTGTGTGTGTGTGTGTGTGTGTGTGTGTGTGTGATGATTTATTTTTTGCCTGGGCACATGCCTAGGAAATGATCCCATCATAGAGGAAATGAAAAAGTATATCATGCTGCCCAGCTATTGGTTTAATGGAAAGCGATCTCATGAACACATTTTGCAATGACTGACCTCAAATCACAATTATTCCTGTGTCAGCATCCTAAGTAGATGGGATTACAACAGTGAATTACCACAATTGGCTCAGTTTGTTAGAACTTTTCCAAATAGTTGAGCACCTGTCTAAGAAGTGTGTTCTGAGTTCAAACACTGCAACTTCCCCAAACTTTTTATATGTCCTATATTGATTCTTTTTTTGCCAGTCCAGGGGCTTGAACTCAGGCCTGAGCACTGTTCTTGGACTTGTCTCAAGAATAAAGCTCTACCACTTCAGCCACAGCCCCACTTCCAGCTTTTCTTCTATGTGTGTGGTACCGAGGAATTGAACCCAGATTATTGTGCATGCTAGGGAAGCACTCTACCATTAGGCCAAACTCCTGGCCCCCATCTTACATTGATATTTAATCCTTTTATCATGTTTAATGAAGTTCTCTCTGTTAATAAAAATATTTATGAATGTCATTCTTATGATTCATATTCTTATGGTTCACAGTTTTTAGGGTGTACCATTTCTGAAAGTACACAGTATGAGGCTTAGATACAATCTTGAAATATTAAGAAAACATCTCTAATAACAAATGATAATCAGAATAATGTTACCCAAAGATACCCAGATTCCATTTGAGAGCATGCTGTTTTATATGGAAGAAGTATACAGATGTGCTTAGGTCAGGAGAACAGTGTAAAAGGCCATCAATTAAGAAATATTGACAATGTCTAGAAGCTTAACAAAGCAGCAAATGAGTTCTTGGTACAGTAGGTTTGTTCTTTGATAGACCCTTGAACTAATATCACTGAGACTAGTCTTGGGGCCTTTAACCACCAACACTTTAAGAAAAGATAGATTTGTGTTTGGCTTAGCCATGAAGTTTACGGCAATTCGTGGCAGAACTAGGAGGAAACTAATACACAGTCTTTATTGAACAATTCATCATTTTCTTCATTGACTTAATATCCAGCATTTATCAAAGCTGAATAATATTTAGCAAATGACACTTTGGGGTAGGTTCATCTTAAATCATGTTTTTTTGTGGCTTAAAAATATTCTCATACAGATAAAAAAATCCATCTCAGAAGCCTAATTTCCAGGCTTTTTTTTTTTTTTTGCTCCACAAATAAAAGAAAAACAAATTAGGCCTTTGACTTCTTTAGCAAGCCAATCTATTTAATAAGCAGAGATTTCCCCAAATTCCATTTGTCTATGTAGAACAGAACCAGACTTCAGATTTCCAAATTTCTCCTCTGCCAAAAAAAATAATATCAGTTTTGCCTGTTATAGACAAAATCTGAACAAGAGCAGATTACGTACCCATTGGATGCTACCCAGTCCAAGCTGCCCTTTTTTCTCATAGAAAGAAATCCTCATGACTGAATCCAGTTTACTGTACTGTGTTATTGTGCCCTGACAATCCATTATATAAGCAAAGCTAGTCTGTCTGCCTATCTTCTTTCCTGACCCTCTAATTACATTTTGTTTCATCTTCTCTCTTGGGATTTTTTTTAAACCTCCTACTGATAAAACATATTTTCTCAAAGCATTTTGAACTAGAGTACCTGACATGAGTTATCTTTTACTATTACTAAAAATACCTTGACACTTGGACATGCCTGTAACCATATAACTATGCGAAAGAATTCTTCAGAATTTTTAAGGTATTTTTCTACTAGAAACATCTTCCTATTTCTTGAATGGAAATCTCTGCCACTAATATTCTAGTTGTTTAAATGAATCTCTTTCCTTATTATTTTGACGATTCTAATGCTTTGTTTTTAATCAAACATGGCATCAAATTGATAAGGATTTTCTTTGACTTTGGTAAGAATTTGTTTTTGTCCAATATCATGGCCACAGAAGACAGGCTGTTTCATTGGGAACTTTCATGTCCATATCATTAGTTCACTAAACATCAATTGGACAGACAGAAGACATCTGACTTTGTCACTGCTTTGGGATAAAAACTGGCTGGCAAAATTCTAGGAGACATTGAAATGAAGCCAAGAATGGTGAGGAATAATATTCACTGTGGAAGTCTCACTTGATATATCTCTTCCTCTCACCTTCTCTACTTCCCTCTCTCTGAGTCTTTTTTTCCTCCCTCTCATCCTTCCTCTTTCCTCCTCCTTCCCCTCCCCTTCCCCCAACTTCTTCCTTCTGCCTTTCCCTGTCTTCTTCCTCCTTCTTTCCTCCTCCCTATCTCCCTTTCTCCCTTATTCCCCTCCCCTCCTTTCTCTTTTCAACTCTCCCTCCCCCTAGAGTCTTCCCCTCCCACTCCCCTTTCCTTCCTCCTACACCCTGAACCCAGAACCTCAAGCTTGCTGGAAAAGTGTTCTAACCTTCTAGAAACAGCCCCAGACCTTTTCCTGGATATTTAGATTCTTGTGCAAGCTTTCCTCTGCTGGTCTCAAGCCATAATTGTTTTGATCTCCACCTCCTGAGTGGCTGGATCCATAGGCATGTGCCTCCATGATAAATCATCTGAAACTTATTTCTGACCTTAACTTATGATGAATCTGATTAAATGACCATAGAGTTGGCCTTTTGATAAACTTAGATCTGTTTTTAAGGAATTCTAATTTGTACATAAAAAATATGAATTTAGGTTTATGCCTAAGAAGGAGTTGACGATATGGAGCATAATTGCCTTATTTTTATAGCAAGAATATATTGAGACCTAAACAGTGTCTTAGAAAAAGTTATTGTCTTGGCCTAATATGTACAAATTAAGTTCACTTAAAGTTGTCCTTTTTAAAGGCAATATTTCCAGAGTAGATGTAAATTAAGAATTCTACAAGACTCTAAAGCTTTAACCATTGTGAACCAAGATTTCAAAATGCAATCATCGAGCCAAACATGTACCTAAAACTGTATGTTAAAAATTGGGTGTGTCCTTGGAGAGGACAATGGGAGTCAGGCCTTCTGTTCTTTTGCTTTGTTTACCAGCCACCACAAGATGATGCAAACAGTTCTCTACCACACATTTCCTTTAGGGTACTCATGAATGAAGTGAAATACTATTTTTGAAAACTTATAAACATTTTCTCTTATGTAAATTTTTCACTTTTTTCATAAATAAGCCATCAATTTCTGATTCATTAAAAATTTTGTTAATATTTTCTCTTCTTTTTAAAAAAAAGATTTAAAACTAAGATAGAAGTATACAATTGAATGGACTGTTTCTTTTCTTTTTGTTTTTTTCCAGTCTTGGGACTTAAACTCAGGATCTGGGCACTGTTCTTGGACTTTCTCAAGGCCAGAGCTAAACCACTTGGGCACCACTTCCCACTTTTTCTTTGTATGTGGTACCAAGGAATCAAATCCAGGGCTTTGTGCATGCTAGGCAAGCACTCTACCACTAGGCATGCTCTTGTCCCTGAATGGACTATTTCTAATTTCTTTTCCATTTAAACTCTCAAGTAACTAGTTTTGAGATCAGTTTCAGTCTAATATTACACAATTTGATAATAATGAATAATACAGATTGTAAGATAAATCTCTCTTTATATTTAGAAAAATAGTGATTCCTTTTGTTCAATGAATTAAGTCAACTGTACTTTTGGCATTATTATGATGAAATAAAAGAAGAATGTCCCTTGATTAATAAATTTGTTCTGGACAGTTTGCTCCAGTTCAATTTAGAATGCCAGTATCTACTCTGCTAAATGCATTGGCTTTCTATTTATAACACACTCTATTTGTCTTTAAAATAAATGATCATTGGAGACTACCAATGTCTTAGATAATTTTCTTTATACTTGTCTTCACACCTCATTTTGTTTCCAATTTATTTCCTCTCTGAAGTATTTCAACAACTTTGTGAAGTGGAGGTAACTCAGATCATGAGTTTTTATTTTTTATTTTTTTTAGCTCACAAATGGTGACCATGTTACATAAGATAATCTTGCTACCAATGAAAACCAGAACCCTTCTGTAGCGTTCCACATCAAATTTCACTTGTGCAGAACATTAACCAGTCCAATAGAATTCAAAGATTTTATAGTTATAGAACAAATGGTACATCTATGTACAAAAGTTGTTCCTAATGTACTATGTAATTTCTCTTCTCTTTTGTTGCCCTTTGGTTAATCTCATATTGTTAATGTATCTGACTTGGTATCTGACTTTGCATACACATTTATTTGTTTACTTGAAATAGGAAAGGGAAGAGGGGAAGCAAGATGGTTGAGAGAGGGTGAGGGGAGGGAAACGGGGAAGAAAACATGATGTGGGATATCAATGTGTGAGAAGTAATGCACTTACTATCTGGCAAATGTAACTGTAACTCCTCTATGTATTATCCCAACAATAAAAAATAAAATAAAATAAAGTTAATTTTTCAAAGGCATACTTTATCTTTCCACCAAATTTAAAATGCTGTTCGAAAGCCTCTTGAAACTGGAAATATAATAAATCAAGACTCTCAAGTATATGAGGTTTATCTTGATGTTTTGCAGAAATTTTGCTAACAAGAAAAAGTGATAGTCCTCAAGAAATAATTTTCAGATGATATCCTGGTAATTCTAAGGAAGGCATAAATCTAGAAAACCTGGGTATGGGGAAGAAGGCAGCTGCTAAAGCACAAATAAATATTTTCCTCTCTATATAGATTTTTCTCAAAGTGTTAAGAGGTGAGGAAAGGAGCCCAATATGCCTGCAGTTTTGAAATGAGAATCTGTCAGGAGGATGTTACGGTGATTTGAGCGCTGGTTGCGACAAAGGGTATTTTCTACTTCTATGATGTCATTATATCATAAACTTAAATATGAAGTGGGTTTAGTTAGAAGTGGAGTTCTTCTATTGCAGATTTTTGGCAACTCCCCAGGCTAGGACAATATGAAATGAAGCACTAAAAATGAGCTAGGTACTGGTAGCCCACACTGGTAATCCTAGCTACGTAGGAGGCTCAGAAGTAAGGATTTTGGTTTGAAACCAGCCCAAGCAGAAAAGACCCTGAGACTCTTAAGTATCAAATGGAGTACCAAAAAACAAAACAAAACAAAAACTGAAATAAAAATTACAAAACTGGAAGCAGACTGTGGCTCCAGAGGTAAAATATTAGCCTTGAGCAAAGAAGCTCAGGAACAGTGTATAGTCCCTGAGTTTAAACCCCAGGAAACACACTGAATTGTTAAAGCAATAAGAAAGATATTAAAGACAACAATACTTTTTCAGACCAATATGTAGAGGGAAGGAATTGAAACTAAGCTTGATTTTAGGGGATGTTTTCTACTTGAAGTCATTTCTAAATGTTAGTTATATAGGCAAACATGAAGCAAACATTAAGTCATCTTACAATACCAAGTAGAAAAAACAAAGAAACAAACCCTGATGTTCCTGGCTCACCAATGAGGAAGCGTCATAGTAAGAGACTTAATTAGTATTCCTGTATGCTATCTTCTAGAAGTGAAAGTAAATGAAATTCATCACTTTCTTCAGCACTGAAGCTAAATTTAAAATTATTCCAAATCCTTACTGGATTAAGACAATCTCTGGCTTACTTATTTGCAAAGAAAATTAAATATTTCAATCAGGGAGTGAGACTATGTTTCATTCAAAATACTCTCAGTAGCAAAACAAGGACAAAAATGTGCACAAGAAGGCACGATTTAATTGAAAACTGAGGCCAAAAATTGGACAATAAAATAAGGCACCGTGGGAGTTAGATATTGGAATCATCAGATACCATCTTGAAAATACCTAAATTGATATGTGTATGGCATTATATGACAAGATAGAGAATTTAAGGTTTTTTTGAAACCATTAAAATTTTGTAATATATATTCATAGCAGGCAAATAACATATGAAGAGTTACTTATTAGTCATCCTAGGAATTAAAATTAAAATATAAACTAATGTTAAAGTTTGCTTGACTATTGGGAAAACAAACAGTTAACCTCCCCCCCCCACCTTTTTTTTCTTGAAAGAGTGTTACCACAACCGGCATAAAATAACCACATTAACAGGAAAAGACAGCACATCTTACTTATATTATTGGGCTATTATTTGAGAAAAAGTAACTCTTGTGATTGAAATTTCAAAATTATTCTTGGCCAAACTGAAACAAAAGTTTTAGTCTAAAATGGCTATGAATGATAAATGATAAAAGGGGTGACATTGATCAAGATGAATTGTACTTATAAAGTGATTTATTGTAACTCCCTTTTTACAACTACTTAACAACAATAATAAGAAAAAGTTTTAAAAATGTGAAAAAAGATAAAATGACTATGAAAATTTTCAAAGGAGCCCAACCTGAGAACAACATTCTTTTATTATTGAGAAGAAAATATATCTTTCTGCCTACCTCAAAGCCTAAATCCAGGAGCCAATTTTTTTTCAGGAAATAACTAGATGGAGTGGTAGACTGTGAATACATAAAAGCATTTTTTAAGCTTTCTATTGTGAACTTATATATTATCTATCCTTTGTTGAGTAAAGGATTCTTTTATTCTTTTCCATCCTCAGCAATAACGCTGTTAGCAGGTACAAGAGACTTTGTATAACACTTTGTAAAATGATAAGCTTTGAGTTGAAAAAAAAGGAATCATATCTTGCTAATTTTCTTGAAATGCCTTTAAAATCTTTTCATATTAATTTCTATGATTCATAAAGGAAGGAACAGAGTTTAAGTGATTAGAAGTCATAATAATGGCCTTCTGTAGAATCTGATTACAGTGTTGATGATAATAGGTTACCACGAGCATAGAGGGGGGAAAAGGCCTAAAGACTGAATCAAGTAAATCAAGAAAAATCTTTCTAGTTTATAGGGAACATTCAAAATATTTTAACCAAGATTTCATTTTCTGTCAATATATGTCCCCTTCAAATAAGAAGTATTCATTTCAGTGACTTTTTTCTGAACTGCCCTTTAATCTTACTTTCCAGAAAGTTCAACTTGCCTAGTGTAATTTATTTAAGCCACAGGGTACTACTCCATTTGTATTCTTGTTTCCATCTGGCAGCTTCCACAAATGTGATGTTACTGCTTCTGTGAGACAAGACATTGAAAATTATCAGAGAAAACCTAAGAATCGGCACTTTGCTTGGAAACTTTCTTGTCTTTGCAAAATGTCCTGGATCATTTTGTCATTAAAGCCAATATTCATTAATAGGATAGTTCACTAGCTTGAACTTTAGTACACTCAGACTCCTCCTGACAGGAACCAGAAAAGACAACTAGCTGTGTTCTGTGATTAGATAGGAGATTCTCCAAAAGGCATTCATCTCAGGATTAATGAGATTCTTTTTTGAAGTTTTAAAATTTTTATTCTCAGATAATAAATAGAGGGGTTACATTTGTCAGGTAGTGGGTACATTACTTCTGGGGCATCAATACCCCTTCCCAGTCTTTAAATTCACTATCAGCTGACACATGACCCACCCAGGCTGAATTTCTAACACTTGATATGAGTAAAGTGTACTCATAGAGATTAGCTTAATATTTACAGATATTTTCATTGCTTACGAAGACTCAGCACGATGAAGTTAGCATTTCCTGAACATCCCTACTATGTGAAATAATAATAAAAAAAAACTTCTTCAAGGTAGAAGTTACATCAATGTGACGCATTCTGAGAGTTTAGCAAAATGTCTAGTGTAGTTACATTTTCTGAAAACAGTTATTTTTAAAGAATAAGCATATTAAACTGCATCATCCTTGTTTAACTCCAACTCCATCTTCCTCCACCAAGACAAAACTGTTCCAATAAATGTTTTCTTGGACCTGTTTTACAGAAATTGAAACTGACTTAGAGGCTCAGTAACTTGCCATGACTATGCAACTGATTCGTATCAGAAAGTGCAGTCTGCAAAATGATTTGAGAACATGGGTGTGCAGAGAATCAGCAGGAAATGTAAGATAAAGAAGGTGGCCAAGCTTTTGGACAGAACCTCCATCTTCCAGTGATTTGCCGAAGTGACAAAGACAAAGGGAAAGAGGAGACATACCAGGTACATGTTCGCTAGCCCCTTCAGGAAGCGAGGAGTTGTTCCTTTGGCCACATACATGAGAATCTATAAGAAGGGCAATATTGTAGACATCAAGGGAATGGATACTGTTCAAACAGGAATACCCCATGAATGTTATCATGGCAAAACTGGAAGGGTCTGTAATGTTACCCAGCATGCTGTTGGCATTGTTGTGAACAAGCAAATAAAGGGCAAGATCCTTGCCAACAGGACTAATGTTCGAATTGAGTATATTAAGCACTCTAAAAGCCGAGATTGCTTTTGGAAACAGGTGAAGGAAAATGACCAGAAAAAGAAGGAAGCCCCCGAAAAAGGAACCTGGGTTCAACTGAAGCACTAGCCTGCTCCACCAAGAGAAGCACATTTTATGAGAACCTAATCCCAAGGAGGGAAAGGGGGAGGGGGAGGAAAAAGGAGAGGGAGAGGGAGAGGGAGATGGAGAGGGACAGGGACAAGGATAGGGACAGGGAGAGGGAGAGGGACAGGGACAGGGACAGGGACAGGGAGAAGATGGCCAAAAGAAAGATATTGAGAAAATAAATGCTATAACAGCTTTCTAAGTTTGTTTTGCTTTCACGTTTCTCCCTGCCATACAGTTAAGTATGTTTTGGTTGAGTTCTTTCCGGATTAGATTCCCATGAGTTCCATAACAAATGAGGTCAATCTTGGTAAATTAACACAAAACAAATACATTGCCTTACAGTTCTAAACACCCAAATGGGTTTTTCTAAGCTGAAATCTAAGTGTTCTTAGCGCTGTGATCCTTCCAGAGGATGCAGAAAAGGGTCCATTTCTTTGCTTCTCCTAGGTTCTAGAGGCTGTGTAGGAGGAATTGGGTTTCTTTAAAACTGTCTGTCTCTTGTTTTCCTCTCCCTTCCCTTTTTTCTTCTGCCAAACAGAAGACAAAAGTTAGTTTTTAGCTAATTCACTGCAGGAGTTGGTAATTCAGATATTCTTATCAGAGAAAAGAGAAAGACCCTGCTAACCGGTTGTTACACTGTGTTCTCCTTTTCACCTCAGAGGCTATTCCTCCTGCAGAAGTCCTTAAAATGGTCTTTGTCAGAGTTAGCCTGGATGTACACTGGGTGATAATTCACCTACATAGTAAGGGTACATTGTGGGTAAAATTGAGGCTATGTCAAGAGTTCTAAAGTCCTAGCACACTGTAGATTTTCACTGCATCATTTCATGGAGCATCCGTATAGCACTCCTCTATTCATAAGAAAAGAAAATGAAATCAGCTTGCAAATAATATTTTGTGAGTATGACAACAATCATCCATGCAGATTATTAAGTTCTCATTTTCAACCTTGACTCTAAAGTATTTCTTGCTTATTGACCCTTTTGCAGAATGATCGCTTTTGAAAGCACACTGTCATAGACTATAGCTAATCAACATAGGAGCTAATTATTAGATGTTCAAGTGCCAAACCACAAACCTTATTTGAAATCCTATTATAGCTCTCTAATTTTCTTAATACGAATTGAGTGATGGAGAATTTGTTAAGAAAATGAACACCCTTCTTTGCCCTTTTCTGATTTGTAGTTTATGTACCCAAGGAAAAGAGAAAGCGTCAACCCAATACTAATGCTAAGGGCCTTGAATAAGGATGGGGAGAATTTGACCATATTTCCCTCTAGTGAGTAATAAATATAATTTCAGACTCGGAGTCTACATGTAAAACATTTCTATTTACTCAGAATTCATTCAGCAAATATTCATCCTATCCTTCATTGTGGTTCTTTCCATCCTATGAAAATTATACTCTAGGGAGGTCCTGTCTTTTTTGTCCCTTACCTGATACAGGTCATACTTGCTATTGTCTTTTGTATGCATGTGATGTATACTTGAACTGTAGAAGTCCAATATTGTCATAAATTTTCCCAAAGCAATAAAGATGAGTGAAAGAGGAAATATGGCAAAGGACAATACAAAAATGATTGTTATTTTCCACAGGTGAGATGATAGGAAATGTTTGGTGTATATATTTACATGCAGTTGTATGTATGTGCAAGTAATTCTGTATATAGACATCTTCCCTCATCTCCAGTACTATTAAAAATGGATGGCCGTAATTTTATGATCACAACTCCTACAGTTACCCTTGATTCGTCATATTTTCAATATGTGATGTAATTTGAATGTTAAGTCATCATTCTTATTTTTATTCTACATTCATGCACTAGGTCTGTCACTTAGTCCTGTAGTCTTAAATATCATACACTTCGTGATGACTACTCAGTTTTTTCTAGCCCAGCTTGTATGTTGAATTTCATTCATGAAAATCTATTTGCATTTTGGAGGGTCTAACAGGAATCTTGAAAGTAATCGCCAATGTGGAAATTATGATACATCTTACAAAATTATCTTTACAATTTGAAGCATGACTTTTCAGAAAATTGTTAAAGAAATAATTCATCCTTGATTCTCTTCTCTTCATACCTTATTTTGATCTGTAAATTCCGTAAGTTTTGTTTTCCAGACGTATCTCTAGTCTGACGGCTTTTAGTGATACCACCCTAACCCAAGCTGGCATTCTCTCTGACCTGGATGACTGGACTGATCTCTGCTCTGGCCTTCTTCATTCTTCCCTAACCCTTCTCACCTCAATTCCTTCACAAAGCAGCTAAAGTGACATTTGGAAGACATATATCCGATTATGTCACTTACCCGCTCAGAACCCTTAAGTGATTTCCCATCATCCTCAGAAAGAAATCTTTACGTACCTCAACAAGTCTCTCTCACTGGTCATGAATTACCACTTTGGCTTTTGTATTGTATTCTTCCTAATCACAGTATATCAGCTGCACTGGCCTTTGCATAGTCCCTTGCACACCAATCAAGCACAGGACCTCCCCACAATTCCTCCATGTCTTCTAATAATTCAGCTCTGAACTTCATTTACATCCTTTCAAAATGTCCCCTTCTCAAATAAACCTTACATGACTGACTGAGCTCCAATATTCACTCATTTCCCAACTTAATCTTCACTAGAAATTATATTTAGCATGCATTTACTATGTAGATATAAGAAAATTAAAGTGAGACTTGGAGTATACCCTAGTGGTGGAGTGCTTTCCTAGCATGCACAAAGCCCAGAGCTCGATTTCTTGGTACCACATACACAGAAAAAGCTGGAAGTGGTGTTGTGACTCAAGTGGTAGAGCACTAGCCTTGAGAAAGCTCAAGGACAGTGCCCAGGCCCTGAGCTGAAGCTCTAGGACTGGCATAATTAAAAATTAAAATGAAGATATTTAACTATATACAGAATCCATTTGTGAAAACTCATACATACCAAATACTTTAGTGTTTAGATTACTTATACTATTATATGCTCTGTGAAGATACAAACATATCAAGATCTAGACCCACATCATAGTTTGTGCATATTGCAGGGATCAACAAATAATATTAGCTCAATAAATGTTTGTCAAATTAAATTGAGTCAATACAGTACCCTTCACATTTATTACTCCTATCTTTGCATATATTTTTTCAGATGACTAAATGATTAAACACCTTTTCAGCTTCATATAAAGCATAAAATAGCTGAAATTGAAGTATATGTTTAAGATTCCACTTTCATATAAGTGCCAATCTTTGCTTGAAAACTGATGCTACTAGCATTCATATGAAATACTCTTTGAGGTAGGAAAAAACGTAGCTATTTTCAGTCCTGATTTAGTTAAGGAAATTGACTATCAGCCTTGCTTTTTTTGTACTATCATAAACTCTACGAGCATACATGAATACATGAATATTGGAACATAACTAGATAAATCCATGTGGAGATGATTGAACTCAGACTGGGAAGAAAACTAAAAGCACTTTCTCCTTTCTTACTGATTTAAAAGGCTAAAGTTAAAAATATGAAACCTGGCAATATTGGAATAAAAACTCTATTTCTCCTACACATTGGGTGGAGTGCACCTAAAAGATTGTCTTATCTTTTTTTTCCATAGAGAAGGAAATATGATAGTCAGGAGAGAGCTGGTGGTGAAAAAGCCTGTGGACTCTCCTGCTCTAACAGCTTATTGAAAAGGCTAAGATCCTATGCGTAGTCTAGCTTTCTAATTGTCTCTCTTTCCTGAGTATTCTCCCTTATTGGCAGCTTTGTGCTGACACTATCTTGTTGACATCTTCGGTAGACATTCCCTGGTCATCCCCAGCTCATATCTCTACATTACAAAAGTTTTCCATTAGAATATGGCTTTGTATTACTACTTACAAGAAGATAGCATGTTCTGACTGACAACAAATCCTTGTGTTTTGGTTTGTAGCCATTACCTGTCCCAAATAGGTTATGGTAATCCCCAGGAAGCCTCACAAATGCCAGTCAAGTATAAGGTCCTATTATTCAAGAGACTATATAGCTGTATTGTCTTCATACTTCCAACTATGTCTACCTGCCAAGTGGGTAAAGTGACAGATATGAGCTATTGTACACAGACCTGGGCTTTTCTTTTGCAATGATACTATTATAGAGCTACATCTTGATTTTTATCCTCCCAATATTGTCACATTGAAGATTAGGGTTTCAACACAAAACTTTTGTTGGGAACACACTGTCACAGGATCTTAACACTGTCTTCTGAATTTGGATTTCAGCTTTACAACTACTGTCTTCTGAATACCATCAGGCACTTTTCATCATCTTGTCCTGTTTTTCCCTCTGCAGAGCACTGTTGCTTGAGCCTGAGCCAATTTCTGTCTTAAGTGTATAAATAAATATTTGTTCTTGCTGTTTTTTTTTTGTATAATGCCATGGACATTTTATAGGGCAGGAATTTGTTTACATTATTTGATCTTCTAAAGAAATAAAAGTACAGCATCTAATTTGTTTTGAATTATAGTAATTAAGACACAATAGAGAAGTGCAATTGAAAATAAAGCAGGGAGCAAATTGAACCCTAAATTGAATATTTTTGAAGCAACTTGTAATTAACCGGAGTGGAATAAATCTGATTTTAAGAAAATGATTGTGAAGAAGGATACATAATGATTGCAGGTTTTAAGCTTCTGTTTTAACATTTTATGCATCCCAATTACATTGGCAAATTATGTTTACTTTTCTTTTTTTCTTTTTTCTTTTGGCTAGTCCTGTGGCTTGAAATCAGGGCCTTGTTACTGTTCTTGGGCTTTCCTTAAGACTAGAGCTCTACCACTTGAGCCACAGCACTACTTATGGCTTTTTCTATCTATATGGTATCAAGGAATCAAATCCAGGTCTTCTTGCATGATAGGCAAGCACTCTATCACTAGGCCAAACACTCGGCTCCAAATTATGTTTATTTTTCTCTGTCCCTGGGCTTCTAAATTTGCATGGCATATTGTAGGTGTGAGATTGAAATTGGGTCTGTACTTCATTCATTTTTTCTAATTTCTGGCCAGAATGGATAGATAAAAATGATTTGGGATGTCTACATAAGGGCTGATAGAAGATTGGAAAGGAGAAATTAGACTTCATAGGATGTGTTGGCATGATGTAGTTGGAGAGAATTCAACACTATTTTTGGTGAGAGGCAACTCAAAATGTTTCTGCTACTAGAAAATGTGAGTGGAACAATATATTATTGAATATCACAAGCTTTTCCTATGTCAGTGCACCATTTTAATTATTAAAAATGTAACTTTGTACAATTTCAAAGCACTGTTTTAGAAGATTTTATTTTCAGTTCAAGGTTCAGAAAACAATTTTATGACATACCATGCTATCCACTTTAGGTTGGTGTGGTGTTGAATGACTACCTCAAATTTTATCAGAGTGCTGGCTTCTGAAAGTGGCATAACAGTCAGCTCCTAGATCATTTTCAAAGCCAGGTTGAGGAAACTGTGAAATTCACTAGAAGGATCTTTCCGGTAATTTTTCAGCTACACATAGAGTGAGGGTTTCATGTTGAATAAAGATTTTGCTGTGTTAGACATATGTAATGAAGTATTTCCTGTTGGGTCCATGACAACAGCTCTAGAAAGAAGTATTTCTAAGTAAGAAGAAAGTTTTCCTTGCTTCATTTCATCCTGATTTCCCTGGGAGCATTCTGGGCTTAACCTTGGAAACATTCCCCAGCTGGTTTCTACGGGTTAGTGTGAAATCAGAATTGGAAAGAGAAAGTTAGAGTCCCCCTTGCATCAGATGTATTTAAGATCTATTTGTACATTTTTTAACAGCTGCAAAGTGGCTTCTTAATGTGCCCAATAATTGAAATTATTTTTAACTGCAAGTCTTGTCAGACATCATTAAGATTATTCTCCTACCTCTAGGCCAATTTGGGAGTGGCTTAGTCATTTGGACTGCCCTGCTGAATAAATTTGATTTGTTTATAGCTATCTGGAATGCAGCATTAGGTTTGGTGACTCTAGAGTGTCTGTTCTACTCAGCTAGTCACAGACTTACCCTCTTTATATTACTATGCAGAATATATCTTTGTATTGACTACTAGGGTGTGGAAATTCCAGACATTATGATTGTGGCTAAATCTTTTCCCCAGAAATTTCTGTTTTCTCTCTCAGAATATTGTCCTCCATGGGCATTGGTATGTTGGCCTTTACAACTACCTTTCAATCTGGTTTGGATTTTTCTGTTTCAATTTTCTGCTGTTGCTGTTGGCTTCTTTCTTACCAGTGAGTTTTGCTCAATTATCTTTTTCTGTGATACTAAGAGATAAGTAAGCTATGAACATAATGCTTTATTTTTGTTCACTTGGTGTTAGAAATGGTCAGATAAACCATTTTCAGTGTAAATATAGTAGAACAAAGATAAAATATAGAATTGGGGAAGACAGCAATCGTAAGTCAGAAGCAAGCACCAATACACTCACTTGAAAAAGTCCACAGCTGACGAGATCAGGGAAGGAGGAACAAAGCGAAGAAAAGCCAACCTTGTCTCAATTCAAGACAATGGAGAACATGAAACTCAAAGGTCAATATGAATCAAAACTCATCATATATCAGATGTTTCCTTGGGAGCAAAGAAATGGCACTGAGATAAAGTTCTGTTTGGTTAAGCTCTGATGTTTATGGCTTTTATTTTTACTTGCTATTTAAATCTATTCCACATTCAGAAGCTCCTACTTCTAGAAATGCTTTAAACATCAAGCGATTTATATCTCTCTTGATTGAGATCTGATGCACAGTGCTTTGCATACATTACCTCTAATCCTCCTAAGAACCCTTAAGGTAAGTATTTTTACTTCAGTTTTTTACTGATGAAAAATTTGTAACTCAGAGTGATTTATAAATCTATCTAGGACTCTACAGTTAAAATGTAGTAGCAGAACCAGCATTTAGAGATGATTGTGGCTTAACTCAAAGCTGGTTTTGCTTTCTTTGAACAACTGTTCTTTTTCCTTCCTTCCTTTCTTCCTTTCTTCCTTCCTTCCTTCCTTTCTCCCTTCCTTCCTTCCTTCCTTCCTTCCTTCCTTCCTTCCTTCCTTCCTTCCTTCCTTCCTTCCCTTCTTCCTTTCTCTCTTTTCTTTCTTTCTTATCTTTCTTTCTTTTTTCCCTTTTTCCTTTCTCTGTCTATTTTCTCTCTCCTTCCTTTCTTTCTTTCCTTTCTCTCTTTCACACTTTCTCTATTCCTTTTATTTTTATTCCTTTTGTTCTTCCCTGTTTGACAGCAATGCAGTTTAAACTCAAGACCTTGTGCTTGCTGGGCTGGAAGATTTACCATTTTGGCAACTTTCTTCCTATAATTAATATAATTCTAAGTCTGAATCCCATCTTTGTGATTAGAATCATAGCAAAACATGAGAGGAAGATGTGAAGCAGAAAAATAAAATGTAATTTTTCTGATCTTTAATAAATAATCACAGTGAGGTTAAAATCTAATCCAAGTTAGGAATAGCAGTAACACCTAAACCAGAAGTGAAATTTGGGTCACTGGACTCCTAGCTCTTTCACATTGTAGCATGGAGGATTAATTTCCTGAGAACCTAAAATGGTATTTTTTTTTGTCAGTCATGGGTTTTGAACTCTGGGTCTGGGTGTTTCCCTGAGCTCTTCAGCTCAAAGGTACCATTCTACCACTCGGTTAGAGATAAGATTCTCACAAACTTTAGTGCCCAGGCTGGCTTTGAACCTCCATCCTCAGATCTCTGCTTCCTGAGTGGCTAGGATTACAGGCGTGAGCCACCGGCAGTTCTGCTATAATCATTCTTTACATCCTCTTCCCTGTCATCCTTGGTGACACCTGGAATCCAGAAATAATTCAAATAGCTTAATTTTATTAAGGATCAAGTGAGGATTCCTTCCAAAGGAGTACCTCTACAGAAATTAGTTTACATTAGAGATAGATGATGTGTCTCATGTCAAAATAGACTGATATATCAATGAACAGCAGGTGATTATGCCTTTAAGTTATTGGTGCTCAGTAACTATAAATTCTCTTAAGCTCTAAGAACTTGTACCTTTACCACAGAAAATTCCATCAGTCTTAGAGCAATGAAGTACTAATTTAAAAATATGTGTAAATGGTTTCTGATAGTGAGAGGATATCTCTCAGGTTTAGTCATTTACATGGAAATTAAATGAGGCCCTAGAACTGGTGACCTGGCTTTATTTGGGGCATCATCATAAAGAGGCAAACTTTTAAAATATTAGACCGATGCCATAATATTTCCACGGAATCAGTTGTGATTTTAAACCTGGAACCATGGGTGTCTTCTATTTTTTTTAACTTTATGTCTAAAGAACGATATAGTAGATATCCCTTTGTATTGTTATACTCTTATTTGAATAGATGTCATCAAATCTAGGTGTCAGTCTCATTTCTGACAGAGTAAGACTTGAGGCACTATTATTTTGTCACTATCTAGGACATCCACATTTGCCAATGGAAAAAGTCTTTTCTGGACACTTTCTAGGAAAAAAGAAACATTTCAGGTTCGAAATTTAACTAAAAATGAAGTCACGCTTTCATGGATCTTCAGAAGTCAGATGCTTACTGATTAAGTAGTTCTCTTGATGTTGTCACTTTTTAGACAAATTTGGTATCAATCAAATGTCCTTAAGATAAGACCAATTGAAATCAGACCCCCTAGAGCACCAAACTCTAAGGAGAAGTATAGCATGTGTCTGAAAGGTGCTACTGATGGCAGAGAATACACAATTTTTGAAGGCCTCACTTTCAGAAGAGAAGCATAGGTCCTTCATCAGTGCTATGTCCCAAGAAATTTCTGGTGATGAGTGGTAAGGATCAACTGACCAATGGACTTGAACATATGACCATGAGTTCATGGGTAATATTGTAGGATTCTAGAAAATTGAAAAGAAATAGTAAGTATGAGTTTGTGGGGACAAAATACAATACTTATGTGCATGATTGAGATAAGTTTTTTTAATAATACAGGGTGATGATTACTATTTAATGGATTTTTGAATCCACCACAATATTAACAGAAAACATAGCAGGTCAGCTCGAAAGAAATGGCTAATCAGTACACACACAGAGCATGAAGGATGGGAATGTAGTGTGTAACTCAATCAAGACACATTTAATAACCAGTGATGGACAGCAATTTTGATTTTTAAATCCAAATGTGATTTCATTTTCGTCTAGAAAATCAGTGTTGTGTGACTGGGTCATAATGTTGTGCTCAGTGGCTAAAATTCATTTAGTGCCCTTTTGCAGCCTGTAAATATATTTAGAACTTAGTTTGAAGAGTGAATGATGTGTGACAGGGACATCTGCAGGGAGAGGCATACTTTTGCTAGGAGTGGAACATCCAAGAAATGGTGTCTTCTCTGTCCACATAACTTTACATAAGGGCCAACTTCATAATAGGGAGATAGGTTGGGATTAAACAAACCCTTTCTGGTGGAGATTTTCAAACTAGCAAAACTTTTCTGGAAGTGGTTACTGTTTGCAAACTGAATTATACATAAACTCATAGTGTAGAAATAAATTTCAATTGATTAACAAGAAAATTTTTAGCAAATAACTTCAGTAGGAAAGAATGAATCATGGAAGTCTTGTTTTGAATTATGCCATTTGCTAAAAACTTTTCTTAAACAATATTCTCCATTAATAATATTATTGTTATAATAATAATTAT
Source organism: Megascapheus bottae (assembly GCF_031878675.1). NCBI lineage: Eukaryota > Metazoa > Chordata > Mammalia > Rodentia > Geomyidae > Megascapheus > Megascapheus bottae. Next base: position 17,884,719 of record NC_143523.1, read on the forward strand.
TATATTATATAATTATTGTTATTATTATTATTTAGTCTGAAGTGTCTTAGGGTATTTTGTGTTGCTATATTAAAATTCCTGAGAGGCCAGAGAAGAGGGAAGGGAAGGCTTTCTCTCTTCCCACCCTTGGTAAGTAATGTATGCTTGCCTAACCACAGAAAAGTTTAAGATTAATTTCTTCCTGAGGTCAGGCATGGACCAATTACTTCTGAGTTGGCTCTACCTCAGAAAAAATCTACTGCCTCAACTACACTGCACTGGCCACTAAAATTCAAGCACCTTACATCTATAGCCAGTGCACTCACACTGCATCCCAATGGGAGTAAGAAATTGCTTGTGGTTTTACTTAACACAACAAATTTCCTTTGCTACTCTAAAATTGTTTGAGGTTTATTATTCTGAGATTATTATCTACTTTTGAATAGAGTATGTATTCTTTACTTATGGAAAGTATTTCAATATAAGTTTTTAAAGTACCTAATAATTGAAATGTTTCTAATGGGCCACAAAGTCAGGCATATTCCCTTAAATCTCCCACTGACACTAAATTCGCATCCTTGTTTACTGTGTTTACTCACATTGAGGATTAGGAGAGAAGGATAGAAGAGCAGTGAAGACTTGAATGAGAGGAGGTTCCTACCAAACATCACCTGGATCAAATTCAATTATATCAATTCAATCAAACCAAACTCAGAAGATTGTCTTATGCAAGTCCATGGTTAAGACAGAAGGTAAAAAGAATGTAGTTCTAAACTGTAGCTTTAATTTATAACTGAAGAAGAGCATCCTATGTCTCTCACTGTTTCTGAAAAGAAAACTTTATCAGGAATAGCTCTTCTAGCTTCTCACTCATCACCCCACTCAGACTGCACAATGGGATTTGACATGAACTTGTCTAATTCTTGCTTGACTGTAATTGTTATGCCTCGATGTGTTTTGTATTTCTCGGGTTCTCTGTAACTATGTGTGTTCAAACAGTAGGACACAGATCCATCTTGGAAGTAGATCAAGCTGTTTTCTACAGTGATCTAGTCAAGTACATATATAAAGTACCACAATCTGAGATTTCATGTTAGGTCAAAGAGGAAAGAAAATTATTACACGGGGTTAGAGTGGCATCTGGATTTTGTAGGGGGGTCCATCATACCAGTAGTTCTTGTTTATATAGAATTCTTTACGAAATTGGGGTGGTGATGTATTTTGAGATAGGATTTGTTAGATTTTTCTGGTGGTTTTCACCTACTAGAACTGAGTTGTAGATTAACTATAAAAATCCTATTTGAAGAAAAATATAAATTCAGGTCTCTTTTACCAATCAGAATTTTTTTGAGAAACCTCAGTACACATTTATGAGGATATTAATGGCTGGATTAATATCCCCTATTCCTTAATAAACTCTGTTTTTACTTCATTAATCTGTTTAAATCCCTCCATTCCTTTGATCCCGATTTACCCAGTGAAACAGATTTTCATAACACATGGTGTTTTATTGCATGGTGGTGAAGATTTATGTGTCGTCTAGGATTATAGATCCTTAGGCATGAGACCTGAATTTTATTTATGTTTGTATCACTAGCACTTACCACTCCTGTGATAAACATTCAGTGAAATGTATTCAATGGAGACAGGAAAAATAAATGAAGGACTTAATAAATTTTGTTGAGATCAATAGCCATGCAATTGCAATAAATATTTAATTATATCAGCAGCTATAATCACCCTTGTCCTTTCCATCTTAGTACTGCCAACACTTAGTAGGCACCCCATTTGCTAACTCCCAGGTCTGTAGGTAAGGATTTCTTTGGCGTGAGTTTCTCTAGGATAACTATCAAAGAAGCAGCCATTTTCTCTGAGTGAATTTTCAACTGTTGACTTCTCTTGACCTTGTGATTATACTATCTGCCATATTTTTTCATTTCAAAGCAGCCTGACATGAGTAAACAAATACTGTCATGTAATTTTGCTTTATTTGACAAGAACATCAAGTTCACATAGCAGTGAACCTTACCCAGGAATTTATACTTGCATGATGTTTTCACTTCTATAGCAATTATTTGCCAGCACGTTCATTTTCTTACCTTAATTTTGGCCCATCTTTTTACTTAAAATATTCTGTATGCACTTGTTCAGTCCCCTGTGGATCAGTTTTCAGAGATAAATCATCAGCATTCTGTTTCCTTTTATTAATATCCTTGTCATATATTTTCTTTTTTCATATATTTTATTGTAATTAATAGAAGGGTTACATTATATTCACCAGACAGAAGGTGCATTACTTCACATACATTGATACCCTTTCTCATGTCTTGGTCCCCATTTCCCTCCCCCTCCCCCACCCCTCATCTTGTTTTCCCCCCTTCCCTATCCAATTTCAAATAACCAAATACACATACTTTGTTGTGTTTTCTAAGGTTAGGGAATGTATGGGGAAGAAATGTGGAACTGGATACCTTCTTGGCATTAACATTTAGAACTTTTTATTCAGAATAAGATTTTAGATACTTTTGTTTTTGATAATTTGTTTTACATGTGTTTCTACTATATTTTTCAGTGCTATGATTCACTGAAATTTAAATAATTGCACTAGATAATCCATTCCATGTCAATGTATTCACTTTCTGTGAACATATGCAAGTCAAAGAAAATTTCTTCCCTGTGACATAGTTTTCTTGTCTACAAAATGAGAGTTTTGACTAAAATTTCCTCTTAGTGTCATTGTATGAATCTAAGAGCATTTGCATTTTCTCTAGTATTGTAGCTAGTTAATTGAAATCCTTAACTCTTGTATATAGATCTTCTCTAACATTGCTACCAGGTTTATTTCACAATAAATTCTATAAATATAACTTCTAACACCTTCATTAAATTACTAAAAAAAGTACTAATTAAGATGAATGTGGACCAAGCCCTATTGCAAATTAATTCATTAGTTGTTTCTTTAGACATAGTGCTTCAATCAATCAGGAGTATGCTAGCTTTTATAAGACTCTAAAATTTATTTTTGTATTTTCTATGTAAGTATCCAGAATAAAAGCTTAAGTTTTTCGTTCTATTAAACTGTAGTATGTTGATATCAATATCTGACAAAGCTTTCTTTCAATTCTACAAAAAAGAATGTTTACTTAGTATTGCTCATTTTTCATTATTTATATCCTTATAAACTCATGTCTTACATAAATTCTGTCTCTTGATAGCTACATTCTATCTTATTATAATATTATGCCTCAAACCTTCCTAGAAATGATATAAAGATTGCCAATATCAAATTCATAAAATCTGTGGTTTTTCATTCTCTGGCTAGGGCAGTTTTTATAATTTCTAATTTACATTTTTTCTTTCTTTTACTTTTCCTCCAATATCTAAAATATATCTCTTATATCTCACTGATTTCCCTCTATGTCCCAGGATGTAATTCTTCTAACGTTAAACATGTACTTTTTATATCTTTGTTTTTCCTCACCTTGAACTTCTTTAACTGTTTAACCCAATTAATTTTTCATCATCTTGTTCATCTGAGAAGGTGAAACATTTAGGAGATTGATAATTTCTATTAATATTTGTGAACAACCATCATGAAAACAATTATTTCTTTTGCAACTCAATTCTTGAGGCGTTGACAAAGAAGATACAGTTTTTAGGGTTTTTTTATATTCTTGTTGTTTTGTTAGTGCCGGAATTTGAATTCTGGAACTTGAGCTTGCTAGGCAGGCACTCTTCTACTTGAGACACAACTTCAATACTCATCAATGTTTCCTAGATAGCTGGGAAGACAGGCTCATCTCAACACAGTATTGTACACAATACACATTTAAGGATCAGAAATTCCTAAACATTATAATTTTCTAAGAGAAGAGGGACAATGAATAGTTCAAGATGCTAATACAACAGATTGAGCTTTTGTATGAATATCATCAAATGAATGTTTCCCATTATCTTTAGGGAGAACACGGCACCGATTAGTGAGTGCATACATGCACATGGAAATGTAGATACATGTCCACATTCCTATTTTACACCAAATGAAATAGGAGTATAAAGAAGGTAAGAGATTGTTTTTTCAATTAAGATATGTAATGAACCAAAAGCCCTCAGTTTAAATGCCTGCAATTCTTTCATCTAGTCACAAACAATTTGGGATCAAGGAAAACATGCAAGCCATCTATGTTCTGGCCAATGAAATGTTTTTTTAAAATTTCTTCCACAGACAATTTTGCATTTGGCTTTTAGATATGGTAAAAATGAAAATATTTTACTCAGAAAAGTTTGTGTTAATGTCTAAAGAATTTATGCTTTCAAGTGCTTCTAAACATATGGATAATTTCCCTTCTACATTATGAGGAACTTAAAGATACCTGATAGAAAACCTCTGTCATTTTGTTTTCTTCCCTGCCTCTAACCTCCTGCTTGAAATGTTAAACATTCATGACTTTCTATAATACATTCTCTGAAACCATTCTGGAGAATGGAGATTTGATTAGAGTGGTGCATTTAAATGTCAGAGGCTTTCTGCCTGATCTGAAGGAAATCAAGAATGGTGACGGGGATGCTCAGAGATAATGAGAACTGAAGCAGAACTTCAGGAGGTGTCACATCTGCCTCTGTTATTTAACCTTTCATTTTCCTTAACTTTTTTGTCAATCGCATAGTGATAGCCAGGTAGATAAATGTATAAGAGAATAGAATTATTTTACACAATCATAACGATTTTTTTATGTACTTTCCTTTTCTGAACTTTGCATGCTGTGAATAGAAAATGCACCCATGTTTGCTTTTCCACTGGTGGACTAATGGATCATGCCAGAGTTATTTGTAGATTGATCAACTTAATTTTACTGACCAGACATCTATAAACTTGGATTCTGTGTGGCCGAAAGTACATAATTCTCATCTCTTGCTGTTTATGCCCTTCACTAATCCTTTTCCCCAGAGTGTGGCCAGAACTTATAACTTGCTTCTAAGCAATAGAATATATCAGAGCTGGTGGAAACCTGTAGTTGTGTGATTATGTATCATACAATGGAAATATCCTTTTTAATGAACTGTCTCTGTCTTCTGTATCTCTCTCCCTCCCTCCCTCCCTCCCTCCCTCCCTCCCTCCCTCCCTCCCTCTCTTTCTCAGTGGTTGTAAGAAAGCAAGCAAGCACAGGATGTATAAGATGAGGAACTGTGGGAAACCATGGAACATGAATACTTGGAGAATAACAGAAGTGAGGTTCGGATGGAACAAGAGTGAGTATGATGACAGTATTTTACACATAGGTATAAAATAGAAAAACAAAATTTGTTACTAAATGGTTAAAATGATGGACCAGAAAAAGTAATAGGGTGAATTGGATTCAAGTATAAATACAAGGCAAGAAAAATCATTCTTGATAGAAACCAGAAAGAAATAACACATTGCTTATCAGTAAAAGGTAATCCTAACAACAGTGGATTTCTTATCTAAAACCATAGTTGCTAGAAGGAAATGGGGTAACATTTTTCAAATACTGAAAGAAAAGAATTATAGACTATGAATTCTATCCTTTCGGGTAAAAAGAAAGAAAAAGAAAGACATTGTCAGACAAAGGAAACCTTGGAAATACGTTGACAGAAAATCTATCCTTAAGTAATGGCTAATGAAAGCATTTTTAAAAAAGAAAGGCAAGAATCATGATAGAAGGCTTGGAAATTCTAAAAGCAAAAGAGAAAAGAACATTTGACTGGATAGTAAGAGTGGTAAATCTAATAAGCTAGCTTCACAAATTTCCAAATCAAATCTGATGGTCAAAGAAGAATTATAGCCTCTTCCCATGTAGTATCCAGTGCATTTAAGGGAAAATTTTAAAACAATTATATTTTAAAAGTTGGTGAGATTAAAAAACCTAAAAGAAAGATTTCCACATTTTAAAATGTTAACAAAATTTCTGATAACTTAGGAATATTCCTATTGCAAATAGAATAATATAAAATGTTAATAAACAATACCATCAATACATTCAAGCATAACAAATGTTACATTTATGCCACAGAAACTAATAAAAAATCAATGAAAACAAACCAAAATTTAACAAAACAGTACATTTAAAATTCAGCGTAACAAGCCAGGTGTCATGGCTCACACCTGTAATTCCAGCTACTCAGGAGACTGAGATCTGAGGATCATGGTTTAAAGCCAGCTGAGGCACTAAAGTCTGTGAAATTCTTATCTCCAAATAACCACTAGAAAATGGTAAATGGGATTGTGGCTCAGAGGTAGAGCAGTAGCCTTGAGCTGAAGGGCTTAGGGACAGTGTCCAGGCTCAGAGTTCAAGCCCCAGGCCCCCCCCAAAATAAAAATGGAAATAAACATAGCAATGAATATCTTAAACACATGTTATTTTAATTAAAATTGGCATATAGAATTAACCCACATACTTACACACTCACAAGTAGAAAATCATTGACCAAACAATATACTGTTTATTACATCAGTTCAAATACAAAACATACATAGTTCAAAGGAAAAAAATGGAAGAAAAGGGTAGACTATGAACATTAATTTATAAAAATGAGACTTGTTATCAGATAAATATACTTTAGAGCAAAGAAGAAAAACTAATATATTATAGTGATCCAAAGTCAAATTCCTCAAACATACTTAACAATATTAAATGTATATACAAAAAATAACAAAGCCTGAAAAGATTGAAACAAAATCTGAAAGAAGTGAAAAGATAAAAATATATTACATTTTCTCAAATCCGCAGTTATTAAAATTATTTTTCTTGAAATATTATATTTCATGAAAAATAGACAAACTTATTCAATTTTTGCACCATAAAGGACTGTCTATAAAGTTTGTGGCTTAACATAAAAATCTCTATTGCCCCACTCACAAATCTGCAATTGTAGGTAGGAAAAACAACTTGTTCTGGCCTCTGAGATATTACTACTATGAATCCCTTGGAGGTTGTGTTAGCAGGAATCCAGTGCAGCCATACTGATTTTTTTTCACCTGACTAGAGGAGAATTTAGGTCAGAAGAGAAGCAAAGTATTAAAATGTATATTTACTAATAAATAGCAAAGTTTGTCAGAAGAGAATAGCACTTTACAAATGTTGCCTAGAAAAATGAGTTTGAGAACAAGAATTATTTCCAGGCAACAGTGGCATATATTGACAATAAGGAGCTTACAGGATAGATTCCTTCCCTGGGACCAGCTCATGGAGGGTGATTGACATGAAAGTTGTGAAAGAATGACGTACATATCAAGAATAATTTTGTACGGGCAATTATTCTTGATCATTCTAGAAAAAGCTATGTGGTATGGGATGGAGAATAAGAAACTGTGCCTTTATAAATAAGAATAAAATGGCACATTAATGATAACAAGATAACTGCTGGTCACTCCAGCTGGATTTAGATAGTTCTGATTGTGTCTTAACTTTGCTTCATTTGACTAGACTAGATCCATATGTAACGTTTTTTTGTAGGTCATGGGGCTTGAATTAGGCCTGGGCACTGTCCCTGAACTCTTCAGCTCAAAGCTACCACCCTACCCTTGAGCCAAGCCCCACTTCCCTTTTTCTAAAAGTTAATTGGAGATAAAACTCTCGGGTTCTTTGTGCCCAGATTGGTTTTGAACCTTGATCCTCAGATCTCAGCCTCCGGAGTAGCTAGGATTACAGGCGTCAGCTGATTATTTTGTCACTAGTCATGTTTCTATTAAATGTCTCATAGATCAAATACCCATATTGCCCTCATCTTTCCATAATACCTAACCAACAAAGTACTCTGTTGTGCATCAGATTGACTGGGAAAACATATTTTTTCCAATCCTCTTAATGTTATGGTGCACTAGTGTGGCATTCACTTGAGCCACTGTGATAAACATGGTCGTTTGTGCCACTGCAGGTGTACAGTCACGCTGACATAATTCTGTGATTGTCAGTCTTCTCTCTGTTATTGCCCACCTTGCAATCACTTCCAACATGTTCTTTTAACACAATGAATATACTATATATTTGATTATATGCTTTGACCATTTGGAAGGCTATAATACACTGTAATTTCTCGATTTTCTTATTCCCAAGAGTCAATTATCACACCCTTGGGTGTATGTATACTTTTTATTACATTGAAATTGTCCTCTAATCTATATGTCAAGGCAATTCATTGAATATTTACACCAATCTCTATAATATTTAGTCAATTGTATATAGATTAGTGCACATTTCCCTGGTTAAAATGAACACAATCTGTTTTTCACTTATACAACGTGCTTGTGATTCCACATTCTGAATTCCTAGACAGCAAATCTTATTCCTTCCTTTCTTTTTATTTGATTTATTCCCCTATCACCTCCTTCACCACCCACATACTTCTATACAGCTGAGCCATGAAGGATGCTCATGTGACAGAATACTGAAGGACTGATGCAATGTCAGACACCAAGACAAGAGCAGTGCCTGAAACTGCAAAGGCATTGTCAAATGCTTGATTTTTCTTATTAACTACATGATACCCATGGAGACTGGCTGGGAAGCCAGACAATACAAAGCTGCTTGTCTGTTTCCAGAACGGGTGAGGTGGCCTTCTGTCTTGTGGTCTCTAGAAATCGTGCTTCTTGTGTTTTAGGGAGTTGGTTCTAATCACAGATTACATTTCCTAGACAAAGATGATAACCAGCATATTTCTGATTTCTACTGTTTACTGGAAGTATAATGTAGGTTTTAGCTCTACAAATTTATAATGAGCATATACATATTTACTTGGTTGGTATCATGTATATTTTGACTATTGCTTTTAAAACCAATTGCATATAGAAGGTATGTGTGTGGCACATGATTCTAACCTGAGCACTTACTGTTGATGGAACATGGATGGACAGGCACCTGCAGGCTGTCAGCCAATAACAGACTGGGAAATTAAAAACTTCTTATAATTTTAGACATAAGGTGTTATTGATCACATACATACACAGAATTAGTCTTCATGGCATGAGGCAAGAGGGAGGGAGGGAGGGAGGGAGGGAGAGAGAGAGAGAGAGAGAGAGAGAGAGAGAGAGAGAGAGAGAGAGAGAGAGAGAGAGAGAGAGACACTAAGGCATGGAAAACAATAATGTCTATGGCCTAAATATAACCACCACGTCTTTTTGAAAATGAAGTTTTCTTGAAAATATACATTTGAAGGAATCCATTTTTCAGTTGTCTGAGTGTTTCAGATTTTGAAATATAGGTTAATACCTGAGATGCCTCCAAATCCAAAAACTTTTACAGCTGCAATCATGACAGGAGGAGAAAATTCCACATGTCATTATGTAGGAACCTGAAGTCAAAACCCAAATGCATGAAAAGCATTGTATTAAATTGCCTTCCTGTTATGTTTATCAGAAATACATGAAACAGAAGTGAACTTCATGTTCACACTACAGCCCCATCTCAGTGGCATATCGCATTACAACCATGCAAATACAATTCCCGAATCCAAAAAAGTTCTTAAATCGGAAACATTTTTGTTTCCAAGCATTTGAAGATAAAAGAAAATGCAACAACATATCAACCACTTACTGGTTGTGAACTAATGATTTCCATCAGCTTATTCTTACAGCGTTGAAATTTTTACCAGATCCATACATAATAAGAAATGTAATGATTTTATGATTGGGCCAAGTATTACCTAAAGAGTATGTAAAATTGAGCTATAGGCCCAAGTTGTTTTTGGTTGTACCCATCCCTACACTGAAAGACTAATTATTTTATTGTCATCTTGCTTATATTTAGCTTATATTTAACTCTAATACTCAGTGAAAAATTTTCACAGATAAACCATGTTGATTGGCAATTTCCTATGTCTTGGTAATAAAACAATAGTCTTAAGACTTAATAACTAATTTAGTCAAGGGGCATAGTTTTTCACTACATTGGACTCATAAAGGAAATTACTATATTGTATTCCAGTGGTTAAGTCAGTGGTGGTAGAACCAGCAGGGCTGAGTTCAGTCTCATTGACTACACCTTCATGACCATCTCCATACTTTATGATTGACTCAATCACATTATATAAAGAAAAATGGATTTTGGTCAAGGAAAATGACTAGCTATATGACATTATCATCCACACTTCTGTGACATATTAGATATATTTTCAGCCAGTGAGTTTCAGGTATTGCTACACTTATGTAAATAGAAAATGATAGCCAAATAATATGTGTGTGTGTGTATGTGTGTGTGTGTGTGTGTGTGTGTGTGTGTATGTCTCTCAATATACTGGTGCTATAATAGCCCACAGAAATCCAATCAAAGCAAATTCAATGTGAAATAAAATTTTGATCAGCTTTCTCTCCTTTTTAAGGATCAAGCACAGTGGAATGCTGCGATTTGACTGAACTGCTTTAAAAAAAGTTTTTAATCAAGTGTTACCTCAGCGGGCAACAGATGGAAGAAAAGCCATTTGATATCAGTTCAGTAGCAATGTGCCCAACACACGATATGAAGCACAGATGTTTATCTGGAATGGCCGTAAAGTTGGAAAATGAAAACTTGGAAGAAAGCTATTGAGTTCCAAAACCTCTTCAGTACCATATTGTAAACAGGCAGGGGAGTCTCCAAGGGACAGTGCCAATATATGTATCTACAGCCATCTAGCCACAGAGGATGTGGAGAAAGCCCAACACTGCACACTATAACCTCTATTCCAAGAGCTTCTTTCTGTCCTTGCCTCTTCTGAACCATTATCAGTTCATCAGATTGTTATGCGTAATTACTCATTTCTCCTGTTTACATGCAGCACATTATTGCCTCTGTTGCTCATAGTGTAACAAAATTGCAAACGGATACGCATCTTTTTATTCCCTTAGAACCTGCAGAGTTTGGATTGTTTCAGGGTTCTAGACATCACATGTCATAATTGCCTCCCCTGCCCGAGGGAATATTTATTCTCTATATAGTTATATGTTTTATTAGCTTTCATTTAGAGAGTGGTATTCTGATTCAGGGTGGCAGCACAGTCTTTTTGTGTGTGTGTGTGTGACAAGCCTTTTCCTGGTGTGTCCTGACATGGCCTCTCATTGCCCCATGTGGACTCAAGGGAAGATGGAGGTGAGTTTATTCCTATTTTATTATTCCTTTTCATATTCTTATGCATGTTTCAATCTCATCACAATTTTCTCCCAACAGGGCCACTTCCAAATATCGTAATGTGGGGATTAAGGTTTCAACTGCATATGGTTAAGAATAATTTGTTAGGCACTAAATACACTAAGTTTCCACTTGTTTAGTGCTGAGCAATTTTACCTCGTTGGAAGTAGTCACTACCAAGCTTTTATGCTATGCATAAAGATTCTTTGGGTTGTTGTTCATGGTATCAATAATCCTTGAGCATGTCAAAGTCCATGAATTGATTGATTAAAGTCCTAAAAACAAATCAATTTTTTAGGTTTAAAATAACCAAGCAAAAATAATCATTTGGGAGATAATGACTTGAGATTCATTAACATTCTAAAGATTTTTAAATATCTAATTTTTATGAGTGTGTATTAATTACAGGAAATATTGTGTTTCTACCTAACCATTACATGATTACATATATATACATATATATATATTTATTAAGTATGTCGGTTCCTATTTACTTATGTTTATCTTCTCCCTTTCTTTTAGTCCATTTTCTGTTTTCTAATAGTTCTTCTTCAGTGTTTAAGCTTTTTTTTGAAGATCCCACATATAGCAGAAACATGAGATATCAGTATTGAGTCGGCTCATAATACTGTACACTTTATGCATGACTTACCCATTTTACTTTCAAATGTTTTTCAGTTCTATACTTCTCAGGCTGACATTTTCCTCCACTTTACATTGGATTCCTTGACATAGGCAGAAATATTTCATCTTTCTCCTTTGATACTTAAACCACTTTCTATAATACCTTTTAAGATTTTTTAATTTCCTAGCTAAATAAGCTATGTGAGCTCTTTTGTTCCTGCTCAAATTATATTTTCCTGTAGTGCAAGGAGGGCAATGCCAGAGGAAAAAACTTTTATGCCTTTATAGCTTGCCCTCAAACCCAGCACTGTTCTCAATGAACTCAATTCTTTTTTTCTCCTTGACAATGTAAATTAAAATAGGGCTAAACTACATAGCGTTTAACTCATACATTCTTCTGTTGAACAACCTTTTTTTTTTAATTAAACAAATTCCTCAGATGATGAATGTCTCCTTGAAGCTCAAATGAATTTTCAGCTCTAAAACTGACATCATGTTATTGATAGGGCTGGAAATGTTGACTCAACAGGTATTTATTTGCTTGGAAATTTGGGTGCAATTATAAAGAGAGCAGACAATACATTGTAACAATTTTTGAGCCAAACACAACTAGATCAATGTTACCCATTCCATACTTCTCCCCTTTTCTTCCAGTCCCTTGATCTCCCCCCATGTTAAACATAGGTGGACCTGGTTTCATTTCACATTGTGTACTGAGTATTATGATGATCCTCCCTCTTTGTACAACTAGTTATTGATAATAAAGTTATTTTAAAACAGATAGATAGCAATCTCTGAGGAAAGTTAAATGATGAGTTTGGTCCTTCATCCACATATAAAAAGGTTCCACAGGTAGGGTTTAGAAGGAGAGACTGAAAGCAGATGGGAAAGTCCATTGACTGGCTAGTATTTCTGCTCCAGTTCTTTCCAATGAGAAACAGAGATAAATGAAGTCTCCTCTGTAGGTTCTTGTCATTCTTGGATAAAGCCCTGAATGTTGGCTGACTGTCCCCATAGGCAAAGTAAAAGGAAGAGTGGAAACAGTCTTAATGAGTTCAATTCAGGCAGCACTTGTGCTAATAAAGAAAATGGGTGCTTGGGGGTATGATTGACCCTGCTTGGAATGAAGATCCTGGAAAAAATGGCCTTCACACTACTTCCTGTCACATGATGAGAAGCAGCCTGACATCTCTGCTCTCTTGAAGTCCCACGGAACAAACCTCTTGTCTTCTGATGGAAACATCTTATTGCTCCCAAATTCAGTCTATTTATGAAGAGATTATAAGCCAAAGTAATAATTATAACAGCTCCTATTAAAATACATTCACTTCAAAGAATACAGATAATCTAAGATTGAACATTTACACGAGAAATAGTGTGAGGGCTCAAATGACTTGTCACAATAACGAAAACTTAAGAGAGAAGCTTTGTGCAGAGGAAATAATGATACAATTAATTCAACTTGAAGTTTTAAAAGAACCTTCTAATTCTGAATTAAATGTACCATCGAAGCTTTGTGGAGAGCTAGAAGAAATTAAAATCTTCTCTAGTTTGCTGGGCAGAAGGAAGAGAAACTGTGGCTAACTCCACGAGCCTCTTTCTATAACAAATTAGCTATTTGCTGCATCAAATAAGTAACTCCCCAACAGAAAACCATAAAAAATATACTGTAGAAAGCATAAAAAACAGTACCATAGTTGAATATTGCCACATATAATTAAATGTGCTCTGCTTTTATAGATTTGTTGAGCAGCAGTTGGTTTGTATAGAAGCCACCCCAAAAATGTAAGTCACTACTTGTGGGGTTAATGATCTCTACAATATAATTCAGTGATGGGAGGCTTTCAGGTCCATAATAATCCCATAATGCAAAGAACTATGAAGTAACGCCAGGGGCTGAAAGATGGCTTTTGGCAACCATCAGCAAAACCAAGCCTTTGTGAGTATGAGTGCAAGGGAAGAATCTGTGAATTACATGAGAGCATGTGTAAAGCAGACATTTCTCCACTTGAGACTCAGAGTAAGACTGTAGCCCATACAAATCATCCTTTCTTTGGGCCATTAGTTCACTAAGGAAGGAATCTACCTTAGCCATGTTGTTATTCCTAAGCTTTAATCACTGTAAGATAGTGAAAATGGATGGTTTTGAGCTGATAAGATTGATTGAGCCACTCATCTTGATTTCCCCCTTTCCCTATCCTATTTCAAATAACCAATTAAGCATATATAAAATATATCCAATGACAAGGTGAAATATTGTAACAATATGAGACAACCAAGGGACAGCAAAAGAGATGAAAGATAACAGTGCATTAAAGACAACAATCACTAGTTATATGGCTTTTGTTTCTATATCCTGGAAGTCCTTTCATTTAGTGTCATACTATATGGCCTTATGTATCTAGGTTTTGTTCTATTGTAAATCTCTGCTAGGAGAGCCCAAGGTTTCTACTGATTATGACAAATGAGGGAAACCATTGAGCCTATGTTCAAGTCTGGCTTACTTCACTTAATATGATTTTTTTCTAAGTCTTTCCATTTCCTTACAAATGGGGTGATGTTGGTCTTTCTGACAGCAGCATAGAATTCCATTGTGTATATATACCACATCTTGCTGATCCAATCATTAACTGAGGGGAAACTGGGTTGGTTCCATATCTTTGCTATCTTGACATTGTTGTTTAAGTTAGACTGAGTGGCTCTTGATATCTTTCTCAGAGACCCACAGTAGGGTCCTTTATTTTTCCAGTGGTATGAATATTATCCAGTGTTATGTTATTGGAATTCACATGCATGAAGTACCTACCTCATCCTTGAACTCTGTTTTGGGATTCAGTGGAACTTAGAGTTTCTCTTGCAAAATTCAGCAGTGCTCTGAATTTGTTCAAGCCTTGTTACTGGAATCAGTCTTTCCACTTTCAAGCTTGTCACAAAATAAGAATATATTTTCAATCTTCTACCATTTGTGCAAATACTGTTGTCATTGAAGTGTGAAGCTATAGACAGCATTTAAATGCATAGTACTATAAATGTTTTTAAATCATTTTATCTTTGCACTTTGCAACCCAATTAATATAAATAATATTGTTTTTAATCCACTGATTTCCACAAGTATTAAAATGCAAAAGCAGATGGGGGAAAGTGTTGTCATATGATCAGGAAAAAAATGGCAGTCAGTGACTGGGTACAAAAGGTTGTACAGCTGCTACAGTAAAACTAAGTAAAGTAATAACAGAAACAGAAGTTCTGAATTACAAGGGACATTTTTATTACTGTTGTGTGTTTTCCCTATTGGCTGGCTTTTTCAGCTCATAAAGTGTTCTTCCTGTATGGGTAAACCATCTGTGAATCTTGATTTGTGATGATTTTTTCCATATATTTTTATTGTAATTAATAGAAGGGTTACATTATATTTACCAGATAGAAGGTGCATTATTTCAAAAGCATTGATACCCTTCGTCATATCTTGGTCTCCATTTACCTCCCCACACCACCACCACTCATCTTGCTCATCTTGTTTTCCCCCCTTCCCTATCCTAGATACATAAGGCCATATAGTATGATGCTAAATGAAAGGACCACCAGGATATAGAAACAAAGGCCATATAATGTGTGATTGTTGTCCTTAATATATTATGTCATTTCTCATCTCTCTTGCTGTCCCTTGGTTAGCTCATATTGTTACAGTATTTCACCTTGTTATCTGATATATTGTATATATGTTTATTTGATTTTTTTTAATGTCAAGGACTAATCCACAGATGAAGGACCAAGCATGGCAGATGTGGATTGAGTGCAAGGGTTAGCAACATCTCTTCAAACTAAGGGAACTGTGAAGAAATTTGTTTAAGAAATGTCTCTAAAAAATAGGGTTCTTGGGAAACTCACTGAAATACAAATACAAAAGGAATTATCTGTGTGGCCAGTCATAAGTAGGAAAATAAAGGGAACATGATAGTTAAAAATATCTTAGGTTTCTTCAAAATTGAGTTGTCCTGATGGCTGGGAATTAATGATGAAGGGAATATTTACTTAATAAAACATTCTTTTCCTTAAAGGCTTAATTGAACACTTTTCTCAATTCTGAGGAATGTTGCACAAGAAAATCGGGATTGACTAACATTCACTTGTGATGCCTAGGAACTCATCTTTATTGCATATCTGTTTACATAGACTGTCGAGATTTATTCCTTACAAATAATTCTATCAACTCTGGGTTATTATTAGCAGCTCCACTTTATAGGTGAAGAGGTTGCAGAATCAAAAAAAATTAGGCCATTTCTTCAAGTGCTTGATACCTGTATGTATTAAAATTCAGTTAGTGGAGGAGATGGGAATTAAACCCACACTAGTGAGTCACCACCTGAAACATAACACAAATCTAATGTGATAACAGAAAGGAAGGTTTTGTAACCAGTGACACAGGAATTGAGAACTGACTGACACTCAGTAAATGGGTGTTCCTGAAAACCGAGACACACACTTTTCCCATGTATAACAGCTGAAAGGACTAGCTGCTGGAAACAAGGGCATGCCAGTGAAATCAAGACCAGTTGTACTGGAGTGGTTCTGCTGTATATAAATTTATCCCTGTATAATCCCATGCCAATAAAGAGATCATATGACTACATGGATTTGCATCTATGTCTATCTACAAATGTCTGTTTATGTCGATGTCTAGCTACAGTGGCATTCATATTGCTGTTTTTCAACTCCAATAGGCTGCTCTAACCTGCTTCCTTTCCATGTGCATAACTCCTCAATCCCAGGATGAGAAGCTTAGCTCCCACCTCTTGCAGTACCCATATTTGTTGATACCACAGACATAATATACCACTGTTTAAACAATAAGGATATATTATTATTTCATAGTTCTGGAAACTTCTGACGTGAAATGAAGATGTTGTTAAGGAGGAGATCCCTCCAAAGAACTTACTGTATTTTCCTTCTGTTTGCCTCTGGCATTATTTATCTCTTGAAAATGTAACTACAAACTCTGTCTCTCTTTGCATGTGGGCATCCTCCACATGTGAGTCTCTATTGCCATGTAGCCTTTATTCAGAAGATCATCAATCAGATTAGAAATGACACTATCAAACTCACCTCAATTTGTCTATAACTGCAATAATACAGGCAAACAAGGTCATATTCACAGATTCTAATAATTAGAAGTCCAGAATATCATTTTTGAGGTGCATGATTCAAACCAGGAAACAAGTATAGTGGTTTCAGATAGCTGGCCCATATTTTTTTTGAGTTATCATGAAGATACTTTTATTGTCAAAGAAAAATAATGTACCTTAAGCATCCTTGGATGAGAACTTAAAGTACCCTACACAAATGTGGCATTTCAAAAGTATGTTTTTAAATGTCATAGTAAGAAATTACCTTCTGTCAAATAGTAAAATGATTACATATTACAGGAAAAATAAAAATAAAAATCTGCAAAAGCTATGACCCGATTTCAAATCACATAGCATGACTTGAAGAATTACAGCTATGAGAAAAAAAAAACAATCCATTCATTGTTACATAGAGTATTTTGTCTAAAGATGTAACTTGGATAAGCAGAGGAAGTTAAGTCTCCTGGCTTACCTGTGAATGCTTTTGAATTTTCTAGTTATTGGGTTTGACTTAATAGACCACCAAAAGTAACAGCATCTGAATTTATTTCACACTTCAGGAAGCAGAAGAGTCAATAAAAAGTGTAGTGGCTGAAAATGCAGCTCAGTGGTACAGCCTTTGTCTAGCACACACAAGCCCAGGCCCTGTCTTCTATCCTTAACACTCTCAAGCTCTGTAGCTATGACTCAGTATACAACATGGCAATACAGAATTCTCTGTTTAAGGTGGCAGAGATGAACCTTAAAACAATTCTCACCCAATATACAATAATATAAGTGTGGTCTAGTCTAGGATATTCAATTTTGGATAAATAAATGTCATTACATATATTTATGGATAATATATTGAAGAAGAATATTAAAGTGATCCCTAAAATCATAATAATATGACGCTAAATGTTATAATCTTTTGGACCAGGAGTTGGGCCTAGTGGTAGAGTACTTGCCTAGCATGCATGAAGACTCGGGTTCGATTCCTCGGTACCACATACATAGAAAAAAGCCAGAAGTGGTCCCGAGGCTCAAGTGGTAGAGCTCTAGCCTTGAGAGAGAAAGTCCAAGGACAGTGCTCAGGCCCTGAGCTCAAGGCCAGGACTGGCAAAAAACAAAACCAAAAAGTTATAATCTTTTAATACAAATCTACATTTCTGGAAGAGTTCATTCAATACATACAGTATACAGGACAGCAATCAAAGGGAAAATAATAGACAGCCTCCTTACCAAGCATTTGAAAGTATTTGGTTCTCACTGTTTACTCGTGACAGACACCTGTCACATTCTTTTGGTCTTATACATTGTTATGAAAAAAACCTTATAAAAGCTTCACACAAAAGCACTTGCCTTTTTATCAGGGTTCTTAAATTATATAGCTAAATGTTCTGTATATCAATGTATACTGCATAGAAGCAGTTACATTAAATAATTTAATTAGAGGGCTGGGAATTTAGCCTAGTGGTCGAGTGCTTGCCTAGCATACATGAAGACCCAGGTTCGATTTCTTAGTATCACATACATAGAAAAAAAGCCAGAAATGGTGCTGTGGCTCAAGTGGTAGAGTGCTAACCTTGAGAAAGTCCAAGGGCGGTGCCCTGGCCCTGAGTTCAAGGCCCAGGACTGGCAAAAAATACTTTATTAGAAAAGTATTGCAGTTAGTTTTAATGACTAGCCCATATTTCTGTAAGAAGGAATTTGCTTACCTATAGTATTTATTTATTTATTTATGCTTCAACCAACACCTACGTTTCCTGAGTTATATAGAGAGAATATAATTCTTCCTCATAGTGAGAAGCCCTGAGTTCAAATCCCAGTATCACAAAGATAAAACAAATCCTATATTTAATGAAAGTTTGTTAAATAAATTTCTGTTAAAAGTATGCTGTGTAGATACTAATAAGATCAATGGAAAGTCCCTTTTTTCTACATTTCATAATTCTTAAATGAAGGGTTAAGATAGGGTATCAACCACAGATTTTAGAAGGCAAATATATCATTGTTGTCTTTGATGTACCTGAAGTTTCTTGCCATCAAACTATTTTCACCAGGTCTGACTTCTGTGATCACTCATTTGAAAATTTGTTCTTCCTTCTGCCAAACAAGTTTTGTGTTTATCTTTCCTCATTTTTTTTCTCTGTTCCTTTTGAAGCAGAATGTTGTATTAATCTGACCAGATGAGTGAGCATGGTGAGTATTCCTGGATTCTTTAGCAGATCAAGATAAACAAATATGACCACCAGGTGTCAGTAGAACATACAGGCTTTATTTGGTCAACTCTGACAAATTCACCTGTAAGAAACGACCAGCAGAGTAGGCTGATCTGTCTGTTATTCAGGCTCTAGGTAGAGCAGGAGGGGTATTACCTAAAAGGGAATTACCACAGGAGCTCTACATGGAGAAGGAAGCAAGAAAAGGATCAAGATGTCCAGGTTCTGTCAAACAGCAGAATTCAGAGAGCATGGCTTGGGGTGTTTGTATTATAGGAACTTATCTGTGGTCAGCAGATCTTGGGCAGTTTCAAGGGTTATATAAAGCAAGAATGAACAGCTGAAAATGGTTAAAAATCTGCTTATGATGGTGATGTTTAAAACCACTGCCTAGGAAAGTGTTGAAGTCTGGCCACAGAGGGGTGTTTTTGTTCGTTTGTTGTTATTGTTATTTTAGTGGCAGGACTTCAGAAAGCCCACGTTAGTATTGAACTTGGGCCAGAAAAACCTTTGAACTATGGAATCTCATCCACTTGTGAAGAAATACACCAACCAACCAATGCATAGAGAATCCTTTATGTAAAAGAGATAAAATTTGGAAGCTGAGGACCAGAATTTTAAGTCCTTATTTGATAACTTATTGGAAATGTAATGTGGGTCTTGGGTATCACCAGAGCCAAATGGGACTGGGACAAAAATTAAATAGACTATAACACATGCGGGGCATCAGGTTCATAGTTTATCTTTAGCAAATACTAGTTGTTTTCATACTTTGTGTATGGAAAACTGGCTTCCATGATTCTTTTCCATAGCTTTTTAATTTGAGTGGCCTTTGGATAATTTGAGTGCTCAATAGCAAGACTTTGGGTTCAGTGCTTGCATTTGGTAAGCTTATTTTGAGGAATGATTTCAGGAAATTAGCAATAGGGGACTGGATAAAGGAACTCAGGGTAGGAAGAAAAGATTTATAAGTGTGTTCTAGGATCTGGTTTTGCAGTAGTGACATGTGGTTTGGGAACATATTGAATTATGCATTGTCCTCCAGATAGATGGATATAAGGATATCCTTAGGACTAACCACTTGAAGAACAGAAGGAAGAAAATCCACCTGTAGATACTTCTTTGTCCTCTGACCAACTGATCAGAGGTGCCATTGGGAAACTAAGTCCCAGTCATTTCTATTTTTACACATATATGAGTACTGAGAACTTTTCAAAATCCTTCCACTATCATGGCCACTGAAAAGCTAGTAAGGCACAAGTCATACTTGTGTCTGGAGGGTAGGATAGTGTATGGTTGGCAGAAGAGCACATGGCATTCAATAGAAAATGCTATGATTAAACAGGAGACAAAAATGAGCAAAGTCATCTTCAAAAAATGGGTTATTTTAAGTTAAAAAATGCACACTGATTTTTATTTCTGAAGTATAACATTTATGGTGTCTTGGTGTGCTTCTTGATGATTTGAGGGTAGAGTTAATTTTAAATTGTCTGTTTCTCTGGGAGTGAATGCGACAGTAAAAAGCATGCTTTTCCCATTTCATTTAGATTCTCTGGGTGGCAAGAGAGTAATTCTTTCTTATTCAATAAAACATCTATAATTGTCCGAGAGCAGGCACACACACAGTAACCCAGGGCACAATTTGAGAAAAGGCATATTTAATTTGTGAAAATTCTGTTTCATAGGCTTCTCTGAGAAGGAAGATAGTAGAACATTTAAATGTATGGCATAATCCTATGGTAATTTCACTTGGTTAAATATGCCCAGCGTCAAGAGGAGCAAAAGATGTGAATCTACTGCTTTACTTGGTC
The DNA here is from genome assembly GCF_031878675.1 of Megascapheus bottae. Classification (NCBI taxonomy): domain Eukaryota; kingdom Metazoa; phylum Chordata; class Mammalia; order Rodentia; family Geomyidae; genus Megascapheus; species Megascapheus bottae. The sequence goes on from NC_143523.1 coordinate 17,905,577, forward strand.
ATTTACTAAGAGAAAACATTATGTGAAACCATGGAGGATAGAAATAGCAGCATAATTTTTGCACAAAATTTCCTTTAAAGCGAGACAATCACTTCATCTAGCACTCAATGACAGAGACCAGGGAATAGATCAAATTGTAGAAAAGAAGTGATATTTTGGGACACAGCACCATTCTCCCAGAGGATTATCAAGAGAAATAACAGCATTCAATTTAGCTTCATCTATTCACTGTATATTTTGTGTTCTGAAAAGTAGGAGATACAGTTGATGAACATGATTACCAGGGTAGAAGGATCACTGAAGGATTTCTGCTCTTTCATTTTTCTTTAATTCACCCTTTCTATACTGCTGGCATAAAAAAATCTTTTACTTGAAGCTTCTTTTTTCCCATAACTTTGGATTACTCATAATTTATTATAGCATCTTTGACCTATCAGATTCTGTTAAAGGCATTGTTTGATTGTCCCTCCTTTCAGTAACGATTAGATTTTCTGTTTTTTATTTGTTTTAGCTTGAATTACTGAGAATCTATTGAACCTATCTTTTTTTTAATCTGTTGTTTGCTTCTTTCCCTCTGACGTTTTTCTTTTTTCCTTTTTTTCCCTATCTCTCTCTTCTTTCTTTTCCTTTTCTTTAGGTTACAGCACCTCAACTAAGTCTGAACAACCTGAACATTAATTGTAAGGGATTATTGTCCTAGAATTTTATATTCCCTAGGGATAAGACAGGCAATAGGATTTACCTAGAGTTTTGCAAGCAAGATAAACAGGGGTGAGACAATTTTACCTGCGGAGAATTTATATATCTTTAACAGACAACCAAAGAATTTTTATTTCCTATTACTTATTCAATACAGATTGTTCCACAATGATCATTAAATAACTTGCTATAACTTTCAGACTCAACCATCAAAATTATCAAAATTGAAGTTTTCTTAGAAATAGCTTTGAATACAAAACTGCACTTATATTCTTTTTGCTACTGGTTGCCAATTTTTCTCCACATAAAGTGATGATTTCACTTCGCTTTTTCTTGATGATTACCGAAACAAATGAACAAGCTCTTCTTTTAAGACTTTTCAAGTACCAGTGGAGAAAGAATAACTTAAAGTAGATATCACAATGAAAATTCCTCCCAATATTTCCAAAAGCAGCCTTAATCCTTAATCAAAGGAAATAAAGATGTGATACAGTCTCAAAGACAGAAAAAAAATGAACTATTACACAATGGCCATATCTCTTATAGCTCCAATTTCCCTCACAAATGAGACATTCAGTCAGGCAATGGAAATAATCAAATACAAATGTACTCTCCTGTAAAACAGAAATCCAGATCAGGAATTAATATACATTATTTACTTATTCGAGAGATCATCGACTGAATGTCTATTTGTCAAACTGCCTAATACAGCTCATGATACACAGCTAGAAGAAATAGACATTTTTTGTAGCAAAATGGTTTCTGCATTGCATACAGCCTCTGATTTGGAAGAACCATCCTTCCTAGCAAAAAGTTCATGATGCCTTTTGCATTGTTTAGATCATTCAAACTCTTGCAGATGCTACACATACAAAAAAAATCAGTAAATCACAAGATTTCCTCACAGACAGGAGTAAGATTCTGGTGTTTCTGGAAAGTTTATCCTGCTCTTTTGAATTGTCAGTAAACATGCATTTGTGTAGAGATTGTGAAGCAGACATCATAGTAAGCAGTGGTGTTGGTGGAAATACGTGGTGAATGGAAGTGACATTTGTTTTCTGTCCATGGCTATTTCATTTAAAGCCACCTCATTTGAAAAGAGCACCAGTGATGTTGAGAACAGCCATGTATGGAGATTGCTGTGTAGAGAGAAAACAATTCCCCTGCATTTAAGCCTGCAAACCAGCCACCCTGATTAAACAATACTGTGCTTCAGGATCACATGTCAGTTTATTTCTTTATTTTTCTTTCCTTCTCGAAGACATTTCCACCAGGTTTGTTAAACAGACAGTGATTCTTTGATGATGTGGTGCCATTCTAAAGGTTATGATCATTTGCAGAAGTCTTAACAGATTAGAATGCAATGTGGTGCAGAAGTACCAGCGCCTAGAACTTTTTAGCAGTGATTTGTTATCCAAGAGGCCTTCATCATCACACAGATATGCATAGACAGGAATATATTAAATTGGGGAAATGTGATGTTTCAGGCATTTAATGTCCATTTTCCAATTTAATCTTTATAAGAATTTCTTTTGAGGAAAATACTTGCCTTTCCTTATGTAGAAGGGGAAAATGAGGCACAAAAGAAATATCTTACTCCAAGTCATGCAGTCTACAACTGTTCTTGGTGTGAGAGCCTAGCTGTCATTTAAGAACAGTTTTTTAAGCCCAACACCAGTGATTCATGTCTAAAGTACTAGCTCCTTAGGAGGCTGAGATCTGAGGACTGCAGTTCAAAGCCAGCCCAGGCAGTAAAGTCCATGAGACCCTTATCTCCATTGAACTACTCAGAAGAAGCTGCAAGAGGCACTGTGGCTCAAATGGTAGAATGCTAACCTTGAGCAAAGAAGCTCAGGGACAGAGTCGAAGTCCAGAGTTCAAGTCTAAGGACTGGCACTGAAAAATATTGGACCAGAAAATAAAATTTAAGTTTATAAATAAATTAACATTAAGCTGGGAGCAGTGGCTCATACCTGTAACCCTAGCTAATCAGGAGGCTGAGAACTGAGGATCAAGATTCAAAGCCAGCTCAGGCACAAAAGTACCTCTGACTCTTATCTCCAATTAACTTCTAGAAAAGGGAAGTAGGGCTTGGCTCCAGGGTAGGGTGGTATCCTTGAGCTGAAGAGCTCAAGGACAGCACCCAGGACTAGTTCAAGCCCCATGACCCACAAATAAATAAATAAATAAACAAAAATTAACCATTACATTTGTTTAGAACACTTGCCATTGGTTCTGAAATGCTTTTAAAATGGCGCATTTTATTTAAAGAATTTGGAAATGAGTAGAAGAAAAACTAGCAGTACTTTTGTTATTATCACCTAGAAATAAATTTCATAAGCTTCTCTTAGACTTCATTTCCTTATAATCATTTTGATATGACTTTATTGACTTAATAATAGATGTAATATACACTTTGTGTATCTTCTGCTGAAGAAGACACTAAAAATCCAGAAATTAAAAAGTTAAAAAACACCTATAACTATTCAGTCCAGATGTTAACATTTGCATATATTCATGTGATAAACATATCTATATGTACAAGTGTATCAATACATACATAATTAATGTATACTACTATATATTCAAACTTGGCCTTAAATCCCATATGGAATTTTGCATGCTTATAATGTCATCATTCATTCTGTTTTAAGGAAACCATCCATTTAAATCATATATATCAGGAGAGCTGTAAATGAAGGAAAAGAAAGAGAGGAAGAGGAGGAAAAAGTTGGAAGGGAAGTGGGAAGGTGAGAAAAAAAAATAGCCAAAACTGATCAGATGTCTCCTGGTTTTACCAGCTCAAATTACAACTGAAGTCATTTCGGTAAGTCTTTTTAGTCTCAGTATTGCATTATTATAAAAGGTGTGTCCACATGGGAAACACATTTGTATATACTTAGAACTTCACAAACTAGTTCAGAAATCATAGTCCAAGACACACCACCCCACCACCAAACCCTCCATTATTATTTTTACTTTCAACAGCATCTGCTACTTACCCTGTGCTTAACCCCGCCGGTACATCAGCATTTATATGAGATATTACTGAATCCTCACTACTCTTTAACAAAGGGACATTTTTTTCTTCATTTACAGATCAAAGATCTGACAACCAGAACTATTCGGTACATTTATCTCAAAATTCAACTTTGTATCACAATATGAAATAGTGCTGGGGTTTGGACCTTGTGCTTTATTTTTGTTTTTTTTTTTCCTTTTTCTGCTTGTTGTTGTTGCTGTTGTTTTTTTACTCTTAAAGCCACCACAGTTCTAGGCCTTCACCAACTAACCTGACCCATGGCATTTAGGTATTTTACATATAGATTGATAGTAGCATCATTGGTCACACAAATATAAAATTGCCACATTTTAGAAATAGGTGCCTCAGTTGAGCTTAACTCAATATTTATCACCAAGTAAATGGAAACTATTAATTGAAAAGGTTTGCCCATTTTTTTAGAATCCTATTTATTTTTGTACCACATGGCATTTATGTCAGTATCCTACAATCTTAAAGAACAAAAGTAACCACAGCTTAACATCCCAAACCTTGCAGTATAAAATGGTAAGAAGACCATGGTAAAGAAGACAGGCATAAACCTGTTTTTGTTCTAATACATACATATCCAAGATAAAGTTCAACTTGTTATTTAAGCACAGCAGAAGGCGAACTACTCCACAATAGTATAGAACAGGAATAATAATATAAGCTAGCAAAACAATTCTAACATAATAAAACATGCTAGAATCAAAGTGAATGTGCTTTCCCTCTGGCCTGGTTCTGCGCTTGTCTTTCCTGTGATGATGTGAAATGGTTCTGGTACTTCAGGAGGTGGGTGATGGATTGTAAAGTAGCTTTGGGCTAATGAAAAAACTGTTACATGCACATAGACCCTGTCGTGCCTCAGCAGTCAGTCTGTATAGCACCCCCCTAACTGAGAAGGCTACTAAAGTGAACCATAGGTGTCACTTTAAAGTCACATAATCCCAGTGCTCTAGATCAAGGGAAATTCACATCCCAAATGGAAGTGAGGCAGGAGGCGCCTCATAATGGGGCATAACGAACTCCAAGGCTGGAGACAAGCAGTTCTTTTGATGTCCTGCATGCACTTATTTCTAGTTTTCTTTTTTCCTTTTTAGGTTTTTGTACCCTTTGTCATGTATATAAGCTCATCAAATCCATGGAAGGAAAAGAAAACCACAGAAACAGCAGGGCAAAGGATGAAGTGATACCACAGTGATCCTCTCTAGACATACTAGGTGAGAGATGAACCTTGCAACGTGAGGGGAAGGGGATATGGGAGTGGTAAATGGGAAAAAATGATGTACTCATTACCTTCCTTATGTAGTTGTAATCCTTCCCCGTCCATCACCTTTACAATACATACATACAAATGTACATACATACATACATACATACATACATACATACGTACATACATACATACATACATACATACATACATACATACATTTGGATTATCTATTTCTAGAATTTCCCATTTAATTCCAAGGTAACTAATACCTTGGAAAGTAATAGGTCATTAAAGGAAAGACCCCAAGTTAACACTGAGACTCTTTCTAGGGTGATTGATGTCATGCACCTGTTTTGTGTTTTTTACCTGACCACTTAACCTCTCAAAACTGCAGTTTATTTTTCCCCTCTTGGGAAGATGAAGCCTTTCAATAATCCATACCCAAAGGCAAAAATTAAAGGCTTGGGAGTTGAAGTCTACACATAGAGTTCAAAATAAGTAGCCAGGGAGGATCGTGTTTCCTTGGGTATTTCTCTTGCCCTTCTCAACCCTCATGTTTTGTAACTTCAACATAAAAAGAATAATCCTATTTAAGTATTAATATGAACACAGAAGGACATAGTCTGAATTTACTGCTTGGTTCATAGCATGCCTTCAATAAATGCTAGTTATCTTATTTCCCTTCAAGTTCTAAAAAGACAGTGCTAACAAATCAGGAAATATTCCAGTTCACTAACTAGTACCAACCATGAAATACGCAGCATTTCTAGATATTCTCAACTTCCCTGAAAGTTAGAGTCTTAAGATACTAATTTTTAATTCATATTTTTACAAAATTATTGGGAGAGTGAAAGAGGAGAGGGAGATAGAGAGAATGCAACACATACACAGAGATCATTCATTTCAGGATATGCTCTTCACAAGGTTAAATCCCTTCAGCAAGCCAGCACTAGCTCTTTTCCTTGTTAGACATGGTATTTGAATGTCCTCATTGAAAGTATTGTGTTCAGATTCAGCATCAGTAGCTTTATTGTCTCCTGGAGTTTAATTTCCTTTGTCAAGGTACAAAGAAAGCAGTTCTGTATTGTCTTTCTGTTCCTCAGCGCATTCAGGAAGATGAGAGCTGCACTGTGGTGCAGATGCCACTTGGACACAATCAACACTACACCACGGCCTTGGCATGGCATGGCTCTGCTCTCTTCAGTTCCACAAACCATGGGCACCCGAGAACATACTACCCACAGCTACCGTTGCCTTCAGCCGTGTCCACAAATCCTACAAGAAAAAAAAATGATTCAAGAGCCATTTCCAAGTGCATCCTAAGAAATTCCAATTATTTAGATTTTGAGTGTTTTCTATCTTACTCCTTTCATATTAGATGAAAAGATACTTTGGCAAAGCATCTTTCTTTTTTCTTTAAACTCTGACTTGCTTCAAGTATGACAGGAACACAGAGACGCTGTTCTGACTGTGAGCAATTTATGAAGAGAAACGCATTAGATTTGGGATGCCAAAATGACCAGCATATTTTTTAATTTAAGGTGAAGCGACAGAAAACTGAGAGTGCGACACCATCTTTCTGCCTCGCGGGACTGTGATATGGCTCCTATGACATGCAATCCAACAATCAGCCCCTTATCTCTGGTAGGTAGTTCTGCAAAGCAGCTCTCTCAGGGAGGACCCTGAGGGAGGCTGAGTACGAGGATTGATGGTGTGAGGAAGCCTTGAGGATCTCATTTTCAGGGCCTTCTGAAGGAGAAGTGGCCATTCTTCCAAAATATCTGTGGAGTCCAAAAGCAGTTCATTTTCATTGTTTACCTTTCTTGTCCCACTGATCTAGACAGGGTGGCATTCAAGTCAGTCTTAATGGGAGTTTTATATATCTTTGCTCACCTGTCCCAGGACAGTAAATCTTACATTTATCTTCCCTAAGACAATGCTGGCAGTTTTGATAATTACACATCAGTGTGCAATATTGAATGCCTTATGGTGTCTAAGTACTGTTTTATTAACAAAAATAATCATCTTAACATTTGTTGCTTGGATAAAGGTTGTTCCATTCTGGTAATTCTATAGTACGACTACAATGCAGATTGCTCAGATTCTCCCCTCTTCCTCATCCCTTTCACCCCTTCTTAAAACAAATCCAGTGGGTTTCATTGCTTTATTTACATCTGAATGCATAAGTTACTTAGTTATTTTTCCCTTCCATTGCCTTCTAGTTTCCTCTTCTCCTTCTTGCTTCCCCTTTCCCATTGTATACAGAACTACCTTCCTTTCCCCAGCAGAGACTGTCATTACTTGTTTAAAAGTACATATTAACTATACACAGTAATTAAATCATGGTTTTTTTACATATTCATATGTTATATTTTAATCAGTAATGAGATCTCTCATTCTCTTCTCCCTTATTATTCAACAGCGTTCAAATAAGTTTCTTCAGGCCATCTTCCTTCTTAGAAGACATATTTTGATATTGCTCATCCTCCATCATTCTTCTTCCTTCTCCTCCCAGAAGCATTTTGCGATTACATTATGTTCTATGTGTGAGTCTATCTGACTGTCTGTCCATTTGTCTAACATTTATCTAAATTTTGCCTCTAAGTACTTAGCTAAGTGATCTCACAAGTTAATGACCTGTTCATAAAGGTCCTCTTTTAAAACAGGACTTGAGTCTATAGGCAAAGTCAGGATTTTATGACAAAGTACAAAATATTTTATTCTGTAAGTCAAGGAACTTCTTTAGGTACTTGGGTATGAGCGATGTAACACATAGTTACCATTGAGAATCTTTCTGATTATGAGGGCAGAAATATTATAGCTCTGTTATGGATAGTGCTAGCGAAACCATCATCACAATTGCTACAGGTAGAGGCTGAATCAATCACTTTCCGGTGAGTAAACTCAATGGAATTAAACCTATTCACGTCACAATGTCTTTACTGAAAACATCCGGAGGAAAATGTGTTTCTATGAAAGAGTAGCTGTGTCCTTATGTAAAGAACCTGTCTTAATTTCTGGCACAGAAAAGACCAAGAGCTGAAACCACATATGAAATTAATATATTAGTAACCGCAAATAGGACCTGTAATTTTTGGAGTTCCAATTTATTCACTTTGACATTAATCCTCAAATTCTTCCTTCTATGAAGAGTGGGTAAGTCTTCTTCAGAAATCTGGGATTCTTCTTTACTTATTTCTTACAAGGTTCTATTCCTTTGGTTGTCAAGTGCATCCAATTAGTATAAGTTGAAGTCTGAATCTTATTCAGTTTCTTAAGACAAGGGGGAAAGAGTCTTATTTGCATAAAATTTAGAGCTGCAAATTTTAAGTCAGTACAAGATAAATCATCATATAATTCAACTAAGACACTTATTTGTAAAATGACAGATAAAACTTAGTTTAAAAAATAACTATTTGTACTTTGTAATAGAAAGCAATTTTCAATACCTGTCAGAATATCTGATTTAAAATCTGGTTAAATGCTGCCATTAATTATTCTTGAAAGATTTGGCAGCTATTTACATTTGTACATTGGCTATTTTGATTTACCTTTTTTGTCTTCAATGTCATGTTTTTGTTTTAGATGGCCCAGGGGTTCGATCTCTGGGCCTTCCTGGGGTTTGATCTCAGAGTCGTCCCCAGGATATTGTAGGCATTCTACCACTTTAGTCTTGCTCCCAGTCCTTTCATAGTTTAGTTGTTAGTTTTTAGATAAAGGCTTAGCCTTTTGCTTTGGGCTAGTTTCGTAATTCAGTGTTACTATTATACTTCCAATTAGGTAGAAGTATAGGGAAATAACCACATCCTGCTTTATTGTTGAGATGAAGCCTTGCTAACATTTAACCTGTGCTAGCTTCAAACATTTTACCTTGTTAACTCCAGACTTAAACCTACTCATGATCTCTGCCTACAGAGTAGTTGAGCCATAGTGATGTTCTCTGATAAAAAGATTGTATTTCTTCCACAAAAGTTATAACCATAGGGTAGCTTTGATGCAAATCTCTTCTCCTCTAGGGATCACAAAATTATTATGAACACCTTCAAAATTGTCAAATGAAACTGGCTTCCTCATCAACAATCTTGAGCATATGATATGACTGACTGTATTCAGCCATCTATTGGCATCTGGAAGAATAGCCAGTGCTTTTGATATATATTAGTATCGTTCCAACATTTTCACGTTTGTTTCCAATGGGTCTTCCCTAAAATTGAAGTCATTTACCTGAACTTTGGAACCAATATACATTTCTATTCATTAAATATAGAAATAAATGTTCTCCCAAAAATATTCTATTCCAAGATCACTAAGACCTTTCTATCCTCCATCCACATCATCAACTCCCACGTATGCATACAATACACAGTCACGTAACACAACATCCAACAGCATGGGGTGATGACCAGTGTTTGTTTCAAACATTTGTGTATTCTGTTATCCAGAAAGAAAAGAAAAAACACCCAAACCAAACCTAATCAAACAAACTTTAGCAATTGCTATGATCCCCTAGGGGTGAACACGACAGCTGTTTTAACAGCTGGAAAGTCACAGCTCCCGACAGCTCAGCAAAAGTGCTACAGACTGCTGAACATATCAGAAAGAAGGCGTGTATGAGCAAACCATCTCAGAACGTCCACAAGACAAATTGATCTAACAGCTTCGTTCCTCTGACTAGTTTATAATCAGAAGCTGTCAGCAGGTTAAATCTAAGACCTGGGAAGTTTTCCAGGTCTCCACTATTCTCAATTCCCTCCTGGGGTCTTAGACCAGGAATGCATTAGAGGGAATGAAAGCTCTGACTTGGTAATTAGCAATACTGATTTTGAAAAGAAATAAAAGCAGATGATCAATTGGATTTAATGGAAACTGACAAAAAGTTACATAGAAAACTGGAGAGGAAATGCTTTCAAATGGTCTGATATATAAAGGCTTAGATTAGAAAGCAATACAATGTGCATAATTTCCTACTGAAGCATTACATATTTTCATCAAATATCCAAGAGTAACTTTGAGGATACACCATTCATTTGTATAAGCACTCATTTATGTTTTTTTAATTAAAGAATTTATTAACATTGATTTTTATATCATATTTCAAATGGCATGTTTAACAAACAAGTATTCAAGAAGGGAATCTCTATATACAATCACTGGCACTTAGATTTTAGAACATAATCAGAATTAGGCTGAGGGTTTGTATATCATAAATACATATTAATCTATGTAATAAAACATGTCTATAGAGTCAAAAGGTTTTATGTCTATGTAGTTGTGTTTATATTTCCAGTACCATGTCCATAGCATTGAATATGCAATTATTGAGTCCTTGCTCTTGTACTGTTTGGATCTAATAGCCACATATTAAGGATACCACGCGCCTTTTGTTCCTTTGGTCTTGACTTGTCTCACTAAACATGATTCTCTCTAAATTCATCCACTTCCCTGCAAATGCCATTATTTTATCTTGTCTGTTGGCTATGTAGAATTCCATTGTGTATATATATATATATATATATATTCTATATTTTCTGTATCCATTCATTTGCAGTAGGGAATCTGGATTGTTTCCATTGCCTGGCTATGGTGAGTAGTGCAGCCATAAACATAGCTGAGTAGGTGTCCTTATCATATCTTGGGTTATAATGTTCAGGATAGATGCCTAGAAGTGGTATGGTGAGATTGTAGGGAAGGTCAATTTTTAGTTCTTTAAGAAACCTCCACACTGCTTTCCAGAGTGGCTGAACTAGTTTACAATCCCACCAGCAGTGCAGTAGGGTTCCTTTTTCTCCACAACCCCACCAGCATCTGTCATTGTCTGAGTTTAAAATCTTGGCCATTCTTGTTGGGGTAAGGTGGTATCTTAGGATTGTTTTCATTTGCATTTTCTTTATGACCATAGATGATGAACATTTTCTCATATGCTTTTCTGCCATTTTAATCTCTTCATAAGTCTCTCTTTAGTTCCCTTGCCCATTTAGTGAATGATTTGTTGGGTTTTCGGGGGGTTAGTTTCTTGAGTTCCATGAAGATACTGGATATTAAGCATTTGTCTAATGCATTATTGGTAAATATCTTTTCCCAGTTGGTTGGCTGTCTTTCTACTTTTGTGGCTATGCTTTTATTTGTGCAGAAACTTTTTATTTTTAGGTAATCCCATTTATCAAGTCTCTCTCCAATCTGTTGTGATCCTGGTATTCTGTTCAGGAATCTTTTACCTGTCCCTTGAGTTCCTCTGTCTCTCTCCTACTCTGTCATGTAGCAGTTTTATGGTTTCCAGCCTGACATTGAGGTCTTTGATCCACTTTGAGTTAATGCTTGTGAATAGTGAAAGGGTAGGGCCAATTTTTAGTTTTCTGCATGCGGCTGCCCAGTTTTGCTAGCACCAATAATTGAATAGACTGTGTTTGTTCCACTGTAAATCTTTGGCTCCTTTCAAATACAAGTTAACTATATGTATGTGGTTCTATTTCTGGATTTTCTATTCTGTTCCTTTGATCTTCTGGTCTATTTTTGTGCCAATACCATACTGTTTTTGTTGTTATGGCTTTATAGTAGAGTTTGAAGTCTGGTATTGTAATACCACCAGCATTGCTCTTTTTGCCTAGAATTGTTTTGGCTATTCTAGGTCTTGTCTTGTTCCATATGAACCTTTGGATTCAGTAAAGAATGTCTTTGGGATTTTGATGGGGATTGCATTGAATTTGTATATCACTTTTGGCAGTATGGCCATTTTCACCATATTGGTTCTCCCTACCCATGAGTATGGGATGTCTTTCCATTTCCTGGTGTCCTCTTTAATTTCTTTTGTCAGGCTTGTATAGTTTTCATTATATAATTCCTTTACGTCTTTGGTTAAGTTAATTCCTAAGTATTTTATTCTTTGGGAGCTATTGAAAATGGGATCATTATCTTGATTTGGCCTTCTGTTTGTGTATTGTTGGTGTACAAGAAGGCTACTGACTTTTGCAGGTTAATTTTGTATCCTGACACTTTTCTAAAGTGGTTTATTAATTCCAGGATTTTGGAAGTAGAGCTTATATGGTCACTTGAGTAGAGGATTTTGTCATCTGCGAATAGGAATAGTTTAACTTCTTCTTTCCCTATGTGGATCCCTTTGATGTCCTTCTCTTGCCTTATTGCTCTGCCTAAGGGTTCTAGCACTACATTGAAGAGAAGTGGAGTGATAGGGCATCCTGTCTAGTTCTTGATTTTAAGGCAAATGGTTCCAGTCTTTCACCATTTAATATAATACTGGCTGTAGGTTTGTCATATATGGCTTTAATTATTTTAAGGAATGTACCTCTTATTCCTATTTTTTTCTAGTGCTTTCAACATGAATGGATGTATTTTCTCAAATGCCTTCTCCACGTCCAGAGAAATTATCATATGATTCTTGTCCTTATCTCTATTGATATGATGTATTACAGTGACTGATTTGCGAATGTTAAATCAGCCTTGCATCTGTGGGATGAAGCCTACTTTATCGTAGTATGCAATTTTAAAAATTTGTTTCCGGATTCTATTGGCTAGTATTTTATTGAGGAGTTTTGCATCTGTGTTCATTTGAGAGATAGGTCTGCAGTTTTCTTTTTTTGTTGGGTCTTTTGTTGGTTTGGGGATGAATGTAGTATTAGCTCCTTCTATTTCTTGGAAGAGTTTCAAGAGTATAGGTGTTACTTCATCTTTAAACGTCTTGTAGAATTCTGCAGTGAAACCATCTGGACCTGGACTCTTTTTGGTTGGCATTTCCCTGATTGCTTCCATAATTTCATTGCATGAAATTGGTTTGTTCAACTTGTTTACCTCATCATTTTTCAATGCAGATAGCTTATATTCATTTACGAAGTCATCCATTTCTATTAGATTTTTTTTTTGCCAGTCCTGGGCTTGAGCTCAGGGCCTGAGCCCTGTCTTTGGACTTTCTCAAGGCTAGAGCTCTACCACTTGAGCCTCAGTACCACTTCCAGCTTTTTTCTATGCATATGGTACTGAGGAATCGAACCCTGGTATTTGTGCATGCTAGGCAAGCACTTTACCACTAGGCCAAACTCCTGGCCCTCTATTAGATTTTCTTGTTTCTTTTAATATGGGACCTGGTAGTACTTATTCGTAATGGACTGAATGACTTGGATATCGGTCATGATTGTTCCTGTGGGGTGTCTAATCTTGTTTATTTGAGTCTCTCCTCTCCTCTTTTTGATTAATCTTACCAGGGGGTCTGCCAATTTTGTTGACTCTTTCAAAGAACCAACTTATTGATTTATTAATTTTGTATATAGTGGATCTTATTTCAGTCTCTGATATTTCTGATTTTATTTTTGTTATTTCTGTCTTTCTAGTTGCTTGAGAATTGACTTTTTCTTGCTCCTCTAGTGCTTCAATTTACTTTTTAGGTTATTTAAATGCTCTTCTTTAGTCTTTTTAATATGGGCTCCTGGTGCAGTAAAATTTCCTCTTAGAACTGCCTTTGTGTGCCCATAATTTCCTTTGTGATGTCTCTTGATTGTCATTACATTCAAGAAAGTTTTGAATTTCTTCTTTGATCTGATCTGTAACCCAGGAGTTATTCAGAAGTGTGTTGTTCAGCTTCCACGTGTTTGAATTTTTTTTGACATTTACTGCATTGTTCAGAACTAGTCTGACTCCCCTGTGATCAGATAAAATGCATGGGATTATATCAGTCCTCTTGTATCTGCTTAAGTTTTCTGTGTGAACTATTATATGATCTATTTTGGAGTGTGTTCCATGTGCTACTGAGAAAAATATACAAAGTTTCACCATTAGATGGAAGACTCTGTGAATATCTGTTAAGCACAGTTGGGCTATGGTGTCGTTTAAGCCGATGGTGTCTTTGCCTATCTCTTGTTGGGTTGACCTGTCATTTGGTGAGAGTGGCTCATTGAAGTCTCCCACAATGATTGTGTTTGAGTTTATCTTGTTCTGTAATTCTAAGAGAGTTTGTTTGCCGAATTTGGGTGCTCCGATGTTGGGGGAGTAAATGTTTATAACTGTAATATTGTAAGTATGGATTGTCCCCTTTATTAATATGTAGTGGCAGACTTTATCTTATGTAGTGATTTTATTGAGAAGTTAGTTTTGTATGAGATAAAGATTGCTACTCCTGCTTTTTTCCGGTGCATTGGAGTGGAAAATTCTTTCCATCCTTTCACTTGGAGTTTGTTTCTGTCTTCGGCAGTGAGGTGGGTCTCTTAGAGGCAACTTATGAATGGGTCTTGTTTCTTAATCCAGTCTGCTGTTCTGTGTCTTTTGATTGGATTGTTCAGCCCATTCACATTTAAGGAAATTATGAAGAACTGATTAGTGTCCTTTGTCCTGATTTATTTTTACTTCTGAGTTTCTTTCTCTCTCTTTTTCCCATTTTGTGGTTAGTGATTTATAGGTGATTGCTTTTGATCGGGGTTCTTGCTGTCCTGAAATTTGTTCTTGATTATTTAATATTTTTGTAATGCTTGTTTAGTGCATGTATTCATGTAGCTTCTGTTTGGAATGAAATATTCTTTTTTCTCCCTCAAATGTAAATGCAAGTTTCACAGGGTATATCAGTCTGGGTTGGCAGTTGTTGGTCTTCAGGGTATGAATGATATTTTTCCGAGCTTTTCTTGCATTTAGGGTTTGCGTGGAGAGGTCTGCAGCTATTCTACTTTGTTTTCCATTGTAGTATAGCTCTTTCTTTGTTTTTGCAGCATTTAAGACCAGCTCTTTGATATTCGGGTCTGGTGTTTTTACTATGATGTGTTTAGATGAGTTCCTTCTAGGATCTTGCCTGCTTGGAGTTCTGCAGCCTTCAACAATGTGAGAATTTTCCCTTTTAAGTTTGGTGAAGCTCTCTGCTATGATTTTGGTTAATAAGGGTTGCATATTTTTATTGATAAACTCCGCCCCTTCATCGATCCCTATTATACAAACATTAGATTTCTTGACTGTGTCTGCTAGGTCCTGGAGTTCTCTTTAGTGAATTCTGACTGATTTCTCCAGACTGATGATTCTCTGTTCCAGCTCTTGTATTTTGTCTTCTATTCCTTATGTCCTAATTTCCATCTCTGTCAATCTGTTGCTTAATGCATCCATTTTTGCTTGAATTGTGGACACTGAGCTGATTATGTCTGCTGAGAGGGTATTCATCTTTTCTTCCATTTCTCTTTTGAATTCAAGGAGCTCCTTGGTAATTTCCTGCTTATGTTTCTGCAATTGTTTTGGGAATTCTGCATTAATCTCTTTAGTCATGTCCACAATCATCTCCTTGAATAGAGTCATGTTTTGTGTCTCTTCAGGTGTCATTTCTTGGGATGGTGACATCTCTCTTGTCCCTTCATTCTTATTTCCTTTTGGGCTTTGTGTGGGACTTTCATTATTTATATATATCATAATTTGTCGTTGCGCTTTCCAAGGCATGGAAGACTGTTGTTGTAGGTTCGCTCTGTGGTAGGTAGGTGGCCTTTTTACTTGGTTTGGGACTGGTGGTTCTGGGAATCTGTGTATACCTGTGATTCTCAGCCAAATTAGTTCCACCTCTGACTATGTTTAGCGCTTTTACAGGTTTGTCGGCCCATTCCCAGAGGCTGTGTGCCACTGCACAGCTAGCTCTCAGCCCAACCAGTGGCCCCATAGTGGGCCGTAGGATGTAGTTGCACACTTCGGTCTCAGCTAGCCCAGCGGATGGCTAGTTTTCCTGCCCTGTTCCCAGGGGTGGGGCCCAGCCTAGGGCCTGGTGTTTGGGAATTTCTGGGGCCTCTCAGCCAGACTGGTTTCCACCCTGTTCCCAGGGGTGGACCTCAACATAGGTCATTTGCTCCCAGGGCCAAGCTCCACCTTTCTGGCTCTCAGAGGGTGAGCTCAGCCCCTTTTCATATGCCCTTCAGTTCCCTACTGTGTAGGGATGTAATTGTTTAATGTTTATCAAAATCCCCATTGCATTACACAATCTTAAAAGATATATTTGCCACTGACAAACAGTCATTGCAGAAAAATAGTAATTAATAAATTAATAAAATGATCTAGCTCTATTTAAAATTTATATTCTCTTCTATGGGCTGGGAGTGTAGCCTAGTGGTAGAGTGCTTTCCTAGCATGTACAAAGCCCTGGGTTCAATTCCGTACCACATGCACTGAAAAAGCTAGAAGTGGTGCTGTGACTCAAGTGGCAGAGCACTAGCCTTCAGCAAAACGTGTCAAGGACAGTGCCCAATCCCTGAGTTCAAGTGCCACAACTGGCTATATGTAAATACATGTGTATATATATATATATTCACACATGTATACATATATATACATATACATGTACATACACGTACATATATACACATACATATACAAATATACATATATTTTCTTCAAAGTTCTAAAGTAGCAAACTTTATACAGAGTTTGGTGTTACTTTTAGATGTCAAATTCTGTGAAGAGCCCCATCTAGCTCATATTTAAAGATTTCAGAAAATGTCTTTATTGTAGCAAACTGAAACATTAAAAGCATTTGAGAAATCAATATAGGAAATCAAATGAATGTGGAATAGAGTAAACCACAAAATAACTGTTATACTACTACAATTAAATATAAACATACAATTTATTTATTAAATGTATACAAGCAATATCTATAAATATATATGGAAGATATTTACATATTATAAATATTTCTTAAATATATACATATACATTACCCACCTAGTCAAGAGTAAATATTCCCTATGAGTTAGAGCAGCTAAGGTCTATCCAAAGCATCTACACATCACCTCTCCAAAAATGGCTTTAAAAATTTTCCCTAAAGGCTTCTCATCTTGATTGCTTGTTATAAAACCATTAGCCAATGTCGAATCAATTTGAGTGGCTTCCTACAAAAATAAAGTTTAGGTTTGAATTAACTTTTCACCAAATGGTTTTCACAAAGCATGAAATTATCTCAGTGCTGAAAATCACCAGTAGAAATTATATCCTTGTCAAAATTACTCTAATTAGTCATTACTCATGGCACAGGGTTCCTTTTTTCATTTGCACAACTAAAGCTATCTGCACGGAGTGAGGATATTTTTCACTCCCCACATGCCACTGGAATCTGGCTCTTTGGAATCTGGCTCTCCTCGCAGCAGAGCTGTTCTCTGTGGGATGTGCTAAGCATGTCCTCGGTGGTGACAGCAGAGACAGACCCTTTCCCAGTGCCAGTAAGTATTATGACAGCATCATTTAAAATCTCTGGCAGCACGCAGCTTCCAGACTATTCTCTGTATCCATTAGCCATGAATGGGTAAAATTCAACTTTCTTCCACAGAGAGGAGAAAATCTCAGTGTCCAGTATACCTGACCCTATCTTTTTTTCTTTACACCTTTATTGTGTGACCTAGCATAAAATGTTTTGTCATCACATTACTTAATCCTATGTATGTATGTATATTATATGTCTATGTATATGGACATATTTATTCACACATATAACATGCATATAATTTGTGTGAGGGGCTAAGGGACTGTAGATTTTAGAATTCTGGAGGCAACATATAGAGAATTAGATGCGGTACTTAGCTGAAGCTATTTATTTTCTATTCAAGTGTGTAGTGTGAGACTCTGAGTAATTAGAGAATAAAATTAATTTTATCATCAGTGTCTTCCATGTTTTCTGATCTAAAGTCGTGGGTCAGTAAATATTTATAAAATACTTGAGCCCAAAGAAAAATATAGATATAATAGAATAGCCTATAAGAGTTTGTAAGCAGGATAACTGCAGGTTTGGGCTAGATTGCCAAAACTGGGTAATAAATTTTTTTAAAAAACCTTCACAACAGTCCTAGAATATTTTTAACTCTTTGCAGATTCCCCACTTGTTAAAGGTTAGCCTCAGGGTCATATTCATTGCTAATAAAACCAAGGTGATATGGGAAAGGGAAATATTACTTAATTAGCAATGCCTGGTATACATCATAGAAACGAATACTCCACTGCCCTCATTATCCTTGCAGAATGAAAATGCTACCATTTTGCTTTGATTTCCAAGACTTTGATGGTGGAGGACCAGGTCAGTGTCTGGGCTGCTAGGATCAGTGTGGACTCTCATATCCCACCTCTTTTATTGACAAGGGGGAAGGGCTCCTTATTCCTATCAAGAACTATGGTTTGGTCCCTCTGTTTGTTACAGTCAATAGCAGGAAAAAAAAGAAGCTCTCAGTTTTGAGTGCACCAACGTTGCTCAGTCTCATGAAGATGGTCTGATATGAGACAGACAGTGAAACTGGACGACTCCACCTAATATGGGCCACCTGTCTATGGTTTCTATCACAATGTTTATAGCACAAATAGCAATTTGTGTTTCTCAACATTTATGGGATACACGCACATGTCCTTAGTCAAAGTAATCAGTTGGATATGTGATGAATGTTACATATTACAGAGAATAGAGTAGAAGAGAAGCATGTCGCTTACTCCATGATTGACAGTACATATTACACTGAACTGTTTGTTTTTCAATACTTCTATTTCACTCAAAGCCATCAGAAGATATGTGCATTTCTTTTATTTTAAATGGAAGTCTTCCCAATGAACTGAAGAGGAAAACAATTTTTAAAAATAATGCCTCTTAAAGAAAAAAAATAATGCCTCTTCCTTGCCCCGTATTTGGAAAAATAATCACTTAAAGAGTGTACCTAATTTTATTTCCTTTTCTGTTTTCTTTACTGTGTTTACGACATTCGGCTCCAATGTAATTATATCCATGCAAAACTTTAAAACAATTTCAGCATGACTTTTAAGGACAAATTCTACTTATTTCATTATAGAAATTGAAAAGTATTCCTATCTTAAAGTGCTCTGAGGGGAGAAAAAATGTTTCTATCGTGAATTCTGTGATATAATTCCCAAAATGTTGGCATTTTGGACTGAGGAGAAAATTATTTCTGTCCTTAATTATATTGAAGTCATCTCTGCACAACTCTATCTTCAGATCTGTTGTGGTTAGAATGGTGGAATAGCATTTTTAAAAAATCTGGAGACATGAAGACATTAATGTCTTTATCTCCTAAATAAATGTACAATTTCTGATCTTAAAGATGAACAATAATCAACTCAGTTTAGACAATCATATTTATTGAATGCCTCTGATGACAATTCATCAGACCTAGGCAAAGGGAGTAAAACGAAGATACAGGAAGGCGATTCTGTTCTCTAAAAGATCAGTTTTCATTGGAAAACAGCAAAGAGGTAAATAATTCTCAAAAGAAAAAAATATGTCTCATCTAATCCATGCTTCCACAGAAACAAGTAGAATGTTACCTATGAAAATCTAAATACTGGAGAGACACAAAGTTTTTTTCTTCTTTTTTTTTGTTAATGAAACAGACGTGCAATTGTTTCACTTATTTGACAAAATTTTCTCATCAGAAAAGTAAGAATAGGTCTTGAAAACTAGAGCTTTGGGATCTGCTCAGAAAAAGTAGCAAGGGTGTTTGGAATATTCCCCTGATCATATGGGAATCCAGACTGGCCCATCGTTAGTAAGTAATAGAATAATCTAAGGTTTAGTCTGCTCCCCTCCGAAGCTTTGGTCACCTTCCCAACTCCTTACACCTGTCTTTCCTTCATAGGGCAGAAAAGGGAAGAGATAAAATTCTGGGGAGTTTAAAGGGAGAGATAGTCTTTCTCTTGACCTTTGGAAATTTATTAGCCATGGGAAGATAAAATGACAGTAATAAAAAGATATATAAAAAGGACTAGCATCTGAGGATTTATTTCTGTGCTAGAGCATTTACCAACAAATTGTACAGCTCTGCCTATGGCCCATGAATAAGAATAAATAAATAAATAACTGAATGCATAAAATGCATAAAAACATAGAATATCTATATGAATTAAGTTCTTTTATACTTAATGGTGATGCTGTAGTGAAGTTTCTTCCCAGTAGTAATTAATAGGAATTTATTAGAATGTTTACAAATTGAGTCTCTACTTAGAAAATTAGATAAATTTATCCAAAGTTAAAATGTATGATGAAACATTTTTAATATTTTCCATATATTTTATTGTAATTGATAGAAGGGTTACATAATATTCACCAGATAGAAGGCGCAATACTTTACAAACATTGATACTCTTTCTCATGCCTTGGTCCCCATTTCCCTTCCCCCACCCTCACACCTCATCTTATTTTCCCCCATTCCCTTTCCTATTTCAAGTAACCAAATAAGCATATATACAATATATCAGATAACAAGGTGAAATATTTTAACAATATCAGATAACCAAGGGACAGCAAAAGAGATGAGAGATAACATAGTACATTAAGGACAACAATAACTCATTATATGGCTTTTGTTTTATATCCTGAAGGTCCTTTCATTTAGCATCATACTATATGGCCTTAGGTGTCTAGGTTTGTTCTATTGTAAATTTCTGTTAGGAGACCCCAAGGCTTCTACTGATTATGACAAATGAGGGAAATAATTGAGCCTATGTTCCTATGACTCTGCCTTACTTCATTAATATGATTTTTTCTAAGTCTTTCCATTTCCTTACAAATGGGGTGATGTCATTCTTTCTGACAACAGCATAGAATTCCATTGTGTATAAATACAACATCTTGTTAATCCACTCATCAATTGAGGGGCATTTAGTTTTATTCCATATCTTTGATATAGTAAATAGTGCTGCAATAAACATCGTTGTGCTAGTGGATATAGTATGTACTTGTTTCTGGACCATTTGGTAAATGTCAAGTAGTGTAATTGCTGGGTCATGGGTGAGTTCTATGTTTAGTCTTTTGAGGAATTGCCATACTGCTTTCCATAGTGGATTGCACTACCACTAACAGTGTAGTAGTGATCCCTTCTGGCCACATCCCTTCCAGCATCTGCTGTTATTAGATTTCTTGATCCTGGCCATTTTAACTGGAGTGAGGTACAATGTTAGAGTTGTTTTGATTTGCATTTCCTTTATGGCCAGAGATGTAAACCATTTCTTTATGTATCTATAGGATATTCTTATTTCTTCTTCAGAGAAGACTCTCTTTAAGTCTTTGGCCCATCTTTTAATGGGATGGTTGTTTCTTTGGAGATTAGTTTTGGAGTGATTCAATTTTTTTATACTTTTTTTTTTGCCAGTTCTGGGCTTGAGCTCAGGGCCTGAGCACTGTCCTTGGACTTTCTCAAGGCTAGAGCTCTACCACTTGAGCCTCAGCACCACTTCCGGCTTTTTTCTATGTATGTGGTACCGAGGAATCGAACCCGGGTCTTCATGCATGCTAGGCAAGCACTTTAACCACTAGGCCAAACTCCCTGCCTGATTCAATTTTTTGAGCTGTTAATATATTTTAGATATGAGGCCTTGTCTGTTGTGTGGTTAGTGAAGACCTTCTCCCATTCTGCAGGCTTTCTAGTTAATTTACTAGCAATGTCCTTTTCCATACAGAAGCTCCGCAGTTTAAAGCAGTCCCACTTATCTAGCCTTTCTCTGATTAGTTGTGTTTCTTGGTCCTTATTAAGAAAGTTTTGATCTGTGCCAAGGAAACCTAGTGTATCTCCTATTACTTCTTGTAAAGTTTTCAGTTGTATCTGCTTTTACCTCAAGGTCTTTGATACATTTGGAATCAATCCTGGTGCAGTGTGAGGAAGAAGGATCTGACTTTAGTTTTCTGCAGGTGCTTAACCAATTCTGCCAGCATCACTGTTGAAGAGGCTGTCTTTCTTCCATTCTATTTTTTTTGGCTCCCTTATCAAAGATTAAGTGGCCATAGGTCTGTGGGTTAACATGTGGTTCCTCAGTTCTATTCCATTTGTCTTCAGGCCTGTTCTTGTTCCAGTACCAAGCTGTTTTGATAATTATAGCTCTGTAATAGAGTCTAAAGCTTGGTATTAAAATTCCTCCTGCATTGTTCTTTCTGCTAAGAATTGTTTTATCTAAACAGGGTCTTTATTATTCCATATGAAATTTTGGATTGCCTCTTCTATTTCTTTAAAGGATGGCATTGGGACATTGATGGGTATTGCATTGAATTTGTAGACAGACTTTGGCAAGATTGCCATTTTCATGATGTTAATTCTTGCAATCCAGGAGCATGGGATGTTTTCCCATTTCCTCAGTTCTGCTTTAATTTGCTTTTTCAGGGTTTTAAAGTTTTCATCAAAAAGGTCCTTTCCATTCTTAGTTAAGCTAATTCCTCAATACTTTGTTTTCTTTGAGGCTATTGCAAAAGGAGTTGCTTTCCTGATTGCTGCCTCATTCCACTCATTGTTGGCATATAGAAAGGCGGTTGATTTTTGAGGGTTAATTTTATACCCTGCGACCTTGCCAAAGTTTTGAATCAGCTCAAGGAGGTTGAGAGTGGAGTCTATAGGGTTCTTTAAATACAGAATCATGTCATCTACAAAGAGGGAAAGTTTCACTTCCTCTTTCCCTATTTGGATCCCCTTTATGCTTTCTTGCCTTATTGCTCTGGCTAGAAATTCTAGTACTATGTTAAAGAGGAATGGAGAGAGTGGTTATCCTTGTGTCATTCCTGATTTTAGAGGGAATGGCTTTAGCTTTTGCCATTAAGTATAATGCTAGCTGTGGGATTGTTGTACACAGCCTTTATTATATTGAGGAATGTTCCATTGTCTTAATAAAATCGGTTGTCTTATCCACTTTTCCGGAATGGCTTTCTTTATGGGGATGTTCACTTATAAAGAAAAAACAAAGTTAGGAATTTTTTTAGTTATTTTTTAAAATATTTTTTATTGTAATTAATAAAAGGGTTACATGATATTTGCCAGATAAAAGGTGCATTAATTCACATACATTGATACCCTTTCACATGTCTTGGTCCCCATTACCCTCCCCCCACCCCCACCCCCATCTTGTTTTCCCCCCTTCCCTATCCAATTTCAAATAACCAAATACAAATATATCCAATATATCAGATAACAAAGTGAGATACTATAACAATATGATATAACCAAGGGACAGCAAAAGAGATGAGAGATAATATAGCACCTTAAGGACAGCAGTCTTTCATTATATGGCTTTTGTTTCAATATCCTGGAGGTCCTTTCAATTAGCTTCATACTATATAGCCTTATGTATCAAGGTTTTGCTCTATTGCAAATCTCTGCTAGTAGATCCCTAGGTTTCTACAGATTATGACAAATGAAGGAAACCATTGAGCCTAAGTTCTTTGAGTCTGGCTTACTTCACTTAATATGATTTTTTCTAAGTCTTTCCATTTCCTAAAAAATGGGGCGATGTCATTTTTTTGACAGCAGCATAGAATTCCATTGTGTACAAATACCACATCTTGTTGATCCACTCATCAACTGAGGGACATCTAGGTTGGTTCCATATCTTTGCTATGGTGAATAATGCTGCAATGAACATTGTTGTGCTAGTGGAGTTAGTATGTACTAGTTTCTGGATGGTTGGGTAAATGCCAAGTAGTTTAATTGCTGGGTCATAGGGGAGTTCTATGTTTAGCCTTTTGAGGCACTGCCATACTGCTTTCCATAGTGGTTGAACGAGTTTGCACTCCCTTAGTACTTGGATAGGATTTTTTTTAATGATGTAATTTTTTTTAGCATAAATAATTGCAACTATAGAAGGATAAGAAATCTTTGGTGGTTTAGGGGTCATTTTAAAATTCTCAATAATTCTCATGAGAGGAAAGTGAGAGAAAGAGTCTTGTGCTATTTATGGCCATTACCCTAAAATTCTTATGAAAAGCTCAACTCTTACTTCTTGAAATATGCCAGAGACAGAATAGTAGCAGTCTGTTCCAAAACCGAAAGCCAAACAAAATGAACATGAACGCAAGCATCCAAACAACCAAAACAGAACGCAACCAATTTTCTACCTAACTTCTGTAAGTTGAGCTAGCCCACTCCTTAACTTAGCTATGGTTTGATAGAATTTTCTTCAGGAGAAAATATCAAGAAGGTATATGAAACATCCTATTTGATTTCTAAAATGTTTACTCTAGTACATGTATCATTATTGTGAAACTATACATACTACCTAGAAGTTGAAAAAGGACAACCTGCTAGAGCAAGGGCAAAGATTTTTGGATATTTTTGTATTTATGCTGGCTTCCTATGTCAAAAATACAATGAAAAGACTGCTGCTATCTTAAATTATTTGTTGTGCTGATTTTTTAAAATTTCATCCAAAAGTTTGCCTTATATATCCATCTACTACTTGGTGGAGTTGGAAAAATAATATTTTACTTATTTTACTGCTGTTTTTATGACCTCACTGTAGAATTTTTCATCTTTCAACTAATTTCTTGGAGTGTATATGTGGCGAAGAAATGATAAATTTCCTTAGCTTAAACAGATAACTGGACATAGCTGAAAAATTGCAAACACAACCTATACAGCAATTGCAAATAAAACTCTGAGTCAATCCAATCTTACTTCTTACTTCTTCTTACTATACTTTGAGTTTAAATTTTATCTCTCTCCATGAACTAGGCGTTGTGACATTCTATACATAGAGTTCTAATAACTAGTCCATGGGTATAGGTAGCTCAAACTGTATTATAGAGGCTAAATTTCTATTATAATATAATAAGGTTTTGGGGGCAGGGAGTTTGGCCTAGTGGTTAAAGTGCTTGCGTAGCATTCACGAAGACCCGGGTTCGATTCCTTGGTACCACATACATAAAAAAAAAAGCCGGAAGTGGTGCTGAGGCTTAAGTGGTAGAGCTCTAGTCTTGAGAAAGTCCAAGGACAATGCTCAGACCCTGAGCTCAAACCCAGGACTGGCAAAAAAAAAATAAGGTTTTTAAAAATGTAGGTAAAGGGTACTCTGAATTAGTTGAATTAAGAGATTTATTGAACTTGTAAGATGTACCATATTCTATCATGTTTCTTTTCTCTGAGTGATTGGTGTTAGTTAAAATTTGAAAAGTAAATAAAAGAAATATCCTATTTTCCAGTGGTCAACAAACGATTTTATATGTAGGAAATGGGCTTTTTAAGAAGGCTTTTCTTTTTTTCCTCGACGTGTGCCCAGTGGGTTTTATTATGTGTTACTTTAATATCTGTATGGTTTGCATAGTTTTATCTGATCTTTTTGACACAAACTTGAAAACTTTTTGATCTGAGACTCATAATTATTCATTCAAGCCTCTTTAGTTCTCTTAGAGCAGCCGGGCTTGCTTGTATGGAAAAAGTAAAGGGTGACATGCTTAGTAGATAGGTGGAAAGTCCTTGATAAATTCAGCACGATTTTGGTTACTTAACAAAGACTGTGTGTTTGAATATCCTTTCATAATGCTGGCCCTATTCAGATTACTAGTGGCTTTGTGTGAAGATCATATGAGCAGATAGCTCTCTGATGCAATCTGAACAGACATTAATGCATTCAAAATGCACAATGTTAATATTTTCTCACCAAGAAGACTCTCAAAAGCTACTTTTTCTCACAAAACATGTAGAAAGTAATGCTGAAGAAGCAATGTAGATTCTGATGACCTTATCACCTTTAAGAAATAAGCCATATATTAAAAGGGGAGATAATGTTCTAAGATCAGGTCTTTACCTGCATTAATTTCTATAGCTTCAGAGCATCTTTCATCCTCAGTCCTAGTCTTTGTGACTATTATCTGTGCTCTTTCTCAAAAAATCTAACCTCCCCTCCTGGGGAAAGAGGTGCAGATTCTTATTTATTTTATTTTATTTTACTTTTTGGTTATGGGGCTTGAACTCTGGGCCTGGGTGCTGTCCCTGAGCTATTCAGCTCAAGGCTACTGCCCTATCCCCTGAGCCACAGTCCCACTTCTCTGATTTATTTTTAACTTTAGTTACCTAAAAGGCAAAACCTCACTAAGGGATACATGATTATTGGTGTCCTTGGAAGTGTTGCATTTCAATTTGGACAAAATTGCAACAGAAGGCAAAAATATTACATGAGAAAAGCTCAGGTCAAAGGTCTTTCCACTAGCCTTCCCCAGAAGGAAGTACAAGGAGCTGCTAATGCCAAAGTCATAAGCACCATTAGGAAGTAGTTGAACTGCCTTCTGGCCACTGTAATAACCTAGGAAAGGGAGAAATGATAATTTGGATGAAGCTAGTGTTAGAGGTGGACAAAAATCATACAAGTCAGAATTTATTACAAAAAGTCAATAGATCATCTTGGACATGGAAAAAAATGATCACCGTTTACTCCTAGTTTTATAAAGCAGTTAGAGTGCTTCAATTATGATCACCTGAGAATGAGCAAACTTCAGGCATAGCCTATGTTAGAGAGATGACAGAATCTCCAGGAGACAACTACAGTGAAGCTCCGGACAGAAATATATCAAACTGAGAAAGGTGCTAATCCACAGGAGGAATAGATTGTAGAACGATGATAAAATGTGTATGTGTGCGATAAGTCACACTTAGAAAAGCCTTTCTGCCACAAGAGAAAGTGAAGACAATCTAATAATCTGTAAAATTCAACCAATCTCCGGGGGTACCATGTATTCAAATCACTCTGTGGGGAGGGTAAAAATCTCAGTCTTAAAATTCGATGGATATCCCACACCATTGTGAAGGCGAGCAGTGGGTTGGGAGGGATGGGGAGAAGGGTGAAAGGGGTGGGGTTGATTAAGGTGCATTGTGTTAATGAACTACCTTGCTCAGTGGAACCTCCTCTGTGAAATTGTCTAAAGATAAACTACATTAAAAATAAAATCTGAATGTAACTAAAAATGATAAAACTTCAGTAAAATTTGTGAGAGAATGTAATTTCCAATATATCCCCTATCCCCCGCACTCAGCTCATGAGTTGTTGAAGGGATTTCATGAACTAGGAGTACATGGCTGTGGTAACCGCATAACGTGTGCCAGCTCATCATGGTCTTGCAAAATCATTATTTTTTTGCCAGCCCCTGGGCCTTGAACTCACTCAGGGCCTGGGCACTGTCCTTGTGCTTTCTCAAGGCTAGAGCTCTACCACTTGAGCCAGAGCACCAGTTCCGGCTTTTTCTATGTATGTGGTACCAAGGTATAGAGTGCTAGGCAAGGACTCTACCACTAGGCCAAACTTCTTGCCCAAGAGCATTATTAAATTCTTGTTTTTACCACTTTTCTTCGCTCTGAGTCTATCCTTTGAACTTAGATATGTCTTTCACACTCTTACCTGCATCGATCCTAAGATCTTAAGAACTTTCATATTACAGTTGACTATTACTATTTTTATTCATTTCTATTCTTGATTTGTTCTTTGATCGCTTATTTAATTACAAGCATCAGAGAAGAACTCCGAGTAGCTCACCATCACTCCAGTTTCTCTCACCCTCTGCCACATGGGGATTATTTTGCTGGTTGATTAGAAATGGAGTCTTGAAGACTTATCTTCTTAGGCTGACCTTGGATCACTGTTCTGTTAAGTCTCAACCTGCTTGTAAAAATCTTCCCTACATTGTAATCAGAGATTTACACATCTTCCCCATCATAGATTATAAACTCCATAGATGCCACCCAAGATCGGTGTGACTCCATCCGACAGTCGGCTGCAGCACTGAATGACTGTATTTCAAAGACTGTTTCTCTATATCACCCAAGAACTCCTTTGTGGTCCAGTTCTCCCTGCAGTAACCTCATCTATCAATGTGGCTGCTGAGAAATTAAAGCTCTCAGGGCCTGTGAAGGGTTGTAGATTCTCTTGCCGTTCCAGTGTGGACCTGACTGTCTGAACTAGAGTCTAGTCTATAGATCTCTTCCCCAACACAGGATTTACTGTTGGAGCCTGTATCAGTTCTCAAGCTCTGCAATATTAAAAGTAACTGCTGCTTTGATGGATTTCTTATGCTGACTTGTACTTTCCTGGGATGAACATGCCGAGAGATGGCCATACTGCCAATCAAAGACAAGTTGTGAAACAGAAATGATCTGAGCCTGTGCATGGAAACAATAAATCTTTAAATGTTTCTCCAAACCTTTCCCACAAATGGAGTGTTTCTAGATTTATATTGTACATGGCTCTGTTACAGGTAACCCCTGGGAAGGTCTGCCTACCTGTCTGATAGAGGGCTTTGACACACAGATGTTTCTTCCAGAGCAAAAATAATATTAGTAAAATTAAAAAAAAATAGTACAGGGAATTTGAATTTGCTATTTAAATAAATTTGCATGAGCATTGATTTATTCTGAATGTCCTTTCATGTTTGGACAAAGACCATTTCAAGCTCAAGGATTTTTTAAAGGCCATTGTGTAGTGAATAAAATATTCTTTAGTATACTAGTAATATGGTTTTAAACCTGTAAAGATGACCCTGCAGCATTTTTAAAGCCTCTTTCCTCAGTGATCTCTGTCTCAGGATGGTCAAGTTGCCACCCATATTTTCATATTCTCTTCTACTTAGACTGCCTT
Source organism: Megascapheus bottae (assembly GCF_031878675.1). Lineage (NCBI taxonomy): Eukaryota > Metazoa > Chordata > Mammalia > Rodentia > Geomyidae > Megascapheus > Megascapheus bottae. Next base: position 17,933,860 of record NC_143523.1, read on the forward strand.
TTTTCAAAAAGCTAATCTTGCTTTGGATGAGTTTGTTCTGCCTTTTTATGATTTTATGCTTCCAACTTACTGTAAGAGAAAAGTAAAAAAAAAGTTTTCTGATACAGATAAAGGAAGGGAATCCCAGTGGAAAAGTTCCTTCCCTAAATATGACTATCTTTGTTTCCAGTCAAGATGGATGAGGAAAATAATTAGACAGTTATGGTCTGTGAGCTAGAAGCTTTATGTCTATTTTTTAAATTAAATAACCTAGTATAGTCAACCCAGTGAAAATCAAGTTCATGGGGACTAATAAATGAAGAACAGCGATCCTGTGATCAATAATGCTTTAAAAAGACCTGCTTACATTCTCTGACTTTAGATTCACAGACGGGATTTTTTTTTCTCATCATTTTGTCAATGAGAAACTAAAACATAATGAATGAAGAGGAGAAGGGGGAATGTAGTCAAGAATTTAGTGTACATTCTACAAAGTGAAAGTGAGGAGAGGGACGGTTGAGAATGTTGAAAAGGTGACACTGGTGAAGATGCCTTGTATTTATGAACTGCTTTGTAAATTGGGAATTTCTTTGTACAATGACTTAAAGATTGAAAAATTAAAACAGGGCTTTCTATTTAAGAACAGCTAAATTGTCTCCCTAAAATCACACGGCTAGAAACAGTTTTAGCATCTAACTGATGCATTTCTCATTTTTAAGCTACCAACTATTACGAGACTGACACACTGCCTACTGTGCTATGGAGGCAGGTTAGTTATTGACTCTTAATGATTATTTACATTTATATTTTTTCTTAGTTATAAAACCACTTGATAAAGAAACACGCAAATGTGACTGGATTTACTGTTTACAATGCCTTTTGTATTTGCTACAGACATGCTCTTTTTCTTATTCAGTTGGCTAGCTTTTGCTCTTAACTGGGTGCCAGCTACATCCTGGATCCTCCTGAGGACTTAAGAGTATGGCCAAAAGCAGCCATGAAGAAAAGCAGCAGTACATAGGGCACATAGGAATCATCCACGAAGAGCTTCTCTCTCCAAGCCCCTCTCCACGGGAAGAGTGTTTTCTGAAGCTAAAAGGGATATTGAAATTTGAATTAATGAAAAGGTTTAACACAAATCTCCCCTCTGGTTGGATTAGCCCCGCCCTGAAATAACCATTCCATTGCAGAAAGACACAAAGGAAGAATAACTCAATGCTTCAACTAAGTAGAGAAAAGGATTTTTTTCCAGTTGTCAATGACGTTTAAGGGCATTTTCAAGAGGAGAGAATAAGTTTAGCAAATTCTTTAGAGCGGCAATAGTTTGTTAGCTCTCCTTAAAGTATTAATAATAGAGAGAAAGAGAATGCAAGGACATCTTATTCAGTTGGATCACATTGTAAAGGACCAATTCTCAGAGAAGAACTGAGATATCACATCCAACAGTCAACATGAAGTGGAAACGATGAATATCAGGATTTATGTGAGCAGAATAATTTGGTTAGTGTATATAATAATTTTGTGTATGTAATAAAAGAATTCATATTTATAATTCTCTTGAATCAGCTACTGTATTAGATACTAACAATTTCATGTGAAATTTTTTTTTGCCAGTCCTGGGCTTGAGCTCAGGGCCTGAGCACTGTCCTTGGACTTTCTCAAGGCTAGAGCTCTACCACTTGAGCCTGAGCACCACTTCCAGCTTTTTTCTATGTATGTGGTACCAAGGAATCGAACCCAGGTCTTCATGCATGCTAGGCAAGCACTTTAACCACTAGGTCAAACTCCCGGCCCTCATGTAAATTTGTAATTTCTGAATTCAAAAGACAAAGCTTTTAGAGACTGGCTTAATTTTGGCATTAACCAAAAATTCAGAACGTTGGTTTGGCTGAGGTTGGAAAAAAAATTCTCATTCTATAAACCTCTGTGTGAGCCAAAATATAGGGAAGTTTAAAATCAAGTGTTTATTAAAAATGCTTCACAAAGGATGAACAACAATTTCATTTTCAGGATTCTAGTATATTAAGTATATGATCACATGATTTTAAACAACAGCATATTATTTTTAAGCTTCAATTGATAATAAAATTATCTACAAATTTCTTTTCTGACTAATGAAATAAAGAATCAAGAACTAGAAAACTCATCTCAGAAAGTGCTACAGGTGAAAAAGTATGTGGCATAAACAGATGTGGTCATCTCTCCAAATACTTTTGGTCAACACTCTTACCTTCTGAAATCCTTATGTGATTTAAATTTAATTCAAAAGTTAAATTTTCTGTAATTATTATGATTAATATTGTCTCAAAAACATCCTTCCTTAACTTTCAAATGATTTTGCCCACAGTTGGATTCTAATAATAGGAGTTGTCTTCAATCCCTGGAATGAGGTGTTACTATTCTGTGGGACTCAATCCAATGAGAGTAACAAAGGAAGACTTATTTTGTCTTCTGTCTTTTGGTGAGAACTAGAATACACTTCCAAGACCTGTTATTTTCCTTTTCACATGTGATTGACCTCCAGTGGATAGACATTTAACTAATCTGATAGTAATAGGATCTCTCTGAGAATTAAGGATAACTGCTTCAACTATATATATATATATATATATATATATATGTATGTATGTATATATGATTTGCCAGTCCTGGGCTTGAGCTCAGGGCCTGAGCACTGTTCTTGGACTTTCTCAAGGCTAGAGCTCTACTACTTGAGACTCAGCACCACTTCTGGCTTTTATTTTTTAATGTAGGTGGTACTGAGGAATCGAACCCGGGTTTTCGCGCATGCTAGGCAAGGACTCTACCACTACACCAAACTCCCAGCCCCTTTAATAATATTTTTAAAAGTATTTTTCTTTGTAAAATATGTTCCTGATACATAAGCTGTATTTCTCTCCTGTGTACTCACACATAGCTCTCACATGCTTTAGCACTGATACTCAGTAGACAAGAATCACATGAAAATGTTGAATAATTAGACATTGATTGTTTTTCAAGATACCTTCCTCTCTTTCAAAAACATGATCAGCAATTTAAATCTCTGCCAAATGTAAAGTGTTGCTAAACATTTCTCTTCTTCCCACTGCAAAAGTTCTTCTATAGAAGACCAGTGACTTTACACACACACACCCCACATGCATTCATACAGACAAACACACACTTGAAGACAAATATACGCATTTATGCTGTCACTATGTTCATCTTTACTTTGGTTCTTGAAATGGAAAGATTAACTTAAATAATGTCTTACTGTTATTGGCATTCAGTTTTCTGGTCTATTTAGATTATTAACAAGTTTTCCTTTTCAATTATTCTGCAAAAGGTTTATTAAATTTGAAAGAAGTAGGCAGCTTGGAGTGCATCATGTGATCTGTTTCAGCCTCATTACCTGGACTGTTAGAGTGCAAGTAAAGAATGTTTAAAAACCTATTTGTTATCTAATTGCTAAAGAAACTTGATAAATTTAAGTTGCTGGTTCACTGAAAATATAAGATAAATTGAGAAATAACTGAATGATTGATTCATCTCCTACAAGGGGAAAAATCAAACATAAATGTGTCAAATATAGTTATAGAGAATTGATGTTTTATGTAACTCCTTTTGAAGTTGAAATTAAATTTCCTTAAAAGGTTATATTAAAAAGGAGATGGGATGGAACCGTGAACCAATACACCATTATTCTAATAAATCTAAGGGAAAATATATTTTGAAAAACGTTTCTGAAGTGTGATATTAAATTGATTTATTCAGTTCTAAGCAGTAATTATGGAATGTGCTTATCTAGAAACCCTCTGCTTCTATTGATCCTCGTGTCTTCTGATGAAAAGCTCATTATTCATTACATTCTTGAAGTTTAGAATTGTTGGCATAATTTATGGCCCATGGTCCTAGGTACTGGTAACCTAGCACACATCGTTAGCGTGATGATTTTACAGCACAGCTTACTGATGTCACCCCTGTTCAAGTGAACAACAGTGGGGATCCTGACCGTGTACACGGGACATGCAGCTTTTCCACAGGATTTAGGGAAGACCCTTTCGGTTGTGGTGGACTATGTGGAAAGTACGGAATCGGTCAGAATATTAAAACTTGCTGATCCAGTTTTCCTCTGGTGTGTTTTATCGGTATAGAAGCATTTGTTCCTGCTGTAGCTGCATACATACACTAGCAAAATACCCTGAAATAACATTTCTATAGATTTCTAGTCCTAAGTATTCTAGGCAGGGATATTTCTAAAGGCTACATCTAATAAAGGAGTCTTTATGAAAGACTATTCATGAAGAAGCAGGGGACCTGAAAGAAAGGGAGGAGGACAGAAGAGCACAATAGGGTGAAAAGAATCAAATTGCATCCTCATATGTACGTATGAGAGCGTCATAAGGAAATACATTATTTTGTACAAAAGGAAAATTTCTAAAATATAAACAAAATTATAAGGAAATTTTAATATGGAGGAGAAAAATAGAAATAAGGAAGGGTGGCAAAGTGTCTCAAGCCTGTAATTCTAATTACTCAAACAGTATCCTGGTGCAAGTTCAGCATGAGTTTTTAACATCTGGGTTCTTTCAGTGCCACCCTTGGTGGCCCCTCTTGTAATCCCAGTTACAGAGACGAGAAATAACTGTGAGGAGTGGTATGAACGTGTTATCTCCAGCTACTCTGAAAGAGGAAGCACAATAGGAAGAGCTAAGCGCAGGATAATCTAGGCACAAAAAGCGAGACACAAATTTCTAAAAAAAAAAAAATAAATCAACCATCCAAAATCACGAGGAGTAGAGTGGAGGCATGAGTGAACACCTGTCTAGTAAATATAAGGCCATTTTGTTCAATCGCCAGAACTACAATAAGGAAGGAAAGGAGGAATGGAGGGATGGAGGGATGGAGGGAGGGAGGGACAATAGTTCTCTTCTCCTAAATGATCTTCCCATCTCTTGTCCCTTCCTCAGCCAAACTTCCCTGCTGTCAAATTAATCTTTCTGAAACACGGCTCTGATTGTGTCATTCTCTAGCTCATTTTTTTTTCATGGCTTCCCTTTGACTCAGAAATCAAAATCAAAATCTTCAACTTGGCAATCACGACTCCAAAATAATTTGAATACAACTCCACTTTTGAAATTTTCCAACCACTAAACTATTAGGTTATCTTGTCTGTTGGACCATATATAGCTTATAAGGTGAGGTCCTATATACACTACTTTATTATTCTTTTAATTTAGTGCTTTGAGTATTCCCCCAAATTAATAATATTAATAAAAATTAACATCCCCAAAATGCTATTTACTATCATTGCTATTTTATTTCCAAAAACAAGAGTTTGCATATTTAGAGAAAAGATGATTTTGTTAAGGAAATCAATTTGTCTTTGTCAAATGTTAGCAATTCAGTACTGTTTTTCTTATGTTGTTAAGAATATGGGAATCTAGTCAATAATGGTGACCTCAGAACCAGACTACACAGTAGCAAATACTGTACTTTTGCCCCGAGATGGTGTTCTCCATGGTAGAAAGACTCTAGCAAACCAAGAACCAAACAGCTTCAATAACTTTCTTAGTAGATACTGTTATTAAGAAGTCATGCGTTGTCTCTAAGGAAGTTTAAATTAACCCACTGTTAATTCAATACTAAATAAATTTTGGACTTCTCACTTAGTTATGACAAGAAATGAGTACAGGAAGAACAATACGTTCCTATCCCAAATGCTTTTCATCCCAAGGTCTTGATCATGTAGAAAATAAGATTGTCATATTCACATGGACATTCATGTTTAGAAAGTACACATTTGTTCAAATGGGTAGGGCACATATATTCACAATAGGAGATAATATTCAAAATAGGTATGGTCATAAAAGATGAAAAATGATGTAACTTCAGGAGTCACATTTTTTAAGGGCCAGATAGTATTTTAGGCTTGGCAAACACATCATTTTGTAACTACTTAGTTTGGCTGTTGCAGTGTAAAACAGCCATAGATGATAATGCATCATGAATGAGATGTCTGCATTCCAGCAATATTTTATTTGGGGACACAAAATATGAAATCCTCATAATTTTTACATGTGAAATACCATTTTTGTTTTGAATAGATGCCAATCATTTAAATGTAAAATGTCATTTTAGCTCAGGGTCCATGTTAAAGTAGTGTTCACTTATAATGCATCAAGCCCTTAGCTCACTAAATACATTACTATTATTTTTAAATGTCTAAAAGATTATATTGAAGGATAAATATTTAGCTCAATAGTGGAGTCCCTGGCTAGCATAAGTGTGCACAAGACCTTGGTTTGATTCCCCAGCATTGGAAACAAAAAAGTGACTTTAGTTCAATAGAATCTATTTGAAATAAGAGGATTATCTTAATTCTTAATGGGTTCTAGGGTAAAGTTGGACCTTCTTTATCTGTACTTGTTTCTGAAATGATCCTTTACTATAGTATTTCTGCTTAGCAATTGGATATTTCCAGGGTAGAGGGAAAGGAGATTGAATTTTCTCTTCTTAATATTCATATATGGGACTTCTTATTCATTGGACTACAGGAGGAAATTTTAGCTTGCATATTGATTTGGGTTTGCTTGGTTCCCTGCTTGTTGTTTGTTTGTTTTAATTTAGTTTTATTGTCAACGTGATGTACAGATGGGTGACTGTTGCATATGAAAAGAAATCAGAACATTTCTTTTCAAACATTGGTACCTTCTCCATTTCTCCCACTTCCCCCAACACCCCAACTCATTCCCTGTTTTCTATGCTGTTTTTCAAGAGATTTTGATAGTCCATATTCAAAATGGATATATTTGTCTAGATGTTAAATATTTTCCCAGGCATACAAATGTCAGCTTGGAAATTCTATTTTTCAAGATACATATATATAATTTAAAACATATAACCTTATGCCTATAATATTATACATGATTATAGCAATATATTTAAAACATTGTATCTAATAGATTATATATTCTGTTTATAATATATCTAGAATTATATTACGCTAAAGGTATGTACTTGACAACATACCTATTATATATTCAGAACATATATTCTACTTATTATATGAAACATATATTTTTATAAAATAAGTAGTAAGATGATTTAGGCCACTTTATACAATGCTTTGAGGAATAAATAGTTACAGGAAATGTGTTTACGAATGAGGGCATTACAGAGATAAATCCAAAAGCATTTTTTTATTCCTACTACAGTTATTCTATTCATTGTTAAGGAAGTTGAATGGCTGGGAGTGTGGCCTACTGGTAGAGTGCATGCTTAGCAAGCATGAAGCCCTGAGTTCAATTCCTCAGTACCACATACACAGAAAAATCTGGAAGTGGTAATGTAGCTCAAGAGGTAGAGCTCCACTCTTGAGATGGTCCAAGGACAGTGCTTAGCCTCTGAATTGAAGCTCCAGGACCAGCAACAAAAAAAAATATAGAGAAAAGAAAGGAAAAAAAAAAGTTGAGTAGCTACAGAAGTACATTATCTAACTTCATTTTGGCAGTAGAAGGCTTAGGGAGAATTATTTATCAGGATAATAGATTAATTGCGTCCTAACTTGTGGGACTTGAGACAAATAACTTCAGTTCTGAGTTCTCTCAGAACGAAACTAAGGAGTCCCCTTTTGCACATACTTGAGCAAATCAATGCCCATTTCCCTCTTTCTCCCTTCATTAAACGTCTCAATATTTAAATGAATTGGGTCCATACTTACACAGATGTGATTTTTTTCATACTGACCTTTGAAAAATTTTGTAAAATATGGTCCCTAATCTTTTTAGGTGGAAATTCAAAAGGCAGAATTAAAATAGAAATCACAAAATTAACTGGAAAAGAAATTCTGTAAGAAAAGATATGCTCTGTTTTTAGGTTTAAGGGCAATTCAAAAGTTCTAAGGACTCAAGCGACAAAGATGCTTTGTCCTAGGGTAAGTTGACGTGTTACATTAAAACCCTTTTGTACAAGTATTTAAAAATCATTCTAATATGATAAAAAGCAATCTCATAAAGATTAATATCCTGGGACGTGAAGGTGTAGTTTCTGATAAGAGACAGAATGCAGTGCAAAGGGGTCTGGAGAGCAATCAGCATACAGATGTAACTGAAGGGTGCTGGAGAGATCAAGCCTTCATGGCGAATTTTCTCATCAATTTACATCTTTGGACAAAGTACAAGGTTCTTGGATGTCCCTGAATAAGAGAGTTCAGCTGTGTGACCGACTCTATTCATATCAGCAAACGTTATTTTTATCTGTTGAAAATGATAGAAGGTTGCTACCCACTGGGAGAGGTGAGATGAGTCTAAATGAAACCTACAAAAAAAGAGAAACCTATAATTCCTATGATTATAGATACTGCAAATGAAAGAATCTGGTTTGCCAGGAAACCTAATAATAGGCATAACCATGGGGGCCAAATAGCAATCAGAACAGTCTAACATTTTCTATATTTATGGAGAGAAATCTGTGGTTAATTCGCTGAGAGCCATGTGGAGATGCTAACCTTTTCGTCCAATGGATAATGAACAATACCCATAGTCAGATACATATTTGTATAGATATGGGTTCTTGCTCTTCAGAAAGCAATTTGATTCTGACAAAGTTCTTTCAGAAAATATTCTCGGCTTTGCCTTTGATTCAGATTTATTGTCTTTACTGGTAATCTATGCAGCTTGCCACTTACTTACTTACTTTCCTTTTTTTTCTTTTTCTCTTTCACTCCCTCTCTTTATCTCCTAAAGGAGTGTTTACTTTTCTGGACATCAGTGACCTCATCTTTAATAAATTCCCATGGTTCCTCTACAAGCTAACTCCCTATTATTCTCTTTTTCATTTTTTAAAGCAGTATCAAGATTCAGTTTTTATAGTAAAAACTGATTATAGAAAAATAAATTCCAGAGATGTTTTCTATCCTAATTTAAATATTTTTCTACAACAGAAGAGTTAGTACAAGAGCATACATCTAGGATCTATAAGTACTTTGTTAAGCATAAGGAAGTAGAACTTGTCAGAGAATCAATTTTAAGTGATTTATTTGTGACTAAGGACAATAATATATTATTCTCTCTTATGAATAGCTTGAAAAAAAGGATAAAAACACATTGTACAAGGTCTTAATTTTAGAGTACCTTGGAAAAAGTCCTATAAATATAGATAAATAGTTGTTATTGGACTTCACAGGTTATTTTTTAATGTTTGCTTAAAAAAAGAAAAGAAAAGAAAAAAGGCAGAATAACAAAATACTCTTGGTTTGGCAGCTTATTTGTTTCCTGTTTTCCCACTTCTCAGTTCCCCTTTAGAGATGAAGTTGTTTAGTTGTCATTTATCACTTTCTCCTCCTTATTTTCCTAATTTTTATTGTATAATTTCCAAAGCACCATAGAATTTCTTTTTACTCTCTAAACCTTATAACAAACAGAACATGTCAACAATTTATTGTTCATAGCTTTGGTGTTTTCCTTTGACCTGGAGTCTTTATTTTTTTGTTTTGCTAGTTGTGGGGCTTGAACTCAGGGCCTGGGTACTGTCCCTGAGTTTCTTTTGCTTGAGCCACAATGCCACTTCTACCACTTGAGCCACAATGTCACTTTGGCTTTTTCTGTTTATGTGGTACTAAGAAATTGAATTCAGGTTGTTGTCAACATTTTGTCCAAGGAAATAATAACATAATTGGGTATGGAATACCACCCTCAGAGTAAAATCTTAGCTGACAGTGGTTGGAAGAAAGGGGAGGTATAATTTTAAAAGCAGATTTATGAAATCCTAAATTCCATCTTATTCCTTAGCATCTTTGACTACATAATTTCAAGTACACGAATGCAAGACTAAGTTTTTTTTAATCACCAAGTTAATAGAATATATAGTTACTTTTAAAAATCAATTTTTAGAAAATTAAAATGCCTTGCCTCTTCCTTTTTTACTTTGGGGTTAAGCAAATGATAACCATCGAATTTTGTAGCAACTAAAAAGAAGGTAGTGCAGTAATGTCCTAATTGTTGTTTTAATATAATGGTTCATCTTGGGAGCTATTTTCATAAAATAAGTATTTGTACTCTCTGGTGGCATGCATGTCTATTATTTCACTACTAAAATACAAGCAAACGTTCTACTTTAACTCCTTGTTCCTTAACAGGATTAGTTCATTAATCCAGTTGTGACACGTTGGTAATTAGAATTCTTCCTTCCTCCATATTTTATTTACTCTGTCTCCCATCTAATAAGGAGCCCTAAAACCTCTCATTTCCTCTAGCTATAAAATTTATTAAATTTGAATATTTGTAATTGAATACTAATATTTTTATTGGTGATAATTTTTTAAGAATTTATTAATGTTGATTTTTACATCATATTTTAAATGACAAGTTTAAAATACAAGTGTTCAAGGAGGGAATCTCTATTTACAATCACTGGGATTTAGTATTTAGAACTTAATCACAATTAGGCTAAGGGTTTGTATATCATAGAAACATATTAATTTATGAAATAAAACATTATATCTATAGAGTCATAGGTTTTATGTCTATATAGTTATGTTTATATTTCCATTACCATGTCCATAGCTTTGGGTATGCAGTTATTGAGTCCTCGCTCTTGTACTCTTTGGATTTAATAGCCACTTATTAAGGATACCATGCGCCTTTTGATCCTTAGGTCTTGACTTGTCTCAGGCAGACTATTACATTTTGATATTTCTTTTTTCCCTTTTTAAAGTCCTATTCCTTAAACACTTCAGAAGCAGACAAAAATCATTGGTACATGAATTCAGTGTGTTAGAAAATACATCAAAATTTTTAAAAGCTAAACCTCTGGTGACAAGATTTAAGAGGAAGGAAGTGTGGGATTTCTAAAAATGGCATTTGAAGGTTGTTGATAGGCATTCAAAACTAGAAGTCCTGTAATTTGTCTCTCTGTCTGACCATGAATGCTTTACCGTCACACAATAATCTATGTGTAAGGATAAATGCAAAAATATGAAATTATAAACTGGGGCTGTGGCTCAAGGGATAGGGCGATAGCCTTGACATGACAGCTTAGGGTCGGCGCCCAGGCCCAGAGTTCAAGCCCCAGGGCCGACCAAAAAAATAAAAACTAAAAACTATTGGACCGGGCATTTGGCCTAGTGGTAAGGTGACTGCCTTGCATGTACAAAAACCTGGGCTCAATTCCTCTACCACATACATAGAAAAGGCCAGAAGTGGTGATGAGGCTCAAATGGTACAGTGCTATCCTGGAGAAAGCACAAGGATAGTGCTTAGGCTCTGAGTTCAAGCCCCAGGCCTGGCAAAAAAACAAACAAACAAAAAAGATAAACTATTACTAGATCACCTTTCACAAACCTTGGTGATCTGTACCTATGTGCATTAGTGAGAATACTTTTAAGGCTGAGGAGCTTGTTTTTGTGTTGTTTGTTTTTGTTTTCTATTAAGATGTCATTTGGATATCCAAAATATCTTCATGGATCATAACTAATTATCAGTACAGGCAGCCAGCCAAGAACATCAGTGAGAAGCATATGTCCTCTCTGGTTGCAAATGGTTTTGCAGGCCTTGTACAGATGAAGAATCCTGGCGAAGTGTCAGTAGGGTCTTTTTCTCATCCCCTAAAGAATAATTCTAAGATGATGGGCACTTGTGAGGTAAGAATCTCTTTTTGCTTTCTCTACTTCTGCAGAACTGACTTCCCACCCGTTTGCTTCTCACTTTCTAGTGCATCATCAGGCCTCTCACTCATAGCTTTTCCTCTAGGCCCCTTCTCTCTATATAGTCCTAAGGTTCCAATAGATGATTAGATCAAACGAATGCCAACTGCCTTATTTGCATGCTTTCGACAGATACACGGTATTATTTTGAAATGAACAGTGGCCCCACAAAACTTGAAGAACGGAACTCTTCTATGTGAAGACAAAGGGTAGTTTAATGCTAATAAGGACTATTGTGCAATGTAAGCTAAAAATCCATGCAATCCCTTCTTTTCAGAAGGAAGCCATTTTTTTTAAATGAAATAAAAAAAAAACCCTTCAGGCATTTGGCCAAAAAAGAAATATTCTCCAAAATGTAATAGAGATCAATTCATTAGAATCACATTGTCATATTATCCAAACGATTGAATGAAGAATAAATTGATTTTTTACTTTTTGTAAATAGGATGAGATGTAGTCGGGGTTTTCAAATTTTGATCTTGGAACCAAAAACCTACACATGATCTCTTGAAATATTTTTTTTCAGATATACATAAAAACTTAAAGGCCTGTGAATCACATAAAACTCTATAAACATTTTATATTTAAATTAAAATGCAGCTTTATAACTACTAGAACATTAAGATTCAGAAATGAGGCAGTATACTTTAATTTTATAGTTATAATGATAAATAATTGGACTGATCATTTTAAAATGAAACTTACATGTGTACCCAGTTTATAATAGTTCCATGGGATTTGTATAGCAGCCTTCTATGCCAGGACTTCCAAAATTGTGGGAGTCTACTTGAAAATTTCACTTTCTTAAGACATTTACTGAAAATAATACAATAACAAATTCTGGCTCTGAAAATAACTTCCAAATTAAGCAAAGATTTATATTCAACAAACCAATTAAAAGTGTGTGTCTCATTAATTGAGAAAAAATGTCCTAAATACAGGAAATACATTGAAAATTCTCTAAACTGATTGATTAGATTCAATTGCTTAAAGTATTTCATCCAAATACTTTTATTTTCTCTGCATTTACAAAGCCAACGTATAAAGATTTGCTTTCCCTTGTAATTAAATGTATTTAATTGGCATCCTGCTTTCGTTTGCTTATACCATTTAGTTTCATGCTACTAAAATTAATAATGATGATGACTTGGCCCTCTAACTCTAGGGGTGGAGAGATATGTGCAAGTTGTTTTGGAATGCTTTGAAATCTTTCAATTTGGGGCACAGAAAGCACTCTCCAATATACCCCAGGAACAGATGGTAATAATAAAAATCCATTTTCTGAATTGGTTGGCTGCATATAATTTAGATCAGAAATCATTACTGTTTTGAGGGCAATAGGAAAGATGTTCTGTAAGTTTTGCATATTAATCATCATGATACTGTAAACTTAGAGATCCTTGTTCTACTTCATCAATGTCAGTGGATAATCACAATAAAACTGTCTTGTGCTCTCCTCATAGAAATGCCCTGGTCTTAGCAGAGGATAAGAATCAAGGACTAACCATTCTAAAAGCACTGAAAAATAATACATATCATGATTGAAGGTTGTCTTAAAGGCCATCTATGGAAACTGCAATGTACACCCTAAAGGAAAATATTCAAAAAATGTTGTCTAGGCTGTAACCCTTCAATGATCCCTCCATCATGGAATGGCTGTCATACAAGGCAAATGTCTGCAAATACATTCCCCATTCTGCATACCAGGCCTTGCTGATCATGTTTCATGAAGACCAGAGGCCCCTTAATCTTTCCACTGTTACATAGAAATGATGCCAATTAACTAAAGGAGCACCAAGAAATATTTTCTTCATTGAATTTCTCCTTAAATCTCATGGATATGTACTTATTTATCTCCTAAAATTTTATGATTATGTTCTTTTTAACTGGGAGTAGTTTATCAGATTATTGCATACTTTTTTCCATGACTTTTATCTTTTCTTTGCCTACTTTGTTCAACATCGTAACATCTCAGACCATTAACATATTCCCTGGAGATGTGTTTATGAGCATGAACTCCTAACCCTGCAACACAGGCAATCTGGCCCTGCTAATGATATTCTTATCAAGGGGAAATTCACTTAATGACCTGTGTGGGAACCATACTTTGAATCACGTGGATATTCTGAGCAATAAAAAGAGTTTTAGCTACGTGAGTGAATAGGAGGTGCTCAGATATGCTTTAGTTTCTCCATGTGCATCGGAAGCCCTGCAATCTTGTATTGTGGAGTACAAGAACAATGGAACAGCAGTAAAATATAGTAAGGGATCTAATTTTTAGATATCATGAGCCATTTTCTTATATAGACATAAAGTCACATGTAATATTTTTTAAAATTCCATTTAATAATGGCTAGTATTTAATTTAAAAAGTAATCAAATATGCCATGATGTTAACAGAAAAATAAATATTATTGATAGATGTTGCATTTCTTCTTGGAGAGAGTACTGAAACCTCAAAGGCCACAAAATGGTGGTTAGCATTCGTATACTCTGTTTCCTTTTGCTTTATTTATGATGAGAATAGATGAAGTCTTCTGGACCACAAGTTAATAGAAAACTAAAAAGGCTAAAATTTTAAAGTTGTATAGCTGAAGAGGACCTCTGATAATTTCTCAAATCCATCAAATAGCAAAAACATGAACTGAAGTGGAGAAAAATCACAGAAGCTTATTCTTGGTCAAACAATGGGTAGAGACTTTGATTATCCACCTGAGGACAAGAGATACCTAGCATATGCCATGTCCTTAACAAGCCCTCTGTAAATGTTAGTTCAATAAGTAACTGATGGCTGATCATTGACATTCGTAGTATTCAGAACATCTAATTCAATGAAGTTTACCTTATTTCAGTTTGCTGTCTCAAATTTCACTTGGGATCTAGCACCCCTTGAATTTCCGTGGCACTGATGGAAATGCGTGCTGAATAGGAAATGAAGAATAGCAACTGGCCAAATAGTTTACAAATGACATTGAAAGTTACTATACCAATAGGTATATTGGTATTTGTATTTTGCTTACACAAATTAAATGACAAATATTCTCTCTGCCTATTGGCATTTTCCATATTTTCTCCAATTTAACTAGTATATGAACTTGTTTTGGTAACAGCGAATTAATGTTGGAATAAAAATATAGCTGTCATTCTTTTGCTGGAAAAGGCCTGGATATTCTGAGCTGAACCAAATATGTTCATTAAAAATATACTCTGTATGTAAATGTGTGCACTGGCGCTCTGTATTTTTATCTCTAACACACGTTTTGATGAGATAGACACTCAAATTTTGTACAACAAATGAAGAAGAGAGAGTGCCAGAACTGGGAGTGAAAATGGAATTTATTACAAAACATTTTACCCCAGATTGTCTAATGAAAGTTAGAGATGAATATTACAGAATAATCCTGAGAAAATGTGATTTCTTTACTTAGAACCTGCTCAGTGACTTGGAGGCCAAGTAGATTTCAGGTGAGGGATTGACATTACAAAGTAGTGGCAACAGGTTTTAAATTTCAAGCCATTGAAAATGGAGGAAAAATTTATATATGAGTCCTTACTCTTTCAGACACAGAGGAAAAGTAAACCTTTATTCTATTCAGAAGCCTATGTCACAGGTTCTAGAGATGGAGTAGGTACTAATCCAACACAATCTGTATGAGACATGTGCACTTCTGCGAACTCAAACTATTTAAAAATAAATTGAAAATAAAAATTCAGTTACTCAGCTATTATTTTCATGTGTTGTGTTCAGTAGCTACCTGACACCAATAATTACCTGTACATTGAAATTTGATTTCATAATGTTACATTGAACAGAATATTTTCTAGTAAAGCTGGCATGACTTATATGCTCAATAGCACAGCTGGTAAAAATCACTGGTAAGTAAGGCTAAAAAATAGATCAGTCAATAGCGTATACTTTTATAATTGCTCAAAGAATTAAATTTTGAATGAGAATGATACTTCAATTCAGAGATTTATGGGCACACTGGGCTTGAAGAGGCTGGCAAAGAAACTTTAAAGATGAAGTGGTAGATAATGAGGTGGAAAGTTATTCATGTCCATGTTTCCAACCCATGCACCAGTCAAGATCTTTGTTGATTCTCAGTATGGGGTTGTGGGGACATAGATTTGGTGCACACACATGAGCTTATACACACATGTGCAGCATGTGGAGATAGATACATGACATGTATTCCAGGCATATCTCTTGCTTATAAGATAGCAACTCTATGAATATTCAATTCTGTGCCAAACTTTATGCCTACAGGTTACAGTGCCATCCCATAAAAATGCAAGACATTATTTCTTGTAGGTTCACTTCATGCTTACCATGTGCTTGCTGTTTTGTCCAGTGGCTCAATAACTGTGACTTGATCCAACACATTGACCTATTTTATAAGTAGAAACAAACATTTCACTTCTTTACTCCTTTTATAATGGTCATTTTGCTATGTTCTTAAAGAGTGAAGCTAAATGAGAAAGAAAAAAATAAGAAAAAGGTATTTTATTCTTTATCCATTTTTTATTTCTGTCAGAGTATCTTCTACTGAATATGCAAAATAGAATATATGCTTCCACTAGGAGGATCCTTGCAAATATGCAACATGAAGATATTAAGAAGAACTAATAACAAAAATATTAAAAATAATTGTCATTTATATGTAGGAAAATAAAATACTTTTAACATTTCTAAAAAAACAGAAATAAGAGTAACAACTCTTACTTTCTTTTTTGGTCTGTCATGGGGCTTGAACTCAGAGCCTGGGTTCTCTTTATGAACCCTTGTGCCCAAGGCTAGCATCTTATCACTTTGGGCCACAGAGTCACTTCTGATTTTCTGGTGTGTCACTGAAGATAAGAGTTTTAAGTACCTTCCTTCCCAAACTGGTTTTGAATCATGATCCTCATGTCTCAACCACCAACTGCGATGATTAGTGGCATGAGCCACTAGCCCCCAGCTTAAGCTTGCCTTCTTTTTAAAATAAAAATAAATACAAATGCAGTCATTCATTATTAAAATATAACAATATTTTTTTGCCAGTCCTGGGCTTAAACTCAAGGCCTGAGCACTGTCCCAGGATTTCCTCAAGGCTAGAACTCTACCCCTTAGCCTCACCACCACTTTCGGCTTTTTTCTATGTATGTGGTACCGAGGAATCAAATCTAGGTCTTCGTGCATGCTAGGCAAGCACTCTACCACTAGGCCAGATTCCAAGCCCCCAAAATATAACAATATTTTTGAGAAATTCAATATATAATTCATCAAATATTCCCAGAATGGTACTTAGATGAACTTACAGATTATAGCCCACTGCATGCCTAGGACATATGGAAAGCTAATTTCCCTGGGGTATAAGCATGCACACCGTGGTTCTCTCCTGAATACCATAAGGCAGTGTAACAGGTTGGCATTTGTCTATCAAAGTCGGTACAGGAAAATCATTAGATGAAAGGAACTTTTATCCTATAGGACCAATCATTGTACATGGGACTGGTTACTGGCAGAAACATTGTTTTGTGGCAATGTCCAAAGAGATAAAACTGGACTATTACTCCCATGCATAACTCAATTCATTATTTACTCTAGTCAAATAAGGAATGCCATCTACAACACAGTAAAATTTAATTACCCCTTATGATCACAAAGAAACCTGACATAAATTTTCTTTCTTCTGTGCTTAGCGAAACTTACACTAAAATTATCACATGGGAAACCCTTAAGAAAATTGGACCAATGACTATAATTGAAACATCTCGCAATATTTGATTTGCTTTTGCCCTAGAACCAAATGTTTCAATTAAACTCATTTGTATTACCATGCCTGAGATCATTTCCAACGTTTTGTTTAAATTACCACAGGCTCATCATCTAGAATATCAAAGCAGACTTCAGAGGACACATCCTGGGCTCCGGGTAGACTGTGGACTGAACGTAACAGGAATTTTTATCATTCCCGCTTGGGAGTTCTCATTAGGAAGTATAAGCATTTTTTTCTTTATACTTGAAATAAAAATTCTTCCACAGAGAGTTAATCAGCATCTAGAGCTGGCAAACAGGATTCTATTTAAAGAGGTGTCTAGTTTTACACATGGTAATGGAGGATGAAAATATTCTTTCTGCTTTAATTTTGGATCTATTCAAAAATATTAAAATGTTGTATAAGCAGAACTGAAGCTAAAGATCAGTTCTCCATTGGCTTCCCTTGTCTGTGTTTTTCCTATAAGGAATAATAATAATAATAATGATAACAAAAATAATAAATAAGATCTAATTTCCAATGTATTTAACTGGGTTATCTGTAGCATAGAAAGATCTGACTGCACAGCTTTAATCTAGATATTGAATGAAGCTCCATTCCTCTGATAGCAGGAATCACGTATACTTAGAATTGAATGCAAGCAAAAATGCAATCAATTCCCGTACAGATGACAGCTTAAGAAGAAGGAAGAAGAGGAGGCATGGTCTGAGGAAACAGAAATATCTGTAGTTTTTTTCTTGACACAGCCAAGATTAGAATCAAGACTCTAGTTATCACAACCTTGTTCTCTGTATTGGTGATTTCATTGAGTCAGAAAGAGTGGTCACCTAACTCCATACACTTTAGGTTAAGGGCAACTAGCTAAATACAAAATAATTGGGAGACAAACCATATTTTGCTTGTGATGAAGGTTAAGAGCAAACTTTGAGCTGAGTACGTGTGCACCCTGCCCCACAATGATCATATATTTTAGAAGATGAAGGACTCATTTGTTGACTTCACATCTTTCTTACTAGATGGTGCAATCCTTTCCTCCCTGTAAGTGCTCAGCCATTGTTGATCAGTGAGAAGGCTTCAATGCAAGGCTGAGTACATACTATGTTTCCTTATTGGTTTCCCTATAACATAGTGTGGAAACACAGTTGTCTGCAGAGAGTATCTGAAGACTTGAACGTGAACCTACCTTTTTTAGAAGTAGGCTTTGGAAAGTATTCTTTTTTTCCTCTTCCAACTGGTACTGTAAACAGTCATGGAGGATTTTGAAGCTTTTCCCACACCTGTATGTCTCCGAGTAGAAGGAGTGCTTGTGGACCTCGTCTCTTTTACAATGCCATAAAAAATTAATCTGCATAGGTCAGTCTTGTCTTTGAGGTCTGTAAGGGTTCTTTGACTCAGCCAGAATATTTTGTCTTTAATAAGAGGCACTGGTGATACCTATTTATAATCCTAGCTTTTCAGGATGCTGAGAGCTAAAGGGCTATTGCTTGAGGCCAGCATGAAAAGAAAAGTTTGTGAGGCCCTATCTCAAAAATAATTAGCAAACTCAATTAGCAAAAACCAAACTTGGAGGCATGGCACAAGTGGGAGAGTATCAGCCTAGCAATTTCCGGGCCCTGAATTCAAGCCCCAGTATCACAAGTCAGTAAATAACAAGAAAGTGTGTGTGTGTGTGTGTGTGTGTGTGTGTGTGTGAGAGAGAGAGAGAGAGAGAGAGAGAGAGAGAGAGAGAGAGAGAGAGACAGACAGACAGACAGACAGACAGACAGACAGAGACAGAGACAGAGACAGACAGAGACAGAGACAGAGAGACAGAAATAAAGTAATAGGCCTAGATGATAGCAATATCTTTAGAAGTTTTGCACTAATTGCCTCATAGCAATAAGCTCAGAACAATTTTCATGGATGAATAATACCTCCCACTTGACCATTGTTCTTGTAAGTAGTAATTTTGCTCTATTCAGTTTTTCTCTAATTCTAAAAAGTGATCATTTTTACTGCACTGAAGTGATGACTGGAAAGAAGGGAAACCAAAGGAAATTTTTACAGTATCATATTCATCTGGACAAACATGAGAAGGAGGAGATTCATTCCAAAATGTGAAGAAAATCTCAGGTATAAGAAAAGGAGAAAAGCTATCCTTAAAACAGGGTATGCATATATATATATATGTATTATGGTATTGTTGCTACTGCTGTTATTCTTCATTGTTTCTGTGTGATAATTAGTTATCTTATAGCCTGAAGGTATGTACAATCAACTAAATGTACCTAACCATCTTAGATAAGCAAAATATAAGTTTCAAAAAGGCAAGGAATTGAGCAGGAAAGCTAAGCTAGTTCCAGCACTTGGATTTCTACTTAAGCCCAATGTAAAAAAATACAACACAAGCTGGGAGTTTGGCCTGAAAATAAAGTGCTTGCCTAACATATATAAAGACCCAGGTTTGATTCCTCAGTACCACATGCATAGAAAAAGCTAGAAATGGCGCTGTGGCTTAAGTGCTCTAGCCTTGAGAAAGCCCAAGGACAGTGCTCAGGCCCTGAGGTCGAGTCCCAGGGCTGGCAAAAAATACACCACAGTCAGAAACTTCCAGGTGGTCTCTAACTGAGGATGTACTAATATAGCGAGTCCAAATTATGTTCTTTGTGTTATCTTTGTGTTGCAAATCTTTAGAAAAGTTTAGAAAAGTTTATTCTCTCACCATGATTGTAATTTGATGTGTCATTGAACCTCTTACAACAGAATGCTGCCCAACTGATGAAACACCAAGGTCATCAATTAATCCCTTAGAATTTACAGAGCCAAAGTTCATCATTTAAACTAATACAGAATGGAATGTTTTCACATTTGTTAAGCTAAACTATTAAGTGCCATGTTTCTACAGTAAAAATAACAGTAACTGAAGTTGTTTTCAAAGATATTTCTAATCTTTATATTAGTGTTTTACTTTAAATGAATACACTCACTTTTCCGTCCCTGTTAGAAATGGCTGTAACATTAAAATGAACCATATCAAGCCCATCAATTTCAAGCAACGCTAAAGATTTATAAATCTAATTACCCAAGCCAGACCCAACATTACAAAAATATTCACCCAAAGCAGTAATAACTAAGTGGCACGAAAAGGGACCTTTGTTTCTTAAAGTGTGTGAGCACAGCAGGAATTTGCATGTAAACTCTTTCTCCTGAGTCTAATGCTTTTATTTGAAATGCAAAACACAATGCAGAATTCTGGCGAGACATAGCAGTAATGATACTATTAGTTTGTAGTTTTGGTTCAGTAGATATCAAAGAGAAGTGAACTCAGCTGCCAGAGGTTTAGAAGTTGTGAGAAAATGTAAGACTTTCTGGCCATGTTAGCCAACTACAAAATTGGTAGAGAAATGGAGGACAAGACTGATGGTAAAAAAATTTTCCAATACATTTTAGGTAACCAGAAGCCACTGCCACGTGTTGTACGAACAACTGAGAAGAATAAAACAGAGAACACTGGGAACAGGAGAAAAATAACCCCAATCAAACATAATACTGCAATATACTCTTTTCCCATTTAAGGTCTTCTCCATCACATTCTGTACCATATGGGAAGTAGCCATGTGTTCCACAATTTATATGATAGGAAAGGAAGTCTGGAACGAATGAGACAATTTTAGGAACTGGATGTCATAGGCAAAAGAATAACATAAATAAACCCCATGAAAATCTTCCTGTAATTTGGGGCTGGGAGTTTGGCCTAGTGGTATAGTGCTTGTGTAGCATGCACGAAGACCCGGGTTCAATTCCTCAGTACCATATACATAGAAAATAGCTGGAATTGATGCTGTGGCTTATGTGGTATTGGTCTAGCCTTGAGAAAAGTCCAAGAACAGTGCTCTGGCCCTGAGTTCAAGCCCCATGACTGGCAAAAAAAAATCTTGCAATTTGATACATGCCAACATCACCTCTTCTAATTGGAATTTGAATTTAATTTCAATTCATTCACTGCTAGTCATGTTTAATCATAAAACATTGTTCAACAACTTCCAATGAGCAAGCCCAAACCCAGGGACTGGAAATACAGGGAGACGCAGATCTCCAGTGACCACACAGTGTACCCAGGAAGACAGGTGAGAAAGCCTCTACTGTGGAATAAAACATGTGAGCATTGAGCAGTGCTCCTGGAGCACGTAAGGGATCCCAAATTGAAGGTTCCCTGATATCCCAGTATTCACGGAATAGTTCCTATTAACCTCGTTTATCTGGAGACATTTTGTTTTGTGTTTTGTTTTGACTTTGAGACAAAACTTCACTACATACACACACACACACACACACACACACACACACACACACACACACACACACACATCCTAGGCTGGCCTCATCTTATGATTCTCTTGCTTCAGCCTCCTGAGTACACGATGATAGGATGATAGGTTTCTCTCAGTAATTGTTTCAGCACAAAATTTTACCCTGACTCAGCTCATAAATTATATTATCACTTTATGTAACTGACATTAATATATTAAAATGTTTTGAACATTAACCTTAAGTGAATCATCTGTATAGTTGTGTGAGGAATTCTGTCGTTCCCTGTACTGTATATAGTCCTCAAATGATTTTCCTAAAATCCAGGTATAGCAATATAATATTCCAGCTTTAAACAGACTTCATTAAACTTTCATTTGTGGGATATATCCCAGGTGTTTTATATAATGTGTAAGAACTTTCCAGGGCTGGGAGTGTAGCCTAATTGTAGAGTGCTTGCCTAGCATGCAGGAAGCCCTGGGTTTGATTCCTCAGTACCACATACACCGAAAAAGTCAGAAGTGATGCTGTGGCTCACATGGTAGAAAGTTCAAAGAGAGTGCCCAGGCCCTGAGTCCTGATTTCAAGCCCCAGGACTGGCAAAAACAAAACAAAAATAAAAACAAAAACATTTTCCATCTGGTTTTAATTTGTCTGTTTATATTTTTTTAAATGAACCTATAATATAGTTCTTCAACCTTAGCAAACTATTTGTTGGTCCCTCTGCCTTGACACATGCTGTTCTCAGTAGGTTTTTGTCCTTGCTCATGCATTGGTCTGTTTGATAGATTTTTCATTCTTTTTCTTATTTTTTAATATAAAATGGGTCCAACTGAGTATTGATATCAGAATTTTTTTATCATGATAGATGGGTTCAAGAGTGATCCAAGAAATCCATAATTATCCATAGTTACTGCAAAATTAATTTTAGCCGGGCATTAGTTTGCATTTTGTGGTTGCATTTTGGAGACTCTTGTAAGCCAAAACATACTTATACATATTTACATTTTTCAAGAAATACTACTGAGAAATTTTGATTTTCTTAGTATGATCTGCCAACTGCAAGAGGAAATAATGCCTTTCCAAAACAGTGTCATAAATCAAGAAGAAAATACTTCAATGTCAAATGCAAACATATACTAATATGAAACAAATGCATTATTTCAATAAAAAACATTGGGGAGGTAGGAGTGTACCTCCATGGTAGAGCATTTTGCAAGGCCCTGGATTTGGTTCCTAGCATTACAAAGAAGTGCAACTGTTTTATATCCTGGGGAGTTGGTATTTCTTTATCTAAAATCTGCCTTGTCCAGAGTCTTGTAATAATAAAAAAGACATTGTCTTTGTAGAAGAGATCTCTTTTCCTAGTGAACCTCACTTCTGCAGGATGGCACCAATTTACTTCAGATAATGTGGAGCTGTAAGAGCTTCTATGAGCAGTTTTAGAATTCAATATGTACCATTTTCTGTATATTTTCTTTTAAAGTGGATGATAAGTTCTCAACCAGTGTGGACTATGACTTCCTGCCTGCGTTTGCAGAATTTCTCTAGGCAGACCCACCTGGTATATAAGGTAACATCACTGTTCACTTCTTCTCCTTTACTATTATATTATTCCCTTGAAACAAAAATAAAAATAGTTGAATTTGATCTTATTAAGGAAGCCAGGTAAATACAGAATTGAAGCTATTACTTTAATGTTTCTTTTTTGATGCTCTCAGTTTATTCCTCTAGTTATGCTCTAGTTGTGCAACTTGAAAACAAAATCAGACAAGTAGAAATACACAATGTCATAACTATATATAAAATTATGTTTTCAACAGTTTTCCTTTTTCTTTTGGTTCTCTTTTCTTTAATTTCAAACACTGGCATTTTTAAAACCCAAAGCATGCATTCAAATATAAAATTGCAAGAACTTTTCCTCTTATGTATGTTTTCTAGTAAGGTCATTTTGAAGATGAACCTATTTTATTTTTCCCTTCACAACGTCAGTTACAATTTATTTTTAGAGTATATAAATTCACAGCTCTGCTAGGTTACCACTATTCTTGATTCTCCCCTCTAAAACAGATTTTAGGAAAATACCATATCTGGGAAAATTCCCAGGGGTATTCTCACCGGTAATGTTACCTGTTTTTCTGCTGAGTAACAGCTTTGTAACAAAGGCATTTTCAAATAGGCATCCTTGATACAAATTGCAGATTGCTTCCTCACCATTCCTGGCTGTTGCCTCCCAAATCAATAGAAATTCATGGGATCTGAAAATTACATCTAACAGCACACCTCTTTTTTTTTCATTCTGACTTTACTGATAAGGTTATAATCCTTCTTCACCATTTTAGCAAGTTCAGGTGGAAAAGTATTAACATTGACATTTGGAAATAAATGTTAGGTAGGAGGATAGAGGAGATTTAAAGATTCCTATTTAAATTTCATAGACTGCAGGAATTGCTGTTTCCCTGAGACAGTTCGCTGTGGCTTTCCCTTTGCAGTGCCCAAATGCAAGGCAGGTCTCCACCAAAAATGGAGAAAACTTGAAGCTCTTATCTTTTTCAGTTAAGAAACAGGCTGCTTAGGGCATCAAAAATTGAGTTACCTTGCACAATCTAAGGTAATCTTTCCCTCTGCTGACTGTCCCATCCTGAGTCTCACCTCTATGGTCAAATTGGAAGATTTTGGTCCAAATCTGAGGTCTCAGAATTTCTAGTACACCAATGCTCCTTCAGCCTGTCCAGGCTCCCACTGGAAGAGCACACAGTTGTTTGCTTTTGCTTTGCCCTGTATTCATGACTCTGTTCCAGTTTCCAACTCTTCTGTGTCCATCCTGGAGTTCTTTTTTTTCTGACGAGACAAACAGATGTTAGATGCTTAGATCTCATAATCTAAATCTGGGAATGTCACCACTCTAACCAGACTCAAGGAGGATATTTTATAACTTGTTTATTTTCCCCCTCTGGTAAGTATTTTTGAAAGAATTCATCATTTTTAAGCCTTGTTTACATTAGTCACCAGTAGAATTCTCTGCTTCTCCACCAAAATGTCTTTTTCTTGTGAGAATACATATCCATTAATTTGAATCAATTGTATAGCATCTGATGCCTTGACACCCTTAAGATTTCATAATCTGCTACCAACAAAATCTTCTCTTCATAACCTTTCTAATTCTTTCCATAATCAAGAATTGTATAGTTGCCTTCTAATTGAATTCAGTGATTCCCTTTGTGTTCTTTGAGATGATTACTATATTTTTTTAAATCACTCCACCCTCTAGACGAGTACCAGAGAGGAGATTATGTCTTGAATCTCTGGCATTTATAGAGCTTCCTATCTCAACCATCTCTAACAGATTTCTGGTTCTAGCACAGTGGTTCCTTTTTTGATTTCTAATTTGAAACCGTTTCTTGGGAACATTTAAGTGATGGGGATGATCTATTATAAAACCTAAGTATTTATATTTTGCTATTCAACATTAACTTATCCTTCTATTTAGTTGCTTATCCAGCATTACAATCAGCAACTGATTTTCCCCCTAAGTCTCTAAATTTCACATCTCTTTGACTACCATCACATCCTGTATTTAATGCTTATTTGATTTGAACCCCTAAAACCTATATCTTGTCATTTCTTTGATCATATGCAACTATATCATCTCCTCCCCCATTCCCCCACCCTGATCCCATGCAGCTTAGATTCTATGGTGCTTCACTGTAGTAGGTTTTTCTTATGTTTTCAATCTCCTTGACACCTTCCCCATCCCCCCAAAACATCATAGCATCCCAACACACTCAACCACCGTTCCCTTGCCATTTTGTTCCTGTTCTTTTGGAGTCATCAGCATAGTTCCAGAGTATAGGGATATCCCAGAGGCTTACTGCTAGTCATAGCTACTGTTGACTTTCATAACATTGCTTTCATAACTACATAGAATGGCCCAGACATCCTTTGACATCTCCTCCTGTAAACCCGCTTTCCCTCTTACCAGAGTATTTCACTGGGAACAAAATTAATGGAAAGAGATGGTTAATAGAAATGGGCTTTGTGGATTGGCTCAGGGATGATAAGCACTGAAAACTGAAGTCACAGCCTAGTGTCTCCTCAAGAAGCCATTGTCAGAGTTAACACCTAGAGAAAAAGAGAACTGAGGTGGGCATATCATTTCAGTTGATTTAATATTCCACTCCCTTGGCAGAGGAAGGACTTGACAAAGAAATCCACTCACCACATGGACAACTAAAGAACACGTTTCCTGTGTGTATGATGAAAGACCCATTTTCATTCCTTCTAAATTTCTAACTTACTTGTCTAATTCTTTTGTTTCCAGTTTATTTTTTTACTAGGGTATTTATCAAGGGAAGTGAATGTTTTTATCTGAAAAGATACAAATAATTTTTTTCTTTTTTTTTTTTGAGTCCTTGATGAATTATACACTGCTAAGAACACCAATGAGATAAGCTGTCTAGAGTCAGTCAACCTGCCATATAAAGTTTAGAATCAAGTTCTATTTTATGTTTTAATAATTTTATTATTTATTACTATTCATTGTTATTTACTCTTTCAGCATCCTTTATCTCACCCTAAATTTTAATATTTTGTATTTTCTCTCTTATTTTTAAGTTTCTTGAAATTTCAATTTTCCTTCCTCCCTCCATCTCTCCCTCCCTCCCTCTTTCCTTCCCTTTATCTCTTCCTTCCTTCCTTCCTCCCTCCCATTGTTCCTCTTGTTTCTATTCTTGAATGGCACAGGTGGCTATGGAGGAAATAGTATATTGAGCCCAGTTTAATAATCAGATTTAAGACTGCTTTAAAAGTTGTCCTTTGTATCATATGGTGAAGGGCATTTGAAAATTATTAATAGTATTAATTTATGTAGAGTGTAAATTTTATTGACAAGGCATTTACATGGCTTTCAAATGTCTGTTTATTACAAATAGAGTAGGCCATGCTCAATTTCTATTATTCTGTTTCTCAGTCATAATCTATTTCACGCTGTTTATTTACTAGATAAATAAATGCAGTGAAAAGTCTTAATTCACGCTTCTACATAGATTAACAATAATGATGCTTTTCTAGTGGAGGTAAAATTAGATGAATAAAGTGAGAAAGGGGAGGGAGAATGGAGTCATAAAATTCAATATATATCCTACAAAATGAAGAGAATTGGGAACAAGGGTGGTGTGGAGATGGGGTGGAGAAAATGAAATAGGTGTTGTTGATCCAGATTCATTGTGTTCATGAACTGCTTGGTTAAATGGCAACTCTTTTCAACAACTACTTACAGATAATTTTTAAAAATTACTCTTGAATTCTGAGAAGCATTTCAGGTCTTAAAATATAGAGGTGAAAAGTCAATGTAGGCTGTGACAGTGCTTTGAGACAGCACTTCTGATGAATGTGGCTTGAGGACCACATCAGGAAAGATACACACATATCCACAAGCTAAATAGTAATATAAAAATACTGAACTGTTCATCGATTGGGACAGATCCTCTCTGCCTTTGGAAAGTCAGTTTAACGACGCAAATTTACAAGATTCACAAAACTAAGAGAAAAAAAATGCAGGGTGTGGTTGGAAAGACTGAGAGAGGTCTAACCTGGAGATATCATCCTGGAAATTCCGAGACAATGACTCTCCCACTTGAGCATCCCTCATATTTACGTGGGCCTGAGGGGGATTTTGTGAAGCTAGGAGGACGAGGTGGGGCTGCTGTGGGTTGCAGCCAAGATTGTGATTCAATGGAGCTGAATTGGGGTTCAGGTGACTCTGGGGACATGCTCAATCTGTTGCATTTTAATCATTTTTATTGTAAAGGGAATTGACTTGCATCCCTCTTTTAGTCTCTCAACAAACAGGAGTTTACCTCAGATGCTTATTAGTACAGAATGTTTTTAAGGGTCTCTCAGATAGTGGAGGCGGTGAGATACAGTAAACAAGACATCTTGTTTGTCTTCCCAAGAGACTGATTCCAGCAAGGAACGGAAAATCCTCTGCCTATTTTAAACCCTATCTGACAGAGACAGGTACTATGTTCTGAGTCTGGAACTGAGTTTCTGTCCACCAGTCTGTTTCGGCTGTTTTATCCTCTCTCCTTTGGACCTTCAACAAGCAGGCTCATTTAAAGGCATGTTGTAGCTGAGAAGAAAAAGCTAGATTTCTCTAAGCTGAGAGCCGTCTCTTCTCTATGGAAACTTGCTTGGAGTTGTTGAGTATACAGATGGAGGCATTAACATGGGATTCTCTTTATCCTGGGGCAACAGCAGTACCAGTGCTTCACGGCAGAAAGCTAGTCCTTGGTTTATGCATGGTGATAGGAACTTCTTGCTTGGCTTTTCCTAGGATCAGTGTGTGAGCTTAAGTGTCCAATAACATTGCCTACTCCAAATGCCATCTCAAAGCCAGGCTGCAACCATTGACTAAAATCCAGAATTCAGTGACTTCTGAATGGAATTCCTTCTATAATTCTTTAAAAAACCTTTTTTGTGGTCTTTGTAATAGACTCCAACACTCATTCCAGTTTATCTTTGCATATAAGGTATTCCATGTGTAGATTTAGTTCTTTCCAGTGTTGTGGTTGAAAGAAGAAAAAACAGATACTAGAATGTAGAACTGGATAAGTTACCCTGCTGCCTTTTGAGTGGAATGAGGAGTAAATCCCTAAGTCACCTAATTGCAAGGCAGATGAAGAGCTGGGAATACATTTTGGTTGCATTCCTGTGGTTACAGGAGGCTTTGCTACCATCACAACTCTGCCAGAAGACAAACTCTGGGTGTTATCCAAACAGAGTGCCGAGAGGAGGAGGAATGATGAACTCTCCTCAAGAAAACTGAAATTCACAGTAACCCTAATGTAAGTAGGCAAAACCACAGCAAGTTGGGACCCCAGACCCATTCCCTATAATTGACTGGGACCTGCATTGGGGTTTTCAGTTCTTACTCTCACCAGCTAGCTGTACAGCTGCTATGAGATTTTGTCTGATTAGCAGATTCTCTTTCCAAAAGAAGAGAGTGGAATTAAAAAATTATTATGAAAACAGAAAAAGAAAACAAATAGAACTGAAAAATAATTCTAAAGGATATCTGTTAAGCTTATAGCCCAATCCTATTTGGATCAATTGTGAAAGGTAGAATGAGCCATCTCTCATTATGCTCTGAAATGAGAAAAGGATTAGACAAATTGTCACACACACACACACACACACACACACACACACACACACACACACTGGCTGAACTTCAAATATACACAATCTTTTTGGCATATTATTCCTTCTAATTTTCCATTTCATTACATTTCCTCTTAAAACTGGCCCTTTTAATGAGTTTTCAGGGACTATATATAACATATCTTGTGAAGACAAAATCAGAAGTCTAAATCTGTGAAACAGCTTTGAGACAATAAGGCCTCAGCCATGTTCCCATGTCCTCCAATCACTCTGACTTCAACATTATTACTTTTGTTACCAAATGGCTTGAAGAACCACCAGCATTGTCAGGGCTCCCTCTTTTTCAGCTTTTCAATCATCCACCAATGATGCTGCTTGCTATTTCCCAGCAGAGGGATGGGCTTGTCTCCATATTAGGACCATTTTAGTGTTCTTATGCTGAAAGGACACCAGGTGCCCAACATAGAATCTTCTATACTCTAGCCATCCAGGACAAAAGCCACCCTTACACAGGAAAGAGATACCTTCAGATGACATAATCATTTCAGTCTGGAACCCAAGAATGACATTTGTACCCAGCAGGGGTAACCAGTCCTTCACCAACAATACATCCCTGTGTTTGTCTCCTGCCTCTTTGGAATCAGGCTCTGGGTCCCCAGTAGTAAGTGTACTTTTCACGTGTTGCTCCGTTACAGGTGAAATGACGGTCAGTGGTCAAATCTGAAATTTGCTGAGAGCACTTCCTTGCCACACTGGATTAAAAATCGCTTATTTGATTTTATTTTGTTTACAGCAGCATAAGAAACATTGAAATTTCTTTATAAAATAAGTTCCTTTTCTCTAAGTGATGGTTCTCCCAATACAGTGAGAGAAATAACTTCATGATTCATCCCAAAGGAGGAAGCAGCAACAAAAGAATATACATAATTTCATATCATATTCTTGTTTTTATCTTTTTGTGGGTCATGGGGCTTGAACAATTGGACTGGACACTGTCCTTGAGCTCTTCTGCTCAAGGTTACTACCCTTCCCTTGAGCCACAGCCCCACTTCCCATTTTCTAGTGGGTTAATTGGAGATAAGAGTCTCACTGTCGTTAGTGCCTGGGCTGGCTTTGAACCACCATCCTCAGATCTCAGCCTCCTGAGTAGCTAGGATTACAGGAGTGAGCCAACTTGCTCGACTAATCATAATCTTTAAGACTTCATTTTTTAATGCAAGTGAATTGCATCACTGGGGAAAAATTATATGCAAAGTTGGACAAGATGAGAGGTGGGGTGGGGGGGAGGGATATGTGGACCAAGACATGAGAAAGGGTATCAATGTTTGTGAAGTAATGCACCTTCTATCTGGTGAATATAATGTAACCCATCTATTAACTACAAAAAAATATATGAAAAAATCTTTTCCTCTCCTTAATGATTTAAAGAATAAAGCTGATATCTATCTGACTTCCCTTTTTACATGAAAGATAACCAAGTAGCTGTTGGCATCTGCTGATAATTTACATTTTCCTGGGCAGTGTATGAAATATATTATGGTCTTTATGTCATTTAATTACCTCTTCAGAATCAAATGCCATTATTATCCTCACTTACAGAATGAGAAAATAGTTGTGAAAACTTAAGCTATTTTCCCTTTGTCATAGATAATTAAATCTAAAATTTGTACCCAGTCTAAATCTGTCCCTGGAACTTCTATCTACCACTATATACTCTGTCCTTCAACATTGGACAAGAATCCTGCATAGTGACCCTTTAATCTATCTCCACAGAATTAATGAAATTAATTAAAAAATTATAGCCAAGTTCAAAAATTAAAAACTATTGATTACTTTAAAAAAATATCTCAGTTTTTCAAAGACCAATAAAGGTACCTTGGGCTTTGTTATTGAAAGACAAATGATTTTCATACTTTAACCTATAATCCCTTAGCTGTATTTATCATACTTTTTGGATGATCCTGGCATTGGGAGTATATATTCTAAAGTAGATTGTTATTCATTATCTTCAAAAGCCGGTGTATAATTGTCTCCATACCCTCTCAAGATAGTGCTTGTCAACAGATTACAGCATAAATTTTCAAAGTAGTTGTACTGACATAAGAAAAAAGAATTATAAGATAAAATTTCTTAATTAAAAATGAACTGAATCAGTAAATTCAAAACAGACGCATACGTCTGAAGTATTCTTATACATAAGCCTCTTAAGTGTTACTGAATTTGTAAACTTCTAGATAGCAACCACTTACTTTGCAAAAGTGATCTAAAGTTTTTAGGGCTATTATGAACATCTTATGCAGAGCTGGGAAACACATAAATAAACGATTTATTGTTTTTTACAATCCTATATAAAATCTACCTGATGACATTTTTACCAACTGATTTATGAATTATGATTCATAACACAGATTTTTCTGAGTAATTGTTCATTCTGACAAGTTCCCAGCATGAATAAGAAAAGACAGAAAGTTACTATATGTTTGTGTGGCCAGGAGAAAAATAATCCCAATTGCTCTAATGTGAGTCAGTGAAACATGCAGGGATTAAACTGGGAGATGGGAAAACTGACAGCCCTGAATGATAACTCTGCTATTGGCTTTGATAAAGCATCAAGAAAGATTAAGAATCACTTCTTGTCCTGCTGACATTCATGTAATCACTCATGACTTATAGCAGGGTCTTGTTGACCTGCAACCTTTATGGCTCATGGAAAATGAGATTCCCAATCAGACTGACGAAGGCCAAAACATCCCTACTTTATGTATGGCACAGGTAAATCACACAACCCAGTTTCTATGAGTTAATCACATATTACCCAGTTGCTCCTCCTAATCTTCACAGACCCAATGTGGCTTAAGCCCATGAGACGCTCAGGACAGCTGCTGCTTCTTGAGTATGATCATGGATCTCCCTCAAGAAAGAGACTTCATTTGGCTTTGCATTAACAAACCTGCTTCTGCTAAGTCTCCTTGGTGTCTTATTCCTCAATTGTTTGTCCAATGAGGTTTAATCACCTTCTGGGTGCTGATAGATAGATGGCTGAAATTTTATCTAGAACAAGAAAAGGCTGTGGATAGGATGGGCACAATCAAGAGACATTTGAACAGAAACCATTTCATTGTTGCAGTGATCAAATAAGGAGTTGAAGAAGAAAGAATCCAGAGGAATCCTACCATTCATCTGGATCATGTAGCAACTTCATTTGTACATACAGTAAAGGAAGCATCTTGATATTTCTTAGAAATCGTGTGTAGAATGTTGGGCATGTTTTGATACAGTGTGCTCCTTTTCTGTTTGAGGAAAGAGCTGAACTCATGTGTAAAAATTAATCAGTTTTATATGCATAATGTCTCTTAATCATGTTTGATGGGACTCTTCTTTCAATTTCTGGGGTATATTGATTATTAAAAAGGGGCAATATTCATTCAATTCAATTAAAATAATGTGTCCCCTTCAAATCATAGTCTATCTTCTTGGTTCAGGGACTTATTTTGAGGAGAAGATAGTTTCTGTCTTCCATTTAGTCTCCCTGTTTAATTGGAGTCTGCTCAGCTGTTGCCATCTTAAATTCTGCTCAGCTTTAGGAGTAGTCATAAGAACATCTTGAAGTTAAGTTTTTTACACAAACTCTGAGGTTCACATAAAGAAAAAGTATGCAAGGAATTATTTATAGAATGCTCATAGATAAAGTGGGTGGAGAATGACAGATGGTGTTCAGAGAATGTCAGATATTGTATAATATAGAAGAAAGCCAATGATACTAGAGCAGACCAAAAGTCTGTCCTCAGGTTGATGATCCTAAGCTCTAATTTTAGCAGTCAAGCCCCAGTGGCTTCTCTTAGCAGTATAACGAATACAGCTAAATCCTATGTGCCCGATGAAGAGCATTTGAGAATGTCAAGGAGGAAAGAAGATCCATAGCATCTTCAAGAAGACTTCAAAATTTGCTGACCTACATGTGTTCACTCATTCATTCTATTACTATTTGTTATTCTTATGTGTAAACTCTTTGGCACAGGTATAAGATTCAAAGCCTATGGATTGGAGGATGTAAGAAATGGGAGAAATCTCTTAAGAAGCAAACAGAATGAACAGATTTCAGAAAAGAGCAACATCATTCCCAAGGAAAAGGTCAAGTGATCCTGCATTTAATTGCCACAGAAAACGGCAACTGAGTGAAGACTCAAAGCACATGAGTATGGCTTTAACTTGGGACAAGATACTAAGAGAAAGCAAAGAGTTGAGGAAGTTTACTCACACGAAGGTCTAAAATGCATTTTGTTCAATGTAGGCAACTAGGAGAAATGCTAGCCGGAAGAAGGTTACAGATAGAAAGTGGGTGGCCTTGAAAGCCAGGCAGAAACTTTTCATTAAGAAGCAGTGGGAAAAAAAAAACCATTGCTGGATGTTTGAATAGAAACATAACATAAGAGGAGCTCTTAGCAAGAAACTCTCCATGGTAACTGTGCAAGGGATGTGCTGACAAGACAATGCAATCTGAAAGCAGTTTAGAAGGTTACTGTAAAAGTGCAGGAGAAATGTAACTGAAAACCATGTAGGGAAAATAGACAGAATTTAGAAAATTTTATATCTAAAGAGTTGTTTTATTGAGAAGAGTCTTGAGACACATTCTGCAGTTAATAGTGTGTATGGGGAGGGGTGTAACAGTAAAGGTAAAATGAACAGAAATCAGAATGGGTATTATTTGTGAGTAATGGAGTTGGCTGAGAGCTGCATCCTTAGTAAGACCCAGTTGAGCTTTGACCTACCAATATACTTAACTTTCTCTTATATGCTGGAAGTTGCAAATATAATCTATATAACCATCCGGTTATTAATCAGCCATCCAAATGGCATACTCCTTTCAAGGAAAAACACACACATAGACACACACACACACACACACACACACACACACACACACACACACACACACATACACGTATGACATTGGCATATGGGTAAGTACAAGGAACAAACCTTTGCCTCCTCTGAGGTTGAGTTTCATGAGCACATAGATAGAAACATCCTGGAATTCACACATTGAATGATGGTGTTTAATAGGTAGATTGGCAATGGAGTATATTGCTTTGCCAAAATAATGAACTCTCCAATCTCAAGATTTCTTCTTTATTCCCTAGAAAATGGACAAGCTTCATAGGAAGAAAGGAGTTCTCTTTGGTCTCATGCATGAGGCTGACCCTTTAGAAAATTGATGTACTGTAAAACAGTGGTCAAAACAGTTGAACTCCTCCATTGCCCGTTAAGAATGTCTCCATCTATGTAGAAAGAACACCAAGTCAAGGGCAAAAGAAATTGGCATTCTGGTTTTCATTTTCCTGATTGCTAAGTAAGTGATTATTATCAGCCAGCCCAGTTTCAAAGCTTGGAAGGAGTTCAGGAAGAGAATTACAGAGCCAAAAAAGAAACAGCGAGGAAAGTTTATTTTTACCAGAGTGAGCAGCCTTGTTAACAAGAGTCTTGTCACCTTTTCAACATCATACAGGAGGAACTCTAGATTATGCCAGTACAGCACAGAGATTCTGAAACCAGATTGCCTTGGTTTCAGTTGTGGCTTTTTATCCTAATGAGTGAACTGGACACTCATCTTTCTCACCACAGCTTCCTCATCTGTAAAAAGATATATGAATGCATACATATCACCTTACTGAAATTTTTGTGAAAGTTGAAGTTAATAGAAACCATACGCAGTTGCAACATTTATAGAATAACATATGACACAAGAGCTGTACCTGTATTTACTACTGTCAATTTTTTAAATGTTTTTATTACGTTTCAGTAGTTGCATGAAGGAGGTGCCATTTACCAAGGAAGTTCATGAATACAATGAGCTTTGATCAGTGTCACCCCTTCAGATTTTCCACCCTCTTCAACCTACCTCTTTCCTGAATTTTTTTAGTTTGTGACATATACAATGACTTCTTACTGTATTCTCCTCCTCCCCCTCTCTTCATTCATCTACTCCTCTTTCACCCACCTTCATCTTGTGTGTGCCTATTTCTTGATGCTGATTTTCTTTGGCTCTGAGCTAGTGTTTCTAAAAGATTATAGTATTTGAGCTCTCCACAGAGTCTATTTTAGCTTATTCATTTGTAATCACTTGCATGTCACCCAACTTTTTACTTACCAATTTATAGGTACATTCTACTTACCACAACTGAAATAAATCATGTAATCTTTGTTTCTCTGAGTCTGGCTTACTCCTGGGCACGTATCCAATAGAATACAAACAAGATTACAGCAAAGCCACCAGCATAACTCTGTTCACTGCAGGACTATTCACCATACCCAACATATAGAATCAGCCCAGATGTTCCTCAATGGATAAATGGATCAAGAAAATGTGGTATATATACACAATGGAAATGTACACATCTGTTAGTGTGATATAGTAACCTTTGTAAGGAAATGGAAAGACTTAGAAAAGAAATTATACTACACGAAGTAAGCCAGACTCAGAAAAAGTAATGTCACTTTTACAAGAAAGTTTTTTCCTAGAGGATACTTAATGTCCCCTCATGTCTTTAAGCCTGATTGGCCTAAAGCTAATCTGTCAGTGGTCGGCTTTGAAGCCAGGCACAAATTTCTGAGAGTGGGAATCAATAATGTCAGTGGCTAATTGTGATGCTTGGACATGGGGAATCTTAATTGAAATAAATCAATGACATCAAGGAATTAGATAAATGCTCTACTTGGAAGGCTTAAAATGGAAAGTAACAAGGGCTAAATTACGCTTTAAAACTTTCGATTGAGTTATCAGCCAGGAAACAGAGTATTTTATTACAGAATCGTAACCAAGCAACTACTGTACAGAAAGGAAGACATGTTTCAGGAATTGCCAATGGTATCAAAAGCACTTAAGTGACATTAAGCCCAATTAGTGACCAAATGCACTCTGCAGCCACTTTAACCAAAAGAAATAAGAAGAAACCATTGAAATCTGAGACTGTGGGAATAAAGACAAAAACAAACTATAAGGCAAACTATTAGCAGTGAAAAAATTGTTTTGCTCTTCATTTTTTACCTTTGTATTCACTGTCTGACCTTTCCCAACAACCTTAGTTTTATAAAGTGACTCCCAGCTCTGGCAAAGTGCTCAGTGGCCCACAGATTGCTTTCAAATAGGTGCATGGCAGATCAATTTTCTCTCCCCACAGAAAGTTTTTTTGAAGAATAGCTTTAGGCAGGATTTTTCAAAAGTGAACAACTAACTTCATCCTTGATTTTAAAGATGAGAATTTACTTGTTCAAATAACCTGTCATTTGGATTTCTGCCGCTGGTGGTGGCACTGAGGTCAACAATCGATAAACTCATTAGGCTGTACAAGCATCTTTGATTAATCCTCCTTGTCTAATTCTCTGAGAAATGTGCTATATCTTAGAGCTTAATGAAGACAAGCCTGAGTTATTTAGATGTTTGTTAGTGAGGCTTATTTGCATATAATTAGCTAGACTCACTGTTTATAGCCAGCAGTAAAAACTTGGTGCCATTAGATGTACTTTCCACCACATTCTATATACTTAACATGTTTTTGTACCACTTTTGACTCCTGGATGAGGAAAACTGAAGCTTCTTCCTGTTAATAAAAAATGCAGATGCAACCATGTGTAATTTGATTGGTATCTTGCTTGAGAACAATCTTCATATTAATTTAAAATACTTTTAATTTATTGTTGTCATATTTAAGTAGCTGTACAATGAGGCTTCAATTCAGCATATCTATTGGTGATGCCAGTGCTTCTTGATCAACCCCATCCAGGCCCTTAATTTACCTGACTCCCATTTTTATATATACACATTGAATACTCTGACTGCATTTGTCTGTACTTCCTTTCCACATTGTCTTTTTCTTTTCTCTTTTTCTTTCCTCCTATGTCATGAGGCTTGATCTTGAGCTCTTCTTGCTCAAGGCTAGTGCTCTACCACTTTGAGCCACAGCTCCACTTCCAGTTTTCTGGTGGTCATGGCCTTTCCTGCCCAGGCTGGTTTTGAACTGTGATGCTCAGATCTCAGCCTCCTGAGTTGCTAGGATTACAGTCATGAGGCACCAGCACCTGGTTCCTTTCCACATTCTCTTTGTTTTTAATCATTAGTTATTGGGCCTGTAAGCTGTTTTCATTATCTTGGCGAGTATAAATTGTGCTGTTAAAAACACAAGTGTGCAGAAGTCTCTCCTGCATGTTAATTTATGTTCCTTTGGGTTCCAATGCCAGATATTTACTACCAATAATATAACTGTGTTAATATCAGTAATCTAATAGAAAAAGAAAAAGAAACCAACCATTGTCATAGAAATCCTTATATTTAAATTTGACCTTCTATGCGTCCCTTACAGTTATACATTCTTTTTGGATACAGTCATATGAATTCTATATCTTCGTCTGACTACATGGACTATTGATGTTAAAGGTTTATAGAGACATAGTAGCCTTAATCATACTTATTAATGTTTGTTATCCTGTTTTTATGCCTTCATACTTTAAGAAAGTACCTATTTATATTTATTCCTTTCTCTAAATACATTTTTATTTTCTTTAAGTAGTTTCACACATTTTTCTGTTTTTGTGATATTAGTTGGGCATTTCTGCATAATTGTAATTTATTAAGTATGGCAACTGCACCTCCTTTTAGTTTCATTCATGTCAATTGCCCTGGAGATTTCAGTTTACATTTATCATAATCCAAGTCCATGCTTATCACAAATTATACATCTGAGTTTCTCTCATTTGAGGAAATCTCAGGGGTCAATGCCTTCAGAAGTTAATGGATTAGGTCTGCTCTGAGAAAACTATCTTCATACTATCACTCCTTCCAGGTAAGTGTCAAATAACCCTGTCAGAGAATATAACTGTCTTTTCCTCATCAGTATCACAAATAATTTATAAGAACAAAATATTTGTAAGTCCCCTTTACTGTGTTCAACTCTTTCACTGGGTTCATTTCTTCCATTTCTACATAATATTCATCTGCACATATAAAACAATGAGCATTTGGGTCACTGTTAAACAGAATAAACTTCTCTGCTAGATAAGAATGAAAATTAAAGCATTCATGTTACTTCACTTGCTCATTCTTCTCGTCTACCATCTTTCTTTAGGCTCTACTACAATGGCTTCTTTTGGGATCCTGTTTTGTGAAGAACGGAAAAACTTGGACATAATTCTGTATGATTAGTTTTCCTCCTAGAGAAGCTGCCCACAGCATCGTTGGGCCCCTAATATCAGTACCCATGTTTTTCACTTTCAGAAAGATGTCAACCCATCAAGTACAGTTGAGGTTTTTCATCCTGTACCACTAGTTCCCAGAGCAGTTTCTGCTCCTCAGATCTAGCCTGATGAGTGCTGTTTTTGCCTGCACATTTCTCTAATTTAGAAAGAGTGTTTTTACTGTCAATTTGAAAAGAATTTATAATGTTCGCTTCAGTTAGCTTTTCACTTGTCATAAAAAAACAAGTATTTATTTGCGAGTCTAAACACCTCTTTGTGCTTTTGTTTTTTGAGGGTAGGAGAAAGGATAATCCAAAGGATACAAATGAAGAATGATGTGTAGTGTGACTCACACCTGTAATACCACCTAGGTAGCAATCACAGGCAGGAACATAATAATCTCATCCTGGTCAATGATGAAAAATGAGATTTTTAATAAAAAAATTAAGTAAAACAATAAAAGGCTTCAAGACACAAGAAGTGGGGAATGGAAGAGAAGGGGAGGAGGAGGGAAAGGAAGCAAAGTGGGGGGGAGAGAGAAAGGTAGGAAAGGGGAGGGAATGGAAGGGAAGAAGAAGGGATGAAGGGGAGAGGAAAGAAAAAGGGAAGTGAATGAAAAAGGGGAGGAGAGAGGAGGAAAGGGGAGGAAAGGAGAAATAAATGAATATAAACACCTGATGAATTATAAAGCATTATAAATGAAAGGAAAACATTTTTCCAATAATTCCATCAAATCATTGCATGAAGAAAATGAAAATTCTAGGAGCAGAATGAAATACAGGGGTTGATTCTTTACTGGATCACAAACACTATTTTCAATAGTTATCAAACATAACATTAAATATTGCCTAGTCAGTCTATTTTAGTTTTATCATAAAATTAAATTCTACAATTCCTTAGTAAAATGGATGTTGCTCAAAAATACTTGTTTTGTGCCTCAAGAAATCTTTGTCCAACTGGTAAATAACAAAACGGTTTGTGTTTCCTCATTTGCAAAACACAGAATATATGTGTCACTATTATATATTCATCTCACACATCTATAAGATCAGATTACAAACTGTAGCATCCCATTCAAAAATCAATATTTATCAGCCTGGCAAGTCAACCTATTGCTTTGGCTATTTTATCACATAATATAACAGGCAATCTAAAGAATCAACAGAATTTGGTAAAACCTATCTAAAAATCTACCTAAGCAGAATATTTTTCAACACTTTATTTCTTAAAAATTTTTGGAGCATGTAATGAAAACCATTTGCTGTCTACTGAGAAAAATGGACATATGCAGATACACTAAAAAATGTCTTTCATTTTCCATTAATTTTCTCCAGACTTAGACCTCAGACATAAAATCTTTATCATGTGGACAAAATAAAATAATTGACTAAAATATTATTTTGAAGAGTAAAAAATTTGGAAATCTTCCAGAGGCATTACTGCAGAAATTAGATTGTATGAGAAGTTGACGACAAGGAACACATTTTTGCACTTCTCAAGTCCTTTCCAGAACTATGACCAGTCACTGCACACTTAACAAATTGTTGATGAGAAGCTAATTGGCATTAACCTTTTCTCAAATTGCTTTCTCTGACAATTTTACTATAGGAAAACTAAACATGGATTAAAACTTTTAACTTCCTGATATATTCATGATCCATAAAGTGCTGAGATAGATTGGTTGGCTTTATACTCAGACATATCCAATGGCTCATCTCTGGATGAGATGTACAAAAATTCAACAACATGCTTCTGATTTGCATTAAAAGCTATCATTTTTGAAAATAAATAATTGAAAAATAGCATATATGTGGTATTTTTATGTATGATCTCTTTTCAAGAGATACTAATGAGAATCCATGTTTTATATGTACCAGGAACTTTTTTCTGTACATCAGCATATATTGTACACAAAAATGTGTACACACATTTTTGAGGGTTTTCCAGAACCCCATGTGCTCTGCACCCCCAGAATAGCTTGTTATGTGAAAATGCACTCAACTCTTCTTTATGCGATAGATGACTCTATTTATGTACCATGCTACCATTTTTGTTGCTAATTTCTCGAATTTCCTGTGGCCCTTTGGTGACAAAACAAAAGGAAGCAACAACCATCATGTACTTCTGTCAGAGTCAACAAGGACATCACTCTATTTTAGAAAGAATTAGAGTTAGGGCAGTGATAAGATGCCTGACACTTGTTCACATCACATTAAGTCCTAAGAATACTTCAGGGAAATGAATTCATCATATTTGTGCCACCTCCAGGTACCAGTCATTCTTTCTGTTTTCTCTTCTGTGTCTCTCATTGTGGTTTAATTCTGTAAAGGAACAGAAATGAGGCTGAACCTTATTTATGTTCCTCCATGTATTTTGCTTGAATCATAGAGACAGGCTCTATTCCATGCTGCCAGCACGTTCCCCCTGAAGCAGCTGCCTTGTTTTCTCCTGTACATTGACTGTAGCTCAGGGTTGGGGTTTGCAATGCCTCCCACTGGAAATCTCTGTGGGCGTGGATAACAGTGGATTGCTGCCTATTTGGATTCACGGTATATTTTTTTTTCATTGTGGAAAAAATGACAAGTAAAAGAAACATAAAGACATAATCATCAATGTTTCTACTAATTTGCATCAAGGCACTAGTTCTACGTATTAGAGCCAACACCTTACTGCACCAGAAGAGACTATTTAAGTCACTTAGTTCACTTTCAGACCTGTGTCACAGTCATGTGACACTCCCTCTCGCACACTACTGCTTCTCTTGCGGTCAGCTCTTCGGATCATTTCACACGGAATCGGTAAAGGAAATTTGGGTTGAATTGAAACCCATTTCCGTTTTTGTATTATGTAATGAGAAGCTCCCCTAATTGGCACCATGGCTGCAGTCTACTTTCTATGTTTGCTTTGCTGTTTAATAAGACCTTATTGATGCTTCCAGATTCCATATTGTTTAGCAAAAGGGATGGCTGGCCCGAGATATATCTATCTCTAGGTCCAGCTGGCCTGCCATTTTTGGACAGGCTGTACCATCATGCTAATTCTGGTGTGTCCAATGTATTATCAAATGACAGAGCTTTCAAGAAAGCAGGGAGGTCTGGGAAAACCATAAGCTGTGTACAGAGAGGACACATGGGTCTAAGGCAGAGCAGGATGGGAGTCAGGTGAAGTAGATTCAGAACAAGATCTGTGGTTAGCAAGCCCAAAAATCAGGAAGATGAATCTGATCCCCAAAAGCTCAAACAATACATCTCAGACAAGAGAACTACTGGCCGAGCAAACTGACATGAGTGTAGTCGATCTGTCAATGTTGATGAGGGAAGTTATAGGAATAAGATTGAAATAGATTAATAACCAGTGACACCAAATAATTATAAGCCCTCCAGGGAACATTGTGATGTGCCCGCTGTTCTGGGTAGTTATCTTAGCAAAGGAGTTGTCATACATATGAAAGGACATAAAAACACAAAGTTCCCTACTGTGATGGAGTTTCTTCTATAATCTTTATAACACACGCCTTTTAAAACTCATGAATTTTCAGTACCTATGATAGTCTAGTTTATAGAATTTTGTTTGACTATGTCTTGATGCTAACCAGTTACAGAGTCTATATTTTTCATTTTGCTTTGTTTTGGTACTGGGACTGGGACTTCAACACAGGGCCTAATGCTGTTGTATAGCTGTATTGCTCAAGGCTGGCACTCTACCACTTCAGTCATAACTACATTTCTTCATGCCCCCCCTTTTTTTGGTCTGTCATGGGGCTTGAACTCAGGGCCTGCGAGCTGTCCCTAAGCTCTTCAGCTCAGGCTACCGCCCAACCATTTGAGCCACAGCACCACTTCCAGTTTTCTAGTGGTTAATTGGAAATAAGAATCTCATGGTTTTTAGTGCCTGGGCTGGCTTTGAACAGTGATCCTCAGATTTCAGCCTCCTGATTAACTAGGATTACAGGCATGAGCCACTGCACTCGGCTGATGTCACCACATTTTAAAGCGCATAGGTCCCATAAAACACATTTTGACCACTGTTAATACTGGCAATGCACTATTAGAAATTTAAAAATATGTCTCATCTCATTGGGTGCCAGTGATA
Organism: Megascapheus bottae; assembly: GCF_031878675.1. Lineage (NCBI taxonomy): Eukaryota > Metazoa > Chordata > Mammalia > Rodentia > Geomyidae > Megascapheus > Megascapheus bottae. Next base: position 17,976,049 of record NC_143523.1, read on the forward strand.
ACTCTATTAGTTCTCATTTTATTCTCTTTTTAAAACATCTTGGCAATAACATCAACTTCACAGAGGGTACCGTCTGCAAGTTAACTTGCCTCTGTCTCTTGGGCATGAGAACCATACGATGGTCCGTAGGCATGGTCTATACAATGAAAACTCATGAGTTCCTTTCTGCAGCATATGGAGATGCCAGTGTTAAAGATTAGCAGAGGTGGCTGGTGCCTTCCTTCCAGCCAGTGCGGCTGTTGGCCTTCTGCATGAAGGAAACAATGCTGTTCTGTAATTAAAATCGTGTTAACCCATATGTGAAAAGGTGTGAAGTGGGGACCCTATACTGCTAATCTACTCTGTTTTGACAGGTGAAGAAATGGATCATTTTTTTCTCTAAATCTGCATATTCTGACCAATTCCCATTTAAGTCATAGTTTCTAAATAGCATTATATTTGTTTCAAAAAAGTCTCCCTCACTTAGAATTTAATTTTCAAGGTGTCTAATAATTATTCATGATCATCTATTGAAATTCCATTTACTTCACAAGAATTTAGTACGTGGAATAAAAGAAAAATCTATAAACCCATGTGAAAAAGGAATCAGCTGCTTCATTTGCACTGGTTCTTGAAATGAATACCATGTTTTAAGGGTTATACTTGTTTTTGTAATATTGTTTTGTAACTCTGAGGAAAGTATATTTTTCAATGCTTTCATGATTTCAGGAACAATTCATTCACCTAATTGCCCCTGCTATAAAATAGAACCAGAACTTTCCATTTTTTGTACCCATAATACCAGGAATAAAGAAGTCCTTCAATAAAGTACCCAAACACAAATATGAATTATGTACAATATTGAAAGGACAGAGGAATATACTAGCTACTATTGCTATGAAGCTTGTTGTTTTCATAACAGAGGTAAAAATGTCTTTCTTTGGAACAATGTATGACACATTCCATACCTACATTTCTCAATGTTTGATAGACTGAAAGGTAAACTAAGGTGTTGGTTAGTTTTGACATATGCAATTAATGAGGGCATTTTGATGAACAGTATCCCGCCTGTCACTATTAATATATATGATTCATGGTAAATGTATGCTCAAATATATGCTCAATGGCTAATGGTCCTAATAATTGCAACAGTTTTGGGCTTTCTATGAAAAGAATCAGAAACTTAATTTATTTGTCTGTGATGATAAGTGTTACAGGGAAATAAAGGGAAAAATGTAAATATATGCAAAAGTTAACTGAGACAGATAATATCTAACTAATCAGTGTCTTCTTGGAGATGGCTGGGAAATGGCACACTTAAGCTCTGGACATCAACAACTGAAAATGACTGGTGGATGTTTTGGAATGATGCGCAGAAATAGAGCTGGGTTCATATCTGAAAGTTAACACAAATTTCTGGGTGATTTTGTATTTATGGATGCATTTCTGTAGACATTTGTAAACACAGATTTGTTGGGAAGTAAGCTGTCATACTATTTAAAGCATGCTTCATGTAATAATGTGAAATCATGTATGTTTTTCTCCTCGTGCCCTTACAGCAAGACATCTATATTTAAAACATATACCTATTTCATTGAATTTCAAATTTTGTGAAGCAGACCAAATCTGATCTCATGTTCTGAACATTATGATACACATTAACACACACATACAGCCATGAGGTATGGATAAATATTATCTAGAGATATATAAGAACATAGATACTTTTCCTTTACATGCTGAAAATAACTTTCAGAAGAATTGCCCAACAAAACATAAATGTCTGTCTTAGGAAATAGTAGATCTAATCTCTTTCCTCTGTTCCATCTTCCTAGTATTCTTTCTTCTATCCACCATTATTAGCCTGCTGGCTTTCATGACCACTTTGCACCACTTTTCTTCTGTTTCTTTCTGTATACAAGAAAGCTTGGCTTTGCTCCCACCCCAAAGGGTGGGACAGAAAGGGATAAAGGGCCACTCTGTAGCTTTTATGCATGTCATTGTTAGTACAGGAACATCTACAATTATTTTAAAGAATAAAAAAAGTCTTTATATATTCATTTCTCATTGTATTCATTCACAATGAATTCTTTAAAAAAAACATATTCAGTGATCAAACCTTTTCAACAGATGAGGGTCCAAGAGCAGGTCAAATAATTTTGTTTAGCGGGGAAACAGCAGGGAAGTAGAACTTCCTGTTTTCCTCCTGATTCTTTAGTATTCCTTTCCCTAGTTCATTTTTCCTTGTATTTTACCTTTTGCGGGGCAGAGGAGGGTAGGAAGCCTCCCCGCAAAAAAAAAAAAATAATCCTTACATTGCTTGCAGTAAAATCCAAAACTCAATTCAAAATTTGAATGGAATTCTAACAAGGAGACTCTGGAGAGGGAAAGACACTCAAAATCTTACGCCTGTGCTTCTTGATGTCTATTGACTTTAAACATGTAATTGAATTGGTTGACAGGCCAATTAAAATATAATTCAACTTTCTCTGTGGCACAATCTCACCTTTGAGACTCATTCATTGAGCACAACCCAGCAATAAGCCAAGCCTTTTAATTCTATCAAGTGAACTATAGTAAACTGAAATCCATTTTTGTTTGTTTTTAAACAAGGCTCTGGTAATTGGCAGGATCACATAGGAAAGCACATTCCATCTTAGAGTTAGTATAAAATTAGAATTAATATAAAATCTCTTGTTCTTTCAATGCTGTGCTTCCAATGCTGGGCAAATATAGACATTAAGACAGAAATCAAGGGGCTTATTAGTAAGGAAATAGAAAGACTTAGAAAAAAAATCATATTAAGTGAAGTAAGCCAGACTCAAAGGAACATAGGCTCAACGGTTTCCCTCATTTGTCATAATCAGTAGAAACCTTGGGCTCTCCTAGCAGAGATTTACAATAGAGCAAAACCTAGTGTCATACATAGTTTGACACTAAATGAAAGGACTTTCAGGATATAGAAACAAAAGCCATACGAGATAACCAAAGGATAACAAAAGAGATGATGGTTGTCCTTAATGTACTATGTTATCTCTCATCTCTTTTGCTATCCTTTGGTTATCTCATATTGTTATAGTATTTTACCTTGTTATCTGATATATTGTACATATGCTTATTTGGTTATGTGAAATAGGATAGCAAGGGGGGAAAACAAGACGAGGGGTGGGGGTGGGGGAGGGAAATGGGGACCAAGACTTGAGAAAGGGTATCAATGTTTGCGAAGTAATGCACTTTCTACCTGGTGAATATAATTTAACCCTACTATTAATTACAATAAAATATATAAAAATGAAATTAAGGGGCTTATAAAGACAGAAAAAGGAGCTTAATTAGTAATTGAAACCCATGGTTTCACAGAGGGAGATCATACAGGACGTGGACTGAATTGCCTGGGGTATTTAGAGAACAATTATTTAGGTATGTTCACTTTTCTGATCATCAGCTCAACATTCTCTTGTCTTTTTATAATCTTCCCTCATCATCTTATAAAACCTAGCAGGTTTTTTCAATATAACTTTCTCATAATGTACACCTTTTAGTGTCATTTTCTGATAACTGCTAAATTTCACAAACTATACCAGATTTCAGATTACCTGTAATTGATTTTAAAATTGTCAGCATCTAAATTAGCCTTTCAGAACCATTATGATCTTTTTAAAACCAGATACTTTTAGTGTTTTCTTTAGAATAACCTTGTTTGCCTTTATCTCCTCCAATTAATACGACAGGTTTATGAGGGCTTAAAAAACAGATAGACCTTGTTCTACTTTGGAATTTATTGTTTTAAATTTTAGGGTGATAGAAGTTTCTAAGATCTCTTGTAACATAAAATTATTAGTGAAATACAACAATTTACATATGAAGACACAGCATGGGAGTTATTCCTTTTCTTGTCTGAAGTCACATGTGTGGCAATCAGTAAAATGAAATTCATCTGTAACCATCATCATTCAATGAAATATTGTCCATGTGTTATTGTGGAGAGAGGACTGGTGGGATGAGGAAACTGAAGACAAAATTGTGTTAGGTCATTTGTGGCTTGATTTTGAGTGAGTCATCTAAAGAACTTTTAAAGTGATTTTTAAGCATGTACGAGTGTTGCTGGATCTCTTTTGAATGTAATTTTATCATTAGTATTTGTGGTGCAGAGGAATTCACATTTCACGAGTTAGGTTAGGAGCACCTTGCTTTGGGAACAATGTCAACTTTCCTTTCCTTTCCTCTAGCTGCTTGCTTTCATCCCTGTCCACAGTTGAATAGTTCGTTTTCCATGTAGCATCTACTGACCTATTTTTAAAAAGTAAGAAAAAGGGAAAAATATGGCAAAAATATGCCAAAGGTAATACGAAAAGTAGACAATACAGGTACTATGTTATCTCTCATCTCTTTTGCTGGCCCTTGGTTATCTCATATTGTTACAGTATCTCACTTTGTTACCTGATATATCGGCTATATTTATATTTGGTTATTTGAAATTAGATAGGGAACAGGGAAAAACAAGATGAGGGTTGGGGGTGGGAGGGAAGGAAATGGGGACCAAGACACATGAAAGGGTATCAATGTATGGGAATTAATGCACCATCTATCTGGCAAATATCATGTAACCCTTCTATTAATTACAATAAAAATATATGAAAAAAATAAAACCAAGTGTATCAGTCGCTTTGTATTCATAGGTTAACTTCTTTTGTCAAGTAATAAGCTGTCAGGCAAAATAAAAATCAGAACTTTCTATTAGGTTGATACAAAAGATCAATTAAAATTGAATCTTGTTGATTTGAACAGAAAAGGAAATACAGATGAGAAATTTCCATCAAAGTTTAATATAACTAGAAGAGAAAAAATATTCAAAATAGAAAAGGCATTATTTGAATATTCATATATTAACAGCACACTACAAAATTGCAAAATCTTTAACTAAGTCTATGAGCATTAATAACCTAAAATATCCTTATATTCACCAGATAGAAGGTGCATTACTTCACATACATTGATATCCCTTCTTACGTCTTGGTCCTCATTTCACTCCGCCCACCCCACCCCTCATCTTGTTTTCCTCCCTTCCCTATCTGACTTCAAATAACCAAATATGCATATATACAATATATCAGAAAACCAGGTGAAATATTGTAACAATATGAGATAACCTAAGGAAAGCAAAAGAGATGATATATAACATAGTACATTAAAGACAACAATCACCCATTATATGGCTTTTGTTTCTATATCCTGCAGGTCCTTTCATTTAGCGTCATTCTATATGGCCTTAGGTATCTAGGTGTTGGCCTATTGTAAATCTCTTGGGCTCTAGTAGAGCCCAAGGTTTCTACTGATTATGACAAATGAGGGAAACCATTGAGCCTATGTTCCTTTGAGTCTGGCTTACTTCAATTAATATTGATTTTTTTCTAAGTATTTCCATTTTCTTTTTTAGATATATTTTTATTGTAATTAATAAAAGGGTTACATGATATTTGCCAGATAGAAAGTGCATTAATTCACATACATTGATACCCTTTCACATGTCTTGGTCCCCATTACCCTCCCCCCCAACCCCCATCCCTCATCTTGTTTTCCCCCTTCCCTATCCAATTTCAAATAACCAAATGCAAATATATCCAATATATCCAATATATTAGATAACAAAGTGAAATACTGTAAAAAATATGATATAACCAAGGGACAGCAAAAGAGATGAGAGATAACATAGTACATTAAGGACAACAATCATTCATTATATGGCTTTTGTTTCAATATCCTGGAGGTCCTTTCAATTAGCTTCATACTATATGGCCTTATGTATCTAGGTTTTGCTCTATTGCAAATCTCTGCTATGAGAGTCCAGGGTTTCTACTGATTATGATAAATGAGGGAAACCATTGAGCCTAAGTTCTTTGAGTCTGGCTTGCTTCACTTGATTTTTTCTAAGACTTTCCATTTCCTAACAAATGGGTCAATGTCATTTTTTTCTGACAGCAGCATAGAATTCCATTGTGTACAAATACCACATCTTCTTGATCCACTCATCAACTGAGGGACATCTAGGTTGGTTCCATATCTTTGCTCTGGTGAATAATGCTGCAATGAACATTGTTGTGCTGGTGGATTTACTATACCCTAGTTTCTGGATGGTTGGGTAAATGCCAAGTAGTGGAATTGCTGGGTCATAGGGGAGTTCTATGTTTAGCCTTTTGAGGCACTGCCATACTGCTTTCCATAGTGGTTGAACGAGTTTGCACTCCCATCAACAGTGTAGTAGTGATCCCTCCTGGCCACATCTCCTCCAGCATCTGTTGTTATTCGTTTTCCTGGTCCTGGCCATTCTAACTGGAGTGAGGTGGAATCTTAGAGTTGTTTTGATTTGCATTTCTTTTATGACCATGTAGGTTTTTCTGACAGCAACATAGAATTCCATTGTGTGTAAATACCACATCCTGTTGATCCACTCATTAACTGAGGGGCATCTGGGCTGGTTCCATATCTTTGCTGTGGTAAATAGTGTTGCAGTGAATATCATTCTACTAGTGGATTTAGTATGTCCTTTTTTCTATACAATTGTGTAAATGCCAAGTAGTGGAATTGCTGGGTCATAGGGGAGCTCTATGTTTAGCCTTTTGAGGAACTGCCATACTGCTTTCCATAGTGGTTGAACGACTTTGCACTCCCACCAACAGTGTAGTAGTGATCCCTCCTGGCCACATCCCTTCCAGCATCTGTTGTTATTAGATTTCTTGATCCTGACCATTCTAACTGGAGTGAGGTGCAATCTTAGAGTTGTTTTGATTTGTGTTTCTTTTATGGCCAGAGATGTGGAGCATTTCTTCATGTGTCTATAGGCCATTTTTATTTCTTCTTCAGAGAAGACTCTCTTTAAGTCTTTGGCCCATCTTTTAACGGGATCCTTGTTTCTTTGGAAATGAGTTTTGGAGTGATTCAATTTTTGAGCTGTTGATATATTTTAGGTATGAGGCCTTTGTCCGTTGTATGGTTAGTGAAGACGTTCTCCCATTCTGTAGGCTTTCTAGTTAAGGAAATGGTAACTCTTAGGGAGAAATTACAGACCAATTTTACATGTATACAGTTGCAAAAATTCTAAGTCAATCTAACAGAAAGAAAAATAGTATGTTAAAACATAATGGAATTCACTTCACTTAGCCTCAACATGTGGCCATACGTACACAGCTTTTGAGCTATTGTGATCCTATGCTAGAAGAATCCTAGATATGTACTAATTATTACAAATGAGGGAAACCATGGAGCCTATGTTCTTTTGGGTCTGGCTTACTTCACTTACTGTGATTTTTTTTCAAGAGGTTAAGAGAAATGAACTCCAGGATATAGAAACAAGAGTTATATTTTTGTGATTGTTTAAGTACTACATGAAGTTATTTTTTCCCTCTTATGATTAATCTCATTTCATTACTCTGATTTGGTGCCTGGTATATTGTATAAACATTTATTTGTTTATTTAAAATAGGGAAGGGAAGAGGAAAAACAAGATGATTGGAAAAGTGGGAGAAAAACATGAGAAATGCTATCAATGTTCAAGAAATAGTGTACCCACTACCTGATGAATGCTACTGTAACCCCTCTATATATCACCCCAACAATAAAATACAATTAAAAAGTCATAATTGGTAATGAACTGATGGATGTAAATCAGAAATGCAATCATGCTTTAATATTGGGAAATAAAACCAGAAATAAGAACGCACGGCATAGATGAAATGAACATGTACATATATCAAAATATGCAAAAGTATAATGTTACCTATGACTTCATAGACAATTTTGAAAAAAGAAATGTCCCTTAATTTTTAAAAATAAGTAAAAGTATAGTTTCCAAATTAAAATACATTTATTAGGATACCATCAACTTTTTCTCAGTGTTGGAATGTGAATAAAATTGGAGTACATTAACCAGAATATATGCTCACATAATTTCCAAAACTAAGAAATCATATTCTATAAATTTTAATTGTAAAAAATCCTTTATACATCCACATACACATGAAAAAATAATGACTTTCTTTTCTGAATATGGAGGACAATCTGTTGGAGCTAACTTCTATGCCCATTCTCAGGAAATGACTATACTAACCACAGTGTGTGTTATATGCATAAAATATAATATGATGCAGAGTTGGAGATGGCCAGGTTAATATAGCACCGTCAGGTTATACCTCAGAAACATATTGCTAAATAAGAAAAGGAACCAAGAATAAGATTTATAACACCTGCTATGCAAATTCTGAACACATGTTAAATCATTCTATGTACATGTTAATTAATACATACATTTGAAAGACATTGAAAAATTCATATTAAAAATAACATAAATTAAATACACAGACATGCATATCTTTCAGAAAAAGAAACATGAAGAAAAATACCGCAACAAAATAGAACCTTCTTTGAACATGAAAGGTTAAGAATGGCTATGATTCAAGTTCAATTTATGTACCTCATGTAGATGAAATTAAAACAAATTAGAAAGTGGCTATATAACACACTTGTGATTTTTTTGCCAGGCTTTTTTAAATATCAAGTTCTCCAAATACTTTGAAATAGAATGAATCTGTGTACCCTTATCCAATACTTCATGAACAAATCCATGATTCAAGGAGAGTTTTGTCCATCATGCTTCAAAAAGTATTCACTATTCATGAGAATCAGACATTTCTCCTTTTTTCTGGACAGAGAAAACTGATGATTAATTTCTATGTTTCTTTTGTTTTAGTTGCTGATAGTTTCAGACAGCTTTTGAGTTGATGTGGTGCCACTGCTTATCTGAACAGATCCTCTAAGGTTCAGACTGACACTTAGCGGTTCTATAAATAGCCTTCCCTAAGTTTGAATTGACTTGAAGATCTAGTTCAAAGGCAATATCAAAAATTTACTACCAGAATATACAAATTAGCAAATAAGGGAAAAACAAATAACCCAATGATTCAGTAGCTTTTTTCTAGAGCAAGTACTCTTTTTACTTTTACTATGTAGGAAACTAAGGCTTCCATATCATATCAAGGCTCAGATAACATTGAGAACCACAATATCCATCTCTCCATTTTGTTCTCCCCTCATGAAGCATTCAAGTGCATGTGATTCAAGCTACACTAACAAAATGAATCATCAATATTTATGATTCTGTATGTGACACTTTCCATAGTTTATAAGTTTATAGGAAGATGTAAAGTAGCAATTTATGTCTCATGTAGAGACTTTTTAAACTACTAAAGTTTTAATTAACTGAAAACAATTTTTTTCTTTCTGATGTGCTAGTAAACTTTATCTGTTTGCTGTCTGAAGGCCCGTGTTTGCAAATTAGAAGCTCCTACCTGTTTTCATTTTAATTAAAAATTGTGAGCTTGACATAATCAACTTCCTTCCTTTTTTAGTTGTTTAATGAACATTAATGAAAGAAAATTAAAGTGGTATTTAACATTTAGCCAATTTATTAATGGTTAGGTAGGATAACTTTGCTTGCAGTAACAGGAGTTGAACTTGAATAACTTAGAGAAATTAAAATAGCCAGTAGCATTTCATTAAGTCACAAAAGGACACGAGTCTTTTAATGCCAGGCCAACACATTATTAATGTTATTGTGTATATTAAGAAACATCTTAAAATCGGAGAGACCTACAGATGTTTAATCAATATTTACTTCAGCTCAATTAGATGACTGACGTTTCTCATGAAACTGTCTGCCCTGTACCCATGACAGCACTTATTGTCAACCTCATATATGCATTTTCTGAGTTTATACATAGGATTCTAACTTTATCTTTGCTGTACATTCTCTGTTCATGTATACTATGTCTTTTATATATTTAATATTACCCAATGTGTAAATGTTAAACCCAGAAATTCATGAAAACTTTTAAGGCTTTCATACACAAACTACCATATTTTGGAATGTTGATCTCTTCCTTGCAAGCTGTGCAAACCTGGGTAAGTTATCATCTTCCTGGGTCCATAGGTTTCTTGCATCTGTGTTCGTCTAATACATTATACCACTGAATCAAAATATATCTTCTTGGCTCATAAAAAACAGTCTGATTGATACATTTTCACTCCTATGGAACTTGTGTTGAACAATAGAGACAACTATAATACTAAATCTAGCAAACAATGATCCTTTACGTAAAATTTCATAAAGATCTAACTTAATGCTCAGAAATGTGGAAAATTTTGGTTATCATTAGTAAAATAAGGAATATTAAGCTAGAATTTGAAAAGGTAGGAGAAATGTGGAAAAGAGTCTCCCACTGAAAACAAAGAGAAACTGCTTTTAAAATAAACCAGAATTGAGTTTCATACACTACAGGAGAAAGTAGCCATTGATGTAGCAGGGACAAAAGAGTCAGGTGGGCAGAGGTAGTGTCTTTGTAAGCTAAATTGGGAATGTTCATCATGTCAGAGTTAGAGTGCTAGTTGTCTATAACTATAGTATGAAATAGGCCAAACGTAAGGGCTTAAACAAACCTAATATCTTAAGTTCTTGACATTTCAAAGTCCAATGTAGTCCCATTGAACTAAAAGTCAAGGTGTTGGTGGGAGCATTGGTGAGAGTTTCTGTGGATGTTTTAAAACATATTTCAAACCCAGTCATAGTGAACACTTGCTCATTGTTAGTCACTGAATTTCTCTTCTGCTTCTCATTCCACTTTAATGGTTTTTCTTAATTACAATGGACTCACCTGGATAGGGAGGATAACCTTGCTATGAGCATTCAGTACCCAACAGTTGAAGACTTCTTACTTCCGTCAATACATTTAATGTTATTGACATACTTATTTACATATTCTGAGGACTAAGATGTGCAACATTTTTTATGGGACCATTCTTCTAACCTCAAGAAGGAAGCTAAGGAAAGATTTTGATCTCAGAGAGTGGCCTCTACTTTATGCCTTTACTCTAATGAGAAGTCATTTTCCAGACATTTCAATTCTAGCCTGAGGACAGATTAAAGAAATGCCACTAACTCCAGTATTGGAAAAGGAAACAAATCAAGGCAAATATGATACAATTCTACTGTATGTAACATTAAATATATGCCAGAGTCTAAACTGCATTAATTGTGATATGCTCCCTGTTTTTAGAAATGATAAAACATAAAAATAATAAATAGAAGTAAGCAATATTAATAATCTTCTATTAGGATCCTAGCAAATCCACTAACAAACACATCATCTTTTATTAATATTATTACCAGGTAGCATGATACATCATGCCCAAGTATTGGCTTCCCTTCTACCTTCCAGATAAACAAGTATGTAAAATAAACTCCTACAGTGTCATGAATATTACAACCCTGTACACAGCTATATCTGTCATATTTTTAATCTGTTCATCATCCTGTAGATATATCATTTATCACTAAAATATGGAATCCATGGAATTTTTGTCATAGCTTCAGTCCTTTTTTTATTTTTTTATTTTTATTAAAGAATTCATTAACATTAATTTTTACACCATATTTCGAATGACATTTAACAAACAATTATTCAAGAAGGGAACCTCTATATACAATCACTGGCACTTAGATTTTAGTACATAATTGAAATTAGGCTGAGGGTTTGTATGTCATAGATACGTATTAATCTATGTATTAAAACATTGTCTATAGAGTCACACATTTTTATGTCTATGTAGTTGTGTTTATATTTTCAATACCATGTCCATAGCATTGGGTACGTGAATAATGAGTCCTCTCTCTTGTACTGGTTGGATCTAATAGTGATATATTAAGGATACCATGCGCCTTTTGTTCCTTTGTTCTTGACTTGCCTCACTCAACATGATTTGCTCTAGATTCATCCACTTCCCTGCAAATGCCATTATTTTATCTTGTCTGTTGGCTATGTAGAATGGAATCCATGGAATTTTAAGAAGATTCAGGATCTGTCTCATAGGAGAGGTGACAATACACTTGTTGCATTCAGACCTATCTGTGAATCCAAGGAGATTAACGGACAAATACACAATTGACAGCCACTTATAAAATGAGTACTATCTCAAGCCAGATGCCCTCAGTGTTCCATCCATTATTAACAGCCAGTTGGTTACATCTAGCAAGTGTATTGTCACCATTTTATTATTCATGTCTGAAAACATCACCTAAAAATATGTCAGGAAACAAACAAACAAACATAAAGAAGTCTGGGCTGGACTGGACACTGATGTGGTTCCAGGGGCACTGTGAATGCTCCTGACTGTCCTTCAGTCAGAAGTGCTCTGTGATAATGTAGCAAACAAGTAAACATACCCACATGTATACAGATTCGAGAGATAATGCTATGATGCCGCTTCCTCATTAAAAAGAAATGCTGAGTTTACGCTGAGTTCAACCTTGAGGGTTAAAGTGAGAGTCCATGGCTTAGAAAATTGTTTACTCTTTCCTATTTCATAGCATGCTTGTTTTGTCCTGAAAACAATAATTGAAGCTGAATTTTTATTATTTATTCATTACCTTTAATAGTTGTACAGATGAATTGCCATTTAACAATGTCTTTTATGAACACCATGTGTCTTGGTCAATGTCACCTCTGTGAACTTTCTCACTCCTCCCTCCCAACCTTTTCCCCTAACTTTGAGAGGATATGCATTGATGTTTTTATGATATTTCCCCCTTCATTCTCTTCATTTTTCTACCACAGAATACTTTTCACTGTAAACATTAAAGCTTAGTTTCTAGTTACACAATATAGTCTGAAGTTGGAAGGTAGAAAGAAGGGATAGAAGATTAAGAAGTAGATTCAGAAGAGGAAAGATGGTATGTTTTAAAATTGTCTAGGTAGCTAAAGGAAAAAGCAGTAGCTATCTATGTCAATTTTTCTCCCATACAACACAGAATAGAAAGAAGAATATGCATTGCAGCTCCCTCACTAAGTAACCTAGAGAAAAAATTCAATTGTAAAATTACAAGAGTAGCATGAAAATCATCAAATCTCTGCAGGGATCTCTGGTGTCCTGACTCTGTCCTAGATGACCAAACAGCTTTGTGTCAAAGAAAGAAAATAATTGTGGGGAGAAAAGGCACACTTCATGCAAGACCTTCCCATAAAGTAAAGCCTTCACCAGAACTCTGAAAATTCTATAAAAATGTCTGGATGTATCAGAAACCAGAGTACAAGAAGAGACTTTAAAAAGCGCGTCCTTGAAAGGGAAAGTTTGATAAGCATACATTTTGAAGGAAAGGAAAAATAGTAACAGGAAAAACAATCATTCTCTGTGGATGATAAAGAGGGAAAGAGAAAAAGAGAGGAAAATTTAAGGTATGCAAAAGAAAATGTCCCGTTTATAAGCCATGGAACTCTCTTACAACTAGAAATAACCAAATCCATGTTTTAATGGGATGGTTGTTACTTTGGAGATTAGTTTTGGATTGATTCAATTTTTTGAGCTGTTGATATATATTAGATATGAGGCCTTTGTCTGTTGTATGGTTGGTGAAGATCTTCTCCCACTCTGTAGGCTTCCTAATTAGTTTACTAGCTATGTCCTTTGCCATACAAAAGCTCTGAAGTTTAATGCAGTCCCACTTATCCAACCTTTCTCTGATTTGTTGTGATTCTTGGTCCTTATTAAAAAAGTTTCAACATGTGCCAAGGAGGCCTAGTGTATCTCTTATTCCTTCCTGTAAAATTTTCAGAGTGTCAGCTTTTACCTCCAGGTCTTTGATCCATTTGGAGTTAATTCTAGTACAGGGTGACAAAGAAGGATCCAACTTTAGTTTTCTGCAGGTGCTTAACCAGTTTGCCAGCACCACTTGTTGAAGAGGCTGTCTTTCTTCCATTCTATTTTTTTGGCTCCCTTGTCAATGATTAGGTGGCCATAGGTCTGTGGTGTAATATCTGGGTCCTCAGTTCTATTCCATTGATCTTCAGGCCTGTTCTTGTTCCAGTACCAAGCTGTTTTGATAATTACAGCTCTGTAATAGAGTCTAAAGTCTGGTATTTAAATTCCTCCTGAGCTGCTCTTTCTGCTAAGAAGTGTTTTTGCTATACGGGGTCTTTTATTATTCCATATGAAATTTTGGATTGCCTCTTCTATTTCTTTAAAGAATGCCATTGGGATATTGATGGGTATTGCATTGAATTTGTAGATAGCCCTTGGCAAGATTGTCATTTTCACGATGTTGTTTCTTGCAATCCAGGAGCATGGGAGGTTTTTCCATTTCCTCAGTTCTGCTTTAATTTAAGAGAGTCTTCTCTGAAGAAGAAACAAAAATGGCCTATAGACACATGAAGAAATGCTCAACATTCCTGGTCATAAAAGAAATGCAAATCAAAACAACTCTAAGATTCCACCTCACTCCAGTTAGAATGGCCAGGATCAAGAAAACTAATAACAACAGATGCTGGAGGGGATGTGGCCAGGAGGGATCACTACTACACTGTTGATGGGAGTGCAAACTCGTTCAATCACTATACAAAGCAGTATGGCAGTTCCTCAAAAGACTAAATATAGAGCTCCCCTATGACCCAGCAATTCCACGACTTGGCATTTACCCAATCATCCAGAAACAAGGACATACTAAATCCACCAGCACAACAATGTTCATTGCAGCACTATTTACCATAGCAAAGATATGGAACCAACCTAGATGTCCCTCAGTTGATGAGTGGATCAAGAAGATGTGGTATTTGTACACAATGGAATTCTATTCTGCTGTCAGAAAGAATGACATTGCTCCATTTGTTAGGAAATGGAAATACTTAGATAGAATCATATTAAGTGAAGTAAACCAGACTCAAAGGAATTTAGGCTCAATGGTTTTTCCCTCATTTGTCATAATCAGTAGAAACCTTGGGCTCTCCTAGCAGAGATTTGCAATAGAGCAAAACCTTGATACAAAAGGCCATATAGTAGGACGCTGAATGAAAGGATCTCTAGGATATATAAACATAAGCCATATAATGAATGATTGTTCTTCTTAAGATACTATGTTATCTCTCATCTCCTCTCTGTCCCTGGTTATCTCATATTGTTACAGTATTTCACTTTGTTACCTGATATATCAGATATATTTGTATTTGGTTATTTGAAATTGGATAGGGAATGGGGGAAAACAAGATGAGGGGTGAGGGTGGGGGGAGGTTAATAGGGACCAAGACATGTGAAAGGGTATCAATATATGGGAATTAATGCACCATCTATCTGGCAAATATCATGTTACCCTTCTATTAATTACAATAAAATATATGAAAAGAAGAAATAACCAAATCTATTAAAATACCTTCACTGTCAGATGGAATGAATATCAAATAGAAATTTGTTAAACTACTCCAAAGCCACTGAAATTCACAAAAGAAAAATTAACTAATATATAAGCTGATATAAAAAGTTAGAACATAAAATCGAAACTCATCAACCTTAGAAAATTCTATAGAAAAAAACAAGTATAAGAAATTTATGAATTATAGTCTAGTAAATATTTGGTGATATGGAAAGCTACCTTTATTAAAACTGAAGACCTACATAAAATTAGGAATAGGAATAAGTGGAAATAAATTGATTTGCTTCAAGGAAATCTCGAAGAGAGATTTAAATTTACCTCTACTACAAAATATAAATTTTAAGATGCTCAAAGGTGAATAAACTGAAATAGGGTTTTAATATGGGGTTTTGAAAAAAATAGGCTCATTCAACAAGAGAAGGCAAATGAGATAATGACTGATAAAAAACAATCAACAGCTACTAAAATCATGTCAAAAATTTCAAGAAGAGGGATTGGGAGAGTGGCCTAGAGGTAGAGTACTTGTCTCACGTTCAGGGAGCCCTTGGTTCGATTCTTTGGTACCACATACACAGAAAAAGCCAGAATTGGTGCTGTGGCTCAAGTGGTAGAGCACTAGCCTTGAACTGAAGTGCTCAGAAACAATGCCCAGTCTCAGAGTATATGCCCCAGCACTGGCAAATAAAGTCCAAGAAGAGATACTTGAAATAAGAAAGATTGACTGAAAAAAAAACATTACAACTGACTCAAACTAATAAAATAACCCCTTATTTTTCTTTAAATTATTAGGTTTATTATAATTTTGAAAGTAAAGTATGAGGCTGCTTCTAAGATTTCTATTCCATGTTACCTAATGCAAGTTTTTGGAAAGGTTTTCTTTTTTTAAAATTTGTCTTCAAGTAGAAAAGTTTGGCTGACTGATAGGGTCACCTGTATTGTTTAAAGTTGTTTTCAACTAGTTTATAGGTCACCTATTAAGAATATTAGTACAGGAACAATGAATAATAATTTCTCCCAATTTTTGTCTTATTTTACAATTTCCTTTGCCACTAATTTGATTCATCAATACTATTATTGTTCAACATCTCTGTCACCTAAGGTGCATTTATCACACAGTGAACAAAGTATCCACCTTTTAATATAGGACCACTAAGTAGAATTGTTTAGCTTATAGATAAATAATAAGTATCCTATATTTCTGGCATGTTTTAACTTTAGAGGTAAATGCGAGTATCTCAACAGACTTCTAGAAATCTTTCATGGCAGTGATTCAGAACTGTGTACACAGTTTCAAAGTGAGCTGATTTCTTGAAATCATTCCTCTGTGCATTGGGCTGGCTGGACTACACAGATCCAAGCCTTCCTATGACCTTTTCTTCTATTCTACAGTTCTGATTAAAGCAGAATGGCTCCAGGGAAACTTTATAGTGGGAGATAAAAGTCTACCCATTTCGGAAGAAATAAAATGATGCCTGCAACTGGTCAGAGATAAAATGAGTGAAGAAGGTGTCTGCTTCCTGAAGTGGCCAGATCCAAAGCAGACTCTGCTGCAGCCACTGGGGATAAATCTGTCAGTAGAATTTTTATTTTACCTTGTCTCTGTGTCCATATAGCTGCCATCACAAATATTTTGTTCTCTTTCAGGGAGTTGCAAATCAATATTTATTTTAGTTGAAGACACGTATGTAGTAAATGTGTCTTGGTGTGCCCAAATTCAAGTGTACTGACAAGCACCAGAGGCAAATTCTTTCTCACTCATCGATGGAGGTCTATGTACTCTTAGGATACACCATCAAATTCTACTTTCCACACCACTATAGTTATTGCTCTTGATGAGGTGTCTTGTCCCCATGGTTTCTGAAACTCTGTTGGCTCTAGCATCCCATGCTAGGGACAGACAGAAGCCAGGATCCAGGAGCTGAACATCCAGTCATCCAAATTTCCATATCTCACAATATATCCTACATTCACTGGAGTGTTGTCTAGAAACCGAGAACATATAATTAATATCTGGTACTCCCCCAAACTTCTATATTCTACTGAGTCAGAGAAAAATATGTACCCTGATCCGCATAAAAATTAAGAGAGAAAATATCCTTCCTCTATAATAAGAAGAAACATTCTCTTTTCCAGTTTTTAAGCTTTTGAAAAAAATAAGGAAAGAGAATTGTGAGTGGAAGTGTTTGTTTTATCCCTGAAACTTTATTTAACATGGAATCCTTAAGAAATACGCTGTGGAAGAGGAGAAGACAATATCAAAGAAAGGGAATGTGGTCTCAACAACAAAATAAAACTGATACATGAACCATTCGATGTATCTTCAGCTGGGAGACTTATAAATCTGTTGCTGAGTAATAATCAGAAAACAAAAATCATAACAGGAAGACCAAAAAGTTCTTGCCTTTGTGATAGAAACCTGATTATCTGCATGAAGAGTGGTCAAAGTTCTCTCATTTTTCTCATTACATGGTCTCATTGAGCTCAGATGAGCTTATGGTTTAAACCTGAAGAATGCCTCAATAAAGGCTGTGTTAAAAGCTTGGTACCTAAGTGGTGAAGCACCTACAGGATGGTGGTACCATGAGGAAAATAAATTCATCAATTCATTGATAGATTATTAGAAGGTATGACTTTTCTGAAGGAGTACGTCACTGCTTACAGTGGTAGAGGTAAGTCCTGGCCCCTTCCTGTTTGGTATGCTCCCTTTCCTAGACAACATGAGAAGGGGAGATCTTCAACAGGTCCTTCTGCCTGAGGACAGATCCAGAAACAAGGCCGACCACCCACCATGCACTGATACCTCTGAGTCCGGAAGCTAAAATAGGTAAGACTTTATTTAAGTTGTTTTCTTTGGTAATTTCTCAAATGATGAAAAAGTGACACACACACACACACACATACACACACGCACACGCACACCCCAAACACACCTGGAACCAGAGGTGGGCTTGCTGCTGTGACTTTTCCTGACATAAGGCAAGGAGCCTTTGAAACTGGCTTGTGAGAGAAATGAGTAACATTTTGGAGATTCAAGTTGGAGGAACCCTAGGATGATATACGCAGAGTTCAATGAGCAATTCTAGTGGGAGCTCTGAAGACCTGAAAGCTAATAGAAATATGGACGGGGAAGTATGTGCGCATGAAATTTTCAGCAGGAACAAGGACAGTGCTAGGAAATGGATGAGAATTCATTTCTGGTATGGCTTCTTTCTTTCTCCCTCCCTCTCTTCCTCTTTCTCTTCCTCCCTCTCTTCATTCCTCTCTTCCTCCCTCCCCCCTTCTCTTTTTCTTTCATTCTTAATATGGCAAAGAACTTGTCAACTATCTATTTAGGCCCTAAGATTGAGGCAGATCCAGTTTAAAGGTAATAATTCTGGCAGATGAAGTTTCAAGGCAGCCCGAGTTTATGGTTTTAGCACTCGGGTTACTTGATGCTTTCAACTACGTTACTAGTGAGAATTCAGAGAAAAACTGGAACAAACATATTTTAAAGATGTGCTTCATCTGGAAAGTGAGTGAGTGTATTGAAAATTATGGAAAAGAAGAGTGTTGGAAAGATATTAAAATGATTGAGAAAAATAAATCAAGTACATTATTCTGAGGTGATAGGTAAAGTGTCATGAGAGCAATCTTAGAACTTATCTCGATCCTGAGAATCAGGGTTTGCAATGTAAACTGACTGATGATTGAACATCCTTGTGTCCAACAGTAGAATAAACCTAAGTGGATTGAACTTCCAGTAGGAACATGACAGTGAACTTTAGGAGGAATTAGTGGTAATGTCTATGAAAGGCAATTTTGATATTATGCTTTGTGAATTGACCTTAACCACCATGTTAGAGAAATCATTTTTATTGGTTTAGCCTTCTTTCTATTATTTTCTTTTCAGAGAAACTTGATTTTTGAAATCATATTTCCTAGATGCCCTTATAGCAATATCAGGAAATGAAGTGGATATGATCTTCTGAGATCATGTGCTCATTGAAAAAAATAAATGTAAGTAGTTCACCAGAGCCTGCCATACTTCTCTGGGGCTACTGGGGTTAATTAATGATGCTAACTGCATTACTTCAGTGTTCAGTTTTCAGAAATGTAGTGGTAGCACTGTAAATATATTGTATCATTGGGAATATGGATTCAGTTTTAAAATAACTTTAACCAAGTAATATTATTCTAGATTATATCCTTCACCAAGTACCAATTACTTAGGGTATTATCTAAGTCCTAACATTGTATTAAAGGTGTAACTTGGAAAAGCTCTGTTCCTTCTCTGGGCTATGGCCTAATCAGATGTAAAGTGGAATTAGAACAAGAGCTATAATCTAGGACTTTCATGAGTATGAGCCTGTCTTTAACTGCACATAATGAAACAATTTTTTCACTAACTATATGATTTCCAATATTAATCTAGTGACACTAGTATTCCAAATTCTAGGGACATAAAAATATAGCACTCTTGACAAAGACACTGGTTTTCCTATGGCTAGTAGAAGAAGCTGCCATATTCTCTCAAGCAGCTATTTAAGCAATTAGAATTTTGAAGGAGGAAAAATAGAGCAGAATTTGCATGCCATGACTGTTGCTAATATGTTGGAGCATCCTATAGCTGATCTACAAATTTATTTCCAGAGTGCTTATGGTGAATTTCTCAGTTTGCCTAACAGAATGGATATTATCAGATAATATAATCTTTAAAAAATCATGGATAGCTGTTGCTTCTCTGGGGAGCAACTCAGAAACGGTGAGGGACACACAGGGCCAGCCTGTAGTCCCCCGGAGCCAAGCGAGATGGTAAGTATAGGTGACCCAGCCCTCCCCCAATTACCCCGGAAGAAAAAATCCACACTGAGTCAGGAGCAGTGTAAACCATGAAAGCGCATCAGATCTCTCTGCTGATCTCTGCTGCTGCTCTGATCTGATCTCTCTTTATTGCGGCAGATAATTAGTTATATACTGTTGGGGAGAGAAAAGGTGGGAACTGGGAAGCAAGTCAATAGGAAGAGGGCCACTGTGCTACCACTAAGTGTTTGGGTGGGGCTTTCAGGTACTGGGCGGGACAAGTGCAGGAAAGCCTGCCAGACCTGAGAAGCTGCTGGGGGCTCAGTCGAGTCATGTACACAGAGATGCCTTAAGAGAGGTATGCAAGGAGCGAATGCCTGGCCAAAGCTCTTTAATGGCCGCTGAGCCAGAATCAGGCCTCAGAGATGGAGATCAGGCCCCAACAGATAGCCAAGTGTTTCCTTTTTATTGTATACTAAATAATTACATGCATGTGGTATCATGCTTTCCTTTTTAAAATTTTAAATTTTATTGTAAAAGTGATGTACAGAGGGGTTATAGTTACAAAAGTCAGGGAATGAGTACATTTCTGTTTGAATAGTGTTATAATATCTTTCTAATGTAAAGAAAAATTCCTTCTCCACAAAGAAGTGGCACAACTAATGCATTTAGTTATCAGAACTACAAGGAACTCATCAGTGGCTGAATTTAGAGGCACCATCATCTGAGATGATTAAAGATATCAAGGAAGTAATTTGTATCTCACACTGAAACACAAAGCTAGGGGGTATACATTGTGTGAGAGATTGGGGCAAAGACATTGATTTTGCAGTGGATCATCAGAATCCACACTCTTTCTCCAGGAAACAAAAATTTAGTGTTATTTCAAAAGTTAATTAAACCCACTGATGTAGGACCAGTAAAAAAAATATGCATGGGAGAATGCTGGTACTGCAAGAAGGCACACCGAGAGAGCAAATGGCATGACTGAGAGAATGTGTTAGATATGGTGTCCAGCAGTGCCCACATCTTTTTCAAAGAAGCCACCAAGAAATACATATGTGAAGGTACACAAACGCACACACACAGACACACACACAGACACACACACACAGCTAATGAATATATTATTTTCTGATTTACAAGCAAACGAAAAAAGAGATGTTCCTTGTTGTCTTACTGAGACGTAGGCACTAGATTACAGACTATATAATTAGTGATATTTTATGAGCATCCTAAATGATGGTCAGAAATGACTTATCATTACACTTCAAATGATCAATTAAAGATGAAGGATGATGTTTGCTTTTTTTCCATTTAATACTCACTAATGAAATAGAGTTTTGTAGTCTCACAAGCATTTGCAAACAATTCTTTAAGAACGGAGTCTGTATAACACAATGTATTGTGAAATATTATGCATCTCAATATTAAAAAGAATAGGGGAAGCTATACTAATTCTTACCAAAATGTTGTTTCGGATGGAACAATCATTCTAACACTATGTATTGATTTCAAGCTATAAGAATTAGTTTTCTATTAAAAATCTCTAGTATGCTTCTTATTTTTTCTTCATGGACAGTTTCTTTTATTAAAGAATTTACTAACATTGATGTTTACATATTTCAAATGTCATGATTAACAAACAAGTATTCAAGAAAGGAATCTCTGTATATACTCACTGGCACTTAAGTTTTAGAACATAATTAAAACTAAGCTGAGGGTTTGTTTTTTTAAGCCAAAAGTCTATTGAAATGGAACTTGTCATTTATTAGAAATAAAATGGCATAACATATATCTCAGAAATCAGAACTAGAGAGGCAAATGTTAGATGATAAATACAAAGTGAAAAATATATCTTCTTGATGATCCCAAAATGCCCTTTGATCCTCTTCCTCTTTTCAAAATTAACTTCATTTTCACCATTGCCTTAAAATTAAACCAGACATATTTATTTCCATCACTAATAATTTGGGGGTCTATTTATTTTAGAGAAGAGTAATATGAACAATGAGTTTTATTCTGAACAGCTTCTATACACACAGAGAAGAGTTTTAAGAGAGATCGCCCATATGCAAAGTCTAGAGAAAGTCAGTTTCCAAAAGAATTGCATTAGTTCTTCCCTGTACTTATCTTCAAATCCAGATATAAATACTCCAAGGATTATAGATCAAGTCAGTTTTATGGTGCCCATGGCATGACCCTCTTGAGTGAGCTTGCAGCCCTCTTCTTTTTATTTCCTTAGATAACTTAGTCATTCATGAAAGCCTTTCTCCTAACACTCACCAGTTCTATAGAACCCGATAATAAGACCTGATATATTTGTAATGCAATACTAGGGACTTCATAAATTCTGTCCACCTACTTGAAGATGGTCAGAATGTTTCACCCATACACACACATCTCCTGTGCCTTGCTCCTAGAAGGTTATTTGGCTGAATGTGATTCTCCATAGATTTTACATGCATCAATACTTATTCTTCCCAAATGTTTTGTGCAAATCTGATCTCCACCAGCGGAGATCCTACCAGCCTCACACATCCTTTTGTTTGAAAAGAAGCCTGAAGACACAGGAAAAAGTAGTTGCAATTTGAGCATGGATTTAACATTTGGAATTTCTTTCTACTCTTGAATGTGATGTCCACAGGTTTAAGAAGAGCTCTCTTTTCTATAAGACCTAAAATGATTTGTAAACTTAAGCAATTCCACTCCACGGCTGTCATTTATAAGCATCATCTTTTGCATTGACATTTCTCTCTTCTTTCTCATGTCCATCTCTTATTTTTCCCTTTTGTTTTCTCATAAATCATGTTATCTTTGCAAAGATCATGCTGTCAAAAAATAGTGGTGTAAGCATATTAGGATGCGATTATGAGGTGAATTAATTTAATGTGGCACTAGCAGTTGAGATAACACATTGATATTATCTTCTCATACTTTAAACATAGGAAAAATTAATAAAATTGCATGCTACCATGTGTAAAATAATATGTCCTTCCATCCAGCTTACCACCTTAGTCTGGACTCTGTCTTACTGTTTGCCCACTCAACGAATGTGGTAATGAGCCTTCTGCATAGTGACTTGCTCATGTTGGTCATTAGATGGAGCTGTGCTGAGCTCTAAATCTGCTTCCTGAGGCACATTTCTGGAAATGTTGATCAGATTAGATGGAACTGTCTTTTATACCAGCAGCACATGTTTTTGACAGATAAAGCCTTATTGCACTGTAATTCCAGCATTAATCCTTTACCAAGCAAGGTGAGTTATGTGTTATCATACAGAGTAGTAAAAAATAAAAAGCTACCTAAGATAAATATTTCACATATTTTTGTTGTTTTTCAGAAGCCAAGCTGTTGTGTATCAGTTGTAGAGCCTTTTGATGTGTGAGTAGGTTTGTGTGTGTGTGTGTATGTGTGTGCGTGCACATGCATAATTATGTGTATGCATTCATGGAAAGGAGAAAGAAATAGAGAAATTGGCAGAAAGGGAATAAAAGCTAGCAATATAATAACATAAAATAGTAAGAACAGGAGCAGTATTTATTAGTTCCTCATATATTACATATCACGAAAAGGGGGTTTAGATATTAGAGTAAACCATATCAGATATTTACATCACAAGCAAAATGTAAGAAAATATCAAGAAATAATTGTAATATCTTCAATATTTTATAAATTAAAAAGTAATACAAAGAAGTCATGGTGAAAAATATTAAAGACAGGTTCAACAGTATGGGGTTACATATTTATCTATACAATCAGGTTTAATGCTCAAACTGCAATAGAAAATGGGTGTCATTGAGAGACACACCATGCTGATACAGAACTGAGGCTTAGAGTCATGATATAAAAAGAAAACAAGTCACCTAACAGCGTTTGTCTCTCTGGTTTGGAAGAGTTTGCTTGGGAAACATGATCAGAAGCATACACAGGTCTGGTACACTCTCCATTGTGATCTGGGCACTGCCCAGGGAGTCTAGGCTGAGGGAGGATGTGGAGAAGAAACCCTGGCCCTGAGTGACTAAACTTTTCAACTGAATGGTTAGAGGAAGTTGAGAGCTTATGACAAACAGGAAGCTGACTTCTCATAATGTAATAAATCAGCATTTTTCTGGTACCTTAGAA
This sequence comes from Megascapheus bottae, assembly GCF_031878675.1. Taxonomy (NCBI): domain Eukaryota; kingdom Metazoa; phylum Chordata; class Mammalia; order Rodentia; family Geomyidae; genus Megascapheus; species Megascapheus bottae. Next base: position 18,000,176 of record NC_143523.1, read on the forward strand.
CTTTGATTTGCTGGAGCACTTGCAGCTCTTTGTCACAGTCAGGGTGCTGAGCTTGTACACTGTGTGTAGCTTTGTGCACAGGATTCCCACTGTACTTTTTCATCCTTATTGTGTGGCTGAAGTTCTTCCATTGCACAGTGTGTGGGTCTGATGCTTCCATAACAGCCTACAACCTCAATAAACTGTGACTGTCTAAAACTCCATCTTTTTTTGCTTTTGTTCCTTTTTTCCATATATTTCTATTGTAATTAATAGAAGGATTACATTATATTCACCAGATAGAAGGTGCATTACTTCACAAACATTGATACCCTTTCTCATATTTTGGTCCCCATTTCCCTTCCCCACCCCTGCCCCTCATCTTATTTTCTCCCTTTCCCTATCCTATTTCAAATAACCAAATAAGCATATTTACAATATATCAGATAATAAGGTGAAATACGGTAAAAATACGAGATAACCAAGGGACAACAAAAGAGACCAGAGATAACATAGTACATTAAGGACAACAATCACTAATTAGCAACAAGATGTGGTATTTGTACACAATGGAATTCTATGCTGCCACCAGAAAGGACGACATCGCTCCATTTGTAAGGAAATGGAAAGTTTAAAAAAAATCATATTAAATGAAGTAAGACAGACTCAAAAAGCATAAGCTCAATGGTTTCCCTCATTTGTCATAATCAGTAGAAACCTTGGGCTCTCCTAGCAGAGATTTACAATAGAACAAAACCTAGATACATAAGGCCATATAGTCTGACGCTAAATGAAAGGACCTCCAGGATATGAAACTCTATCTTATCACCAGTTTCGTATGGGTTGCTTTTTGGTTTTAAATTTTATTGTCGGGGTATGTATAGAGGGGTTACAGTTACAGTCATCAGGTAGTAAGTGTATTTTTTCTCTCACATCGATACCCCTTCTCATGTTTTTGTCCCCATTCCCCTGCCCCCAACCCTCCCTATCATCTTATTTCCCCCTTCCCTTCCCTATTTCATAAACAAATAAACATAAGAGCTACTTTCTAAAATTTATTTTATATTAAGTAGTTGTACAAAGAGGCTACAATCCCATGTCTCAGGGTATGAGTGCGATGCATCTTAATCAACCTCACCTTTTCCATCATTATGAGGAACATTAGTGGAAGATTAACCTTCAGGCAGTCCTTATCTCTCAGGGACCAAGTAGATTAGTGCAAAACCACACAGACAATACATTCACAAAGGACGACTCAAATCTGTCAGAGACTCTTACTCAAAAATGTAGCCACTACATGATTCTAGCTGCAAGTATTCTTTTTTCATCATTCATTCAGGAAATATTTATTTAAGATTATCTTTTTTGTTAGATAAGCTACTAAATGTTACACATAAGATGGTAAACACCATAGACACTAACTTTATTTTGGTAGGACTTTAGAGTGAGTGGACAAGGAATAGAAATCTTTATGGTTGGAAAGCACAGGAATTTTTCAGTGGATCATTCCCATTTTCTCTAGGTGTATGTTCTGTGATATAGAAGAATGGAGCAACAAAAATGTCAGATGGTATTTATAATGAAACCCAAACCACACCATGACTTGCAAAGCTTTCCATGTGGAGGCCCACGTTCCTGAGAGTGATGATTCCATTCTACAATCTCCCCAGCCATCTCTGACGTTCTGTCAGTGCTGGTCTTGCTCTAGTTCCTCATACACATAAACATTCTTCCATGCCTTGACGAAATACCCATCTCTCTACAGGAAATATTCCTCTCAACTTTTCTCTCCATGTTTTCTCATCTTTTATCTCTCTTGTCTGCAGCTCTCTCAAAGGAGAAGGCATGCAGGTAACCATACCCACCATCTGCATTCCCTCTCAGTTCCTCATTGTTTCTTTCTTTATTGTCTCTAATTGCAATTTGTAATAGCATTTGTATTCACCTGTTGTACAGGACTTCCTTTAGTCTCCTCTAACCATGGTTCTGGCAGGAAATAGGTTTTTTTTGTTATTATATGTCCACCAGAGTGTGGAAGTTCTGCCAGAAACAAAGAATTCAATAAATATTTGCAGATTGCATAAAATGTTAATAATTACAGTGATAATAGCTACATTTAACTGAGAGTTAATCTGTGCCAAGTCCTTCTATGAGTATTTACAACAATTCATAAAGCAGAAGCTATTTTTGTAAAACAAAAATAGTGTTGTTTTATAATTATCAAAAAATGAATTTGCAGACAGAAGTTGAAATAGCACAAAATGCCTCTTCTATGTAAATCCACTTGCCAGATATAATTACTCTTTACTATATACTATATGCACTTGTAGATAAATTAGGCTCACCAATTCTCTGAGTCAGTTTTTGCATGGTCTCAAGTGGCAATAACTTCTCATTTCAAATGTGGTCTTTAGACTGACAGTGGCATTCTTGCAAGAAGAAGAAATAAAGGACAACTGGTTACAATATCTTCACCACTGATCACACCTCGCAGTTCTCTAAGACTTTGACGAAACAAGATAGGAGATGCCAGAGTTTAAATGAAAGGTTCATCTGGAGAAAATGATCATTGTAAGAGTTCTTTCCATTCCTACTGAGGTGGTGTGTCATTCTCTCACATGCATTCTCTCTTGAAAGCAAACCCACAGCAGAGCAAATCAAGCACATAGATACCAACTCTGAGCAGGAAGTGTCAGTGAGAGACACCGTGAGCAGCAAAGATTTCCAGCTGAAAGTGCTTGGAAGGGGACCTGCCTTGGAATGCCAAGGGCGAAAGCAGATCTGGCATTGTTCACTGGTGGAGTGGAGCATACCCACCATAGGCAAAGGACACTCTGGGGTGGATTTTTTTTAAAGAAACATCCTATGAATTATTCCAATAAGAAAGATCCATGTGGTTGATTCAGAGAAAAAAAGTGGATTTAATTAATATTGATCCTTATGTTCTTTCAAGTTTGTTTCTACTTCTGCTCCCACAGAGAGAAACAAGGGGAAGGACAGTGCTCAGAGATGATCATACATTGACATGCAAACATTTCTGTGATAGACTACAGTGTGTGAGGGATGCTATACTCTCAAATCTCTTTCATGAAATACGTGTGTGAGTGGGTGTGCTTGTGAATTGAGGAAACAGAGCCTCAAGTGCAACAAGAAAACAATTGAACTTATGTCCCTCTCACATCCCACTAGTTAGTAAACCTCAAATTGGTAGGACATCTTATGCTGTCTTATTGTTCTATTTTCACAAGCTGTGTAGTCTTAACTTGAAAGATATGAAAATGGAATTCATGAAGAAGCAATACGTACACATACAGGATGACTCTCACTTTAATCAAAATAGACAATAATTCAATGCACCATTTTGACCCTTGCTATTCTAGGAGAACTTTGCTCATGTTTTCTGCATTGAGTAATTTTACAAGTAAAAGCCCAGTGGTGTGCTTGGGTATACACTACTGCTGGTGGCTTTGCCTCAGGCCTTTTGATTCTATCAAATCTGAACTTGACTTTTCACTTGCTCGTCATGTGACTGGAGGCAAGTGGCTGTATCCCTCTGCGCCTCATTTTCTTCACTTTCAAAACTGAATTCTGAACACCTACCTCATAGCTTTATTCTCCTGTTCAAGACATTGTTGCTTTAAAGCACTTGGCTGGCATGTAGTATACAAGTCCAAATCACAGCTGTTTCTGTTGTTGCACTCCTTTTACTTACTATCCGCTCTAGTTGATTGGGTTGGGAATAAAGGATTCCCTATTTCAATATGTCTAGGGCCATCATCCAAGCTCTGAAAGGATCATAGTAAATGAGGCACAGCCATCGAATCACTTCTTCTGGCTTAATATAAGAAAAAGGACAAACATCTTCCTATAAGAGATTGGGATTTTATCATCCATGGAGGCATTCACAATATTCATGTTGCTTCTGCTCTTCCAACAATGCTTTGCTTGGAATTAATAAGGAAGAAAAACGTATGATTTTGTAATCTTTAAAAGAAGAAAAGACAAAATCACCAATAGAGAAATTTGTGAGGTTTTTTCGGTTTGAGTAAATCCAAGATTATTTTCTTTGACTTGAGCCCTGACCTTCAGGTCTACAATGAACATCTAATAAGCTATCATTTCCGCTGTTTACATGCATCAACCACAGTGGGGTTTCCAGAAAGACATTCGCATGAAAACAAGTGGAGAACCATTGACCCTGACTTTTCCTACTTCATCATGATGCCTGTCTTGACACAAATCCAGGCTTTCCACTGCAGAGGTCTACATTACAAATGTAACGATACATCACACAGTCCTCTGTGTTTTTGACTGGATTCTGTCCACTTATATGTTCAAGATCTTACTCTCCAAAGTATTGTATTTGGAGATAAGCACTGAAGGATGCTAGTAAGGCTAAATGAGTTCATAAGAGTAGAATGCTAATGCAATAAGCAAAGAAGATGCCAGAGTTATATTCCTGTGTTCAGACACAGCCAGGAGGTGACTTGTCTGCAAGGAAAGACACTTTGTAGCTTCACCAGAAGCCAGATCTGTCTTTTGAAGAAGAATTCAAAACCCCCAGGGTACCCCATGGCTGCTTTTGAGTTTTCTATTATACCAAAACTTCAACAAAAGATAATTCCCACTCCCTTTGGAGTGAAATGGATTGATACCAAAACTGTGTTATTTGTAAGTTTTCATTGGAAGTCTTTTTCACCATTCACCTTTCATTAAGGAAAACTGAATGCTCCCCTCTCCTTCAGTTTATCACTGTGAGTCTACGTTCAGTTCATTAATAGGAGGAGGAAGGTAGAAATTGAATTGGAATAGAGATTAGTTATAGAGAATTAGCCAGGCCATCATGAATGAACAAACACAGTTTCTCCCTGAATGCCTTGCTAAAAATTTCTTCCCCTCTTTTGTTAAAACACTTTGACAAGTTAGAATAGTTATAGATTTCCCCCATCATGCTCCAACAATCTAGATTCAGTGTTGGTCAGAGGATTCTATTAGCATGAATTACATAGTTAATATTGAATGTATAGTTATTTTTTCCAAACTGTGCATACAAGAGAAAAGAACAGTTATTTCACAGAATTCTTGGCACACAAACAGCTTACTAGTTCGTTGAGTCGCCCTAATAAAAAACCAGTTCCTGTAAGCTGAAATGCTGCTTTTACCCACTTATAATAATGTAATCCCCACTGAAGTGCATGTAGAAACTTGTACCTGTTTCACTTTAAATTTGACTTTATTCAGCATAGCCTGTTTTATATATTTTGTCTAAAATAGAAAGAAAAAAAACAAGTATCATAGGCACATATCAGGGAGAATAATAACCGTGACATGTTATGAATTCAGGAGAGCTGGTGAGACAACATGCCATTGGAAAAAGAAGTGAGAAAGAAAATACAATAAAATCTTTTAAATTGTAAGAGACCTGAAGATGAAATATATATTACCTTCTTACCCTGGCAATGATTTCTGCTAAAAATGGCACAGTCTATTTTTTTATTTCTTCTTCTTTAGATTCCCCTGGTGAAACAATTTCTGAAATGGCGTATCTTTTCTTGCCATTAAATAGAAAATTATTGCAGCATTGCAGCGATACTAAAACCTAATAATAGAAAGCATTCTGTTTGTAAATATGTAATCTGTTTGGCAGACTTTCAGGAACAAACGAGCTGCCATGTGTGTGCTGCCATTATTTTCTACTTATAGGCATTCTTTCTAAGTAAGTTGCAGGTAACATTCAGTATTGCTTATTAAAATAGATGGCAAGACTTTTAAAGAGCTGCATCTTCTTTTGTGATAGGGAAAGAATAATACTAATAAAGAAAAATTCTAACAGTTATACCATTGTGAAATGGTTTAGTCATTTCAATGCATAGGCTATAAGAGAAATTATGCAAGCATATTATCAGTATTTTTTATTACAGCTTGTTTTTCCCTCACAAATAACCCTTTTATTTTCCACCAAACTAACTTCCTTTTAGTTCTTAAATAAGAAAGAGGAAAACTCAGTATTCATTTACTTCTACAATCCTTTCTCTTGATCAGTGCTCTAAATTAGCTATACCGTTCATCAGATGATATGATTGGATTGATTATTTGTATATTTCCCCTAAGTCTCTCACAGACTCACACATCAGGATGCATAAAATGTTTGTTTCAGTGGTGAAAAATAAACCTGAACAACAAGAAAAAAATCTGAACTTGGCCTATTGGTGAAGTGCTTGCCTACCATGCACGAAGTCCTGGATTCCATTCCTCAGTACTACATATGTAGAAAAAGCTGAAAGTGATGTGGTTGCTCAAATGGTAGAGTTCTAACCTTGAGAAAGCCCAGGGACAGTGTTTAGGCCCTGAGTTCAAGCCCCAGGACTGGCAAAAATAAAAATAAAAATATAAATAAACCAGAGCTAATCCTATTCTACTTTGTATTCCAGACTTTCTGATATATTTTTTTAAACAAAGTTTAACTTTACACTTAAGTCTGTATTTTGTTCCTTGTTTTTTTATGTCTTATTTGAAAAGAAAGAATATAGTATTTTTTCATATATTTTATTGTAATTAATAGAAGGGTTACATTATATTCGCCAGATAGAAAGTGCATTAATTCACATACATTGATACCCTTTCTCATGTCTTGTTCCCCAGTTCCCTCCCCCCTACCCCCAGCCCTCATCTTGTTTTCCCCTTCCCTATCCAATTTCAAATAACCAAATACAAATATATCCAATATAACAGATAACAATGTGAGATACTGTAACAATATGAGATAACCAAGGGACAGCAAAAGAGATGAGAGATAACATAGTACATTAAGGACAACAATCACTCATTATAGGGCTTTTGTTTCTATATCCTACAGGTCCTTTCATTTAGCATCGTACTATATGGCCTTATGTATCTAGGTTTTGCTCTATTGCAAATCTCTGCTATGAGAGTCCAAGGTTTCTACTGATTATGATAAATGAGGGAAACCATTGAGCCTATGTTCCTTTGAGTAGCCAGGCACTCATTTTTTTATTCAGTTTTTCTCATTTACTGAGTACCTTAATAGATGTTACTTGTCTTTCTTTTTACATCCAGTAGTATTCTCCTGGGCATCTTTGCTAAAGTATAGTAGCCATCTAGCCCTATTGGTATTTGAGCAATTATTTTGCTCTGAAAGAGTTTATGTTTATTCGTTCTTAAAAGGAATGTTGTATTTATCATGAAAGATATTGTGGCAAATCATATAACAAATAAGCTGCACTTAATGTATTCTGCATGTTAGATATGCTTCTAAGCATTCAAAACCTCAAAAGAAAAGAGATAGGATATGCAAAACTAGACATATAGGAATTTAATTTAGGGACTATTAAGACAGCAGAGGATGGTAGGTTTCCTATAGTTAGTAATGCAAGGAAGTTACTATTATCCCTAAGCTGAAAAAAGTATTTAATATTGTCTCATAAGATGGTACCTAGGCAAGAGTGCCACCGGATACCGACTTGGATTTGGGGATGTGACTACAGCATTGCTTATCTATGCCCCGGTAGGAAGATGTCTGGCAAAAATACATAGACTTCTATTTTCTGTTGCCCATCTACTTCCTCCAGGTGGCTTGCCTTTTGTGTAAAAGCATCATGACTTTGTAGAATACTGAAGTTGACCTCTCAGGAACCATGTGAGGGGAAGGAGAGTAGAACACACATGCAATACATATACATATATATGCACATATATGCACATATACATATGTGTATACATATATAGAACATATATGTGTGTATATATACACATTACATTTTATTTATTTGTTTTATTCTATTTATTTTATTTTTGTTTTTTTAAATTTTATTGTCGGGTGATGTAAAGAGGGGCTATAGTAACATTCATCAGGTTGTGGATACATTACTTCTTGAACATTGTTACCGCTTCCCATGTTTTCTTCCCATTCTCCCTCCCCCACCTCCCACTCATCTTGTTTTTCCTTACCTTCCCTTTTTCACATAAACAAATAATCGTATATACAATGTACCAGGTACCTAAATCAGATAAAGTCAGTGCCTACATTTTATTAACAAGTACCATTATCCCTGTTTTGCAAGTAAGATAAAACAAAGACTACTGACTTAGTTTGTTTTCTTGAGAGCAATACACCTCACAATTGCCCTTTCAAGATTGGTTTCCAGAGAATCTTGCCCACACACTGCACTGTGAACCACCCATTTGGATAGCCAAATCATAGTGATTCACTGTCTTGATATCCTCTCTCCTTTTATTCTCTCACAATTTGTGTCGCATGTGGTTCACCTTGCAGCGTACAGCAGGTCTACGACAAAGGGGATCTTTACCATTTACCATGAGGTGCAGATAACATAGTGGATTCTAGGTAGTTTGTAATTAATTCTCAATCCTTTGTAGGAGAACAGAATTCTTTTATTGCCATCATGAGTTTTGTTTCCTTCTGAAATCCTGTACTACTTCCCTAGAGATGTTTTTTTTTTCTTTCTGAATTACCCTCCATGCAGAAAATGGTTGGAATAAGAGAAAGGTTTTAAGAAATTGTCTATTGATGCACTTCAGGAAAGAACTCTATAATCAATCCTATAATGATAATCAAAAGGTGTAATTATGAAGTATAAATCTAACTGTGCCTAATCTAAAAGTGTTGTAGATGGAGACAGAAAAGAAAAGGACAAGTTTTTACCAAAAAATGTATATTTAAGACAACCAATCTTTTAAAAAAAGTTTTTTTCATATATTTTTATTGTAATGAATAGAAGGGTTACATGATATTTGCCAGATAGATGGTGCATTAATTCCCATATTAAAACAGAACCTATAGAAAAAAATATTTTGCTCTTTCTTTCCAGAAACTTGTAGAAGACATATTCTCAGCAAGGATGAGTAATCATTTTTCCCCTTTAAGACAATTTGGATATTTTAATGGTATTTGTGGTCCATAAAGAATGATCAGTACAGTCAGACATGTTAAGGCAGCCAATGAGAAGAATCATAATTGTATACGAAATGAATACACAGGCCTTAAAATGCTCTACTTTCCTCAGCCTTGCTGAGGTAAGCAGACAATGCCAGGTGTGAGAAGGTATTGTTAAATTTCCAAAGAAGGTATATGAGCTGCAGTATAACGAACTTTTGTGGACTCTGAAATTCTTTGTTTTATACTACTATTCTTTATGGGTACTTTATTATATACTATAGTAACTCAGTTTTCTGGTCATCAAGAGATGTGCACTTCGCTTTGTTTCTGAAGTTGTTTAAATTTAAACGTTGAATAGAATATTCATGCAACAAGCTCATAAAAAGGAATGATTTCAGTGTCAAAATCACACACAGTAAAAAAAGATAATAAAATAAAAATCTTTGCATTGGACAAGTGATGCTCTACCTTGTTTTATTAGCCCTGAAAGAATTTTGTAAATTGGGTTTATTCTTCCTAATTTCTATTAGTTCACCTTTTCCCTAAGTCTCATCTTGGACAAAGAAAATATGACATATGTCATGCTTCTGTGCTGCGTTTGCACTTCTATTCAGGAAATAAACAGAAGATATGGAGATAAAAGAAGATAAATCAGATTATAGAGGAAATGTGACCTACCGTTTGAGGTCATTATGACTTTTCCTTGTTCTTAGAGCTTTTCTCATTCACCAGGAAGTTAGAGGCAAATTGAATTTTTTGATTAGAAGGGATAATATAAATTAAGCTGGGTCTGTATGTGTGATATAACATTTGAGGTTATCAGAGATCACAAAATAAATACATGTGTGTATCTTCAATCTGGTTCATTGCAATGGACACTTATGGACGCACTAGTTGAAAGGCTATACTGGGGGTATGGAAAGGTCCTGGGGATTGAACTCAGTTTTTGTTTCACATACTAACATGCATTCTACCACTGAGTTTGTACCTTGGGTCTCAAAGGTACTTGGTCTCAGCTAACTCTAATTTGCCTCTGGCAGATTTATCCCAAACACCCTGGCCAGCCTGCTTCTTTACTGTGCTGTATGCGACTTTCCTTTCTGCCTTGGACCTTCTGTTTCCCTACAGACACTGGTGTCCAAAAGGAGTAGATGTGATGGTCTTTGTGATCTCTACTTTCCTACTTCAATCTCCTTTCTCTCTAATTCTGTTCCCTGGGAGAGCACTCTGGAATTTTTCAGCATCTGATACTGGGACAATAATCACCAGAACATTGGCTGTTTAGAGATTAACAATGTGCAGAGCAAGTAAAAGTAATAGAGGAAGCAGCTAAGAAAGAGGAGAAGTAAAGTGGTACATCTCACTTGATTGCCAGTGTTCCTAATATCAACAGTATCATTATTAACACATTAACAGTTGTTTAGGATTCATTTGTAGGATGAAGAGGATTTCCTTAGGCTAACTCTGATCATAGAGTTATTGAAGTTTAGAGACCAAGGGTGGGGGTGGGGAGAGAGGAGAGTTTGCATTAGATACAGTACTATCAATTCTTCATTCATGATTGAGATGACAAGAAAAAGGAAAAGTTGACTTCTCCCAGCTAACATTGAACTTATGACAGGATTATGGACTTACCAGGAAAATTTTTCTCCTATAGCATCATTTTAGAAAAGAAGAGTAAATTATGTCTATCTTACAAATTCATAAATATCTGGATGGATTCCAATTGGAATCCAAGAGAGAATTGTCTGGGCTCTACTAGCTTAGGTGATCTGGAATGGTCTTAGCATTTTCCCAAAAGGGAGGATGGAGTTTAATCTCTACCATATGGACTTATTAACATTTTATTTCACTCAGCTTCTACTAACCACTTGTTTTCTATCTTTTATGGCTTTTATATGCCTAAACGGTAAAAGGACAGGAAAGCTTGGGACCTGAAATCATGGACTCTGAAAAGACTGTGTTACCTGAAGGGCTAAGGAAGGACTTTCTGCATGGCTTTAATGGAGAGTAGTGATAGCAGTAGATACATGTTTCAGGGAGGAAAATTCAAATTTATGTAGGTAGCACATTAAACAATAAAAATGTAAGGATAAGAATCTACGGATGATAGAAGCATTTAAACATGGAATGATTTTCATGTGAATGCGTGCCTATGTAGAGGGGTGAGATGACCTCAGATTCCTTCTCACCCCCAATGTCTCAGGAAGTACAAAGGCTCAGATTTCCTTTGGAATCCACATAGCATCTATGTATTTTTGCATTTGGTTATTGTTTTAATAGCCCTGATAAATACATAGCTGCTTGATTCTCATATACAACCCATTCTTCATGATTTATCAGGTGCACAGAAACCAAGAAAAACAAAGTTCTTGAGTAATGCCTAAGATGATAATTGGGTGATGATAAACTCTCAGGTTCGAAATTACATACACTTCACATACAGAAAGCTCGTGTTTAAGCAAAAGCTTTTTCATAAGATGCACAAATAAGGAGCTGGTTATTACTTCTTTAGTGTAAAAGAGTTGGGTTTTTTAAATGATCTTAATCAGTAGTAAAGTTGAGAAAACAACTTGATAGTCTGCTAAGATATTGGACTTGCTAAAGAGAACTCAGGAAGGTGATGTTGCCAACATCAGATTTTGCAAGCTTGTCAGGAAGTGGTACTAGATCTGAATTACTGTAGGTCCAGATTTTGGGAGCTCTGATAGTCTTTTTCCTCAATTCAATGTTCTGGGCGAGGATCCTTTCTTACCTTTCATTCTTTTGTTCTTTCCTTCATTTATTTCATTTGTACTTTTCCTTCTTTCCTTTCTTCTTCCCTCTCTTCTTGCCTCCTTTCCCCCTCCCTCTTTCCTTCCCTCCTTCCTGTCTTCCCTCCCTCCCTTCCTCCCTCCCTCCCTCCCTGCCTGCCTCCCTGCCTTCTCTCTCTCTCTCTCTCTCTCTCTCTCTCTCTCTCTCTCTCTCTCTCTCTCTCTCTCTCTCTCTCTCTCCCTCCCTCCCTCCCTCCCTCCCTCTCTCTCTCTCTCTCCCTCTCTCCGTTTTATTTTTCAATTGGGCCAACAGTTTTCTTTGAAACATTGAACAAATTACTTATCCTTTAGAATTTAGAATATTCTACTGTAAAGTAAAATATTCCTTTGCAACTTTGTTTCAATAATATGTTTCAAACGCCTGAATCTAATGTAGGTATGGATATGACTTTCAAGAATACCAAATAGGCAATTTTCTAGTTAGGCTAATTAGTCTTTGCAAGTATGCTAAAATTTGTTATCTGTAGTAAATTCCATTTACCTGGATCAAAATTGGAGGAGATCACTTGACATCAAGAATCTTCTAAACTGTGTGCTATCTCTTTTATTCTTAAAGACTGGAAGGCTTTATGGTCACTCTTCTCTATACTTTCACCCAGGTAAGTAAATAATATATTCTTTGTAGACACTCATCAAAATCTCCCCCGGCTCATGGTAACTTTATTTTCTCTGGTTTTGTGTTGAAAGTAATTGCCAGAGATTATTATATAAAAGACTTGAAAATAGTTTTGATAGCTTCAAGAGAACTGTCTAATTAAAATAACACTGCAATCTTTCACTATAGCATACAAGTTCAAGTAAGCCTCGGGACTGTGAAGATGCTCTGTAGAGAAAGCAAGGCGAGATGTGGACCTTTGGTAGAAGTATACCAGGAACAAGATCTAGGGAAAAAGTGCAGAGCTCTTTCTTGATAAAAACCTGCTTCAGTGACTTAAGCCAGTAGTTGACTTTGCTGCACTTTATCTCAGGGTCTCAATGCTCAATAGCAAAAGGAAGATTGGTTGTATACATGGTGGTGGTGGTGATGGTGGTGGTGGTGGTGGTGGTGGTGTGTGTGTGTCTGTGTGTGTATACTTTGTGTAATCCTATAACTGAATCTAGCAAAAAGAAATATGAGCTATCCAAACAATTACACAAGCACCCTGACAGAATGTTAGCCTTGAAAATTTGCCCACGCCCCTAAGTATCTTTGATTAATTTGAAATTATTTGAATAATACTTCTTTATAAACAGCTTGTGATAGAAATGATTATGACCTTTCCCTCCCATTTGAAAATACTTCCTTAAGATTAGCAGAAGGCTTTGGAGGATAACTATTTCTTTCAAATCTAATTCTGCAAAGACAGGATGGTTGGGTGTTTAGACATCTTCATCAAAGTAATTACAGTTCTCTCTAAAGAGTTGAGCTTATTTAGATGTTCTGAGCCAATTATAGAGGCTATCCTGCTTTTCTTGGTGATATTCCAAATTTTGAGGCAAAATTCTCATGTGAAAAGTACAAATGAATTGTTCTATCAGGAAATAATAATTGTACTTATTTCTCATGGGTTAATCAGTGAATAACAAAATGAAATTACACACATAAATTATTTTCTTTCTGATTTTTCAAATTCTTACCTACCTATAATTTCTTAAATAAGAAAAATAATTGATGAAAATTACAAGTTTTATTTTCTCCAGGCATACTTCTTTGTTAAAGCTTCCATTTTTGTCTGACTTATTATTAATTTTGAACTATGGTTCAATGGTTCAAAATTGATCAGAAAACAAAAAAAAATACATGGTATTATCTGCATAGCATCCTTAAGCCAGAAGTAATTACCCTGGTGGCCAAAAAATGTTAGCTAACATATTTTCCAACATGATCCTCAATTATCTTACAGATTCTTTTTGTAACTATTCACGTTGTATAAAACAGAATGCGGAACCATATATATATTTATTTGAAACTTAAGTGTATTTGATAATTGGACTTTTAGAATAAAATAATGGAAATAAAAATATCTACGATTCTGAAATACAGAGAGCAGAGCAAACTGCTACAAGGCCAAAAATTACAGGCCACAACCATATTAGACCACAAGGTCAGAATGTCTATAGATAAGTATCCCTTTATGTCTACATTAAAATAGATGAAGTTCAGTATGGCTGCACAAACAAGCAAGCAGGAGGTGGGATAAAAGGGACAAACCTTATCCCATGAGATATCCTTGCAAAGCCCTCTCCCCCAAATCCACTCACAGATCAGAATGTCTATTAGAATACAATCACTATTTGATCTAAGGTATCATCTCTGATGTGTAGGTTATGATAATTATTGCCTAAGGTTATTCTGCAGAAATGTAAAACTACCTTTGCTAAAAATACTCACTTTTTATTAAAGCCTGTTGTGGTTGCTAAACTGGCAGAAGAAGTAGCATTTCTGTCTTCATAATCTGCCTATTGCGTTGGCTGTCTCTTCCTTCCAATCAGATTCTAGTCAGCTCTGGATACAGACATGCTGATCATTTGAGAAATGTTTCCTTCAAGAGTATATTGGCTATTGTTCAGCAGAGCAGATGTTCATTTCTTCAAATTGACTTGTATGCTTCCTCAGCAAGGCAGCACTAAAATTTCCTTCAGTCTCTGGACCTTTATGCAAAAGGACAAGGCCAGCTTCAACTGTGCAGCTTCTGAATTGAGCTGAGCAATTTCATCCCACCAGCTACAAGGTCAGCATGTGTGTGTGTGTGTGTGTGTGTGTGTGTGTGTGTGTGTGTGTGTGTGTATACAGAACACCTTTTGTAACCATGCCTATGACTAAGGCATAGGTGCCAGACTTTAGCATACCTTTCCAAAAAACTTCCATGAGAAGGTGCTACACACTTGAATAGAATGAGAAAGCCTCTTTCCTGTGATCATCACTATGCTTTGGCTCAAGTCAAGTAGCTTCAGCTAAAGGCCTAATAAGTGAGCCTTGCCTGACTTGTTCATTATATGTGACTGACCTCACTTCCACCGTGTCTATCTGCAAGATCCTTCTGTCCTGCATCCTTGAGTAGAAACTAACTTGGTCTGGAGTCAGAGGTTATGAGCCTCATGGGTTACTTGGAATAACCTACATTTCATCACCTTTACAATATTCAATTGATAGAAGAAAGTCAAATGTCTCATCTATCACGTGCTATCCCTGTCCCGCAAGGAAAACACACGACACAATGCTAGCTTAAGCAGGATCCTTTATTCTTCTTCTCCTCTATTCTTCTCCTCCCCCCTTCCTCTCTCCAGGCCTCTATATACAGGCAGTGGGCCAATCAACCCATGCCAGCTCGCTCAGACCCTCCAATCACGGCTTCACACGCTCCAGTCACGCACCCTTCATGCATCCGGCCAGGCAGAGACCAGGCTTCTGCTAACAGTGGCAGCACTCCCCAAAATGGATGCTGGCCATCATCCAGTCATGCAGCGGATATCCCTGAGTCACCCAGCCACCAGCACCGCAGGCGGCCCCCCAGTGAAAGGGGGATGCGCGGGAGGGGCCGGGCTCCCCACTCTCATCCATAGTCAATAAGGTAGAATTGTGCACAACAAGGTGTGGTTCAAATTAAGGGCGAGCAGATTATATTGTAATAGATCATTCCAGTTTAATGACTAAGGCTTTAGTTGTCTTTATCAGATCATCTAATCTTTTCAGTTTACCCTGTAATCTAGATCCAAAAGATTAAAGCTATCAGTCTAAGAAATCCCGCTTTCCTTTTGGTGGCAGGGCCATAATATTAATTTACTCTGCAACACCGTTTCAAAATATACCCTTGTTTGACTGCTCATCTTTTGAACTGTGAAAAGATAATAATCTGTTACTCTTTAATTTGTGCAGGGGGGCCGGGGAAATCTGGTAACTTTTCATAACTGCTCTTTAAAAACTAAAGACCAAGGGGCTGATCACAGGACTCACTGAAACAGGAGGGAATGGTACTGTAGAATTCAGGCATGGAGCAAGTACGGTGGGGGCGGGAGGCACTGGTGCAAAGGTTCATATCCCTTCTGGATCCTATCTGTCTCAATGCCATTTTTATCTGAAATATTTTTACTATTTATCATGAACAACTTAATGTTTCTCCTATTGCTCACACAGCCTAGAGGCCTGAAACCCCCAGAATAATTCCTTGAAATGATGCCACCAAGCTGAACCTATTTAATTTTGTCTGGTTGTATGCATCTGCATAATGAATATTGAGCTCATT
Organism: Megascapheus bottae; assembly: GCF_031878675.1. NCBI lineage: Eukaryota > Metazoa > Chordata > Mammalia > Rodentia > Geomyidae > Megascapheus > Megascapheus bottae. The sequence continues at coordinate 18,016,108 of NC_143523.1, forward strand.
TACAGCTCTATGAGAACACTCCATATTAGCTAGTGGCAAAATAAAACTTTTTATAACCAGGGCTTTCTAAGCAGCAGTTGCCCAAAATAACTCAAGAAAATATTTAAATTTCGAATTTAATTAAAGATAAATGTGCCTGCATGATTTTTGAACTCAAATAATAACTCATAAATAAAAAAGTATAATTTGTTATTTGGTATAATTTAGTCATAAAATAAGGGGAACCAGGAAAGATGGCCTATTAAATATGGTTCACTCATCTTGCACTTTTGTCAGCCTGCTATTTGGCAATCTATCACCCACAAAATAACAAGAACTGGCTGGATTTTCCTAATAGACAGCCAGCTATACGGTCCAAGGTACTCATAAAAAGAAATGGAGAAAAGCAGATCCAATTTTAGATTTATGTGTATTAAAGCATCAAAGATCAGCAGAAGCAAAATACTGTTGAATTAAAGAAGCCAAAATGCAGTGACCATAGCTTAATGATTCCGTGTCTATAAAGTTCTAAATGGGCAAACATATGCTGATGGAACTCCATGTAGTCATAGACCTCTATCCGTTTAGATGTCGTTTGCAGCAAAGTATCACACATTTATAGGCCTTGAGCAACACATTCATTATCTCATGATTTCTATGGGTTTAGAGGTGAGGCATGTTTTGGTTAGGCCTCTGCTTAGGGAATTCACAAAATGGCAATCACAGTGTCTGCTTAGTTAGGCTGCTGTCTGGAGGCTTGTTGGAGAAGCTGCTTCCAAATGTGTTCAGGATGTGACAGAATCTGCTGTGTCATTGGACTGGTGACTACTACTGGCTACTAGCTGCTAGCTGGTGGCTGCCACAGGGCTATGGAGTCTTCCCTGATGTTTCTCATTTGCCCTGCATCCCTTACCATGGGAGTGGCATGCTTACTTCTTTCACTAAACCAAAGGTAATATAGTCCTGAGCCAGCCCTATGGGGACAGGGACTCATGAAAGACACCATGATCACAGAATGGTGCCTCCGTTCTTTTGGGGAAATCAAGTCACACATCCTACTTATCATCAAGATGAGTTAGACAAAGACATGAACACAGGAAGATGAGGCTCACAGTGGGGGGTGTCAACCCAAACCCAGGTATATTGTGGGACATTACTGGAATGGAGACTGAAGACTCCTTGGACTAAGGGTATTGTGTTTCTTAATTTTATCACTGGGTACATGTAGCACAATGACCATTTCACAATAATATTTCCAACAAAATCATGAAAGAGGTGGCATTGTCCCAAACAGAAATTTATGCTTTACCCGAATCAAACAATTGTAAGCGCTCTGCACACATCTTAATAATAACAAAATTGTATTAAAATAATAATATATGCTCAATACAAAATTAATTTCTGGATATAGTTGTGGAAATTAAAACTGAAACACCAACAAATCATATGTCAGAACAGGATTCCATGAGTAACTTGAAATTCTATTAAAAATGACATTTTTGAAAACTAATCTACCAAAATGTGAACAATATTTTAAAATTAAAGAATAACACCCACAGCATAATAGATAAGGAATATGCCAATATGCTTAAGGAAAACAATACTTCGTTCTATGTTAAATTCAATGTGAGTAAAGCTCCTGTGCATAATCTTATTCATTGCAAACTAACAGCACATACCCTTCAAAAATATGAAATGTTGACAGGGAATGGTGGGTAGTTAGAGTCTGCAAGATCAAAAGATCTTGGTTTGAGGGCAACCTGTGTCAAGATAAATAGATGAATGAATGAAAATATATACAAGTAAATAAATTAAATAAGTGTTTTGACCCAGAAAATATTAATAGACGGATCACGGTCCAGGCCAGCCATGCAATTTAGAAAACCTTACCTTGAAAATAACCAATGCAAAAGAGGATGAAACATGGCTTAGATTATACGGCACAAATCTACTTAGCTAGATGAAGCCCCAGTAATGCCAAAAAATTTAAAAATATTCAAAAAGTAGCAATGTTAAACCTTCTCATTAAATCTGAACCAGAAGAGGGAAGATTTCTAAGATCACAGTTAATCAGTTTTTTAGTAGATGTTTATCTAATTAATGTAATATAATTTAAAATAGGTCATAACAATAGAAAAAGAAGATTATCTTCGAATATTAATTATCATAAGTCCTCAAGTGAACCTAATATGTAACAAGTTAATTTAATGTGTACTTATAAATAATGTAGACGTTCAGCTAATATTTTAAATCCAAATACAAACTGAAAGTAGAAAATAATTATTTATAGTGATGGTACAACTAAAACAATTGCATAAGAAGAACTTAATGAGAATTACATATACTTTGTGCTAGATATTAAGTAGAGCATTTGCCTAACATGTACAAGACCTGAGTTCAAATCCCAACACCATACACACACACACACACACACACACACACACGTAAAACACCTAATATAAATAAATCCAGAAAATATTATAGGAAGGCACACAAATTGCTGATAATTGGAATAACAGAATATTTCTTTAAGTGTTATGAATTAATGATATAAATGGTCTTTCCTTCCAAGTATAAATATATTATATTAAACAGTAATTTGATCTTTTTTTCCATTGGCAAGCAGAATTGTTTTCATTCAGTTGTAAAATATCCTGGTGAGGGTGGTGTATTTCTAAATACACATCCTTCTAGGATATAAAATGATCACCTATAATCTTATAATTTTAGTTTGCAATTTATACATTTCACAGTAAGTATGTAGTTAGTACAAATAAATGGTTGTATCTACATGGTAAAATGGTCTTAATATTGTTACCCAAGAGGAAATGTATAGAGCAATAGCATTGTATTACACTACTTTCCGCAAAAAAAAGGAAAAGTACACATATCTCTGTGTACGCAGAAAACAATGTTGGCACTAAATAATAACAATTTTGTCAGTATGATAGACTGGAATGGAAAGGATAATTGAAAACGTGTACTGATTTATTACACATAACAAGATCATTGAGGAAAAATAAAGAAGAAAGGAAACTATACAACATGTATAATCTTTAGAAGAAATGAATCATCTGTTTTGTTTTATATTTGCAGTCAGTTTCATACTTTGGATAGAATCCAAGTATGTAAAACTTGCATTAAAAGAGGTTTCCATTTCCATTTTTACTGACCTGCAATTCCTCCCTAATTTCAAATAAATAAACATTTTCTTCCCTTGACTGAATTTAAATTTCTGCTTTTCCCTATAATTTCCTTAGTAACAGCAATTGCAAATTTAATAACAAGGTGTATTTTTGGTAATAGTTTACTTACATTAATTCCCTTAATATATTATAATTTCCCTGCATCAGGATTTTCTGCAAGTTAGTCAATTCATTATACTTACAAGAAAAAATGTTGAATACGAACTTTACTGGTATTTGTATACCTTGTGAATTTAAAATTGATTTAATCTGGATGTTTCAGGAAATTTCAGACCCAGACTGTTTTCTAACAAAAAAATAATATGAGTTAGAAAGCTGGGAAAGAAAATGCAGTCTGCTAGTTCTGTGTATATTTTATAACCCTTTGGAGACCAAAGAATATTGGAATCTGGAGATTTATAAAACATTAGCCCTTCAGCTTTCCCTTGTGTTTTCCAGATGGTACATTGCAAATTGTGGGTATGCATTAGCTACAGAGATAATTAATCAAAAGAGCCAAACATGTACCTCTTTAATCATAACTTTAATTCTTTCCTATCTCCACTCAACTTGAATAAAATATTTTCCCATTGTCGCAATATTTTTTTGAAATGCAAATTCCAATGGGAAGCCATCACAAGATAATTCCAGGCCACATACCTCTTCAACTGTTAGTGTATGCTACAGGTTTACCCATACATTTGTGGCATGTTTTTAAAACCCTGAGTAATTTTACATAAACGTAAGATGAGAAGCCAAGTGGAAATATTTACTTACATTGAAAGAAGAAAGCCTGGATGTTTAGTTTGTTTTAAAATAATAAAACACTTCTTTACTTCAGTCTAGGACCACACACAGAAACACACACACACACACACACACACACACACACACACACACACACACACACACACACACATTCTCTCACACATTTCTGTGGAAAAATGTCACATTCCTCTCATGTTCAATATTCTGTATTCACTGTGATTAACATCTTGAGGTGACATTTCTCTAAGCTACCCCTTAGAGATTATCATCATCTTATAATTCCTTTACCTGGATATACACGTAAAAGATATCAAAATAATTTTTATTCTCTAAGCTATTTTACCATTACTCTTAGAATGGAATGTGCCTTTTCCACTTACAGGATCAACTTCTTACAACCAGACATTATGATCCACCATGATTCTGCTTAGAACCTAAACAATGACAACAGAAAGAACCATCACCTAACAACTTACATGAAAGAGACTATACTAAAATAAGATTTGACTGGAATCATGGACACAGTGTGATGAGGTATTATCAAATTTTATCCATTGTAAAGCACTAGGATTTGTCCACAGAAACTACATTCAGTATGATAGATAATAGTCATACACCTTAGAACAGAAATATATGTGGAAAAATTAAAACTATTGATTTGACTATAAAGTAAATCATGCATAGAAAATCTTCATGTTCCAGAAATTGTATCTCATTCGCTATTTTTGGAGTTTATGAGATAAATATTGAAAGCTCAGAAGCTTGGAAAGCTAGATAGAAGTCTGATCATGTAGCCCCTGCGTGCCATAATTTTTAACTCAAGACTTATAAAAACATCCATATATGCCAGAAAATGATGCTAATAAATTCAGAGCTGTCTCTTTACACCTTTACACCTTAATTCTAGATATACTATTCACATGGTATAAAGAAAAAAACAATACTGTAATGATACAGGACATCAAAAAATGAGGAAAGAAAAGATAATAGTGACAATAGTGAAAAGCAACCATGAAGTGTTATTGTCAGTGAGGCATATTGTCAGTGAGATCATAAGTTTCATAGTGTCTGATACAGATTTTAAAGTATAGTGCACATTGTTTATTATTCGGTCAAATAAAAGTAACCACAAGAGAAAGGATAATTGTTAAAAAAAATGGGGTGTGGAGAGGGTAACTTCCCCCCTGTTTATACAAGGAGTGTCCACCATTGTAATGTCCTCTGCAATCTAATATGCTGAGAAAGAGAGGATTCGGTGTGACATCAGAATGGGGAAGCTCACGTGTTTCACAAGGTATCCACTTGTAAGTAAGGAACAAGATACACTGATGAAGCACCACAAACCCAGGGTCAAGCAATTTGGTTGCTGTCCAAAATCACTTTGTAACCATAAAGAAAGCTGGCTGCTTACTACAGAAAAGAATTGTGGAGAACCCCAGGCATACTTTCAGAGGTTTAAAGGGTTGGCCCATGGTGGAACAAATCACATAACTCTGGGAGATTATAAAATATGTCTTTTTCTGCATCCAATTTGATGTAAGAAGTGAATTTCTGTTAATTGTCTTCAAAAACAGAAAGTATTGTCACTGAAGGAGGACTAATTCTAATCACTTGTGGTTTAAAAATATAATGCAGCTTCTCATCAAAGCCTCTGTCTTCTGATTTTATTTTATTTTTTTGTTTTCCTACTGAAATTATTCAATGGTTCAAGCCCAGAATAGTTGCCATTGAAGCAGTGGTCCTCCTCTACTTTGCTTAGTTTATCAGGAATCTCCTTAATTTATGAAAGTGGAAGTGGAAGTTAAAAAAAAAATGGTGCTATGGCTCAACGGATAGGGTGGTAGCCTTGAGCTGAAGAGCTCAGGGACAATGCCCAGCCCCAGAGTTCAAGTCCCATGGATACTATTTTTAAGTCCCTGTGAAATCCCTGCCTGTGACCTGGGAACTGCACCAATTACACGATGAGTTGGACATATTTCCCTGAGCAAGGAATTTTCAAGCTTTAGTATCATCAGACTCGTATTACTTGTTTATCCTAGAGTATAATGGGCTCCATCTAAGTGTGTGATTCGGTAGGTCTATGGGAATAAAATACGGTAGGGATTTTATTGTCTGTTTTGAATATTTGTATGTATTTTCTATAGGCTATGTGTTTGCATATTTATATTTTTATTGCATATATTTATACAATATGGGTATATACTCACACACCATATATACATAAATATGCACTATGAAATTGTTCAACTGATATAATTTAACACATACATCATCTCAAAGAAAATTTGCATTTTAACCCTCCTTCCCAAGTGTCAATGATTGTTCCAGGACCAGAATTTGAGAACTAGTACCAAGCTTTAATTTAAAGCAAATACACATGACCCTGACAATAAAATATATTATATATATATATTTGTTGATATAAATAATCTAAAATCTTTATTAAAATGCAAGAATGAAACAGTAAGCTGAAGTGACTCTGAAATAGGGAGGAATTTGAATAAGCAAATCTGTCAATTTTTTGTGTAAGTTATGTGCAATTTTTAGTTTCTCTTTGCATGTGTGCCTTTCTTACTAATTGCTAGTAGCTAATGGGATCTAAATGCTTATTTTTTCCTATAGGAAAGATTTTCATAATCAAGAATGAATAGGATGAGTTTAAATCTCTAGGTAATAAGAGACAACAAATAGAACAAATTAACGTAATGGTTGATAATTTGTTTTTTTCATATATTTTTATTGTAATTAATAGAAGGGTTACATTTGCCAGATAGAAGGTACATTAATTCACATACAGGTGAAAAAGTTTACTTGATTGAATAAGGAAAAAAGGTCTGTGATATCAGGAATAAAATTTCAAACAAAATATAGCAAGGGCTTTGGTAACTTACACTCTAGCCTTGGCCTACACTCTTACAAGACAATTTAAGCTAATAGTAACCTGTCCACTTACTAACGGAAGAAAATGGTTTGGACAATTAACTATTAGCATCTGTTTTTTTTTCTCAAAATGTAGGGCTATATCTCTACATTGCTTAAAACTATGTTAGCAAAGTCTGCAAACATGATAAGGGAGCCCTCTTCTATTCTTGTCCTTATTTTGCAAGAGCTCACATTTTTACCTTTTTAATTTTAATTTTTATTGTTTAGTATAAAGATGATGTACAGAGTGATTGCTGTTTCATAAGTCAGGGAATGAGTACATTTCTTTTTGGACAATGTCACCCCGTGCTTTGCTCTCTCCCAGATTTTCCCTACTGTCCTCGCCCATAACTTATATAGCTCATTTTCCATAGTGTCTAGTGAGTATCGCTGCTGCAGGTTCATGCGTTTGCAATCTGAAGCCTGGTTGGTAGAACTGAGTTGGGTTTGTAAGGGTCATATTTTATACACTTCAGGTAGCACTTTCTCCAGCTATCTACTGTCTTTCCACGCATATTTTATGGTTTGGATCTGCAGGGTAAGCTTCATAAAAATCACACATTTTATCACCCTACATTAAAGTGACTGGTATGATGATGTGCATGAATTAAGACCATGGCTAATTATCCACCTCTTATCAGCTGCAAGGTCAATATCTCCAGGCCTAAGAAGGATAGTGCTGGGTAAAGGGCTGACAAGAATGTGAGAGGTTTTGTAAAAAGATCAATGGCCTTCATTTGTCATCCTTGGCAAAACAGGCTCAAAGAATTCCTGCAGAGGGCAGCAATACCTACATCATCAAGCCATTGTGACAGAGGCCTTAGATTTTTATGTTTGCTTTTGACCTTAGCTCTGATATCTTCACCTCACGTCTCTTCAAAATCTTAATTTCCTTCCGTCAATACCACATTAATAGAACTTAAACCATTTATCCCAATTTTGGCAAAAAGAAGAATGAATACTTGGGTGATTTTTAAGTCAAGTATTCTGTATGTATCGTTTCATTCAATTTGCACAGTGACATATTGGTTTTATTGTACTCATTTTGTTGAAGATTATGAAGCAGGCTTGGGACTTTAGTACCAAGCCAAAATGAGTTGAAGAATTGACATATAAAAGAAGTAAGATATGACTTTTTTTCAGTTGCTCAACTAAGAAACTAGCTAGCATTTCTCTTAAGATGTTATAAGTTGGTTTTGCTGAGAATGTGCTATATGGCCAAGACTACAAGAGTATTACTGAAAAGGTTGACATATACAGTTGTAAGCAAGGCTCTTTCAATGTTCCTTCTCTAAGGAAGAGATATATTATAGAACTTAATCCATTTATTATGGAATATTTTCTGCAAGAAAAGAAGTTGAAAAGGATAAACAAGGAAACAAGACAAGACAGTTAAAGGTCTTGTGTCTTGACCAATACATTATGTGCATTAGCTGACTTTTTGAATAAAAACCCTTTTGTATAGCTATTTAATGATCATTAAAATAATTTTCAAGAGCATATTATCTTTATCAATCTAGACTTGTCTAACAGAATACCGTGGACTGAGTGGCTTGTATCCAATGGGGATTTCTTCCAAATATTGTCGAGTACTGAGAAGTTCAAGGTTAAGGCTTCAACAAGTTTAGTGTTTGGTTAGGCTTCTTCCTCTAGATGACCAACTCCTCACAGTTTCCTTAGATTCAGAAGTGAGGGTTGCTTTCTCTGGATTTTCTCTTTTTTTTTTAGGATAAGCAAGCTTTGCCTTCATAATCTAGAAATCTCCCAAAGGCTCTACTTATGCTATCACTGAGGATTTAGTTTTTCATATAAAGTTTGCAGCTGTGGGGAATATAAATGTTTAGTACATAACACATACTTTTGAATTTAGGTATATTAAGAAACATTCTCTCTTCTCCCTTACTTTAAACAAGGTAATACCATCTTTCTTTAATTTTGATCTGAGTATCTGGGTAATCATAATACTTTTTGATGCCACAAACAATTGGAAAGTAACTTCAATGTTTAAGGTATGACATACATATACATAATTATTTAAATAGGATCATATTTTATTTTTTATTTTATCCAAGAATACACATAGTGACTGTCTCTGGGACTTGAACTTTCCTGCCTGATTTTGACTAAATGCATTATTTGATATCATAACCTACCTAGGGAAATGGTTTATGAAGGATACTACTAAAAATTTGCCGTATCTCACCATAGATGTTTGACAACTTATAGCAGGATTGTAATTTTCATACATACCCACCTATAAGGAAACCAAAACGGCTGAGCATGATGGTGTAACTTTCATTCCCAGTAACACAGGGAGGCATAAGTAGGAGGCTCATAGATCAGCTTGGATATAAATGAAAACCTGACCTCAAGAATCACTGGCGTTCAAAGGGACTGAGGGCATGTCTCAAATAGTACTGCGCCTACTGAGGTTTTTTTTTTTAAGATCAATCTTTTGTGGGAAGAAAGAACAGAGAGAGAGGAAAGAGAGACAAAGACAGAGGAGGAGTAGGAAGTGGAAGAGGAGGTAGGGAAAAGAGAGAGGAAGAGGAAAGAACCCCAAAATATTTCAGATTTGTTGGTAGACTTATGAATTGAGGCAAAAGGAAAAAAAAGAATGAAGTTAACTTTTCAGATTGTGAGAGCTTCATTAAAGTAGAACTTCAGCTTGATTCTTAACTTCCTAGTGCTAATGAAGGCTTATATTTAGTCATTCCCAACTTGTAGCCTGGTCATCTTACTTAGAATTGCAGTATGTTGTCAGAGTATGAGTGCGGGTCCAAAGCATTATAACAAATAATAAAATTAGAGTAGAGACTGGACTTGGGAAAGTTAGTGAAGATTAGGGGGACAAAGCCAGAGAATTTACTTTACTTGAATTTAAATATAGTTTTGAGTCCTGTTTCTAGAGATCTCCTTTGAATTTTCTACCTATCCTTCCTTCCAAGAGCCTCTCCATATGTTTACCACACTTTGGTGGGAATTATCAAAGAGTATAAGCCTCAGAGATAAAATTATGATCTATGGATCCAAAATCAGTCTACCAACAAAGGCATGCAGAATATAAAGTCAAAAGGAAAGAAAACTAGCATCTGTGCTGCAGTATCAGCACACTTGGTCTGAATGGCAATATGTTTACTTTGGAGGCAGAACAAACATCAGATCAAGGAACAGGATGGCCTTACTCTGGCATCTGTCCTATAAAAATAAGCAACTTTTTGATGATTAAGGTACTGTGCTAGCACTTTGTGGATGCTTCAGAATTAATTTGAACTATAAATGCTGGAATTTATACTGTAATAGATCTTCAACTCAAGACCTTTGTCTCAAGGAATTTATTTATTGTAGTCCAAAGAGTCCTTGAAAAGACCAACATTTATGAAATAAGGAAAGTGAAGCCCAGCATAGAACTAACATTTCTCAGAGCAGATGATGACAGAGCTGGGACTCCAGTTTCCTGTTTGAGAAATGGTCCATGTATCAGTTCAAATCTCAGTTCTCAGGGCTGTGTAGCATATTTTGTAACTCAGGGAATGTTAGAGTTAATCAGAAGTCAAAACAAAAAAAAGCATCCAATGAACATAGAAAACAGATTTCATGTGAGCTTAGAAAGAGAAGTCTGGCCCATGTTTCCATTTTAGGAGGAGCTTTGGGAATGAGGCTGAGCACTTAGAGCAAGTTAATATTTACCATGATGTGTAATTACAGGAATCTGAGCTGATGCACTTGGGTAAAATGGTCTCCATCTTTTCAGAAAGCGGTTACTGCTAGCCATGGGGATGGAACAAACAAGACCACTGAGAGATATGACTGAATAATTAAAAAACCTAGTCTGCTTATGAGGATTAATTATGAGTTCTGAATAAATATTTCATCATTTTAGCTAGTAAAAAATGTATGAGAGAGCCCCCTTATTTTTTAAGTGCCCTGGTGTAATTGAAACAGATCTAACCCTCTAATTGGCATTTTCTCCTGCCTATTCTTGTATTATATTGATGCACTGGGCTCTGATCAAATAATGCACAGTATCTCTATCATTTCAACACCCAGCAGCATCTATGTATCCAGAAGCACATGCCCACTAGAGTTTTATTTTTTATGTATTCATTCACTGAGAATGAGTGAGATGAAGTCTTGGAGGAGACATACACAATCCTGTCTTAATAACAAAAGAGATGTTGTGATTAAATGGTCCCATATAATTGCGCCTCCCAGAATTCTTTGTATCAAATCATTATTTATATATGTAGACAGTGTGTATTATTGTATATGTATAATGGATATTAAAATCATAAATAACCAAGCCTTCTATTTCATCATGTATGCATATATTTACATGCATTTATGTGCTTAAGAATGATACACACATACACACACACACACACACACACACACACAAACATGTGTATACACATAGCCTCTCTAAATTCAGAGTTTTCCCACTCACAATAAGTTTTGGAAGGTATTTCATTTGCAAGTAGATTTGAAATCTGAATCCTGATGACTCTATATAGTAGTTCATAACTTTGGGCAGATTCCTTAACCTCAACATTACCATTAGCAGAACAGGCCTAACCAGGATACAACCATACCCTCAATCTCTGTTGGTTGTAAACATGAGTAGAGACAAAAGCATTTGACACAAGAGAAGTGTTCGCTATGTTTTATAATCATAGATATTATATGATGTGTTATCAACTTTGAGAAAAGTTTTTGTATTAGTGTTTCTGCCCTGGGGATATAAATTAGAACTTTCAAACATCCTACATATCATGAAAGAGAATGATACAAAAATACATATTTATGCAACAATGATAAAGATACATATATATTATTCATGTATATATACATATATATTCATGAACAGATTTATAGCTTACCCTTGTCTTTCTTCTTAACCAAGTTCAATGGGGGTGATCTGATATTCAATTCTGTGACCTTAGCATTACTGCCTGTCTTTTGTGCTTCTGTAGCTGCTGCTATTAAAGCCCCATGACACCTATGCCGGAGTATCTAGCTAGGAAGTGATGGAACATTGAGGTAACCATAGAGATCATTAACGGTGATTACCACATGTAGGTTTCCAGCTTATTATGCCATGACTTTAATTTCTGCTAATGTGGGGATAATCTCTTGGCTATGCCTATGTGTCATTCTCTATTACCTATAACTCAAGTTAGCACTACTTAAGATTCCAAACATTTAAGGCAGGTGGCTGGGGAGGAGAAAGAATCTGAGTGACTGGCAATGTACAAGGGTTGAAAACTATCCTATGTTTTCAGAGACTAAGAATGCCTGATGCTTGGTGTCTTGTTGCTCAATTTCAAAAGCCACAGCAGAGTGCTCAGTGATCAATTCTCAAGGCATGGATGCCCAGGGGTCTGCCCCAGTGTTGTTCACTTCTCTCACTGCCCTTTTCCTGTTCTCTGTTCGCCATTGGTAATGAATTCCTAATTCTTAGTTTCTAAGACTCCCTATCCACCTGACTCCCCGCCAGGTTTGGCTGCCAAGTAAGTACTAGCAGGAAACTGGGTGGAAGAGAAAAGAAAAACCTGGATGGCTTCTCATATTGTCTTTATTTTCCAGCAGTATTTCTAGTGGATTCTGAAAGTCCTCTGTGGCTTCTGCTCTTGCTTGACACTTCACCCCACCTCTTACTACTTCTGTCCCCTCCACCTTAGTAACTGCTCTCTCAGTTTCTAGAAATTCCATTGTCTCCTCCTTATTCCTGAAGCCAGATGGTGAGAATGACTTTTTTGCCTTTGCCCATTTTAGAGTGGCCTCTACCTACACTATTTGTCTTTCATCTTCTCCAACTTTGTCACTTATTTTCTATTTTTAAATCTTACTAAATTAATTTCCAGAAATGAGCTTTACTTGCATTGCCCTATGCAAAAAGCCCATAGGCACACTGATTCTACAAAGTGTTGAGTTCCACTATGATGTTACTGAATGCTGGTGAAGTAAAATACATTCTAAATTCGATATTTGCAGTATATATCTAATTAAGTATCACATGAGCAAATTTGGAGATGACATGAAAGATGATGAGTGGTAATGGTGTTTTATGCACGTAATTTAGGTTGATAGGTGCAATTTCAGAAGAAAGAAACAGCACCTGACAAGGCAGGTCACAACTATAATCTCAGTACTTGATAAATTCAGGCAAAATCTTGAGGTTGAGAGAAGCCTCGAAATATAGTAAGAACAAAGGAGAAAAGAAAGAAGAAAAGAAGGAAGGAAGGAAGGAAGGAAGAGAGGGAGGGAGGGTGGGATGAGGGAAATATGTTTGTGGAAAAAATGATTTTGTTTGAAAAATAGTATATTTTAGAGCATAAAGAAAACGCTACAAATTAGTGGCAATATCAGAAGAGTTAATATGTATTTTGATGCATTAATACTTAACCATCCCCAAATATTCTGCAATGTAACCTTGTAAAACCATAGGAGAAAAGTATCATAAACTGCACATGATGATATAGAAATGCACGTGAGCAGTACAAAATAACAAAGCTAAGTGTCTACTCATATACCAGGACAGAACTGCCTCCTTTACCTTCATTCCTTCAGCCTTACCTTCATTCCTACCCATGAACGGTGAACCATGCTTCCCACTTCAGGACACTTTAATATTTGATTTTATTTTTGTTAGATTTCTCTTGCTCATCACCAGGGATAGTGTGCCTAGGTAATTGACTTGGGTTGTTTTCTTTCTTTTCTCCAACCCTGGCTGCAGTACAAGCTTCACAAGAGTCAGGCCTTTCCCTACCTGTAGTCTGGAAGACTTCAACAGTCACAGCAGAAATTATGTTCTGCTAATTGCTCTTTAAGCAGTAGAATGTCATACAGCAGCCTTCTTTGTAGTAAACATCCTTGTCCAGAAAGCTCCTTGAGTGGCCAAAAGTCAGTCCCTTAGCTATTTTCAACAGCATTTGCTATGTATACATTTAAAAAATTCAATAGATTAGTTTCCATAATAGAAAACAAATTAGGGCAATCTATGTATGGCAGGATTGGCATCATTGTTATCATTTAGGCAGAAGGATGAGATTCTTGCTCTGCTAAACAACTGATATGTATTTTTTTTTGGTAATTCAAGTAATGAGGTTGTCTGGGAGCTGTCGGCATTGTACACTATCCCCTCAGGTCCAGTCCATCTGCTCAACTTTCTGACTCTAGTTAACACTTGTATGGAAGAAAATCACTTAGAATTGTGGGAAGTCATGCCAAGTCCAGTGAAGGAACAAGCTATTTGCTATTTTCAAGAGAGAAATGAGAGAGGGGAATGGCAAAGGAGCTCGATCCTTTTCTTTCCCCCTCAAAAAAATTCTGTATTTTTAGAAATGTCTGCTAACTTGGTACTTGGTGTGGGAGAGGACGGGTAGCCTAGGTCAAATAGGACCTCTGAATCTTGACCTTATGGTGGTGGGTGCAATGTCCCATCGCCCCCTAGAGGAGATGGTGGAAACTAAACTGCTTGCTGATTCATACAGAAAGAAAAGGTAATAAAGGATCCTGCATGTCATCAGATGTGTGTATATTGTGTTTGTTTTTTTAAGACACGAAAGAGCCACTGTAGCATCCAATGTCGTGTGGAAAGGAATTTAAAAAAACAGTGTATCTATAAAAAAGCAGAACCAAATAAATTCATGGGATAGGGGAAAAGTGGATGAAAGGACAGCTGTATACTCACAAATTGGCATGTTGAATTGAAATCTTTTGTGCAACTGCTTAGAGAGAACTACACATATTGCAAAAATTAAGAGTAACTAATATGAAATGTGGAAGTGAGACATGAGAGAGGCCACAAGAAGGTGGAACAGAGGGTTTGCCTGTCAGTTTCTGTACACAAGAGAAGATATTCCGAAGAACGCTGACAGCTGCAGAAGAGGGACAGGGATACAGAAATGAAGGAAAGCCTTGCTCTAAGGAGTGGATGGAAGGAAACAAAGAAAGAAGGGATCTAGAAAGTGTTTCCTAGGTCTGTCACCGAGTCTGCCTCCTCTCTGAGCCATGTAGATCTACACTGTTCACGTTGCATGGGAACACGGATACATGGCTGGGAAAGATTTGAGTGCGTTTTTTAAGACAACTAAAGTGTCAGTGCATAGGGCAAATCAGACATACACTTCTATAAGACATTTTTATTAACACTCAGGATGAAGATTTCCTGATGTAATGAAATTATTCTAATCATGATCCACAAAGTATTTCATAAGCCAGCCTGCTATTGATTCATTTGTGACAATTACTACACAATCCTTGGGTCCTTTTTTCCCCCATTGGAGGTTGAAGACATTGATAAGTGATAAGCTCAACTTACAGTAAATATCCAGATAGGACAAATATTAAGTAAATACAGACGTCAATAATAGCTTCAAAATTTATAAAGATTTGTTTTTATTTGACTTAACTCTAGCTTACCATCTTCAGGTCAACAGAATTGCACTAAGTTTGGAGATTCTATGAACTTGAGTTCAACCGGCTATCTCCAGAACTAAGATATGTTCCATTTCCACATTGCAGTTGCATCATCTTCACTCTCTGTGTGCTTGAATGAAAGATTGCCATCAGTGTATCATGGCTGAAATTCTATATGTTTATAGTTATGCCTCCTGGCAGTGAAAAATCTATCAACATTTATGCTGTTTGGGAGTCTATATGTATAAGAATTAATAATTGTATGAGAATGGAGATAGATTGAATATGGGGATTAAATGTAAACTTAGTATTTATATCTTAAAGAATATTTGATGATTTTTTTCATTTCCTTGTATTATATAAATGCTCCAGACTATTAACCATCTACATTTACTTGTGTCTGACATATCACATACCTTGTATGTAAACTCTTATATGATTTTTTTTGTTCTAGGGACATGGAAACAGAATTAGTTTCTATGGTCTTCTGTATCATCTCTGTAAGACTGAAGAAATACTTATATGCCCACCTTAGTATGAAGATAGTAGTGGTGGGTCAAAAAGTCTGTACAACGAGAAGGGGTATCAATGACCAAGATTTAATGCACTTACTACCTGATGAATGTAACTGTAATCCCTGTATACATTATTCCGACAGTTAAAAAAAAATTTTATACAGATAAAATGTTTTCTCCGCCTTTCTTTGCTGCTCTTTTACCACAAGGTGGCACTCTTTAAATAGATCTAAATTCAAATCTTTTTTTTTTTTGAAGTGATGCTTCAAAGTAAGAACAACAACAACAAAAAATTTTCCCTCTCAACCAATTCCCATTGAGAACAACCATCTCAAGAAGCCAAGCCCACTCACAAATGCAGCTCTCAAGGCTCTCAAACCTAATTGTGCCACACACTGATCACCAACAGGGTACTATTTGTGTTGTAAATGAATTAAAATCATTAACTCCAGACCTGTGAATCTAGGTCTGATTTTGTTCCCAGGTTTGCACAGGAAAGTAGATTTTTTTCCACACCAAATCTGGTTAGTTTTCATTTTACTCCACTCAAGAATTGACTGTGAGCATGTTCACATTAACAAATTAGAGGAGGGGGTTGGTAGGCAGAAGGAAAAAAATGCATGAATAGCTCCATTTTTCTTAGATAAAAGCAATTATACATAGTCTTACTTTGACAATATCATCTGAATATCCCTATTCCTAGGGTTTGTATCCCAGAGTTTTAGATTTGAAAGTTATCTTAGATGGACGAAAGCTATGAATTACTCCCCCCCACACACATACATTCCCCCTGTGTGAGTGATTTGTGTTAGCAACATACAATAGAAATTCAGTCTATTTTGGCATTCTATACTGGCCCTAGAAGATATCTCATTCATGGGCCAGAGGATAATACAGAGATAGAGTGCTGGTAGTTGGATCTGAGAAACAAATCCTTGCTATCAGCTTCCATCACCTTTTTTAAAGCTGACTTCAGTGGGAGAGAGGTGGGCTCTTTACTTGAGACATTTTCTTTGAAATCAAGCACTCAAAATTAAAGACCAGCTCCCCAAAACAGTGCCATGGCAATTCATTTGGGTTCTCTCCACTGAAAACTGATGAAATCTTTTTGCTTCCACTGAAAATTTATACAGTGACCAGATTACTTTTGTCAGGTGAGAAAACAGTGCACTTTTATCATGCAAGTAGAAAAGCAGAGCATGAGCATGAGTCATATGCATAAATGAGAACATGGAGCCATTCCCCAGCCTTTCTATGTGTTGTAACAGCGAAGGTGTATTCTCATCGGCAAGAGTTGGTGGCAGCCTTCTATGGAAATCTTTGCCTTTCACCTAGGTACAGGTAAAACCTCAATCCATCTTACTTCCTATCAAAGGGAAAAATGCAGCCTGCTTTTGTTTCCATACATTCTCTTGGCACTTCGAGCAGTTGGTGAAAATGCCCATGAGGAGAAGCTCATGCCTAAAATATGAGCTGAATTTAAATTTTTTTGAAAAGGAAGAGCTTATAGAAATACAGAGGAATGAAGAATGGTTGTGGTTGATTAACAGGGCTTAGCACATATATTAAATAATAAAATGTCTGATTAACTTTAAAATGTGCTCAGTGGAAAGGCATGCTGTAAAATTTTCATACAACTAATACCCTATTTGGTGTTACTATGAAGAGGACAACTGGAAGGAATTATGGGCTTGTGGATTTCTATAAACACTAAAGTCAGAAGACATTTGCATCCATAAGCACCTTTGATGCATATGGTCTTGTGGAATGCATTAAAATACAAACAGCAGGAGTAGAAAATGGCGCCAAGACAATAGGGACGCTGCCATGCTCTCCCTCACAAAGGGAGAACAGGGAGTCCCACGAGCCAACTACCTTAAGAAATCCACAACAACAAACTCAAAAAGCAACGGAGAAGGACCCAAACCGGAAAAGAAATCCAGATAAAGCTTACATCCAACTTTCTCAAAGAATTCGGAACACGAGGACCCCTCCCCCATCCCTCACCACCGGCTCCAAGCTGCGAAAAGCAGTGGCAGAGGGAGCCTGGCCGGGCAGCCCCGACTGGAGCAGAAACCAGCACAGGACCAGGCCAGCAAGCCGCACAAGCAGCGGAACCCAGACGAGGAACCAGAACAGCAAGCAGCGGAACCCAGACGCGGAACACAGGCGGCGGAGGAGACCCGAGGGGAGTGAAAGACTCTCCAACACAGTGGAGCACCTGCAGACGGACGCAGAGGAGTGCATAGCGCAGCGGGTCTCCAAACCCATCAGGAAAGCAGAGCTGGTGCCAAGCAATAGAATTTAACTCAGACCCCTCCACTCCGCCCGAGAAAGACTGGCAGGAGCAGGGGGGGCAAGGAATTTAGAATCCTGTCCCTTCCCCCAACAGCCCCCTCCCCCAGGCCATTGACTGGTGATTTTCAGGCGGGCTACCCTAAGACCCAGCACCCCACCAAGGGAGGCAGAGCTTTCCCCAACAGGCTCCTCTCCCAGGCCTCTGATTGGAGTCCCACAGGTGGGCTATGCTAAGACCCATCACCCCATCAAGGGAGGCGGAGCTGTCCCAGCTCCCACCCACCCAACAGGTTCCTCTCCCAGGCAACTGGGTCTGGAGAGTGGGGGACTCTGAGACCCTGCCTTACAACAGCGGGTGGGGTATGCAGGAAAATAGGAGCCAACATCTGTCCCCTCAAATCTTGTGCTGGGCATCCTCCAGCAGGCATTCCTGATCAAGACAGTACCGAGGGCCCCCCCCCCCCCCCACAGTCACAGACTCTCTGACAAAGCAGCAGGGAACGGAAGGGCCAACCAGCAGCCACACTAGCCTTCTGAGAATCAGAAAAGCAGCGTCGCTCTGCCCTTGGAGCCCACTTCCTCAGCTGGGCCCCGCCCCTGGGAACAGAGCTGACAGCTGCTGGTCCTGCTGAGAGCCCCTGAAAACTCCCAAACTCCAGACCCTTGGCCAGGGCCTGCCCCTAGAAGCAGCACAGGAAAACCAACCATCTGCCCAGCACGCTGAGACTGAAGCTCGCAGATCCATCCCACGGCCCACTGTGAGGCCACTGGTTGGGCTGAGAGCTAGTCATGCAGCAGCACACAGCCTCTGGGAACAGGCCAGAACAACTGCAAAAACTGCAGACTCTGACCTACTCAGCAGAGGAATCAATCTGGCCGAGAACCACAGGTATTCACATATTCCCAGAACCACTGGTCCCAATCCAATAAAGACCACTACCTACTGATCATAGAGTGAACTACAACAACAGTTCTCAATGCCAAAGAGAGCACAAAGACTAATTATGACATACATAAATAATCAAAGTCCCACACAAAGCCCAAAGGGAAACAAGAGGGAAGGGATGAGAGAGATGTCACCATCCCAAGAAATGACATCTGAAGAGACACGAAACATGACCCTATTCAAGGAGATGATTGTGGACATGACTAAAGAGATTAAAACAGAATTCCAAAAACAATTCCAGGAACATAAGCAGGAAATCGCCAAAGAGCTTCTCGAATTCAAAACAGAAATGGAAGAAAAGATTAATACCCTCAGAGCAGACATGATCAGCTCAGCGTCCACACTTCAAGCAAAAATGGAGGCATTAAGCAGCAGACTGACGGAGATGGAGAATAGAACATCAGAAACGGAAGACAAAACACAAGAGCTGGAACAGAGAATCACCACCTTGGAAAAATCAGTCAGAATCTACCAGAGAGAGCTCCAGGAACTGGCAGATGCAGGAAAGAAGTCTAATCTTCGTATAATAGGGATTGAGGAGGGGGCCGAATTTCAGGACAAAGGTATGCAACCCTTATTCACCAAAATCATAGCAGAGAACTTCTCCAACCTCAAAAGGGAAAATACTCACATTATTGAAGGTTTCAGGACCCCGAACATCAAGAACCCCCATCAAGAAGCAAACATCTATAATTCACTAAACACAAAAAGGGAAAAAAGAGAGAGAAAGAAACTTAGAGGTAAAAATAAATGATGACAATGGACACTGAGCATTTCTCCATAATCTCCCTAAATGTGAACGGGCTGAACAATCCAATCAAAAGACACAGAGCAGCAGACTGGATTAAGAAACACCATTCATCCATATGTTGCCTCCAAGAGACCCACCTCACTGCCAAAGACAGAAACAAAGGATGGAAACGAATTTTCCACTCCAATGTACCAGGCAAAAAAGCAGGAGTAGCAATCTTAATCTCCGACAAAATTAACTTCTCAGTAAAATCAGTATATTAAGATAGAGACGGCCATTATATATTAGTAAAGGGTACAATCCATGCCCATAATATTACAGTTATAAACATCTACTCCCCCAACACGGGAGCACCCAAATTCGTCAAACAAACTCCTTTAGAATTACAGAACAAGGTAGACTCAAACACAATCATAGTGGGAGACCTCAATACACCACTCTCAACAAATGAGAGGTCAACTCAACAAAAGTTAAGCAAAGACACCATCAACTTAAATGACACCATAGCCCTGCTGGGCTTAACAGATATACACAGAGTCTTCCACCCAATGGCGAAACTTTTTACATTTTTCTCAGCAGCACATGGAACACACTCCAAAATAGATCATATAATAGTTCATACAGAAAACTTAAGCAGATACAAGAGGTCTGATATAATCCCATGCATTCTATCAGACCACAGTGGAGTCAGACTAATTCTGAACAATGCAGTCAAAGTCAAAAAAACATTCAATCACATGGAAACTGAACAACACACTTCTGAATAACTCCTGGGTAACAGATCAGATCAGAAATGAAATTAAAAACTTCCTTGAATGTAATGACAATCAAGAAACATCACAAAGGAACTTATGGGACACAGCAAAGGCAGTTCTAAGAGGCAAATTTATTGCACTAGGAGCCCATATTAAAAAGACAGAAGAGCACGTAAATAACCTTAAAAAAAACTGAAACACCTAGAGGAGCAAGAAAAAGTTAACTCTAAAACAACTAGAAGGACAGAAATAACAAAAATAAAATCAGAATTTTCAGGTTTGAAATAAGATCTACTATACATAACATTGATAAATCAAAAAGTTGGTTCTTTGAAAGAGTCAACAAAATAGACAGATCCTTGGCAAGATTAATGAAAAAAAGGAAAGAGGAAACTCAAATAAATCAGATTAGAGACCCCACGGGAAAAATTACAACTGATTCCCAAGAAATTCAGTCCATAATGAATAGGTACTAGCAGGGCCTATATTCAAAGAAACAAGAAAATCTAGTAGAAATAGGTGATTTCTTAAATAAATATAGGCTACCCACACTGAACAACGATGAGGTAAACAAATTGAACAGACCAATTTCTTACAACGAAATTGTGGAAGCAATCAGGGAAATGACAACCAAAAAGAGCCCAGGTCCAGATGGATTCAAGCGGAATTCTACATGACATATAAAATGAAATAACACCTATACTCTTGAAACTCTTCCGAGAAATAGAAACAGAAGGAGCAATACCAAACTAATTTTATGAAGTAATATTACTCTCATCCCCAAACCAGGGAAAGACTCAACAAAAAAAGAAAACTACAGACCTATCTCTCTAAAGAACACAGATGCAAAACTCCTCAATAAAATATTAGCCAACAGAATCCAGAAACAAATTTAAAAAACCATACACTATGATCAAGTGGGTTTTATCCCACAAATGCAAGGCTGGTTTAACATTCGCAAATCAATCAATGTAATACATCATATCAATAGAGTTAAGGATAAGAATCATACGATAATTTCTCTGGATGTGGAGAAGGCATTTGACAAAACACACCAGACATTCATGTTGAAAGCACTAGAAAAAATAGGAATAAGAGGTACATTCCTCAAAATAGTTAAAGCCATATATGAAAAACCTACAGCCAGTATTATACTAAATGGTGAAAGACTAGAATCATTCGCCTTAAAATCAGGAACTAGACAGGGATGCCCACTCTCTCCACTTCTCTTCAATATAGTGCTGGAACCCTTAGCCAGAGCAATAAGGCAAGAAAAGGACCTCAAAGGGATTCACACAGGGAAAGAAGAAATTAAACTATCCCTATTCGCAGACGACATGATCCTCTACTTGAGTGACCCAACAAACTTCGCTCCCAAACTTCTAGAATTAATAAACCACTTTAGCAAAGTGGCAGGATTCAAAATCAATCTTCAGAAGTCAGTAGCCTTCTTGTACACCAACAATACACAAACAGAAGGCCAAATCAAGATAATGATCCCATTCGCCATAGCCCCCAAAAGAATAAAATACTTAGGAATATACTTAACCAATGATGTAAAGGAATTATTCAATGAAAACTATAAAAGCCTAATGAAAGAAATTAAAGAGGACACTAGGAAATGGAAAGACATCCCATGCTCATGGCTAGGGAGAACCAACATAGTGAAAATGGCTATTCTGCCAAAACTGATATACAAATTCAATGCAATCCCCATCAAAATCCCAAAGACATTCTTTACGGAAATAGAAGATATAATCCAAAGATTTATATGGAACAAGAAAAGACCTAGAATAGCCAAAACAATTCTAGGCAAAAAGAGCAATGCTGGTGGTATTACAATACCAGACTTGAAACTCTACTATAGAGCCACAATAACAAAAACTGCTTGGTATTGGCACAAAAACAGACCAGAAGATCAGTAGAACAGAATAGAAGACCCAGAAATAGAACTACATACCTATAGGCAACTTGTATTTGACAAAGGAGTCAAAGATATACAGTGGAACAAACACAGTCTATTCAATTATTGGTGCTGGCAAAACTGGGCAGCCACATGCAGAAAACTAAAAATTGACCCTAGCCTTTCACCATGCACAAGCATTAATTCAAAGTGGATCAAAGACCTCAACGTCAGACCAGAAACCGTGAAACTGCTACATGA
Organism: Megascapheus bottae; assembly: GCF_031878675.1. Taxonomy (NCBI): domain Eukaryota; kingdom Metazoa; phylum Chordata; class Mammalia; order Rodentia; family Geomyidae; genus Megascapheus; species Megascapheus bottae. The sequence continues at coordinate 18,038,812 of NC_143523.1, forward strand.
TAAAGCAGGAGAGACACTGGAACTCATAGGCACAGGCAAAGATTCCTGAACAGAACCCCAGGGTCACAACAGATTGGAGAGAGACTTGATAAGTGGGACTACCTGAAAATAAAAAGTTTCTGTACAGATAAAAACATAGTTGCAAAAGTAGAGAGACAGCCAACCAACTGGGAAAAGATATTCACCAACAATACATCTGACAAATGCTTAATATCTAGTATCTACAGGGAACTCAAGAAACTAAGCCCCCGAAAACCCAATAAACCATTCACTAAATGGGCAAGAGAACTAAAGAGAGACCTATCAGAAGAAGAGATTAAAATGGCAGAAAAACATATGAGAAAATGTTCATCATCTAGGGTCATAAAGGAAATGTAAATAAAAACAACCCTAAGCTTAATGCCACCTTACCCCAACAAGAATGGCCAAGATTTTGAACTCAGACAATGACAGTTGCTGGTGGGGTTGTGGAGAAAAAGGAACCCTACTACACTGCTGGTGGGAACGTAGACTACTTCAGCCACTCTGGGCATACCACCATACCACTTCTGGGCATCTATCCTGAACAGCATGACCTAGGATATTATAAAGACACCTGCTCAGCTATGTTCATCTCTGCACTATTCACAATAGCCAGGCAATGGAAACAATGCAGATGCCCCACTGCAGATGAATGGATACAGAAAATGTGGTATATATACACAATGGAATTCTACATAGCCAACAGACAAGATAAAATAATGGCATTCGCAGGGAAGTGGATGAATCTAGAGCGAATCATGTTGAGTGAGACAAGTCAAGACCTAAGGAACAAAAGGCACATGGTATCCTTAATATGCGGCTATTAAATCCAAAGAGTACAAGAGTGAGGACTCAATAACTGCATACCCAAAGCTATGGACATGGTAATGGAAATACAAACATAACTATATAGACATAAAAATCTATGACTCTATAGACATGTTTTATTTCATAAATTAATATGTTTCTATGACATACAAACCCTTAGCATAATTTTGACTGAGTTCTAAATACTAAGTCCCAGTGATTGTAATTAGAGATTCCCTCCTTGAACTCTTGTTTGTTAAATTTGTCATTTAAAATATGATGTAAACATAAGCCATATAATGAATGATTGTTGTTCTTAAGGTAAAAAATATAAATAAAAATAAATAAAACTTATAACTATGCAAAAAAATTATATTGGAAGTGGCACTATGGCTCAAGTGGTAGAATACTAGACGTGAGCAAAAGAGCTCAGAGACAGTGCCTAGGTCCTTGGTTCTAGCCTAAGAAGTAACCAAGAAGTTTATGCCCTTGACAAACATCTCTATATTTCTCATTACCTTCCTTCCTGTGAGCCTCTGATAAATACCATGGTACTCTTCACTTTTATGAGTTTGTGTTTTATATATTCATATAAATGGGATCATGTAATATTTTGTCACATAGTTTGCAATCCTCCAGGTTCGGTATGTTGTCAGAATGACCGAATTCCTTTAATTTTGTGGATGAATGGTATTCCATTATATATCTGTGTCACTTTTTCTTTTTCCCTAATAGTATTATAAGACTGTATATTAGAACTCAATGTTCTACTTGGCATTTTGTGGTATTTTACAGGTGTCTTTTCAATGGCTCTGGCTTTTGTTCTTGCTAATGAGTTCTTCATGATCAAGACTGTTGTTCACTATTAAGTAATGTATTCATTTTCTCTGACTGTTTTTAAGTTATTCTTTCCTGTTTATCTTGTTTTGTAAAAGTTGCTTTTGCTGAAAAGCACTATTTACTTGATCCTATGTATTGCCTAACTAAAATAACTAAAACTTGTCAAAAAATGGTGCTGCAACTATGCTCATTACAGAAGTATTTACCACAGCTAAGATATGGGACAACCCAGATGCCCCTCTGTAGCTGAACGGATGAAGAAAATGTGGTATTTGAACACAATGGAATTCTATGCTTCCATCTGAAAGAATGACATCTCCCTATTAATAAGGAAATGGAAAGACTTGGAAAAAATCATATTAAGTGAAATAAACCAAACTCAAAAACAACAACAACAAAAAATACAAACAGCACAATCTCAGAGTAAGTCCGTCAGATAAACATTTGATGTGGATAATGTGAAGAGGAAGGTAAGCAAAAATACTGATTTTATTTAAAATAAGATGGAATCTGCAAAACCAAAACCAAACATTCACTGTGATGGAAAAGAAGTCAGATTAGAGAGCAGACATCACAGAATAGAAACAAAATCAGAGGTAGAGATAGAGATGAGTGACAGAATCCGCCAAACCCTAATGACATTATGTTAGAGCTCTTGGTGTGTACTAGGAATAGATTCTCTATGAGCTCAGAGGCAAAGATCTGTCCATGACACAGAATTGGTCACCAAGGATTTGCAGGTCTTACTGCAGAGAAAGATTTAGTTTTATAATAAAGCTTGAATTTAATGCAAATATCAACAAAATAGACAACACAACAAAAATACCAGAATACAATTCATGGACAGTGACTGACAAATCAGAGAACAGCAACTAAAGATTCTTGGCATTATTACAGTAACAAAACCTAAATTTTTCAGATATATTTCTTGGATGAATTTTATACTGTAAAACTCTGAATGCTTATTGTTACGAACTAACAGCATAATTTAAAGGAAAAATGACATGAAGGTACTTTAACTTTAGTATCTATCATTTACCAAGATTTATACTTTTTTGTCTTTGAGCTCAATGACTTAAAAGTGTAACAACTATATTTGATAATTTGGAAAAATAAAGTATCTAAATATGTTTACTTGCTTAAGTAAAAGGAGAAAGCAGTTAATAAAAAAATCCCTGCATATAAATGAGTTTTCTTTGAGTACCAGCATTTTAAGGTCAATTTAGGGATCCCAGAAAAATTACTGATTAGATTTCTTTGTCAAAACTATTTCAGTGGTCATTAATCATGTACACTAATTTGTGACACTTAAAAAATTCTTTGAACTTCTATTTACATTGTAATTTAGGCTGAAGAAATTTTGCTTTTTAACCATCCAGTTTCTCACAAGCCATTCATTAAGGGATTTCTGAGAGAGATCCATGAAAATCCATCATTTCCATTACTGTAACCATTCCTTGATGGGAATAACTTGGCCAGTGCTATAGACACAGCCAAGTTGATGGAAACATTTGCAGTTAAAAGAAATTATCCAAAATAACAGACGCACACTTAGAGATATGAAGTGACCATTTTGAAAATGGTCAGATCTGAATCTATTGTCCATCCTTATGATTTTATATATATTTTTTTATTGTAATTAATAGAAGGGTTACATTATATTTGCCAGATAGAAGGTACATTAATTCACATACATTGATACCTTTTCACATGTCTTGGTCCACATTTCCCGCCCCCCATCCCCACCCCTCATCTTGTTTTCCCCCCTTCCCTATCCAATTTTAAATAACCAAATACAAATATATCCAATATATCAGAAAACAAAGTAAGGTACTGTAACAATATGAGATAATCAAGGGATAGCAAAAAAAATGAGAGATAACATAGTACATTAAGGACAACAATGATTCATTATATGGCTTTTGTTTCTATGTCCTAGAGGTCCTTTCATTTAGCATCATACTATATGGCCTTATGTATCTAGGTTTTGCTCTATTGCAAATCTGTGCTAGGAGAGCCCAAGGTTTCTACTGATTATGACAAATGAGGGAAACCATCGAGCCTATTTTCCTTTGAGTCTGGCTTACTTCACTTAAAATGATTTTTTTCTAAGTCTTTCCATTTTCTAATAAATGGGGCCATGTCATTCTTTCTGACAGCAGCGTAGAATTCCATTGTGTATAAATACCACATCTTGTTGATCCACTCCTCAACTGAGGGACATCTGCGTTGGTTCCATATCTTTGCTATGGTAAATAGTGCTGCAATGAACATCATCATAATAGTGGACTTAGTATGTCCTTGTTTCTGGACAATTGGGTAAATGCCTAGTAGTGGAATTTCTGGGTCATAGGGGGAGCTCTATGTTTAGTCTTTTGAGGAACTGCCATTCTGCTTTCCATAGTGGTTGAATAAGTTTGCACTCCCACCAACAGTGTAGTAGTGATCCCTCCTGGCCACATCCCCTCCAACATGTGTTGTTACTAGTTTTCTTGACCCTGGCCATTCTAACGGGAGTGAGGTGGAATCTTAGAATTATTTTGATTTGCATTTCTTTTATGACCAGAGATGTTGAGCATTTCTTCATGTGTCTATAGGCCATTTTTCTTTCTTCTTCAGAGAAGACTCTCTTTTTAGGTCTTTGGCCCATCTTTTAATGGGATGGTTATTTCTTTGGCGATTAATTTTGGAGTGATTCATTTTTTTGAGCTGTTGATATATTTTAGATATGAGGCCTTTATCCGTTCTGTGGTTGGTGAAGATCTTGCCCCTTCTGTACGCTTCCTAATTAATTCACTAACTATGTCCTTTGCTATGCAAAAGCTCTGCAGTTTAATGTAGTCCCACTTATCCAGCCTTTCTCTGATTTGTTGTGATTTTTGGTCCTTATTAAGAAAGTTTTGACCTGTGCCAAGGAGGCCTAGTGTATCTCCTATTCCTTCTTGTAAAGTTTTCAGTGTGTGGGCTTTTACCTCGAGGTCTTTGATACATTTGGAGTTAAGTCTTCTGCAGGGTGACAAAGAAGGATCCAACTTTAGTTTTCTGCAGGTGCTTATCCAGTTCTGCCAGCACCACTTGTTGAAGAGGCTATCTTTCTTCCATTCTATTTTTTTGGCTCCCTTGTCAAAGAATAGGTGGCCATAGGTCTGTGGTTTAATATCTGGGTCCTCAATTCTATTCCATTGGTCTTCAGGCCCGTTCTTGTGCCAGTGCCAAGCTGTTTTGATGATTATAGCTCTGTAATAGAGTCTAAAGTTTGGTATTGAAATTCCTCCTGCGCTGTTCTTTCTGCTAAGAAGTGTTTTTGCTATACGGGGTCTTTTATTATTCCATATGAAATTTTGGATTGCCTCCTCTATTTCTTTAAAGAATGACATTGGGATATTGATGGGTATTGAGTTGAATTTGTAGTTAACCCTTGGCAAGATTGTCATTTTCACAATGTTGTTTCTTGCAATCCAGGAGCATGGAGGTTTTTCCATTTCCTCAGTTCTGCTTTAATTTCCTTTTTCAGGGTTTTAAAGTTTTCATCAAAAAGTTCCTTTACATTCTTAGTTAAGGTAATTCCTAGGTACTTTATTTTCTTTGAAGCTATTGCAAAAGGAGTTGCTTTCCTGATTGTTGCCTCATTCCTTTCACTGTTGGTGTAGAAGGAGACGGTTGATTTTTGAGGGTTAATTTTATAGCCTGCTACCCTTCCAAAGTTTTGAATCAGCTCAAGGAGCTTGGGAGTAGAGTCTATAGGTTTCTTTAAATACAGAATCATGTCATCTGCAAAGAGGGAAAGTTTCACTTCCTCTTTCCCTATTTGGATCCCCTGTATGCTTATTTCTTGCCTTATTGCAATGGGTAGGAATTCTAATATTTGTTAAAGCGGAGTGGAGAGAGTGGGCATCCTTGTCTCATTCCTCATTTTAGAGGGAATGGCTTTAGTTTTTTGCCATTAAGTATAATACTAGCTGTGGGTTTGTCATACACAGCCTTTATTATGCTGAGGAATGTTCCATGGATTCCTAGTTTCTCCAGACCTTTTAACATAAAGGGGCGTTGGATCTTGTCAAATGCCTTTTCTGCATCTATTGAGATAATCATGTGATTTTTGTCCTTGCTCCTGTTGATGTGTTGAATTATATTAATTGATTTGCATATGTTGAACCAGTTTTGCCTCCCTGTGATGAATCCTGTTTAATCATAGTGTATAATTTTTTTGATGAGTTGTTGTAGACGGTTGGCCAGTATTTTGACAGAAGTTTCCATCGGTGTTCATCAAAGAAATAGGTCTATAGTTCTCTTTCTTTGATGAATCTCTATCTGGTTTGGGGATGAGAGTTATACTGGCTTCACAGAATGAGTTTGGTAAAGAGACTTCAGTTTCAATTTCGTTGAAGAGCTTGAGGAGTATTGGTGAGCTCTGCTTTGAAGATCTTATAGATTCAGCTGTGAATCCATCTGGCCCTGGGATTTTCTTAGGTGGAAGGTCCCTTATTGCCATTTCTATTTCAGTACTTGAAATAGGCCTGTTGAGTTGGGTTAGTTCTTCTTGGTTCAGTGTGGGTATGTTAATATTGGCTAGGAATTTATCCATTTCTTCTAGATTCTCAAATTTGTTTGCATAAAGGTTTGAGAAGTATACCCTCATGATATTTTGGATCTTGGTAATTTCTGTCGTGATATTACCATTTCTGTCTGTGATTTTATTTTGGTATGCTCGCTTCTTTTTTTTGGTAAGATTTGCTAAGGGTCTGTCAATTTTGTTAATTTTTTCAAAGAACCAACTCCTTGTTTTGTTGATTCTTTCTATAGTTTTATTAGACTCCAATTCATTTAATTCTGGTTTGATTTTAATAATTTGCTTCCTTCTAGTGGAATTAGGGTTGGTTTGCTGCTCTTGTTCCAGGAGCTTGTAGGCACTCAGAGCTATGAATTTTCCTCTGAGTACTGCCTTTGTCGTGTCCCAAAAGAGCTGGTATTTTGTGTGCTACTTTTTGTTAAATTTCATAAACTGTTGCATTTCTTTTCTCATCTCTTCGATGACCCATTGGTGATTCAACAATGTGTTGTTCAATCTCCATGAGTTACAGGGTTTTCGTTGGTGCAGATGGGTGTTCAGTTCCAATTTGATGCCTTTGTGGTCTGAGAGAGTGCAGGGAATAATTTCAGTGTTTCTGAATCTGCCCAGGTTTGTTTTATGCCCTAAAATGTGGTCTATTTTGGAAAATGTTCCATGTGCTGCTGAAAAATTCGTATATTGTGATGTTGCTGGGTGGAATAATTTGCAGATAGATGTCAGTTAGATCCAGTTGGTCTATACAGTTGTTCATTTCTAAGGTTTCTCTGTTGAGTTTTTGCCTTGTTGATCTGTCCATAGGTGAGAGTGGTGTGTTAAAGTCACCAACAATCAGTGTGTTTCAATCTATGTATGGTTTCAGTGAACGTGAAGTTTGCTTGATGAAGTTCGGAGCTCCGGGATTCGGTGTGTAGATATTTAGGATGGTTATGTCCTCCTGGAGGAAAGATCCCTTTAGTAGTATGTAGTAACCTTCTTTGTCTTTTCTCACTAATGTTCGTTTGAAGTCTATTTTATCTGATATGAGGATGGCAACTCCAGCCTGTTTATGGGGGCCATTAGCTTGATAGAGTTTATTCCAACCTCTCACTTTCAAAACATGTTTGTTTTTTTGAGTAAGATGTGTCTCTTGAAGCCAGCAGAACGATGGATCTTGCTTTTTAATCCAACTAGATAGTCTATGTCATTTAATTGGAGAATTAAGTCCATTGATATTGAGAGTCAGGATTGAGAAATATTTATTAGTATCTGCCATTTTTAAAAGCTCTCATTAGGGCCTGTGTCTTGATAGTTCTTGTGGTACTTAGATGTTATGAGTTTTAGGTGCCATTTCTTTCTCTGTATTACATTTGTGTTGGTTTTCTATGTGTAGAACATCTTAGAATTTTCTGTAATGTTGGTTTTGTTGCTATATAGTGTTGCAGTTTTTCCCTGGAATGGAATGTTTTTCCTTATGATTTCTTGAAGAAAGAAAATTCTAAACTCAATAGAGCAAAACCTGGATACATTAGGCCATATAGGATGACGCTAAATGAACAGACCTCCAGGATATAGAAACAAAAGCCATATGAGTGATTGCTGTTCTTAATGTACTATGTTATCTCTCATCTCTTTTCTGTCCCTTCATTATTTCATACTGTTAAAGTATTTCACCTTATAATCTGATATATTGTATATGTGGGTACTTGGTTAGTTGAAATAGGATAGGGAAGGGGGGAAAATAAGATGAGGGGTGGAGGTCGGGGTAGGGGGACAGAAATAGGGACCAAGACATGAGAAAGGGTATCAATGTATGTGAATTAATTGACCTTCTACCTGGTGAATATAATGTAACCCTTCTATTAATTACAATAAAAATATATGAAAAAATAAGTAAATAAATAAATAAGAAAATTCTAAACTCGATGGCAGTACCAACTAAATTTAAAAAGTAACTCATGAGAGCACATGCAGGAAGCCCTGGGTTTGATTACTCAGTACCATATATATAGAAAAAACTGGAAGTGGTGTTGTGGCTCAAGTGATAGAGTGCTAGCCTTGAGAAAGCTCAAGTGTCAAGACTTTGAGTTCAAGCCCCAGCACTGTTCAAAGATAAAAGAGATGAGACTATACACACACATGCACACACACACACACACACACACACACAGCATACAGAGTATGTATATGTACATGTGTATATGTATACATGTGGACATATGTACATATATATACATATATATATATGATAGTGCTTAGATCAAGGTATCACAAAGAATTTTTTTTAATTAGGTCTTTTGCCAGGTATGGTGCCTCATGCCTGTAATCCTAGCTACTCAGAAGGCTGAGATCTGAGGATCAAGGCTCAAAGCCATCCCAATCACATAAAGACCAACCTGAGACTTTTATTCCCAGTTAACCTCTAGAAATGGGGCTTGGCTCAAGTGTAGGGAGGTAGTCTTGAGCTGAAGACCTCAGGGACAACACCCAGGCCCAGGGGTATCATGGTAACCCTGAGCTGAAGAGCCTCAGGGACAGCGCCTAGGCCAAGTTCAAGCCCCTTGACTCACACCCAAAAAATAGGTCCTTCTAAATAACAGGCATTTTAGATAACTTTAATTGATGGTGAGTACACAGGTAGAAAGTTTGAAAAAAAATGATATTGAAGAATGTGTAAAGTCTGCCATGTGAATTCTTTATTCTTGTTTCTTTAATTACTAAACATAGTCTGTTTGCAAAGGCACAAACAGGATGAAAAGTGCACTAATCTAGGAAAAAAAGTAGGTCAGCATTAATCCAAGCCTTGCTGTGCAGCGCTAAATTTCCTTGTTTTGTTTTGTTTTGTTTTGTTTTTCCAAATGACTAATTGGATACATAACAAGAAAAGACATTCTCTGAAAACAACTACCCACCTAGACAGTATCACTACTTTGCAGAAACCGAGCCTTAGTAACTAATGCTGAAACAGACACAAAGTAAAAATTAGTAAACTGCAGCAATAACTCAGAATATCCTAAAAATGTGGGGGGTGGGGGAAGGAGTCAGTTCCTACAAACTTCTTGGCTCAAAGCTTGACCTATGATCCCTCTTGTCTGCAGAAAATCATAGCCAGGTGTTTCCATGAATCAGATGTCATGAAGATTTCAGGATCTTCTAGTTGAAGAGAGAAGAGATAGAAGAGAGAAAGCAGTGGGAAACTACTTTGAATTGGTTATTGATTGTGCATATGAATTAACAGTATATTTACACTTTCACAAAAGTACCACTCTTTTTATGACTTATTTCCCATGAACTCCACAGACATGGTATCGCAGTATGACAGAATTGGATAGTGCGTGTGAGTACAGAGCAGGTTCAAATGCCACCGCACAAGACATATGTTCATCATGTGATTTCAGGCAAAAGCTACAGGGATTCACAACAAGAGACCACAATAGTTTGCAGCCACTCAGATTATCAAGTGAGAACAGTAACAGGAAGGTTAACTTCAGCATAAAATAAAGAGAAATATTTGAGATGAGTCCAATGGTGTAAGGTCTAATAAATCACTGTTAATGCATGTGTTTAAAGGGAAGCTTTTTCTCTTTACCCAGAGACACTGTTAAGCTTCCAGTGTAGGATTGAACTAAATATCTTGGTGAAGATACAAAGCCTCTGGGAAGAAACTATTTTCCTTTTAAGTGATTTTTAAATATATCCCTTGTTTCTTTGGGACTTTTTAAATGAGGAGAGGATTTCTGAAAAAAAAAGAAACAACGAGAAGCATCTTTTAGATTAGAAATGAAGAAGCAAGGAACTTCACTATCATTCTCAGAATTTATAAACTATAAGATAGAGTTCTTGGCTCTGATTTATTTAAAAATATGGAATAAAGTGTGTGTGTGTATGTGTGCGCGTGTGTGTGTGTGTTCAAAATGAAACCTACTGAATCAAAAGACTAATAAATATTGTAGAGAAAGAAAGTCAAGGCTCAATTTGATATTATGGATTTGTTATGAAAATAAATGGAAGCCCTTATATCAATGGTATATCATAGCAACATTGGACCCCAATCTTTTCCTAAGAAATGCATCAGACATCCTTATAAGCAAATGAAGAAACTTTATAACTTCTAAAACTTCTAACTTGACAGCAATAACTTGGAATCTAAGACAAACAAACAAACAAATAAACAAACATATGTACCAAGGCTGAGATCACTTTCTATTTCTTCAGTGGGACTATGGTGTATATGGTAAAAACATCTTACATAGAAATATCCAGGTTTACTCTGTCTTGAAACATGATTAAATAGAAAACAACTTTTGTATGTACTGTCCAAAGTGAAGTGAATGAGACAAATATATGGTTATAGATGCTAAATAACTTCAGACCTGGCAAAGGTAAAGTTCCCAGTTATGATGTGGCCAAATTGCTTTAAATTACAGTTTCATACATTTACTGACTTTTAGTAAATAGAGTTTCTACACAAAATGTCAGGTTTTTTGTTACTTTCCAGGAGCAAGATATTAAGATTACAGAGATCTAGATAGGGTGTTCTGGTTTTGCTGGATTTAAGGCACAGCTTACTTGGCATGAGAGGAAGCTCATTCAGAGGCTTCTCGCAGAAATACAGATGTCTTAGAGGATAGGGAAAAAGTTCATATGAAAGATTGGAACAAAGAATTAAAATAAGATTGGTGCTGGTACCTTATACCTGTAATCCAAGCTCCTCAGGGGGTTGAGATTTATGGATCAAAGCCAGCCTGGGCAGGAGAGTTTGTGCTATTTTGTCTCTAATTAACCACCAAAAAGCCAAAAGTTGAACTGTGACTTAAGTGGCAGAGCACTAAGCTTGATTATAAAAGTTCAGGGATAGCACTCAGGCCCTGAATTCAATCCCTAGGATGACCTAATAAATAAACAAAACAAAATAAAATAAAAAGGAATAATGTATATTGGTACCTGGGAAGTTGTCTCAAATCTGAATGCGTCGTGAAGTTGAGGACTGATGCCAACTCCCTGGGTGTTGATGGGAATCTTTCACGGTGACTCTTTAAGAAAATAAAATGTTTTAGTGCCTTGCTTACTCTTGAAAGGAATGGCGAACTCATCTCAGGGCTGGGTGGATTCATTAATTAAGTAAGCTCAGGACCTGAGCAGGCTAGGATAAGAGTCAGGACCAAGAGATGTCTCCTCTGAGCCACAAGCCGTGGTTCAGTATTTCCTGTATCATAGGGAGATGAACTGGGAAAGGACAGTGTTTTCTAGATATTTAGTCATAAAGCAAAAGCTTGACTTTGATCAATGAAAATTCCCTATGGAATCATAGACGCTTTTAATGATTATGCCTAGAGTGTAATCACTTGCATTATTTTAATAAACTGTCGGAACAGAACATGAGGCAAGGCTGAAACCGATTTTTGCCAGTTGTCTGCTAACTTGAAATCAAAGCTTTTAGAATCTCTGTTATTCTTTAATTCAGAGTTTTCCTTCCCAGTCAATTTGTCCATCAAGTATCAGCTCCTCAGGGATAGCATTCTTTCAGTGCCGGCATGGCTACTACAGTGCATCTCAGATAAACACCGTACTCAGAAGGTTCCAAAAGCATGTGCCATGTTGCCTAGAGAAAAATCTTCTATTGGCTCTATGTTCCTGGAAAATAATGCAATGATACATGTACCCAGCCAGTAGTCAATATGCATTTGTTAAAGGAATATCTGATTCTCACAACAGTCTCTGAGGATATAGTGATATGAGAAGACTAAAAAATAATAAAGAAGCCAACTTTTTATCCTTTCCCATATTATGGGAGCTATCTCACACATCTCTCTATGCAAGCTAAGTAGATTCAAATTAATGGTTCCAGAATAATAGTACATCACAGCTAATAAAACACAAAAACTGAAATACCAAAAGTAAACTACATATTTACTGAAGACCCTCAGAATCTCTGTTATTCTTTAAATTTTTCTCCAAGGGGTGACAAAGAGAAAAGTAAATATACTTTCCTGTCATTTGTCTCATTCATCAGTTAATAAGAGGGACAATATCCCCTTTTGTATAAAGAAGCTCTTAGTGAATCTTCACTCCTTCTGCCAGTTGGCAGAAAGCTAAAGCTCTATGGTAAGGGGCATAAAGAGAGACAGGACTTAAGGACACTAGTCTTATGGACTTAATTGGAACCACTAATTTTTAGCTGCATTGTCCTTTAGATCTTACCATGTGTCTTAATTTAGAGTATTTTTCCCCTGTTTTCAGTTCCATTCTTGCTGAATTGTGATGTATTTCTGTCCTCTTATTCATCATTATTACCATCAGGTGATAATGGGCTCCTACAGAGCCCAGGTGACCACTGGGCCTGAAACAGAAAAACTGAGTCACAAAGCCGACAATAGACTACTACATCTACCTGTAAATCTGGTACTTCTGCTTCCTCCACCATGACATCCTTGATGAAATTGCAAAATTCACAAACAGCAGCATGTTTTCTTGGTGTACTTGTTTGAAGTGAGAGGTGTTAGGAAGTACTGTCCAGCAGAAATGGAGACATAGAAGGGTACCACACAGTTTGATAATCATCAAGCTAGCTTACTGTCTAGTAGGATTCCAGTTATTAAGAAGTGCCAGGGGGCATGCTTTCTGTGGAACTCTTTTATCTCTGAATGTAGTCTTTAGCATAAAGCAGTTAGCCACTATTTTTACCTCATTATACAGATGAAGACATTAAGACAATAGAAAACAAAGCGCAAAAGTACCTTTCCAAGTTTATACACATTTTACAGAGAAGGTGCTGCAGACCAAGACAGGCTGATTCCAAGATCTATGGTCATTCTCACTAACCATCGAATAGGTTTTCATAGTGCTACTTATAACAATCTCAGATTTTCAATAAGAGCAGCAACACCAGCTCCAGAGAAGGGCCTTGGTTTCTGTGCCTTGGTGTATTGCCTGTGAAAGTGAAACAGCAGGGAGAGAGTTCTTTCCTCCACAACTCTGCCAAGGCATGTTACCCCTTTCCAATTGATACTGATCATTCTCACCAGTGTGGGTAATAGATCCTGGCGATCCTAACTTGCATTTTTGTTTATATGCCTGTTGGAAATTTACATGGCTTGTTTAGGAAAAAATGTATATTGAATTACTTGCCCACTTAAAAATGTACTTTTTTTCAGTTATTTCTGCAACTTTGGATAATAACACCATACCAGATATGCAGTTCACGAATATTTCCTTTTACTTTTCTAGGCTGACTTCTCATTTTATTGATTACTTCCTAAGCTGTGTAGAGAGCATTTTAACCTGTAGTCTCACTTGTTTATTCATGCTTTTCCCCTGGTCATTTTCTGACTTCATGATCACAAAGTCATCACCAAGACTCATATTTAAAAACTCCATGTTTGTGAATTCTTGACAGAATTTCAGTTTTAGCTCTTGCACTGAAACTTTGCTATCATTTAATGTGGTTTTTGTGTATGATATCAAAGATGATCTAGTTTTATCATTTTGTATGAGGCTATTCAATTTTTAAAATATCATTTAGGGACTGAGAGTTTGGCCTAGTGGTAAGAGTGCTTGCCTAGCATGTATGAAGACACTGGTTTGATTCCTCGGTAGAATATATATTAAAAAAAAGTCAGGGCTGGGATGTAGCTCAGTGGCAAAGCACTTGCCTAGCAAGTGCAAGGTCCTGGGTTCGATCCCCAGTACCAAAAAAAAAGTCAGAAGTGGTGCTGTGGTTCAAGTGATAGAGTGGTAGAGTACTAGCCTTGAGAAAGCCCAAGGACAGTTCTCAGGCCCTGAGCTCAAGCTCACAACTGGCAAAAAGAAAAAAAGAAAGAAAGAAAAAGAAAATATCATTTATTGAAGAGATTATGTCCCTTGTATGTTCACCTTTGCCAGATATTAATCATATGTGTATGAACTTATTCTATTTTTATGTGATTTCCCTATGCATCTGGTTTTGTGTGAATACCATTTTTGTTCTAATTATAGCTGTTAAATTCAAAACTATTATACCTTTAGTTTTGTTCTTTTGCATGTTTGCTCTGGCAATTTGGGGCCTTTGATGGTCTATGTGAATTTAAGCTTTATAAATAATTTTTGTGCATAATGGCATAGGAATTTTCTTAGAATTACAATGAATCCTTTTCACTTTTATGCATGGTATAATATTAATTCTTTCATCTGAAGAACACAGAATATTGCTTTATTTGTAAGAAACTTTTGCATTTGTTTCACCCATGTTTGTTTAAGGAAGAGAATTTTCATCTCTTTGATTGACTTAACTATAAACGCTTTATTCTTTTGTTGTTTTTATAAATGAAAATGTTTTCTTAATTTCTTGAAAAGAGTTTATTGTTACAGTATACAAGTATAACTAATTTTATGGATTAGCTTTTGCATTATGCAACTTTATTGAAATTGTTGCTATTTCTAAAAGTTTCTCGTTTGAGTCTTCTGACTTACTTTTATATCGAAGACCATGTCAGGAGATTGATAAAAGGGGTGACTTATCAAGATGCTTTGTACACACAAATGAACATTTTCAACTGAAACACCTTTATACACCTACTGAAGATAATAATACAATGAGGGAAACGATCATATCATTTACAAACAGAAGCAATAAATCTTTCAATCTGATTTGGTTTGTCTTGATCTTTTTCTTCATTTCCTGCTCTAGTTAGAACTTCCAACACTGTATTTGGTAAAAGTGGTGAGAGTACTTACATTTGTCTTCTCTCTTGTCTTCAAGAAAAGCATAATATTGTTTTAATTTTTTAAAGAACTGAGGAGCAGGTATTAGAGCTCATGAATGCTATGAAAATACTCTACTGCTGAGCTCCATCCAAAGGTCTTAGTGTTTATTATTAAATGAACATATCTTCTATGTCAGGTATAATAATACGTGATTACTTATCTGACTGTGTTAACCCCATTTCTCCAATCAGGTATGATAATTATCTCTATTTTAAATATAAGGAAACAGAAACTCAAAGAGATTTAAAAAAAGATGTAACCAGGGTAATGTAATTCATAAATAATAAAAACTAGATTTAAATCCAGAGTTTTCCTTCTGAAGACACATCTACCTGGAAATAGTTTGAGAAGAAAATAAGGAGTATGTTAAGGATAAAAAAGAAATTTGATTCCTTCTTTAATCTCCAAGAGAACCCTAGAAAAACTTACAAACTCTATTGTTTGATAGAAACTTCCTTTCACATTTCTGGAAACAGATAAGATTGGAATTATGCAACTGGCTGAGCCAAGCTCTTTCTGAATACCATTGAAAGAATTGTTGCATGACTTTTTGCTTCCAAGTGGTTGCTGAGCATCCTTGAAGAATCTGTCCTTCAGCTACATCACACCAATGTCTGCTTCCATTAATTTATGCCTTCTTCATATCTCCTGTGTGTCTTTTTGGATCTACATGTTATCTCTTAATAAGCACTGTCTTCAATGGATATCAAAGTCATGTACAGTAAGACCTTATAGTCACATTGATAGGTAATAGAAGCTGGGATTTCCGCTTATTATTTATTTTTGGATAGTATACATTAACTTTCAACACTGCCTTCCTATTTCCCTGTTTAGCCACAGCTCTCTCAAAAGTCACATTTCACTTAGATTTCTCTACACAGATTATTACACATAGGATGAAAAGAAAGCTCCCTTACCACTTAATCCACAGAACTTTAAGAGCTAAAACAAAATCAACTATGCCTACATGCATCTCCTACTCAATCCTTTAAACAAATATACATGCTATTGACAAAAAAACTGGACTCCATGGATGAATTTATTGCAGAAAATCTGACTTCATTATTGGAGAAAGGCATCTGAAAGCATACAGAATTGTGAGAGCATGGAGTAGTATCTTTCCCAAGGCAATTCACCATGCTAATACTTAATGATTGTGAAATGAACAAGTCCCAGACCATCTTTCAAAAATCTCAGTGTGATCTGAAGAGGCCTGATAAATATCATTCATCCACTATTTATATCCTCACTCATTTATTTATGATCTGCCTTGTTCCAACAGTGATTTAAAATGAGATAAAATGCTAATCATAGACTATAATAAATGTCAGCTAAATGGGCAAATGAAGGGATTTAAGCGATAATGTTGCATCCTACACTTATCTGTCTTCATGTTCCATCAATGAGTGGAAATTTGTGTACTTTAAAATTGCCGAGGGTTGATACAGCATGAATAATTATGTAAGTATTTGAATCAAATGCAAGTATGTATGCTTTCAAAGGAAGTGAAATCTTGGAGAAAGATTGATACGTTTGCATAGATAGTCCAGGACCTAAATTCCTTGGCTGTTTACCAAGAAAACTGGCCATAAAATAGAGAAGACCATATTGTTTTCCTTTTTGGCCAGCCTAAATAAACAAAATATATATCAACTTAGGTTATATTACTGCCATCCATCTGCTGAAACCTGCTGTCACAGCCCTGTTTCTCCTGTAATTACACACTTAAGATCCATTTTCCTCACTGACCAAGATTCAGAAAAACATGAGTTTCTTTCTTCACCGTTCTCCTAAAATGGAGAGAGAAAGAGAGATCCCTTCTTTACTCTCTTCTCACTTGTGTTAAATGCAAAATAAGAGAGAACACTGAAGTTTGTCTATTCTTTCCTCTTTACCTATGATTTCTAAATGAATTTAAATAGTTATGTTTTCTGTATTTGTAGAAGAAAATATCTGAAAATATTAGTCATTGATTAGCCTGTAGCCCACAGGTGAATGTACAGCTATGCACAAGAGTCTTCAAGCTGTGTTTACAGCATCACGGTGAAATATTTAGCAAAATCATCTCTGTGATGAGTAGTTAGACACCATACATTGAACAGTATGGATCTTAGAAATTTGTTGTCTCTGTGGATATGGACGTTGTTTCAGGTTTGAAAGGTAAGCTTCTGGATATTTGAGATTGGAGGTTTTGAAAATGATTTGGATTGAGTTTATTCCAAATTCAGTTAAACAAAGTATCGATCCCTTCAGGATCAAATGCTACAAATGACCAGTTGATGTTTTACATTAGTAAATATCAAGATTCTGATACACTGATGTAGGAGTTTATCCTTAGTGATACTGGGTCTTCCATTTTTCTAGTTGGTTTGCTTGTCTCCTGCTTACCTGGTGTTGAAGGACTGCCTGGGACATATGGCACACATTCTCTAGGGCATCCAGCTCTCTTGTGGTACCTATAATTAAGAACGTCTGGCAACTGTGCTTCTGGATGCTTCTAGCAAGTGTTCCTTCTGGAGTTTCTCTTCTCTCAGTCTCCTCTAGCTCTCCCTGCAGTGATATTACAAGGAACCATTTTTTTCATAACATCATAAACTTTTCTAGTTCAAAACAGTTCCAAACTTCATCTAATTCATGCAATTCTTCCATTTTCTTTATTTTTTAATATAATGAAAGTAAATGTATATTAGTATGGAAGTGGGGGGGAGAAGTGGGAAGGTAAGACAGAGGAAAAGAGAAGGTGATGATGATTAAAAGTACAATTAGATGCATGTACCATAATGCCAGAGTGAAACTACTTTATGTAATGTACCAATGAATATAATACAAAATAAACAGGGAAATTGAATTATTGAAGTCACAAGCTTTAATTCTGAAGACTGAAATAGAATAAAGGCAATTGAGTTCTACTTTTACCTGTGCTGTTTTTGTTATTTCAAGGAGATTCCATCTAGGGAGATGTAAAGTCCTTGAATCATGCATTTTTATTTAATCATCTTTTAATGAGTCTGTCATCTGAAAAATTATCTTTCCTCCATCTCCTTGAACATTTTAATTGTGGGCAAGTTCTGCTGTGTGGTGAGATATTCCACATGTCTTAGTTTCTTGGGTACTATTTCTAAGATGAGGATGCTGTTCTTGATGCTGCAAAAGAAACATGAAAACTAGAAAGAGCCAAGAAATTTTATTAGCAGAGCAGTAGTGCACCTTGATAGGTGAAGCAAGCAATTTAGGTAAGAACCCACTACCTGCTTTCAATGGCATGACTTGAGTGACCTAGTGGGCAATTAGGAAAGTACCAAATTGTGAATGCTTTGAGTTTTACCCCATAGAGTGGAGTTCAAGGTGCCACAAAATCTGAGTTCTTCTTCTATGGCCTGTCCCCAAATGCTTTGACATTGCAACCTGTAACTGGGGATGGAAATCACATGGCTGTGTATTTGATCTTCTTTGCACTTTCTGTTTGATTTGCTTTTATCTTCCTGGTTTAGAGCCACCGGTAGAGGGTCATACAATAGTCATTACCTGTCTAAGGCACAGGACCCATTGTGCTATGGAGAATGGGCTCCACAAATGGCTTAAAGGACTTTGTCTTAATGGTGGGTACTGGGTATTGGCCATGCAGGGCATGTAGTAAAGACATTTTGTAGTCTGGGAAGCTCATGCTTCCCTAACTGCTGACAATAGCAAATTACTTTTTATTTATGTTTTCGTTAATATATTTTTATTGTAATTAATAGAAGGGTTACATTACAGTCTCCAGATAGGTGCTTGTTTTTTTCCTCATTTTCCTCCCCCCACCTCCTCCCCTCATCTTGTTTTCCCCCCTTCCCTATCCTATTTCAAGTAAACAAATATATATACAATATATCAGATAACAAGGTAAGATACTGTAACAATATGAGGGACAAAAGACATGAGAAATGAAATAGTACATTAAGAACAACAATCACATATTATATAGCTCTTTGACACTAGCAATTTAAATTTCAGTTTCATTTGAAGTTTTAATTTAATTCACATAAATTAGGATAATACACCAATCTTCCTATCACCTGACATACTATAGCATTCAAGGATTGCTATAATTTGTTTAGCTAGGATCACAAAAATAATATAGCCCCCCAAGTTCCTTTTATCTCTGTCTCTCAGTCAAACTTGTTTATCTGATTTTGCAATAAAGTTTTACCAGCCAATTCATTTTTCTACAAGCATTATTTTTAAATGCAAGGGATAAGTTGTACAAATGTGATATGGTTTGAAATATTTATAGTCGGACTCATTATGGAAAAAGTTTGCCAATTCATGCTCTAGAAATTATAAACTTTGTTTTTCAAAGTTGCAAAGGGGTGGAACTATGAAACTCAATTTTCCCAATTTAGTTTTTCTATGTTCTATAAGTAAAGCATTAGGTCATTTTAGAATCATATTAGTGTTGATTAAAAAAATAGCTTGACTCCATGTGGAATTATCAGTGACGTTGTTTTCTTTGTTTGGGAGATTCTTAGTTCACTTTGAATATTCACTTTTCCTGAACACAGTCAGATAATTAGAAAAGAAATGGCATATCCTATATAAATATGGCTGCCTTTCTCCTTTCAAATGTAAGAACCTGAAAATACAAATGTGTCTGATTTGCAAATTGACATGTGTAATCCTTTAATAAATTATCTATGAAAACCATATGAGGGAAATACAAGCTTTGAAACTGCTTTTTGTTCTGAGTGAAGTATCTGAGGAAATAGAGGTGTTTATTTATTATTTATTTATGGTGATACATTCGTAGAATTAGTTTCATAATAAACTGACAAAAAAAACCTTAGATTTTTTAAAATTGACATTTCTTTTTTTTTTTGGCCAGTCCTGGGCTTGGGCTCAAGTCCTGAGCACTGTCCTTGGACTTTCTCAAGGCTAGAGCTCTACCACTTGAGCCTCAGCACCACTTCCAGCTTTTTTGTATGTATGAGATATCAAGGAATCGAACCCGGGTCTTCGTGCATGCCAGGCAAGCACTTTAACCACTAGGCCAAACTCCTGGCCCCCAAAATTGAAATTTCTAAAAAAAATTCAATAAGCCTCTTGGTACCACTTCATAAGTTGATTAACTTTAAGTACACATCCCCATTTTTCTTACTTGTGTTCTACTTGAGTAAAACGTGTTTGCAAATCATATTCTTCCTTTCCCTCTGGTTCTTTTTTCAAGCATACTGCTCATTGACTTTTGTTTAGGTTTCCACGTTGACAGGAGCCATCTTCTTGCTAATTTCTACCATGAATAATGAACATGGCTGCAAAATGAGCCTTCCTCTCTCTCATGTATGACAAAATACCATAATTGTCTATTAAACATCTCTTTTTCACTTTAGTGTACATTTCAATTAGGCAACAATTATATACTTGTCAACATTGTATCCTCACTTATTAATATGCTGCCTTTTTAGCACATATTATTGATAGGCTGCGTACACTAGCAGCTGTGCTAATCCTGAAAAAAAATCAGTATGAAACAATCTTGTCCTCAGTGTCCCAGCATTTACGATTTTGTTCCTAGTATAGCACTGATATTTAAAGATATTTAGAGATGTTCAGAAATTTAGAGCTTCTTGAAGAATGAATGAATCATTGAAGGATGCTGGTGTTTAAGACTAAACTAACAACTAAATTAATGTTTATTCTATAACTACAGATCTCTAATTTCGTGAAGAAAGACTCTTTGCAATAAAGAGGATAGAATGAGAAATTTGAATAATTTGGCACTCCATCATTACAAAAATAAATAACTTGTGACAAATAATAATGAGTTCCAGAGAAAGGTGAAGATTTGTTGAACTCTGTATTATGGGGTTTCAAAGTAAAAATGTGTATTAAGTTTAAAGCTACAATCAACCCAGCTGATGCAACATGAATCCTTTGCATAATCGGCCTACATGCTATGTTTCTTGGCCTCCTTCAATCTACTCCTTTCACACTGAGCTGTTTGTTCTTCCACCAGTCAGCTATGTCCTGGCCTCCATCTTGTACTCTCCTTGTCTTTTAACTGCTACAGAAAAGAACTATTTCTTTTCTTTGAATCTATATGGCTCACATTCTCTGTTCCTGTGTTCAGAACTTTTATTCTTTTGTTGTTGTTGTTTTGGTTTTTTGTTGTGGGTCATGGGGCTTGATCTCTGCCTGGGTACTGTCCTTGAGCTCTTCAGCTCGAGGCTACCACCCTACCCTTGAGCCAAGCCCCATTTCTCGTTTTCTAGAGGTTAATTGGAGATAAGAGTCTCAGGTCCTTTTGTGTCCGGGCTGGCTTTGAACCTTGATCCTCAGATCCTCGCCTCCTGAGTAGCTAGGATTACAGGGATGAGCCACCACGTGACTAGCACTTTCATTTTTGCTACCACTTCAGAGTTCTTTCCATTTTTTTATTGTAAAATGAATATCTCTCCCAAGTAATAGTTGTATTGTATTGCTTCTTGTTGTAGTTATTTCTATTTAATAAATTTAGTTTCCAAACTTGTCTATTCATCCATTTATTTACTTCCTCAGCTGTGTAGCGAGATAGATGAAATACATTTATATATATATATATGAATGTTTAAAATCTCAAAGTCACCACAGATAAGACAATTGAAAATATTTTGACAAAGCTACAAATTTAATGTTACTAAAGGGTGGAGATTATAGATGATTTTCCAAATGTCACATAAATCTAGTCTTTTCTTACTCAAGAACTACTCCAAGTGAAAGTCAAAGGCTTCAAATGTTTACACATAGTTTCTTACAAGTTCTGTGAACAATCCTTTTGCATGTTAACTCTGAGCCTTGCCTTAGAATCCTTAAGGTGCTGAGCAATAACCTTCCCCAACAAGCCAAAAAAAAAATAGCTTAACATGGCTTTACTCATTAGAGAATTGTCTGAATATTTTCAGGGGCTAAAATAGGATAAAGTGGGTACCTATGATCTTGTGGCTTCCAACTTCATCCTCGTAGAAGTCTCTGCAAACAAAGCCTTAACCCACAGTGGTAAAGTAATCAAGTTCAAGGCACAGAGCTCAGTGTGCAAGTAAAAGACAATATCCGCTATACAGTTTATACAGGGGCTTGAAGTGGAAAAAAAATAAAAACCTGTTAACATAAATCTCATTATTTGCATAGAGTCATCTTAATGATGTTGTGTAAAAAAGACCATGGTTTCAAATTCAAACCCACATCTTTGAGTGTGTGAGAAGACACCTATGCAGGTACAAGCGGACACCTCATCCATAATTACCTTCTACTCTGCAGCCCAGAGAACATTCTTGACTTTCAGTAGAAGAGAAAACATGACACTGGGCTCTAAAGGAGAAATTGGATCTTATTGTTAAAAATTAGCCATGTGGAAAATGGTAATGATAACATACATCTTAAAGGGTCATGGCATTTTCCAGGATGATATTTTGTATAAAAAGAAAATTACAGGTTTTGTTCATAGAAATAAAAGAGTCAAAATCCTTAAAGAGTCTACAATGTTTCAGAGGTTTTCTTTTTCTCTTTGAATCGGGGTGAGGGTGGGCATAAAACCTTAAGAATTTCTTTATAAATTGAACTTCATCTTTTAAAAATGTAAGTCTGTTGCATACTTAAGAAGATTTCATTTTCAGTGTGTGTTCAGGGTATGCATGAGAGTACCATGTAATTTCTCAACATATCCCGGGAAATTTTCCTTTCCCAGTCCAACTGTTAGCTCTCTTAACACCATTCTTCCCCCATTTGTTGTGAGAAATGAGTAGAATACAGGCCTATGCCACAGAACTGAGGAAAATAAGTGAAGGGTTGGGTGGAAGGAGGGTGATGTTGAAGGGATGACACACAGGTCAAGATGCATCTTGTACATGGACTGCTTTGTTAAATGGTAAGATGATTCAGTCCATAAACCGAACAATCAAGGAAAGCAAGTAAAGGGGGGGAGGGAGGAGTGATAATGTCAAATGAGGTGAATGATCAAGAGGTACTGTAGTCATAAACTGCTTTGGAGAGTGACAACTCGTAAAGAAAATAAAAATCTGACTTCGTTACCTGGTATATTGTATGTATGTTTATTTGAAATAGGGAAGGGAAGGGGGAAAATGAAGTTATTGGGAATGGCTGGGGGAGGGAAAAGGAGACAAAAACATGAGGAAGGGTATCTACGTTCTAAGAGTAATGTACCCTATACTTGACCAATGTAACTGTAATCTCTCTATACATTACCCTGACAATAAAATACAGTAACGATGAAAATTAACACATTTCTCAGGCATTATCTGCAGCCTTGGGTTTCTGTTGGAGCCTCAGTTTGAAGCTGGAGTACAGGGTAAACTTTGCTACTGAAGGGTTTCGAGGCACATCCACACTCTGAACACTGATATTCACTGCATAAGTACACAAGTCTCTTTCAGCTTCTTGCCTTATCCCCCAGGGTTGGGGTTTGCCTGTGGGGCGGGGCAGGAAATGCAGTGGAGTGCATAGGGGTTCTCACAATTTCCTGCTATCATTTGGCCTGAGGCAACTTGTTGCTTTGCCTTGTTGGGAATGTTGCTGCTATTGCACATTTTCTATTAAACTTTAAAGACAGACTCGAATCCAGTTTTAGCAGACTTCCTTTTGTTGAAATGAACTCTGTGTTTTGCCTTGAGGTCAATTTTCTTATCAAACAAATGTAGAATGTTGTATGGTCAAGAGCTGCGCAAACATTCTTCGATGAGGTATGCTTTGCCTTGGATCTAGAAGTAGACATTTCGGTGGTTCCTCTAACAGTATATTGAAGCTTCATGACCAGATCAGTACAGAGAAACACATGATTCATGATCAAACACTCAGAATACAGATAGAGTCACATCAATGACACAAACAGTAAATTTAAGGTATCAATGGATTCCCATCTTTAACGTCAGGGTGGGCACCAGAATTCTATGCTTACTATAGAGAGGCTGCTGATCTTTTCGCTAGGGCTTCTACAACTGTCCATGCCTCAGTAAGTGAAGATTTCTATCGGGAGGCACAAATATACTAATCCCGTACTATTATCACTGAATTGGCTCTACAAGACATTCAAATTGTGTGTAGAAAGAGACAAGGTGTTGGGTTATGGTTTGGAGTTTACTCTGGGAAACTATCATAACTGGCTCATGCTATTCCTTTATCACCTGAATTAGCTTTCTAAAATTTCAACTATACTTCTTTCTAAAGAACCCACAAGATGAGGAGAAACAGTTTCAAATTTCTGTGCCTGAAGAAGGGCTGAATTACAGGAAAAAGGCAGGCAAGCTAATAACTATTTTAGTAAAACAAGTGTCATCTCATATGATTGTACAGACTTGAGCCTGAATGATATTATATGATCTAAAAACTGAAGTCATAAGAGTCACATTTTGGTGAGAAATGCTCCCAAATGGACACAAACCAAATTAGAATAACCACAGTAATAGAAATAAGGTTTATTGTAGTTTATTGTATTATACTTCAGAATGGTGATTTCTTTATCCTATCAGTCAGAGGAATAGAGGACAATGAAGACTTTATTCCAAGGGCATCTACAGTCCATCTCATATTCCTAATTCCTTTGAAAAGATGGTGATACCTAGGAACTATAAAAAAATGGCAATCTCATTTGTAGTCCTTTCAACTTTTGTGCAATGAAGAAACATGATGTAGTCTGGAAAACGTGTATGAAACACACTGATAGTTTCTCTGTGAATATAGGTAGAAATACTAGGCAGAAAAAAAATCTCCAGAATCATTGAGACCACTCTTCTTTATAAATTATTATTCCTAGGACTGAGGATATCTATTCTTTGTAAATCACTGTGTCTTTTCCCTAGTTATCTCCTTGAGCAGAACTTATGTCAGTCATGAGCAGTTTCATTGTTACAATTTAAGAGCCCTCATCAGTTTGGTATTGGATCATCTCTTGTGCAATGTTAATAGTCTTCATGGAACTTCAGCTGTCTGAAATATTTCTGTAGACCTAATCCATCAAACTTCTCCAACAGTTAGCTCCCGTGATGCAGAAGATTCTGCCTGAAGGCAATAAAAAGCTAAACCCACAAAGCACTCAATATTTCATATATAGAAAAATATATTCATTATTGTTTTGTTAAAACAAAGTGTAACTTATAAATAAAGCTATGAGTAGCTTATAAATAAAATTTTATTTCACACAGTTTTAGAAGAAGAAAATTATTGGTTAAACACACTGGCAAATTTATTTTCTGTTAAGGCCTGAGTTCTCAGAAAGGACTATGTTCTATCTGGAACCTTCCCTAACAGAGGTGGGCATTTTCTTTTACAAAGGAACTAAGCCAATACATGAGGTATCCTGCCATCAAGCCTCCTAATGTCATTGCCTTGGGGATAGAAGCCAGCACAAGAATTCTGAGGGAAAACACATTCAGGTCAGCTCACTCAGGTTTTGGTGAGTCCTCAGAGAAAATGTAAATCACATTTACTATGTGATGCAGCAATTTCATCTCTGGGTATACATCCCTCCCAATTTAAAAATAATCTTTAAAAGATATTTATACATCCATTATCATAATCAAGCCATTTCATATAGAAAAATTTCTTCCTATTGGTCTGGATGTTTTCTTTTCCTTGTTTTTTTTTTTGGGGGGGGGTTTTCTTGATTATTACTGTTGTCCTACTCTAAGTGTTTGAGACTTCCACCCTCTGTTATATGATTTCAGGGATCATTCTTAGTTTCAGATCATCCAAGAAAAAATAAATTCCCTAGCCTCTTCTTCTTTAACTTTCACATTCAATCCAAACTACCTTAAAAATGATAAAGCAGTAAGGACATTAGATGACCTACTTTATTTTATAATTTCATTGGGTCATTTCTTTTAAGGGACAGGCTAGCCATCCAATCACAGCACTTCTGCCTTTATTTTCTGACTGTTGGAGTTATCTGTGTGTACCACTATGCCTGGCTTTCCTTTGGGTTTTGAAACCTAAATCACCACTTTTAAAACGACTACAACGATTAAAACTTAAAAAGTTGTTACTCCTTGAGAAATCTCTCATACTTCGAAACCAACATTAAGAAAAAAATAGTACTTTTTTGTGTACCCAAGCAGTAGAGAAAACCCTATAGTATCATTGTGGAATATCTGTTTTTTTTTTCTATCCTGATACGGAGTGGTTGGATGGAAGATGTAAGTGATGCCAAATTCCAGGATTATAACAGCAAAAGCAGGCCAGGCACTAGTCTGGAAAATGAGGCATACACAAAAGTCAAAGCAGAGTTTCTACTGAATAAGTAAATGTCCTTTTCCTGTCATCCTTAAGCAAAATAATCCTAACGGAATCATCTCCAGTTTCAAGGATCAGTGGTTTATAGAACAGTTCATTCCATTGAACAAAATGATTTTGTTAGAAAAAAATGTTATATAGTTTACAAGGTCATTGGATATGTGACAATCTAGACCGTGACCAGAAGTTCTTGAAATTTTCAAAGACCACCAAAAGTAGTCAGTTAATGAACTACTGTGATTAAATTTCTACTGTAAAAACCAGATTAGAGCATATGGATAGATTTAAAGGGAACAAATGCATTAAGGAATCAATATATATTTGCAACAGCTTCTCGGTGAGGCTCTACCTATAGAGGGATACATTTTCTACAAGCATTCTATCAATACGTGGCAAATAATATCTTTGAGATTTATATACAGATGATTCTTACCCACATCTTTAGTTTGTTCTTGGAAACTATGCTTCAAGGATATAATTTTTAGTTATACTACTCACTGAAAATCTTAGGGCTTTTTTGAAATATTTAAAGTTAACTGTGTGACAGTAGATGCCTATAATTCAAACAGTGAGAAGGCAAAAATAGGAGGATTGAGAACTTTAGACTAACTCATCTATGTAACAAGTTCTAGGCCAGACTAGACTATATAAACAAATCTTGAAAATTAAAGAAAAAAGAAGTGATTGTAGAATATATCACTAAAGATGTAATGAATTCACCATTATTAGCTGAGGCTAGAAGATCCATGTGCTCTTGGGTTTTAATTAACGATGATAAATTTATAAATTGTGGTTTTCTAAAATTTCAAGACTTAAAAATATCCTAAAACTAAACATTTTGTAAACCATTAGCTTTCTTTATAAGGACTGTTTCTATAAAGAAGACTATTAAAAAGATTCAAATCTGGAGAAACTGAAATTGGAGTCCTTAATCCCTTTGAAATAAAAGAAACATGTTTGGAAACATAACATCACACACACACACTCATACACAAACACACAAAAACACACACACAAAGAAAATTTTTGAGATAAATATTTAAATGACTAATAGGTCTCAAAAGGAGTAGAAAAGTTATTTGTAGATCACAGTAAATTATTTTAACTTAATTAGATATAATTTTAATCCTTCTTGTTAATTATTATATTAATTAAACAAGGGGTTTTCATGGTGACATTTCCCTGCTACTCATTTCTCTTTGAGGGTATATGAATTATAGATTTAATAAATTAGACAATATCTTACCTCAAGCCTGGAAGAGTAGAATTACAGTTCAAGACCAACCTGGCAAAACTAATAAGATGTTATTTAACAAAAAGCAAAATATTATACACCTGTAATCCCAGCTAAGCAGGAAGCACACAGACAGGAAAAGTCATTGTCCATGATTACCAAGGAAAATGCAAAGCCTTATTGGAAAAAATGAGGAAAACATAAAGAGTTGGTGGCATTGCTCAGACTTCAATATTGATTTTTTTCTTTTGGTTATTCATGGGGTTGAACTCTGGGCCTGGGTGCTTTCTCTGAGCTCTTCAGCTGAAGGTTACCACTTTTGGTTTTCTGGTAGTTAATTGGAGATAAAAGTCTCATGGATTTTTGTGCCTGGGCTAGCTTTGAACCAGGATCTCAGCCCCCTACATACAAAAGGATTACAGGCATGAGCCACCAGTGCCCAGTTCCAATACTGAATTTTTTGAAGAAGTGGGTTAATGTTTGAAAAAGTTCATAGATAACAAGAACAAATTATTTAATGAATTATCTGAAAGAAAACTGAGTAAGTACTAAAAGATCACTTGACTAAGGAGAGATTGCTTAATTATTTCCCAATCTGCTTGGCCCTCCCCCTTAGAAAAATAGAAAAATCAATGAGCTATCAATTATTTTCTTTCATATTCAAGTCGGCTTACATTTGGTAAAGTTTTAAATTTCAAAAATATTTAGAAAAATAGTACAGAGAATAGCAGATACTCATGTCTTCTATTATTAACATCAGTAGCCCGCATTTGTTACAATTAATGAAATAATATCCATGCATAATTAACAACTAAAGCTCTGCTGAGGATTTTCTTAGATATTAGCTGCATGGCTGCTCCCCAACTCAAGTTTCCAATAGCATACATGCTACAGTTCTATTACTTGCAATGGATTCTTACAGGCCTCTTGGCTGTGATGTCCTCTCACATTGCTTAGGTGGTAGTTTCCTCACTTGCTGAGGAAAACAAGCTTTCCATCATTGATGCTGATTGGGCCCACAGATATCTGCGATGTCTTTCATCTCTTCTATTCTGCTTACTGCCATGCTCTAACCTCATTCTATTCCTACGAGTGTTTAGGAGTGAAAAGTTGTCTCCTCCTCCTGAAGACAAAAATATGTGCAGAGGCTTAATTAAAACTCTTCTCTCTCCTGCATATACATATTTATCATTTATTTATGTCATATGAACTTTCTGATATTTATTTTTATTTTGCATTATTACACCAAACTACTACATTATCAATTTTACCTACTAGGTGCTTTTTTAGTTAGCTTCTATCTCATATAGGCATATCTCACAGAAATGTTCCTTAGAACATTTTTAATTTCTGGTAGTATTAAATATTCCAGGCCATCTTACATATGTCCCCTTCCAATATGAAAATCTGACAATTTGCCATCGAACTCTATTTCCTCAATTTAGAGAGTAATTTTAGGAATCAAGGCATAAGATGCTAAGAATCATTTTTTTATGTTTTAGAATCCTTGTATTCACTGTGTATGCTTTTGGAACCTGGTGTATTGTATATATGTATATATGTAAATATGTATATATGTATATATGTATTTGAATTAGGGAAAGAAAGAAATACAACAAAACGGTGAGACAAAGAACAAAGGGTGAACCACTGTAAGAGTGATATTCACTGGAACTCAACTTTACAATTTGCCAGGGGGTGGGGGACTGTGTGGAGGGAAAGCAGGAGAACGACGTGGGAGGAGATAACAATGTTGGAGATGAAATGTACTCTCTACATCACATATATAACTGGAACCCTTATGCACATCACCCTGACAAGAAAATTCAATTAAAATACGAAAAAGATTCAAGTATACCTAAAAGAACTGAATTTCAAAGATATACCAAACCTTCTTAGATAAAGACATATGCTAAGTTGGTGATGTGGGCATTTGCCTATTTGTGGTATGCAGAGGTAAAATGAGAAGGCAAAAGAAAGTTGTGTTTGATTGACTTTGGCCCATCATGTAAGACTGGACCTATGGAAGAACCTAGCACAGACTGGGGCTGCCCTGATTCTCTTTAAGAACCTACACTTAGTGTGGAGCTATATAGAAGTGCGTCACTCCAGACCCTAAAGTTGTCACAATCGTGCAAAACAGCATGCCTATAAATTGAACAGCCTTGCAGACGCCTCTATTTCATTTTGTAATAGACACTTAATAAATATGATAAAGATACTGCATAAAAGACTTGATCTATATCTGTTAAAAACAATGAATTCCTAATTAAACACAGTTTCATGAAATCAAATACAACAGTGTTTACACACACACACACACAGACACATCCACACACACACAGACACATACACACACACAGACACACACAGACACACAGACACACACACACACACACACACACACACACACACCTTTCCAATCTGCAATAGATTTATGGTTAAATTCTACCAAATACTTAAGCAAAGATTCTTTTCCAGATATAATACACGAACAGTAGGAATTGCTCAGGACTAGATGTTGGATTTAGAATAAAGATCCAGGTCTTTGATAAAAACCAGTCACAGATGAAAAGAGTTCTTCACTTTCCTATGAGGTTAGAAAAGCATTGTACTGCTTGAGAGTTCCATCCCTGAGTATTAACAAAGTGGATATGACATTTATCCATGTAAATGTGTCTACACTGGAGTTATGCAATATAAACGTCTAGCAATTAGTGAAAGTACAACCTGATTGTACTGTATCATTGTACAAAAGGAACCACTGCATCTCAATACAATTTAGGGGTTTCTGAAACAAGAGACAATATGGGTGATCCTCAAGAACATTGTGGAGTCTACAAAGAATCATTGTGTACCTGAACCCCCCCACACACAATGGGTGAGATGCTATGTCCTTTTCTAGGTACCACACACAGGGGCAGTGTACAGCGTTTATTTAATCATAATGTCTCTTGATCCCTAATGCCTTGTGTTACAACTTTATCAGATAACAAAACTTTCTACCTTATGTATCTTGAGAATATATGTCATGTGGTTTTAATTTTTTTATTTTATTGTCAGGGGATGCATATATCAGAGGTTACATATATCAGATAATGAGTACATTTCTTTTTGAAGTATCACCACTTTCTTTGTTTCCTCCCAGTGTTTTCCCTCCTAACTCCTCTCCCCTACAAGTTGCATACTGAAATTTTAACTTAGTGTCTAATGAATGTTTCTGCTGCATTTGTTCACCTTTTGTCCATCCATTTCTGTGCTCCCTCTTACCATCTCCAAAACAGATAAACACAAATACAAGATAAAAGTACAGAAATCAAAGGGCAATGAAGTAAAAAACAAAACAAAAGAAATACAGAAAGCAAAATAATAATTAAAAAACCTCTTGTCGAAATGAACTCCACATACTTTTTATATTATACCTTTATTTTCTTTTTGATATGTGTATTTTCTAATTTTGTTTGAGTTTTCCCTTTCAAGTCTCATGGATTATTCAAAAGTTCCCATCAATGACAGTATATTGTTTAATATCCAAGGGTTTGGAGACTTACCACTTCTCATTCTACTATTGATTTATATCTTAATTCAATTATTGTAAGAGAGCATATGTTGTTGTTAGCAAGTTCTTTTATATTGTTAAGGCTTCTTTTATGAATCAGGTTATGGCTCTTATGTGGAATGTATTGTGTACTTGAAAATAATGAATGTTTTGCTGCATGAGGCATAGAATCCTGTAAATATTAAGTAGCACTGATTGTTTGAACATGTATTCCAGTTCTCATAGATCTTTGATTATTTTTCTCTGCTAATTATATCTAAGGTTGGATATTTCTACTTCTCCATTTAGTTCTTTCTAGATTTTCTTTCACATTTAGAAACATTTTTTTTCCTCCGAGGGGATCTATTGGTTTATAAAAGTGTAATTTTCTTTAGCTGATATTATTGGAGAAACTTGAATTTTCTCTGATTACTGCCCATACAGTAATTTTTCCCATTTATTTAATTTAAACCTGAATTTGCCATCATTTTTGGCATAAGTTTCTTGTAGCTATCTTACGGTTGAATACGTTTGTAAATTCCATTCTGTGGGTCTCTTTTAGTGAACATGTCTAAATCACTCTGGGGCCATGCTAGATGAACAATTTGATTGTTTTTGCACTCTGCTCTCTCCCACACTTTCCATCAGTCTCGTAGAGATCTGAGTGCACAATGTTTCTGTCTTCAAGCCACAGCTGGAGCTTCAGCTGTCCTATGTCACCATGTTCTTTCCACAACTACACCAACATTACTTTTCACAACTCTGGCTTTTTGGCAGGTAAGAGGTGGGAAAGGAAAGAGACAAAACATAAGTGGAATTTTCCCACAGATATTTCTATGGGCTAGGGAGATTCTTTCTAAACTTTAAAGGCTCTTGAATGACATTTTGGAGGACAATATAGAAATAAGATGAACAGTCCTACAAGCCTGTTTTTCACAGTATACCTTAAATAAGTTCTTCAGTGTGTACACATGTGAAAAAGAACAGCTGATTGTATTAGCAAGTCATTAAAATAGCATTTAAAAAATGCATACCCTGTTCCTGAGCTTTCTCTTACATAATCCCTTCAGAAAGGGCCTTCTTGTGTAATATATTAAATCTGATTCATCTTCTATCTCAATTCTATTATCCCTCTCATAATGTTTCTCATAGTGTTTCTATTGATCTCTGGTCCTAAACTATACCCATATACCTAGTTATATAATTATATATAGTAATATAATTACATATATACGTCATTGATTTGTCTCCTGATGGTCTCTGTCCAAGAATCACACAAATACATGGATTCTTCACTGTTCCTGTTACTATCTTGCATATTTATTTGTTAAAATGTTTGTTTCTTATCCCTCCAGTAGAATATAAATTCAGTAACAATTAGCCTGTCATTATCATTATTATATTCTTAAGTTCTCTGGAAGAAGTATTAATTGGCATTGATAATATGTATAGAATCTATTCATTCATGATTTATGTGAATCTGAGTAAAAACTGCATGCCATTATAGACTTTTTAGTATTATCCCATAATTTTATAACACAGAAAGAGAAAATGTTTCTTTAAATAGTCACAATATTTATCTTTGATTGATGAAATTTTATTTATTTTTCTTTCATTTTTTCATATTTTATTGTAGTTATTAGAAGGGTTACATTATATTCACCAGATAGAAGGTGCATTACTTCACATACATTGATACCCTTTCTCATGTCTTGGTCCCCATTTTCCTCCCCCATCTCAGCCCCTCATCTTGTTTTCCTCCCTTCCCTATCAACTTCAAATAACCAAATGAAATTTTAAATCCTACTGTACTTATAATTTGTTTACACAAACTTTGGATATTAATCACTTTGCTGTTCATATTGAAATTTATAATTTACTAATAAATTATTATACCATTCTTTTGCCTGTGATCAAAGGCCTATTTCATCCAATGTCCACTTCTCTATCTATCCATGTGTCTAGTTAACCATTATATAGTCATGAATAGATATTCTGCATGAACAACTAAGAGGAATATTTGTGTTATGTACTTTTACTTCTCTCATTCCAAACCCTTGCTATTTCCTGCTATTCTCTTCATCTGGAAAGAAAACACTTCCCAGCCATGTTTATCTCTCCCATCAAAACTGTCTTGGTTTTGTAATGGCATTCTGAGTGTCTTTACACACTTTCTTGTAATGGGTGCATGCAATAGAGCTGTTATTTGTCTTCTTGGCCCAAAGCACATTTCACAGCATTCTAATTTCCCAAGATACTAAGCCAGATCAAATGAGAGAAAAACAAATAGATTCCATGGCAACTGAGATTTTGAATTATTGTATTTAGAAAGGTTTGAATAGATTATTTTAACTTCAAAGTCATCAAGATCTTTTTGCTAACATACATTATTTCTATCTACAACACATTCATAATATGCACAGCTTCAATTTATTGCTCATGAAATTCCTCTGAAATTTTCAATGGCTTTCCTTTAGGCATATCTGTAGGTGAGTATCTCACAGTGAGAGGAAATCATTTTATTTTAACATTCCATGCTATGATGAGGCGAATAATGTCACATTTCATCTTCAAAGTCCACTCACCTTAATTAACACAGGAGATAATACATAATGCTTATCTTTAAAAAAATTATTGAAATTTCAGTATATTACTAATACAGCCCTTTAAGGACAACCTTAGAAAAATTGTGACAAGGAAATACTGTCCATGAACTTAACTCCCATTCATGATCCTCTTCTGCTTTCTGAAGGGATCAGGGAGTTTGTAAGACATCTGTACAGGATTTGTCTCCTTATTACTCAGAGTTTCACCACATAGGTGAAACTGTACAAATAAGTGAAAATCACCTTGACAAGAGGAAGTGGACTCCACACTTTTGATGTGAGGGAGAAGAGATGACATCTCCATCTTTTTTATATTTGTGGGTGGTATGTATTTCAAAGGGCTGGAGCCAAAGTTGGTGGTTTTAGAGAACACATGGATTGGAATTTCACAGCCAGAGAAATTCTTGACTCATTAGGGCTAATACTGAGTTTTGTTTGTTTTCATCAAATTCCATTATTTGCCCATTTAAAAATGTACTAAGAGAAGGAATTGTACACATTCCCTGTGTCCTACATCTGACGAATGTAAACATTTCATCTGAAATCATTTTTTAACTAGAAAGGCCCACAGTAATTGTACTGAGTTTGAGAAAACCTCTGTCCCTTCAGAACTATCTTATAACCAGAGAGAATTGAAAGATCCTCACTATAGCTTCGTATGCTATTAAGTTACTGTCAGTTTTCTCTCTACCAATGGACAATGTGTGTGTGTGTGTGTGTGTGTGTGTGTGTGTGTGTGTGTTGGCATATATGTCAGTACTAGGGTCAGAATTCAGGACTTAGGCTCTGTTGCTTAGTTTTTTTATTAAGTGTTGGCACTTTACCACTTTAGCCATATCTTCATTCCCAGCTACTTTGGGGGTTAAATAGAAATAAGAATCCCATGGCCTTTCATTCTCGATCTCCCTTTGAACTTCTACCTTCAGATCTCAGCCTCCTGAGTAGCTTTGATTACAGGTATGATCCACTGCTGTTCTATTTGGACACCTATTTTATAATTGTATTTTATTGTTAGGGTAATGTATAGAGGGTTTACGGTTACATTTATCAGGTAGTGGGTGTATTACTTCTTGAATATTGATACCCCCTCTCATCTTTTTGTTTCCTTTCCCACCCTTCACCCCCTCCCAATCATCTTGTTTTCCTCCTTCCCTTCCATATTTCAAATAAACAAATGGATATACAATATACTGGGTAACAAAGTTAGATATATTAACCACATGAGATTAACCATAAGGGGAAAAAAGTGAAAAAAAAATAGTAAGAAATGAAATAGCACATAGTACTTTAAGAACAACAACCACAAAGAAAACTTCTTGTATCAATATCCTAGAATTCATTTCAGTCTCATCCTATATGACCATATGCACATATCTTTTGAGATATCATGATCCTGTTCTAGGAGAATCCTAGATGTGTACTAATTATTACAAATGAGGAAACCCATAGAGCCCATGCTCCTTTGTGTCTGGCTTACTTCACTTAGTTCCCCTAGGCCCCAGCAATACCTTGGCATTTATCCAAGAGTCCAGAAACAAGGACATACTAAAGCTACTAGCACAACAAAGTTCACTGCAGTATTATTTACCATAGGGAAAATATGAAACCAACCCAGATGCCCCTCAGTAGATGGATGGACCGAGAAGATGCGGTACTTATACACAATGAAATTCTATGCTTCCACTGGAAAGAATGACATCAACCCATTCATAAAGAAATGGAAAGAGACAACTATATTTTTAAATGATAGAGGCAAAGTTTCCAAATATTTACAAGTACGAGAACACACACAAAAGTGTAAAAAGGCACAATTCCCAGCAAAGTTCATTTAAAGGGTAAGGGGTGAAGACTGTTTTCTGCAGTTGTGAGGATCCTTCTGAAAATGTGTGTTAATAAAAAACTGCAGAAGCAAAAAAAGATTATGGCCACTTATAAGACAGACTAGAACTGATCTCCCTCTCATCTTCCTCCAACTTGTTCCCTCTCAAGATTCCCTTGCTCTTCCCCTTTCTCTAAACTGAACAGTCTGAGGTGATTACAGGAGAAGAAAAGTACTCAATTTGTGAAGAACTGGAGGAATCTCTAGAGGCAGGCGGTCCTACTTTGAATAACATTACTGAAAGCAGAAGTTGGCAAGCGCTTTCTGGAATGAGCCCAATAGTAAATATTTTAGGTTATCTGGGCCATATGGTCTTGCTGCAGCTATGAAGCTCTGCCATTATAGGAATGTATGTGCTCAGAGATAATATTCATGTAATTGGGCATGGCTATGTTCCAATAAAACTTGATCAACAATAGCAGTTGGAAGTCCAGATTTGGCATACAGGACTTGTGTTGCCTTTTCCTGCCTTTGAACATTATAGTATCTCTTGATGAGAGAAAAAATGGGAACAAAAAAGAAAATTGAGCAAACAAGACAAATCTTCAGTAAAAAGTTTACTAAACCCACTGTTTAAGGAATCACAGTCAAGTCATTCAGCTCCTGTGTTTGAAAAAGTACATTTATACCAGCAATGTTTATGTACACCTGTAATCCCAGCAGGCAGAGGCAGGAAGATCAAATGCTTGACCCAGTCTAAGCTGTGGAGTGAGCTTCAGGCTTCCTTGAGCTACAGAGTAGCTGTTTCTGTCTCAGAAACACGTCACTCTACAAGGAAAAAAATTCATTTTTTTTTGTAGTGATAGGACACGATCCAGGACCTTGTGAAGCATATGCTATCCTTGAGCCATTCTTTCAGCTCTTTTTAGCCTTAGTTATGTTAGTTAGGCTCTCAGTTTTTATTCAAGCTTATTTTAGTCCATGATGCCCTGCGTATTTTATCTGTATGGCTGGGATTACAGATAAGAAGCACCACACTGCGTTGTTTGTTGGAATGAGGAGTCTACCTTGTTTCACAGTTCCTCACTGAACTGGAATCCTATTCTTCTTCTCCTTCTGAAAACTGGGATTATAAAAATGTGTCAGTGTTTATCAGTGTAGACATTATCTTATAAACCTCTTGAGGTGTTTACATAGTCTCTAAAATATATGAAAGCTAATAAAACATATGTTGATGACTTTTCTGCATAATTTGAGGGCAAATTCCAAGGTTTAAACTTCAATTTTAATATTATTTTCAATTTTTTAAAAAGAACGGTTAAATGGCTGTTTTCTATCTTCTTGTAATAAATTAAGAGATAGTTCGGCAACTTTTCATTCGGTCACCTGTCAGAAAAGAAGACATCTCAAAATTCACTGAGAGCTCTAAAGTTATTTTTGAAATTTTAAAAGCTTGACTATGACAAATAAATTTACTTAAATTCTAAAAAATTTCAAGTCTCCAATAGCTTATGTTTTGGTGTAGCTGCAAATTTTGCTAGTTTCCCTTTATACTCTGAGTCGGGTAATTGTTACTGAATCCTAAATCCTTTCACCAGGTTTGTGATGATTATAGGTTGGAAGAAGAAATTTTCTATGTCAAGCTATTGCTAGCAATGATAAGAAGTATGCAAGGCTTTGATAGAAGTATTAATGCAGGCAGGTAGTTTAGGAGACAAATTGCTAAGGTTCTATGTCTGTGAAATTGAAATAAGAATTTTAGAATGGCCACTAAATTGAGCTCTTTCTTCAGGAGATGCTTAGATTTTTTTAGTTTAAAATTAATGATTTATGAGACAATAGCATAATCAATGAAACACTGGCATTATTAGATACTAGAGTAAAGGATATGGAGCAAATGAGTTATTAGGGAAGTGAGTTAAGCCTAAGCCACAGTTTGGACTGGAAGAAGAATTTACAAAATGACTGTTTTTTTTAACAGTCTGAAAGTTAGATAATGCAAGTGATCTTCTTTCGGGATGGAAATAAAAGCCTTCAACTTTTCCGGTGTATAAGTTGATATCTTTAAGGCACTCATTATTCCTTATATTTGCTGTTAAGACATAGTCCCAAGATTTACAAAAAACATTATAGAATATTTTGGTTTTGTATTTTTTTAATTTTTCTGCTTCTGCAAGTTGGATTAGCAGTGGTCCCTTAAGTAAGAGAGGATCTTGAGATTTTATGTAAAAAGAACAAAAAAAATCTAATTATCCTATCATTAGGGTTTAGAAAAAGAAGTGAAAACAGAAGATTTTTTTTACTTTTTATTTTTTTTAGCTTGAGTAGAGCATCTCTTCATGCCTGCCCAGTGCCTATGGAACTGCTCCAATTAATCACTGGGTGCTATCACTAAACCGTTTGCCAACTGTCTAATACATACAAAGACATCCCACACAGCCAGCCCCAGAGCAGCTGCTCCAAGTTCCGAATTTTGAGTTGTGGCTTTCAAGCCTTTGGCTTCTTGTTTGCCACAGCAACCTTAGGTAGGATGAAAAGTTACAATTTTATAACACACATCATGATGTGAATAATGCTTTCTTTCAAGTCTCTACATCATCACAATTGCATTTTCTTTGACAGAGAGCATGCAATGTACATTATCTGTACAGTAACAAATTTTAAAATCTTTTATAGAAATGTCTAATTAACTTCTCTCTCTAGATCTTCTGGTATTCAATACATTGTCTCCCCTTCACATCATGACAAGTTCTCCAATGCGTATGGGATATGAATGCCTGCCTACAGAAGTTACAGAAGACAGTGGGATGGATGTTTGAGTCTGAGCCACCCTCGCAGAAAGTTTTTATCAGTAGCATCCTTTCAGGACATTGCCAGGCATAAGATGAGAAAATGCATTGGAGCCTATCTGTGCCACTTCTTGGGGAGAGAATTCCTCAGCCTTGTTCTTTCTCGTTGGTGCATAATAAAAAAATAATTAACCAAAAAAACCCCGACATGCTTACCTAGGTGTCACAGAGTCATTTAGGTCCATGAAAGTTTACAGGGCCATTGTACATCTATAATTAATAAATTTCTTGCAACTAGCTATAGGCAAAGATGTATGTTTTTGTCTTAAGACTGTAAACAAAAGTAGGCTTTGCTCAAGGGAATCATTATCTAGAAAACATTTTTCCCTCTTGGCATAGGACACTATTATTTTGAAAAATAACAAAGTAAAATGAGCTCAATTCACTCACAGTTTATTATGCATCTACTCACGAGTAGATAACTATTGGCTATTGCATAGACTATAAAACTCAATAAGTAATGCCCTGAGCTAAATACCAGTGGCTTACATTTGTAATCCCACCTACTTGCAGGTCTGAGAATTGAAGCATCATTGTTCAAGACTGGCCAAGCAGAGCAGTATGAGAGATTTTCTCAACCTATAGCTAGCAGTAGGAAGCAACACTATAAAAACAGTGAGGCAAAAATGGGTCTTGGCATGTGGTTCAGTGGTATGGCACCAGAATAGCCAACAAGAGGCCCGGAGTTGAAACCTCAGTGCCAATATGAAGCCTTAGTTGAAACCTTAGTATTACACACACACACACACACACACACACGCACAAATGTCTTTGCCTTTAGTGTTTAAGTGCTAACAGCATTTCAAAAGACAGAGTAAATGCCCTAAGTAGCATTGCTAAATGAAGGTCTGGGGTAAATGTTTTAAGTTCCATTAACATGGTATTGAAAGAGGATACTTAAGATTCTGAAGGGACTTAAGGGGAAGAAATCAGAGGTAAGATCAAAAACAAGGATAAAAACTTAAGGTGCAGTCCTTCCTGTCAAAGAGTTTTTAAAGTAAAATATAGACTTTATTTGAAAATAAAAAAAGAAAGAAAATAACATTCATGAAAATACAGTTTATAAAAGGCTGGAAATCAGCCAGAATTACTCATTAGACAGCTGCTGGAAAGGTGATGCTAAGGGAAAACTGACAGAAAAAGAATAATTTTAATTTTCACGAAGCTTATCATTGAACTGGAAAATGTGAGCCTTACATTCTCAGGTTTGAAATGTCTTCACATATGTTTGTAACACTATTTGAGATTATTCAATTATTAAAGAAAGATGTGAATAAGGGAAATGGAGAAGATACATTAACAGTTGATAATTTACTGGGGGAAAGGGAAGGCATTAAAATTAGGGCCTTTTGCTTGCTACAGAGATAATCTACATCTTGAGCTATATTCCAATCAGTAATCAGTTTCTTTTTGAATGTTAAAGTGAAATATAAAAGCAAGCCCCCAAATCATTAAAAAAGTGACAGTGAGCCCTCAGCTTCTATCTAGGGTGCCAGGCTTCTCTTCCCCTTCTGCCTCCAGGCCCCATCTGTAGTAAGCCTAGTCATGAGAGTTCTTCTAGACCTTTGAAACTCTGTACAAGGAAACAAATCTTCCAGACCTTTTGAAATTCTGTAAAAACTGGCTTAGTTGTCTACATACAGAATCTACTGTCCCCCTCTTTCACACAACTCTTTCACCCCAGAACATCTGAGCTGGGAGATGGAGTACCTTTTTACCCCTACAGAACAATATCAAACTCCTTCCCATTGGACAAACTAGGTTAATTATTCAGGAGACCTAGATAGGAGAAGAGAGAAAAAAAACCTACTTAGGAATTTTCTTTGGGATGGCTACTCCACTTTTTTTAAAAATAGACTTCAACTTAACATTTTAATACTGATATCAAAGAGAAGTCAGAGTTTGAAAACACAAAGTTACCTGCACTTTCTTGACAATGAAAAGAACTTTCCTTTTAGAAATTAATTAATTTAATGGATCTGAAGACTTATGCTTTCTGGAAAAATACTTTGCCCCTTGAGACATAGTCTCTGTCCAGCAAAAACACAGCTGCAATTAGCATATTAGTCACCTATCTAGATGACAATATATATTAGTCTTGACGGCTCTAAGAACCCTACACGTTTTTTATGCAATTAGCAATCAATTCAGTGTCATTTCTACAAATGATAACTCCATCTAATGCATTTCTCAAAATCAAACACGCCCCATTGAAAAGTAATAAGAAAACAGTAGCACTGAAAAGTAAGATAATATGGTATTTCTCTAATGTGGGTCCAGTGTTTGTGAATGTCAATCCAAAGCCTAGATAGAATGTTTCTATCCCTTGCAAGTGTCTGGGCTATAGTTTTTGTCTCTCATGTTGTAAACCGAAGCTGTGCCGTGTGTGCCCTGCTCTGTGTGGTGAGAGAGACTGAGACAGACACAGAAGCTATAGAAACATAGGAACAGCAAGTTCACTAGAAATGCTGCATTGGCTAAAAATGCTGCTAGGACTCACAGACATTTCTGACTTAAACCACAGATTTGTGGGGATATTCTGGAAGGTTTGTTTGTTTCTCCAATTTGATTTCAGTCTATACAAGGGTTAACTAGAAGCCCTCCAAAATGGGAAATTTTAAGGAGATTATACTGAAAAGTAGAAAATAACAAATGAGTGCAAGAGAGAATTCACCCTAAATTGATTATAAGGAAGGCAGACCCTTCCTGTGTGGTTCAGATTCTTCTAATTACACACCTCACTGACCACCATGCTTTATTTGAAAAAACAATTAATTTCTACTTTTACATAGAAACTATGTTCATTAATTACTCTGACCACCTCAGTCCATACACAGTTCTGAGAAGAAGGTGGACAGTATATCTTTTCATGTCATATTTTTTTGTTCCTTATAGCCCAGGCTCTGATGACTAGTGATTTTTTCATTCTTGTCATAAGAGCTACCGTATGTCTTTGCTTTATTCCAGAGACTTATTTGTGCTGTCTTCCTCCAGCACAAAGAGACATACGGCTTTATCTTACCATTCTATTCTATCATATATCTGGAGTTTATACCTATTGGCCACTAGCATTTATTTTGACTTCTTTAATTATCATTGGTCAGAGCATGAGGAAGGAGCTGGGGCAGAGAAAAGAAAAACATGATTTTCTCCCATGCTAGAAGTTCCATGAATACTTCAGGAAATTCTTAGCCTTGGGGAAATTGTGAGTGTCTCACCATGCCTTGCCACCTAATCTTTCTAATCTTTAAAGCAGAACTTGTCCAAGTTGATTGTGTTTGTTTCAAAGGAGAATGAATAAAAATTGCAACATTCTAGCCACAAATAACTCACCTTCATGATTTATAATGCTAGGAAATCTTGGTGAATATTACTTTCAACTTCGATTGCTTTTATCTAAGTTTAAAATGACTCACAGATAGTCACGTATTTGGAAATTCCAGTTATTCAGTTCGATGTGCGCATTGCGTAAAGGTCTCTAAGACCTAACAAAAATCTTTCAGGGCATGCATGTTCATGGGGTTTACATTTTCTCACTTTCTGTGATTGCATATGGATTTTAAATATTAATGGATTAAGAAGCTTTCAAAATGATTGTCAGGGGTTGACCCACATAGATAAATGAAAGTATTAATCAGAAAGAGGAAAGTTTGAAGTAGAAACAAGATAATTAGAAGCAAGCAGGGAATGGAGCAAATAAGTAGATGAGGATCCATCAATGGATAGAGGCTTAATAAGTTGGGCAAGCTATCTCCCTTGATCAAATTGATGGTTACAGGTTGCGTATTGTTAGTGGAAACCGTGGGAAATCTGTCATAAATGTGGGCCCAAACAGAAATCTCACTTGATACCATATAATGAGGCCAAGGAACAATGAACCATGATAGCCACATCTGCAAATGAACGAATGAATGAATGATATAATTGCATGCCACTTAAGTGATCCTAATGTCTTTGATGTTATTTTCATGGCTTTTTGCATCCAAGCTCCTGATGGCTTGGCAAACACATTTCTAATAAATATTTGTACGTGTTGCTCAATTGGAATATAGAAAAGGAAATCCTTTTAGCAAAGCAACATGGAAACATTGTCTAAACTTCAGTGGGATTTTTCCTGTTTTTGTTTTTGGGATTAGAATATTTTGGGGAATTCTCTAGAACTCATGTAATAATCTGCTAATATCTGTGGAATATAGGCCTGAATATATGGCTGAATGTATGTTGAGTATATGTTGAATATAGGGCTAGTCTATCTATCAGGAATCTGAGCTTTTGGTGTCATAAAATCATTTATGGTAAAGAGTATGTAAAGTCATTTTATAATGACAGTGCTATTCAAAAATATTCTTATTGTCTCATACAGAGGGTTTTTTTCCTTTTATTTTGTGGGGGCTTTTGGATTTCTTTTACAGCTTTCAGTCTTACACATTTTTTTTGTTGTTAAATTTCAAATTTTCAACTTCGTTAAATTTTAAATTTAAAGGATTTAACTACTCTAACATTAAACTATTTTGGGTCACAATGGGTGGAATTTATTTTTAATTATGTATACATGTATATTAACATACATACTCTGGCAAGATGACTTGCCTTTTTTAAAAGGACTTTTGAGTACTTGGCTATTGTGATTCTCAAACCAATAAAATCATACATACATTTGGATGACTGCTTGCTTTTTTAAATTTTGTTTT
The DNA here is from genome assembly GCF_031878675.1 of Megascapheus bottae. NCBI lineage: Eukaryota > Metazoa > Chordata > Mammalia > Rodentia > Geomyidae > Megascapheus > Megascapheus bottae. The sequence continues at coordinate 18,081,761 of NC_143523.1, forward strand.
TTCAAATCAGGCTGCTTAAATATGATCCAAAAATAACCAGTGAAAAGATTTTGCATCCCTTGGTTAATTCAGTTGTGGGGCAAGGATGACCCCTGGCAGTGTCTGGTTTATGTGTCCTACCCCAGGTGATGTGTCTCACAAAGGCCAAGTAGAGATGGCATATTCTACCTGTTTCCCTGTGCTTGACAGTCACACTGTGACAGTGAGAATATGTCTGTGGGGTGTTTTGAGATCTCCAGGTGAAAAAATATATCTGTAAATGAAGGGCATCATTGTTATCATAAATGGAAATGCCTGGGAGGTAGTCTTGGAACCCAACCCATTCTCCAAGATACTTCAATGCCCTTTTTCTCCCACCATCCATAACCTAAACCCCTCTGGCACACACACACTAAAAAAACCTATTTCCTTTTAGCCACTAAAGTAAGTGTAGAAAAGCTCCTTAAGTGTTTTTCTGCTTTGCATATTTTATTTTAGAAGCCAATCAATGTCCCCTACTGGTGTATGTAAACAGACACTTACTTTGACATGTTGTTTGACAAATTCCATGATGTCCAGCTAACACAGAGTATGGGATAAATTGGAGAACATGCCAGTTTTATGAGCAGGAATGCATAATTACAATGATTTTATCCAGCATGTACCTGAGAACTTTATTAAATTACTATGTAATTAAAATGCGGTTTGTTCTTTATTCAAGCTGCTAGTTTTCCCAGCACACCTGGAATGTGCCTAAAATAGTTAAAGGAATTCTTATACTTTGCAGAGCAGTTCACAACACTGATAAATAACCTCAAATAAATAGATGCAAGTTACTTTCATTAACCATTCATCATCCTTAAATGAATTCCCATTTTACTTCTGTTTCATCATTTTTGGGGTGGGGGGAAAGCCTTTGCCCTTTCTGATGGTCAATACTTAGTTGGATAGCATAGTAAATAACCATATTCCATTTTTCTCATTTTCTGAAAGAATACAGTACCTTTTGAAAAACATGTTCCTGAAAATGCCAGGCGTAGAGTAGATGCTGCTAATACTATTATGTATTTAAATAAACATCTTAAGGGGAAAATGGTAAATGGTGGCAAAGGGCCATTGAGTAATGAAATATAGTTCCTTTTTTCCCCTGAATTTGGCCAGAAGCACTTACTGTGTTTCGAGGTGTTTAAGACTAAGGACAAGGTATATCAATGGGAAAAACATAGATAGCCCAAGTTTCAAATCCCACTAGAAAATATTAGGGGGAAACAAATGCTGCAGCAAAAATTTGCAATTCAAATTGCAGTCATTTTTTTCCTCTCCCATGCAGCACAGTTTGCTGCCATTCAGAAACAAAAGAACAAAATTCTCATGCTGAGAACACCTACAGCAGAAAATAGGGTTGAAATAGGTGCTAGCTGTGACATCATGGCCCTATTATATTTCCTGTAATTTCCCCCCCCCCGATTCTCACAGTACAGTGGATAGTTTAAAGTATTTTAGATTTAGCCATATATACCTGAATGATTCCTACATAGTGAAATTTTTGTGTGTTAAGGTTTATTGTTTCTTTCCTCTATTCTGTGTTCATAGTTTGCGGCGTAATTAAGGAGTAAAAAAGAGCAATAGATGCTCTGGGGGATTCTTTTCAGATGTGTCCTTCGAAATTCCCATAGATTATCAAAGTATATCAAAAAATGGCACTAACAAATAAATAATGTCACAGTGCCACAAGTCAACTGATTAATGGTTAATCAGCTAAAAGACACATAAGCATGAGCCACAGCTGGAGGAGATCACTGAAGGTTGTCCACAAAAGAGAACCCTAGTGGAGTCCCCCAGAATTCTGCATGTGGGCTGGAATTTATTTTCCAAGCATCTTCCAGGATCCATCCCGTGATGAAAATCGATTTGTCAGGTGTAAAGAAACTTCAGGAGAGAGAAAAATAAGTGCTATTTAAGTTGGAAAGATTCACATCTTAGAGTCTCCGTTATTCTAAAAGAAGTTCCAAAGTAAGTTCAAGTTCAAGGTATTTGGGTGAAAATGACTTGCTTTACTTTCATGCAAAGACAAAGGCAAAGTTACACACACACACACATGTGCATACACACATTCACTCACTCATACCACCTAAAGGCATAGGAATATTTTAATATAAACTAAAAGTTTGGAAACATAGTAAATATTTACCTATTTATTTCTCTATGGTTGGGTGCAAGCAAACATAAAGCACAGCGAATATTATATATTGTACATATATCGATCTTGCTTTAGGTGTCTTTTTTACCGGTACAGATGCTTGAACTTATTATATCTGTCTATTTGCTCAGCATGCTATACTGTTAGTTGACACTTTACCAGCCATGGTGCCAGCCCAGCTTTAGTGTTGTAAATTGGAGTGTCCTAAATTTTTCTTCATGGGATACCTACATGCATCAAAGTCTCCTGAGCATATTTTAGGTTTTAACCTATCCCCACTCCCCAATTTCTCCTCCTTCTTTTGTACCTTACCTTTTCCTATTTTACATTTATTGCTTCGGGGAAGAGATAGAAAATATAAACTGGGTAGAATGTCCCTGGTTTTCATTCCTAAAAGATATAAACGCAGAACCCTAGTGAAGTCTAGAACAAACAGGTACAAAAGGCTCCTTTAACCATAGATGAAAGCATTACAAAAAAAAGCTGCAGATGTATGGACGAAGAAAAGTTTCCTTGCTTTTCTTTCACAAAGTTTCTGGCAAGTTGACTAGACCACAAAAAAAAAAAAAAAAAAAAAAAGATTTCAGGAGATTACTCCGTCTCTGGTGTGATCAAGTTGCAGGAAAGATAACCTGATCAAATCAACATTTCCAGGCAAGCATTAGTGAAAGTTAATAGACATTATGAGGCCACTAGGTACAATATTGTTAGTAGAGAACTGCCAATCTGTGCCAATCAATGACCAGTACAATACAAAGCCACAGTCATCAGTGTCTCAGCACTATGTATTTTTCTGTCACTCCAGGAGGGGTCTGAGAATGTTATTGTGCAATTTTGCTGTCAAGCTTCATGTTTTCAATTTAGTGTCAGAGGCTGAAATGTAAATAACTTTGTTGTGTAGGGCTCATTAGAATACCCATGACTGTAAATTGCTGATGATGGTTTTAATAGACCCAGTTTTTATGTAATACTTTTGCTTAAGACTCATTTTTTGATGAAAACAGAAGCTGCATAGCCAGGCAGGGTGGCTCACTCCTGTAATCCTAGCTACTCAGGAGGCTGAGAACTGAGGATCAAGGTTCAAATCCAGACTAGTCACAAAAACACCTGAGACTCTTATCTCCAATTAACCTCTAGAAAACAGGAAATGGGGCTTGGCTCAAGGGTAGAGTGGTAGCCTTGAGCTGAAAAGCTCAGGGACAATGCCCAGGCCCAGCTCAGGCAGCTTGATCCAAAAGAGAGGAGAGAAAAAGAGAGAGAGAGACAGAGAGACAGAGAGAGACAGAGAGAGAGAGACAGAGAGAGAGACACAGAGAGAGAGAGACACAGAGAGAGAGACACAGAGAGAGAGAGACACAGAGAGAGAGAGACACACAGAGAAAGAGAGAGAGAGAGAGAGACAGAGACAGAGAGACAGAGAGAGAGAGAGACAGAGAGAGAGACAGAGAGAGAGAGACAGAGAGAGATTATATTTGCAGATAACATTTGATTTAGGAAGTGAACCCAAGAAAACAGAGTGAAAAATCAGACCCAAATGGAGGGAAAGCAAGGGTGTCTTCCTATGAGTACTGGCATAGATAGATAGTAAGATTTTGATTCCTTTTGAATCTCCAAGAAGCATAGTGAAAACCATCCCTGGCTGTGACTGGCTTTTGCTCATCAGTAGTTGAATTTGCCTTAGATCTCATGTCTTGTTCATGTTAAAGGAAAGGCCCTTTTCAAGTCTTCCTTTGATTTCACTTGAGCTGCACAGCACTGGGCAAGTCCTCAGAGTAGTAAAGAGAAAGATACTCAGCATTCATTTAAGTATGCCTTGAGTTAGCATACATAGAAACAAATACCAGTACTGCATAATATGTTGGAGACAGGCAACATGAAAAAAAGCATCAAGAACAGAAAAATCACCCTCTGATCACCCTCTGTCATTGCATTCTGGCCTTGATCAGGCATATTTTTGGCTAACCAGAAGTTCATCTTCATTGAAACTTGAAACTGAACCAGGTAAATTCCAGAAGAAAGAGATCAAGGAGCACAGTATGGGTCCCTAGTCTGCAAATGGTGCTAAACCCATGCAGAGTCACCATTTTTCCTTCTTCATTACCAATTCCTCACTACTATAACTTTTTCCAGCTTTTCAGAGAGACACTATTTATTTTCTAATGGGGAATTTGAACATAAACTATTTTTTTGTCTTGATAAGTAATAGTTCTACACAGCACAAGTCCTCCATGAGTCTCTCAAGTTCCAGAGATATGCTATTCTGCTGATCCTCTGTTACGTAGCAGAAGCTTTTGCCCTGGTGAAATTAAAAGTACAAAATATGTGTGGTTCAAAATGAGTGGGGAATCATTATAACTTTTGGTTTAAGGGAATACAATGTTTGTGTATCCTAAGGTGGAAGCATGCCCCAATATACAAACCTGAGAAGCAAAGTGGCAAGAGAATAAGGAACCACCAGTTCTGAAAATAACTCTCTAGATGAAGAGGAAGTCAGTTACTCCACAGGCTTGTATATTCTGGCTATTGGAGACTTTGCACTCTATATAGTGGCTAATTGTTCATTATATATCCTGTCTTCCGGAGAATACAAACTCAACCCATCAGATGCTGTTATTAAACCTCTATGACACTAATAAGCCACTGTAACACTGCAGAGGGTCAGGTCAGTGTTAGTGACTCCTATGCTTCCTTTATTTCAAACCCGGCCGATGGGTATGAGATGATGTAATATACAACATTGCATGTCAATGTGAGGCATTCTATATGTATTCTTAATAGTATCTCTAAATAGTATCTTTTAGAAGCACTTAGAAGAAGGAATTTACATCTAGAGCCAGTGTCACGTCTACTAAGAGTCCACGAGTACACCTTCTAAAGTGAGAGGTATTATTCAATGGCTAAAACTGTACAATAAGTGACAAGCTAGTCTTCTGAGATTTGGATGGACTGTGTTTCTATTATTTGCTGTTCAGTTTTAGTAAGTGGATCCATCATTTTTAGAAGGAGTTCTTGCCTTTGGGACTGTGTGCAAGCTTTATCTAATGTCTCTCTACCCTTTATGAATGTATCAGATCAGTGGAGAGACAGAAGAAGCTGGCATGTGTCCATTGAGTAAGCCTTGTCTGATATTCGTTGATCTGATACAAAATTACTTTGTGTGCACACACATATTTTAATATACATTCACCCCAAAGCCCCTTAGATTAGTTTTCAATATTATTTTTCCAGTTCATTGGTTAACCGAGTTGGCTATTTGCAATCATGTAGGAGTTCATGTACCTTCCAATTTTCTATGCATTCTATTTTCAGACAAAGTGAACAAATAATCTTTAGAGAGGGGATCTGTTAGGAGTAACTCTGGTTTCCACAATAGTTGGGAGTCAAGGTACAGAGGACATTTTTAGCTTTCACCAACACAAGACAAGCATAGCACCACAGAGAGCGCTTGCAGATGGTGCTTTCCATTCCTCCAGTTGTAGAGAATACCACAAAAGGTCAGAACCCTGAGTCTGGTACAAGTGAGGTTAGCATCACAAATGTCTTGTCTATGGGTTCATGAAATTATCTTATACTTTGACCTGCTTAGGTAAAATTCTAAGCATATCTGTGTTCTGCAATGGTAAATCACTGCTTATTCAGAGGATGTTATCCTTAATAGTGTTATCAATCATGGTTCAAATGTCGTGTTCTGCAGAATGAAACAATGCTGGCTGCTTAGATGCAGGTAGTGATCAGGAGTGTTAACGCAGCCATGAGGAGGAACAGTAGCCACCACACCACATATGAAGAGCAAACTGCATTCCGCCATTGCTTCCTGGTGGTAGGGTTTGAAAACAACTCATTTGTCCATTCACTAGCTACGTGCTGAATTAGAAAAGCCGTGGGGACTTGTTCCAGGAAGTACAACTTACCTATCAGAGCATTTATGATCGTAGATGTTACGTAATTAAGCTTATTGTAATCCTAAGGCATCTAAAATAATTGAATGATTTTGGAGATATGAGATATTTCTTAAATTTCTGAGAATGCTGATAATCTTTGCTATGCATTATGGAGTGCTTCATTCCTGTCTGTGTCAGCATAGTGGTAATTTTAGATACTTACACTTTGGTCTATATTCTATAATATTAATCTGTGGCTCATGAGATCAACATGAGTCCAGACAACTGTTAAAAATTCAATCCAATAATGCCCCCATCATTAGTAGATATTTAAAAGATTGGCAAGCACTAGGGAAGACTCAACTGTTGGGAAGCAGTTTGTGGAATACAAGTCTTAAGAAAAGAAAGAGCTAAGTGGCAAATTTCTCAGTTACCTGACTGTCCCTCTAAGGGTACTCTCAGATTTACCATAGCATGAGTTAAGTCCAAATAGCAAGTAGTGATATAGTGGCTAGAAAAATAAAGCTCTGTAAATGTTCTACGTTCACAGTATCCAAGCACAATTTTCAAAGGATGCTTCTGATTTTAAAGGAAACCAAGAAAACAAACAAGAAGTCAGCCACGTGTGGTAAGAAGGCCTGTAATTCTGATACTACAGAGGCACAGAAAATTGAAAGCCAGAGACAAGTCTTAGCAAAAGCAGTGTGGAGACTCTGTGTCAAAAACAAAATAAAGGAAGGAATGAGCTGGGGAGGGATGGGTGAGCATATTCAAAGGATGACGTTGACTAAGAGTCATTGCATTAATTGCTTTGTCAAATAGCAACTCGATTATACAACTACTTACAGACAATAAAGACAGTAGCTTAAGTGATAAAGTGCTTGCTTAATATATATGAGGCCCTGGATTCAATCTCCAATACCAGCAAGAAATAAAGAGCAACTATTACAGTGGAGTTAAGATTGTCAAAAAAAGATTAAAATTTTGGGAAAATGGAGTCAATGATCAGAATAGAAGGAAACACACAGGTTCCACTAAGAATTTCCTTTGATTGTAATATTTTCAAATGTAAAACACAACAACAAAGACAATCAAAACTAAATCCCAGTGAATATAAAAACAATTTTGGCTCATTAGGAGACAGAAGTAGTAAATTCGGTGTCAGGTCAATAGATAGCCTTCTAAATTGAGCAGAGAGAGGAATTACACATACATAATAGAACAAGCATAAAAGACGGTGAAATATAGTCAGGTATCTTCAGAGACAAAAGAGAAAGAAAAAGAAGCAATGTTTAATGACAGTATATCTGCGTGTGTAAAAGACCTTAAACTCACATGTTCTAGATGATTAGTGAAACTCAAACAGAATAAATGCAAAGAAAACCACTTGGATACATCATAGTCAAATTTCTTAACATCAAAGTTCAAGGAAAAATCTGAAAGTAGCTAAAGAAAATCAATATATTATCTTCAAAAGAGAAACAATAGAGCTGATCCTTGACTTTGAAACATAAGCTATGGACTCCTGAATACAATAAAATGACATTTTGTAAAGCATCGGGGGAGAAAGAGAGAGAAAGAAGAAAAAAAGAAAATTCCAGTTTTATAATCTATCTCTAGTAAAAATGAACTTCAACAGTAAAGGAAAGCTGAAGGGTTTTTTTTTCAGACTGACAAAAGCTAAGATAATTTATTACCAGAAGTTTAACCCCTCATGGAATCACACAGAATAGGAAAGTTTCCATTGTAGGGGAACAAATAAACTATTTCTGTGAAAGCTTTGAATCACATAGAAAAATGAAGGATCACAGAGGAAATTAAGACATATCTAAGTATGAAACAATAGTAACTCTGCACAGCCACAATAACTATCTATTGTTGACATGAGATCATGCGACTGCCAGACTTCGTTGACTGTGAACTCTAAAAACTTTCTTGCATATTCTGGAAGTGATAAACATCCTAAAACAAAGTACATAATAATAACAAAGCAAAAATGTAATAATTTTCATTGAAAACATATTTTCAATTCTAATTTGCAGTCAACTATGGGAGCAGCAGTCAGAGGATGTGCACTGTGGCTCTTTGGTCTCACTATGAGATGGAGGGCAACTCTGACTGTAGATAGTGCCTGTCCTCTACAAACCCCCATGCAAACTGGAGATTCACAACAGTACTTTGAGGTTCCTGGCACCAGTGCCAGCTCGGATGCTGTATCCACTGCATGTTAGGGGTTATCTCATTGGTAGCTGAGGTTCCATTCACAGAAAGAGTTGTAGGATATTCCTGATTTGCAAAGGCACTTGTATTTTCCCACTCAAAGAGAAATTGGCCCCCCAAGTCAGTGAGAATTGCATCTGGAAACTACAGAAGGAGACATAAACTTCCCTCAATTAATTAATTAATTAACTGAATTTTTATTATCCTTAAGTGCCAGTAAAAAGAGTTACCCTTCTCAATCCAAACGCTTGCTTCTGTTTTCTTGATTTCATAGATATGCACTGAATATTTTCACGGCATTCTATTCCTTCCTCTTGACATTTCCATCTTCCCCACCTTCCTTGCATCCATTTCCTGCTATTCATTTTGTAACACTGTAAGTTAATACTAAGGAATTATGACATTTGAATTCTTCCCTATATATACCATATTTGGGATTTGGGCACACTTGCACACAGACCGATTGTTTTTAACTTATTTGCCCATCTATAAATTAGTTCTATCTTTTAGGCATGAAAGAAAAATGCATCCAGTGTCTCTCTTAACATAAATATTTTCAGGTCCATCCATTTCTTTGCAAATAATATAATATTCTTCCTAATGAATTAATAAAATTCCATTGTGTAAATATACCACATTTTCTCCAACCATTCATTCACTGAGAGGCATCTGAGCTTAGAATGTGAACTGACTAATCCAGGAAACTAATACTGCCCTTACGTTGGTATTTATATTAAGACTGAACACACTGCCAGGCCAATGGTAAGGATTAAAAAAAATGCTTGCTTACTGTATCTGACTTTTTTTTTCCATTTTCACACTTCACAATAATTTCAAGAGACATCATCTCTATTTTAAAAACAAAGACAGAGAGACCCTTGGCAAGACACGTAGCTAGTGACCTTGTGCTGAAATCAGCACACATTCTCCACATTGAATATACTATGTATTAATATTTACAGTATACTGTAATTGTTCAAGTGAAGGTGTGAGAGTTCATACTGAATTGAATTGATAATATCCCAAATGTGTTCAGTTCGAAAGAACCAGTGTATATATAAGAAAAAATTATGCAACACCTGAAAAACAACACAGTGTTCCATGTATTTCAGCATTTGTTTTGTTGTTGATGTTGTTGTTGCTGATTGAGGGCCTTGAACTCTGGGCCTGAGTACTGTCCCTGAGCTCTTCAGCTCTAGGCTACAGCTCTAGCTTGTGAGCCACTGTGCCACTTTTGGTTTTCTGGTGGTTAACTGGAGATAAGAACTATGATCCTCAGATCTCAGCTTCCCGAATAGCTAGGATTACAGGAGTGAGGCACCGGCACTAACTCAGCATTTGGTTTTAAAGAGAAATCCTTTGAGCAACCTGCATGTTTCCTTTACCACATCCCACACCTTTTCCATAGATACATCGAATACTTGAAATACATGTTTACCACTTCATTACATTAAAAAGTATAAGCTTGGGCCAGGAGTTTGGCCTAGGGATAGTGTGCTTGCCTAGCATACACGAAGATCCGAGTTTAATTCCTAGGTACCACATACATAGAAAAAAGCCAGAAGTGGTGCTGAGGCTCAAGTGGTAGAGCTCTAGCCTTGAGAAAGTCCAAGGACTGTGCTCAGACCCTGAGCTCAAACTCAGGACTGGCAAAAAAAAAAAAGTATAAGCTAGTGTCCTCCTATGAAATGAATTTTATTTCTCTCTTTTTTTTTTTTTTACAATTTCTGCAAAGTTTTTCAAGGTATATGAATTATGTTTCAAATTGATTTTGAGGAATAGCATGGAAGATGTGATGTGGATGCAGATGTGGATGCAATAGCTAGCCACACTTCATTCATTCTCTGTTTCAAAACACATCTGAATGTCTGCAGTCTATCGGTGGACATTAGTATGTAGATATATTTTTGCTACCACAAACAATACTGCTGCAAATTTTCTCCATTTTCAGGATCACTGATTCAAAAATTCTTTCCAAAATATAAATGCCTGAATGAAAATAATGAGTACTAACACTCATGTGCTTTAAACTTTATAAGGTAATTCTAAATCATGCTCTTAAACTTGGGCAATCATTTCTGTGTCCCCTCATAATAGGTATTTGAGAAGCACCTTTATTAATGTACCATGAACAGATCAATCTCTGTTATCATTTAGTTGTTTGACAGCTATGTAACCATCTTGCTATATGATTATCAAGGTATCAATATAAATATGTATATACATTAAATATGATTTGCATAGTTTTTCCACCAGACCTTTACACCTTGGGCCCCACTGTGGCAAAGCCTCATGGGAAATTATTAGAACATGTGGAGGCATATCCTTAGAGGGTATTTGGGGACCCCAGAACCTCCCTGGCTTCCTGTCTGATAAGTGAATCCATTCTCTCCCTCGATTGTGTTGTCATCTGCTATTGAGTCCTTCAACGATAGGAGCTTGTGTTAACAGCATGCTATTGCACATGTGAGCTACAGAAACTTCATTTCTTTCTTTTATTGTAAAGGTGACAAACAGGGAGGGGCTGTTACAGTTACATAAAATATTGAGTACATTGTTTTTAAACACTATCATCTCTTCATTTTCTCCCACTTACCACTACTCTACTTCCCCCCACTCCAAGTTGTAAGTTATCCAGCCTTGGCTATTTTATACTAGTAGGAAATTGAAAATCAAATGGATCATCAAATATCTATATTTCTCTCTCCTTCTCTCCTCTCTCAATATATGTTATAGGTGTACCTCCTTTCCTATATTTAGGTGTCTTTCTACTTATATAAGGAGAATTATAATTGACTCAACAACTATGCCAAAAACTTCCATTAATGAGATGCAGGAAATACACTCAGGAAAAAATGTAATACTCATGAGAATTAGAATTTACATTTTATATATATATATGATTCAGTCCTATGGGGGGAAAAACAGTTGGCTTCAACTTCTATCTTTATTTGGAGAACGTTTCCAGAAATTAGAAAGATCTGAAGAAGCAAGGAATTTGTCCATTTCTAGGGCTGCTAAATGCCTAAATTTTAGATAAGCTATCTCTATTTTACCTCTTTTACTGAGTTATGAATTAAACTGCCTGAGCTTGAACCTCTCTTTAACAAAATAAGCTTACCTTTCATGCATTTGGTTTTGATGAAGCAACCACACAGTGCAGGAGGACTATTCAGTCTTTATTTAGAGGTGAACTGAAAGCACCAGCATCCCAAAGTTTCTTTATTCAGCTTATTTTTTCACTGTCATTTAAAAAAAATCCTTAAATATAAAAAGCGAATCTTATCTAAAATTCACACATTAAAAGCTTCTAAATGATTTGATGATTCTATACAGAAAAAAAGTATGGAAACTTTTAAGTGAAAAGCAAGGTTTGCTGGAAGCTGTCCCCTTATGACAATAATGAAATGAATATTCAATTCAAACCGAAAGACACCTGTTTGAGTAGCTATATAGATTTTAAAACTTACTTCTGCTTCCATTTCTAGAATCATTGATTTAGCTTGGTGGAATGGGTTATTCAAACCAAACCTTCTCATGGACATGCTCAAACAATTTAGGTTTCCTTTTGTATTAAGTCTGTACCACATACCAGCCTTTCCTCATCATCTTTGTACACACATGCCTGCAGACATTAGACATCTCTATTAAAGATGTTTTGATAGTATCAATCAGCTCAATCCCATTCTTTAACCTTCATATACACAGATCATGGGTTCCATGAACTGTACTTACAGCCAATAGAATAAACCACATTAAAACTATAGATTATGAGTAATCTCTCTCCATCAAGAGTCTTCAAGATATGTGGAGAGCTGTCTGAAAGACTTCTGCCCTTCTTGCACCACTCAGGGATGGTTACTACGCATGGAGCCTGTTCCCAACCTCGTTGGGTTTTTATTAACCACTTCTCAAGTGTGAGCTTAGGTTGGAGTGTATGTGTAATTTGCTGAATAGAAAATTCTCTTTTATTGCATTCTGGAGCACACATCAAATGGATACTCTACTATCATCTTCATTGGGAGCATAGGAACTGTCAACAACAGTTCTAGCATCATATATGTCTACAAGAAATTAGTTGTTAGATCCACAAATTTCTTAATGAACTCCTATATATTTTTGTTTGCTTATTTGTTTGTTTGATATTTAGGCTTGAACTCAGGGCCTAGGTAGTCTCCCTTGGGTTTTTTGCTTCAAGCAGGCACTCTACCATTTAAACCACAGATGCACTTCTGCTATTTTAGTGGTTGGAGATAAGCGTCTTTTCTGCTGTGGCTGTGTTTGAACTGTGGTTCTCAGATGTCAGCCTTCTGAGTAGCTAGAATTACAAGTGTGATCCACTAGTGGCCAGCATTTTTACATTTTAAATGCATCATTTCAAGATCAGTTTTAGCCAGAGTTATCAGTGATACACAGTTCTACCATCTGATTTATTTCCATTGTTAATACTATAAATTTTAGAAAATCAAGTAGAAATCTGAATTTCTATAGCTATGTTTCTAAAAGGGTTCTCCTTGAGGCCTTATATCAGTTCAACCATCGTGATTGCTAAAAACTTAGACTCCTAGATTCGCTGGATTCCAGACTGCTTGAAACAGGTTTTTGGAAATAGGATATAGAAATGTGTATTTTAACCTCTTGGTTAGTTTTGTGCATGACATGGGCAATGCAGTTACCTAGGGTTAAATAATTTCATAAGTATTCTGGTTCTATTCTGAAAGTAAAGTGTGGATGACAATTAAAAGGTTATTAGGATTTGTCAATGAGAAGAATTCCTTGGCTTTTTAAAAACTTTTCTTTTTCCTTGCTTTCTAAGGAGGCAGCAAGGAACAAGAAAAATTAAAACTAGGAAGACTGAGCAAAACTTTTCATAAATGTCCTGTGCTTTGTTTTATAGCAAAGGTTGACTTGCATCTAGTTAAAAAAGCTTTGAATGGCTCTATATTGTCTCTTACTCCTGTTGAATGCTATGATATATATAATTAGTCACAATACCTTTAACAGATGGAAAAATTTACACTTATAGGGAAAATGTGACAAGTCAGTGCAACTACCTAGAGCTATATACAAACTCCTTATGGATATAAATATGTAAGCAAATTATTATTTCTGTATATGTTCAATCCTGTGCTCTGATTTTAAGTAGGGCAGATGTATCCTTAAAATATTTAATTTATATATGAAATATAAATTAAAACATAAAATAGGGAATTTATAAAATTTATAAAAACTCTTATCTTGTTAACTAACAAGAAAAGTCTGATAGAGTTAACTTAACAATACGATAATACTGATGAAATTCATCTTCTAATTGTCCCTTACTGATATTGAGAAACCATGTGGAGAATACATTAATGGTTAGCATATTCTATCTCAGTCTCCTAAGATCATTTTGTAGTGTTCCTTATAAGTCATATTTCTCTGTAAATTTGACTTCTGTAGTTATTCTTTTTAGTTAAAGAATATTAGGCTATCAATATTAAAAAGAAGAAATCATATAGTTTCTGGCTAATAGGACATTTATTCTGTACTAAGTTATTTTTTGTTTTGTTTTTGTTTTGAAAGCTCTATACTATTTGACTTTGCATCTATGTTGTTGGAGTTTAAGTCTCTTTCAATGTCTGTTTGGAGCTATACAGTGGTAACCAGTGGAAGCTGTCGATGTAGTTGTGGTTCACTTCCCAGTAGAAGTGATTACTATCTTTTCATCTGTCTCTCTAGAAAAGCTGCTTTATTTAAAATTATTTCTAGGATCCAGGAGTTTAGCCTAGTGGTAAAGCACTTGCCTAACATGCGTGAACACCTAGGTTCGATTCCTGGGTATCACATACACAGAAAAAAGCAAGAAATGGTTCTGTGGTTCAAGTGGTAAGGCTCTAGCTTTGAGAAAGACCAAGGACAGTGCCCAGGCCCTGAGTTCAAGGCCTAGGACTGGCAAAAATGGATAATTTCTATATGCTTTGATAACAATGACTCTTGAGAAGTGTTACGTACACTCTGAGTGTTAGAACTTTGATGTGGAGAGTTCATACTATGTGAGTCTATACTACAAGTTACTACATTATATAGTCTATACTATATGATAATTCTGTGTTAATAGTCAGATGGGAGTAGAGCTCTCCTTTGGAGGCTGTTCTCCTTGAGGCTGAGGAGAATGAAGATATTGTCAAATGATATATTACTTTCTCTGCTCCTGACAAGTGCAATTCTCTATTGCAATGTGTGTTATGACTACTGCTCCTAGAAACAAAGGAAGAAAAATTATTAAACCATTAAAAATCTTTTGAATATTCATAACAATATGGCTGTGCATGATTATTTAGAGTAGGAAGTCTCTATCAGATGAAAAAGTTGAAACTGTATCATTTTTCTTCCTTTAGCCTTATTCAGCAAGGCTTGAGGCAATATTTACAGTTAATCTTTATTATTGCTAAATTGTTTTTGCTTTGGAATGTCTACAAGCAAAAGTATGCAGACTATGGGGAGCTGTCCACATCAAAATTAGCACTTGAGCAAATAAAGCAATTTACTTGTTGTGTATTAATCACACATTAATGGAGGAAGAAAGTACAATGGGCTTTGTAAGTGCCCAGATTTTTCTTAATCACAAATGTGCTTGAAGAATGCTTTTTAAGAGAGTAAAATCAATTAATAACACCCTTCCTAAATATAATAAAGGAAGAATATGTCTGAAGAATCTGTTATAATTTTGTAGGCTTATAGTATGATGAATTGGCCAAGAGAAGTCACAAATTCAATTCTCCTTACTCTTTTTCTTTCGCTTTTTTTTTTTGCCAGTCTTGGACTTGAGCTCAGGGCTAGAGCATTGTCCTTGGACTTTCTTGAGGCTAGAGCTCTACCATTTGAGCCTCAGCACCACTTTCGGGTTTTTCTACCTATGTAGTACTGAGGAATCAAACCCCAATCTTCGTGCATGCTAGGCAAGCATTCTGCTACTAGGCCAAACTCCCGACCCTCTCCTTACTCTTTTGGAAAAGACCTGCATTAGAGACATGATTAGAAAATAATTAACATAAAGCAGATTTAAATATGTAATTATATTCTAATGTGGACTAAAGCTATGATGACCATGTATGAACAAGATGGTGAAGTGAAAATTTAGTCATACCAATTAAAATATAAATTATTATGGGAATTTTTTACACATACATATTAAGCATTTTTATATATTTTTTCCAGTCCTGGGCTTAAGCCCAGAGCCTGAGCACTGTCCTTGGACTTTCTCAAGGCTAGAGCTCTACCACTTGAGCCTCAGCACCATTTCTGGCTTTTTTTTTCTTCATGTATGGTAGGCAAGCACTCTACCACCAAGTCAAACTTCCGGCCCTGCATTTATATTTTTAAAGCTTATTTTTTTGAAAACTTGAAGATGTCCCCAGCCAGTCTTGTTAATTTATATTTCATTATAAATGTATTTGTACATCTTTTCACTCCTCAAAAGAGTGAATGCCTTAGTTTGACACAAATGATGAGGACTGGCTTAGTTAGTTCCTGGGATAACTCAATTTGGGTCAGTGGACTCTGGTTAGAAAAACAAAATTGCTTGCTATTTGATTACAGTGCAATTACAGCTCATTTCTGTAACTAAAATTACCCTAAAAAATGAAGAGTGTTTCACAGAGGGTAGATCAAAATGGTTCGATTGTACAACGTTTAGGATAGATTGGACAGATTGAGATAGTTGATGAACAGCTGGCAGACAGACAGACAGAGAGACACAGATACATAATAGATAGTGACTGTAAGATATTAGAATCCACAAAAGTTAAAAAAGGTCTAAGAGAAAGAATACACTTGAAGTATTGAAATGAGAGTGCTTAAGTTCAGGAAAAATAAAATACCTGCTTTATATAAACAAAATTGAGCATAACTTTAAATTTTGCAACAATGGCAGATATTATGTAAGTTGAAATATCATGCATTTAGTGCTGATTATATACCAGGCAGTAGAAAGGTTGAAATGGTGACACTCGTGGATTCTGCCTGTAGCTCCATATGGTTCATGAGAAAGTAGGACAGAGATTCATCAGCAACTTGTGTTCTGAACAATTATCACTGATGAGAACTTGTGAGTCAATCATTCTTAAAAAAACTTACATATGTGCTGTGATAGGAACAATGAATAAATACATGTATTCTTTGTCCCGATCGATTTTGTTCTTTGTACAGACAAGGACTTTATGTAGCTTGTATTTTTGTCTCCTATAATTTCTAATTGTGGCTGGAGCTGTGGCCCAGTGGTAGAATACCTGCCTAGCTTCCGACTCTTGCTTTTCACAATTTAAACAGGAAATATCTGTTGAGTAAATGCATCAAAATATTGTCCTTGTATATACCGTATTTCACTGAAGTTTATCTCTTTGGAGGAGCACAAGAAGGATAGCCCAAAATGAAAACATAGAGCCCTGCTCAAGTAAATAACAAATTACCTGGACTGTACTTGTATTAGACATGTGTTTTGGGGTTTGTTAGTGAAGGAGTGAGATGCTGACACATGCTGTATTCTGGAAAGCCACAGCATTTTAGTTGACATATTAACATGGAAGACAAAGTTATAGGTCACCAGGTTGAAGGAATTTTTTTTCAGGATAAATAAGTAGGTGTGTCTGTGGTTGATGTACAACAAAGTATGTTCTCAGTGCAAAGATGCAGACTTGATTTTCACTGATCTTATGGGAATCTTGTTTCCTCTTCTTAAAGCAGTTGATGGAGACATCACCATTCCAAGCATTTAAAAGCTGAGACTTGATAGTCATTGCAGAGAGGTAATTCAATGATCAGCCCTGGAAAGCAAGGAACTTGGTTATTCAAAAATCTGAAAACCCTACAATGGAAAACAAACAGATTTAAAAAAAATCTCAACAGCATTCATTTTCCAAGGAGTGGTGGGTGCCTGGAGTATTCTTGATAGAAAAAAAAATTAACCTGTACTGGGCTCAGGAAATAAGAATACATAGCTCAAATCCCTCCTTTGCTTTCCTTAAAAACTAAAACTAGACCACTCTTTCCCCAGCATTCCAGTTTTCACTCTTGCTTCCAATTTCTCAAACTTGGAACTATTTAATTTCACATTTAATTGAGAGCCTGAATAATCCATCACTCCAACTGCTTTCCTACTTTTCACTCCCTTTGCTCTTTTTTTTTTCCTCTCATTACTCCTTACTCCAAATCCCAAACAAAGACACATACTGTCATTTATCTGGTTCAGCTGAACTGTACTCACCTGTACATAGCTCATCTAGAATAAGAATGTAATTCCCATGACACTCATGAAAGCCAGCATCAACATGTTAATCACTCATTGCATGAGGCATCTGTGAAATTCTTCTAATATAGAGAGCACAGTTTTGCCTTTTCTTTCCTTGAAAGATATACATGAGCTAATCAGAGTAAGAATGCTCAGAAATTATGGGGTTAGGATCTAAATAAACTATTTTGTCTTGAAAAATTGAGACATAATGGCATTGAATCATTATAATGCATATTTCCATTCACAGTCCAAATTAATCAGGAAACTAGAGTTGATCAGTCATTATGAGAATTTTCAGAGATAAAGCTAAAATTGGATTCTTTGAATCAGAAAATTTCTGAGGCCATGATGTTTCTAAATTCCTATATTATTCCAATTCTAAAAAAAATAAACACTATTTCTGTACTAAATTCAACTCTAATAACATGTTAACAAAATAGAAAGAGCAAAGGTCGCTAGAAGACGTACAGCTGCTCAATGAATTTCCTTCATGCTAAATAATTACTTTTCAAGATTTCCAAATAACCTTAGGCTAATCATTAGAAATGTTTTAAATAGGGAGATGGCAGCGGTTCAGTGTGAGTCTTTCTGAGCTCTCACCAAAAGACCAGTCCTAGCATCATAGGGGAAAGTTCGTAACCAAAGATCCATCCTAAGTAAGCTTTCAGACCACAGAGATCTCAGTCAGAGAGGAGAAAGGCAGAAAACTGGCACAGGAAGACAGTGTGGAGTGGTGCTAGCTGCTCAGAGCCGCTGTGGAGACAAAGCCTCCCTCCTGAGCCTGAGCAGACAGTGCTTCTTGGCAGCTCAGATCTGATGGCTCCAGACAGAGCCAGACAGAGCCGTCACCCGGCTATAGCTCGGACTTGCTAGGTACACGGAACCAGAAAATCCAGCAATTTGTGAGTACCTCCGTGGATGTTTCCACTTGGGCTCACCCAACGGCATTGGGGAGGATTCCCCTCACTCACCAGCCGAGAGCAGCGCCATCTTGTCTGCTGGCAAAGACCCTGCCTAAAGAACTGGAGCCTGAGAAGTGGTGCTGGCAGAGCCATCATTCAAAAGGGCAAAGGTTTTCCCAGAGGTGGCTTACCCGGACTCCCCCCTACACTCCGAGCTACTGGAAGTTCCTCCCCCTGGGCGGGCCGCACTTCTGGTAAACAAAGCTGCTGGCACCTCTACCAGATTTTTATTTTTCTGCCCAATCAAGCAAACTGATCAGAAAACCTCCAAAGAGAAATGGCAGGAGAAAAATACTTTCTAAAATATTTGGATCCTGAATTTAGTGGAGACATAAGTTTCCTACCCTGTCCCCCCCACAAAAAAATTAAGGAATAATCCCCCCTTTTTTACTACCTTTTTTCATTTGCATTTTTATATGTCTTTATTTTCTTTTTGCCATTTTCCCTCCACCCCCCCTTTTTTAATATTGTAATTCTTCTTTCCATTTTTTTCCCTCTGCTTTCTTTCAGTCATTATGGTCAGTCCTAGAAACATAGTGGCAGCACTGGGTACAGACTGGATACAAATTATATTTTTATTGATACAGTCACCTGCTTTTTAATCTGTTGGTTCCTAACCCTAGTATTTCCTGTTTAAGAACTCACAATTGTGTGGGTTCTCCCCCCACTTTTTTCTTGTTTTTCTTGTTTTGTTTTTTATTTATTTGTTTGTATTTTTAAAAAATATATATTTGTTCTCTCCTATATACACCTTTCTCTTTTCTTTATATATTCTTCTTACTCTTATACGTTTTGTCTTGTTTTTTCTATATTTTGTACTCAACTATTTTACCTTTCTATCACCTTAGGTCAATTATCCTTACGCTATCCCTTTCCTTCATTACTATATTAATCATACACTCATACATTACTCTTGTCTTACCTCCACTCTTGTCTTACACACTATTCTTCTATCTCTGGTCCTCTCTTCATCCTTCAACTTTTATAATACATGGATCTACAGTGATGGTTGTTGAGCAATAATGTATATCTAGGTTTTCAATTATACTGTATGTCCAGAGTGACTTAAATACCACAGAGATTGGATTGTGAGGGGTTTTTTTTGGTCATAAAACAGTGATCGGTGGTGGTACTAGATTTGTTTGTAAGTGCACAAAAAGAGAGAGAGAGTGATAATACCAATCTAAAAACTTGAATTTCTATTGTCTGGCCAGCTAAAGATCTCTAGGTTGATTATATCTTAAAAACTGTAATTTCGTGCCGTATTGATCTTGCTCCCATTTTCAAATGGGCAGAACAAGAAACTCAAGAAAAATGGCAAATCAAGGAATAACATCTCCCACCCAATATAAATAAGCAATGGAGCAGTCAATGGCAAAACTAGAGGAGAGTCCTCTAAATGCTACACAAATGTAATTGATAAACATGCTTAATGAAAAGTTTGAAATCATACAGAAAGAAATACGTGAGGAAGCCATATCTAAATGAGATAAAAACCATAAAGAAGGTGATACGTGAATGAGAGGAAGTCATAAAGTAGGCCATAATAAAGGATTTACATGAACATGAGGAAGCTAGACAAAAAAAATGGACCAATTCTTAGAATCCACAAACAAAAAGGTGACTGAACTCCAACAAATGCCCAATGAGATTAAAGCTGCTAAGCTAACCACTCAAATGGAAATCAAGGAGTTAAAAAAGTCCATATTCGATCTAAAACAAGAAATTCAAGGCAGAAAATGAGCAATTAGAAAGAGAGAGAGATGAAAAATAAAGTAGAAAGTATTGATAGGCAAGTTAGACAATGCAGAAGAGTGAATCTCCGGGGTTGAAGATAATCTAGTCATTATAAAGAGCAGAAATGAATCAAACCAAATATAGGAAATATGAGAGAACGCTTCAACAGGTCCAAGATACAATTAGGATAATTCCATTAGGTATATTTCCAGTACAATGAATCTTCTCCTCCACACCCTCCTCAACCTCCAGGTTCTCCCTACCCATGAGCATGGGATGACTTTCCATTTCCTGGTGTCCTCTTTAATTTCTATCATTAGGCTTTTATAGTTTTTATTAAATCAGCCTTAAATTAGGCTTCCTAAATGTATCCTGGCGTTCCTGAAGAGATCTTTCATATTCCTAGGACTTGTTTTCAATCATTTTCTGGTCTTTCTCTATAAATTCTAGACTCTCTTCAACTTCATTTGGTATTGAGGAGGGCCCGAAGAAAGAGGTCAATGGTATTGGAAATATATTTCAGGGAATCATTACAAAGAACTTCCCAAATATCCAGAAGGGCAGGTACATCCAGAAACAAGAACTTTCAGAACCCCAAACGGACCTGACCAGAAAAGGACATCGCACAACCAAATTATAATCCATACAGGATTAACAGAGACCAAAGAAAGGGTCCTAAAAGCAGCCAGGGAGATGACCTACAAAGGAAAACCAATCAGAATAACCACAGATTTCTCAGCAGAGACCATGCAAGCAAGAAGACATTGGAAGGATATATGTCATGTCCTAAAGACACTAACCAAGAATACTGTACCCAGCTAAGCTCTCATTCATAACTGAGGGAACAATAAAAACTTTCCATTCCAAGGAAAAGTTTCAACATTACGTAGCAACCAAACTAATATCACAGAAAATTCTCAAAGATGTTCTACACATTGAAAACCAACACAAACATGATACTGACAAAGAAATGGCACCTAAAAATCACACCAGCTAAATACCACAAGAACTGTCAAGCCACAGGCCCTAATGAAAGCTTTTAAAAATGGCAGGCACTAGCAAATATTTTTCCTTCCTAACCCTCAACATCAATAGACTTAACTCTCCAACTAAACGGCATAGACTGTCTAGTTGGATTAAAAAGCAAGGTCCATCGTTCTGCTGTCTTCAAGAGACACCTCTTGCCCCCCAAAAAACAAATATCTTCTGAAAGTGAGAGGTTGAAATAAAGTTTATCAAACTAATGGCCCCCATAAACAGGCTGGAGTTGCCATCCTCATATCAGATAAAATATACTTCAAACTAAAATTAGTGAGAAGAGACAAAGAAGGTTATAAAATACTAATAAAGGGATCTCTCCTCCAGGAGGACATAACCATCCTAAATATCTGCACACCTAATCCTGGAGCACCAAACTTCATCAACCAAACTTTACTTTCACTAACACCACACATAGATCATAACGCAGTGACTGTTGGTGACTTTAATACACCAATCTCACCTATGGACAGATCAACCAGGCAATAACTCAACAGAGAAACCTCAGAATTGAACAACTGTGTAGACCAACTAGATCTAACAGACATCTGCAGATTATTTCACCCAGCAATATCACAATATACGTTTTTTCCAGCAGCACATGGAACATTTTCTAAAATAGACCACATTTTAGGGCATAAAACAAACCTGTGCAGACTCAGAAACGCTAAAAATTGTTCCCTGCATTCTCTCAGACCACACATGCATCAAAATGTAACTGAACACCAATCTCCACCAACGAAAACCTTCACTCATGGACATTGAAAAACACATTGCTGAATCACCAATGGGTCATCGAGGAGATCAGAACAGAAATTCAACAGTTTATAAAATTTAACAAAAAGCACACAAAATACCAGCTCCTTTGGGACACAGAAAAGGCAGTATTCAGAGGAAAATTTATAGCTCTGAGTGCTTACATTAATAAATTGGAAATAATTGCAAACCAACAATTTAATGTCACACCTTAAGCTATTGAGAAAAAAAACAACAAACCAAACCTAATCCTAATAGATGGAAGCAAATTATTAAATTCAAAGCAGAATTAAATGAACTGGAGTTCAATAAACTATAGAAAGACAAAAGAAGCAGTTTGTACATAGTAGGACGCTAAATGAAAGGATCGCTAGGATTTAGAAACATAAGCCATATAATGAATGATTGTTGTTCTTAAGGTACTATGTTATCTCTCATCTCTTTTGCTGTCCCTTGGTTATCTCATATTGTTACAGGATCTCACTTTGTTACCTGATATATCGGATATATTTGTATTTGGTTTTTGAAATCAGATAGGGAATGGGGGAAAACAAGATGAGGGGTGGGGCTGGGGGGAGGGAAATGGGGACCAAGACATGTGAAAGGGTATCAATATATGGGAATTAATGCACCATCTACCTGGCAAATATCATGTAACCCTTCTATTAATTACAATAAAAATATATGAAAAAAAATTAACAAAATTGACAGACCCTTAGCAAATCTTACCAAAAAAACCCACACCCAATTAATAAAAATCACAGATGAGAATGGTAATATCAAGACAGAAATTATCAAAATCCAGAGCATCATAAGGGAATACTTTTCAAAACTTTATGCCAACAAATTTGAGAATCTAGAAGAAATTGATGAATTTCTAGCCAATATTAACATACCCACATTGAACCAAGAAGACCTAATCCAACTAAACAGACCTACTTCAAGCACTGAAATAGAAGTGGGAATAAAAGACTTTCATCCAAGAAAAGCCCAGGGCCTGATGTATTCACAGCCAAATTCTATAAGGTCTTCAAAGCAATACTTCTCAAGCTCTTCAATGAAATTGAAAATGAAGGCTCTTTGCCAAACTCAATCTATGAAGCCACTATAAACCTCATCCCCAAAACAGAGATTCATCAAAGAAAGAGAATTATAGACCCATTTCTTTGATGAATATTGGTGCAAAAGTTCTCAACAAAATCCTGGCCAACCGTCTTTAGCAATTCATCAAAAAATTATACACTATGATCAAACAGGATTCATCACAGGGATGCAAAGCTGGTTCAACATACACAAGACAAAGAATATAATTCAACACATCAATAGGAGTAAGGGCAAGAATCACATGATTGTCTCAATAGATGCAGAAAAGGCATTTGACATAATGCATCACCCCTTTATGTTAAAATCTCTGGACAAACTAGAAATCCATGGAACATTCCTGCATATAATAAAGGCTGTCTATGATAAACCCACAGCTAGCATTATACTTAATGGCGAAAGCTAGATCCATTTCCTCTAAAATCAGGAACAATACAAGGATACCCACTCTCTCCACTCCTCTTGAACATAGTAGTAGAATTCCTAGCCAGAGCAATAAGGCCAAAAGCAAGCATAAAGGGGATCCAAATAGGGAAAGAGGAAGTAAAAATTTCCCTCTTCTCAAATGACATGATGCTGTATTTAAAGAACCCTATAGACTCCCCTCACAAGGTGCTTGAGCTGATTCAAAACTTTGATACAAAATTAACCCTCAAAAAACAACAGCCTTCCAATATGCCAAAAATAAGCAGAATGAGGCAACAATCGGGAAAGCAACTCCTTTTGCAATAGCCTCAAAGGAAATAAAGTGCATAGGAATTAACTAAGAATGTAAAAAAAAACTTTTTGATGAAAATTTTGAAATTCTGAAAAAGAAAATTAAAGCAGAACTGAGGTGATGGAAGAACCTCCCATGCTCCTGGACTGAAGAATCATCATCATGAAAAATGGCAGTCTCGCCAAGGGCTATGTACAAATTCAATGCAATATCCATCAATATTCCAATGTCATTCTTTAAAGAAATAGAAAAGGCACAGACCTACGGCCACCTAATCTTTGATAAGGGAACCAAAAAATAGAATGGAAGAAAGACAATCTCTTCCACAAGTGGTGCTGGCAGAACTGGTTAAGCACCAGCAGAAAACTAAAGTTGGATCCATCTTTGTCACCCTACACCATGGTTAATGCCAAATGGATCAAAGACTTAGAGATAACAGCAGATACACTGAAAACTTTACAAGAAAGACTATGAGATACACTAGGTCTCCTTGGCACAGGTCAAAACTTTCTTAATAAGGACCCAGAAACACAGCAAATCAGAGAACCGGATAAGTGGGACTGCATTAAACTATTTAGCTTCTGTATGGCAAAGGTCATAGTTAGCAAGTTAAAAGGAAGAACACAGAATGGGAGAAGTTCTTCAGTAACCATACAACAGACAAAGTCCTCATATCTAAAATATACCAACAGCTCAAAAAATTAAACTGATCTCCAAAGAAACAACCATCCTATTAAAACATGGGCCAAAGGCGTAAAGAGAGTCTTCTCTGAAGAAGAAACAAAAATGGCCCATAGACACATGAAGAAATTCTCGGTCTCTCTGATCATAAAAGAAATGCAAATCAAAACAATTCTAAGATTCTACCTCACTCCAGTTAGAATGGCCATGATCAAGAAATCTATTAACAACAGATGCTGGAGGGGAAGTGGCCAGGAGGGATCACTACTACACTGTTGGGAGTGCAAACTCATTCAGCCACTTGGAATGCAGTATAGCAGTTCCTCAAAAGACTAAACATAGAGCTCCCCTATTACCCAGCATTTCCACTACTTGGCAATTACCCAGTTGTCCAGAAACAAGGACATACTAAATCCACTAACACAACGATGTTCATTGCAGCACTATTTACCATAGCAAAGATATGGAACCAACCCAGATGCTCCTCAGTTGATGAGTGGATCAACAAGATGTGGTGTTTATATACAATAGAATTCTATGCTGCGATCAGAAGGAATGACATCATCCTATTTGTAAGGAAATGGAAAGACTTAGGAAAAATCATATTAAGTGAAGTAAGCCAGACTCAAAGGAACATAAGCTCAATGGCTTCCCTCATTTGTCATAATCAGTAGAAACCTTAGGCTCTCTTAGCAGATATTTACAATAGAGCAAAACCTAGATACATAAGGCCATACAGTATGATGCTAAATGACAGGACCTCCAGGATATAGAAACAAAAGCCATGTAATGAGTTGTCCTTATGTACTATGTTGTGTCTCATCTCTTTTGCAGTCCCTTGTTTATCTCATATTGTTACTGTATTTTACCTTCTTATCTGATATATTGTATGTATGCTTATTTGGTTATTTGAAATAGGACAGTATCTGAAACTTCCAATCCCATGTGGCCCCTGTGGGTGAGCAGCTGCTCCCACCAAGACCACAGGAACCTCACAGCAGCTGCCACTACACACTTCTTCTGTACTGCCGCTGCAGTCCAGGCAGCTGCAACCCACTAGATTGGCATCAAAAAGAATAAGCATGACCAGAAAAAAATAAGAATAAGAGGTACATTCCTTAAAATAATTAAAGCCATATATGACAAACCTACAACCAGTATTATACTAAATGTAGAAAGACTGGAACCATTTACCTTAAAATCAGGAACTAGACAGGGATGCCCACTCTCTCCACTTCTCTTCATTACAGTGCTGGAACCCTTAGCCAGAGCAATAAGGCAAGAGAAGGACATCAAAGTGATCTACATAGGGAAAGAAGAAATTAAACTATTCCTATTTGCAGATGACAAGATCCTCTACTCGAGTGACCCAATAAGCTCTACTCCCAAATTCCTGGAATTAATAAATCACTTTAGAAAAGTGTCAGGATGCAAAATCAACCTTCAGAAGTCAGTAGCCTTCTTGTACACCAACAATACACAAACAGAAGGCCAAATCAAGAAAATGATCCCAGATGCTGGTGGGGTTGTGGGGAAAAAAGGAGCCCTATTGCAATCCTGGTGGGATTATAAGACAGTTCAGCCACTCTGGAAAGCAGTGTGGAGGTTTCTTAAAGAACTGGAAATTGACCTTCCCTATAATCCCACTGAATATCAAAACCCAAGTTATGATAAGGACACCTGCTCAGCTATGTTTTTCTCTGCACTATTCACAATAGCCAGGAGATGGAAACATTCCAGATGCCCTACTGCAGAGGAAAGGATACAAAAAATGTGATATATATATATGTACATATATATATACACATACAATGGAATTCTACATAGCCAATAGACAAGATAAAATAATGGCATTTGCAGGGAAGTGGATGAATGTAGAGCTAATAATGTTGAGTGAGGCGTCAAGACCAAAGGAACAAAAGGCACATGGTATCCTTAATATGTGACTATTAGATCCAAGCAGTACAAGAGCAAGGACTCAATATTCATGTACCCAGTACTATGGACATGGTATTAGAAATATAAACACAACTACATAGACATAAAAACTGATGATTCTGTGGACATAATGTTTTATTACATAAATTAATATGTATCTATGACATACAAACCCTCAGCCAAATTTTAATTTTGCTCAAAAATCTAAGTGCCAGTGATTGTATATAGAGATCCCCTTCTTGAATACTTGTTTGTTAAATATGTCACTTGAAATATGATGTAAAAATCAATGTTAATATATTTTTAAAAAGAAGAATAAGCAAGAATATGATAAACCAATCAAAGAATAATGGAGTAAATCATGGAATCCACAAATGAAAGCTGAATGAATTCGAACAAAAGTCCAAAGAGATCACGCAAATGTTAACTTGAGGTAAAGAAGTCTATATAAGATCTAAAATAAGAGTTTCAATTCTTCAAAAATGACCAACCAGAAGGAAGGGAGATGAAAAACGAAGTGGAAAGTATTGATAGCAGGTTAGACGATGTAGAAGAAAGAATTCTTGAAGTTGAAGAGTCTAGAATTTATAGAGAAAGACCAGAAAAGGATTGAAAACAAGTCCTAGAAATATGAAAGATCTCTTCAGAAGCTCCAGGATACAATTAGGAAGCTCAATTTAAGGCTAATTTAATGAAAACTATAAAAGCCTAATGACAGAAATTAAAGAGGACATCAGGAAATGGAAAGACATCCCATGCTCATGGGTAGGGAGAACCTGGAGGTTGAGTAGGGCCTGGAGAAGGAGATTCATTGAACTGGAAATATACTGAAGGGAATTATCTCAGAGAACTTCCCAAATATCCAAAAGGACAGGCCCATCAGATACAAGAAGCTTTTGAAACCCCAAACAGACCAGACCAGAAAAGGGCACTACCACATTATAATACGTACAGGATCAATAGAGACCAAGGAAAGGATCCTTGTAGTGGCCAAGGAGAAGAGAATAATCACCTACAAGGTAAAATAAAATAGAATAATCAGCAAAAAAAAAACCCTTGGAATGATGTATGCCATGCTCTAAAGGCAAATAACTACCAACTAAGAATACTGTATCCAGCTAAGCACTCATTCCTAGCACTGGGAAAAATAAAAGCCTGCCAGAGCAAGGAAAAATTAAAACAGCATATATTAACCAAATGAGCATTATAGAAAATTCTCAAAGATATCCTACACATTGAAAATTATCACAAACATGATATCACCAGAGAAATGGTACCTAATACTAGGTAGCTACAGAAAAACCTGACAAGTAATAGGCCTTAACAAAACAGAAAAATGGCAGAAACTAAGAAATATTTTTCAGTCCTAATCCTCAACAACAATGGACTTAACTCTCCAATTAAACAATATAGCCTGATTAGTTAGATCAAGAAGCAAGACCCATTTTTCTGCTGTCTTCAAGATCTTGCCCCAAAAAACAAAGTTACTGAGAGTAAGATGCTAGGTCTCTGTTAGCAGAGGATTACAATAGCTCAAAACCTATCCACATAAGATCATATAGAATGAGACTAAATGAAATAAATTCTAGGATTTGGAAACAAGAGATTTATCTTGCGTGATTATTGTTCTTAATGTACTATGTTATTTCTCTTCTCTCTTTTTTTGCCCTTATGGTTAATCTCATTTTGTTACTATATCTGACTTTATTACCTGGTATATTGCATTTATGTTTATTTGTTTATTAGAAATATGAAAGGGATCAGGGAAAACAAGATGAATGTGGATTTTGGGGAGGGAAAAGAGGAAAAAACCTGAGAAGGGATTTCAAAGTTGGGAAATAATGTATCCATTACCTGACAAATGTAACTGTAACCCTTATTCCAACAATAAAATACAATTTTAAAAAGTCTATTTAAGGGCCGGGAGTTTGGCCTAGTGGTTAAAGTGCTTGCCTAGCTTGCATGAGGACCCAGGTTCGATTCCTTGGTACCACATACATAGAAAAAAGCCAGAAGTGGTGCTGAGGCTCAAATGGTAGAGCTCTAGCCTTGAGAAAATCCAAGGACAGTGCTCAGGCCCTGAACTCAAGCCCAGGACTGGCAAAAAAAAAAAAAAACACAAAATAAAGGAAAAAAAATAAAATAAAAAGTCTATTTAAAATGTATACCAACCTTTAATTTGAGAGCAAACAGAAGTTCAGGCTTCTGAAGCTAAATATAAAATGATTAATGAACACCCACTGTACTTACAAAATATTAATAAAACTATTTTTCACAAAATTAATCATTGTAGTTATAGGTGCTTGCATAGCATCATGTAAGGTAGAAACAATGTGAATGATATTGTCCTAGCCAATCTCCAAAGGAAAATAACTGGTAACTTTATTTTATATACTAAAAGCATTTTCAAAGAGAAACTTTGTAGTATATGATTATATATGATTAATTAAAATTTTCCTGGATAACCTATCTTACTTCTCTCCTTTCTATATTGTCTCTCCCTCTTTACTCTCCCTTATCCTCTTACACACCTGCACACACACACACACACACACACACACACACACACACACACACACAATCAAAACAGGAATGACTGACAACATTGTGAGGCAGACTAACTCTAAAGCAAAGAGCTAAATAGAACTCACTTTTATCTACCCATATTAACATGTTTCACAGCTTCTGTTTTCTCAACCTCCTAATGACTTTTTAGATTTTCACAAATGTGGAAACCAGGTTATGTTAATTGGCTTTCCATTTCAGTGAAGGATGTCAATGATAGAACCAGAAATAAATACAGGACCTCTTCTTTTCTCATTCTGTCTCACATCATGGGAAAGAGTTCTCCACCTATAAATACATTTAATGGAACTATTAATTAGGAAAGTTTTTAAAAAATCTACCTGGTTTCAGTTTAGGATAGACATTTCCAAAGCTAAGCATGTTTGGAAGAAAAATTTTGGAGATTTTTCAATTTTCTGAGAATTAAGAACTAGTTTCCCATTACAAAAACTTAAAAATAGTAAGATAGTAAATTTTGCATATAGTTTCCTTCATTTTTGTATATAAATGTGACTTGCCTTGATTTAAAGCAAGGAACTCAAAAACTATTGTATCTAAGAGATAACTTATTCTTATAGAGACTCTATATGCAAAAGACATGCAATGTGTAATGGAAAGAGAAAAGCAGACAAAGTGCAATGAAAACAAGATTGAGAAAATCTGTCTCAATAAACTACATCGTGAATTTATCTATCAATAAGTTTATCAGTAGAATAAACCCAAACACAAGATCCATAATGAAGAAAATAATGTGACCTTAAACTACTAAATGTAACAATGAGGCAATTAAGTTTTCAGTTAGAGTGGATGAGAAACACAGAACTTTTATCATTGTCTGTGTATGGTTTTTAAGTTTATTTATTTCTGACAGTAAAGAGGTTTTCATCTCATGGCCTGGTGCTTACCCTACATTTATTTCCTGTTACATTTAAAGATGATGGTTGATTTTAATGTAGTGGATAGATGAGAGGAAAAAAGACATTTGAAAATTGTTTTCAAAGTTAAAGACATTTCACTGAAAAAGAAGACTCACAAAGGCATTATAATAAAGTTATATCTACCCCGTGGCAGTAAAAGTGGTTATCTGATGAATAAACAGATGTCATGATGGTATCATGGTACACTTTTTAATTCCAAACACAAAAGATACTCTTAGCATGGGGGTGCAAAAACAGAATGTAGCTGAGCCATTTCTTGAAGTGAACAAGGCTTATAAGCTCTGTGGTGGAATAGGTTCAAGCATCCCACAAATCATCAGATTGGTTGGAATTTAAGGTCTCTGTGAGCACCAAGAGTCCATTATTCTTTTTGACATGATGTGTAGTGAAACAATGATATCTGTGGGGGAGTCAGGTCTCAGAAAAGGAGAAACCAGGATGGAGTGTATGGGGTAACTGGAACTTAATTGGAAGGCAAACGTTTTATAGATGAAGGGAACAGTGATGCAATTCAAATGGATTAGCAAGAGAGAAATAGGAAATTTTAGTATATGGTAAACTATCCTGCAATGAACATCACCAATATAAATCAATGTCTTGCCCTGCTAACCCCTGATGTAAACTTGTAAATTAATGAAAGATATTCAGTTTACTCATGTCTTCAAAAAGGAAACCCAAAATTGAAACTGAATATGACAAGCATGTCTGTGCAGACTTTTATTTCTTCTTTCTCTTGTTATACTAACACCCTATCCATTTTTCTAACCACTCTACTCAATTTGATTCTCCAAAATTCAATGAAAGCTTTGTTGTAAATTGCTGTTAGTGAATATTTCCCCAATCATTTCCATTGGATTCAAACCTTTGCTTTTCCTTTAATCTCTTCATCCTGCACCCATTATTCATACTGTCTTCCTAAAATTGTCCTGTTATTGTGAGTTATTATTATTTCTTTCATAATATTATAGATCAGAGGGTGGCAAAGAAAGATAAGCTAATCTTTTCTGGGATTTGATAAAATCAGAGTTAATTATTTTAACTTACAGTAGTACTATAGGAGGATGTAAGCAAAAACAAAAACAAAACACAAATAAATATTCAACTTCACTGGGGGAGTGAACTTGGGCCATGGTGAGTAGGCAGTGGTGGGTTAAACAAGAGTGAGTTTTACCTTAATTTTACAATAAGATATATCCAAAAGTGTAAGTGGGGAAGATGATGACTTTCTGCATCTGCAGATAGCTGCCCGTCTCTCATTTCTGCTTCTGCATTAAAAATGCATCTGGAATAGGGCCGGGACTTTGGCCTAGTGGTTGAGAGCTTGCCTAGCATGCATGAAGCCCTGGGTTCAATTCCTCGGTACCACAAACATAGAAAAGCCAGAAGTGGTGCTGTGGCTCAAAGGCATAGCATTAGCCTTGAGGAAAAAGCCCAAAGACAGTGCTCAGGCCCTGAGTTTAAGGCCCAGGACTGGAAAAAAAATGCATCTGGAGTGTAGGGGAAAGGAATTAGGGAGGAAGATGACCTGTGCAACCTCAGGGGTTGCTGTGGATGCCCCAATTCCAGCATCCAGATCTTGCTTCTGAGTGCAGAGACCTCACCACAAGTGCCTGGGCAAACATGCGAAGCTTTGTTCAAGTTTTATCACTTTCAATGAATTTCAAAATGAAAAATAATGCCATTTCAAGGCGCTAAAGGGAGAGATTTAGTGTTTTTGTATCCAAAGGACAATCCTGTCAAAGCTAAACAGAAAGTTAATGAAAGAGGTACTTAATGTCACACTAGCATCTTAAATTCATGGAGAAAACAGTGGTGTAGATATCCAGGCAAGATGAAAATGCCCACTTATTTTTTTTGTAATGTATGATCTTGCATTTTTAGATTAATGTAAAATTGGGCATCTTTCTGGATGACAATGTGCTGTTTGAACATGTAGATAATTTCTAATGGAGACAATGTCTTGCCATCTTACCAAGATGGGGAAAGAATGGAGCCTCTCAAATTCTCCCTCCCATGTCATGCAAGGAGGTTAGGGAACAGAATGGCTTTGTTATTGCTTTGCTCCTATATAGGTCAAAGGTTAAGAGTTTTTCTCTGATGACAATCATTCTAAACTTTCATTGGTGTCCTTTCCTAGTTTACTAACTTGTCCACCTTTCTTTTTAACTAAACAGTTATTCTTGGTTCATAGGCACACAAATGTCAGGCAAGTCTGAAATTCACCATCTTCCAGTATAGAAAGATACTCAAAAGTAGGTATGTATGTTCAGGCGATGACCTTGAGTTTAAATTTTTTTCTATTCACTCATCATCTTTACTGCTTTCTTACATTGCCATGAAATATTGTGTAATTTAGAAGGAAATATAGGATAAACTGAAAAAATACACACACAAAGAAAATAATACTGACATGTCTACTTCCCATTGCAATACTTTCACCTTAATTTAAGACTAGTAAAAATAATAGCAATTTAAATTTTGCTATTAAGTTACAGCCAGTCATGGGGCTTGAACTCTGGGCCTGGATGCTGTCCCTGAGCTTCTTTTTGCTAAAGGTTAACATTGTATCACTCAAGCCACAGTGCCAATTCTGGATTTTTGACTAATTTATTAGAGCTGAGTCTCAGACTTTCCTGCCAGAGGTGGCTTTGAACCTCGATCTTCAGAGCTCAGAATACATAGTAGTTAGGATTTAAGACATGAGCCAGCAGCACCTTGCCAGAAATTCTTTGTACTTACAGAAAACTAGGATCATAATTCTATAATAATGGCCAGGGAGTTTGGCCTAGTGGTAGTGTGCCTGCCTAGCATTCATGAATTCCTGGGTTCGATTCCTCCATACCACATACATAGAAAAAGCCAGAAGTGGTGCTGCTGCTCAAGTGGTAGAGCTCTAGCCTTGAGAAGGCCCCAAGGACAGTGTTCAGGCCCTGAGTGTTTTTCATATATTTTTATTGTAATTAATAGAAGGGTTACATTATATTCAGTAGATAGAAGGTGCATACTTCACAAACATTGATACCCTTTTTCATGTCATGGTCCCCATTTCCCTCCCCCCTCCTCCTGCTCATCTTGTTTTCCCCTCTTCCCTCTCCTATTTCAAATAACCAATTAAGCATATATAAAATATATCAGATAACAAGGTGAAATATTGTAACAATATGAGTTAACCAAGGGACAGCAAAAGAGATGAGAGATAACATAGTACATTAAGGACAACCATCACTCATGATATGGCTTTTGTTTCTGTATCCTGGAGGTCCTTACATTTAGCGTCATACTATATAGTCCCTGAGTTTAAACCCTAGGACTGGCAAAAAAAAGGAATTTTATAATAATGACAGAATCATTCATGCTATAATAATGTATTTATCTCTTACATTATCTTTCTCAAATCAGCTAAATATCACAGTCTTTTGATATTTTGAAATTTTCTCAATAAAATGAAATCTCCACTTTCTAGATATATAATCCACAAATGGTATTTCTCTCTCTTTCCTTTTGTCTCTTTCCCATCTTATTTCTTTCCACTTTACACTTCCTTTTCTCTTTTCCTCCAGTATTCCTCCCAATATTTACCACGTTTATACTAAGCATTATGCTGTACTTTGTGGAACTAGAGTGTCATAACCTCTATTTGGGAAGATAAACAAGTGTGCTTGTAACTGTTGTGTGCTTTGAGGACCCTTGAGACAGGAGGCTGAATCACAGAGGCATAGAACATTTCTAGGAAATAAGGAGAATAGAAGCTTCCTGCTTCTGTCTTACAAATACAGGCAAAAATATCAACACCACACCAACACCACACCATGTAATTTCTTTCATGATTAGACCTTTAAGTTACCAGTTTTCACAATAAGTTCTCTTTAAGGAAGCAGAGCAATAACTGGTCCACATGAAGTAATTGTTTTTGCTGTAATCATGATTGACAGGTTATATTATTTTCTGTTTACTTTGAAAAAACATTAGAAGTACCCATGTAAGTCATCAAAAGGTGGAGGCCATCATGATGAAGACCACAGTGGCAGAATCACATTGGCTTTGCAGTCTAGAACTCCTACATCAGACTGAAAGGAAGATGAATAGCTTTTAGCTGAGAAGAGACTTGTTGGGGTCTAAATGACTTTAGTATTAACACTTGGACCAAATCTCATTGAAAGAGACATAAAAATAAAGCTTTCATAGACAGCTTTAAACCATATTTGTTGAAGCTGACTGACTCCAATGGAAGGCAGAAGAAACTGAAATCATCCAGGGAAACACATACCTTGAATTAAAAAGAAATACCAGAGACTGTGAATATACCATGTCTGTGAGTCCTGCATATTTTACTACTTTCATGGTTCCTATAATAATCATTGAAAATGTAGTGCCTTCACACATATTTGAAATAAAACTCCCCTCTGACTTCATCGGGTAAAGCTTGCAAGATAACAAATGCTTTTAGCCTTTGTATGAACCCAACTCATTAGAAGTGATGGGTGCTTTAACAGTAGTGATGGAAAGACCCTGGGAATTTGGGGAGGTTGATACAAGTTTGAACACTCCATCTGTAGCTATTGTGAGCCATTTGATTCAATACTCTGGGGCCGAGAGTCTCCTAGGACAGGAATTAGCACATTCAGCAACATCACAATATTATAGAAGTTAGCATTTGTTGGACAGATAAATTTTTTATGTCAAACATAAAAATAGGGCTTTGTTCCTGTAACCTACCATAGAGAGACCCGTGTGGAAGCATAAATCTGAAATATTGTGAATTTTGAAAAGACGATGTCAAAGATTAATTACTTCTAAGAGAATAGCATAGAGCTTTAGCATGATTCACAATGACAGGGAGGAGATTATCCCTGTAATTTGAAAGGGGGAAAAATGTGTATTTCTTTTCTGTGAGTCAGGAGAAGAAAAATCTTGAAAAATAAAGTTATCATTCTATTTGATTACGTTTTCTTTTGATTTTTTTGTTGTTTTGTGATCATGTTGCCACATAGCTCAAACAGCCTTAGAACTTACAATGTCGCCTGAGAGGGCCTTGAACTCTCAAATCTTTTGCTTCAATCACTTGAGTGCTGAGATTATATAGCTCAATCTAAAACTTTTAAGGAATTGTTCTATCTTTTGACACAATAAATCTAGACACTAGGTTTGCATTATAATCTCACATTCTTCTATATTTTATTGTTATTATTGTTTATCTTTCCAGTCCTGGGCTTGAACTCAGAGCCTGGACGCTATTTTTTAGCACTCAAGGCTAGCACTCTGCCAAAGTAGAGCCAAAGCACCACTTCTGGGTTTTGTTTTTTTTTCTGTCTATGTAGTCTGAAGGATTCGAACACAGAAGTTTGTGCATTCTAGGCAAGCACCCCATTAGGCCTCACACCTGGCCCATTCACTCACATACTTTAATTTAGAAATGAGGAACAGATTCATTTTTGGCCATGATATGCATAAATGCAGTGCATGTGTAGGGTTACCTTCTATGCTTACAATGTCTCAAAATGCAGACAGACATTGTCCTGGTAACTTTCACATATCAATCCTTGTTCGCCAGACCTAGGTAAGCTTTCTCTGGTGCTGCTATGGCTCTGGTTTATCCACAACATGGCTGTGGCACTAGGAACTGACTGTTCAGGGATTTATGGGGGCTCGTGGATGAAGCTGGATGAGCTGATAAAGAAATAAGCTACTTTGTGTACTTCTAGAAGAAGGCGTGAGATGTTCTTGCGCTATAGTAACTTGCTCACTAGCCTTGAAGTTTATGCAGAAAATAGCCAGTAGTTTGAAATGTCACTAAAGACAGGAGGAAAGCAAAAATAGGGAAAGAGTTGAAGTAGGGAGTACCATCCTTTGGCACTGCTAAGGAGTTGATTTGGGTGAATGATTTTTTAGAACTTAATGGAGAAAAAAAAGGACAGAAAAATAAGGCAAAAATAGAGAGTATAGACAATGAAGCTTTCAGACTAGAAGAGAGTGGTCAGTGTGTGCCAACAACCCCTTGGCCTTTGATCCTCTACTTATGTGGCTGCAGACACATTTAGTAACTATTCTAAGTTCTGTGATTTTGCTATTTTTTTGCCAGTCCTGGGCATGAGCTCAGAGCCTGAGCAACTCTGCTTGGACTTTCTCAAGGCTAGAGCTCTACCACTTGAGCCTCAGCACCACTTCCGGCTTTTTTTTTTTCTATGTATGTGTTACCAAGGAATCGAACCCAGCTCTTCATACATGCTAGGCAAGGATTCTACCATTAGGCAAAACTCCCAGCCCTCTGATTTTGCTTTTTATTGTACACTTGGCACATTTACAGCAAGTATTTTGTATGATTACAGTACATTTTTTAAATATATCATAATGCTAACACACTGGACTAAAACACTTAATGATTGTATAATTAATTGTGTTAATATAGTTGCTGGGAAATATTACCATTAATATCATTGCATTTATTAGGGAGCTATTCTAATTTTTTATGTCAGCTCTGCAGTTTTTCTCTGCAATATTGGTAAAGTGAGTCTCTCTGGTCCTCTAGACATCTGTTTCCCCATACAAAGAAATGCCAGGATTGGATCAAGTGTGGTCCTTGACCTCTCTGAGTCCAAAAATCTGTGTTCTGACTTTCTTTAATAGAATGCTCTTTAGAGATTCACTGAGTATGTGTGCGTATTCACAGAATTTAAAACTGGAAGCTATTGTGCAGGGAAAAGAGTAGGGGAAAATCCAAGAAAATAATCCGGAAAGAGCATAATAAGAGAAAGGGTCCATGAAAAGCCTACCTATTTCCAAAGTCTGTTTTTTCCCCATGTTCATCCATGAGATTGACCAAAATGCAATTTAGAGAGATAGTGAATTGGATT
This sequence comes from Megascapheus bottae, assembly GCF_031878675.1. NCBI lineage: Eukaryota > Metazoa > Chordata > Mammalia > Rodentia > Geomyidae > Megascapheus > Megascapheus bottae. The sequence goes on from NC_143523.1 coordinate 18,118,597, forward strand.
CAGAAAGTTGAGTGTTTTATGAATTTTTGTCTCTAAATGACATATGCCTTTCTGAGAAATCAGAAAATAGATTTGTTCAGTGCATAGAGTGGAGTATTACGGATGTAATTGGTTAAAGCTGGCAAAATGTGTTCGGTTTTAGTTGATGACACTGAATAAATCTCTTGTCAGGAATAAATTGAGCATTCATGGAAACTCCAGTGTACCTGTGAATAGCGACTAGCTCACAGAAAAATTTACGCACTTGATCAGATGCTCTGTGGATTCAAAAGCATTATGAAAATGGGATTTAACTTCAGAGGAAAATGCTGCTGTTGAAACCCAGCTAAATTGTGGTTTAGTTTATGAATACTGGCTTGCCCCTCGAAATGAGAAGGAAGCCTGTTAGAACTGTCTGTGTGTGTGTGTGTGTGTGTGTGTGTGTGTGTGTGTGTGTGTGTGTGTAAGTCCCTGCATCTTGCTATGACACAAAGAGTTTACACTGAGCTTCATTTCCTCTGACTATCATGTTAAAAATGCGTTCAGATTTTTTTTTCTCATTTTAGGGCTTGGACTCAGAGCCTGGGTGCCATCCCTGTGCTTTTTTTTGTTCAAGGCTAGCATTCTACCACTGGAGCTACAACTCTTCTAGATTTTTGCTGCTTAATTGGAAATAAGACTCTCATGGACATTTATGCCTGGGTTGGCTTCAGTCTGTGATCTTCAAATCTCAGCCTCCTGAGTAGTTAGGATTACAGATGTGAATCATCCACCCATGCCTCTCTTGCTTTCAGAAATTTATAGCTGGCATGGAAGTTCTTACAAGCCTAGAATGTGGTATCAGCTTTGAAATATATACATTTTGTTAGGGGTGATGCCCAACATTTAACTGTTATATGGCTGTCACGTGCAGCAACCACTAATTATGGGATTAAATTAAATAGCATAACTTGATCTACCTCTTAGAGCGATGAAGAAAAGGAGAAATTTAAATATTGAGAATATTTGCATCTTTTTGTTAACCAAAGGTGAAAAAAAATCAAATGCATTTCATTGTAATATATTTTCAGAGAAATGATATATTTTAAAAATTACATCTCTCGAAATTTCTACCCAAGAAGCCTAAGGGGTGACTGGTACTTGTGACAAGCACAATCACCACCCAATTTAGGGATGGACAAACAGAAGAAAAGAGAGAGACTGTAGTCAAGAATTCAATGTAGTCTATAAAATGAAGAAAAGTGAATGAAGAGGTGGACTGAAGGAATTATCTGTGATGAAACTGCAGTACTGATCAAGACGCATTGTATTCATTAAGAGAGTGGTGGAATAGTAACTCTTTGTACAACTACTTAATGATGATAATGATAATAATGATAATAACAATAAAATAATAATAAATGGTTTTAAACTTTAAAAGTCCCACAAATGCCTTTGTACTGCCCCCTAAGATGTAATACAAACAGCAATAACTGCCTCCAGTGTTTATGAGACCCTGTCAAATATTAATATTTCAAACTTCTTCTCCTTCCAAAGCATCATAATTGTTACTGAATGAGAAAGTAAGAACATCTTTCAATCATAAATAAAATAAGTGGATATTAGTGGCTCCATAGAGAAGGAGCCTTGGAGCCATTCATTGTCTAATTGCTTCAGGGAAAGATGATTGATTATCTCTAAGGAACACACATTGACAGATGCTTTCACAGCTGAATTCAAAGGAAGCAGGAGATATTTTCTTTCTAATATCCAGATTCTGAGATGGAAACAAATGGGAAATGTGGACCACAAGTATACTGACGGAATATCAGGATTGAACAATAAAATAGTGAGGCAAAAGGACAAAGGGCAAATTAATGTGACAACGACACTCACAAGACAGTATGTTGGAAATGGACTTTACAATTTGGAAGGTTGGTTAGGAAGGGGGAAAGTGGGAGAAAAACATGAAAGTGGTAACATAGTGCAGTAAAATTAAATTAAAAAAATTTAGAAGATTGTATTTTACTAGGTTAGTGACTTTAAGCTAATAAATTCAGCTTTGGTTTCTATAACTAGAAAGCTTACCAATGGACATGGAAATCCTTTGTAAGGCATACATAGTTTAAATGACAGCCAAGTGTAGTGGTTAATTGCATAAGACACAGCAGTAAACCTCATGAGTATAAACCAAAGCTCTGAGGCTTAGAAATAATATAATTGGAGTAATTTTTTTCACATGCTTATAATAGAAGTGACAAGAGCCCAAATCCTGAAGCATCATGAAGTGGATTCAATATGTTCTCCAATTAAAACCATTAGAAAATATGTGGCAGAGGACAAGTGCTCAATAAGTTTTAATTACTATTTTGATGCTGGTGATTATAGAGACATGGGTTTTTTCTTTTGTTCTTTCCCTTACAGTCTCGCCCCTGTTTTTATCTTCTCATTTAATTAAAAAATGACATATTCCTTTCCAAAAAACCTTTCTATTTCCTTTCTATGGATATGTGAAGTAGGTAAGTACCTGTATCCTCCAAATATTAATCCATAACTGAAGACTCAGGTCTACACAGTTGTCTGCCTGGGAATCTTGTGCTTAATGCCTTGAACTTTGTCTTATCAAATGGGCTGAAAACTCTATGAGTCTCTAACAAATATAAATGTTGCTAATACTTTACACATGTGTTTTTATATCTATTCAAGCAATATTTGTTAAGCAGAAAATAGGCTCAACAAAGGGTGTGAATCCAACAGGACTCATATATATCCTGGCTTACAGTTCTTCTGGGATACTCACCGGAGAATAAAATGCTAGATAATTCCCCATTCAAATGCTGAGGTGGACTGTTGGCCCTGAATGACAACTTTGCTTTAGCATTTTTGTTCTGTCTCTTCTGTTTCCGTGCTTGCTTTGGTAAACTATGTCTTCAGGATCTTTTCCTGAGAAGTAAACATCTCTCACAATCCTTGCAGACTCGACATCATCCCTCCCATGGGACAATAGTGGGAAAACCACTATAAACAGACAAAGTAACTTGCCCATAGTTACACTGCAAAGCAAGGGGCACTCTTGAGAGGTGAACCTAGCATCTCTGACTCCAGAGAATGTGGCCTTGTGTCTGCATTAAGACAGTCTTCATGCAATGAAATACAGGAATGGTGACCATGATTAGCTTATTGTCACTGGTAAAGCAGCAGCAATAGTACTGATAGCAGATTCTTGATCAATAATTCTAGGACCTCTTGCATAAGGTTTTCCTTGTCCAAATCTTACAAAGAATTAGGTGATAAAGTCCGTCATTTTAAGAAATGAAATCAGAGAGACTTCAGTGGTTTACTTCAAGATATTAGGAAACAGGCTCTTCTGCCAGTCCTAGACTTGAGCTCAGGGCCTGAGCACTGGCCTTGTACTTTTTCAAGGCTAGAGCTCTACCACTTGAGCCTCAGCACCACTTCCAGCTCTTTTTCTACGTATGTGTTACCAGGGAATCAAACCCAGGTCTTCGTGCATGCTAGGCAAGCACTCTAACACTAGGCCAAACTCCCGGCCCCTCTTCTGCATTCTTAATCAAGAATCATGGCCTATTGTAGTGCAAAACTACCTGTTGTCCTATTTGTAGTAGCTGAATTTTCTTAGAACAGGATAGGCAACTTTTGAGGTTTTACTTGGAAATTGTATTAAATGAAACTTTTTCTTATTTACTACTAAAAGGAAGACAAAATATCCACATTTTTAGAGAGCATAATTTAATTTTATTGCAAGAATTTTCCTCTATGTTCTCCTAGATATTCTCTAGTTTTATTAGTTACATTTAAGTTTATGATGCATTTCATGTCTTTGTAGTATATGGTGTGGTTTAGAAATAAAGGTTCATGTGTTTTTCTTTTTTCTTTTAGGTATGGGTAGGCAGTAGCTGAGAATTATTTGTTAAAATTGTATGTTTCCCTATTGAATTTATTCGCCTATATATGGCTAGGTCCTATTTCCAAATTCCTTATTTCAATGCTGCTCCATTTTTATTATTGTAGCTTCATGTTGGGCCATCGAATAAATAGAGTACTTCCTTTAAATTTGCTTTTTATGTTTTCAAAATTGTTTTCGCTAGCTCATGCTTTTCTAAGAATGTTTAAAAACATTTTATCAATTCATGACAGCTCTAATTATAAGTTATATTATCCTACAACCATGAATCAATTTAAGGAAGGAAAGAAATCATACTACTTTTGCTTTGTTATCCACATTTCATTTAATTTTCTTAAGTTCCCTTTCATTTTGCTTATTAATGTTTCATAGCTTAGGTATTTGAGTAAATATGGACATATATTTTATATTTTTATTCATCTCTTTGGTTAATGATCATCCATATGGACCATATTATTATTTCTTATTGTTTTTAAAAGTTAGGACAATGTTAGTCTTTAAACTACTATGCCTTATCTCTGCCAACTGAAGGGAAAATAAAGTATATATTCCAGGTGTTGGATATGGAGAATTGGTTTCTCCTCTACTCCTTTGTGTTCACTGCTTCATACAACTACGTCAAAAACAATTACAGAAAGCAAGGGCCACAATGTCAACACTAGGTTAAAAAATCAGGACTTCTTACAAGATATGTACATTAAATAATTTGATTTCCCTTTCAAGCAATTTATGAAGGAATGTTTAAATCATCCCTTATAGTTATTTTGCATTTTAGCTTGGATTAAATTTGTCTGCATACTTTATATACAGCCTTCAAAGAATAAGGAAAGGATACTTGTTTTGTTTTTCTTCTTTCAAATGTAAAACTCCTATGAGATTGAATCAAATACTGTCAAGTTGTAAAAGGTGTATTAGCTTGAGTTTCTTCCCCTTGCAGGAAGAATTGTGGGCAGGCAACAGGAAAAAGTAACACAAGAAGTTTCATCAGGAATATGAGAATTTAAGTTAGGATTGTGTTGCTGAATTGGCACCAAGAAATTATAGGCAACTAGTGCATGCTTTGCTAAAACACTTAAACAGGAGTATAAAATAAACCTTGGAACAGTCTACTTATGGAATAAAACTGGGAATATTCATCCAGTGGTTTCTAGCCTTTATTCATAAAGAGTGTTTTTCACACATCTTTGAAGAGATGATCAGAAATGGCTTCAAGAAAATATTTTATAAAGTAGATATTTCCTATCATTGCATAGACTGCTGATCTTTCAGTCTCTGCAGTCTAGGTAATCTTTTGAAACTGAATGCCAGCCTGTGGGGTGATGAATAAACTTCTCCCCTACTCTCACTCCCTGTATTCTAGCAGTACCAGATGGATTTTGTTTATGATGTCTCAAATTACAGGCCACACACTGATTTAGGGGAGCCATTATCTCTCTCTCTTTCTTACACACCGGTTTAAAACTATTTTTTTTCAAATGATATAACCTTAGAAATATTTTACTAAATGCAGATGGCTAGAAGAAATCCTCTGGCAATAATGATGTTCAATTAACTCAATAAATAATATGTTTATTATTTGTGTATCTAATTGGTAGAAAGGTTAAATATTTTCTGAATGGTATAGTTTATACTCTGTATGCTATACTTGATTGATGTCAGTGGGATTCAGAAGAGGGAGCAAGGCCAACACAAGAATCCAGAGTGTTGGTCTTGCTTTTTCTTCTGAACTTAATGACTAATTGCTAATTGTCCCTTGTGATATCCATCAGAGGATCAAGAATGGATCTGTCCAACTATGAACTGAAATCACTCAAATTGTGGATCATATTTACGAACATTAGCCCATGGGCAAGGTGGAACTCTTCATATTTTCAGCATTCCATTGGGAGATTTATTTCCTTAGTGCATGGTACAGTTGTTCTCTATCAAACCTATCTTCCCTCAAAGAATGCTGGGCAAACATAGGAACACATTTATGCCTGTTTTAGAATTTCTCAATGGAGAAGAACTTTCTAAGCTGCATTAGAAATAATCTCATGGTAAGTATCCATCATATTAGCTTATTCGATGCTCTGTGACTGTATGTTTTCTAGTAAAAAATTTGAGCTTTTTTTACTGAACTACAATAAATTATACATACAGCATATTTCATATCCTTATAGCCAGCAAGTAAACCTGTCACTATGCAATTGGAGATAGGTCTCTGATTGATATGCACTTTGTCAACTAGTCTCTGTGACTGATCTTGTGATTTAAAAAGTCCTGTACCTCAAAAATGGTTGTTCATTTGTCCATGCATCCATTTTTTGTTTGGCATTATTGTTTTGGAGTTTGATTTAATTCAGTATCCTATATTTAATATATTCTCTGTAAGAATGTGCCTTGTTCTAGAGCTCAGACATTGGCCCTATCCTTGCATAATTCTCAATATAATGAGAGAAATCAGAAGGATGCAAATTCCTGTAATACAAACAAAATTGTAAATAATAAATTCCAGGAAATCTCATTCCATAAAAAACCAAGCTCACTTGATGATGGGGGAGAATGGATATAATGCAAAAGAAAAACTAGGATATAACACTAACTTGGTGTTAAGGATTGTGTAGGTGTTTGTCAGGTGGAAATAAGACAGACAAAGAGCTATATATTCATCTTTTTCTAAGATGGACTAGTAGGGGTATAAATACAGTGTTGGGAGCATGGCATGCTGAATGAATGGGGAAAGAAAGGAGGAAAATCTAGAGTCCATACCAAGGAATTTGGTATCCTTACCATGAAATGTCAGAAGATCCTGTCAAATCATACCTCTTACAGGAAAAGCACACCAAATTTGCAGCTAAATTTAGATGTTTCCTTCCTATAGCCTGTGACATCTCTAAATTGTAACTCAGTCCTCCTAACATGCAGGAACAAATCACAGATTCTCTAGGTTTGTCTCTTGGGAAAAGGAGTGATATTTCACTTTTAAATATTTAGATTTGTCTGCTGTGTAATATCATCTTTGGCACTGGGAAAACTAATGGACTTTGTCTAGTTGCATTAGAGCAGTCAACCTTGCAATTAATTATGTTATATATTTATATAAATAAAAGCAAATTATAACAAAAATATTCCAGTACTTGTCAATTTATACCCTGGGACTTACTCTAGTTCTTTATGAAGATTACCTATAAGCAGATTTCCCCAGAAGATGCAAGAAAGAGAAAAAATGAAGACACGAACTTAGTAAACAGAAACATGAAGTCTGCCAAATGCTTCTGCCCACTTTCGATGCTATATCTGCATTAAGGATGCACTGATGAAAAATGGGAAACCTCTGTTTACTGGCAGGCCTATCCAAAGAACCCACAATTTCTAATGTATAGCTCCAATTTCCATACTCCGAGAAAACTGTCTTCTCCTTACAAAGCTCTTCAGAATTCTCCCTTGGGGTTTTGTTGCCTAAGATGATCGAAAGATCTACAAAACCAGGAAGCACAGACTGGAACCAAATGAGGGGAATAAACGTAAAGAGAATTTCCAAAGGCTTTTTGTTGCTACAGAAATGCAGTCGTGTGCTATTGTGCATATGCCATTCGTTGCTGGCTCATCTTAGTCACAGAGACCAGTTTGTAGTAAACAATATGGCACAAGATTCACAGTGCCGTATTTACCGAAGTGGTAGCAAATGACTTTTAGTAGAGTCTGAACATTGGCAGCCAAACGTCTTTATTTTGAATGACTTCAAAGGTGGGAATGGATGAAATAAGAGAATGTTTTGACTCTCCAAAGTATGTGTCTAAGTGGTTAGAAACCAGACTACATGTGGTCTAACCGCATAAATATTTGTGGAATGTATTATGTAAGAATTCCAACCAAGGAAAAGAAGCCACTACAGGTTGAGACAACATACAATGTCAAACAGGTACTAAGAAATATTTATAAAATGAGTCATTACTTTTTGTAGTAGATCTCAGGCCTAACAGATGACTGCACGGAGATCACATCCCGGTCTGCTTTTAGAGCATTCTGCTTGTATAAAATTTCCCCTTTCCACAATGATTTTGTAAATTTCTTTATTCTTTTATTTCTTCCCCTGTTCTCCTTTCATATTAAACTCCTTAGAGAGTCGATTGAAGGAAAATATAAAGAATATCCTATACTAACTATCTTTAATAGAATTTTACAGAGGAAACTAATAAAGAAAAAGAATCACTTAAATTGTGTTGTAGTAGGAATTTTGGAAAAGGCTCTCTGGGCAACAAACACCGTATACTCAAATAAGGATGTTTATCAGCTGTAGCATTTAAAATACATATTCACCACTGATTTCTAGGAAGACAAACAGCAATGGGCCAGAAAGAAGGAGAGGCAGGATGTGTTTAAACTCCATTTTCCACAAAGGCAAGGTAAGAAAGAAGCATAGATGGTATTCTAACAATCGAAGCCAAAAGATCTACCTAACTCTGAGAAAGCATTCCCCATGGCTTTGTCTATAAGAAATCCTCCTTCTGTTAACTCAGTTATACTGATATATAATAATTTGCAAGAAGCAAATGAGAGAAACTGAAATTATGACAAAAATAACCACACTAAGTATCATGCAACTCCAAATGTGGCCTGCAAACTAGCAGCACAGAATGACAAAATTCAGAAAATTCAGTGTCAACCTAGGAATTATTGAGTCATAACCAGTATTTTAACAAATCCATGGGTAAATTGCCTGCAGGTTTGACAAGCTTTGATCTAATTTTTGATTGTTTGGTAAGCCAGGAGAGGTACTTATGAAATGAATTAGATTGCATGCATGTGCCTGTAAATTACAAATTGACATGAGTTTATCTAGTATGAATCAAGATCTGAGACACAGATGACTTCTATTATCCCCCCCTGACTAAATCCTGACTGAATGATACCAATGAAATGACATGAGGAGTGCATGAAAATTTCTTTCTTTCTTTTTTTGTGGGTCATGGGGTTTGACCGTGGCCTGGGCACTGTCTCTGAGCTCTTCAGCTCAAGGCTACCACCCTACCCTTGAGCCAGGTCCCACTTCCCATTTTCTAGGGGTTAATTGGAGATAAGAGTGTCAGGTCCTTTTGTGAATGGGCTAGATTTGAACCTTGATCCTCAGATCTCAGCCTCCTGAGTAGCTAGGATTACAGACGTGAGCCACTGTGCTCGATACACTTCTTGACTCATGTCATCTGAAGGATTGCTGTGGAATCAAGGCAGGAAATTCCAACAGAAGGAGAAGACAACGATCCTCTCTTTGCTGCTTTAACAGATCATCCTCCATATTACCGCTATTGAAGACTGATGGACCTCTCCAAAGAAATGAAGTAGAACAGGGAAGTACTAGCCCAGTGTATTTACAAATCTACTAATAGGCAAAAAATATTCATGCTTTCAGAACCTATTTTCATAAATTATTCTATGGGTAATGACAGAATGACAGGCTAACTGGGTTATAGAAATCATCAAGTTTGCAGAACTCTCTTGAGAAGGGTTTTAATCTAGCCATTCATAAACTATGTCCCGCATGATATCAGAGTGCTTCTGCTTTTATTTGCTCTTGTATTTCCAATCCTTACAACAAAACCTCCCACATCTTTGGTAAACTTCTTGAGTTGATTTAAATTTTTCCCCCAATTCTTTAAGTTTGGGGATCAAATCTCTTCCTCACCGATGCAGAGTAAGGTGCCCTTCCAGGTCTTCAGACTTAAGCTTCAGACATGTTAGCAATGTATTTGGAGTATCCCTGGGTTTTTTGAAACTCTGGTCATATTGTGACATTCAGCAATTGTATGAAAACTCAACTATTCTTGTTTTGGTCAATATTTTCTTTACAACGTTATTGGGATAATACCCTATTAGTACTTTTGTTTTTCTTTACAGTGATGCAGATTGAACCATGAATTTCACAGTAGCTAAATAGTCAACAAGAATTTTGTTACACACATCTCTTTGGTTTTCATTTACTTTTATTTAGAAATACTGATGTTTGAGCTCAGGTGTTCATATTTTCTAGTCAGGTCCTCAACTACTTGAACCACTCCACCATCCCTTTATTCTCTGTTTATTTTTGAAATGTGGTCCTTTCTTATGTGTAGGCCTTTCTGGACCATTATCTTTCTATGTAACCTTCTTGTCATAATTCAGATGGAAGACCTACACTATCATTATCCAGCTTTTTTCCCCCTAAGGTGGTAGCTTGTGGACACTCCTGTCTGTCTGGCTTTAAATCACAATCCTCCTGTTCTCTGCCTCCTTGCAGTCCCTATCCCACTAATGTATGTGAAACTCTGAGGTCAACAATATACATTTAGAAGATGGAGGTAAGTTGCGGAAAGCTCATAAACTTGTCCGGGATGTGTTCATATGGCATCTGGAGAACTCCTGTGCCACAAATATAGCACAGTTTAGAAGAGCATCCTAATTAATCTGTGTTTTAAGTAGTTCAGATGGGTGGGGGGATAATCTTTCTTTAGTAAACTATTCTTTTGCGTGTTGACTTCATTTCCTGGTAGGAAAAACCTCAGCCTTGCTGTTCGTCTTTGCTTTTTACCTTGGGGTTCATAAAGAGTCCAGTTATTGTAATGATATTTTTCTTAGTGAGTTAACTTTAAAGAGAAATAATCTAATATTTCTATCTTTGAGGTAAAAGAGGAAGTTTTTATTTAAATTTTTGATATGCCCTCTTTTATTGATGATTTCTACAGGAGTTGCATTCTTCTGCCATTGGTATTGAATCTGCATGTTTTTCTTTCCACTGAAATGGGCTGCATTGACAGGACATTGTCCACCCCACAAGTTTAAGCTTCTTGGCATTCTTTTACAAAACACAATTCAATCCATATTTTAAAGTAAGATAGCCAAAGTCTATACTCTCTCATGACAAAGTACATTGACAAGGTCTTCAGGAGTAGTTCTTAGATAACATACCATAGAGAAAATGTAAGAAACAAATACCAGAAGATTTTGCTTTGATGAAGACACATCTGCTTCCCTAAATGGAATTGGTGTGCTTTTACTTTCATGGGGTGCAGCATCTCTGTTCTACTTCAGAATATAGAGGTGAACATCTTGCCTCACATCAACTCCACCACCCTCTGCTTGGCAGGAAATGAAAAATAAGCATGACAAATGTAGTCAGTTTGGGGAAAATATAATTGTATACAAAACCTTCTAACTTAGATAATCTCTCCTTTGACAGATTTTACCACCCAAAAGACACCGACCAAGTGTTAATCTAAAGTGCAATGTCAAATAAACCATTAGACACATTGAAACAAAATGAAATCTTAACCAAGAAAGTATAACCAATTTAGGTACAAGTTCTCAAGACAAGCAGGAATTAGTCTTTAACAAAGAGGTGTCGGTAGCTCCATTGGTTAAACATAGTGTATCTGAGGTTCACTTCTTAGTTAGGGAGGTCATTCATGTTAGCAAACAGGCTTTACCCAAAGAAAAGGAAATGCATTCCTCTTGTTATAAGGGGACAAGGCATTTCTCTTGCTTGAGGTAAGCTATGCGATAGGATCACTGTCTTCTTTGATGATTTTTTATTTTGCCAGACCTGGTTTGAACTAAGGCCCGAGGTTCTACCACTTGAACCACAGCACCACTTCCAGTTTCTTTCTATGTATGTGGTACAGAGGAATCGAACCCGGGTCTTCGTGCATGAGTGACAAGCACTCTACCACTAGGGCAAACTCCCGGCCCCTTTTTGATGATTTTTGAAAGATATTCCTGGGTCCTAATGCTTATTTATCTTTTTAAAACATATTTACACATATTAAAGACTTCTAAAGTCTTCAAATTAGAGCTAGACATGGTGGTTTACATCTGCAATTCCAGGAACTTGGAAGACAGAGATAGGAATATCATGGTAAGATTATCTGGACGATAACTAAAGCAGATGGAGAGATGGAGATGAAGGTGTACTCTGTAACACCTAGAGTGCTTGTTCTTTTATACTCAAGTCCTCAGGTTCAAAGATCAATACCACCGAAACCGCTGAGATTTTTTTCCTAAAGATCATGATTCCCTATCTTAGTTGAGCACATTTCAAGTGTTAGAAACTACTGATGTCAGTTCCTGCTTCCTCACTCAGTGCAGCTACTTAACTTTAACTGAATCTTAGTTTCTATTGAAGAGTTCAATTCAAAAAGGGCCAGGCTGAACAAGAGCTCATATACATGTGATCCACATAACAAAAGCATAGAACTTGCTAGAAAAAAACAGAATTTCTCTTTCCCTTCTCACACTGAATCAAAATACATAATTCAAAAGTACATCCGATGCATAATTACACATTTAATTCTCTGAGTGAGAAAAGAATTGGTGAGCAAAGAAAAAGAGAATTTTTAAAACTGAATAGAAATATCCAGTAACTGTAGACCTGTGAAGTAGAGAGCAATGTGCATGTTATTGGAATATCTTGAAGAAAAGATAGAAGCTGAAGAACTCTTTGAAATAAAAGAAAATAAGAATTTTCCAAAATTAAGACAGAAATCAAATTACTTTTCTAGGATCTTCTGAGAACACCAAACAAGATAAGTACACACAAACACACATACATAAAGAAAAAAAAACTACACATACAATGTTCAAATTAACCAAAAAGACAAAGAAAAAATGAAATAAGTCAAATAATTAACAACCAACAATTGTTTATAGAGTGAAAAACATACAAATTACATCTTATTTGTCCCAAAAAGTTTGTGAGCAAATATAGAGATACAGAGAGAGAAGGAGGAAACAGATACAGAGACAGACAGAAAGACAGAAATAGATAGACAGACAGACAGACAGACAGACAGACAGATGTATTCCTGGCCTCAGGGTACTCTCAGCACTCCTGTAAACATACCTCTGTTGTGTCTGTACTGAATTTTGTGTAGGTGAATTTATTCTTCCTTGCATTTCTTAATGTTAGAATACTTCAAATGACCTTATGATAGAATTCCTGGGCTCAGTGTGCTTTGTGATTTCAGAAAGGAGTTAAAGTTTTCCATTAGTAAATAATTCTTTTTTGTTGTTGTTGGTGGTCATGGGGCTTGAATTCTGGACCTGAGGGCTAACTCTGAGCTCTTCATCTCTAGGCTAGATCTCTACCAAATTGAACCATAGTGCCACTTCCAGTTTTCTGGTAGATAATTGGAGATGTGTTTCACAGTATTTCCTGCCTGGTCTGGCTTAAAAATGTGGTCCTCAGATCTCAGGCTACTGAGTAGCTACAATTATAGAAATGAGCCACTGTCTCTTGGTGGGTCCATGTCTTAATGAAGTGTTCCTTTCAGATGGCTATTCACTCAGATATTTTAAGCTCTTCAAAAACCACCTTCGGTAAAATTGTTCAATAATAGGGAGATCCCAACCATAAAATCCAAAAAATGTTTTCCTTTTCTTTATTGTTATTGACAGGCCAGTATTTGATATTCAATTTCCAATATACCATCACTATAAAGCAACTTTTCTGTATCATGGACATTATTCTTAAATTTTAATTGGAGAATGACTTTACTGTATTGAATTGCACTCCACCAAAGAGTACTTAATTATCAGAATACTTAATAGGACAGATGATTCCCTGGAGGATTTTTGATGTTTTTCCAAATCACATACATGAGTGGCTTTGTTCTTTGTGTGGCAAGAGAAATCAATCAGGGAGAACAATGTATGTAAATAATTTAGAAATTATATACAAAGAAAGGTGTTCAGTACATGACCACAATTCAAGGTCTCTCTGTCAGCAATCTAATGGAATCAATCATTGCTTCAGATTTCACATAGCCTATTTATCTCTTGTGCTGACGTGTGGAAAGCCAAGATTAATGATGGCAGTGGTGCCTGCAGCTTTGGAAAAGATGGTGACAAAGATATCCTTGGAGAATCTTCTGAGAGATATCTGAAGTTGTATAATAGATTATTATAAAAGTAGAAGCGTTTTGATTACGTAGCTTTCTAGTTTGGGTGTCAATGTTAAATTATATACATTTATTCATGGAAAAGGTTGTCATGTGTTTTACCCAGTAGTTAAATGGCTTCTTAATTCATATCTAATCCCTTTATTTTGTATAAGTCTGTGTGACACCACTATATTGACTATAAAAATTTGACTTTTTCTGGCTATTTCCATAACCTTTCACTGTAAGTGTGCTTCATCTTGCTTGGAACTAAAATTTAATTGACATTCAATCTTAAGAATCTGAGTAATAAATAGCAATAGTCATTACTTCCATAAATACAGGTTTGGCTAGACTGGGCTGCTTAAAGAATAGTGCTGAAACAGTCTAACCCTTCGGTATGGCTGCCATTGGCTGAGCAAAGGGGAATTTAATAGAAACAAGACATTTTTCTTCTGCTATATGTGCCTCTTCTTGAGTATCTGTAAAAGAAATGTTAGCAAAAAGAAAGTATTGTAAACAGTGTTTTAGACATATTTTCCCATGTACCATATCTTACATTTGTGTGTTCTTAGCATGTGTAGTCTAGGAAAAGCCTCTGTGATTCTTACTCTCATCTAGCTAGTCACTCTTCCCTGATGTTGCTTCCTACATAACACAGTGCTAGAAGATTGCTGAGCTTCTTTCTGGTGCCCTTTCCAAACTTGTGTCAGGGATTATATCCTATCATTCTGCTCCTTGCTTGTGCAGCAGTATCTTTCTAATGTGACAAAATTCAGCACTGGTGTATTCTTTAAATGGTATTGGTTCATTTTACATTTTTGATCATTTTCTTTAATGATGGTAAGTACAATATATTGCAGACTCTATCCTTTCATGTTTCAACTCACTTTTTATACATCTGTTGATATATTTTACTTTATGTTCATTTTGCTACTAGGATAACTATTACAGGATCAGAATCACATCATTTTTGTACTCTTGGTGTGTTAGCATATCATTTGTCATTTAATATCCATTCATTAAATGATACATAATTGCTAGGTGTTTGGTGATGGGCTGATAGAACAATAAAAATGAATTTCACTGCAAGTAATTAGTTGATTTAGAAAGAAATAATAGTGAGAATTACATAGTTCTGCTTATACTGGAAGAAGAAAACCTTAATATTTGGCAGGGACACTGTGTTTTGATTTGCAGAGAACTCATAACAGTAAAAGATATAAATGATATTTATTGGACTTATTATGTCCCTTATTCCAAACCAAGGAATCTTTATTTTATGAAATGTGGGTATTTTATTATAATGTGTTGCTTATCAACAAACATTGTGAACTTTATAATACTAATCACAGTAACATTAGCAATAACAAAACACACAAGTAGATTTTGAACCATTGGATTTTTGCAGCAATCAGTGCTGGGAATTATATTAATCCAACAAATAATTGATGGTTACTAGCTGACAGAACTCAAGTAGCAAAGGATGGTCATTCGGAAATCAAGCCAGTCTCAATGACAGCTTCACCACAGCCCTGGCATTTCTTAGATTTAAAAACGCTGGCTAGTGCTAACCGATATAAATTCAGAATCAATATGTGAAACAAAAATGACAATTTGCTAATTCCACATGAGTCATTTAACATTCTGGATGAAACAACAGCAATGTATGTCTCACCAGGATCATCTCCCTGTAAGCTAGTTACACAGAAGCCTTAGTACCAGAAGTGTGCTTGCTAATCAGCATCAGATAATTCTGAATAGTTAATGACATTGGGTTCTGACAGTCTGTCAGGCAGCGTAAATATTAATGTTACTCTGATAGGTCCTCCTCTCCCACTGGCCAGAGTGAATATGCAAAGCTAGTACTTTGGCTTGCCAGTCCTGTCTCTGTTTATCTCTCCATTGATAATCTACTCTACTGGAAATTGATATCATCCTTCTCTCAGTATGATTATAATCTTTGGCCAATTTATTCTCATATGATTTTCTGTCTGGGGATGTGCTTAAAACAATCTATGTTGAATATCTCTACTCTGAACCATTGAAACAGCAGGATTTCCTACTTGTTGTGGTTGCAAGTCATACACCAACTCAAGTAGTTCTCTTATTAAGATTTCCTTTTGACAGCATCCTACGGGATAGGTACTCTTCATTCATCCCTATTTGACAGGGTTTTTTTGGGGAGAGAATTTCTATAACCTACTGAAAGTAAATGAAGCAGCCTTATCTGCCCTTATAATCAATGTAATTACTTGAATCTTGGGTAGTTTATTTCCAGTTCTGAAATCTGTAGGGCATGTCACACTTGCCAATATGTTCTACTTAAAGCAGTTAGAATAAGTTTTTTTTCCAGAAAGGAGAGTAGTGCTTAGGAAATGTGAATGAATTTCACCAGTCACAAAGCTAAGAAAGCTGGATAACAAAATTTGGAATCCAGACTTTCCTGTACTGAACACCTTCGTAGTTCTAGCCTGTCATGCCAGTGCAAAGTTTGGCTTTCTACTCACCTCTGATCAAGAAAGAGAGGAGCTTTCAAGGTTTCTTCAGTGTTGCTGCCTAAAACCACAGTAGTATGAAGACCAAAATTTTTACAGACTCCAAACTTATGACAACTCTTTCAGAAACCTCTAGGTTTTTACTCCCTTCTGCTTCTTATGCTGGAATATCCCTCCTATTGCTACCAACTTCAGGTTGTTTTCAGGTCAAGCAGTCTGTAAGCCACTCTATCCTAAACACTCAGCATCATATGCTTAATCACACTGTGATCCTAATTTAGCACCCACCTTAGACACTGACATATAAACCCTTAAATTCTCCAGGAGAAATTATTGGATACTGCTTACTCAAGCAACATCTGTTCATGTTGGCAGTTTTCTGACACAAATTCTACATTCCTCTCCACAGGTGAAAGATTTTAATTGGACTTTTCTACACTGAGCACATACATAAATTAAATTGTTTCTTCGAGGTCAAGTAATTTACAAGTAAATATTACCAAACATGTAAGGTGGCAAATGATTTTACTTGGTTAAAAACTCAGTTCTTTTCACTTAACTTTTAAATGACAGTGGTTGGAAGACAGTTTTGTTTTTTAGATTCCACAGGTACAGACGGGGAAAAACACATTTTATAATTAAGGGGATGCAGAATACTCATTTTAGTTGAAGATCTAGAAAATCTAATATCATCGTAGCAATATCTGTAAGTGATGAATCCTTAAGTTCCAATTATGTATAGCGATAGTTACTTGTGCCTTTATGGCACTTACATAGGTATCTGTCTCTGTTGAGTCTGTTGCATAAAATGCCATTACCAAAACAAGGTGCTAAAAATAATAAAAATTTAGTTTTGATGATTCCTATGGCTGGAAGACTGACATCATAGTGCCACTTGGCTGTGTTCTGGCTAATGTTCCCTTCCAGAACATATACTGATAACTTCTGATCCATAGCAACAGACAGAAGTACAGAGAACATACCATGGGTTCAGTGAAGGATCCTTGAGACAGCACACAGACAACCCAAGGCTAGAAAGACAAAGGATACAGGCAACTGGTACATAAGCTCCTCTGTAAGACAGACTCCAGAGGGTCTGACAATATGGAAATTTGAACACATGTGGTGCTTCTGCCACTCTTGAAATTGTCTAAGGTTTTAGGGAAGAGAAGATTTTATTTAGTATGAAGGGTAAATGGACCTAAGAGAGCAGATGGTGACAATCTTTTAGCCTTGTATTGTATCTGATTAGGAGGGGAGTGATTAATACTCAAGGGGGGCAGGCTTTAAGTCTCTGGTCTTGAAGGGCTTTGGGGAAGCTAGTTGAGAATACAAGTTGAAAATTCATATTTCCTGAAACTCAACGCAGAGCCTTTACCCTTTAAACCCTTCCCATTAAAACCTTAAGAAGAAGCTTTAGTTCTGGTTTTCATAAGGGTTTGTTGTTGTTGTTTTCCTTCTGTTTGTGAGACAGGATTTTACTGTATAGGCTGGACAGAGCTACTAAATTTAAATTCTTTAGCCTCTGCCCCTAAGATGCAGAGATTACAGGTGTGAATCAACATACATAGTTCAAGATTGTGTACTTTATTAGAAATAATTTCCTTCTTAAGCATAGGTAGGGATGGATGATGTATTTATACAGTATAAAATACTCTTCCTGTGCACAAGAATGGAAGGATTTGTAATAACTTTTTCATCTTAAAAAACTGGAAGATAAATTTCATCCCCCGAAGTTAATTCCTGATCCATGGAGCTTTCATTTTTGCAGGCACTGACCTTGTTCATAGGAAGACTGCATCCTAGCTGGTGAATGTTCTATGACACAGAAATCTTGCTATTTGGACAATAAATCAAAACTTAGTGTTGTATCCCAAAATAAACAAATAAACTGATCTAGGTGATCTGTTTAAAAAAAATAAAAAAAATATTTTCTTTGATAGAGGTAGGGGGAAAGGTAGAATATAGATAGGATGTACTATTTCTAGGACTCAAAGAGGCAAAACACACAACTTTCACTCTGTCAGGATCAAATTATGGTTCCTTGTATAGATTTCCTTGGATAGTTCCTTTTGCAACTATACAAGAAAATTCTGGGATCACAAGAGGTGACATTCGGATCCAGTATCATCCACTTTGTCTAATGAGAACAGATTCCCTACATCTCACAATGTTGTCATGGTGCACATAAAACTACACAAGTTATCCTTTGGATTCACAGGCTGTTACTCTCTTGTCTTCAAGTGCCTTCTTCAAAGGCTAACAAAACTTTTTTCATTGACAGGTGTCCTGTGAAGACTACTGTAATATGTCTAGGTCCTTTACAACATTTGACTTGAAAGAGGAATTTTCTGTTCGGAGATAACACATAAAACTGGAAGTTCTTAACAAAGCATTCAGTCAGATGAGATGGTGAACACATTCATTTGCCTGCCCTTGAGCTCAACAATCCATGATTGATACCTGGCCAACTAATATAGCTCACATCTTCCCTCTTAATGATGAACAGCTATCCCATTTATACAAACAGGAATGATACGTCAGCTGTCTATCAGCTGAAAGCCAAACATGAAGTTCACCCAAAAACAAAACAGGCATTTAGCTAGGCAATTGCTTCATTTTCAAAAGTTCTACATTAAATCTAAATGTTATTCGAGGTTCACTGCCATTCAGATTAAATTGACATTTAGAAAGAAAATATGCATTTTTCTAACCTTTAGAAATAACATAGGACTTAGACATTTCAATCTTGTTTCTTTCTCCCTTACTTGTGTTTCTAATCCATTTATTCAATGCCCAAACAATTATTTCTTAACCTTTGATATGAAGTGATGAGCTGGTCTCAGAATAGCAGCACTGGAGAAACTTCAGTATTACAACAAGGCTTTAGAGAGCACTTTCTCTCATTTATTCTAGAATTTTGTTTATTTTGTTTATATATAAATTATATAGCAGAAAGCAAATGCTTTTTGTCCCCTTTTTGTAAGGCAGAAGTCAACATTTTCTTTGGCAGAAATCTCTTCTGAATAAACAAAAAATAAAGCAAAATGTAACTTACGTACAACGGTATTACTCCCTCCACTCTTTAATCAAGAATAAAAATCAAAGGCACTCTCTTTTCGTTGAAATGTTAGCAGTTGGTCCTAATACTGCCAGTGTAAAAAGGGAGGCCATAAAAATAATGGTGGAGAATGCTGGCCAAGTATTTCTTCCAGAACCAGCATGCAGTAGGACAAGGTAAGCAGTCATACCTCCTATGAAGTTCATTCATGAGCAGTGAAGAGAATATCACAATTTGATAGAAAAGGAACTCACAAGAAGGAAAGAATGTTTGTACTCGGAGCATTGGTAATAAAGCGATTGTGTCACTACAGAGTTAAGACAGATATGTCTCATGACTAAAAATCATTTTAAATGAGTGTACAGCATAAAGACAAATGACTTAAAGTTATAACTTATAAGCTATTAAACCCACTGATATTCTCCATAGAATATCTGTTGATGACTTTCTGACAAAATATATCAAGAGAATGCAGCCAGCTTGACACTGGGTTACAGAAAAGAGCAGAAGTTCAAAGTACCTGGGATATGATGAACTCTGTCCTGTTATTAATTGCAAGCCACAAACAAGTTATATCATAGCAAGTGGCTCTATCCAGTGCCTGGATATTGGTTTCCACACTGTTTTCAAACAAAAGAGCTAGGATGATTTTGAAGAAGGACTGATGCTAAGATTGGGGAAGGTTATATCCTACAAGAACAGGAAGATTTCTAGTGCCACAGAGAAAGGAAGAGTAGAAAATGCACAGTAATAGTGAAAGACTCAATAACATAGGAAGAAAACTGAAAGAGTTCATTATCATTGAGTCTAGATAATCATTAGAGAAATATAACAGAAAAGAGAGCTTTTACTGACGCTCTCAATACAAGAGTAATATCCTCATGGCAATTCTGACCTCACCGCATACACACACACACACACACACACACACACACACACACGCACACACACACACACACACACACAATAAATTTAAAAATACATGAGACAAATATTTAGTTTGAAAGGATTTCAAAATGTTTACATATAATTCATAAACATTTAATAATTATATTGCATATGTATTTATGAATGAATTTATTTTAAAGTCCCAAATGTGTGAAAAATAACCCTTAAAGCCATCATTCTGAATCGAGACTTTAAATTTGGTGTAAATGTATTTTTAAAGTTCTATTTATTTATTTATTTACTTATTTATTTATGTTATTGTTACTATAAAGATGATGTGCATAGAGGTTACAGTTAAAAGAGTCAAGTAACGAAAACATTTCTTTTTGGAACTTTATCATCCATCGCCTTGCTTTCCTCTCACTGTTAGCCTCCGATCTATACCCAGAAGACGTATAGTCAGTTTTCAGCAATATCTAGTGAGGATTATTACATTGTTCACCCTCTGTTCCTCCAATTCCATACCTCCCACTTGTAAATATATTTTTACTTTAAGTAGTTTATGTTATAGCTAGAAGCTTCATCTTCACAATATGACTGTTTCTGGACATTATTGCATTGAAATTTAAATTAATTCCAAAAGATTTGTTTTAGCTATCATCTCAGTAATTACTGCAGTTAATAGCTCTATGTAGGATCTTATCTTGAACCCAATTAAGAAACTATGTAAATGTAAAACTAAACCATAGTCTCTCATTTCGTCTTTCCAATAATTAAGTGAAGATATCACAACCTGCAAATTAGTATTTATTTTTAAAAATAAACAATCTACAAATAACCTGAAACCTTACTGGCACTTACTTTCACATATATATTAACAAATATATGACAAACAGCACTTGACTACACCTTGCAATGTATTTGTCATAGTTGTTACAAGAAAAATGCAAATAAAAACAAATCATACATAAAGCTGTTGAGTTGGTGATTTAATGGGCATTGACATCTGTTCCCATTTTCTTCATAGCTTAAATTATGTATTCTTCTTACATTAGATGTAACCTGATTATGTGGGCTGATACTTTAATGCTGGGTTCTGAGTGTTGCTGGGCTCTTCCAGAAAATATGTCTTCACAATGCATCCTTATGAATGAAGAAATTTATTCTGTAGTCAAGGGATCCCTGTTCTAATAGATAACTGATAATTAAGCTCCACATCTGTGTCTGGTGACATGTCCGACTTTCTATGCTTGTGCATATCAGTGAAACAGGCCTTGTCACTGAAGAAAATGGCATACAAAGAGAGATGAGTAGGTCAGTCGGGGCTGGAAAGTGATTCTGATTCATGGTTTAGTATATTTGATGCACAACTGTTCTACAAGCATGCTCGATGTTCTGTGTTTTACAAACATAGTTTAATAGGCAGATAGATGTACACCTGCTCTATCAGCATGTAGAAATTTTCTCTCACCATGAAACAATTCAGGGAATTAGAGTAAGTAATAGCTGAGACTGGGGGAAAGAGCAATTTTCCCTGAAAGAAAAAGATTAGAGGACTAACAATGTGTTTGCGTGTACCCTAGTGTGATGGCTCATTTATGAAATACTAGCATCTCAGGAGGCTGAGATATGGGGATCACAGTTCAAACCTGGCCCAGCGGGAAAATCTGAGACCCTTAACTCCAATAAACTATATAAGGAAATCCAGAAACTGGAGTTGTAGATGTTAATATTGCCTGATTTTAGGTTACTCAGAGAAGAGAATAATTTTTTTCATGGAGGTCAGCAAGAGAAACAGCATCATGGTTATGACTCAGAGAGAAAGCACAGGTTTAAGAACTAGATTCTGTGTATACAAATGCATTAACTGAAACATGTTAGACTCAAGGAAGGACTCAAATAGTGTAATTCCTCAGAAAGGCAAAGTCAAAGTTCAGCAACGTAAAACACTAGGAAACAGGTACTCAAAAGGAACGGGTGGGGCCAAGTGGGGAGAGGTGAAAGAGGAGCTAAAATGAAGAGAAGAAGAGGGGAAAATGCAAGCAAGATCCCATGTATAACCTACAAAATTAAGCATAATGAGAGAAGGGGTGGATTAGGGAGTGATGGGTGAGAATTTTGAAAGGGGTGGCATTGATCAAGATGCATTGTATTCACAAACTGTTTTGGCAAATGTCGATTCCTTTGTAAACTAACTACTTAAAGATAATAAAACATTGAAAAGACAAAAAAACTAGATTGTGGCATTAACTGGTTCCCTGACCTTGACACCATATCTTTTTATAGACGAAAATCAACAATAGCTCCTTTTAGAATTTTTCAGTTGCTTAGAACATATACTGAGCAGGCTCAGTATACAATATGCATTTTAGCAGCACCTATTAAAATGGTCATTCATTGCAGCCTTGCAGTGATTAATTGGCCATGATGTAACTAGCTGCATCAAGAAATCATTTATATAAAAATTAGTACATGTTTTTGTGCTAGAGTGTTGCTAGAAAGACTGCAAAACTCTGGTAATTGTTTACACTATCACATTCAGTAAAAAAGAAGCAACAAAATCCCACATAAAGGAAATTCACTGCATAAAATTTCTATATAGCAAAGAAGAAAGCTGGAAAGAGATATTGTAAGATC
The DNA here is from genome assembly GCF_031878675.1 of Megascapheus bottae. NCBI lineage: Eukaryota > Metazoa > Chordata > Mammalia > Rodentia > Geomyidae > Megascapheus > Megascapheus bottae. The sequence goes on from NC_143523.1 coordinate 18,141,454, forward strand.
TTTGCAATTGTTCCTTGAGGGAGTAACTAGACAAACTCTTAAGATCATCTTTCCATTTCATTGCCACTACAATAATATTTATTACAGTAATACTATTATCAAAAATGTTTCTTTAAAGCTCTAACTCAATTGAGAAGCAAATTGGCTTAGTACTGTATGTGTCACATCTTACTTATACTTGGTAACATGTAGACAATCAACTAGGAAAATAAATAAAATGCTCTGTCTGGTCTAATGATCTCATATGAATCAAGTACCCTTAGATAATTAACAACTCTAGGAAAAGGTGTAATTCCTACATCAGCAGCCACATGGCAAAACTGGTAACAAGAAGTTGAAGGAGGAAGAGCGTTTATCTTTTCCAGTGGAAGAAAACGATAGAGCAATCATTTCCCTTGTAATCTCTAAGGAAGTTCTCAGAGCCAAGACTGCATTTTGATAATCCCTGGGCCTGGGTCTCCTGTCCTGATTCACAGTAAATTTCAGAAGCACAGAGTTCTTACTTCCTGTGATTACCCAAAACTAAATGACCACAGTGCTCACAATTGCTGTGTGTTATAGCAGATGAAATCCAGCAAACTGATTTCTGCATGAGGCCATTTCATTTTTTTCTCATAGAGGAAAGATGGGGGAAAATACTACATTTAATTTAGCTAGTTGCTTCTGATTTCTTTTTCATGGAGTTCTTTTTTTACTTTTCTTCTTGAGGGTACAAACAAGTTTACTTTTATATTTGTTTGATAGATTCATTCTGGTGTGCTCTTTAAAATTTGTTTCATTTTTGTTCTTGTTTTTTGAAACTTGGTTTTATGTAGGGTAGAATTATTCCGCTAGGCATTGTGGGAGGCTGAACAATAAGAACTGGGAAAACCTCTCATTTTGCATCTTGGCAAATAGTAAATCCCATAGGAAGTGGTCAGAGATTGATGTTCATATTTAAGGTCCTCTTGGGAAAGCATACAATGCAAAGCAGAGTTGGATGCCAACAGTGTGTGTGCAGAAGTAAATTCATGTAGAAATAAGGGAGGTTTGATCACGTTTTCCCAGATCTGTAAAGCAATAGACAATGTAAAAACTATACCTATAATTATTATACAATTTATAATTATGACTATGACTCCTGAAAGAGTGATATTCAATAAGATTTTTGAAAAAATCAACAAGCAATGACAACCTGGAAGAATGATAATTATAACTGTTGATATAACATGAATGTGTGTAAAGCAAAGGGGTACTTTGTATTTCTTTCCATGAGAAATTTGAGTTTCCTGTAACCTGAGCTCACTACTGAAAGCTGCTTCAAGGCAGCAGTATTTTTGCCGTAGTGGGCCTAGATTTCTATGACTTAATTTACAGCACGAAACAGAAAATCAAATAAAGGGACATCAGATCACAAACCCTGTACTACAAACATTTAAAGGTGAGAACCTTAGTGTAGTTAAAAAAGGAAATACCATATACTCTTTAAATAAATAACATTTCCCACACAGCTCTCTAATATAATAAGGGTCATTTCCATTATATAGATACAGCAAGCAAGATTCTGGCTATGATCTCTTGATAATTGACAACAATTGGTAGTTATAAGATCAATTCTCAGTTTTTATGACCCGGAATGATTTGATATTTGTCTCCATTATTTCAGAATTATGTGGCATATTTCAATCATTCATTTACTTAAGTAAGTAATTATTGAAGCTTTGCAAGGTGTAAATTACTTAGCCTTGCAGGGGAGTCGGATATTTATGATCTTACTGGTAGTCTAATTTACAAACCTCATTATTGTTTCACATTTAAATGTTGTGCTTAAAATAATGTTTCTTGCTAAAAAAAACAAGTAACACATTATTATACAATTAAAAATAGCAGCAATCTTCTCCTCTCTAGTCCCAGAGGTAATCTTTATTAAAATGTTTACATAATTGACTTTATGCTAATGATACCATGAGATATATGCAATTTTGCATCTTAGGTGGTTTCTTTATATTGCCAGTGAGTATAGACAGAATTTCCCTTTAATTTGGCTGACTGGTGTGTCATCCTGCAGTAGTAACTACTTATCCTATTCATATAATCATATGCTTTACACATCTCTCATTGATAAAGTTTTGTTCACATGAATATCTCCAGATTTAGTTTTCCATTTATTATCCTAATTGAGGAAAACATTATTTCAAGAAGAAATTGTTTTTCCCTGTGCGTACTGTATTTCATTTCTTTGTGTAACTACTTTCCTACCACATCTTACATCCGTTCTATAAGACATAGGCACCAAGATTGGCATACTCCAGCACAAGTGAGTCCTTATTCAACAGCAAGAAATGAGTCAGTTCTTTCTGCACTTTCGTGTTGATGTTCCATCCCCTTCGCTCATAAGAACTTTGCCTGTTTTTGTAATGCCAGCCATCAAGGTGTATGTCTGTAAGTCAAGAGACTGAAGCGAGAGGATTGTGATTTCAGCTTGGGCCACACAATGAGTTCCTGTATTAAAATTTTAAATAGCAGTTTCTGTATTTTAATTAAATCTGGCTGTATTTCCACATTTAATGGCATGATTTTCAACCCAAATTCTCCTCTTGATCTTGAACACACTTAGAACCCATTATTTTCAACTTAGAGTAAAAAAATCTGGATCCTTTGGGGAATTCATTTCGCTTCTTGTCTCACATTTTGTGTCAGTGTGCCAAGAATTTCTTTTCTGGAGTATCCAAACACACTATTTTGTGCCACATAATGTTGGCCAGCTTTAAAGGAATACAGAATTTAGTAGGAAGAGTAGCCATGTCCCACATAAAAATTAAACCAACTTGGAAATGTCATACCTGCTTCCTGCATGCTCCATCTAGATCAGTGTGTCACTTCACAGGATTCAGCAAGCCGATGCACAGTCATCATGTCACCTATTTTAAGTCATCACCTCTTTGAATCCTCACAACAAGCAAAAAGATGGGTTCTATTGTTTTTCTTACTTTATAAATAAGGAAATGCACATTGAGAGTCAGCTACTCACCTAATAACACACCACGATTACATATTAAGGCCAATGACCAGATCCAAGTTATTTCTTTCCTTATAATTTATTAATTCAATTATAACATAGTTTGGAAGAACTACATGACAGCCTATGACCTATTACCCTGAACCATGACTCCAGCAGATATATGAGACTTCATTAAAGTCGAGCCATGTGAAAACATTATCCTTTAGAGACAGATAATTAACTAACAATGACAAGACATTGCCTAACAGCTAATTAAAAGATGTATATACTTTAAATGTCAGGTAAATTGATCAGGAATGTAATTAAAATAATTTTGTTCTAGGCCTAAAGATCTAAAAAGGCATGTCTATCTTCCCCTGATGTTTTTTCACTCACGCTGGGTCTAAAAGGGGCATTGCTCTTCATTGAAGGATATTGACTATAAACGGGTAATTTATCTTTGTTCAGACCAAATTATGTTTCGTGTCCTTCTGGAAAATTTAATCATTAGGGCAAATTCTCTCCGTATTTACTCTTTCTAGGGAAACTATACATTTGTCGGAATGAATGACCACTTTCCATGGAATATTTTCTTTGATATGGATTACACTCTCTTCCTCATTTATCTCTCTGCCAGCAGTTTAACCATCTGTATTAGTTGTCTATGACTGTTATAACAAATTGCAGAAACTCACTGGCTTAAAACAGTAGAAATTTGTTTTCTCCTAGTTCTGTAACTTAAAAGTCTAGCTAAATCAAGGCCTGATGATAACTGGTTTTCTCTTAGAGGCTGTGTGGGGTTGAATCTCTCCTCTTGACTTTACCATCTCTTCCTGGTTGTCTGTATCTTTTAGCTTAAGTCTCTCTATCATCCTCAATTCCATTAAGAATAGGGTGAAGTCTGCCTACCTTGGTTCACTTTAATATCCTTTTATAGCCACATGCCCAGGTGGTTAATCCAGGATTATTTCCCTATTTTACCAGCCTTTGAATCATCACCCTATTTTGCCATTAAATTGAACTTATTTACAAGCTCAGCTGATTCAGGGCATATAAAGGTTGTTATGCTACCTACCTAACAATTCATCCTTTCTATTCATTCTCCAATTCATTAGCCAAAGAGACTTTCTCAAGTACATACATGAACACTCATGACTGCGTGCGTGGCACAGAGGTCCTTGGTATCTGTGGTCTACCTCCCTGCTTTCATGTTCTTCTTCAACTGTTTCTACCCTTTTTCCCATTTGCAAAGGGTCCACCTCTCTGGACAAATCTCAAAAACACCTACTTTTTTGTTTCTCTTGCTTTCCTGTGGAGTGTTCTTTGCTTTTACTCCATGATCTGTCCTGGGAACTGTGTCCATGCTGTTCAGAATTAGTAATCCGTGGCTCCCCTTGGTGCCCAGTGGGAAAAATCCTCAGTGCTGATCACACACAGCTGGCTCAAGCAGCTGTAGACAAAACATCGTAAGGAGCACGCATGTTCTCAACAATGCCTGGGGTAGTTATCTGACTCTACAGGAGAAAATAATATTGCAAATATAGATGCGTAACAAGGCTCACCTACTGATGTTATCTTATGTTACCTATTCCTTTTCCTTCCTTCACAATGTCTATTTGCAAAACCCAAACAAAACACCCCCTAAAAGCCTGTATTCCTTTTGTAAAGCAATGCATTGCAGCACTAGAAAGAGATGTCATAAGTAAAGCAATCATATTTCTGGGTACTATCAAAATTCCACAAAACTACCTTTTATATCACTTTTCTAAGGACAAAGAGTTTCCCCCTTTTTGAGCTTTTGAATAATATCAGCAAATACTTTACAGTTCTCATTTCCTCTTTCTTGTTTGTATTGGAGATTGGACTCAGGGCCTCACCACTGTTATGTAAGTGACTTACCACTTGAACAAAGCATCCATTCCCCAGTATTTTCATTTCTTAAATCTCAGCATGAATATGATCATGACACTTCATTTTTCTAGACTACTGTAATGTTTGCCTATGCTTCTGTGAACAGACACTTTCTCCGCCTTCCAATAACCTTACAGAGTCCAAACAACCATTCATGGTTACATTTAGAGGTTGTGGTTGGGTTTCTCAGCTTACCAAGGCTAATTTCTGGTAATAGTCTGAATATAGAAAAAATTGAAACAATAGAAATAAACAAGCTGAAGTCCTTTCTTGTTCTCTCACTATGAAATCAATTATTTATTCATCAATAACTAGCAGACTGTGATGCTCTATGGTAATGGAATTCATCTCAAGGAATCTTTGGGCACTGACAAAACATATGAAACAAAAGAATCCAGAATTGTTTAATTCTTCCACTTGTGTTCAAACTGGCTGTAAATTAAAGTAGTATTTCTGTCCAAGTAGCAAGTTGAAGAAATAGAGGTGAAAAACAATCAAGTATATTGGAAACAACAATAGTCAAGAAAGTCCAGGTGAGAAGAAAGTTAGGACTTATCTTGCTATGTAACATAACCTGTTACAAATGTTTAATAATCAATACATATGAAATAACATGAAAATACTTTACAAATCACCTCCTGAATCTGTTCTGCACATTTCACATTGGCCAAAACAAGTCTAATCACTCAACCCAAGATCAAGGAAAGGGAAGTACAATCTTCTCATCTATCGGCCACAGTCAGCTATATACCAATAAGAATGTTATAAACTCATAAACACAAATGATGAGTAAATGGAGTAAATCCATAGCAAATTGATCAACCTCATTAGCAACAGGAGAAACGATGGATTACAAACACAAAAATAGCCATTTGCATTTATCAATCTGACAGGAAATAAAAAATGAAGCATCGGGTCTGGTGGAGAGGAACGGAGGAAAATGTTTTACACCTTGTTAGTACGTGGGTCAAGTTCTTCCACAACGTGACCACCCTGGGAAACGTTAGGACATGTACCATTGCTAACATTTTCAGTAGTGGTGTTTAAAGAACACATCTATACACACATATACATAAGAGTAAACAAAAGCATAAGCAAAAGTAATGAATGATATGAATCACAAAAGAACATGTAAAATGGATACATTGGAGAACTGATTAAATAAAAATGGAGAGACACTCTACACATCCCATGGAGCTAATTCACAAACCCAGCACCTACCACTAAGGTGGCAAGGCAGCGTATCTCTATAGAGAGTTCAAAACTTGGAAAGCCAAATAATCTTTGATTCAGGAATACCTACAGCAATACATAAAGTAACACACATACTATTTTCATAAGGAGAGTAAAATATACTGAAACACATAATACAATATCAGATGCATATAGTGCTACTTTAAAAAAAGTAGTAAGTGCAAATTTTTCACATGGAAACTGGGACAAAACCAGGGAAAAGAATGTACAAAATTTTAGTGCTTTGATTATGTCACTGTGCATTGATAGAATGGTATAGAGCCTTATTTTTCATTGATATAAACTCATATACTTAAAATCTTACTTAAAATTATAATGAAAAATATGTAAGGCATATGAGGGACTCATTTTTATGTCTAATATATCTATCTCTTCCAAAGAAATGTATGTATTCTTTATAGAGTTCTTTGTAATTGTGTATATTTCTAATGACAATTCAATGTGAGATCAAAGAAAATATTGAGGGTAAGCCTTCATCTGATATAGCAGGAGTCCAGGGAGGAAAAATCTCTGCACCTGTTAAAAATAATTGACTCCAAACATCAACTCTGCTTGCTGTGTGCTTCAACTTATTTACAACTATCCATTTTTTACTATAAAAACTCTGAGCGTTGAATATATCCAAGGCTTCATGTATGTGTGCATTGTATAATTACTGGAATCTAATCAACCAACACTTCCATCTCTACTCACTCAGATCATTCAGCAGAGGCCTACTGAGTCCTCCTCTGCGACTTTCTTTCACAGCCCCTAGTTACAGCTCTCTCTTCCTTTTGTTTAATGTTCTTTTGAGACTTTTTAGCTCAACTGTGTCCTTTCATCCTTTCCCAGTAGGCCTTTCGGCCTCGTGGGTGAATTACTTCCATTGTGTGAGCTATATTTTTCAGGGACCACATGCTACTTGATGGGCTGGCAGAGCCAACCGTTTCATTAGAGGGCACCAAGCTCATTTAGGAAGGAGAAGTGTTCCCACAGTGGTGCTGATGGCCAGAACATTTAGTCTGCTTTGCAGGTCACAGATCCATCAACTCCTATATACACTCTCCTGTACCCTGGGGTTTTGTAATACTCTAGGGCATTTTGCTGATAGCTTCATTTTTCAAGAGTGCATTTATCACGTCAGATCTTCATGCTGAAGTGCATGTTTCAAGCCACACATAATGTGAGATTTACCTGGATTACCTTTCTTCTGCTTACTGAGTGATCACCATAAGTAAGCTTTGATGGGGGAAAGAAGCAATGATTCTTGTGGGTTGCATTGCTGAGGTAGAAAAGAAATCTTTCAGCAACGCTTGTGGACCTGCTTTTGATGAAGCCAAAGTAAACACAGGCCAAGAAGAAATACTTACGTTCTCTTTTTGGTTCATTGCAGCAGAGCTTTCCTAATGAAAAGAGGATAACAACACAAGAATGCAGGATTTCCTCATTCAGTTCATTCCCTATTCTATGGATATAGCTACAAATTCTTGAATCAGAGAGGATGTATCGAAACATGTGAATGAGCATGCATACAATTGCATAAAAGGTAATATCATGGACGAGGGATATTTTTCAGTGGTAGAGCAATTGCTTAGCATACACTGGGTCCTAGGTTTAATCCCAACACTGAAATAAATAGAGATAGATGGATAGACAGATAGATAGATAGATGAATAGAGATGGATAGATGGATGAATAGATAACTGGATGAATAGATAGTATTGTGAATTTTCATCTGATATTCTGTCATTTTGCCAATCAACCAGCAATTGAATTTTAAATTTTTTAGAAAGACCCCAGGAAGAGGAAAGGTGAATGTGTGCTTGTGAAAAGGAAAGGTCCTCCTTTGTTAGATATGTAGGTTTTCCTCTGAATAATCAATAACCACACAAGCTGCTTTTCCATCAGTGTCTTGTCAAGGTCCACCTCATTACAGCATCTACAACTGACTTTTTTCTCAAGGTGGTAGTGGCTATATTTCCCTAAGCATATACCAAGGAAGTTAGTCAGTAAATTCCTCAGGGAACAAGCCACTAGTTCTCCTAGTTAAGAATCCTGAGTGTCCTTGATGTTGCATTGTGTTTTCTGCTTCTGTAAATCAGTATGAAATCAACGCGAAGCAAAAGTAATCCACTCTAAAATGCGAATTTCTAGTCAGAGAGTGTGTAGACTCTAGTTCTCCTCTTTCATCCAGGAGAACTCAAGTAGTTTTCCAAAACTCTGAACACATATACTTCTCTGTCTTTCTACATCCTCTCAAGTCATCCTCATCATCAGGTCTCTTGTGGAACTCGATTTTAGGATCATCTATCACTGCAGTTTGGAGATAAAGGTCCCACCAATGAAATCTCCTTTGTGTTAGAGTTACCTACACAAATCTGTTGAATCATTTTAAAATTTCAACATCTGCAGAATGTTCATTTTATTTTGGAAGTGCAAGAGCCTCTGCTCTGAGAAATATGACCATTGTTCCACTACATTTAAAATGGAAGTTCCATACAACTTAGAAGTTTCCTCAATCAAACTTCTTTCTGTTTTGTCCTAGATAATTAGAAGTCAGAAATGTGATTCTTGTCTATTCATTTGCCTCAAGTAATGCATTTCAAGGTATAAATAATCTTGCTTTGATATACCAAACTAAATAAGGGATTTAATATAAATTATCTTATGGATGTGAGTTTTTTATGTCTATCACCTTTGTTCAAATCAAGAATTTCTAAAGATCACATGCAAACTCATATAAATTATACTTAACAAATGCTGCTTGAGTCTCTTAGTTAAAAATATTATCACCAAACTGAGTCTGGTGGCAGATACCTAAATCACCAGTATCTGAGACACTGAGGCAAGTCTGAGTTTACATAGCAAGATTTTGGCTCTATAAACACATACATTTGCTGATCATTTTATGTTCATTATTATCATCACTATCATTATCATCATCATCATCATCATCATCATTATTGTATATGCACCAATAGCTCTACTTCATTCAGCATTCTGGGTTTTTTTTCCTCTGAGAAACTATCAAACAATTATAGAAAATGACGATCCAATTATTCTCAGTCACATGATTTTTTTCAGCTCTCCACGACCCTCCTGGCACCTCTCCCTCATAAAAGTTTTAATTTCTTTCATCTATTGCATAGATTAGCTGTGAGTGTGTGGACCAATTTTCAGGTTTAAAGCATGGTAGACTGTGGAAATAGGAGTATGTAAGCATAGTAGATTGTGTTTGTTTTGATCTTGAAGTAATTTGAATTAATTGGCATAAATTATCATAAATATAGATGGACCCTTCCAAGTAGAGGATTTATTATAGTATCTCAGTAGCTCTCTGGAAGCTATGGTTCAAGTAATAATTTTATTATGTATCCCTTGTTATTAGTGTATTATTGTATCCTTTGTTTCCTTCTATTATTAAAACTTCAATGTGATGTATCACATGTTTCTTATTGTTTTTCAATTCAGAGTGGAAAGTTCTTCAATTTTCTTTTAAGTCTACCTAGCTGAGTGATGAGATAGAGAGAAGTTTCCCTTATTCACTACAGTTGGGTTGTACAACAATTAGAAATCTAACCTTCCTATGGAAAGCCAGTGTTTGTTGCTACATTGGTTTCGTAGTCCACTGAGTGAAGCAAATTTTCAAGTCTCTTCTCTGACATCTCTTCTTTGAATCCCAATAAAACACTTGGCAGTTTTCCCTTTATAATACTATGGAAAATATTATTTTTGAATATACACAGTTAGCATTGGGACCATAGAATGTATTGTTTCTGGTTTTAATTGCTATGAGTCACATTAATGTGTCACAAGAAATACATGGAGGAAATGCATGAAAGTTTAAAACTACCTATTCAAATGTGGATTTTTAAAATTTCAAGGATATTCATCAAACCCAATATTTGAAATCTAATTGCAAGCGAACTGGTTAAGAGATGAAGATTAGGTTGATGAAGTCTAGGGCATATGTTTCTATGGAAAAACTAATTAGAGAGAGTTTAATAATGAGGTTATTTCAAGTCTTGGTGGTACAAAGACTACTAACTTAACTTGATTTAACCTAATGTCTAAGGAGATGTAAAGGCCCAAGATATGAACAAATGCTTAAGGTTGTGGAACAAAGAACAGACCATAAAACTGTAAGCCAGCGGTCAGAATGCCATACTGTAGCACTCTCAAGAGCACATGAAGACAACAGAAAATGTTTCTATCCTTTGATTCTTTACAAGAACTGAGTTGTTCACTTCTCCAAGGTCTCCTATATGTCACAGAAGGATGTTCATGTAAACATCAGAAGGCATTCCTGCTATTTCCACTTGTTCTTCTACCTTAGTCATAGCCAAGTTAATCACTTTGCTTATAATCAATGGATGTATACATGCATTTTATGGAAAAATAAAACTGGAATGGATAAATGCAAATTGAGGCACCCCTACAAGGCAAGACAGAAAGCACATAAAAGGCCAGGTTTCAACTATAGATACCTCCAAATAAAATTGCAGCCCAGTGTAATGTATTGCAACCTAGCATTTCCAAGCCAAGAAGTACACATTCTGATTTTACAGTCACTGGGGTCTTTTTGCCCCTAACCTCTTACTTTTCCTGAGAATTCCTTTATTATTTACCTTTCTTCCATCTCCTGCTGAAATCTATTTTATGCATATTTTAAAGCTATTCAGTCTATTTCCCATGAGGTCAGTTTATTACGCAGCCTGCATCAACTTAAATTCGTGATCCACAACTGCCTTTTCCCTTTGTGATGTCTTTTGCTTTTCAATATATTTGATATGAGAAATGTCCCACCACCACCAAAGAATCTTATCCTGTTTGAATAGTGTGGGCTCCGAACTGTCAGTCTAAACTCAGTTTGCTTCTTTATCTGTGCTTTTGTTTCTTTAAAGGGCCTACTTTTTCCTGTGAATTAACTTTTGTTTTCCTCTTGCAGAATCTGGCTTATGAACGGTGACATTAAGCTCATATAGAATCTTCAAGCAAGGAATGCTTGGAGGAGGCCAATGTGTTTACATTGCATGGAGTCCTTTTAAACCTTTCCATGAAGGAATGTAAGATTTCTTCCTTGTTGTAACAATGGAAATGAATTCTTGCACAAGGCTAGAGAGGACAATGCGAGCCTATTCCTGTTGCTAATTTTTTGTGTGCGTAAGGTCAGGAAGTACGTTAATCACACAGCATCGCACTAGGTTCAGGGAGGTTTAACTCTCCAGACTCTTGTAAATTTACAAAGCTGGTCAAGTAAGTGGTTCCAGCTTAGCCTCCAGTGTGTAGAGAAAAAAAATCCCTTTGGAAAAAAGACTGTTATTGCTTCCAATTAGACCTTACATATTGGAAGAGCCAGAAAACCTGGACTAGCTGGTTGAGCTAGCTCATTGCAGTCAATGTCTGTATTGAGCACTCAATAGCAATATTCTAACAGATAAGGAATTTCCAGTACTTACTTTCAAAGATAGAGAAAAAGAAACAACTGTCACCAATGAGAGGTTGTTTTGCAATCATAGCCAAGTTGGCTCAGAAGGGAATGGACATACCATGACACCCACACATGGTAATCTTTCCCTGTAGCAAAAATATTTCTTTGATGTAGGGACAAAGAATAAAGGACTCCTTTCCTTCATGCTTTTGTCTGTTGCAAGAAATATGTAGACTCCTTTATGACCAAAAGGATGGCAGAATTATTGGAATGTAATGCCAAGTCATTCAGCCAACACTAGGGCTTTGGCTAACCCCACAAGTCCACAATGCTGTTGTTTCAAAGGGTTGCTTGCTATTCTATATACCCAAGTGGCCCTATGGGAGAATTGTAGCTTTGACTGTTATAGGGAGAAGAAAGAAGAGTGAGTGGTGAAGAAGAGGCCTTCTCTGTATGAAAAATATCCCACTTATTTACTAGGTTCTGGGCTGTAACACACTGAGTGCACATAATGTTCGGTCGGTGCATTGATACAAGAGTTATGTCGAGATAGAAATGCCTCCTGCCAGAAAAAAAGGTATCTCTCACTCTTAGAAGAGCGAATTCCGGATTATGAACCTGAAGCTAAAGATTTTGGTCAACACTGTGCATGATATTCTCGAGGACACAGTTGTCTGAAAACTATCGCAATTGAAATATATGAATAAAAAAAAAGCTCACCCAAGCAATGAATTTTTTTTAAAAAAAAGCATTATTCACTTGTTTTTTCCTCCATCTGGCTTAATGGAAAATGGTAGAAGATTCTACTCAATGGTGAAAATAATATTCTGAGGAATTACTGGATGAAAATGTGAATAAGTACACTAGACTCTGGGGGAGGCCCATCAAAGCTGAGTATATAAGGACAGAACATCCACTAATATTTGAGTCACTTCTCTTGTTCCTACTTTCATATCAAAGGATTATTTTCTGTCTCCTGTGTGTTCTTCTGTTGCAGTGTGCCTCTTTGTTAAGATCAAAGGCTTAGCCATACGCGTCCTGTGACAGGTAGCACTAAGCAGCTGTGAAGTTCTGACTGGGTAAAAACTGCTGGTTTAGATGGCTGCCGACATCAGTGAGACTGAGGTTTGGTTGCTACAGCAAAGAAAGAATTGCCTTCACCACTTGTGGAGGGTGGGTTATTTTTTTTTTAAAGCAAAACAATGTTTCCTAGGTATCTGAGCAGTAGATTGGTATCCCAGGTAAGATGGATGGTGTGATTATGGCAATGAAGTCTGTGGCTTCCTGAGGATCATCAAGTTAAGCAACAGTTGCTGAACAATTCTAACATGCCTATTTTATCAAGTCTGATCCTCTTACCCAGTTAAACTTATGACCGAGAAAAAAGACCATAAAGCGTTTGCCATTATCAAGGAAAAGAAGGATTATAGAAGGTGGAGTTTAACCATGGCTGAATTCCATTTCTACTGGACTTGTTTGGCCAAAGGGTTCTTTTCTACACCATTATTTAATCCTCTCTTATAGGAAACCTTTGCTGAAATCATTTTTTTAAATTTATAATGGAAAAGAAAAAATTTTTCTCATTAGAAATTTAGGTATGAGAACTAAGAGTTTTCAAAGTATGTTATTTTCCAAGAGTCAAAAGAAAAAAAAAATACATTGTTCAACTAAATCTTGACTTAGGGCACAAATTCATGAACTACAATCTCTGGGCTAAATCTACCTTGCCCCCTGATTTTGTAAATAGCATTATTAAAACCTAGTATGCCAGATTTTCCCTGTAAAATAAAAGGTTATAAGGTGCTCTCTTGCCTGTAAATGCAAATGATTTGTTATCTGGCTCATTTAAGGAAAAAAATAGACTATAGACTCAAAAAATGTAGCATTTGGGGGCTGAGAGTTTGGCCTAGAGGGAGAGTGCTTGCCTAGCATGCATGAAGATCCAGGGTTGATTCCTCGGTGCTACATACATAGAAAAAAGCTGGAAGTGGTTCTGTAGTGCAAGTGGTAAAGCTCTAGCCTTGAGAAAGTCCAAGGACAATGCTCAGACCCTGAGCTCAAGCCCAGTACTGGCCAAAAAAATAGTATGAGGTTTGTTCAAATTTGAAAATCCACAAATTGTTTAAATATAGAATTCCTACACAAATACAGAATTTGGAGAGGAATGAATAGTAGCTGTTTGAGAGCCATTGTCAAGATGGAGGGAACACTCATTATATTTCAATTATCTATCTTCACCTTCTTCCTTAGAATGGTATTACAGGAGATTAGATAACATTGGAAATTTGCTGCTTTAGAGATGTGGATTTTTGTCTCCTCTGACTACACAGTGTATGCTACTCACTGTATTTATCCCTTTGGGGAATATAATACTATTTCTTGGTGGATGGAATCATAAGTAACTTCAGTGCAAATTGAAAGTGATCAGACGCTAGAAAGGCAAAACAGGCTTCAGTGAAAGTAAGTACTCTGGGTATAGAGAAAGGTTCCATGACACTTCAAATGGATCAAATGAACACAGCTCTAAACATTGAAAAGAAAATACTTGTACTGTTGCTACAGCAATACAGAGGGGATAAATGAAGCTGTCCATCTGGCAAGATCTCCAAGAAAGGAAGGTTCAAGATCCCCAATGGGCTAAAAACAGAAGTTTCTGAAAACTGGCACTTTAATTTGCAGACATCTCCAGTAAATGTATCCATCACTATTACTATTTTAACCCAAGGAAGAAGTCTTCTTCCTCTGTTTGCAAAAAAGTATGCATCTTTCTGTAGCTTGACTTGGAAAATAGTAGTAGAGATTGAATAGGGATTAGGCATTTACAAAACCATTCAGTCAGGCCTAAGACAACTTTTTATATAATCATGGAAAAACTTCATGGTTTCTTTGAACCTCAAATGTTCCCATCTATAAAATCATCAAATATGGCTCAGTTCTGTGGGAAATGTTAGTGTTTCGGCCTATGTAGGAGACAGCAAGAAGGATGGCTGCAGTTCTAGTTCAGCCCTGACCAAAAGGGAATGAGATTCCATCTCAGCCAATAATCCAAGTATCACGATTCTTTTATGTAATTCCAGCTACCATGGAGGCAAAGATAAGAAGATCATGGTTTAGGCCAACCCTGGGTCAAAAATTGAAATGTAACTAACATGGTTCAGCTCTTATCTGGAGTCGTAATACTTTTAAATGTCTCTAGTAAACAATACAGATAGGATAAGAATACAATGTACATTTGGTTCTTGTTTGTCTTTGATCAGATTCTTTCTTCTTCATTTGTAAATTCAGGTGGGAAAGTACGAGCACTATCCAGGGTCTGATTTTTTTAAAATTTTTACTACTTTTTGTTCACTTCAGGCATAAAGGCAAACTGTGAAGCTCCAGAGCAGCGATACACAGATATAGAAGTGAGTCAAAGCATCAGTCACTTTTATTGTCCCTAAGGAAGGGTTTCCTTCATTTATGTTTCTAGGTGATCTGCTATATTTATGATACACCTAGTTGTCCTGCCTTTTAAAACCATGGTAGATTCCTAAATTAATCTACTATTCCTTGTTCTGGATTTGAAGCATGGGTAGTCATTGGTCATGCAGGAAGATCTATATTCAAAAAGTTATATACCCATGGGTCATGATAAAGAAAATGAAGCATTATACCTTGAATTGATTGTGTGACTAATGCAAAAGCTCTCTAATTATGCTAAAAGTCTGTAGGATTGCTAATTAATTTAACAGCATTTCTTTTCAGCACACCGATATTTCAAACATTGTTAGGGAAATCAAACCCTGAGTAAGACACCAATTTCTCCCAAATGTATCTGAGTTCACTGATAATTGATACTTGAAAACCCAGAATCTGTTTTAGTAGAATCAAAACTAAAGCTCTAGCAATTTTGAAAAGAAAGAGACAACTTGTTGCTGGATTCGGGTTTGACCAAGATATTTGGGCTATCTGAGGAATGGATAAGATGTTGAGAAGAGACAATGATACCCAATTCAGACTTGAGCAATGGAATGAGAATATGAAGAAAGTTGAAGAAAATATTGGAAAGTGGACAAGAGACTGTTCAGTGGAATGGAATACAGAAGCTAAGTCCTTCAAGATAAAGAGAATGTTGAATTAATTTGAAAAAGCAATAGAAGAGTTAGATGATGCTCTTTAAATATATGGAAGAGCCCTTAGGGAAACATATATGATGAAAACTACTATGAATTGGAATAAACAGAAGCATGGGTCAGATATGGTGACCCACTGGGAAAATAAATTGGAGAAGACAAGACTAAGACTGAAGTTATAAGTCATACAAAAAGGAATGGTAGGAAATATAGAGGAAATGGACAAACATTTCTGGACAGAACAAAAATTCCTGTTAAAATTTGGCTCCAAAAAGTCAGGTGTGTGATTCACACCTGTAATCCTGGCTACTCAGGAGGCTGAGATCTGAGGATCTCAGTTCAAAGACAGCCCAGGCACTAAAGACTATGAGTCTTATCTCCAATTAACCACTAGAAAACCAGAAATGGAGATGAGGCTCAAGAAGTAGAGTGGTAGCCTTGAGCTGAAGAGTTCAGGGACAATACCCAGGCCCAGAGTCCTAGCTCCATGACAGAAAGAAAAACACTGACTCCACATCAGATAACCAATATCCTTCCCATGGACTTACCTGACTTGGGTCTCTTGTATTTTGATGAACCCACTTTCTGTACTCTTCCCTATGCACTTCCTACCAGGTGCATTATTTCTCAAAAATCCACTGAATGTGTCAAATGCATTTCACATTAGGGATTTGCACTGGAAGGAAGAAACCTTATCTCCCATAGAACCATGGGACTCATTTGCTCAACTTTTCAAGTTTGACTTAAATTTCCCTGTTCAATAAGATGCACTGAGAGTCTAATTAACAGCAGAAGTTAGTTAACTAACCTGCATTCTCATAATGAACACTCCTTGTCAACCTCTTGTTCCTACAGCATCTCATATCCTCACCTAGAGTACCATGCATCTATGTGTGTGCCACACTATTTATTGTCTGTCTCTACCTGCTTGAGTATGACATTATGTGTGTGCCTAAACACAGCACTGGAAACTTTATCCGTTTCTTATATCACAGATAAATGTTCCTAGTTTGACTTTGCTTGATTTACCACTAAGAGGTGCCTCTTGGTTCATTTTTTTTTAAGATAGAGCTCCTTTCTGGAGCTGGAGAATCTGACTTGATGCTTCATATACTAGCTAAGAAATCCCTTGTGTTCCCTCATCGGTCAAGTCTTGCATTACAGTTAGGATACTTTGAGATTTTAATTAGGGAATCTTTTCCAGACTGATCCTTCGTAAAGAATGGCTCTGATTAGAAACATTTCTCCATTTTAATCAGATTTCCTTTAAATCAAAGTCAACATATTGGCAGGAATTTTGCAGAAACAAAGGAAGTGATATTTAATGTGATATACAGCTAACTCAAAATAATCTTTTTTCTGGTGTCTCACCTAGAATGGGAACACCATTTAACTAGTCCTTTAATGCCTTAATTCATGCCAACACATTAATACCCTAGATTAATCAGAATTATGTTTATTTCTAAGTGATCACACAGTTGAAGAGATGCAAGTTAGGAGCAATGCTTATTAGACTTTTAAAATTTTATGTATATACATTTGAATTTGATATAGTGTTTTTATATAACCCAGCATAGGCTGAACACTAATGCATGATCCACCTGCCTCTGCTTCTCCTATGCTGCTATGCATCATGGGCTAGTCTTGAACTCATGATCCTCCTGCCTCTACCTCCCAAATACTATGATTACAGGTTATCACCACACATTTGGCCCAAATATTTCCTTCTAGGAAGATTTCTGTCAATATAATGTATGTGAGTTTTCTTGACATGTACTAAACCGTAGGATTATGGCCTTATCTGACACACAAACTTCTGTAATGCCATAAAATGGAATGAGGGAATTAGAAATGAAATGAATCAGAGTAGACATTTGATGTTCTTGATGTTCATATAATCTGTGTGGGAATCCAAGGGAGACAGAGGTTCCAGAATCTATCAACAAGAAAGCAGATCTTAGCCAGGTTGCGTCGTGGTGGCTCACACCTGTAATCCTAGCTACTCAGGAGACTAAGATCTGAGGATCAAGGTTCGAAGCCATCTTGGTCATAGAAGGACCTGAGACTCTTATCTCCAATTAACCTCTAGAAAATGATAAATGGGGCTTGGGTTAAGGGTAGGGCGGTAGCCTTGAGCTGAAGAGCTCAGGGTCAAGCCCCAGGACCAGGGGTTGGGTGGTAGCTTTGAGCTGCAGAGCTCACAGAGAGCACCCTGGCAGAGTTCAAGCCCCATGACCCACAAAAAAAGGAAAGAAAGAAAGAAAAAAAAGAATGAAAAAAAAGAAAGCAGATCTTGGGCCAGGAGCATAGCCTAGGGTTAGAGTGCTTGCCTAGCATACACTAAGACCTGGGTTTGATTCCTTGAGGTCACATACGAAGAAGCAGCCGCAAGTGGTGCTGTGGCTGAAGTGGTAAAGCACTAGGCCTTGAGAAATCCCAAGGACAGTACTTAGGCTTTGAGTTCAAGCCCCAAGCCTGACAAAAGGAAAGGAAAGGAAAGGAAAGGAAAGGAAAGGAAAGGAAAGGAAAGGAAAGGAAAGGAGAGAAAAGATGTTCCTTTAAAAGTGTTATAAAATGTGTTGCTAAAAATATCCCTAGGTATGTACTGCTAGAGAAACAGGGAAAATATGTGTGTGTATGTGACAGAGAGAGAGAGGGAGAGAGAGAGAGAGACAGAGAGAGAGAGAGAGAGAGACAGAGAGAGAGAGAGACAGAGAGAGAGAGAGAGACAGAGAGAGAGAGAGACAGAGAGAGAGACAGAGAGAGAGACACAGAGAGAGAGACAGAGAGAGAGAGCACACCAGAGAGAGAGAGAGAGAGAGAGAGAGAGAGACAGAGAGAGAGAGAGAGAGACAGAGAGAGACAGAGAGAGAGAGAGAGAGACAGAGAGAGAGACAGAGAGAGAGAGACAGAGAGAGAGCGCACCAGAGAGAGAGAGAGAGAGAGAGAGAGAGACAGAGACAGAGACAGAGACAGAGAGCACCAGAGAGAGACAGAGACAGAGAGAGACAAAGAGACAGAGAGAGAGTCAGAGAGAGACAGATACAGAGAGAGACAGAGACAGACAGAAAAGAGGTGATGAGGAGTAGAGGGAGAGGTACAAACTATAAAAAATAAATTGGCTAGTGGTCGGGAGTTTGGCCTAGTGGTAGAGTATTTGCTTAACATGCACTAAGACCCCGGTTTGATTCCTTGGTACCACATACATAGAAAAAAGCCAGAAGTGGTGCTATGGCTCAAGAGGTAGAGCTCTAGCTTTGAGAAATCCCAAGGCCAGTGCTCAGGCTCTGAGCTCAAGCCCAGGACTGGCAAAACAAATATGGCTAGTGAAGAAAGACTACTCAAATAGTTGAGATAATAACACAGTCCAAGTCCAACTTATTAATACACAGGAAGACAGTTTTGCAACTCTAGGTTTTTATTTGATAATATTTTGCACTTACATTTTTACTTCTCTTGCATAATATTTATAATATTAGTAAAATTTTGTTTCTGCAATCTGCTATAACCATTATCTCTGTACTATTTGGCATCTGGGTTGGTTCCATATCTTTGCTATGGTAAATAGTGCTACAATGAACATCATTGTGCTAGTGGATTTAGTATGTCCTTGTTTCTGGACGATTGGGTAAATGCCAAGTAGTAGAATTGCTGGGTCATAGGGGAGTTCTGTGTTTACTCTTTTGAGGATCGTGGCAGTTAGTTTTTAAAGAGATTCTTTGAGTAATTTTTACTGACATATTATATCAACAAGTCTTATGCTTACCATATGCAGTATCACATTTAGGAATTTCCATTTTAAAAGCCAGACCAATAAGATTAGAAGAGAAAGTATAAGCAAGCCATATGTACATTTTGTTTTAAGCAAAGTTATCTGTACGTAGTATCACATTGTCAACAGAATACTTAATTATATAAGTGCTTACCTCTCAGACATGATGGATAATAGTAGAATTTAAATCAGCATTCCTCAAAGTATGGCCTTCAGTTTGCCTACACAAGGTCCTTTTATGTTTCTTAAATACTACGCAGTCATAAGATCCCTACTTGGTCAGAATCTCTGTAGATAGAATTTTTATTTATGTGAACATTAGAGCATGAAGCCAGTGAGATTCTGTGCTTTCTATCTTAACAGGCAAACTGATTTTCCTTGGGAACCAACGTTATAGCACAAAATTATTATAATCTGTTTCCTGGCCTTTTCATAGATTCTAATGAAGCTGTTCCAGAGGGAAGGACTGATTATTGACAGTATGTTGTCGTAGTTTTCAGTGAGCAGGATGTATTGTGGCATGAGGGTGAATATTGACCTCAGTGTTGGCCTATCATTTATTCATTTATTATATTCATCTTCTTTGTCTCAGCAAGAGATGTCTGATACAACTCTAACTGTGGCTATGCTGTTTTAACCAATTACCTGAAATGCAATGGATGTATCAAGAAGCACCTGTATTGATGAGAAGAAAAGTAGGGAAAAATTGATTTATGTAGCAAGATAAATGGTCAGCATTTTAAAAATCAAATGGTGTTTGTATTTTAAGAAAGAAGCTTCAATCAGATGCTTAAAAAACTGCAAGAAAAATCTAAATGGCTAAAGATTGTCTTTATGATGATAATGCAATGACTTTACAATAGAGGTCAGTGATTCTTTGTGGGTTAGCTAAGTCCATCTCCAAAGGAAATTGTATATCTTCACATTGCCAGGTATATATATTTTTTTTCTAGGAGACATTTCTGTAAGGAGGAATTTAGAAAACAAAGGAAAGAAAACAGTGCAGGTGATGGATGTTTTCAGTTTCTAGCAGTCTCTCAGGAAAATGCAGGAAATGACTCTTTACATCAAGTAAATCTGAGCAGAATAGTGAGAGGTTTAGTGTAAGGATTAATGGGATGCAGACCCTGAGGGTTGAGCAGGACAAGTGAGGTGGAAAGATATAGAGCTTGGGTTTAGACAATCCATGTCTCCTGCTCTTGCTCACCTACCCTCAGGTAAGCTGATTTCATCAACCATACTTGGCTTTCCATTATAACAACACAGAAACACCGCAGAGAAAGAGATTTTCTGTTACCTTGCATGTTTGGATGTTTTCAAACTTGGCCCACTAATGATGATCTTTGCTTCTTTCTACATTAAAATTAGCAAAGCTGATCCAATAATCTATAAAATCTTCCATTCTTTATCCAAGCACATATCACTCTCAAAAGCCCACTGAAGTCTTACCCAGCAGGATGTACAACTCTTGTTTTCTTCAGTAATACACCAATATCTTTTGTAACAGGCTCAATTTATCCTGATGATTCTCCACAGGCATTTGGGAAATCTGATATCATCTCCCTGTAAAGCCACCTCCAGGGAAGTCTCCTGCATGCAACATGAGAGATTAGAGAAGACACCCTGTCCTGTTCTTCTGAAGTTGTCCCCATGATATTCGACTCACTTGGTATAAGCTGCCCCCAACCAGAAGATTTTAAGAAGTATCCTCTGGCTGTCTATCCCTGCCCTGCTAACCATGTGCTGCCTAACTTACCCTGGTGGGGAGGTCTAAAAAGATGTTTGAGAAAGTCACTTACAACACGAGGTAGTCACATTACCTCAAGACATTTCTATTTGCCTAATATGAAATGAAAGTATGGATTAATGTCTTTCACACTACATTAGAGGACGGAGAGGGGAAAGCCTCATCTTGGCCACCAGAGGCCCCTGCTCATTCCTGTTCTCTCATGTCTCAGATAATTCCATTTAGTGTTTTCAAAAGCCAAAGATGTTTTTTGACTTCAGAGGAAATGGGTTCAAACGAGACAGTCTGTGTGGCCTCTAAATTTTGGATTATTGCCACTGCACAGTGCATTTCACCTTTGATTTAAAGATACATGTGAAGTTATTTCTTTTCTCATTTTTCCCCACTGTGATTTATCCCCTGTTGTTACCATATGTGACTTTGGTACCTGGTATATTGTATATACATTTATTTGTTCATTTGAAATAGGGAAGGGAAGGGAAAAATAAGATAATTGGGAGGGGGTTGAGGGAGGGAAATTGGGAGGAAAGCAGGGAAGAGGTATCAATGTTCAAGAAGTAATGCAACCACTACCTGATGAATGTAACTGTAACCTTTCTATTTATCATCCTACAATAAAAAATAAAAAGAAAGAGTCTGGGGTTTCCAAAAGATGAAAGACATTCTTACTGGATTCCAAAAGGCCTTTTGGAATGTGAACTCTAATGAAAGAAAACTACAAAAATAAAACAGACAGAAGAATATGAAATAAACAAAACTTCATGAAAGTGGTTGACTAATCACCTATCACTCAGAGAAACCACGATGACCAATTTTGATGCAAAATTATAAATGTGATTTTGAATGTTATACTATGCGTAGATCCTATTGGTTATAAAAGTTCTGTAAGAAATTTATTATTATCACTAGCTAACAATTTTGACTAATTAAGAACCAAGCACTGTTTTGATATCATATATATATATATATTCTATCATTAAAGCTTGCTGAACCTGTACTATAGGAATTAGTATGATCTTCTTTTATAGATGAGAAAAATTAAGTTACTTGGTCAGATTGTACTAGTGACTAAAATGGGAGATATTATGGAAAAATGCTTTAATCCTTTAACTCACAGCTTAGTATTTTTATCTTATTTATTTTCATTATTTTTATGAAGTCGAACAAAGGGTTTTCAATTCATAATTATTTTTTGTCATCAATCTTGGGGCTTGATCTCTGGGCCTGAGCACTGTCCCTGAGCTCTTTAGCTCAAAGCTAATGCCCTATTCCTTAAGCCACAGCGCCACTTCCAGTTTTCTGGTAGTTAATTGGAAATAAGTCTCACGACTTTAATGTCCAGGTTGGCTTTGAACTACATCCTCCAATCTCGGCCTCCTGAGTATTTAGGATTACAGGTGTGAGCCACCAGCGCCTGGCTAGTTTTACATTATAATAAAAATGATCAGTAATTCCTTAAAAGAACATATTTCTTAAAGTCCTCAAAAACATAATACTTACATGACACCAATGCCTCAATATCTCCTCAAACGGGAATTTTAAGAGACTTGAGTTGCCTGATAAGGACATTATTTCTGTATATCACATGATGGTTGGAATTCCTGCCTCAGAGTCCAGGCTATCTGCATGGAGAGAGAAAGTCCATTCAAACACCTCTAAAGTTCCTCCATGGTTGCATCCTGAGGATATGAAAGTCACAGGCACTGTAACACAGCTTGCTGCTTTCTCCTAACAGGTTCTGTTTTGGCTTTCAAGTCACAGTGGAACAGGGGTTAATTTTAATTTCTCCTCTTTGAAAAACAAGTATCTTGGTGGACTCCAAAGGAGAGCTTCACCATGTGAAAACTCACCTTGCTCTTCCAAACCCTAAGTTAATGTCAGCTGCTTCCTTGGAGCCTGTGTTATTATTCCGAGGGACTGCAGATCTGTAGGCCATCTGCCACCAGGGGAACTTGCTCCCCTCCAAAGTCCACTTGCATCATTTTCCCATCTTGGAGCCCCACTTCCTTCTGGCAAACATCCCAGCAAGACAGAATTGTCACATTGACTTCCCAGTGAAAGAAAGGGCTTGGAGTTAGGCTGTGAGAAGTATGCCATAAAGTTGCCAGCTTAATTAAGCCATTACAGATTTTAGAGGTTTTTAAATACAGGCAATTTGAATGTATAATTGAGCTTGAGAGCAGCCACATCCTGTGTTTTCCTTAGTCTTCTGGGGACCAGATTGTGAATGGAAAACAGCTGGGATACTATCCTATGGCAGCAGAGTTGGTTCCTACACACTCGCATACACATAGACATATGCATAAACATAGACAAACACACACACACACACTCACACACACACATACACACACCATGCTCCCCACTCCCCCCACCCTGCATTGCCCTCAATTCATGTATCAAGCATTTCTTTCCTTGTTGTGGCCCAATGAATACCAGATTCAGAGTGCAGGCCCAAGAGTGTGTGCTTTGTTGCACTGCAAGCTTATTTATCCCTGCTGATCTCAAGAATAACACCCCACACAAGCTTCAGTAGAAGAGGCTGCAGAATATGTTTAGGGAAGGTTTTCTTTGAGAAAAATTAGAATGCCCCTGGACTTAAGCCCTGATCTTAGAGGGAAGGAAGGAGAAAGATTACAACTGAATGTTCCTAAAGTTTCACTAGCAGATAAGTTCAATTTAAATCTCCCTTTGGAGGAATATGCTATGCACTTTGGTTTAAAGTACAAAAAAAATCAAGTGCATACATATGCTGTGATTATAACAAAGCACTTTACAGACAAAGCTTTCTCCAACTGGGGTGTAGTATTTCTTCTTTAGAAGTACATTCAATAGATTAGGTTGTACCTTTGCATAATCTACTTCTCAGCCCTCTTCACACACACACACACACACACACACACACACACACACACACACAAAATAACTATACATGTACATTGAGTTGCTAAACAAGAGAGGTAGCTGGGCTGGTAGTTTGGCCTAGTGGTAGAGTGTTTGCTTAGCATGCACAAAGACCCGGGTTTGATTCCTCGGTACCACATACATAGAAAAAAGCTGGAAGTGGTGCTGAGGTTCAAGTGGTAGAGCTCTAGCCTTGAGAAAGTCCAAGGACAGTGCTCAGGCCCTGAGCCCAAGCCCAGGACTGGCAAAAAAAAAAATTATAAAGGAAAAGGGGTAGCTATGTGCTGGCAGTAAAAAATTACCTGGGTCTCATACTAATCTCTAAATTTTTATTTTATTGTGGGAGTGATATGTAGAGGGGTTGCAGTACCCAGGTACTGGGTACAATATTATTTTTTTTGAACGATCGTGGGGTTTGAACTATGGGCCTGGGTGCTGTCTCTGAGCTCTTCAGCTCAAGACTACCACCTTATCCTTGGAGTCACAGTACTACTTCCTGTTTTCTAATGGTTAATTGAAGATAAGATTTTCATGGACTTTAGTGTCTGGCTTGGCTTTGAACCTTGATCCTCATATCTCAGCCTCCTGAGTAGCTAGGCTTACAGGTGTGAACCACTGTGCCAAGCTATATTATTTTTTTGAACATTGTTACCCCTTCCCATGTTTTTCTCCCACTTTCTCTCCCCCCATCCCTGCCCTCATCTTGTTTTTCCTTTACCTTCCTGTTTTCAAATACACAAATATATGCAATATACCAAGTTCCAAAGTCAGATACAGTAACAACACAAGATAAACCTTAAGGGGAAAAAAAAGAAAAACCTTCACATAGTACATTAAAGACAACAATCACAAAGATAAACCTCTTGTTTCCATATACCCATCTTTTTAACTATGGAAATTACATTTCCTCTCAGCCTCAGAGAGAGGAAAAGTGTGATGGGAAAATGACTTACAATGAGTCATCAAAGAATATATGTATCATGATTTAAGGAAGATTTCTTCCAGTTTTACTCTTCTTTCCTGCCATTCTACTTTGCCAGTGATACAATAATTTTTGTTGTGACATCATCCTATCAACTGAATTTTACTTTCCTAATTAATTGGTGAGGAAAAGTCTCAGAAGAGGAAATACATACACTAAAATATTTACATATAACTATTGCTATATGTACACATACATGTATATAGAGAGATGGATTCTTTTTCTTTTTCTTTTTTTGCCATTCCTGGGCTTGAACTCAGGACCTGAGCACTGTCCTCGGACTTTCTCAAGGCTAGAGCTCTACCACTTGACCTTGAGCACCACTTCTGTCTTTTTTTTTTATATGTATGTGGTACTGAGGAATTGAACCTGGCTTTTGGTGCATGCTAGGAAAGCACTCTACCACTAGGCCAAACTCCTGGCCCCTCTTTTTCTTTTTTTTATTGGCTTTATATTAATTCTTTTCCTTTGGCTTGACGGCTCTCTTTCCTTTCTTTTCCAGAGTTTTGAAATCATGGCTTCCTGATTATTAGCCACTCTAAAAGTATAATTATGATTTTTTAAAGCAAACTTTCTATATATCATAGTCAGGTCTTGAACTCCAGAGACTCCAGCATCAGCCTTGAAAGTTCTGCCAGGCTAAGCAGTACCTTAGTTTGATAGACAGAACAAGGTTGAAGAAAGACACAGAACAAAAAGCGAACTAGTCATTTCAAAATCTGCTTTCTCATATTCTTTTTCTAGTTATTAGACCTTCTTGTCTTCCACCTCAAGTGACAAAAGTAGGTGAAAGTAGACTTGGATTTTACTTGTGCCTTCAGGAAATTCTATCTCCTGACTTCTCAAACTACAATCTCCCAGAAACTATTTCTGTTAACTCCAAACTCTCCTCATATACTGTCTATCTTATCTCTTTCCAAATGTTTACTTGATTAAATCCTACTCTATGTTAATTGGATGTATAAACACTTAACATTGCCCAAATAAAATATATACCATCCTTTTCAAATAGTAGCTGAAATTTATATTAATGCACCATCTATCTGGCAAATATCATGTAACCCTTCTATTAATTACAATAAAAAATATATGAAAAAATAAAATAAAATGTATTAGATAAGAGAAAAAAAGTGTTTAGGGAATTCCTCTAATGAGTTTAAATGTTTAGATTTTTAAAAACTACTAATACAGATGTACAGTATTCCAAGTAAATACTGCTTTGAATTTTGAGTTATGGAAAGATCTGATGCTAGGAACCATATAGTTGTGTCAAGAGGAATGGGGGCTACATGCAGGTGTTTTTCCATGCTAAGTTGATTGAATTCCAAAGGAAGTTTTCTTGTAATAGGCATACCCAATAGGTAAGTATTTTTGTAGTTAGGCTACTGTGTTTTGTTTATTTGTTGATTTTTTTTTCTATAGCTGTTTTCTTTCTATGTACTGCACAAACAATAGCACCATTTTCAATCCACACTTAAGTAGCATCCTTGATGGGAGAAACACTGAAAAACAAAACCTATGTCATAAAATGAACCTGGATCAAGAAGTTGTAATATTTATACATAATGGAATTCTATGATGCCATCAGAAAGAATGAAAGACCTGAAAAAAAATCATATTAAGTGAAGTAAGCCAGACCCAGAAGAACATAGCTCCATGGTTTCCCTCATTTGTCATAATTAATACACACCTAGGACTCTCCTAGCAGAGAATTACAATAGCTCAAAACCTAGATTCATAAGGTCATATAGGATGAGACTAAATGAAAGGATCTCTAGGATATGTAAACAAGAGCTTTATCTTATGTGATTGTTGTTGTTAATGTTCTATGTTATGTCTCTTTTGTTGCCCTTTGGTTAATCTCATATTGTTACTATATCTGACTTCGTCACCTGCTATGCTGTATAAATGTTTATTTGTTTATTTGAAATAGGAAAGGGAAGGGAGGAAAACAAAGTGATTGGGGTGGGGAGGAAAATGGGAACAAAATCATGAGAAGGAGTATCAATGTGTGAGAAGTAATGTACCTGCTAGCTGGTGAATGCAACTGCAACCCCTCTATAGATTGCAATAAAAAATTAAACAAAATAAAATGAACCTGGAGAATACCAGCTGAGTAGGTACAAGTAAGATCCCTTCTGTCTTCCATGTTGTCTCCATTGCTTGTCCCCAGTGGTGACCAATGCAAGTTCAGAAACTTACAATTTCCCTCAGCTTCCTTGGGCCATCTGGGGAGAGAGCACTAAGTATTTGCCAATGTGCACATCCAGCTACCAAGGAATTAAAGCTGACTGCTTCTCCTTGAGAGGAAGAAGCAGAATCTCACTGCTTGCTCTTGGGATCCATTTAATTGACATGCTCTTTAGTGCTGTAAGTTATTCCCTGCTTTACAGATGAATACCCAGAGCAGTTCAATGACCTACCACAGTGGCTCTCAACATTTAAGAGCCTCAGAATTACCTGAAAGCCTTTTCAAACACGTGCTGGCACTAGGCCCTATGTGCTGAGTTATAGAGGTCTGCAGTGGCACCCAATGATATTGTTTCAAACAAATTCCCAAGTGATTGTAAGTCTGATGCTGCTAGTATAATAGGGAAGACCTTTGACTTCGGTTGCCCAATCATCTGTGAGATGTACAGTAGCAATTCTAGAGAGGCTCATCAGCAAAATTCCCTTGTGTTTTCTGGCTTCAGTGAGGATTTGAGTAGGGATAACAGGAAGCATGGGCTGTGGGTAAGAGGTGACAAGGTCAAGTGTAGTAGATTTCTATTCCGTCCATTCTCAAGTTCAAGGGTTGAGAACCAGAGTTATTCCTGGTACCTGATGAGTTTTTGGTCTATTAAGCATTTAAAGGATGAACTCTGCCAGCTTGCAGTCTGAAGGAAAGTAACCAAAAGCTTATGAGAGGCAAAGAATAAAAAAAAGAATATGGCCTTAAGGTGCTTGCCCAGAATCTTTGCATTTACCTGATTTAACCATGTCACGACTTGAGGGGGGAGAAATTGCACTTCTTAAAATAATCAGATATGTGTCTTTAACATTTGGGGAGAAGACCCCAGGGCAATGTACAGATTTGTAGATTGCTTCCCTTCACAGGTGTAGGCTTTTGAGACCAGGTAGTTAAGAAGAATAAAATCATTTATGAACATCTGCACAAAGAAGTAGAATGATTGGAATAGATCATCCATCTGTCATAGAAGTGATATTAGACCTATGTAATCATATCTTGATTATCAGACCATCCTAAATGGAAATAGAAAATTAAGCTTCTACATACTAAAGAAAAATTGCTGGGCTGACGACTGCAGGACACATCAAATGCAGATGTTTTCAAATAGAGCTTTGCTACTGTTGCACGCATTTTTTAAAATGATTTAGAAAGAGTACTTCTATATAGCATTCCATCTTTATAGGATTGTTTTACCTTTTTAAGTCCTCTTTCTATTTTACATGTAAAGTTTGTGTCTAGAACTATGTAGGACAATTAAATTAATGCTGAAATTGCTATTCTGACTCTATAATTAGTAGAATTAGCTAGATCAAATTTTCAGAAACAGTAGACTATACCATGTATATCCTCCTCCTTAAAAATTGTACCAATGAATGATAATTATGACTCATAGATATAATCAAAACCCTCAGCTGACTTCTTCAGAGTATAGCCTGATGCAATCTAAATCTACAACCCGTTTCTTGACTATATATTAAAACTTGATTTATTTCTTGTTGTGTCTGCCCTAAATTATAAAATTAACTTGTATTTTTTCCTGTGGATGCAGAATCTCTATTGTCTTATGCTTTCTTCTCAGGGCATTATCTCTACTTCTTTATTTGCAAGACCAGCAGGGCCCTAAGAACAAAACTTTAATTGCTTCTTCTTGAGAACTACAGTGTGCAATCCTAAATAAAGACACTAGGAAATAATTGGAGTCCCCATTTCAGTTCAAAACGATCTAGAATCCCTAAAGAGACAGGAATAGAAAGCACAAGATCATTCCAAGAAAATATGCAATTGTTTATTAAGAGAGCTGGACTTTGAAAAAATTCCAAGTGCTTTGTGATATTCAAGATGGTTTTGAAACAAATTGTGATGAAAATATTTGCATATGCAAATAAATTTATGTGGTTAATGAACTGGTTCTTTCTAGAAGTTGAGCATACCGTAATATTGAACAAAAATATCCATATGTCACAGGCTATTTAAGTGACCTGAAATGCAATCTAAGGCTCAAATTTCTGTCATTGTTTCTTAAAGCATTCATAGTAACTCTTTGATCAGTTATGTCAGTTCCCAATTCTCAATTTTAAAAAAAGAGCAATCTCACCCTCATTATTTTGGCATTCGACATATATTTTTCATTTTTTACACTATTATAGGAAATAGAACTAAATTATAGTAATGGCAAGTCTTTTCTGGAACATAGTTGGAATAATTAAAATGCATTCTTCAGGGAAAAGATTGGATGGAGCCACTCAGCCTCACAATTACATTTCTGTCTTTGGGAAAAGAGAGCAATTGATTTTCATTAGTTGACTCAGTGACTCTGTTAGCTGGCTGGACAGTTTCCAGTAATTAAGGTTGTATTCCAAATATATCCTGATAATTAGCCACAAAAATATCATCAGTGATTCTCTAGTGGTCATTTTGTTAGGGAAAAATTGAAGTCAGTCCCTGACCTTAAAACTACACAGAAGAAATTACTTCTCTTAACTATCTAATTTGCAACAACACGTTTATACGTGAAAAAGTATATCACCCAATATATCTCTTTCTTGTCATATATATATTGGAACCAACATTCAGAAATAGATTTGAGGAGTGAACAATGTCTAGAGAAATGAAACATGTCTACCTTGTTCTGGGTACATGCTTCACACATTGTTTTGTGTTACCAGGAACTCCATGAGTAGGTTTCAAGAAAATGTGCACGATAAGATTGGGAGGGGGTGAGGGGAGGAAAAGGGGGAAAAGAACATGAGAAGGGATATCAACGATAGAGAAGTAACACACCCACTACCTTCTGAATGGAATTGTAACCTCTCTATACATTACCCCCCAAATTACTTTTTTTTCCAGTCCTGGGCTTGAGCTCAGGGCCTGAGCACTGTCCTTGGACTTTCTCAAGGCTAGAGCTCTACCACTTCAGCCACAGCACCACTCCTGGCTTTTTTCTATGTATGTGGTAACAAGGAATAGACCCCGGGTCTTTGTGCATGCTAAGCAACACTCTACCACTAGGCCAAACTCCCAGCCCAAAAAGAATACTTTTCTCACTATCACTTTGTATTATCTTTGTAGCAATGGAGATCTGAGTCTCAAATCTGGACCCTGACAAATTCTGTATAAGCCTCTCACACCTACTTCCATTCTCCTAGCGACTATAGAACTCAACACACTAAATAAATCTGATTAATTTTCTTTATTTAAATCAGTTATAAGGAACTCTAGCTCTGTAGTTTTCCCTGTAGCCCACGATACTACCATATCACCCAGATGATAGAGACAGCCTTCTAGTCATTCTCAATTTTACCCTATACTTAGCATCAAGACCTGTCCTTAGAAACCAGCTCAACTAAGAACCCTGTATGATTTTCTTTTACTCTCATGTAAAATCCATTACTTTTCCTTCTTCTTCTTGATTTAACTCTAACTCTATGAAACATACAACAGGAACTAATACATAGTGAGTATTCAGAAAACTTTTGATAGATAGATAGATAGATAGATAGATAGATAGATAGATAGATAGATAGATACATACATACATACATACATACATATATACATACATTGATACATACATACATACATACGTATATACATACATTGATACAGATATGAAGATACATAAATACACAAATAAAAACTTGATGATTGATTGAAAGATGGTAGATAGAATGTCTTTTATGCTACCTTCTTTTATCTCAGTTGGCTTATTTTTCTATATTTAGGATTATTATACAATAGGATACCTATCTTGTTATAATGCCAACAAAGCATAGAAACCATAAAGAGGAAAATTGGAATAACACTGAATCTCACAATCCAGTGAGAATCTGGTTTATATTCTTAGAGATATGATCTGCAGTAATTGTCTCTTCCAGGATATCCTTTCTCAAGTTCTACCTCAGTACACCATGCAGTCGTAATGGGATCACCATTTGGAATAGAGTCCATTTGAAGTGGCTTCTAAAACAAGTTATCACAAGCTGAGGACTGAATGCAACAGAAATCTATCTGCTCATGGTTTGGAGGCGAGGAGTTTGAAGTCAACATGCCAGAATGTTTGACTTCTCTCTGGTCCTCTGAGTTTTGGGACTCTAAAGGAGACTCACTCTTCCTGGATTTGATTTCCCACCCTTGCTAACTCTGCCTCTGTGTCACATCATCACATTCACTTATACAGTTCTGTCTTTTTGTCATCAGCTCTACTGAGGTATAGATAACCAATACAGTGGTATGTAAGATCCTAAATGATATACCAATGCATAATGAATGATTAGTACACTAATTAAACACATACTATTTCACACAAGTGCCATTACTTTGTTTGCTGTGAGATTATTTAAAACCTTTCCTACTCTCTTATCAAGTGATAGGTATATAAAACAATATTCCTCACCACAGTCATTTGGCCAGAATGTATTCATTTCATAACTGAAAGTTTATTCACTTATCTGTCTCCTGTACGATGCTGTTTTCATTACATGTAATTTTACCTTGGTAATCTATATAAAACTTTTATTTAAGTGCTTGCTATAATGCCATCTTTGAAGAATGAAGCAAACTCACATTCATATATTTCAGATTTAGTATGCTAATATAACTCAACCCACCAACACCACAGTGTTAAGTCCATAAAATTGAATACATTTATTTGAATCTTTCCTGGGGAGTTTAAATACTTTTGTTTGGCAAGAAAGGTATTTTTTTTCTCATCTTTGGCAAATCCATTAAGAAAACAAGTTCCAAAATGGCAGAGAAGTTACTATGAACATTCCACCCAAAAGATGGCCCTAGAGATAAGCAGAAAGGATGCTATGATGGGAGAGGGGAGGAAACAACAGGCCGCCTGTGAATTTAAATATTGTTACTGAATATTGAGATTTGGTGTTGTGGAAAAATAACTATTAGATTCACCATTGGTCAGACTAGGGATCATAGAAATTGGACTGCTATTGTGTTCTACATCACAGGAACCAATGCTTGATGTATGGTGAACAAACATGCTTTCTTTCAAGGTGTGAATAGATACAGAAATTGAATTTATGGATTCATTTGAATCCATATGAATTGGTTTAAGGACACAAAACTCTAATTTTTCCACCAAGAGCTTGCCTTTCTACAGTCCCTCTTACTGGAAGTCCATTTCTATAATACACTTTAGATTTTCCTTTTAGATGAGCGTACTTAGTCATGTCTCATAGAATTAATTTTTCCAAAAAGAAATTCCATCATACCTGCGGCCATCAGAGATGAATGTCAGGCTCTTTTTCTCACCACAGAGGGAAAAATGTACTCAAAGATAGACACACGAAACCGTTACTGTGAGAGAGTGAGATAGACTGAGGTAAATGTGACAGTCCATTCCCACTCAAGACCAAGGGGTGGCAGTTTGACCAAGCAAATGCCCCAAACTCCCACGTATTTTATACACAGAGTTTAATGAGTATGCTGATGATATGTACTGAATTGTAGAGATTTCCGAGAAAATGGGAGCGCATTTCCAAGAACCAAGGGACTGAGAATGATTTACCTAATGAAGTATCTTCTAAGCCAAGATGGCAACATAATAAGAGGCAAAATAAGGGGAGGTAGCTGAAGCTCCTGACCATCCTTTCCAATAAGGAAAGTCCCTGCTGGGTGACTATTGACCACTGAATTGAGAAGTATTCTTAGCAAAGGTCAGTTCTTACCCCATACCAATGGTGGGGAAGAATGCTTGGCAAAAATCTACCAAGACATTGTGCTGTGCCTGCTCTCTGGATATCTGTGTTATTGTTCATTTCCTGCCCGCCTGTCTCACTATCCATGCCATCATATCATCCTCTTCCCATTGTTCTGATATGTCAGTACAGGATGATGGGAGCAATGTGGAATCCATGCCTAGTGACAAAGTGTAAAATGTGGAATTGGAAATGCCATCTCGTCATTCTTTCTTTTGTGTATCCTTTCCCTGATGCATTAAAGGAAATAATCTGAGTCAGTCTCTCCTATTGCTTACTCCTTTCTGACAGAATTAGTGAGAGCAGTTCAGTCTCCCTGATTCATTGTTGTGTCTCATCACTTTCCATTGTTTTCAGGCATATATATGTGTGTATATATATATATATATATATATATATATTCCTTTCATTGACTTAAAGACACTAAAATTTCCTACAGTCTTCTCCATGGTTACTTGGTTTGACAAACTGATCAGAGGATGCAGTGATTGGCTTAGACTAGCTCATATTAGCTGTGCTGTATTGGAGATACTAGAAAATCAAGCTTAGATGGTAAGAGATAGTGGGAGATGATAGTCCCATAGAAATGGAGCAGTGGATGGTCATGAGGGTACATGGTACTGGCTCATTTCTCTGCAGACAATAATGGAGATGGGAGATTCTTTTACTTCTGAAGAATCAAAAATAACAAAAAAAAAGAAAAAAGAAAAAGCACATGTCATTCTTTTTCTTATTTTCACTCCAATCCACTGATTTTTAAACTAGATCCATGATAAAATATTCCCATCCTGTAGAAAAATAATCTTTTATACGTCCTAATTCTGAGCAATTCCTCCAGTTATTGCATATGTGGGTATTCACACACACATAGATAAATACACATAGATATGGATATATGCATTCATCTGTATACCCATCTTGGAAGGCCCAGGTACAATCAGTTTGGGGACAAACCTATTGAAATGGTGAGCCTCTGTCTCAAAAATTATGTAAATATGCACATACCTGTATGTGTAATCAATGTCTAAATGACCATACTTCTAGTATCAATTCTTTAAACAATGTGTCCTATGGGGATGGTGGCGGTGAATTAATCACACACATTGATTCCATGTTTATAATTCATTAGATTTTCTCCATCTTGTTTTAGACAGTACAAAAAGGCTTCATTTCTAATGCTGTAGTTCTCACATATTCCTGCATTTACAAAGTAGACACACAGTTGGTGGGTAGCTTGGTGAAGAGAGTGCTCTCCTAGCAGGCTCCAGGGCCTGGGTTTGATCCTCTGTACCATAAAATATGAGTTAAAAAAATAATGATAAGGCACTGGGAGTTTGGCCTCATGGTAGAGTGCTTGCCTAGCATGCATGAAGATCTGGCTTTGATTCCTCAGTACCACAGACACAGAAAAAGCCAGAAGTGGTGCTGAGGATCAAATGGTGATCTCTAGCCTTGAGAAAACCAAAGGACAGTGCTCAGGCCCTTAGTTCAAGGCCCAGGACTAGCAATAAATAAATAGATAGATAAATAAATAAATAATGATTACGAGGTATTGCAAAGACCAGGATTCAAATTGAGTAATTTGAATCTACCTTTTTATTGAATATCCAGGCCTTTTATTTGTGTTTCAAGTTTTGTCAACAGCAGGAACATTCAGAGGCTGACAGAACTGACTCAGAGATAAAAGACATTAAAATCGTGACAATTTGCTGAATTTATGGTAAAAAGTATATTTCATGACTTGGGTTTGCTTATCATGAACTAAAGACTTCCTAATTGCTTGCAGGTTAGTTACCTCATACAAAAGACATTTTCAGGCTTAAAATTAATATAATGAGTTGAACTAAGAGTAAAGACTAAACTTTCCAAATCTTGCTCTATACAAATCAAGATACATTAAAATAACCCATTCTGTTGAGGCCATTTACTAATTTGTGTAAGATAAATTGTAAAAGCTATAAATAGCATGATATTATTTTTTACAATACCCATTTGGTGGAGCTTTTTTCTACCTTCTTTGTAAAGTACAACTAACTGGGGCCGGGAGTTTGGCCTAGTGGTTAAAGTGCTTGCCTAGCATGCATGAAGACCCGGGTTCGATTCCTTGGTACCACATACATGGAAAAAAGCCTGAAGTGGTGCTGAGGCTCAAGTGGTAAAGCTCTAGCCTTGAGAAAGTCCAAGGACAGTGCTCAGGCCCTGAGCTCAAGCCCATGACTGGCAAAAAAAAAAAAAGTACAACTAACTTTCTTAAAGTCAAAAACCATTACCATTATTCAATACCATCCCTCCTTAAACTTTTCAAACTAGCATATATGTTTATACATGAATGTGTCTGAAAATTGCAATAAGAGGAAAATTAAATCATTTTTCTTACCACCCACAGCTATTATTATCACTACTGGAAAGCCATTTTTATTTCATGATTTCTATTGGATGTATATTGTAAGGAGAGAGGCAATGGTTAAAAATACCTTGTTTTGGCTGTCAGCTATACTGAGTCTGACACATAACCTATAAATTTAAATCAGCTGCTAGAATGCTCAGTTAGAAAGGAACTAGATTCAGGGAGTGTCGGAAAACACAAAGGCCCTATCAAAACATCCCAACCTAAATTCAGCAAGAAGTTGCAGTAGTAACCACAGGAACAGCATTCTCTCCAGGATTAGTTTTCCTCAATTACATCAGATCTCTTCTGCAATACCAAATGTTAGAGAAGTTCATTGATATCAAATTGCTGTTTGCTGAGCATCACAGACAGCTGGGTGCCTCTTTACTCTAAAATAATAACATCTCTGTTAAGTGTAAAATTTGATTTCTATAAATAGATATTTTAAATTAAATAGCAGGTCCTGCTTTCAATCAACATCAGAGGAATATTACCTTTTTTAAGAGAAATAATCACTAGAAAAAATGTACACAGTATTTAACCATCTCTGTCACTAAGGAAGCATTTCTATAGAACAGGGAATTGTCTTTTATATTCCAGTAGTTTTGGTCTCACAGATGTTCTAAATCTTTCTTTTAAGGACCTTGGAGCTCGTCCCACAAAGGCCACTGACGCGTGGATAAGAAGCTGAGGTCATCTCAGCTCCAGACATTACTGGAGCTACTTCCAAAATAATACTAATGCATTGTTTTTTTTTCTTTCAAGAAAACGCAAGTGCAAATAAACTAAAAAGCTTGTCAGCATCTGTGAGGAAGTGGCTGGAGGAATAAACCCATAAAATAAGTAAATCTTTGTTTAAGTCTTGAACATGCCATTAATTAAACATTTTTATTGTGTGGTTAATTTTTTTTAAGACAAAGGAAAAGAAACTTATTCCATTATGTGAACAAGCCTATAAATAATGAATGGATTATCCAATTCCAGCTCAATGTCAACAGATATTAGCAGATCCTGCAGAAATGTTATGCCCTTTTACTGCTTGTCACGAAAAGAAAAGGGCTTTCACATTTTTCTAAAGGAAACACGCAAATAGATGTTAGAAAGGATTGGTCAGAAGGCAAACCCATGAGGCTTGTTTATCATTTCTCATAGATTTGGAGGATAGCACTTCTCTGTGTGCATTTATCAAGGTAACTCCACACATGGATTTAAGAACTAAATTCTAACCAAGTAGATCTTTGAGAACAAAAATTAGACTAAGTAATTCTCAGCTGTACATTCGTTACTTACCATTTCATCATCATCAATACTTTCTCCAGTCTTCAGTCTCATAGATACACAGTAATATTGCTAACAGGCAATAATTATATCCAGTGCATATCATGCTTTGTACTAAGCAGTGTAACTATTTTGTCTTACTTAGGTCAAATGGGATTTTTCACAGCCTAAAAAAATCCACAGAATTCTATTATCCGCAGGAGTCTTATATAATAGACCATTTGCAAACCATCCAACATATTTACTTACAGATTTACAGGTACATTCTAGCTTCACTCTGTGGAGAGCTCAGGAAGTCTAGTCCTTTAGAAAGATTAAGTCGAAGTCTAAGAAAATCAACACCAGGATACAGGTACATCCAAGAGAGGCTGGTACCACAGAGCGAGAGGTAGATGAACGAAGTGGTGGAGATGGGGAGAATTCAGTCAATAATTTATTGTACCTACTACAAAATTAAAAGAAGAAAGAGTAAGTCAAAGGATGTTTAAGATGTTGAAGAGGGTGGTATTGATCCAGATGAATTGTGTACATAGACTTCTTCTTTGTTATATAGCACCTCCTTTGCATAACTACTTCATGATAATATTTTTCAATCCACAAGAGCCATTGCCTCTATCTGCATATTTAGATCAATGGAAATAATTCTTATACTTAAGGAGTAGGCTTAGGATTCTCACTAACAAACTCATCTGACCATAAAGATACCTGTGTTTTGCTTCCATTTACTAAAAGTAAGTCAACAAATATTTGTTTCCTAATGTCTATTTCAGTCGCCTGTAAGTTCTCATACTACGCTCCTTGAGTTTGTTCTATATTTTTTGTCTTCTACTAGAAGTCAAAAGTAGCGTACTCATTTATAAGCTCAACTTGATAATCTCAGTGGAACAAAAGTACTAGGCCATATAGAAACAGGTCTATATTAATCTGTAAATGCCTGATAGCTGATGTGGCAAGAAGGTATTAACATGTTTTCTAAAAGAACAGTTTTGCATTTTTGTAATTCACTCAGATTATTGTTGTCATCTAGGTAGCAATTAGAATTGTTTAAGAAAATAATAACAAACTTGAAATACTAAGTCCCTCATTAAGTCTGTAGAATTTTTACTGGGGTTCGCCATAGTGAACTCAAGTATGTTATATTAGAATCCAGTGTTTTCCTTTACTCGTCTATAAGCACTCTACATGAACTGAATTATTTAATCCTTTTAGTAACTTCATGGACTTGATTTTCTTTTTAAATGAGTAGCTAAATAAATAAGAAAGAGACAAGGCTAGGATGCAGTGTGTACTACATATCTGCTTGACTATCTTCAGGAAAGACACACTTTCAACATTTCTAGGTGTATTCGTAGCTGACATCATAACTGACTATTTTTCAGCATCATCCTCACCATAGAAATCACCCACCCTAAAACCATGGCCTCTCTCAGTATTGGTTTGTTGCCAATGCCTTACTGATGAAGCCCTGTCTAAGTCTGGACTTTTACTTCAAAAGATGGAGTTGTGAAGATCCATCAAGCTCCAGAGCTTTCTGAGAGTTTGGTTAAAGCCTTGGTTTTGAATGGATTACAAGGAACCTCCTCCTTCTCTTCAGTCTTCCTGTTTTCAAACTCTATCAAGTACTGCTTTCCTGAGTATGTCCTGCTAAACTTCTTCTCTTCCAGTTTTCTTCTTAGATTCTATTTCTAATAAATTCATCTGAAAAAGTTATTAACAGAAATGGCCCACCTCACAAAGCCCTTAAGCAACTTAAAAATTTGATTATTGGGCCAGGGGTTTGGCCTAGTGGTAGAGTGCTTGCCTAGCATGCCTGAAGACTAGGGTTCAATTCCTCGGTACCACATATATAAAAAAAGGCCGGAAGTGGTGC
Organism: Megascapheus bottae; assembly: GCF_031878675.1. Classification (NCBI taxonomy): domain Eukaryota; kingdom Metazoa; phylum Chordata; class Mammalia; order Rodentia; family Geomyidae; genus Megascapheus; species Megascapheus bottae. The sequence goes on from NC_143523.1 coordinate 18,180,010, forward strand.
TGAGGCTCAAGTGGTAGAGCGTTAGCCTTGAGAAAGTCCAAGGGCAGTGCTTACGCCCTGAGCTCAAGCCCAGGACTGGCCAAAAAAGTTATTATTGCTGGGTGCTTTTAGAGCTCTAGCCTTGAGAAAGTCCAAGGACAGTGCTCATGCCCTGAGTTCAAGCCTAGGACTGGCAAAAAAAATTGATTATTACTGGGTGCTTGTGGCTCACGCCTGTAATGCTACCTACTCAGGAGACTGAGATCTGAAGATCATAGTTCAAAGCCAGCCCAGGCATGACAGTCTTGGGATTCTTATCTGAAATTAAACTACCAGAAAACCTGAAGTGGCACTGTGGCTCAAGTGGTAGAGCACTAGCTTTGAGCTGAGGAGTTTAGGGACAATGCCCAGGCCCAGAGTCCAAGTCCCATAACAGACAAATAAAAGAAAAGACAAAAAATGGACTATTTATTTTAGAAGCTAAAAAAGCTCTTGGTGTTAGCTGGACCTGTGGTCAACCCAAGTTAAGACACAACTCTCTAAAGTTTACAAAGCTAGCTGAAGCTGTTACAAGGAAGTGCCAGTAGCTACAATATGAGATTGGGTAGAGAAAGTAATGAAATGGCTATTACTTAATCTCAATGTGGCATTTACAAAAGACAATGAGAGCCAATTACAATGAAGGGTGGAAATCAAAGGGCCCCATTGGCACCCCTAAGTGAAGACACTCATCTTCTGATCTGAAGGCAGAATAAAGTTTAATTTTAAGAGCAGTAGGACTCCAGAGAAAGCTGAATTCTCACCCTTTGCCTAACCTATCAAAATAAGAAGCTCACTTAGGAAAGTGTGAAATCCTCACACCTACCACTGGGGCCTCTTGGCGTGTGCCCTTGATAAACTTTGAGGTCTTGGATCTCTAGAAACCTTTGGGCAGAAATGGTACCTGAGTGTAGCCATAATTCTCTCTCCTCTCAACCATACACAGCTGCCTATTTTTTTTGACAAATTGTGTTGGATGATTTTCAGTCTAGAAAGAAGAAGCACTTGTCTTAACAAGTTTTCATTCATACCCATCATCATATGAACTGGATATGAATTTCCCATGGATTCAACTAGCACCATAATCCTACAGATTACAGAGGCTTTTATTTATCAGGTGAGCCCCAGTACACCCTTACATCTTATTAAACCAATCATCATTCTTTACAGCATAAGAAATATAAAATTGGTGCATGACTAAGGAATCCACTGGTCCTATCTCACAGTATAGCACCAAAAAGTTGCTGGAATGATTACCTTCTTAAGGCACATTTGGTGTAAAGCATCACCATCAGAGATGCAGAACACATACAAAATGAATCGCTGTTTGAGACCCCTTTATCATCCATAGTTCAAATGTATCATCTTGGAATTAAGAAGTAGAATTATAGTGATATTGTTTGTTATTCTTGCAGGTGACTACTGGAGAATATATGCTTCTCATAAACACAACACTGGTCTTTCACATTTAGGGATCCTACTTCCCAAAAGGAAATACTTCCACCAGGGAATAGAGAAACTCTCCTAATAAATTGGAAGTCATTGTTGTTTCTGAGTATTTTGGGGCCCTCATCCCAAGGAAGTATCAAGAAAGGGAAAAACAGTGGATCTAGATCATTTTCTTGCAATAGGACAGCAGTTTTACAAAAGGCACAGGGGGAAATACAGTAACATTCAACTCACCTACTAAATGTGTTCTTGATGATTTTGAGAGTAAATACATGAGATTAGCAGCCATGATCTGAAGAAACCATGGTGACGGCTCAACCCTGGTGAGCAGAAGAGATGTTTTTACCAAGCTAACTCCTGATCATGTAAAAACCCTAGTGAGTTCTTACCCTCTGTTCAGAGCAGCTTGGGTTATCCCTACATCTTATCAACTTAACTCCTCCTCCCATCTTGCCACTCTTCTACAGATTTTGATCCGGGACATAGAAATCTTATCTTTGACCATTAGATTTGCTAAGATAGGGAGGTAACTAGATTAAGATAGATAGATAGATAGATAGATAGATAGATAGATAGATAGATAGATCCATCTATGCATACATGCATATATACATAAAGATACTACATCTCCTAAACTTGCAGGAATTGAACAGGTTTCATAATCATAGCAAGCTGAATTCTAGTCCTTCTAAGCAACTATTCAGGTTAAATATATTCTCCCCAACACCTTGACTCCTAGTATCCACATAGAGTAAGTAAGACCTTGGCCTTATTATGATAAAAACATACATTTAAAGGTATCAGTTAGTTGTGCAGGGGGTATTCTTTTAATATTTCAAATTATAAAAAGTATCTTGATAAGTCTGGCATCCTCTTTACAAACAATCCCAATATGCTTCACTGTTTCATTTTTCTAAGTGGAGATCAATGCTGTACCATAAACACTTTCAGTTGCTCTCATCCTTCCTACTCAGTGCCCCACTCAGACTGGACTTTCTTACATTCATCATTCATGTTTTTAAGCATGCTTTAATTGTTCATAGGAGATTTCATCATTGTATTTTACACATAAAGTGCTTTCATCAGGTTGAAATTTCTATTTGCTTCAGATGCTTAGTAGTATATGAGATATGGTTCCCTATCCTCTGTCATTTCCTACATGTGTCACTGACTCCCAGAGTCTGCACTGAAATCCAAAGGCCTGACTCTGGGTCTGTGCTTCTCTTTGTAGCCATGAGAAAAATGATTTCTGCTCCCTGACCTATACTTGCATGAGTTTTCTACTATAAGTAATATAATGAAGAGCACTTTCTGGGTTGTCAGCTTACTTGAACTACCTTAAACCATGCCCTATTCACTGCAGAAAGCCATGAAGACAAGGGGCAAGGCATTTTCCCATGTCTACTCAAAAGGAAATAAAAAGTAAATATTCCAGTTAGGGTACAGAATTCTCTAGACCCAGGGCTTCTTTAGGAATATTTTTCATAGAATGTCACCCCATCACATAGTGAACTATAGAGAATAGCCACAGGGGTCTGGATTTAGATATTTATCTGCATGGAGTTTTGACTGTTCCAGGGAGCAGGCATGAATCTGGAGTCATCCAGAGGCCATCCTTATTAAAAAGAGACACATACATGTGTGTCCAGGGAAGTGGAAACAGTTTGTAGGGCAATAGGGAATTCCCTAACATCCTTCTGAACATTTACTGATATTTAACTCAAAAATTCTTCTTTAATGTTCTCTTGGGAATTTTATCCTGATGCACATTTATATGTCCTCAGGAACAATTCTCTCAGTATTTTCTAAGTACCTGAAAAAAATGAAAATTCTTCCTTAGGCTTTAATATTTTAAGCTTTATAGAATCATTATTGCAACTTATGCTTAACTATTAGATCATTTCTCTCTCTATTTCTCTTATGTGTATATGGCCTTGAATCTGTATATATGCATATGTCTATATTTATACATGCATATATTATATGTTTATATAATATATTTCATCTATTATAAATTTTACATATATACACACATATATAAGTACATATGTATCTTTAATGTAGGATCTCTAATTTTAAACATTCTAAATCTTCACAGAAAGCAAAATATTTATTTCTTCCTTGTCTTCATGCCTATGACTTCCCAGCTCCTGACTCTCTGAGTTCCCATAAAGAGATTCCTCTGAGAAGTAGACTAGAACACAGTATTCCTTATTTTATTGTATTTCCCTAATTCTGTCTAATAGTAGACTGTCCAAATCCTTGAATAGCTGACACAGTTTTACAAATAAGCAATGAATCTGATTATGGAATACCGGAAAATATGCCTGGATATATCTTACAGATATATACACACAATACATTGCATATATATCATATATATAATATATTATATAAGTGGGGTACTGATATACTATAAATCCAGTTTCATCTTCTTCCCTCTCTGCCACACTGTCTTGTCATAAATGCAGGGATCTTTTTCTCTTGTGCTTTTCCTTGCTCTAAATACTATTATAGAGAAATACTCTAATTAAACATGACTTAAATGTTAATAAGCACGTAAGTCATGAACACGTACAGCTTATTTCCCCCTCCTTGGAGGCCTAACACAATTACCAGCTTACAGAGCGAATGGGTGATTCTTCTCATGAGAATGAAATGTAATGAGAATTCCTAATGTAAAGACATGTAATGAAAATGAGCATGTATTTTGTTGCAATCCCTTGTTCAGAACCTTATTCCCCAGGCCACACTGAATATCCCCAGGTAAACCTGCCACATGACTGTAAGGGACAGCTCTAAAGCTCAAAGTTGTCTGTACTTGACCTCAATGCCCAGGATGGTTTTCAGAGAGTCAGTATTCCCAGGAGCTCCTAAAGTCAATTAAAGTACGGTTCATAATGTTAATTTCTCATCACCTAACCTGGTTCCTGACACAAGGAGATCTATTCCAGGAATTGATGGCTAAACATATGAGTTACCCCTAGAGGAAGACTCAGTGCTTTCCCATCCTGAGAGACACATGATTATTATTTGTGCCACGTATGTTTTTAATCCAATAAACACATGTATCAGACAAAGATTAGTCTGGAAAGAGATTGAACTTGAAAAGTTTTATAATCTTCTTCCTTGTACATTTTAGGAAGCTAAAATGCAGAGAAAGAACTGACTTCTTTCAACCCTTAAAACTAACCAATGATAGGAACAAGATCTATCTCATTTCCTCTGCACACCTCAGCAATGTACACTTGGGGCTGTTGAAGTTAACAAGAGGATGGACAACATTTCAACAAAACCAGAGTAGCTGAGGTGACACTCACACTACCTAACTCAACAGCTGCCCAATCAATATGTAATATTGTAATTTTGTTCAGGGAATGCATCCCAACTCCGCATTATGAGATATGTGTTTGTCATTTGTTCACTCATATCCTCCTTCTCCCGTCTTGTTTAGCTTGGCTATTTCTCCTCACTCCTTTCTCATTCTGTAACTAAATTGAAGATAAATGCATTTGCCTAGTGATGCTCAGCCTACAGTTGAAACTTGAGATGTCCATAGCAAAGGAAGAGAAGAGTGCCAGCTTGTAGAGGTGCCATGAAAAACCCAGCAGCCACCGAAAATACATAGGTAGATTCTATCTGAGATTGAATAACATAATATCCATGTATCGAGGGAAAATGAAACCTAATCACATGAAATATAAAGAAACAGCTGAGTGTCAATGGCTCACATCTGTCATCCTACCTACGCAGGAGGCTGAGATCTGAGGATCATGGTTCAAAGCCATTCAGAGGCAAAACATCCTGTGAGACTCTGATCTTTAGCAAATTAGAAAAATTTGGAAGTGGGATTGTGGCTCAAGTGGTAGAGTGCTAGCCTTGGGGAAAAGAAGCTCAGGGACAGTGCCCAGAACCTGAATTCAAGCTCCAGGACCAGCCAAAAATAAAAATAAAGAAAAGTGAAAAAAACAAATAGTAAGTTTGAGCATCTTCTCTTCTATTTATATATTACATTATTTTTCATAGTCAGTCAATAAAATCACTACTCTCCTTGGTAGAACACAGGCACTTTTAGTACATGGGACCAGATTTGTATCGTTCTCCAAATGCATGGAATAACAAATGATTTCTTTTCACAAGGAGTAATAAAGAAAAACAAGCAAGTTATTAATATTTTATGTGCTTGTTTTCTTATCAGTGTACATTAGGAAATAAAAGTAATCCTTTCTATCAGGAAAACGAATGACAACAGATGCTGGAGGGGATGTGGCCAGGAGGGATCACTACTACACTGTTGGTGGGAGTGCAAACTCGTTCAACCACTATGGAAAGCAGTGTGGCAGTGCCTCAAAAGGCTAAACATAGAACTCCCCTAGGACTCAGCAATTCCACTACTTGGCATTTACCCAACCACCCAGAAACAAGGACATACTAAACCCACTAGCACAACAATGTTCATTGCAGCACTATTCACCATAGCAAAGATATGGAACCAACCTAGATGTCCCTCAGTTGATGAGTGGATCAACAAGTTGTGGTATTTGTACACAATGGAATTCTATGCTGCTGTCAGAAAGAATGACATCGCCCCATTTGTTAGGAAATGGAAAGACTTAGAAAAAATCATATTAGGTGAAGTAAGCCAGACTCAAAGGAACTTAGGCTCAATGGTTTCCCTCATTCGTCATAATCAGTAGAAACCTTGGGCTCTACTAGCAGAGATTTGCAATAGAGCAAAATCTTGATACATAAGAACATATAATGTGAAGCTAATTGAAAGGACCTCCAGGATAGTGAAACAAAAGCCATATAATGAATGATTGTTGTCCTTAATGTACTATGTTGTCTCTCATCTCCTTTGCTGTCCCTTGGTTATCTCATATTGGTATAGTATCTCACTTTGTTATCTGATATATTGAATTTATTTGTATTTGGATATTTGAAATTTGATAGGGAAGGGGGGAAAACCAAGACGGGTGGGGAGTGTGGGGGGGAGGGAAACGGGTACCAAGACATGTGAAAGGGTATCAATGTATGTGAATTAATGCACCTTCTATCTGGCAAATATCATGTAACCCTTTTACTAATTACAATAAAAAAGTAATCCTTTCTGCCTCACATCTCACAATTTGAGTATTTAAAGGTGATTGACTTTGCTCCTCACCAAAGCAGTGTGCAGATGGCCACATAAACACCAAATATTTCAAACATTTTTTAGGCAAGAGTTTCCAAAGGCTTCACATTATTATTATGGTAGGGGCCCTAAGAGAGAAGGAAAAGTTAAATATAGTAATACATATCTAATTCCTCACCTGCGGCATGAATATTTTATGTCATATCATGTTTTAAATAGTTAATTTTAGATGGAAAACTAGGTCTTCTGAAATATGCGAAGGCAAATTAAAGTTTATGATTAAACTGCAATGGGAGAAAAAACCATTCTCCTGAACTGACTGCAGAGAGTGATTTTCTAATTTTTTTGTACAAATGAATGACAATTACATCAACAGGAGTTTAAGCATCATTGGTATGGTTGTCAGGCCTTTTTAGGACTCGTAAACTTCCCTTCTCTAAAATTAGTAGTCAATTTGTGGAGAAATGTTTAAAGACTGACAATATCATGGGTTGTTTTTATTTATACTTAAACACTTATTATGTAGGAATCCCTTCTCAGTTCAGTCTCAAATATTGTGGTTTTTAAAAGAAGAAAAATTCTTGTTTTCGTAACACATGTTGACACTGATTGAGAAAAATAAAAATAAATTTCTTATCAGATCAGTTCACTCTTAAAGGCCAATGAATTGCAACACCAAAAATATAGAATGTAGCCAAGGTGCAGTGGCTCATACCTGTAATCCTAGCTACTCAGTAAGCCGAGATCTGAGGATCACGGTTCAAAGCCAGCCTAGGTACTAAAGAACTTAAGACTCTTACCTCCAATAAACCACTAGAAAGTCAGACGTGGCACTGTGGCTCAATGGTTGGGCAGTAGCCTTGAGCTGAAGAGCTCAGGAACAATGCCCAGGCCCAGAGTTCAAGCCCCATGATTGACAAAAACAAACAAACATACAACAAAAAATACAGAATGTAAGCTTCGGAAGAAAATGTAAATATCTCCCAACACTCTTCTTCTTTAAGCTAGTAATGTTACAGAAAGATCCACAATTTCTGTAGCCTCTCCTTCCTTTGGACCATAAGGCAAACGACTTCCTGTGGACACACTGCTCAGGAAAGTTTGTGTCAAAATAGAGCTCACCAGCTTTTCCATTGTAACGTGTAAATTTACCAATTAAAGTTTTGAATCCATGCTATTCAATGCATTTATAATATTAGCAAACTACCATCACCATCTCATTCTAGAACCTTCTGAGTCACCCCATTCATTTAAAAAGCCAGACTCTTTTCAAGAATGTCTTGCTTTAGATATCTGACTGAGCACAAGTATGAGAAATGACCAAAGAAACAAATGAGACAGATCAATGTTAGATATTTACCCGCAAGTACTCTCTGAAAACCTACTGTGCATAGCTCTACTGAGAATATCAAGTAGATGGGATCACTTCATTCTATTTTCTTCTAACAGAAGAAAAGTGTGGATTATTGATAAAGAAACTAAATTAAATTCTCACAGCTCTGAATCTTGGGGAGCCCAATATGAAATTGCCAGATGACAGCTTTCCTGATATGTCAAAACAGGAAAGAAGTCATGGCATGATGAAAGGGCAAGAGGGAGGTATTTTGAATATCTTTACCTCTTCTTATAAAGCCACTAATTTACTCATAGGGACCCAGCCCTTCTGACCTCATCTAACCTAATGACTTTTCAAAAATCCACATACATGAATCTGGAGATTAAGATATTGAGCATAGAAATTTTTAGTGAGCACAAGAAAACCATAGCATGCCCGCCCCTGTCTTCTGGCCTTGGTTTGCTCAATGGTCTGCCTGTTCTTGACCTCCCTCTCCTCTGTGTAGAAAGTGAGGAAACATTAATAAACTGGCCCTGTGAGACCATTACAAGGATCAAATGTAGCTTTGTGTGTCAACCCACTTTGGGAAGCATAAGAAGCTAAACTAATACTATGGAAATGAGTGAAAGCTGTTTCAAAAAAAATAAAATTCTCATTTTGTGGTCTTCCCGAGGAAGTCATATCCAAGAGATGATAAGCAGACATGTATAATATTGGCTTGCTAATGAATTTTCACTAATGAGAAGTCAGATAATTAAATGGTTTCCTAGCATCATGTTGGAGAGATGACTTCAAAGTGGCATTTCAAAAATTAACAAAACTGGTCTAATTTCTTCTATTTTTTTTCCTAAGCCTTCCTTTTCACTCCTGCAAATATACTTTGTTGTCACTCACTCAGTTAGGATCTTACAAGCCTTTACTAAAGATTCATCTGTGTGACTGGATGAAGGAATGTGTGAATAGATTATCTGCAAACTGTAAACTGGTGTGTTTGCTGTAGAAGCAGTGATTATTCATGGCAAATTGAGTTTTTCAATAAAATCTATGCAGAAGAAAGATTAGCCTGAGCAATAAAAGAGGAAATTATTTTTTAAAAACATTTCACAGTTGAAAGTGAAAAACATTGGTCTTAGGTGTAGCTTGTCATTTGTGATATTGACCTGACCCCAAAGATCAACACATATCTCCAAATTGAAGCAAAAAATTACTTTGTTAAGGAATTCTTTGCTCCCTCTGCTATCCATGAAGTTTATACCACAAATGGTTTCAATTCCAATGGTATGAATATGGAAATTACACTTGGCCTTTGAAATGACAGGCCTCTGTGGTGGTTATAATTAAGTAAAGAATCCCTTACTAGCTGGAACACAGTAATGGCAGAAAACCAAAAACACAGAGGGCAATATTGACTAATATATGTTAAAAAGGTCTTCCAATGAAAGTCTTAAGTACTTTACATGCTACAGAGTCATTTCTCTGTGGCTCAAAACAGACAAATTATTGCAATGCAGGGGTGGAGTGGAGGGAGGCTGTATGTGGTTGCCACCAGTGTCCAATAATGTAACAAAAAAAAAATAGAATGCTCTACTTGGCTCCAATTTTATACCATTATCTTTTAAAATGATTCTGTTTTAAATTTCAAGTTAAAAACTTGGACAAAATATATTCTGAAAATGAACTAGAAGGCCTGTCAGGATAAAAGTCATGGTACACATGGAATTATCAAATTGAGAGTTTTATTTGCTTACTATAAACCAAGGAGAACTTATGGCCCAGACTTTCAGTTTTAAAATTGGTATTTACATCAAAATTCATCCAAGTTAATTTTTTTCCTTTTTAATTAATTTATTTATTTTTATTGTCTGGTTAATGTATAGGAGGTTTACAGTTACATTTGCCAGGAAGTAGGTACATTACTTCTCACACATTGATCCCCCTCTTACGTTTTTGTCCCCATTTCCTTTCCCCGACCCCCATCCAATAATCTTGTTTTTCCCCCTTTCCTTCTCTATTTCAAATAAACATATATAAAAAATACCAGTAGCAAAGTCAGATACAGTAACAATTTGAGATTAACCAAAGGGCAACAAAAGAAAGGAAATAACATAGTACATTAAGAACAACAATCACACAACATAAAGCTCTTGTTTTCACATACTTCAGTTCCTTTCATCCAGCCTAATCCTATGTGACCTTATGTACATAGGTTTTGAGCTATTGTAATCCACTGCTAAGAGAGTCCTAGATGTGCACTAATTATTACAAATGAGGGAAACTATTGAGCCTACGTTCCTTTGGGTCTGGCTTACTTCACTTAATATGATTTTTCTAAGACTTTCCATTTCCTTATAATGTCATTCTTTCTGATGGCAGCATAGAATTCCATTGTGTATAACTACCATATCTTATTGATCTACTGAGGGGCATCTGGGTTGGTTCTGTATGTTTGCTATGGTAAATAACTGCAATGAACATCATTGTTCTACTTCAAATTCAATCCAACTTCTCAAAGCACACATTGGAAAGGTTCCTGAATGGACCTCAAAGAGGAAAAACATTCTGCTGTGTGTGTTTTGTTTCCTTCAACTTTTTTTGTGTGTGTGTCTGTTCCAATATGTGAAATCCTTTGGCAGGAGTGAGTGGAATCATGGTAATATAATTTTGATGCAGAAATGCTGTATTTTGTAAATGTTTTTGGAAAAGAAGATGAAGTATAGGAGACTGGGGTAGAAAAAAACACATATTTTGGAATCAAGAAGATGTGATGAAGAATCTTCTGAAACTTAGGGATACTTGTAGCATGTAATACTGAAGATAGTTTAACTCAGTTCATGGAATCAAATATTCTTGCTTCAGCAATGGAAGCAGATGGTGCCCTAACTGACACTGTTGCCACTACTGCTGCTACTGAAAATAATGGAGAGATTGTTCGATCAATAAATTTGTGTATAACTTTTGTCCTTTAGCAGGGAGGAAAAGTGAGTTAGGTGGTTCTGGTCTGTAATGTTTAATGTAAGCAATTTAGGAGGCTGAGATCTGAGGATCACACACACACACACACACTCTCTCTCACACACACACACACACACAAATCTAAGGACTAGTTCAATTAACAATCTTTGTGAAACTGTTGCCTCTAACATCAGTGATGGTAATTTAACTCTGTAACTGGTCATATTAAGTAAATGATCAGAAAGAGAATACTATACAAACAAGAAAGCATGTGAATGAAGAGTTCTAACTCAGAAAACAAAAAACAAACAAACAAAAAACCTCTAATGCCTTTGTCAGTTCTCATTAATTGCTGCCTTGATGGTGTGGCATAATGCATGTGGGGTGCTAAATCTTTGTTGCTTTCCTTCTTCACTTTAATTCAGAATCAAACAAACCAGAAACTTATAAAGAAAGGAATCTGGGAAATTCAGCCTTGAGAAGTTAACACAATAAGCCATCACTATGAAAACCCATTTACTGGAAAGGATTTGTAAGCATGTATGTAGGTATGCATGCATGCATGCATGTATGTATTTATGTATGTATATATGTATTGTATACTTGTATACACATATATATGTGCTTGATTTTTGATGAATCTCAAAAATTTTAATTACAGTTACCATTACTTAGTTAGTGAGCTCTATTAAATATCTAATAGTGCGGGAGTGGTGATATAATATGCATGAAAAAGACATGAAACAGGAGTGGGATATAGATTTTATCTTGAATTCTAAGACCAGTTTTTGAGAGTTTATAATTGTTCTAGGCTGAGAAGAATTTTATGTTGAATTTATTAAACATCTTTTACAGAATTATACAGTGGATCCAGAGCCTTGTATATGTACCTTTCTATTGGAGATGTACCTTTACACCATTCATCTACATTTTGTTTTTGAGACACAGTTTTGTGCTAACATTACCTGGGCTGTTCTCAAATATGGAATCTTCCCACCAGGGCCTCCTGCAGGTTTTGGATTGTAGGTGTGAACTACTATATCAGGCTCAAAAATCTTTTATTGAGTGTCTCTATGTGAGGTGATCTTAAACACTAGGGATACAGTGACAAAGCAGACATTCAAAGATCTATGCTTCCATTTCAGAGGAAAAAAAGATAATCAGATAAATGATCATTAATGGCACATATATTTGACTTTATCAGAAAGAACGTGGTGATGCCAACAGTTGAGAATGTTATCTCATGGGTGTACATTATTTTTCATGAGGTTTAAAATATCTAATGCAAGAAGGTGATGCTACTTGAGATTTTTAGGGGGGAAAATACATCCAATTTAGTCATTGAAATCCAATCCCTCTTTCAAGTCAAAATTACAAGGTTACTTTTCCACTGGCAGAAATGCCTGTTCTGAAAAATAAAGACAGTATCTTTCTGTTACATTATATGATTTGAATAGTTGAAGAGGGAGCTCCATTTAGATTAGTTGTAAGTCATGCTACTGAAGAGAATACTAGGTACAGATTGAAGAATATTAAATAAAGGCCTATTAGGTAATTTTTTAAAATTTTTACAATATAGATTTTTTCCAAGAGCTCATGAACCAGCAGTGATAAGACAACATGTTGGAGTCCAATCTTCATTTTCTATATGTAGTTGATTGTGAAGATGAAAATCAATAGGCAATAAAGATGGTCCTTGTTAAAATTAAATTGGGATGATTGATTTTCCTCTGGTTCATTTAGATTCTAGAAATCTGTGGGCCTCATTATGAGAAGAGAAATATTTACTCTTCACTTAAAGTTTTATAGCATAGGGAAAAAAATAAACAGACAAAATCCAAATATCTAGGGAAAAATGCAAGAGAACCAGGTCTTCATGTAGCAATTTGAAGTAATAATATGGCTCATAAAGAAGAATTAATTTTCCCTGTCTACTCTGACAACAAATTTCAATGTCCATTTGCTGAGGCAATGACCAATTTGGGGTTATGATAGGCCCTGTAGAATAGTCCTTAAACCAAAAGAATGGGCTCTTTCTACTCTGATCACACTACTTGTAGAAGTCGAAGATACTCCATGGGATTACCAAGAATACAGGACTCTGCTTAAGTATACATATGAAGCAAAAGTAGAGGGTATAAATAAGTCAGTTCCTTACTCATCTCAGAGCTCATGGATATAATCTAGGCTGTATATATAATGTGAAGAGGCCATGCTGATTATATTTATTGGCTAAGATTAGCTAAAATGAACACATGAGGCCCAGAATCAATGATTTTCAGGAAAATTTCTGACAACTCATCCCTACAATGGAATAACTTTGAAGTAGACTGACAGAGAGGGAAAGGAAGTCAGAACTCCATAAATCTGAAAGACATTTAATGTTTACAATGCAGTTAAGATTGAAATAACATTTTATGAAACTTAAAAGGCCAAAGCAAACATTTTATCAGGCAACTTTTTTTTAGATTTTTTCATATATTTTTATTTTAATTAATAGAAGGGTTGCATTATATTCACCAGATAGAAGGTGCATTACTTCACAAACATTGATACCCTTTCTCATGTCTTGGCCCCCATTTCCCTCTCTCCCCCCCTCATCTTGTTTTCCCCCCTTCCCTATCCTATTTCAAATAACCAAATATATACAATGTGTCAGATAACAAGGAGAAATACTGTAACAATATGAGATAACCAAGGGACAGCAAAAGAGATGAGAGATAACAGCACATTAAGGACAGCAATCACTCATTACATGGCTTTTGTTTCTATATCCCGGAGGTCCTTTCTTTTAGAGTCATACTATATGGCCTTATGTATCTAGGTTTTGCTCTATTGCAAATCGCTGCTAGAAGAGTCCAAGGTTTCTACTGATTATGGCAAATGAGGGAAACCATTGAGCCTATGTTCCTTTGACTCTGGCTTACTTCACTTAATACAATTTTTTCTAAGTCTTTCCATTTCCTTACAAATGGGGCGATATAAGTAGTATGTTTCCCAAATGATTAAGATGTAATAACATCTCGAAAATCTTTAGACTGGGGCTCCAGTCTACAAGTAATTCAGTTTTCAGATAAGCCATTATAGTTGTGGGGGAAAAAGTCATCAACAAACCTTTCTAACCCATTCTGCACCTGAAGCTCAGAAGGCTATGATTTCTACTTTAGAGAATCATTCCTAATGTGGTTTCTCAACCCTACTAAGGACACATGGTAGACTTTATTTTGAAACATTATTTCAACAGGACTTTCCTAAGAAGGAAATTATTCTCAGAGCCTATCTAAACACATGTTGTATTCATATTTCAGCAAATTTTCTGCTGAACTCATGAGAAGAAAACGAAGTACATAGGACTTGGGCTCTCTCAAGACCAGATTCTGCCTTTGCCTGCCTGACTTAGATTCCTGACATCGTGACTTCACATGACGGCACTTGATGATTGCAGATTTGGTCAATTAAAATACTATATGTGTCTTGCCACTGTGTCTATTTTGTAAGAGATGAATGTCATAGTTTTCCTGAGATATTTCCCTGGATGTCCTCAAGTGAGGGACGCTGCAGCCAAGCGGTTAAGCTACAAGCTCAGAGCTATGATGGATGCCTTACCTTCTGAAAATGAGCCAACACAGAGGAAAAGGTGGCTGAGAGGAAAAAAAAACAATTTTTAATGATACTGAATGAGAATCTGAACAAAATTTGTGAGAAAAATCCATTTAAGTCTGGGTTATTTTAGCTACAAATAGTATTAATGTATATATAAAAGCATAGAGACCAAAAAAATAATTTCCCAAGTGATTAGAGTCTTAACATAAAATTGACATTCTACTTTTCAATTTTGCTTTGAAATGAAGATTTGACATCCAAAACTTTTACTTCAAACTTCTTAAAAACTAATACCGTGGCCAGAATAACAGAATGGAAGATAGGTTTTCAAAGTCTTAAAAATTGCTGGTCATTAATATTGGTTATAACTGCAAAACTCACTAAGATCATGGATCATTTCTAAACATGGGAAATTTTTCTTGTAGCCTGAAAAATGTGCTTTTTCATGTTTCTGTCAGAACTTCCTCAAAAAACCGAAAGCATTTCACAGCTCTATTCACAGAAGAATAATACAATCTATGCACATTAACTCAGACAATAATGATTAAATTAAGTTACTTTTCATATCAGTAGCTCACTTATAACCAATGAGCTGCCCAAAACGTGTTGAAATGCCTTTAATTTCAAAGTACAGTTTGGGTGAATTATCACACTTCATAGTCAAAGATAATTACATTCATTTAAAAAATGAAAGATACTGTCAAATTAAAGGTCTAAAAAGCTAGTGTTAAACTTATCCCTTTATGATATATGATACACTCCAGATATGAATAGTGGCAGTATGCCATTTAAAAGTTGTGGGAATTATCAATTTAAAATATCTGTACACTTTAGTAATCAATGCAATAATATATATTATTGGAAATCACTGTTGGTATTACTGTGTTTGACATAAATTTAGAATACATCTTTCTATCATGACGTTATGAATGTTTTTTTAATACCTTTTACCTTTTCAATTACTTTCTCATAAACACTTACACATGGTATTGTAAATGTTCAAAACTGTTCCTCCCACTCTATAAATTGAAAGCATTAGCTCCATAATGAATGTAAAAAAAGAAGTAGAACACTGGAAAATAGATACACAATATACTTATATATTAATAAATGCACAAAACAAAAAGTCAAATAGAAATTGACCATGCATAATACATGTGCTTTTATTATACAGCAATAAAATGCTAAACATATCAACTTTTCAAAGGGAAAGTAACAATTAATAGACAAGACAAGAAAATATAAATGAATTAGATAAATGTTTGAATTAATTAGTAAGGAAGTAGGCAAAATTAAATAAGAATAATTAGTCAAGGGAGGGACATGCACAAATTCAAGTAAGATTCAAGTGAGATAAAACTATCAAATATTGCTCATTACACTTGATTTTTGATGACATGCTTCTTTTTCCCAACTCACTGTGTTACACTGAATTGCTTTTAAGTATCATTTTTCCCATTACTGCTTAGATTGAGAAACTGAAGCTGTATGTCAATAGTATGCCTCTAATGAACATACATTGATTTTTTATATTCACCAGATAGTTTTTATCATATAATTTTATTGTAATTAATAGAAGGGTTACATTATATTCAGCAGATGGAAGGTGCATTACTTCACATACATTGATACCCTTTCTCATATCTTGGTCCCCATTTCCCTCCCCCCACCCCTGCCACTCATCTTGCTTTCCTCCCTTCCCTCTCTGATTTCAAATAACCAAATACACATATATAGAATATAGGCATACTGTAACAATATGAGATAACCAAGGGACAACAAAAGAGATGAGAGATAACATAGTTCATTAAGGACAACAATCACTCATTATATGGCTATTGTTTCTATATCCTGGAGGTCCTTTCATTTAGCATCATTCTATATAGCCTTATGTATCTAGGTTTTGTTCTATTGTAAATCTCTGCTAGGAGAGCCCAAGGTTTCTACTGATTATGACAAATGAGGGAACCCATCAAGCCTATGTTCCTTTGAGTCTGGCTTACTTTACTTAATATGATTTTTTTCTGTTTTTTTTTTTTGTTGTTGTTGTTGTTTTTTGCCAGTCCTGGGCCATGAACTCAGGGCCTGAGCACGGTCCTTGGATTTTCTCAAGGCTAGAGCTCTACAAATTCAGCCTCAGTACCATTTCTGGCTTTTTTCTATGTATGTGGTACCAAGGAATTGAACCTGGGTCCTCGTGCATGCTAGGCAAGCACTCTACCACTAGGCTAAACTCCATGCCCAATATGATTTTTTTGTAAGTCTTTCCATTTCCTTACAAATGGGGCAATGTCATTCTTTCTGGCAGCAGCATAGAATTCCATTGTGTATAAATACCACATCTTGTTGATCCACTCATCAACTGAAGGACATCTAGGTTGGTTCCATAACTTTGCTATGGAAAAGAGTGCTGCAATGAACATCATTGTGCTAGTGGATTTAGTATGTCCTTCTTTCTGGATGATTGGGTAAATGCCAAGTAGTGGAATTGCTGGGTCATAGGGGAGCTCTATGTTTAGTCTTTTGAGGAACTGCCATACTGCTTTCCATAGGGGTTGAATGAGTTTGCACTCCCACCAACAGTGTAGTAGTGATCCCTCCTGGCCACAGCCCCTCCAGCATTTGTTGTTATTAGATTTCTTGATCTGGCCATTCTAATTGGAGTGAGGTGGAATCTTAGAGCTGATTTGATTTGCATTTATTTTATGACGAGAAATATCGAGCATTTCTTCACATGTCTATAGGCCATTTTTATTTCTTCTTCAGAGAAGACTCTCTAAATCTTTGTTTGGCCCATCTTTTAATGGGATTGTTGTTTCTTTGGAGATCAGTTTTGGAGTGATTCAATTTTTTGAGTTGTTGATATACTTTAGATATGAGGCCTTTGTCCATTGTATAGTTAGTGAAGATCTTCTCCCACTCTGTAGGCTTTCTAGTTAATTGGCTAGTTATGTCTTTTGCCATACAGAAGCTCTGCAATTTAATGCAGTCCCACTTAATCAGACTTTCTCTGATTTGTTGTGTTTCTGGGTCCTTATTAAGAAAGTTTTGATCTGTGTCAAGGAAACCTAGTGTATCTCATATTCCTTTTGTAAAGTTTTCAGTTATATCTGCTTTTACCTCCAGGTCTTTGATCCATTTGGAGTCAATCCTGGTGCAGGGTGATGAAGAAGGATCGACTTTAGTGTTCTGCAGGTGCTTAACCAATTCTGCCAGCATCAATTGTTGAAGAGGCTGTCTTTCTTCCATTCTATTTTTTTTGGCTCCCTTATCAAAGATTAAGTGGCCATAGGTCTGTGGGTTAATATATGGTTCCTCAGTTCTATTCCATTTGTCTTCAGGTCTGTTCTTGTGCCAGTACCAAGCTGTTTTGGTTACTATAGCTCTGTAATAGAGTCTAAAGGTTGGTATTAAAATTCCTCGTGTGCTGTTCTTTCTGCTAAGAATTGTTTTTGCTATACAGGGTCTTTTATTATTCCATATGAAATTTTGGTTTGCCCCCTCTATTTCTTTAAAGAATGACATTGGGGTATTGATGGATATTGCATTGAATTTGTAGATAGCCCTCGTTAAGATTGCCATTTTTACAATGTTAATTCTTCCAATCCAGGAGCATGGGAGGTTTTTCCATTTCCTCAGTTCTGCTTTAATTTCCTTTTGCAAGGTTTTAAAGTTTTCATCAAAAAGATCTTTTACAATCCCAGTTAAGTTACTTCCTAGGTATTTTATTTTCTTTGAGGCTATTGCAAATGGACTTCCTTTCCTGACATTTGCTCCCTCTCATTGTTGGCATAAAGGAAGGCAGTTGATTTTTGAGGGAGAAACTAGGAATCCAGGGAACATTCCTCTGTATAATAAAGGCTGTGTATGACAAACCCACAGCTAGCATTATACTTAATGGTGAAAAGCTAAAGCCATTTCCTCTAAAATCAGGAACGAGACAAGGATGCCCACTCTCTCCACTCCTCTTTAACATAGTATTAGAATTCCTAGATAGAGCAATAAGGCAAGAAGCAAGCATAAAGGGGATCCAAATAGGGAAAGAGGAAGTGAAACTTTTCCTCTTTGCAAATGACATGATTCTGTATTTAAAGAACCCTATAGACTCCATTCCCAAGCTGATTCAAAGCTTTGGCAAGGTAGCAGGGTACAAAATTAACCCTCATACATTGATTTTTTTATATGTTACTCATTATGTGTCTATGTGTTATTCTGTGTTCATAGATTACATATATTCTTGATATGGTTAAGTGTGCACTGAAAAATATTCAGAAACTGAAATTATATTTCTGGGATTCTTTGGTGAATTGGTTCAATGATGCTTGCCCCTTATCAAGGTACAATGGTAGCAAATCCTAGCTAATTGGGGCTGAGATCTGAGAATTCCAGTTTGAAGCCAACTCCAACAGCAAATTCCATGAAACTGTCTTCTCCAATTAACCACCAGAAAACTGGAAGTGGAATTGTGGCTCAGTGTGGTCAAGGTCATGGACAATGCCCAGGCCCTGAGTTCAAACCTATAATCGCCACCACCACCACCAAAAACAAAGTCAGAGAAAGCAAAAATTTAATTCTTGTGTATTAGAGCTGTGACACACTTCCATCTTTTCCTTTGAACATCAAAACTCTAGTTGTCCAGCCTGAGAATTAAAACAGCTGCCTCTAGAACTTTTAAACCTTTTTTGCCTTGAACTGGGGGCCTAAATCATCAACCTCTCTGACACTGGCATTGCTGGTTCTCAGAATGAGCAAAGGATCTCCATAATCATGTGACAGGTCTCCTTCATATGCGTCCATATGTTTAAATGTATATTATAGCTTATTGATTCTATCCTTGTGGAGAACCCCAATACAGTTGACCTAATCCTTGAACTTTATTCCTTAAATGTCATATTTATACCATCTCATAGTTCACAAAAGTCCATGCCCGTCATTCATATTTCATTAACCTATGATAGAGAAAGATCTCTATATACCTTGTCAAAAGAGGAGAATTGTTGAAGTTGAGCCACTGTAAAAGAATGGTTCAAGCTATGTGTTAGTGGATCACACCTATAATCTTGACTACTCAGGAGGGTGAGGGCTAGAAGATTATGGGTCAAAGCCAGCCCAGACAGACAAATCTGCATGACTGCATCTCTAAAGAAAGCATGGCTAGGGTGTGGCTCATGTGGTAGAACCCATCTGAGCAATCATACTGAGCAAGGGTAAGATTCTGAGTTGAAACTCAGTAGACTAAGGGGAAGAGAATGGCTTAATCTTAATTAATTTTATTGATTGGTAGTCTAATAGAATTTATTGCTACTTATATAGTTGTCACTAACTTTGAGTCAATGAAAATCAATTCAACCATTACATTAATAGTCAACGGTACAAGATTTTCAATACCCATTTGTCTATAAAAGACATCATAGTTGCCCATGAAGACAGAAGTCTGTCTTGTACCATGGCTGCATAATTTTTCTCAGTGAAGACGGGGACAAAATCAGCAGAGACTAGTTTTGAATAAAACTTTCAGATCAATGTTTTACACGTGGTTTGGTGCCATGGGCAGAGTATCCTATTTGCATTTAAGGAACATGAAATGTCATTATTTCACTAATAGCATTTCTTTTTTTTCTGAATTAGATCAAATGAACTAGAGCCCCACAAGTTTTAAAAGTAAAGGGGAAAGGTACAAAGTGGTGAAGAATTTACTTATTTACCATTAAGGCAAATGACATCATATTCCAGGCCCTTTGATTTTCCTGTATGCTTGCTGACAGTTTATAGCGTTATACATATTCTCCCAGGATTTTTTTTTAAAACAA
Organism: Megascapheus bottae; assembly: GCF_031878675.1. Classification (NCBI taxonomy): domain Eukaryota; kingdom Metazoa; phylum Chordata; class Mammalia; order Rodentia; family Geomyidae; genus Megascapheus; species Megascapheus bottae. The sequence continues at coordinate 18,200,312 of NC_143523.1, forward strand.
ATTCACTACAGAAACAAAGGCCTGAGAACCTTGCCAACTTCTCTTTGCCCTTTGTGTTGCAGCAAGCTTATACATACTATATCTACAATCACACAAATAAACTGGAAAATCTTAGAAAAATACTAGTTTAGGGAATTTGTTACCATTCCCAGAACTTTGCTTTCTTCCTTCCTTCTTGAAGATGTCTTAACCTGAAACTAGAGCTGAGGTAAAACCTAATCCCCATTGGTTCGTAGTGATGATATACTGACCCCCATTACCCATATGAGAATAGCTGTTTGCCTTCTCTTCAGCAAGGTTAGTTCATTTTTACAACCTCCTTGGAATCCTGTCCAAGTCTTCCATGTCCCTCCAAGGTGCAAGGATGCTGGTATGATATTAATCATGGAATGTAGGGATATTTTGTAATTCTAAAAAATCTTCTCAGAGTGTAGGGCTGATATAATTGTATTTTATGATGCTAGGAATACCATTTCCAGTCTCACACAATTTCTTTTCATTCTTTTCTAAAAATCTGTGTTGTTCTATGTTTAAATCAATAGTCCTGAAATTAATTCAGTTAATTCATGTACACATACATGTACATACACATGCGTGTATTCAACAGAATTCAAAATGAACAAGACATAGAGTTATAATGAAATAAAAAATAAAAAGTCTAATTTTAATCCTAAGGGTCACATATTAGCGTTTACTTAGACAATAATTTTTTCCTTCAAACAAAGAGGTCAGAATAGATAGCAGTTGAGAGAGAGCCATAAAGGCCAAACAAAGAAAGCAGAGAGGAACACAGAGCAAGAGAGAGGGGGAGAGAAGTTGGAGAGGGAAAAAATCACAAAAGCAGATGACACAAACACATTTTTAATCCAGATTCATATTGAGAGTCCCAAACCACAACTCACTGTTAGGATCAAGAAATGTGCGCTATCAATATGGTAGGTAATGCAGAGTGATCTAGTTGGGGCTGTCTTTAGTATGATGTAGGATGTATCTAGAAAGAGGTATTGATGATAAATAGATGATAGATAGATAGATAGATAGATAGATAGATAGATAGATAGATAGATAGATAGACAGATAGATAGCTGCGGCCAAGGTCTGTAAGACTCTTGGTCTAAATTCTTCAATGTTACATGATGCTGATTCTGTGGAAACTTATAAGAGCATTCAAATATTTGTTTCTTAATTAATGGTGCTTTGTTAATTTAGTCATGTATTGAGGTATCTGTACATTTTACTTCAAACTAGTTCCAATTTTAACTCTGGGAAGAGTTTGTGCTAACAATGTAAGCTTCATAATGCTGAGAGAAGAATAAAATTAATCATTATTCTCTTTCCAGCCTAACCCATGTCTGACACATTCCCAGACCCTAAATAAATATTTTGTAAGGAATGAATTAATCAAACAAGAAGATGTTGGGACTTCTCAGATTATGAAATACTGAGTAAAATTAAGCAATTGCTGGAGGTTTCTTGAGTTTCTTTGCATGAGAGTGGAAACTTGGAATAGTGGAAAATGAAGAAGAAAGAAGAAAGGAAGGAAGAAGAGGAGGAGGAAGAGTTAAGGAGGAGGAGCAGGAAGAGGAGGAGGAGGAAGATGAAGAGGAGAAGGAAGAGGAGGAGGAAAGAAGAGGAAGAAGAAGCCATGAAAAGAGTATGACATGTCTGTGCTTTCCAGCATTGATAATTTTTTTAACTTGGCATGCAAAAATGGAAACATTCTTTTATGGAATTTGAGCTAATTTGCCTCGTCTTGCACTTTCATTTATGGCTCATGAAAAGCAGACCTGCTTTGTCCCACCCCCAACACTACACTTTTGCCATCCCCCCACTAGTCTCTGATGAAAGGTAAAATAATTCTCCAGGATTTCTGGGAACTGCTTCCAGGAACGTGTGGGTATATTTATAGCATGTGCAGAATAGCTTTCCATGGGTATTTCACAGAAGACAGAGTCTTAAATCCAGCAATGAATCTAAATGTAAGATTTCAGATCCCAGAAACCTTCTTGGAACTATATTCACTGTACTTGTGGTGGGGAAAAACAAGGCTAAAGGCCTTCCACACCAGGGATAGGCCTAGCACAGGCTCACATTTGCTTCATTTTCTGAAAAAAAAATAAACTTTTTCTAATTTTAAATCAATCCTCCCAGATGGAAAGTTATTGCATAGTTCTACATACTCATCCTCAACTTATATGAAACTAGAATTCAATCTCTTGCTTCTTCACTCATTGCATTCATATTCAGTCCTCATCTTCTTGCCAACCAATGAGTATGTATGTTTGTATGTAGTGTGTGTGTGTGTGTGTGTGTGTGTGTGTGTGTGTGTGTGTGTACTACTGAGCAAGACATTCACTGTCCTTGTCCTTGTAGAGAACTTGAATTGAATGGAAAAGACAAGAAGTAAGTAAAATCTGACAATGCAAAATGTTATAGGTGTGCCAGGAATAGTGGCTCAGGCCATGGCTCAAAAGGACGAGAGACTCTTATCTCCAGTAATCTGACAGTCCTAGCAAGCAGGATAGTTTCTGGTCGTTTGTGACTTAAAATCAGAACTGAAGAGTCCATGGATAATTATCAAAATAAATGCAGAGTAGATTCTGTCATCCCACTGTGTCCCTCATATGGTAGGCCTCACTTTTGTGCTTACCCTTAATTTTAACAGCATTTTTACAGCTTCTTGTTGTTATTATAAAGGTGATATGCAAATTTCTTTTTGGATGTCACTCCTTACCTTGCATTCTTCCCTTTTCCTTCACATTCTCACCATGTTTCCCTCCTGTCCATACCTATAAGTTGCATTGTTGTATCTAGTGATCTCTTAACCTCCCTAAGACAGATAAACAAATAAGACAAAAAAAGTGAAGAAAATAAAACATAATGAAAAAGTTCCTTTTGTTTCCATTTCTCGGAGTTCATTTTGATAAATATTGTCTTATATGATCAGAGGCATGTAAACATGGCACCTTTGTATTCCTCTCCTAAGAGTAACCTGCTTTAATTCCACTGTGTGTGTGTGTAGAGTCCTACTCATTTTCTCATGGCCCAGGATATTTTAGATCTAGCTTCCTCATCTGAAAGAAAGCATGTACCATTTTTATTTCTCTGAGCTTGGCTCACCTCATTTAAAATAATTTCTTCTAGGTGCATCCATTTTCCTGTAAATGACATGATATGATTATTTTTAATAACTGTGTAAAATTCCATTATGTGTATAGGCACCACAGGATTTCTTTTTTGGATCTGCTCATCTATTGTACAGCATCTGACTTGTTTCCATTACTTTGCTATTGTGAAGAGTTTACCGATGAACAAGGATGTGCAAGCGTCATTTTTGATGTCTTGGCTCGTGATAGTCTGTGCAGCTTCCCAATGTTCGATTTTGATCTTCAATATTCAGTCTGGCATGGGAATATAAGATGACGTTAGAAAAGGTGGTTAGTAAGTAACAGGTCAAAGATTTGAAGGAATATAGGCTTAGAGCATCTTGGAAGGATTTTGTTTGTTTGTTTTTGTTCTTGTTCTTTCCTCTTCTTCATGTTTGGATTCACTTTTCTCTCAATTTTTTGTTTGCTTTGTTTTATCTTGCTGTCAGTATGTGCACATGTCCAGTCCCCCATCATAGTCTGAAGTAGAATTCAATTGGAACAGGGTGATCAAAGGGGCTGAGTAAGGAGGCTTTAGGGTGACTCAGTGGAAGAGAAACTGCCCTGATTTCTTGACTGGCTGACCTAAGGTTGGATATGGGCTCAGTGTTTCAGCACTTACGTAATCACTTGACTTCAATCCTCAGCACCACCAAAACAAAAACCATAACAGCTGAGAGTACAAAACTTTATACTAATAACACAAGTGTCTCCAAAAGTAAACCGGTCCTCCTCTGTTTACTCGTATGCAACATCATTGAATGACTTGTCGGAAACAGATTCAACTCAACCTCCCTATGAGCTATTATTTACCCCTTGTTTGATCGTGGACGAGGATCTTCATCCCAGGATGCTCCTACTTTGGTGGGGAATGTACTGTCTGTCAATGATCATCTGCAGAGGGATCCAGAAAAATAAAACACCACTTGTTATATCAATGAATTTCCTTTAGGAAGGGGCAATGTTCCCTTCTGGAACCGAGCTCTCTTTCTCTCAGACAAGAAAAGAATAGCAATTATAAAATCCATTGTTATTATTGTAAGAATGAGGATGACTACAGGAACTCTGGGTCTGTATCAATGTCTCTCATGGACTGATTAACCAATAGAGTTCTTGGCATTTCTAACACAAAACACATAACTTACCCTTCTGTCTTGGTTATCATTTTTCATGCCTTTCATGAGAGGTCATTTGTTAAAGGGAACCCAGCTGTTCTAGAACAGGCAGACTTGCAAAAAAAGGGGGGAGCCACCTATTCTCATCTTAATCCCTTATTGTTGATGCTTTTGACTGATTTCCAGTGACTCAGATTACCCTTTGGCTTAGTGTGCCGGTTTATGTGACTGTATGTAGCGTTTAACATTTAGGAGACTCCATACAATGTATGCGGGGAGTAAGGCACTGATGTGCTGTCATATGTTTATATAAGTAAATAGCTGAATGAAAGTTATAGGATTGGAAGGCAGTTATTTAAGTTGGTTGAACACTGCCAAGAAAGTAACCTTGTGGTTTAACTATGAGCTGTTTCTCTGGATTTCTTCTCTTAGGAGCTTTCAAAATCGATAACGATGCTGGCTGTGAGCTGAGGCTCAAAAGGAAATCTGGTCTCTGTGGATAAAAAAAATGTGCAAAGCTACTTGCAAGAAATAAAAAAAATACCCTTAAAAGCAATGTTTAATACAGGGCCAGCTCTAGCAGTTATAGTGGGCCATATCAGAGGTTTTGAAAGGCCATAGAGTAACCCATTTTATTTTAAACACATCTTCAATGGCTCACAAATTGCCTGGCAATTTTAAATATTCACCTGAAGAATATTCACCTGGCCTCAATGAAACTGTGGATGACAAAAATATGTTTCCACAGAAAGAAAATCACGGAGTGGATTACAGTTCTGCCTTTGGATCTCATTTTGGAATCCATTCGATTATTTGAATACAGTGGACCTTGTTTTGTTTGTGTGCAGCGGTGGTTGCTGTCTACAAACAGAAAAGTATTTATTACAGAGAGCTGTGCGGTGAGGATACACTTTAAGGCGTGTGCAGTGAAACTCAGCACCTGCCGTGTACCCCTGGGGGCCCCAGCGGTACTCTGAGTGATGGGCATGCTCTCTGCTGCCCTTGAAACATGGTAAATTGGTGTGTGGGGGAGAGGGTAGGCAAGGGAGGAGCTTAATCTGCTTCCAAATTTTCCCTGAAATTGGCCCTGGTGGTATTTTTAATTCACATCTGGAGGCAAATAAATGTGGCCACAATTATTAACGAGTGCTGAAAAAATAAGTCAAGAGCTGCTTTAGACTTCACAGGTGTCTCTTATTAAAGACTCTGAAGAGCAGTATTAAAATGGCGAGTGTTATTTTAGACTCCACAGGTGGCCTAAAGCTAGGAGCCAGAGAGAACATTAAGGAGATTCTTAAATATGAAATGTAAATTTTGCAAGAAAGGAAATCAGTGAGATTAAAGAAATTCGCTGATATGTGAATTGAGAGACTTCAAAGGAGCGCATGCAAAACCAGAAATAAATCACTGCTCAACCAGGAAGAGACCCACTAAGGAGATTTTTTTTTTTTTGTAGCAGAGAACCGTGATTCCCTGCTTCTGTCCCAGGAGAGCCTGCCCCCTTTCTGAGTAGATCTTTATTCTGGACTAATTTGTATGTTCTTAAAGAAATAAAATCATTTTGTGTAAGAAAGCTACTTCCAGAGAAACTTACAGTATGGAATTTGTGTCTCCTTAGTAGTATCTGTGTAGATCAGTAACTATTTCTGAAGCTCTCCATGTAGCATCCAGAAGACTGGGAATCAGTTTTATGGGCCTCTGATGGAATATTATATGGTACTAGAGTCCAATGGGGTCAACTTTGGAGACATAAGCAATAACTACTACATGAGAGCCCTCTAATTCATCCCACCCTGAGAAGAGTACTGTAGAGCATGAAGGTAGTAAAGACAATACATTATATGGCTTGGCAAAACAAAAAGCAGGTAAACAAAAAATATGCTGTGGTCCAGTGGCTGCTTGAAAGGCAGCTCCCATATTTCTGTCATCACATTCACACATAAAAATCTTGGCATTTTTTGTCATATGTTTTACATCCTACATTTGGGAGGCAATATGGATTTTTGTTTGTCCAAGTCAGAAATTATAATCCAGGCACATCTTGAATACTCTGAAGTCTTTAGTTATATGTGTGTGCTTGCGTGTGTATGTGTGTGTGTGGGGGGGGGGAGAGAGAAAGAGAGAGAGAGAGAGAGAGAGAGAGAGAGAGAGAGAGAGAGAGAGAGAGAGAGACAGAGAGAGAGAGACAGAGAGAGAGAGACAGAGAGAGAGAGACAGAGAGAGAGAGACAGAGAGAGAGAGAGAGAGGAGAATTCAGAAAAATGTTTTTTTCATGTTGACAAATGTGAGTAGATGACGTAACTGATATTATTTAGCTTTCTCTACTCAACCCAAGTCTCACTTGAAACAATCCCTTGAATTTTGTGTGGCTGTTGTTTAAGAAGGGATCATTGAAGCTGAGTTACACTGTTTCAGTCTCTGGAAAATATAAGGGGGACACCATTACCTAGATTGTATACATAGAAAAGAATGTGATTACCTCAAAATAAGTGTGACCAGAGCAAGGATCTTGTAGGAAATGAGCATCCGGTGGCGACACACTTCTCATTTGAGTTAGGGATTGTTCACAACTAACTAATGGTCACTGGATGTTCCCAGAAAACTTTTGTACCAAACATTGTCTCTATTTTTCTATGCACACCTAGCAGGAGGGATGCAGAATTCTGAGTCAAGAGAGAACCAGTATGAGGATCATCACCCATAATCTAGAGCAGTCAAGAGGAGACTAAATGTTTGTTTTTAAGAGTGTAAATGACTTCCGTCTTCACATGGTGACTGGTGCATCATTATTACCTGGTAAAAGAATGTCTTCTCCCAATAGAGATTTAAAACAAGTAATTTGGTTTCTTCAATGGCCTAGCAAAATAACATAACCATATACACTGTATTCATGCTATGTAAACATTTTCTCAAAGGATAGAATATGGTGATGTAGCTCATAATGAAGAAATCTAAAATCTTCCAATAAATAATCATTATCACAAAGTGGGAGCTTAAGAGATCTAATTAATGGAGCAAATTTTCTAGAAAAGAAAAAATATCTAATAGGTTTGTAATACCAACTAAATTAATTTGAATAATTTATGTCATATAATTTAAAGGTGGGTATAAAAATGATATATTCTATGATTATCTTTAATAACTTCACAGAACTATAACAATATACCACAAGATTTATTCACTCTTACAGTACATAATTAATACCTTATATTGTATTTGCAGTTATCTAGATATCTATATTATTTAATTAGGTTTATTATTTTTAAAGGTATATTTTTAGAATGAGGGCTATATATCAGAACACTGTTTAAAAAGTTGGATTAGCCATTTAATCCCTCTGGGCTATTTTTTCTTTTCCTTATTTTCTTCTCTTTTCAGTCTTGGGTCTTGAACTCAGGACTTTGCATTTGCCATACCACCAGTCTTTGTTGCTGTAGGTTAATTTTCACATAGAGTGTATATTTTACCTGGGCAACACAGGACTGGGATCATACATCTGTCTTGGACAATTTTTTTGTATATGTCTGAAAGGAATGTCAACTATTGTTTGAGAATTGGCTATGTAAGCAGCATGCACTGATATATAGCAATAAGGTAGAATGGGCTGCTGCAGACTTGTGAAATAGAAGGGCTTTCAAAGGGCTGTGTTTAAGCCGAGAATTCATAATGTTTCCAGAGAGCCCAGTAAAGGTCTGGGAGCAGAGCCTTTCAGGCACAGGAACTGTATATTGCACTGGATTAGACAGGACCTATGTGTTCAAATTCCGAAAGAAGACCAGGGAGCCCTAGAGCAGATTAGGCAATGGAGGAAAAGGTTACAGAAAGAAAACAAGGACAAGTCAATATGAAGGCCTTACTTCGGTTCTAAATTCCACAGATATTCATTTATTTACTGCCTCGAAGCCAGAAGGAAGGTCTCAAGTCCACATTGTTGATCAGTGACTTCTATGTAAAAGGGGATTTCAGGGAGGCAGTATAGGCTACTTATGATACTGGTTTGATGGGGGACATAAAACAGCTACATTTGGAATGTAAGCTTTCTATAGTTTTTTTTTCTCTTTATCCTCTCACTTGATGACTTACTGAGCAGCCAATCTACCAGTTAAGATATACTCACAGCCCTTTTTAGCTATTTTTTTCTGATAATATCTTCCTTTTCTCTCATGTAGCTTGAATTTCAGAGGAACACCACCATGCCTACATTGTTGGTTGAGATGGAGTCTCTCTAGCTTAACTTTTTCCCCTGGGCTGGCCTTGAACTACAATCTTCCCTATTGCTATCTCCTGAATATCTTGGCTAACAAGTGTCTGCTACCAGGCCAAGCATGTTTTCTATAATTTCAAAGAGGTTTGATGATGAAAAATGTGTAATCTTAATAATATATATATATACATATATCAGACTCTCTTAAGATTTTCAGACTATATTTCATTAAATCTTGCCATTGGTTAACAATAAAGGTGACTAAATTTCAGTCATAAAGTCCTATAAAATAAAAGATAATATAATCATATATATTTATTATTATCATTGATAAAAGTGTGCAGCCAAGGAAGACAGAGTAACATTGGAAATGGCATCTGAATCAAATTCCACTGTTAAAGATCAAACTGATGGTAATGTTTATTGCGAATCTTCATTGAGCTGTATCTGAACAGGACAATGTAACTAATCAGATGTTGAATTCAAACACTAAATCTTGTCCATAAGTAGCCTGCTCTTTAAAAATCAGAAAGCAAACCCAGGCATGGTGGCTCATGTTGCTGAGATCTGAAAATTGTGGGTCAAAGCCAGCCTAGGCACTAAAGACTCCTATCTCCATTTAACCACCAGAAAACAGGAAGTGGCACTGTGGCTCAAAGGGTGAGGGGTACCCTTGAGCCGAAGAGCTCAGGGACCATGCCCAGGCCCAGATTTCAAGTCCCACAACTGACAAAAGAAAAATCAGAAAGCACAACTTCTCATGTTGTACAAATGTGATGTGAAAACTAAAATAAGGGAAGAACAATGGTTCATCAAATATGTTTTGATTCTACTTCATTTAAAGAAATATCCTTTTCTTTCTAACTTTATTGAGATAGAATTGACAAATAACATTTCCATAGAGTTATGTCCAATATGATGGTTTGAGGTTTGTGCAGCTTGTGAAATGCATTCACTACTCATAAGACTTCATATTGTGAGGGAGCAACTTTAAATGTAGCCTGTAAGCCATGGAGTATTTTTAATTAAAATCATCCTGCTATACATTGATAATCAGAACTTACTCATTATACGCCTGAAAGCTATGCCCTTTGTCTATCTCTCCATTTCCTCAATTGACATTATTCTTTGACTCATCACTTCTAGGGTTCAACTTTCTTTTCTATCCTGATTCTGCACCTGAGAGCATCTAGCTTGTTTCTCTTAACAAAATGCATCACTGTAAGGAACTTTGAAGCTGAACTATGAGACCTGGAAACAGATAAGTTGCAAGGATGCCTTATCAGTACTCCAAAGACTAACAAAACGGGCCCTGGAAAGGTTAAAACACACAGCTCTGGAGAGGGTTAAGTGGCTGAAATGCAGCCTCCTTGAATAATACTGGAAGGCCTGATAGCTGGACCCTAAATGACAGATAAAATAAAATGCATGTTTACTGTATGCCTGGATCACAATAAGGGAGCCAGTTGTCACACAAATTGTTTTGTCACTGTGATTGTAATAACAGTACAGGTGTCTTGTTTTCTACAGGTACCTATGATGACCTTCCCTGCGGTAAGCTCATGAATAGACTTGCTGATGGGAACTCAAGGATGAGAAGCCAGTAAGCTCCAAATCCTCTGATTTCCCCTTCCTCTACTGTCTGTTTTTTGTTATTTTTTCAGCTTCAGTATCCTGGCTTGCTGTTCTAGGTTGTGGGAAACCACACTGTATAGTTGTATCCATATTTTGCAAAACAGCAGGATGTTTATTTCTCATTTTTATATGGTTCAAAGTATTCAAGTGTGTGTGAGTGTGAAAAATGATTTCTTTTTTTTAATCTACTGGTGAACATTTAGACTAAGTCCCTACCTAGTTATTTTGATTAATGCTGCAATGAACAGGAGTAAAAATGTGCCCTCAAGATCAAAGTTCTGTTTTCTCAAATCTATATCAAGAATTTTGATGACTAGTTAAGCAGGAAATGATATTTTATGCTATTTTTCTCTGCTTTATATCCTCAGGACATCATTTCTATGTTTTAAATTTGGGCCTTTCTCTTTTACTTATTCATTTCTTTAATTGACACATAATAACTTTACTTGCTTATAAAATGTGGTCCCATAAATTCTTTTAAATCTTCTTGAGGAATCCTCATGTTGTTTTCCAAAATGAAGATATCAATTTCTATTCTTACCTGCAGCTTTTGATTTTCTCTGTTCCCATGACTCTTGTCAACAATTCATATCTCTTTCTTTCTTGTGATAATCATCCTATCAGATATGAGTTAAATTCTCATTATGTTTTTCATTTTAATTTGCTTATCCATGATGATTCTTAATATTGACCCTTTTGTACTTGCCAGTTGATCATTTGTATTTCTTTGGGAAAATGTCTGTGAGGTCTTTTGCCCATTTTTTAATTGATTTATTTGTTTACTTATCATTAAATGGTATGAATTTTATATGTTTTATATATTCAATCACTGAACTTTATTTAACCATTTATAATTTATTAGCTTATGAAATTTTTATTGAGAATAGAGTGTGTGCCAGATCTTGTTGTAGGGGCAGAGTTAGAGTAGTGAACTAAACAGAAAATTAAATCTCAGCCATATACGTTGTGCTCTGATGAGTGAGACAAGCAATGTACCAAAATAAGAAATCAATCTACATCCAAAACCAACAGGTATTAAGAAGGAAATGAGATAACTACATTCACTAAGACTTTCGTGTTCTCAGAGAGGGCATGATATTTTAGCGAGGTTGGCCAGGACACAGCCAACTGAGAAAGTAAATCTTTTCTTATTTTTTTAAATTTTTTAAAAATTATTTTAACTGGGTTTACACTTACATTCATGGGATACTGAGTACACTACTTCTTGAATATTGTTACCCCTTTCTATGATTTTTTTCCCATTCTCCCTCCCCACTCCCAAAGTGTAAAGCTCATTTACAACCGATTGTTCTGTGAACATCACTGTTATACTAGTTTACCCTTCAGTTGAATCCTCTTGCTTTTTCCCTTTCCTTCCCTGATTTACATGGACATATAGATGTGTGTACTAGCTACCAAAGTCAGACATAACCACAACAGGAAATAAACCATAAGGAAAACCAACAAAAAAGATAACACTTGAAAAAAATCCTGACTGAAAGTACAGGAATGAGTCTTACTGCTAGCTAAAGGGAGAAAGCATAAGGATATCGAGCAACACAAGCTAAATCTTGAGGTACACATGTGATCAGCACAATTGGGAAACACTAAAGCCATATGTCATTTGCCAGCAGTAGTGGAGAAAGAAGGGTCAGAACTCATGTTACTCTGAAAGGGAGCATTAGGATTTGAAATCTTCATGTGTGGGAAAGACTTTTCCATGAGCAGAAACTTCATTTCCTTTTTTATGATGCTACTGGTGCTCCTTCCCACTGTAGGGCACACTTTTTTTTAATAGAAGGATTACATTATATTCACCAGGTAGAAGGTGCATTACTTCACAAACACTGATAACCTTTCTCATGTCATGGTCCTCATTTCCCTCCCCCCACCCCTGCCCCTCATCTTGTTTCCCCCCTTCCCTATCCTATTTCAAATAACCAAATACACACATATATATATCAGATAACAAGGTGAAATACTGTAACAAGGTACAACAAAATATATGAGAGATTACATAGTACATTAAGGACAAACTCATTGTATGGCTATTGTTTCTATATCCTGAAGGTCCTTTTATTTAGTGTCATTCTATATGGCCTTATATATCTAGGTTTTGTTCTATTGTAAATCTCTGCTAGGAGAGCCCAAGGTTTCTACTGATTATGACAAATGAGAGAAACCATTGAGTCTATGTTCCTTTGAGTCTGGCTTACTTCACTTAATATGATTTTTTTCTAAGTCTTTTCATTTCCTAACAAATGGGGCAATGTCATTCTTTCCGACAGCAGCATAGAATTCCATTGTGTATAAATACCACATCTTGTTGATCCACTCATCAACTGAGGGACATCTGGGTTGGTTCCATATCTTTGCTATGGTAAATAGTGCTGCAATGAACTTCATTTTGCTGGTGGATTTAGTATGTCCTTGTTCCTGGACAATTGGGTAAATGCCAAGTAGTGGAATTGCTGGGTTAGAGGGGAGCTCTATGTATAATCTTTTGAGGAACTGCCATACTGCTTTCCATAGTGGTTGAACGAGTTTGCACTCCCACCAATAGTGTAGTAGTGATCCCTCCTGGCCACATCCCCTCCAGAATCTGTTGTTAATAGATTTCTTGTTCATGGCCATTCTAATTGGAGTGAGGTGCAATCTTAGAGTTGTTTTTATTTGCATTTCTTTTATGGTGTAGGGCACACAGTTTATCAGTCAGTGTCATTAATCTGATTACAAAAACTAAGTGCTCAGCCTCCCATTTTATAAAACTAATAACTGAATTGATGACAAGGAATATTTAGTCAGAAAGCAAAGGAGTGTGTAGATGGATTTGGAATCTATGTCAATCCTTCTAAGGAGGCTGATGGAACTTCTTTAGCTTGGAGGGCAGTACAAGCTACACTTCTAAAAGTGATAGAAAACATTAGTTATGTATCTTAAATGACTGAAAATTCAATTTGGCTTATAGTCTTGAATTCAACTGTCTTTACACATTAAATACTACTAGAAAGACTGAGTGTGCAAAAACATTATATTCTACCCCAAGCAAATACAGGATCTTAATGAAAAATGGCATTTTCTTGTGCTATAAAAGAAAAAGAATGGTAATGCCAGGCAACTTACTACATTCCATCCACTACCATAAACAAAGTATTCATTCTGATGTTCTTATGAAGCTCTGTGGTTTCTTTTTGGAGGAAAGATATTCATGATTAAGAAATATTACCTACCTTAATTTATGGCTGTCTTGTCAATACGGAACAGATATAGAATGGATCAAAATCTTTACAGTTTGCTCTCCTTTGCTCCCCTTTTACATTTTAGTTCCTCAGGGCTTTAGACAAACACCATTTCCTCAAATTTTATTGCTCTCTGGAGAAAATGGTTTGTTTGGTACATAAAACTCTTTTCTTGACATGTAAACTGAGAAATCATGACCCTATTTGGGTCACAGGGCAGAGAGAGAGAGAGAAAAAAAGACAGAAACAGGAAATTTTGTTTGCTTCCTATGTTTTGCTTCAGTATGGAACATACTTCCCAAGTGCAAAGATTAAACCCAGATAGGAAAAGTGAGCCCATGGACAAGAACTAATTTGGAAATCATATATTTGTGGTCCACCTTTTCAGAGAAGATCAGAACTAAGGACTTTATATCTTAGCACTCTTCTGTGATCCCCTAGAATGTGGTAGACTATTATAAAGTAAGATGACCTTCCTATAGGAAACCAAACTGAACTTTGCATAACTAACTCCTTTTCGAACAATTTTACCTAACTTCACTAATGATCAAGATGACTGGTAGTTAACAGTAATAAAATATAGTCTAGTTTTGCCACTTGGGGAATTTTGACAATTAGCTCTCTAGTCAATAAGCTAGATAAAGGCTATACAATAAATAATCAAACACTGCTTTATTTTGTCCATGATTCATGGAATTTACAAGGCAGTTCGTTCTCTTTGTCTACCATTTTATAACTTCCTCTTACATCAGTCTGCTTTCAATGATGATTATCATGCTGCCTCATATAAGGGCTACACATGTCAGATATAGATAATGAAAGAAACATTATCTGTGCTCCATAGTTCTTTTTTAGGCCAAATAAACTTGAACTCTGAGAAATCTCTATACTTTTTAAAGTCTATTAGAGTCCTTTGCATGATTCCAAAAATTTTAAATGTGTGGGCTCTTATAGCAGAGATTTGCAATAGAACAAAACCTAGATACATAAGGCCATATAGTATGAAGCTAAATGAAAGAACCTCTAGGATATAGAAACAAAAGTTATATAATGAGTGATTGTTGTCCTTAATGTACTATGTTATCTCTCATCTCTTTTGCTGTCCCTTGGTTATCTTATATTGTTACAGTATCTCACTTTGTTATCTGAAATATTGGATATATTTGTATTTGGTTATTTGAAATTGGATAGGGAAGGGGAAAACAAGATCGGTCAATTGTATAATTAGAATTGTTACAGATTTTTAAAAACAATTCATGTTTTGTTTTTTCAGTTTCTCTCTGCAAACACATCTCTGGTCCTCGTGTTAATATTTACCGTCTTGGAGAGTCTACTTTTTCAGTGACAAAGAGAATACTGAAAGTAGCTCTCACCTTTCAAAGCTGAGAATTGCAGCTGTCACTCTTTCTTTTTAGTGGGTGCACTAATCAATAAAGGTCAATGTTCATGAAACATTGTTAAAATTAGTCAAGCATGCATGAATACATCTACGAGTTGCACTTCCTTTTTAAATGAAGTATCTACCATAAAACAAGTACTATGTATCTATTGACTATTCCCATTCTAAGTAGTTTCCATTAATTTTTTCAAAACATTCACTAAAGCATGACTTTCCCCAGCTTTCTCCCATAACTTCCATCGGATTGACTAGTTTTTCTGCCATGCAAAACAAATGCAAGCTAGCAACCTCTCAGCACATTGGAATGTTAAGTGTTGAGATGTATCTGTGTTTCCAATCTCTGTCATGATTTCTTCTACTAATGCAGTACTACAGGTGCCATGTTGAATTTACTACAGACCCCGTGAATAGAATAAAACTAATGAATTTAAACTGAAAGTGCTGACAAACAGTGAATAGTTCATATAGGAAAGGAATTTGTGCTTCTAATGTTTGCCTATGTGTTGTAGAGTCTAGTTTTTGTTAGATGGTGAAGAAGGAAAGGAGGCATGAAAACAATAAAGGTTATTTCAGTAATCAATGAAATTAAAAAATGTATGGAATTGATGTTAAGAAAGTAGGAAGAAAAATATTCAATATCGAAGTATTCACAAATTTGGATGCAGAAACTGTCCATTCTTACACTATCCATAGATGATCAAAGACATTTCTGTCTTGGACTTTGGAACGTTAAGGATAACATTTCTGGATCTGGAAGGAGATCAAGAATATAAAAAAAATGGAGTACATTTAGTTCTGAACACAGAACTTGAATTCTTTACCTACATAACCCTTGATATTAATTGGAGCATTAAGACAGAGGGATTTGAAGAACGTAAGAGGAAGGAGAATGCTAATAGAAGGGAGGGTTGACATCAGAGGGGAGGTATTCAATTAGATTCCACACAAGATTGGTGCAAAAGCAGTTATGGGCTAAGAATATGTAGCAAATAGGTCTAATTCATTTATGAATGGGCTTGCTCTCATGGTGTCTCACCCATCAAGAGTTCATTCCTCTTATTTGTAATCTGCTCAGGCGCTTGTGAAGGAAAAATCTGACATCCTTCATTGAGGGTACAGCGAAGACCAAGATTAGTGAGACTTACTCTCCCTGTTCCCAGCAGGATGCTGTTGTAATAAACCGATTCTTGCTTTCATTTTTCCATTTGAAAAATTCAATTCATTGTAAATTGCCACAAATAAACCCTACATAATACAAATTGCATTCAAGGTGTTCGGTGATTTGTTGGCTTGATGATATTGAGAGATTGTTTTATCATATTTGAAGGAAATATACATCACCATTTTGGCAGCTTTGTCAGTCACATTTGGAAACATCCTTTCTATATTAACAGAGGAGCACAGGAATGGGCTCTAAAAATAAAGATGTAGAAATGGAAACAACTTGGGTAACTTTACATAAGCTCTCAGATCAAAAATAAAGCTAAAGGGGCTGGGAGTTTGACCTAGTGGTAGAGTGCTTGCCTAGCATGCACGAAGACACGGGTTCGATTCCTCAGTACCCCATATCCATAGCAAAAAGCCGGAAGTGGTGCTGAGGCTCAAGTGGTAGAGTGCTAGGATTAAGAAAGTCCAAGAACAGTGCTCAAGCCCTGAGCTCAAGCCCAGGACTGGCAACAAAAAATAAATAAAATAAAACTAAAAAAGAATGATGAGAAACCAGACAGAGATTCATCAAAGAAAGAGAACTATAGACCTATATCTTTGATGAACATCGATGTAAAACTTCTCAACAAAATACTGGCCAACCGTCTACAACAGCTTATCAAAAAAATTATACACTATGATCAAACAGGATTCATCACAGGGAGGCAAAGCTGGTTCAACATATGCAAATCAATTAACATAATTCAACACATCAACAGGAGCAAGGACAAAAATCACATGATTGTCTCAATAGATGCAGAAAAGGCATTTGACAAGATCCAATGCCCCTTTATGTTAAAAGCTCTGGAGAAACTAGGAATCCATGGAACATTCCTCAATATAATAAATGCTGTGTATGACAAACCCACTGCTAGTATTACACTTAATGATGAAAAGCTAAAGCCATTCCCTCTAAAATCAGGAACGAGACAAGGATGCCCACTCTCTCCACTCCTCTTCAACATAGTATTAGAATTCCTAGCCAGTGCAATAAGGCAAGAAGCAAGCATAAAGGGGATCCAAGTAGGGAAAGAGGAAGTAAAACTCTCCCTCTTTGCAGATGACATGATTCTGTATTTAAAGAATCCTATAGACTCTACTCCCAAGCTCCTTGAGCTGATTCAAAACTTTGGAAGGGTAGCAGGGTATAAAATTAACCCTCAAAAATCAACTGCCTTCCTTTACGCCAACAGTGAGAGGAATGAGGCAACAATCAGGAAAGCAACTCCTTTCGCAATAGCCTCAAAGAAAATAAAGTACCTAGGAATTAGCTTAACTAAGAATGTAAAGGACCTTTCTGATGAAAACTTTAAAACCCTAAGAAAGGAAATTAAAGCAGAACTAAGGAAATAGAAAAACCTCCCATGCTCCTGGTTTGGAAGAATCAACATCATGAAAATGGCAATCTTGCCAAGGGCTATCTGCAAATTCAATGCAATACCCATCAATATCCCAATGTCATTCTTTAAAGAAATAGAGGAGGCAATCCAAAATTTCATATGGAATAATAAAAGACCCAGTATAGCAAAAAAAACTTCTTAGCAGAAAGAACAGCGCCGGAGGAATTTCAATTCCAAACTTTAGACTCTATTACAGGGCTATAATTCTCAAAACAGCTTGGTACTGGCACAAGAACAGGCCTGAAGACCAATGGAATAGAACTGATGACCCAGATATTAAACCACAGACTTACAGCCACCTAATCTTTGACAAGGGAGCCAAAAAAATAGAATGGAAGAAAGACAGCCCCTTCAAAAATTTGTGCTGACAGAACTGGTTAAGCACCTGCAGAAAACTAAAGTTGGATCCTTCTTTGTCACCCTGCACTAGAATTAACTCCAAATGGATCAAAGACCTGGAGGTAAAAGCTGGCACACTGAAAACTCTACAAGAAGGAATAGGAAAAACACTAGGCCTCCTTGGCACAGGTCGAAACTTTCTTAATAAGGACCAAGAATCACAGCAAATAAGAGAAAGGCTGGATAAGTGGGACTGCATTAAACTGCAGAGCTTTTGTATGGCAAAGAACATAGCTAGTAAATTAATTAGGAAGCCTACAGAGTGGGAGAAGATCTTCACCAACCAAACAACGGACAAAGGCCTCATATCTAAAATATATCAACAGCTCAAAAAATTGAATCACTCCAAAACTAATCTCCAAAGAAACAACCATCCCATTAAAATATGGGCCAAAGACTTACAGAGAGTCTTCTCTGAAGAAGAAACAAAAATTGCCTATAGACACATGAAGAAATGCTCAACATCTCTGGTCATAAAAGAAATGCAAATCAAAACAACTCTAAGATTCCACCTCACTCCCGTTAGAATGGCCAGGATCAGGAAAAGGAATAACAACAGATGCTGGAGGGGATGTGGCCAGGAGGGATCACTACTACACTGTTGGTGGGAGTGCAAACTCCTTCAACCACTATGGAAAGCAGTGTGGCAGTTCCTCAAAAGACTAAACATAGAGCTCCCCTATGACCCAGCAATTCCACTACTTGGCATTTACCCAACCATCCAGAAACAAGGGCATACTAAATTCACTACCACAACAATGTTTATTGCAGCATTATTCACCATAGCAAAAATAGGGAACCAACCTAGATGTTCCTCAGTTGATGAGTGGATCAACAAGTTGTGGTATTTGTACAAAATGGAATTCTATGCTGCTGTCAGAAAAAAATGACATCGCCCCATTTGTTAGAAAATGGAAAGTCTTAGAAAAAATCATATTAGGTGAAGTAAGCCATACTCAAAGGAACTTAAGCTCAGTGGTTTCCCTCATTTGTCATAGCAGAGATCTACAATAGAGCAAAACCTTGATACATAAGGCTATATAGTATGAAGCTAATTGAAAAGACCTCCAGGATATTGAAACAAAGCCATATAATGAATGATTGTTGTCCTTAATATACTTTGTTATCTCTCATCTCTTTTGCTGTCCCTTGGTTATCTCATATTGTTACAGTATCTCACTTTGTTATATGATATATTGGATTTATTTGTATTTGGTTATTTGAAATTGGATAGGGAAAGGGGGGAAAACCAAGACAGGGAGGTGGGGGGGAGGGTAATGGGGACCAAGACATGTGAAAGGGTATCAATGTATGTGAATTAATGTACCTTCTATCTGGCAAATATCATGTAACCCTTTTAAATTACAATAAAAATATATATATATATAAAAGAATGGTGAGTAGCCCTGCCCTAAAAATGTCAATGTCAAGGGCATGCTATCTCACATTATGTAAATAGGATTGGGGTGATTCTATTTTCTCTGTGGTAAAATACAGAGAATCCCAATTCATGATAGTGAGAAAGGTTATTCCATTTGCAGCTGCTTCTGCAGAATTCTTGCATTAGTTTTAACTGTTTTGAAGTTGGTCTGCAGTAACACCTCCTCCATAAGATGTTGTTGCAACAAAGGGACTTATAAATTCAGATTAGGTACTTGGCTTCTGTGCTGGAAAGAGGAGAAGAATTTCGTGTGAGAAATCCTTAAAAGCTGCGGAACACTTATACAAACATATAGAAAAATTATTACTTAATCCTGTGATTAATAATAGCAAACTATGCCATAAGACATGGATTTTTGTTCTTTACCAAATCATCTTACATTTAGTTTTCACAGAGGAAGCTACTTTATGACAGACAATATCCCTAATGAGCATCACAGGACAATCTCTCTGAATTCTGTGTGTCTAGGAGGAAAAATGATTCAGGTTTTCACATCTAACTCAGAAGAAAATCTTCTTTTGTTATTGTTCTTACTTCCAATTAAACTTAACTGTATCTGCAGACCAACTTGTATCCCCCAGAAAGTCTATAAGAAAATTAAAAACAAACACACAAAACAGATTGTTTTGTTGCGTTTCATATGATAGGAAAAACAGATTTGAGTTTGGTCAGTATACTATATTTCACTATTTTATTGTGACAGTAAAAGCAAAGTCTTACCCACACCTCATGTTTTTCTAGTAGTTACCAAACCTTCATATCTATAAGAATGTGAGGGGGGATGGAAGTTTCTTAGGCTTTATCTCTTTGACCTCACACAGCTGTTTAGTTTAGCTCTGAAACTAAATAGATTTAGTGTGAGAAATGGATACGGGATTGGGGGGTGGCATTGGACTCTCACACAGGTCCATTCTAAACATCAACTTTGTTTAAGAGTAGTCAAAGAAGGATTTAAATAATACTTTGTTAAAAAGGAAGAGAATGAGTCTAAAGATAAAGGAAGTGACATATTTGGGACATACTTCATGCCTTTCACCAACTATTTTGTTTCCCTCCAAATGTTCATGTTAAAATAGTGTCTGTCTGTCTTTAGCATGGCAAGTGTATCAATGAGACTTGGTTTTATCAATGAAAATTGAGTAAATGCAATAAATGTTTCTCTTTATTTGAAGCTTTGAAAGTCAGCTACTCATCTGACAAATGCTTAGTATTCAAAATATATAAAACTATGAAAATTAAACACCAGACACACAAGTAGCCCCATCAGTAAATATGCAAATTAATGGGAGCAGACAGTCCTCTAAATAAGTACCAATGGTTAGTAGATACATGTAGAACAGCAAGCCTGTACTGAAATTTCATCTCAGTCCAATCAGAATGGGTAGCAGCAAAGAACCACAGAACAGAACCTGGTAAAGATAAGTTGGAAAGGGATTCTCTTCATATTTTCCACCTAGAAATGTGAATTACTGCAGCTACTAAGGAAATCAGAACAAATGTTCCACAGTGAAACTTAGAATTTATTTATTATTTGAGATTGCTAGGTGCCTGCTAAGTGTAAACCCAAAGGAATCAAATGGAGCATACAATAAAGATAGCTGAATATCCAGGATTACTGTGGCACTAATCCCCATAGGTAAATCATAGAATCAGACTCTGTCCCCACTGATGTATGTTCAGTATGTATCAATCAATGTATACATCTGTATGTATGTATATATGTATGTGTGTATATATACAAGCAATGAAGTATTGTTCAGCCAGAATGAAAAATAGAAAAAAGAAATCAGATCCTCATATTAAATGAAATAAGGTAGACTCAGAAAGACTAATACTGCATGTTTTCCCTCATAAGCAGAATTGAGATTATTTTCTAAAAGATACAAAAAGAAAGCAGAAAGAAGACCATTGCAGAAAAGGTTAAGATTCAATGGGGGAAGGCTGACAGAAAAGAACAGGAGGATGTGGGTTGAAAATGACCAAAATGCCTAGTATGCATATCTGAAAACATCATAATGAAATTATTTTGTACAACTGATTTAAAATTGCACATCCTTTTTTTAAAGCTATTCTCCTAGCAAAGAATATTTCAAAATTAGAAGATGAAGCTCCCTTCTATTCAACTTCTTGACTGAGGATGACATGGGTCCAGGGTTCCTTGCTGACAGGTAATGAAGAGAAAGTGTGTCAATAATAAACTTCCCATTCTTTAAACAACAGAAACTGAAAAAAAAGCCTCACTGCATTCTCTATTATTTATTGTTTCTATTACAGCCCATTCTTTCCTATTCTGGCTAATGCATTCATCTAATAAATGGAATTGCCAAGGGAATAATCAAAATTTTACTGCTTTGATATAGTTTGTGCTTTTGACTACCAAAAGACATGTGCCAAAATATTTAGCTATGCATATCCCCAATCTCAGATAGTCAACGAAATACATGGAAATTGTGTTTCCTTAGTTAGTGGTATTGATATATGCTTGGTCAATAACCTGTAGACACCATGCATGATCTCAGGAACACCTATAGTTTAGGTGTCATGGTAAAAGGGAAACCCATTAAGAACTTTAATCCCGGATGGTATGTTTCTGCTGTTCTTAGCTTTGTACTGAGTTTTCTACACCTCCATCCTGACTCTTTCATACATCAAATGGTCAAAGGTTTGGCTATAGTATCTCTTTGAGGTCTGCATCCTTTGGTTCTCTTTAGCTCTGAGCTTGCTGTCTTCATTCTTTAATAGTCCAAAGTCTACTGCAGATTCAATCATCACACTGAAAGCGGAAAGAAATGACAGGAACATATGAGGTGTTAGCTGAGTACACTGTGTTCTTATTGGCCAAGATGGTGACTTATGCACACTCTTCAAGGTAGAAGACACTAGAAATTCAGGAATTTTCATGATGGGTTCAGACCATTCCATTGTTTAAGGTGAGCATACTCTCTAGCCACAAAAAATATGGTTTTGCTAGCAAAAAAGAGAAGAAAATGTATATAATATTTGCTATAATCCGTTCCTGTTGAACCTTATTTCTGACATGAAAAATGATATTGTCCTTTGATACCAGATGAATGCTTCATTGCCTAACTCTCCATATTGGTCATTTAGAACACTGGAATACAGTGCAATATAAAAAAAAGCAAATTTGTCTATTACAGACGTGCTCCTAAGTGGTCATACCATATTAGCTCCTTTTGTTCCTAGGAACTGAAGAGCTTGAACTTTGTTATACTAAAGAGCAAGAACACTTGATTGTATAACATAGTTTTATACACCTATGAAAGTATGCATGAAGAAAGATGTAGCTTCATTAGTTCTGGATCCTGCTAAATCCACGTGAGTCATAGTACACATCAGGCTGTAGATTTAGTTAAGCTTGGTTTTGCCTCATGGACTTCTTGGCAACTGTTTGGCAGTAATAAAATTTGGTAGTTTTTATCTGTGGAATTTAAACTTTCACCTGTGGATAACACTAAATTTTAGTGCTGCTCTTAATTAATGTAAAGTATAATAAATAACCAATATCTATTAGTACTTTACACATATTCATCATAGTACATTCACCAGGTGTAACCTATATGTGGTTATTTTTCAAAGAAAAATCATGAAAAAGTTGTGGTTTTAAGTAATACAATATTGACATCATCTTCTACAAGCATTTCCTTTTCCTTCTACCCTACAACTACTCTACATAAACCTAGAACAAAGGAATTCTATAAACTTCTATTTCTTCATTTCTTTGAGTCTTAGCTATTGCCTTTCTAAGTGATTCTTTAAATTATACTTTATGCCACAGTGTTGTATAATTTATACAAAATGCTCTCTCCTGTCTTGTATTATTTAATTCTCCAAAGTGTTTGGGGAGATGGTTTTATATGAAAGCAGTGACACAGAATAAAGCAGCATTGTACCATTGTATTGCATCTTTAATAAAGTTGCTCTCAAATAGTATTTTTGTAAAGGCAATGTACCCAGGAATGACAAATTTTCATATATCAAAAGTATGCTCTGACCTGCTCAGGGACATAAAACCTAATGTCATAATAGAGCCCAGAGGTTTGTGTTTGATTTGATTTGGCTTTCTTTCTTTCCTTTCTTCTAAAGGAAGATTACCTACTTTCCCAAATAATAACCATAATACTAAAAACAACTGTATCTGATCCAATGTCAAAAAATGTACTATTAAAACTGAAGACTTTCAGTGGTATTCTTCCATCAGCAGCATTTTTGGGAAACACACAGACACGAGAGAGAACTTGAGGGGGGGACTTCTTTGGCTTTAATTATTTATACCATCTCCACAAATGTGCCAAGCTTTTATACAGGCAATACATGAGACAAAGAGAAAAAGTCTTAGATCAATAAGAATAAAATTTATGAATAACTTTATGAAAGTGTACGTGAACTGGTTTTAGACATCTAGCAGCAATTTAGCTAGGGTGTGATGGACAAAAATCCTGAAATCTGTGATGACATACTCAATGTGATGGTGCAGCTCCAGCTCAGTCTGCTTGCTTCTCTTCCAGAGTTAACTTTTAAGTGTAATAGAATGTAGTCATCTTAGTGTGCAAGGGATAGTCTTAGTGTGCAAGTGTTTGTCTTGTAAATGAGAGAAGCCTTTGTTCCCAGGTGGGCATCTTTATGAGAAAAAAACAAAAACAGAATTTGAAAGGAATGGGGCATATCACTTTGCTCTTACATGAGGGGAAAGCCAAGTGCAGAATGCAAAACAACATGGCTCCTTCACAGTCCCTTTCACGTGGAATTTGGAAATCTATCATTCTCCAAGTTTGAGAGTCTCCTACTGAAAGTGGCCATATTTCAGAAAAAAAAAAAGGCAATGAATCTAGGAGCTTGTCAGATGACTCTGAAAGCAAAAGTTCTACAAAGACCCCGAGAGAAAGATGGTACAGGTTCTAGTCCATCCAGTCCATTCTTGATGCCATCACGCAACCACACAAAGTATCATAAACCAGGCAGCTTATAAACATTATAATTTTATTTTGTAGGGTGAGAAGTCCAAGGGAAAGTTTCAGTGTCTGGTAAGGGATTGCTTCCTGAATCACAACCTACAATCATTTTTCCTTTGTCCTCCCAGTAGATTTATTGGAACTCTTTAGAGCCTCTTTTACAAGGCCATCAATATTTTTTCTTAAAAGTCCCATCCTTGTGCCCTAATCAGCCCTGAAAGTATCACCACCAAACAAAATAGCAGAGGGAGGTAGATTTTAGCATACAAAAGGGGTGAAAAGGGGCAGTCAGCCAGACCGTTCTAGTACCCAGCAAAGGTTATCCATTTAATATGCTCCATGAAGACTGGCCTTATTTATACAAGGGAAAAGAAATGACAATATACTTCTCTGTGATTCTAATTCCTGGATCCTCTTTCAGTTTCTATTTGTGTATATTTTAAGACTAGCCAGAATAACCCAAATATTTGTAGAAAAAGAGGCTATTTCCCTTCATATATAGGAGAAGGCAGGATATGACAGTTTTTATAAAGATTAGTCTTCATAGTACCTGCTCTTACTTGGCACATAACATAAGTTCACCACTGTAATCTTAAGGTGATCTTGTGAAATATTATTATTCTTATCAATGCTTGGTGAAGATAATTTGCTCCAGATGGCATAACTCATAGCTACCAAGTAATATTGCAAAATAGCAACATAATGTTAATTTTGTGGCTAGAGACAGTTCATAGATAAAAATCACCAGGTGCTACAAGTGTTTTTTTTTCTGTCAAATTGGCTGGCATTTTAAAGAGTCCATTTTCTTTCCATTATTATGAATATCTCTTCTCCTTTTTTCTGAGTGTTTGGTAACACCTTTCAAAGAAACATAGACCAAAAAAGCAAAGGCCAGCTCTGGGGAAGCTTGTGTTCCAGGGTGAGCAAAAAGTACTTACCATAAAAGAACAACTTTATGCTTGGTGAAGGTGAGTGCCAAGGAACCATTAAAACCATGGTGAAGGGCTGCTGGCAGAGTCCAAAGAAGACATGAGCCCACTGGTTGTTTGCATGTGTTTTGAGTGGTATGCTTTGAGAGTCTTGAACTGGGCTAACAAGCTTAGTCACCAGCTTTGCTCTGGTTTGATCATTTTCATGTCTTCCTTCTTTTGCCCTGGATCCCATATATTAGCGTACTGCAGACAGCGCTCACCACCAGTTTATGCTCTATTGTTATTTTGTTACTCATACAGACTGGCTTCTGAGCCAGGTTATTTGGTTTATTTTATTTGTTTGCTTGATTTTTTTTTTTTTTTTGCCAGTCCCGGGCTTAAGCTCACCTTGGATTTTCTCAAAATTAGAAATGTACCACTCTTGAGCCTAAGCACCACTTCCGGCTTTTTCCTATGTATGTGGTACCGAAGAATCGAACCCGGGTCTTCGTGCATGCTAGGCAAGTACTCTATCACTAGGCCAAACTCCTGGTCCTGCTCTTGTTGAATTTTTGAAACATTGGTTAAGTCCGAACTGGCATAGTAAAACATCCAGAAATGGACATTTCGCATTTAAGAGAATGAATCAGAAATTTGTGTTTTTTTATTTCCAAATATATATGTACATGTATATACATATATATGTATATATATGTATAATAGTTCACTATTACCACTGTAAGTATAGGTGTGGCTCAATCAGGGACAAGAGGAAATGAAAGTAATTTGTGTGTAGGGGTTTCAATATAACATGTCAGTTTATAATTCTTCATGACCAATGCCACTCTATTCATCATTTTTTTGTTTTTGTCATGTTTAAGTGTGTGTGTAGTGTGTTAGTGTGTAGTGTGTGTGTGTGTGCAATACGAGTACTAGGGGTTATATTAAGGGTCTTACCCTCTCATTTGGATTTTTCATCCAAACATGGTGCTTTACTTCATGAGCCATGACTTCACTTCTTTCTTTTATTTTGGAGTTAAGTGGAGATAAATGCCTCCCAAAGTTTTCTGCCCAGGCTGGCTCAGAACTGTGGTCCTCAGATCACAGGCTCCTGAGTAGCAAAATTTACCAAGTATCTGGCTTAAAATTTGGTTTTCAAATTGTCATTTATAAATTTCTAATAGTGATTACTGATTGCCTAAAAATATATTGAGAAGGTGTATGTGAAGGAATGCACCTTCTATCTGGTGAATATAATGTAACCCTTTTATTAATTACAATAAAAATATATGAAAAAATACATTGAGAAATATTCTAAAGCTCTTCTGGACTAGTCAGGATTAAGATCCACTGCTGATTTTATAGACCCACATACTAGTCATGAAAAGTCAGTTGGAGGCCACAAAGTACATCATTGGCTAGACATTGTCTTCATGCAATCATAATCTTAGAGGCATTTTTTCCATGTTTAAATGCTATTCATTTTTTAACCTTTAAGCTAGAATTAAATCTCATGTAGTGTGTTATTTCTACTGAACGAGGGAGGTCTCGGCAATAGAACGGTACAAGCATATGTGCAGACAGGGAAGCCCAATGCTTGAATTCAAACTTTGATTCTGTTACCTATTAACCTTAACAGGATTAAGTAGTACTCAGTAATCCTTAGTTCTTAAATCAGTCTTCCACCCTTCAGCCTCCTCATTTTCAGTTTGGAGGTAAAACCTTCTCCATTTAGAATTGTCATAGAGATGGAGCAGAGCATAAAATCACATGCTGCAATTCCCAATACCTGGGCCTTTGCTGTAGTCACTGTACTGTTGTTCAGGCTTGTCATAGAGATTCTGGTTCCCTCTCCATCTAGGTACACAGAACCTTGAAGAGTCCTTTAAGTAAAGGGTATGACTTGTGTGGAAGCTTTAAAGGCACACATGCTTAGATCTGCTCTCTTCCTTCTTCTGCAGTTGATGGTCTGGAACTAGATAGTCTTCCTTACTTCAAACTCCCACTTGGCTAGCATAAAGGATGCCACCAGAGTGCCACCACATCCAGCTATTGGTTGAGAGAGTGTTCACACACCGTTTTGCCCAAGTTGACCACAATCCATGATATTCCTTATCTCTGCCTCCCTAGTAGTCAGACTACAACCAATTTCCTTCCTTCCTTCCTTCCTTTCTTTTCTTTCTGTAAAAGCTCCCTTCTTTGCCAGTAGTAGTGAGTTAATTCTGGCTATGAGCAGGCAGTGGCTAAAGTAAAGTAAGGTGCTTACATGACGAAGGTGATTCATATTGATTTTCTATTATCTCCCTCTTTCTAGCTATGCTTCTTTTTGTTTAGAGCTTCTCTTCTAACTTAAACATAGTACCTCAACTGAAATAATGGCAAGGCTTTCTTCTATCTAACTTACCCATATTGAGATGTCTGCAGTAGAAAACAAAGAGGAGTAATTTTCATTTACTGAACAGATTGTGCTACTCTCGACTTTGGGCTTGTGAAGATGAACATTCCTACCTAGCAGTGAACCACAATGTACCATAATCTGGGCTGAGGGGGACTTAAAGCCCTTTATGTCTTCAGGGCGTGGAGAGAACACAATGTCTCAGAGTTGCAGATTGAGTGGTCTCAGGGAAGAGGAACATTTTTGGAAACGTTCAGACTTCCATACCTCACACATTAAAATCGGAACGTGGGAAGTGAGCAATATTTGCTCCAAATTTTAATTTGTTGAAACCGAATGTGTACTGTCCTCTGTCCTGACCAGTGGAATCTGTCAGGAAATAGATGCTCTCTGGCTTTACATTTGGGAAAAATCTATTTTTCCTAGCCTCAAAATGATGATCTTCTCCATCTTTCATCATCAGTCTTTTCATAGTATTCTTTTCTCTAGGCTTATAAATAGGATTTAGACTTTTCTACTCTAAAAAAAAACACAATGAAAACATTTTTTTATTTGGCAATGAAAGCATCAGTAAAGAAAAGTGTGATTATTCTGGTTTAAATGAAAATATTTAATAATATCTGCCCTAAAAATTAAATCTGGTGGGCCAGGAGTTTGGCCTAGTGGATGAATGCTTGCCTAGCATACACAAAGACCCTGGTTCAATTCCTCGGTACCACATACATAGAAAAGAGCCAAAAGTGGTGCTGAGACTCAAATGGTAGACTTCTAGCCTTGAGAAAATCCAAGGACAGTGCTCAGGCCCTGAGTTTAAGCCCAGGATTGGCAAAAAAATTTTAAACCTGGCTATGTATTATTTCACTTGCTGATGTACTTAATATATCAAAATATACCTATTTCTCCCACAGGTAAAAAATAGTTGCATGGACCTTTATGTAACGGGATAATACTTAGGAAGAATTGTATGGTTGATTTCACTTGTGCTATGTTTGGGGAATGCAGATTTTTTTGAGTTTTCTTCTGAAACAAAGCCATAGAGTTCATGGCTTTTTTAAATTTATTTTTATTGTAATTAATAGAAGGGTTACATTATATTCACCAGAGAGAAGGTGTATTACTTCACAAACATTGATACCCTTTCTCATGACATGGTCCCCATTTCCCTGCCCCTCCCCCTGTTCTTTTTGATTTCCCCCTTCCCTATCCAGTTTCAAATAACCAATTAAGCACATATAAAATATATCAGATAACAAGGTGAAATATTGTAACAATATGATATAACCAAGGGATAGCAAAAGACATGTGATAATACATTAAGGACAACAATCACTCATTATATGGCTTTTGTTTCTTTATCCTTGAGGTCCTTACATTTAGTGTCATACTATTTGGTGTTATGTCTCTAGATTTTGTTCTATTGTAAATCTCTGCTAGGAGAGCCCAAGGTTTCTACTGATTATGACAAATGAGGGAAACCATTGAACCTATATTCCTTTGAATTTGGCTTACTTCACTTAATATGATTTTTTTCTAAGTCTTTTCATTTCCTAACAAATGGGGCAATGTCATTCTTTCTGACAGCAACATAGAATTCCATTGTGTACAAATACCACAACTTGTTGATCCACTCATCAAAGGAGGGACATCTGGGTTGGTTCCATAACTTTGCTATGGTAGATAGTGCTGCAATGAACATCATCATAATAGTGGATTTAGTATGTCCTTGTTTCTGGACAATTGGGTAAATGCCAAGTAGTGGAATTGCTGGGTCATAGGGGAGTTCAATGTTTAGTCTTCTGAGGAACTGCCATACTGCTTTCCATAGTGGTTGAACGAGTTTGCACTCCCACCAACAGTGTAGTAGTGATCCCTTCTGGTCCATCCCCTCCAGCATCTGTTGTTATTAGTTTTCTTGATCCTGGCCATTCTAACTGGAGTGAGGTGGAATCTTAGAGTTGTTTTGATTTGCATTACTTTTATGACCAGAGATGTTGAGCATTTTTTCATGTGTCTACAGGCCATTCTTATTTCTTCTTCAGAGAAGACTCTCTTGAAGTCTTTGGCCCATGTTTTAATGGATGGTTGTTTCTTTGGAGATTAGTTTTGGAGTGATTCAATTTTTTGAGCTGTTCATATATTTTAGATATGAGGCCTTTGTCCGTTGTATGGTTAGTGAAGATCAGCGCAGGAAGAATTTCAATGCCAAACTTTAGACTCTATTACAGGGCTATAATAATCAAAACAGCTTGGTACTGGCAGAAGAACAGGCCTAAAGACCAATGGAATAGAACTGAGGACCCAGATATTAAACCACAGACTTATGGCCACCTAATCTTTGATAAGGGAGCCAAAAAATAGCATGGAAGAAAGATAGCCTCTTCAACAAGTTGTGCTGGTAGAACTGGATAAGCACCTGCAGAAAACTAATGTTGGATCCTTCTTTGTCACCCTGCACTAGAATTAACTCCAAACGGATCAAAGACCTCGAGGTAAAAACCGACACACTGAAAACTTTACAAGAAGGAATAGGAGATACACTAGGCCTCCTTGGCACAGGTCGAAACTTTCTTAATAAGGACCAAGAATCACAACAAATCAGAGAAAGGCTGGATAAGTGGGACTGCATTAAACTGCAGAGCTTTTGTATGGCAAAGGACATAGCTAGTAAATTAATTAGGAGTTCATGGCTTTTAATACCAAAGGCAGAAGTGGTAACCTGAATGCTCTCCCAGAGTTAGAATTGCTCAGATATTAGGGTTTCCCTTGATCCTAATTCTGGTTGAAGAAGAGAAGTGTGTCCCAATGAAGTTGTACTATAGCCTAAAAGCTACCTGGATCCTCAGCCTGAACATACAGTGGAAACAACCCTTTCCAGGCACACCCACTCAGTATTCAAAACCCAGTGAAGACAATTGAATTTCTGTACCTAGCCCCTTCCAACAGAGAAATACATGCATGTTTTCCCTAGAGCCAGGATTCTGTTGAAAAACATACCAACTCTGGCTAAAAGAAAACAGAAGAAAAGGAAAACAAAAATCCCAATATCACTAAACGTTATGTTAAATGCCAAAAAATATATAGATTTTTCCCAACTTACCTACAATATCTAATAACAACAAATTCTGGCATAAAATTAAGATGTGTTGACATCAAGTCTGAGGAGAAAAGTGTTCAACACGGCTAGTCAGAGGTAAAGTCAATTTTAGAAAGATGGTGAGATTTTAGACATCTACTTTTTTCTTTGTACATCTCAGCATGTCTTGAAAAATGTTCCACTTGCTATTTGTTGAATTAAATTGACCTCCCTTAAATTTTTCTTTATTGCCCTTTATTGTACCTTCTGGAGTCATTAAAAAATCTTTTTTATATGACAGCCCAATCAAAATTGAAAAACTAACCTTAATGCGTTTTTAGAATCCTGTCTTTGCTAGGATGAACATGGACAGAATAATCTAGCTCCCAAGGCTTTAAGCAGGTGTCCTTTTCTCCAACATGCCAGTTTCAAATAATTCTCATAGAAGAGTGAACTGTGAACCTTTCTAGGAAGATTTAAAATGGCCTGAGGTAACCTATGAAAATGGTTCACTACTATCTAGACCCAGAAAACCCCACAAAATCATACAAGTAGAGAGGCTCAAATCTTTGTGTTGACTTTAAGAACACCAGAGAAACAGTCCAGACCATCAAGCGTATGCATATCCAAAAAGGTATGAAGTATCTGAAAGATATAACTTTAAAAAAGCAATGTGTGCCATTTCTGCATTACAATGGTGGAGTTGGCAGGTGTGCCCAGGCCAAACAATGGGACTGGACACAGGGTCGGTTGTCCTAAAAGAGTGGTGAGTTCCTGCCGCACATGCTTAAGAATGCAGAGAGTAATGCTGAACTGAAGGGTTTAGATGTAGACTCCCTGGTCATTGAACACGTCCAGGTGAACAAAGCACCCAAGATGCACTGCTGAACTTACAGAGCCCATGATAGGATTAACCCATACATGAGCTCCCCATGCCACATTGAGACAGACCTTATTGCAAAGGAGAAAATGGTTCCTAAACCAGAAGAGGAAATTGCACAGAACAAAAAGATATCCCAAAAGAAACTGAAGAAACAAAACCCTATGGCACGAGAATAAATTTAGCATAAAATAAATGCAAATAAATGAATGTTGGTCATCATTAATTAAAAAAAATAGCAGGTCCTTAGTAAACATTTCTAAGATTCTTATCTCACTTGGTCTGTGGTAGAGTACTGACTCATGTCAGTGTCTAAAAACCTCTTTAAATGGAGAAATATTTATAAGCACTCACTTAGATTAAAAGCTCAGAAATGAGCATAATAATTAAGATATAAAGACACTAGGCTTATTAGTGTGTTTTCCTTTGCCTGCATCCTACTTTTTTTTGTTAAGGCTATCCAGTATTAGGTTTTTCCTTTGCCAGAAAACTTAGCTAATTATACCATCCATTCACACAGTCTACCTTCTCCTTCCTCTTTCTGCTGACTCACAGTAGAATTTATTAAGCGCACTCTTTGTGTGCATAGTGTCAGAACCTTGTGTTAAATGTCAATATCCTACACAAACTTAATATCTGCAAAAACAGTATTATGAAGTAATCTATGAACTGCTAAGAAGGACCTATGAACAGATATTCTTAGCACAATGAAGCCAGTGCTGCAATGTAGATATCTTCTTTAGTGACGTTGGTAGAGTTCAATCATGAAGATCTACCATCAACCATATTTGAGCAGACACTCAGTGTAGAGTTATTGAAAAAAATGTATGAAGTTAGATAAGAAGAGAATTAGGTATGCATATTAAGGCTAAAATTTGTAGTCTGCAATATGAAAAGCATAAACCTGGAGTGTAACCTTTCTAGGATAATCAATTATCGAAGACTTACACTTTCAAAACCTACAGCTGAATCTCCTCATCTGAAATCCCTAATTTGTTTACCTAATCACTTATTTGTACTATATAAATAAGCACTTATTTGTACCAGATCAACCTAGTAGACAATTTTTTGTTGTGAGGAACATACCTTGGTCAGGGGAGCATGATAAAACAGATTCTAAACCCACAGTTCTGAGATACGAAATGTGGGATAAGAAATAGGACTTGCATACCAAATTTCCTCATGATATGTTGCAGCTCCCAGGCTAACTATTCATCAGCAAAGTACCACAGACCCACTCCAAGAGAAAGGAAGGTTCTCTGTTCCAAGACCAGGTAACATAACTGTAATTGATACACAGATGATAAATCAGCAAAGCACTTGAATGGGTTCTAAGTCAATATGACTTCCATCAACACTGCAAGAGGAAATTTGCAATGATTGACCTTGATTCACTTCCAAATAATCAACATAAACTGGTAGAGAAATACTGCTCATTGAAAGATGCTCATTGGTTTTGTAACAGAGCCTGTGTGGATTTCTGAGATCCTATTCCCAACATCTTCCTCCTGTCTTCCTTTCCAAAATACAGTTCACTGATGTGTCTCCATTTCTCCAGTTTCACACATGGGTCTATTTCTACAAATAGGAAGCATAAATATGAGTCTGATATGTGATTCAGAAGGATTGCCTGCCAGCTTTGCTCATCCAGCTCCTAGTCTCTGCTGGTAATTTATCCTCCATGGAGATTCATGGGCTTGTCAAGGAATATCAGAACAGACTGAAACAAAGCCTTCCATCTCATTTCAGTGAAAACTGTGTGCAGCATTGTAAGGCAGCTTGGGAAAATGTGCCCAGTAACCTGTGTCATTTCACATGGGGAGTTCTATTCGTTTCAGAAATACTGAACGTTTCACAACATATAGCTGGAATTCACAGAAGACTTACTTCCAGAGTTTCTGGTTTTCTATTCCCTTTACCACAAACAGTCGTATGATTGCTATTACCTCACATTGCAGAATGACCTTTCGGTGGCATATAACACAATGTGACCTAAGTCCAAGAATAGTAAAATGTTTCCTATCAGCTGTCTCTACAGAGTACGGAGTCCATCAGGAATCACTAAGGAAACATCTTAGTATCAAATAAAATCTCGTCCTTATTCTGAATATAATATACCAGAATGTCTTGCTAATTAGTAGGTGAATATAATGCAACCCATGGTTGAAGTCAATCGATTTGGCAAAATAAGATTTTATAAGGAATTTGCGTTGTTGGATAGTGAAAGGCATGTCTTTTCCTCAATTCTGTAAGGTTATTGCAGATTTTGGAAGACATTTAATTCTTGATTTTGGATTGTCAGTCTACAGATACTGTTTTGCTAGAACACGTTCAAATCAAAGTGATGAAATTATTTTGCACATTAACACAGGAGGTTTTTAAACATAATAAAGGCAATTCTTGAGTTATAAAGAAAGTTTTACAATGTTGGGTTTTATGCATATAGGTGTTAATTAAATTAATAAACTTTGTGGCTCAAACCTCTTGCAAAATATTGAGTTGGTACATGACAAATCTATCTCATACATATATTAAGTATAAAAAATAGAACAAAATAAAAACAAGACAACTGCACTCTGAATTCTCAGTTGCATCAACTTACCAAACAAAAGTGAAATAAGTAATATGTAATCCTATATTTAAGATCAACATGATACAGACCATGAGGAGGCCTTGGAATATTATCTCTTTCTTGTTCAAGAATATTTGACTACAATTTAGTTGCAATGATTTGATAGTGAAATGATGAGCTCTTTACAATGATTTTTGAAATGTGAATGCACATCTTTATGTTGCAATGTAAATCTACAAGTCATCTACTGAATAAAGCAAGCACTCCAGAAAAAATGAAATGTGTGAATGAAGTGACCAGGATAGTCCGATAAAAGAGATTAATATGAGTGAGCTCCATTTTTTCCCATATATCTACTCTTCCTCCTTTCGTCTTGTACCCAATTTTGGAATATTTTGCTTTGTGAACACCTAAATAATACTTAAAATTCTGTCTTTCCTTGAATAATTCTCAAGGTTTTTTTAATTTATATTCAAAAATTACATTAGGAAACGTGTTTTCTGGTGCCTAGCACTCACTACCTAGATCCTTATATTAGAAATAATGTCTAGAAATGTTTATTTTGGTTAGCTACTCACTACTTGCAATGGGAAGGCAACATTTTCTCAAGTCCCAGGATTCGCGCTCAAAAGGCTCTGTGAAATCCTGGCTCCTTTTCACCATATGTCTTAGAAACACCGCATTGATTTTCCCTTTGGAGAATTACGAAGCAGGGAGGCATAGCAAAAGCTTACCTTCATTTCACCCATCATTTTCCAAATTAATTTGGCCATGAAATGCTTTCTTTATAAAATATCTATTGACATCTCATGTGCTTTGTAGAGCATGCTTCTGGAAATGCTTGTTTAAGTATCAGATAAAGATAGATTCAATCATCAGTGTTCTATAAGTTATGAGATCTGCATGAATTAGCCATTATCCTGCTTTTACTTTTGTAAAATGTATTAGATGGGTGCCACTGCAAATCCTATTCTTCTGTTAAAATTAAGATCCTACCTGGATATCATTAGTGTTCAGGAAAGCAATTGACTTGGGGTCTTATCCTCAAATCCTGTGATTTTGTCATACTTCACTATGTCACAGATTACTTTTACAAATATATGGGAAATTTTTACAGCCAAAGAGAGAGGGGAGGGAGAGTTACAGCTTTTTCTTCTTAATAGTTGGACATTTTATTTTATTTTTTGTCTTTTGTAGTACTCAGGGTTTCCATTTTAGTCATGAGCAAAGTGAAAATATAATAAACCACAAAAAGATGGTAGGCTGCTCCATATGTGTTGATTTTAAGTCTGAGAGCAGGGTGAGACAATTTTTGCCCAGAATTATTTTGAAGGAACTTATCCGATGCACCAGAATATAAAGGGTTTGTGCCTAGGAGTATGCCCTTCAGAGCCAGTGTTCTGAGTTTAAACCAAAAAATTAAAAGAAGGCAATCCTGGTGGATATATAAAACATTATTTCATTTCTGATTGCCAGTGACCTACCTTCCTACATTTCAATGTTTGTCTACCATGTTTAGAAACACACACACACACACACACACACACACACACATCAAAAGATACTATTCTCCGAGGAATCCTCACTGAATACAGAGTGCATAGGTTTCCTTGGCTGAAATGAGGAGAGCTATATCTAAACATTTAATAGCTCCTTTTACCACCTCTCTGTTTTAAGTACATTCCTAACGTATACTTCAAGGGTTTCCACATGCTTCTTCTGTGTCTAGGACAACTGTAGGATACT
Source organism: Megascapheus bottae (assembly GCF_031878675.1). Lineage (NCBI taxonomy): Eukaryota > Metazoa > Chordata > Mammalia > Rodentia > Geomyidae > Megascapheus > Megascapheus bottae. The sequence goes on from NC_143523.1 coordinate 18,236,043, forward strand.
GAACGTATGATTAAGCTTCACTTTTGTTGGCATCATTCCACTTTAGGCACTTACACTTCAACTTTCTCCTTTTCTGAAATCACTTTGCTCTCTTCCATCTTCTTCCTAGATATTTACATATCTTAAATTGCTCAGTTGCCATTGTTCCCTCTAATATTCTATCAGCCATTTGGGGTTTATTCTTTTTACCTTAAATCACTGGTCTACACACAGTAGATAGAAAAGTGCACATTCAGAATGGTGCATGATGTATAAGTGTTCCTTGTTCTGGTGATAGAAAGGAAAATGAACACTGAAAGATATCTAAGATATTCCCAGTACATGTAGATACCTTATGTTAAGGAATCCGTAAGTGTGATTTAGTTCAGGATCATGATTTGGGAGGATGCACATGGATTTTCTACGGTGATGCTGGAAGCAGAAGTGACAGAGAAAGTAGCTGGCCACTGGAAGATAGAAAGGACAAGACAGCAATCTTCTCAATTTTTCCAGGAAATGCATAAAATGATTTTGCCAATATATTGATTTTAGGGTATAACATGCATTTCGAGATTTTGATCTAACTTTAAATAATATACATATGTATGTTTTTTTCAGCCAAAGATTTGGTAGCAATCATTTCATAGAAGAAATACAAAACTAGGGCAGCAATATTTTAAAAGCTGTTATAAAGTAAAATTTATGGAAACCAATTCTTTATTTTGTTTAAAAGTGCATACACAGTCCACCATGCATATAACACAAATATATGCATGCACATACACATGGGAAATAAGGATTATATTCACCAAAATAAATAGTGCATTGATTTCTGAGATTATGCAAGTTTATGTTGGTTTTTAATTTGATTGTTTTAACTTCTCTGTAATTTTGACGTAGCCTACAAACCAGAATTAGGGTTTTGATTAAAATCTAAGGAGACAAAAGGAACTCATTTTAACGCATAAGGCTGTTCATTTCTACTGAAGGAAATGTCAGTTCTGTGTACTCAAATATCAGTTCCGTCTCTTTATGTACCTTTCTCTATCTCCAAGGTGCTTGGTCTGTTTCCTTGGTTCTTTGAACTTTTCAAATCAGCTTCCTTGGAATCCTCCAGTTCTAGACAGCCATATCTCATAGAGCACTTAGAAGTCATGCCATTGCCGCTTTTATCAATCTTTCTGTAAGGAACTTCAATATGAAGTAACTGACATCAGGGTCTTTCATATGATTACTGCTCAATGCATTATTAACAGCAACACTGTGGGAAGTTCAGCTTTGGTCATCAGCTTAAAGACAAAGCAAAACTCCAAACCAAATCATGCTATCTTTTAGAAACCTTCACACTGAAAGAATCAAACAATGAGTTCTACTCCAGAACCATGAAGAATTAATTCTCAGCAAATGGAAGGAGTGTAGATAGAATTCTGTTACGGTATTATATCATCAATTTGGTCTTTAAAATATCTGGGAATGAATAAACTCATAATTTGTAAATAAATGGTATCTCATCTGGCATTATTCCGATATATTTAAAATTTGCTATCTTCATAAAGATGCAGGCAATAGGCTCAGTAGGTCTTCCCCATGTCATATATCTCATTAACATGGTGTGTTTTCTGCCTTCTACAGCCATTTCTGTGGAAAGAACTCTTTCAAAATAGCCTACATTGAAAAGAAGAATATCATATGGGCCTATTAACGGGAGCAGACCACTCTCTAACTCCTTCCCTTCCATTGCTTATCTAATTAAGAATGCAAAAACTTCTTTCTTTTTCTTCTAGGAACATAGGAAAAGATTTCAATGAATCAAACCCAAATATTTTGGGAAAGAAAGAACACGGAATGTGGACCAAGACATGAGAAAGTGTATCAATGTTTGTGAAGTAATGCACCTTCTATCTGGTGAACATAATGTAACCCTTTACTTAATTAAAATTAAAAAATATATGACAAAAAAGAAAGAAAGAACCGGCATAGGAGGTTTGTGAGTTCATCTCTTTAAAAAATTACAGGGCCAGGAGTTTGGCTTAGTGGTAGAGTGTTTGCCTAGCATGCATGAAAACCCAGGATCAATTCCTTGGTACCACATACATAGGAAAAGCCTGAAGTGGTGCTGTGGCTCAAGTGGTAGAACTCTAGCCTTGAGAAAGGCCAAGGACAGAGCTCAGGCTCTGATTTCAAGCCCCAGGACTGGCAAAAAAATCCCAGATAGCTTAGGCAAATATCAATTATTGTTGCAAAAGACCCACAGGTAATGATGCTGCTACTTGGCCTCCATTACCATCAAAACCATTTGCAAAATGAGGCTCTTATTACTTTAATGGGTAGACTCATTCCCCTATTAGCCTTCACTCTCTGAAAGACTGCATGTGCATAAACTTTCATTCTTTCTAGGAAGATGTAAACACCTGATAGATCCTGCTTTGCTATCATTCTGAAGAATGATTTGGGTTTTGTTTCACTCATGTTTCAAGACTAAAGAAAACTTAAATTATGGGACTCAGAAAAGCACAGTGGTATTACATAACCATATTTCAATGAGATTAGTGAGCCAGGAAATGAAGCCAATCTTAGTTGCATGATTATTGCTCTGATTGGCCCTAAACTACTGCATAAGGTCTCTGCTGAAGAATGTGGAAAACATTACTTGGATGGTCTGACCTGAAGTTTAAGGTATGATTCTCTGAGTTAAAAATGTGATATTTTCACTGGTGAATTCTTCCAGTTTGGACTATAGTCTCCATGTAGAACCCACAGTGGTTGACTCTACTGACTTAACACAAAGCTGCTGATGATGGTAATAACTGAGCATGGTTATACATGCCAAATGTGAAACATTGTATGTGTGTGGGGGGGGATAAATTCTCAGTAAACTTTAGCTATGAATTTTTGGTCTGTGAGTTAACAAATTAAACAGCATTTGTAAAATCACTTGACAATTAAAAACAAAATATATAAATTCATGTGAGATGTTTTGCTTATACATTCGTAGACAATAGACATATTAGAAAATGAAGACATCTGCTAATTTCTCTCAGAATAAGATTCTTACAACTGTATTTTAACTGGAATTCAGTGTCTTATTCTCAAATTCTTGAATATATTTTAGTAAATACTGAACAATGGCAAATTCTTTAGTTACTGCTGAGTTGAATAGCATTCTCCAAATTTTTATTATTATCCAAGGCCTTTTCTATACAGATCCTCAGAGTTTTGTCTTGACAGTCTGTCTCAAGAAAAAATAAAATCTGATTCAAAATTTCATGAAATGTGAACCTTTAATCTCTAAGAGCGTTTTATATTAGTAGCACATCCAAACTTTACAAAGCACTTACAAAGAAATGGTCCTTGTTAGTGGTGAATGGCTGAATTTGCGATGAGTTTTATGCTGGATTAAAATGTGCAGATGGAATTAGAGCAAAACTAACAGAACTGAGTTAATATAATTTTCTGATTTATGTAGGGATGCTCACAATGTTGATAACACTGTGAATTTTCTCTTCACATATGTGAATATGCTTTTGTTATTTCTGTTTGCACTGTGTGATCCTCATTGTTCCATGACAGATTTCCATCAAGTATGCAATATGTGGATATAAGAAAAATCAGGAGTATGTGCGAATCATGTAGCCTTCAGCTACAGCTCCCTGACTTAGTGACTCTTGATTTCTTCGTACAATTTAACTCAACAATGACTCTCACTTGCCCCACTTGGACACACCAAGCCCCATAGCAGCAAGCTATAACTTGTTTAATCAGGTACAGAATTTTCTCCCTCATATATACATTCAGAGAATTTGGAGGTGAGGTCTTCGGGACATGTGTCAGGCTAGGCATGGCCTTTGACTGTTGATGGCAGCTCCAGACATATCTGCATATTATCATCAAAGTGGAACACAAAAGAAAGTGGGTCTTGTGAGTGGTCTTAAACTCAATGCTGTATCTGTTTAAATGGTTGACACTGAAAACAAAGATTTGTTTTTCCACATCAGAGTCCCCCCAAACTAGGGGGAAAGCTAGAGAAACTGTAGTAAGATGAAATCCTTCCCTATAATTCAGAGCACATACTCCTATAAGGTGAAGGACGAGGCTAGCACAAACATCTTAAGCTTCTTTTGTATGCCTAAAATGAGTGTAATTTCTGTATGACATTTTTTCCATCGAATTCAAAGTCTGAAGTTCAATTTAGTGGAAATCAGAAACTTCTTGGTCTTTCAAAACCAAGAATATTATCTTGTGAGTTCCCCAAGGTCAGAGGCTATTTCTACCTTATCAGTTGTGTCTTCCTCTCTTATATTATACACTGCCTCCAGAAATGATCCCTTGAAAGGAATTTAATATTTATTTTTTGAGTGGAGGATTTGGAAATCTGCGTCAACCTTCAAGCCTGCTGATAGGAGTAGAAGTCACAAAATAAATTGTGAAATTACTTCTCTCAAGGCCCAATGCCAAGGACATCTGAGTTACCTCCTGTTTCCTTTGGATATTGAATACCTTTAAGGTAACTCACTGACATGCAATTATTGATGAGATCCAAATTGTCCATCATTTTCTTGAGTGCATACAACACAGCTGTAAATTTCACAGTGTTCTGTATGCAGCCTGTTTAGCAGGCTTGTTAATGTTGCACAAGAGGGTAAGCATTTGCAAATAAAGCATCTGTCCTTTCAAAATCAATCCTTGTGCCCAGAGCTTATAAATCTTAAAGTAAAGACAAGCAGTACCATACAAAGCAACCACAGGCTCTCTCCATAACAAAGGACTATTTATGTAGAATATTTCACAAGAATTATTGAACTGAAAATAATATCATTGCTGGGACTGTTGGTTCATGCCTTTATTTGTAGCTACTCAAGAGGCTGAGAGTTGAGAACTGCAGTTTGAAGCCAGTTCAGGCAGAAAAGTTCTACAGATCTTATATCCAATCAACCAGCAAAATTCAGAAGCAGAAGTGAGGTTCAAATTGTAGAGCCTCAGCCTAGAGTGAAAAAAGCCGAGCATGAAGAGCCTGAGAACTGGTACCATTTAAAAACAATGATAACATTAATAATAGTAGCAATAATAATAATAATTGATAATAATGTAAAATACAAATTTTTTCTTGGTGGTATTTTTAATAAAGCATGCATTTGTCGAAAATAAAATCCTTATAGTTACATGTATGTTCATAAATCATGTTTATAGGTAAATAAAAGTTTAAAGAAAATATTCATAGATAGGTCAAGAAATGCAAATTGCCAGCAATCTAGAAATCACCATTTCATTTGTGTTCTTTGATGTTGTACACTCTGCCCAGAACGCCCACTAACTTACTAGTCATGATTATTTTGCCTCTTTTTATGTGCATAAAATTATGGACCATGTACAAATCCAGCAGAAGATCTATTGTCTTACAGTTGCTGAGATAATATACAAATTTTCCTCCTATAGGGGCATTCTGAAGAGAGCTAGAAGTCTCAAGAATTTTACAAAGATTTATTATCTTACATTGTGTGCCTGACTGCCACTTCTGCAATTTCATGGCTTAGGACCAGTTGCTTTTGAAATGAGATTTCTGTTCTCATTTCACAAATGCGAGATGGGGAAGCCTCTGTGTTGCAGAACTCTGGTGCAAGAATCCAACTCCACACACTCTTCAGTGTCAGAGCCGTCACCAAACTCTGCTTTCTCCCGGCATTTCAGTGGCCTCTCTTCTCTGAATTCTTGAAACGTAGGTAGATCTAACCAAATTGTGCAGAACTGTTTCAGACTAGTATCTCCAAATCATTTTCCTTCTGGGATGACATTCAAGAAAATGTTAATTGATAATGAAAAGTGTGTGTGTGTGTGTGTGTGTGTGTGTGTGCGCGCGCATGTGTGTGTGGGTGTTGTTTTGTTAATGTATAATTCGAAGTAAGAAAGAGTTGAACAAATACTAAGAGTTTCTTTGGGAGTGGAGAGCAGGGAAATGGGAAGGACTTTTCATCCTTTGATGTGCTAACATACTAGAGACCCAAAGGAGATTAAAGGTTCCATTAAACACTGGAAAAGGGAAAGGGCTAGAATGGAATACTGGTTAGGATTTCTTAAAATATCATTCCCCAAAACGTATTTGAGGCATACTTTTATTTAATTGTTACTATCTCAAATTATGAGTATCCAGTCACATCATCTGCCCTCTCTTCTACAAATAATGTAAAGTCTACTGCTTGTCTGTATGAGGGTAAACTATAAGCACTCGAATTAACTGTACTGACAAAGAGAAAATATTGACCTTTTATTAGGACAACAAACAAAAATTTATTTGAAAAGAATGGATCTTCAGGAGATCGGCAGAAGATGGCGGTGGTTCAGTGTGAGACGTACTGAGCTCCCGCCAAGATTCAGGTTCTGGCAGCATAGGGGACAGTTCTTTACCAAAAATTGATCCTAAGTAAGCTTTAGCGCCACAAAGATCTCAGTCAGAGAGGAAAAAGGCAGAATATCGGCGGGAGAAGACAGCATGGGGCCCGGCCTGAAGACTAATGAAATAGAACTGAGGACCCAGATATTAAACCACAGACTTATGGCCACCTAATCTTTGACAAGGGAGCCAAAAAAACAGAATGGAAGAAAGATAGCCTCTTCAACAAGTGGTGCTGGCAGAACTGGTTAAGCACCTAAAGAAAATTAAAGTTGGATCCTCCTTTGTCAGCCTGCACTAGAATTAACTCCCAGTGGATCAAATACCTCGAGGTAAATCCAACACACTGAAAACTTTAGGAGAAAGAATAGGAGATACACTAGGCCTCCTTGGCACAGGTAGAAACTTTCTTAATAAGGACCAAGAATCACAACAAATCAGAGAAAGGCTGGATAAGTGGGACTGCATTAAACTGCACAGCTTTTGTATGGCAAAGGACATAGCTAGTAAATTAATTAGGAAGCCTACAGAATGGGAGAAGATCTTCACCAACCATACAACAGACAAAGGCCACATATCTAAAATATATCAACAGCTCAAAAAATTGAATCACTCCCAAACTAATCTCCAAAGAAACAACCATCCCATTAAAAGATGGGCCAAACAAAGATTTAAAGAGAGTCTTCTCTGAAGAAGAAATAAGAATGGCCTATAGACACATGAAGAAATGCTCAACATCTCTGGTCATAAAAGTAATGCAAATCAAAACAACTCTAAGATTCCACCTCACTCCAGTTAGAATGGCCAGGATCAAGAAAACTAATAACAACAGATGCTGGAGGGGATGTGGCCAGGAGGGATCACTACTACACTGTTGGTGGGAGTGCAAACTCCTTCAACCACTATGGAAAGCAGTATGGCAGTTCCTCAAAAGACTAAACATAGAGCTCCCCTATGACTTAGCAATTCCACTACTAGGCATTAATCCAATTGTCCAGAAACAAGGACATACTAAATCCACTAGAACAACGATGTTCATTACAGCACTATTTACCATAGCAAATATATGGAACCAACGCAGATGTCCCTCAGTTGATGAGTGGATCAACAAGATGTGGTATTTGTACACAATGGAATTCTATGTTGCTGTCAGAAAGAATGACATTGCCCCATTTGGAAGGAAATGAAAAGACTTTGAAACAATCATATTAAGTGAAGTAAGCCAGACTCAAATGAACATAGGTTCAATGGTTTCCCTCATTTGTCATAATTAGTAGAAACCTTGGGCTCTCATAGCAGAGATTTGCAATAGAAGAAAACCTAGATATATAAGGCCATATTGTATGACACTAAGTGAAAAGACCTCTAGGATATAGAAACAAAAGCCATATAATGATTGATTGTTGTCCTTAATATACTGTGTTATCTCTCATCTCTTTTGCTGTCCCTTGGTTATCTCACATTGTTACAGTATCTCACTTTGTTATCTGATTTATTGAATATATTGTTTATTTGAAATTAGATAGGGAAGGGGGGAAGACAAAAAGGGGGTGGGGGTGGTGGGGGAGGGAAATGGGGACCAAGACATGAGAAAGGCTATCAATGTATGTGAATTAATGCACTTTCTATCTGGCGAATGTAATGTAATCCTTCTATTAATTACAATAAAAATATATGAAAAAAAGAACGGATCTTCACAACCTAGAGTAGAAGAAATCAGATTAAGCTTCAGAACTGAAAAAAGGAAAAAAATGTATCTTGGAAGCAATTTCTGCTTCCCACTATCATTAATCACATTAAGAGTGGAAAATACGTAAAGGGATTTCTATACAAGTTTGTGATTCTCCAGCCAAATAAGTAGGCAAACAAGTAATCAAGAAGAACAGAATACTAAGATAGTAAGACGTGATTAATTAAACACCATTCTAAGTATCTGAACTTGAGGACAAAACAGGGCATTCTTGGGAGAGGATCACAAGGGCTCAGCAGCTATGTGGATATGGTCATTAAAAGGATCCTTATTAAAATGAACTCCAAGAAACAGAAGCAAAAGGTTTGTTATTGTACTGTTTTCTCTTCTTTTTTTTTATTCCTTTTTTCCTTTGGTTTATTCCTTGCCATAAGTGGTTCAGATTTCTGTAACTTATGTCTTGTATGTAAGTTTATCCGATTTGAAGTAGGAATGGGAAACACAGAAATGGCGGGACAAGGAATGAACCAATTCAGCAGTGAAACTCACTAGACACTCTGTTGAAAATGAACTATATAACATGGGGAGGGGAAAATGGGGACAGAGGGACAGGGTGACATTGAGTAACCTGAAATGTACACAATGCTTCACTGATGTAACTGTAACCCTGCTGTATATAATCTTTATAATAACATTTTTTAAATAAAAGTTTTATTTTTAAGTGAAATTAAAAGAAACTAAGAATAAGAATTTGGATCATATGTGGTAGGACGGATGAGGCAAAGGCAGGAGGAGTAATTTTGCTAGTGTGAGCAAAAAGGAAGAAGGAAGGAAAGGAAAGAAAAGGGAAAATAAAAGAAAAGAGAAGAGAAGAGAAGAGAAGAAATGAAAAACAGAAAAGGAGAGAAAGAAAGGAAAAGTGAGAGAAAGCCTGGAGCCCGTGGCTCCTAGTTACTCAGGAGGCTGAGATCTAAGGGTCAAGGTTCAACGTTACAAGTTAGCCAAGGGCAGAAAAGTCTGTAGATTCTTGTCTCCGATGAACCACTTAGAAGAAGCAGGAAGTGGTACTGTGACTCAAGTGGTAGAGTGCTCGCCTTGAGCACAGAGCAATGCAGGGACAGAGTCCAGGCCCTGAGTTCAAGTCCCACGACTGGCAAAAAAATCAAAAACAGTGAGAGGAGAAAGATTACAGACAGGCAGACAGACAGAACAAAATGTGTTATGAAAAGAGGCTGATAACTACTGTATGAGCTAACAAAGAGGTGGTCTTTCTACCATCACTGTGCTGTAGTTCACAGCCCAATCTCCACATGAGTATGATCACCTTGATGTGTTCCTGTGTCAGAGACCTGAATCCCTGGTCCCCACCTCTGAATTTCTGACTCGGAAGCTGTTGCCTGGTGCACTGATGCTACCTCCGCAGGTGATGGGGAATTATTCCAACATTTGGTCCTCCATGATGTCTGTCTTAAAAATGCAAAACTTCAGGATAAAGCAACAAGAATCAAGGAACCTGAAATGCTCTAGACTCCCTATCATAATCTCCTCTCAAAGTAATGCCCATGGCTCTGAAGCAATTTGATATCCTATCCCTCCCTGATAACGTTCTCTTTGCACTTCTGGCTTTTTCCAAATGTTGGCTCATAAGCAAACAAGGTATTAGGCTGGAAACTGAATTCTCCCAGGAAAGGGAACAAGGGCGGAAGGTAATAAAGCTTTCCTACCAGGCCACAGGAAGAGGCAGCTGCAGACTCGATTTGCTTCCATCTACACAGCCCACCAAGGGGGAGACGTTCAGCAAGGCAATTGGTGTGGAAGCCCTGAAAAATCCTCCAGTCTTTCCCTGCCGTGTTTATGAACCGCTTTGGCAGGCTAACAGCAGCACATTATATGTAATTGCTGGTTTACTCTACCTTCTCTGCCTTTTATTTTCACAAGGAATCCTTGTTATTCAGTGGAATTAGCAAAGGAATCCATTAAGTGCTGGCTACAAAGACTGCACAGTATTTATTCCAGTAATAAAAAGTCTAATTTTGCAATAACATGGCAATCTTTGGGGCGCGCTGGCTGATGGAATCCAAGTCTGGCAAAATTAGCCTCTTTTGGTGGTGCTTATGATTATGGTGCTTATGAGAAGGAGGAGGAGAGGAGAGCCTGCTTGCCAAGTAAGCACTTTTATGAAACAAAAACAACAAATTCTCTTTTCACAGAATCCTAAAATGAGAAAAATGGGGAAAGTGCCATTAGGCTCAGAATGCAGGAACAGTAAGTGAGTGGGTGCTTAATTAATGTAGACTGAGGCTGACTGGGTGCAGAGACAGGGATGGGTGCTTGGCAAGCATGCATAGCTGTTTGCCACCTGGTCCTTTTCCTCCCTTCCTGAGTCACTGGTAGGTGCAAATTAACACATCTGTCTTCTCTCCCCACCCATGACAATGGAATGAAAATGACCCCTTATCAATTCATAGCTTATCTATTTTTCAGGCAGTGAAGAGGTTGTGTGCATTATCATAAGATGTCTCTTGGGTACCTTCTTCTCCTGACCCTTCCTGTTAACAGTTTCCTCAATTAATGGTGTTTATCATGTCACTATGTCTTCATAGTACAGAGTGACTAGAGATCTTCAGATCACATTAAAGTGGAACTATAGATTAGAGGGAGAATTCCCATTGGTATCATTTTGAGCCAGGCATGGTGGCTCACGCCTATAATCCTAACTATTCAGGAGGCTCTCCAACTAACCACCAGAAAACCAGAAGTGGTGCTGTGGCTCAAGGAGTAGGGCGGTAGCCTTGAGATGAAGAGCTCAGGGACAAGGCCCAAAGCCAGAGCTCAAGCCCCACAACCAACAAAAAATAACAACAAAAAATAGGTTTAGAAATTCAAATTCCCTAAGAAAAACAACAACAAACAACATCAACAAAACTAAACTAAAAAAAAAACAGCTGTGCCTCCCCAGAGTCTGTGAACTTTAGACAGAGAACAACTTATTTTTGTTATCCTTCAGGCCTCCAGGGGCATTCCCTACAAACTTAGCTGCCTTTGTTTCTTAAATAATGGCTTTGCTTGCTTCAAGAATTTAATAAGCATGCTACAAAGCCGTAATTCTGATAGAGGGAACATGAGACTGATCGGTTGTGACTGCATGTATAACTAACACCTCCAATTAACCCTGAGACTGGAAGATCTTTGAGAAGCAGCTTAATTTTCTACATGGATCCCCACTGAAACGCAAATCTCAGGTTGCTATCAATGGAAGAGGGCATCATAAAAATTAGACAGAAATTATTAGTTGCCAACCAAACAGGAATGAATAAACATTGCAAAACACCTAAAATGACAATCAAAGTACAGAGATGAAAAGTGATTTCTCTTTAGGGTTATACTTTGAATCTGTTCTTACATATTCCTGATTGTAAATCCATCCCTGAAGAGTCACAGTACTTCATAGTTCATATACTTTATTTCATCAAAATGAAGAGTAGATCCAGTGATTTTAGCTCCATTGCAGATTCCTGTATTTAATTTATATTAAAATTAGTAAGCCACAATAAACTTGGATTTTAGGCAAAGATTGATAGTTCATGTTTAGGATGAACAATAACACTGTTTTTATGCCCACGGGAAAGGTACTACATTTATTCTTATAAATTCTGTCCTGATTATAGTCATCCATGCTCATTAGTGATCATTAGTAAATGAATATCTTCTAAATTTATAAGTATGGACTTATCAATGTTCCATCTCAGATAAAGTACACCATTCACTTAAAGAAATTGACTTCATTGACAGATAAGCTTACTCCTATTCCTGTGTTGTTACAGGTGTCTCCCTCAGCCTATACCTTAATCCCTTTCCTCTCTTATGACTTATCCTGCTATCTTCAATGGAATATCTTAGTTTCAATAAAATTTCAAAAATTAAAATTTCATGCAAATCTCTTCATACTGTCAGGCTATAGACCCTGTAATTGCATTGCTCAGAAGAGTTTTGTGGCATAAAGACAGGGAAGAAAGTATATTGTCAGGACAAGTTTTTTGGGTTTTTTTTGGGGGGGGGCAAAGAATGACTTATTTTTAATGTGAGACTTTTTTAGGTGCATCAGTGATGTTAATACAAATAAGTAAATTATGCTATTGTTGGTTATGCCCAATATTTGTGTATCAAATATGCAAGAGGAAATGAAAAGAAATGAAATCTTGTATGAAGTTACAACATACCTTGTAGTTGGCAGTACAGTGTTGGGGTTCCCAAGATTACTGGTGATTTGTTAGAAAGGTGGGACTTAATCTATATACTACTTATGGGCAAGGGCTATTACAACAAAAGGATGCAAGGCAACAAACAGTGAAGAGGAACACTAAGAGGAATGAAGTCTAACTGAAACTAGACACAATATTCTGAGAGGTCTTTTCCATTGAAGTCCCATACAATATGCTTAATTCCTCCAGCAATAAGCATTGTGAGTGTACATGTGAAATGTCTGCCAGAGGCATTCCAGTGCTCTATAGGACTTGTTTTGCAGACATCTGCTTAGCCTTTGCCAGAGTCAGAAGGAAGGGTGTTCGGCATAAATCACTTTGTTAATACAATTTAGGCACAACAAGCCACTTAGGACAAGTTTTTACATATAGTTTGGAAACAAGAGCCCTGACAATGTTTTCAATTGAAAGAGATGCATATAGAAATAAGCCTTATCCATTTCATTACATTGACTTTCTAACTCCATTCATCCCTCTCTTTGTATGAAAAATACAGACACACACACACACACACACACACACACACACACAACTTTTGTACACCTAAATCACTTAGAAATGTACAAATGTAAAAACTTAAGTTGCATTGTTACTGTCACTTTCATTATTGTTCTAAGTATCTGATATGGATGCTAGGAGGATAAGGACCCAAGAAGAGTTGATGTCTTCTTAAAAACCTTGGTTTAGGAAAAACAAAGGAATAACTTCATTACATTCAAATAGGAAGAGACCTGTTCACTGGTCAGAAATATGGATGCAATTTGTTTCAGCATCTTACAAATAATTGATTCTGAGAACCAGACACTCTTCTACAACATAAACCTCTTATATGAGATTGGGAAATCTAATTTCTTTATGGCTGGAAGAAACACAATTTCAGAAAAACAAACATCTTTATAATCTTTAATGAGCTCTTGGTCTAATGTAACCTCAACAGAATGGCCTTTCAAAGAACATAAAGTTTTCAAGTCATTGGGCTGTTGTATTTTCCACACTCTGGTTAGGCAACAACAGTTTTTTTTTTTTTAGTCTGTTCTTGCTTCCCACACAACAATTCACACATATGTAAAGATTAAGGCTACGTAATTATGATACAAATGCATAACAAGTACAAACACTTATGTATTCAACACATAATATATAAGAGCGAAAGTGATGATTTAAAGAGAAAAAAAGCAGAGAGAGCCTTTCTCTCCTGTGAGATAGAATGGATGTGTGTTTTAGCCAAAGAGGCTAAAAGAAAATCTGTTCCTGGGATGGCAAGACAACTTTGCTTCCAATACATGCAGCTACATTCCTCTAAGGACAGCTCGAATTAACATTTGTTGATGGTTTTAACTCATTACTGTGAGTTTGAAGACCTAGGAAACAAAGATGGATCTAAATCACTCACTCTAGAATTGATTTTAGGAAACATAGTAACTGAGGCATGTAACAGGTACCAAGTAATGCTGGTTGGATGAAACAAATGTGTATAGTCATGATATAATTGTGCTAGAGTTGCACTGATTTTTCCTAAAAGATGTTTGAAGAATGTTCTAGAAAACTCAAAACTGTTATGAAGGAGTGGTTGCAATGAGTCATTTCCTAATTCTTGGATATATAACATGTCAGAAAGAGAATACAGACTGAGGAGTGGGTGAAAAAAATACTGTCAGAGAAGGAATTTTAAGAACTAACCTTCTGTCTCACAATTGGAAAATCAGCAGTTGCTCATCACACACGCGTGCACACACACACACACACACACACATATGTATGTGTGTATATCATGAGAGATGAGTATGGTGTGATACACAACACTCATACACTCAAAAATTAGATGCTAAATACTTTTCTTAATGTGAAATATTTAATGACACAATCTCAGAGAGTCACCATGACTGCAATTCCAACATCACTGTGTTTTATGGAATAGTAGACAAATTTCTCAATAGAAACTTCATAATAACTGTTAATACCTTGACAGTGTATTTTAAAATTTTTTATTTGTTTGTTTGTTTTGCCAGTCCTGGGCTTGAGCTCAGGGCCTGAGCACTGTCCTTGGACTTTCTCAAGGCCAGAGCTCTACCACTTGAGCCTCAGCACCACTTCTGGCTTTTTTCTACGTATGTGGTACCAAGGAATCGAACCAGGGTCTTCATGCATGCTAGGCAAGCACTTTAACCACTAGGCCAAACTCCCGGCCCCGATTTTTTATTTCTTATAACTCGTCTATACTGAGAGAGAAAGAACACATATCCTAAGGTATGTCCCTAATGTCAGGACTGCAGGAAACTTTGTGATTCATTTAATCTAAAATAGTTATGTCATGTCTAACACCAAATAAATCCTTTGCAAATGCCTAATTTTATAAGTGAGGAAGCCAGATGCTCACCAAATGATGAAAAAAACATTTGCTTTGAATCACCTTTCAGAGTATCTTTGTATGTACCTCCTAGACCTAAAACAATCAAGAGTAGAAAGCAAGACTTGAGGGAAAAAGTGTTATGCAAGGCAGATCTACCATCATCCCCTGTCTATTCTTGATCTACTCCTATGTTCCTTCCTTAAATTAGCCACTGAAGTTTGTATTTGTGGGATCCTATCTCCTGCAGAAGCTAAGATGCTACTCAAAAACTGGATGGTTATGGTTATCTAAAGACAGTCAGTTTGCTGGAGTTCATGATTCTTTTAGAATTCTTGTCCCTTTATCAAGCTTTCACATAGGCTGTTGGAATGCTGATGAAAAGAGAATAATATTGATAAGGTGATGACAGCGGTTATAAAAAGGGCCGAGAGTTTGGCCTAGTGGTTAAAGTGCTTGCCTAGCATGCATGAAGATCCGGGTTCGATTCCTCAGTACCACATATATAGGTGCTGAGGCTCAAGTGGTAGAGCTCTAGCCTTGAGAAAGTCCAAGGACAGTGCTCAGGCCCTGAGCTCAAGCCCAGGACTGGCAAAAAAAAAAAGTTTGCCTATGTTGTAGTCATTGTGATAGGGGCATTGCCATCACAACTGTTATTTTTCTGTCCTTTTTGAATGGACAGCAAAATAAAGAATAATTATGTAGGTGCATGATCAAAATTCAGAGATATATCTGGGTCTTGCGGATCCAAAGCATTGTCTTATTTTTTCCACCATCACAGTTGTTTATTTTTCTCATGAACTATAAATTTGGTAGGTATGTGCACGCTAACTTTGATTCACAGGCCTACATGGTATCATAAAACATATTCCATCATCACACCCAAGGCAAGGTAATGGTTTGCAAAGAATCCCATCCTATCCTTAGGATCTGCTAAGGTATGCCCTATAGGAAGGACATAAAAGTCTGCTACTCAGCCAACTTTTTCATGGGGAGAATATCCTGGATTATTCCTGTGGGTCACTATTGTCACACAAAGCCTTGAGATAGGATGAGAATCAGGGGAAAGGTGACAATGGAAAATATCAGTTCAAATTTAAAGATGGACGTGAAGGCCCTAGAGTAAGGATTTTGGTAGCTTTTAGAAGCTGCACTGGGAAATTCAAGAAAAAGGATTCTCCCTGGAAATTCCCAAGGACTACTGTCAGTTCCCAACTTCATTTCATATCTGTGAGATGTACTTCAGGCTTCTGACCTACAAAATTGTAAATATTAGAGTTGTGATGTTTTCAGCCATTGAGTTAATTGTGGTATTGATAGAATGAACATATCCCAGTACTTATGTGAAAGCAAAACATGAAGAAGAGCCATGTCCACTAAATGTGTGTCCTTTAGGCAAAGTTCAAAGCCTTCTCAGAAGTCCCCAGGAGGATCCCTTGTCTCCTCTTAACTACCAGAAAGGCAAATATTTACCTTTCCATCTTTAGCATCGGGCAGTCCTGAAATGTGTTGGGAGTAGTATGTAAGACATTCAACGGTGCCAAAGCATATGCTTTAATTGTAACAAAATAACATTGCTCAAGGAGAAATCAGAAAAATTATCCTCACCTCACCTGGATGACCAATAGCAACTTCTTCAGAAATTCTTTTCCTGCTACTCTTTCTCCAAAAGAGTTAGAGACTTTTTTATTTATCAATCACAGTTTCCTTAAAATCCCCACAGGATGGTACATTATTGGCCTTACGTATTAGGTGGGAAAATTGAAAGAGAAAGGCTTGATTAAGGTACCTGATGAGCTCTATAATTGAATTACTTTCATCCACATTTAGTTCTCTAACTCAAATATATTCTCACCAAGAATTATGCATACCATATTTAAAATACATAGTCTCGGTGTGAAGTACTCTTACTGATTTGAAACTCAATTTGGTTTAGATTTCTTCCATTCCAGATTTTATCAATACACCGCCATGAACTTTCATTACTTAAAGGAAGGTGGTGAGTAGTGTGTAGCTGCAGAGTCCACATATATCATTTGATATGAACCAATAAAGTGGCAATAAGGTATTTGTATTTGTGGTATCAGAAATATTACAGAGCCCTTTGAGTTTCTCAACCTGATGCAGTTGTGCTGAAAGTCCAACACATTGTCCAGCAGACTTGAAAGTTTTCCTCTTATTTTGGAAATCTCCTCAGGATCCATTCTCTAGTCAAATTCTTTCCTTGGCCATATCATTCAAATATATGACTTCCCTGCTTTACTGTCTAACTCCACTAGAGGGCTAGAGTATGGTAAAGTGAGGGAATATTGGGTCACTAATGCTGATTAATCATACTTGGATAGATTTTCAGCAGAGCAAAATCCTAGATTCCTCTCAGCAAGACAGTCTGACATTCAGTGGAACTATAAATGGCATTTTGAAATATTAACTCTGAGACCAACACTAAAAGATAAAGAGAAAAAGAATTTGCCCAAAGAAGATGGGGTTCAGATAATGCCAGGCTTTGAATAATGATATTTACTTTTGATATGCTTGTTTTATCATTATACTTTGCATTGTTATGGATGCAATACTTAATTCATAGTACAACATTCAACAATGAAACCTCTCTGGGAAAAACAGACAAAAATGATACCCAGAATTACTTATTTGACATGCACATTTCACTGTTCCAAAGTTTTTTATATGGATACCTCATTTAATCTCCATAATAGCTCCAGGGATGCTATTTTTTACTATCCTTGTTTTGCAGACTAGAAAACAAGAGTTAGCAAGGCTTTATGTGATTCATTCAAGACATCACTCAATGAGTTCACTGCAATTAAGCCATAAGTTTATGTCTTTGTGGTTCTAAAAATCATGGCATTTTATCCTAAATGGCAATTTATTCTCAGGTCTCCATGTAAGGAAGTATAAATAAATCTGGCACCCAAAACTATTAATTCCACTGAAACAATTCAAGCATAAGAAAGTCAAGCCTCAATGGAATATTTAGAAGAAAGTTATATGCAGAAATAGAGGTTGTATGTTTAATAGCCATCTTCATTTTCACAGTCTTTTCCTGCCATCACTTCCTGGCTCAAATACTGTCTTAGACTCATATTTCATGCACACCAAATGTACCAAATCTTCCCAGGAACAAGTAATAGATGAGTAGGAAAAGCTATGATTTCTTTCCCCCTCAAAGAAGCTGTCCCTTTGCACAGAGCTCCCATTAATTTTTCTCTTGCTCGTCTAGTGAATTCCAGAATATCAAGATCGGGTGAGATTCTGTAACTTGCTTCTGGAGTAAAAAAGAAAAGGAAATGAAGGAGAAAAATCATGTTTTCAAGTTAGTCTCTGTCATTTTTCCTCCACCTCCTCCTCTTCCCTTTCCTTCCTTCTTCCTCTTCCTTTGTCTCCTCCTCTTTTTATCTCTCCCTCTCCTTCACTTTCCTTCATTCTCTATATTGGTCACATTTCTACCTCAAGTCCTTTCTAGTTCTCAAGAAAATGTTTGCATTTAAAGGCAGGAAGTGAAAAGGAAATAGAGAAGAAAGAAGTTTCCTTTTTTTCCAGTCAGCCCTATTATAAACACAGGAAAATATAGTACTTTTACTTTCATCATAGTCACTGCCTCTTTAAGGCAAAAATAATGAATTTGACAGATCTTTCTCACTCCACCACTTCTATGAGAGGTTGCTTAGCAACCACAGGACATTGGAGAAAGGGTAATGTTAGAGCAGGTTGCAAAAAGAATGAACTATCATTAATTCTGCAGATGTTAAATACGATCCATCCTCTGTCTTCTTTTCTTTTCTTTACCTATCGGTCATTTCAAATGGCAAGCCCTCCTGCCACCAAGAATGCAGGAGTTAGTAGGCCATCTTTAACCCTCAGAATCAATGATCTGACCTAGCTAAAGAAAAGGGATCTTTCATAGTACAGAAAGAATGTGACAGTAAAAATAACAATGTCCCATTTGAATGTTATGTTTTTTATCTTTTGAGCAGATTATTTAGGTGAAATGCATTAAGTGAAAATACTTCACCAGTTGCAATAGCTAATTTTTATTTTACATATAGAATTTTGCAGTAATATTTTAGATCTAATTTGGTGCTCATAAGTCGGGTTTGACCTTATTAAAATTTGTTCCAATGAATTTTTAGTCTGTTTATATGAGCATTTTATTCCTTTGGGAGCTTACTACCACAGGAATTTTTATTATTGTTTTATACATTTGATGCTATATATACACATAAATAATTCCTATTAACCTTTAGGTGACTGATAGCTCTTGGTAATTTTACAAAGTTCAGCTTCCTTATTTGAAATAAAAAGGAAACTTTAAAAAAAATTCAAATTTTACAAAGTCTGGGAGACCAAGTTTACTTCCTAAGATAAACTGTGTCCAACAAGAACAAATATTTTTTATCATATGTTTACTCAGAAATGATTTCTTTCATAAAGTATTCTACTTCATTCTCACATTATGTCTATAAAGAACTACGTTATTTCTGGCCACTTTTTGGAAAAGAAAACTAGATTTTACTGTCTTGTTGAAGATTAGAGTAACATCTCTGATGACAGGAATGTTTGAGAGTAAATCTATCCACTCCAAGAAACCCTCAAAGCTACTCATATTTCTTTAAACGTCAAGGCTATATAACTTATCCTTCTAAAATAGTAGCATAAAAAGGAGAAAGGAAGTCAAAAAGTGTAAAAGGAAGAAGGAAAGGAAGAACAAAATAGTATTGGCCATTATTTGGATGAAAACAAACAAAAAACAAGAAAAAAGAAAAAAATGAGGGGAAAGAGGAGGAGGAGAAAGGGAAGATGAGGGGAGGACAAGAGAGGAGGAAGATAGAGAGAAAAGAGAAAAAAGAGGAGTAAAGGGAGGAATATAGTTTCAAAATAGAGTCCCACATTCCAATGCATGCCAGAGTAAAATCAGCAGTTCAATTGCACATAAAGGAACTTAACAGACACAAACATTAAAATCTAAAACATTAATGTAATGTGAAAACATTCATGTTTTCAAATAAGAGAGCTCTGAATTCAAGTCCAATCTTTTCCTGACACTTACTCTGCATATTGCCTAAGACTCTTAATCTCTCTACCCTCTCCAAAAAGGACATAGTATTGCCAAATTTATTTGGAAAAATTGAGTTCATGTTGCCAATGTATATAAAAGGCATTTTTCTATGCATAATAGACTCTTAACAAAAATCACAGTTTTGTTAAATGGAGCAAATGTGAATAAAGATCTATGAAAATAAATGAGAAATATAAAGGATCTCATTCATGGTATAAGAAAATTGTCAGAACTGTTCAAGTATTTAATTCCTTCACTTTGGTCATTAGTTTTTCAGAAAAAATTGTACCTTTTTTAAAATTTAGAATTTTATTTATATGTACATGTCATAGCACTTTTGATTGATAACTTAGTTGCTGTGTATATTATATTGTGTTACAATTGGTGTTCACCTCAAGTTCAATGAGAACTGATCACATTACATCAAAGTTAGAAAGGCAGAGAAAAAGCCAGGTGTGGTGGCTCATGCCTGTAATCCTTGCTACTCAGGAGGCTGAGATCTGAGGATAGTGGTTCAAAGCCAACTGGGCACTAAAGTCTCTGAGACTCTTATTTCCAATTAATCATCAGAAAACCAGAAGTGGTGCTGTGGTTCAAGGGGTAGAGTGGTAGCCTGAAGCTGAAGAACTCGCAGAATTTGAAGGGAGTGTTGGCTTCCACCCAGGACATCAGCAAAAAACTTTTCAAAACAAATATACATGTAGTCATCGCCCCATTTGTAAGGAAATGGAAAGGCTTAGGAAAAATCATATTAAGTGAGGTAAGCCACACTCAAAGGAACATAGGCTCAATAGTCTCCCTCATTTGTCATACTCAGTAGGAACTTTAGGATCTCCTAGCAGAGATTCACCATAGAACAAAATCTAGATACATATGGCCAGATAGTATGATGCTAAATGTAAGGACCTCCAGGATATAGAAACAAAAGCCATATAATGAGTGATTGTTGTCCTTGATGTACTATGTTATCTCTAATCCTTTACTGTCCCTTGGTTATCTCATATTGTTACAATATTTCACCTTGTTATCTGATATATTTTATATATGCTTAATTGGTTGTTTGAAATAGGAGAGGGAAGGGGGAAATCAAGTTGAGAGGGAGGAGCGGGAGAAGGAAATGAAAAACAGGACATGAGAAAGGGTATCAATATTTCTGAAGTAATGCACCTTCTATCTGATGAATATAATGTAGCCCTTCTACTAATTACAATAAAAATATATGAAAATAAAGAAAAAAAGAAATACATATATATATAGTTCATGAGTAAGCCTTTGAAGGAATTTATTAATTTTGGCTCTGTCTCCCAGCTACTTGTTTCAACTTCTGAACGGAATCCTAAAATTGTATTTAATCAGGGGTCTCCTCGCTCTTGTTGCATTTGTAGTCTGTTGTTGCCAATTCCATTTTTGATATCACTACAAGATTTATCTAGCCAAGAGAGATCATGTCTTCCTCACAGTGTTTGGTCCACAGCAAACCAGCCAAAGTGATAATAAGATGGTTTTGTCTTCAACCCTATAAGGAAACTGTTTTTCTCTTCTATAGCAAGAGATTTTTTTCTTTCTATTGTGTGCCTTTTTCTACATGTGGTTTCTGTTTCCTTTCACCAGTGTACAGGTCTAAATAATGAAGTCAGCTGTGATTGAAGCGAAGCATCTGTCTCCAGATGCTTCCTTGTATTTTGAGTTTTTAAATCCATATGTATTTTAAACCTGGTGCTTTGTGTTGATTTTATACTTTATCAATATGAAGGAAGCCTAGAATTATTTTTATTTTTCTGATAAAGTTCTGAAGAGCAAGCAAAATTTCAGCAGATGGAGAGGGTCGAGAGGGGCATAGAAGTCGTGAGAAAACCAAAGGCTCATGTATAGACCAGAGTGCAAAGCCAAGCCAACATTCTGCCTTCTTCCTACTCATATGCACTAATCCATGTCCCTATCCACTGGTGTCACTGGGCTAAATGACTTCCACTGCCTTGTAGTTTATGCATAGGAAATTCTTTTGACCATCGCTGGGATGCTACCATGATACTTTTCATCTGGTTTCTATCATTTCTTTTATAGCCATCTGGACTTCAATGAAGAGGAGAATTCATTTAGTGTCACTGCATAAAGTAGCAGTAGACCTACCAAATGGCCTCACTAGAGTGAAGTTGCTGTGATAAAACCTTTTTATTCATATCTACCTGCAAAACCTAAAAAGATTTCCGGAGTAACTTGATGCACACCTCTCATAGCATAAAGAGCAACGTGTACTTGCTAGGAAATGCACTTTTTATCACCAGTTCTGTTGCTTTTTTTTAGGATTACCTTTTTTTAAGAGAAGGAAAAAGTACTTTCAATGCAAAACTGAAATAAATTAAGTTTTACTATTAGTTCTTTTTCTTTGTTTTTAATATCAAATATGAACCATACTCTGAGAAATTGAAATTAATTATGTGTAGGGCTTAAGAACAAAATGGCCCAGAGTCAGTTCTGGTTTGTTTTTGTCTGTTCCAACCCATTCTGGTCTGGACTGTTCTGATCCAGTCTGGTGTAGTCTGATCCACTATGGTCTGGTTTTGTCTGGTCTGTTCTAGTTTCATCCAGCCTTCTCCTGTCTAGGCCAGTCTTATCCCATCTGATCCAGTCTGCTTAGGTCTGGACCTCTCACATCATGGAAAGTGTTTTATTATATTTTATTGTCAGGGTGATATATGAAGAGGTTACAGTTACATGTATGAGATAGTGAGTATATTCCTTCTTGAACATTGTTACCCCTTCCCATGGTTTCTCCTATTTTCCCTCCTTCCATCCTCTCCCAAGCTATAAAGGTCACTTCCAACATATTGTTCTGTGAATATCACCTTTTGACCTTTGCCACATCAGCTTGTTTTTCCCCTTCCCTTTCCTGATTCAAATAAACAAATAGAAGTACACATAGTACTCCAGGTACCAAAGTCAAATACAAAAACAATAGGGGATAAATCCTAAGAGGGGGGCAGGAAAATTGTGTCAAGAAATAGCTTCTGAATGTAACTGTAAACCCTCTATGCATTACCCAGACAATAAAAATTAAAAAATAACTTCACATAGTATGTCGAAAACAACAGCCACAAGGATACACCTCTTCATTCTGATGTTCATTTTGCTTAGGCTTAGATTTCTTCACCAAAAAGTGTTGCACGCTCACATTGCCTGGGCGGAACTCCAATTCCTAGGTCCCCTTCACAAATAGTCAGGACTACAGATGTGCACTCCATGCCAAGCTTCTGTTTCATTATCAAGCTATTTCCTTTTGCTAAGGGGTGTAACTCAGGATTACAACACTGAATAGCATGTAGTAAGCCCAGGACGATTCAATATCTGGTACCATACACAAAATGAAAACAAAGCAAAACTCCCAAAGACATTTCTTCTTACATGCTTACTTTGAGTAGATGAAGATGTGTGTGTGTGTGTGTGTGTGTGTGTGTGTGTATGTGTGTAGCTTTAAATTTAAAAGGAACAACAACCTAGACTTGTTTCTCCCAAAGAGTTCACTGCGTTTCCTTATACTTTTTTATCATCAGTATTATCATAAGTATAAGCTTTATGACTAAGAAAAAGAAAAGGTTGTTATTTGCCTTTTAATGTTGGTCTCACCTGTTCCTGTTGGGCTAAAACTCCTAAGTATACCTCTCAAATGCGACTTAAGAACTGCAATGTCACACTATGGCTTGTCATCTTTCAAAGGCTTCATACTTACTCCGAGAATAAACTCCTTTTCTACTCATCTCCCTAGAGGATGCTGCCCAATATTCTCATTTTACTCACGTTCCTTCACTCCACTCCTTGTTCACTGTGTGTCATTAACCCACCCCCCATTGATCCTTAAACACATTACCTCTCAGAAGCTTTGTACTCACCATTCCTGGAAGAGACGTTGACCTCCAGCCATTAATACATAGTCCCTTGTTCTGAATACATTCATGTCCATTGCTCAAGGACCAGCCCCCCAGAGGTCTTACTTGACAACCCTGTTTAAACTGAATCCTCACCCCACTCAGTATAACTTCTCATATTTTGTACTGGCCAGGGATCAGACTCAAAGCCTTGCACATGCAAGGCATGCATTACACTATCCAGCTATATCCTCAGCCCTTGTGAAGCCTTTTCTATTGGAGAAATCATTATCTTTTCAGTATTAGACAATTTATGTTCCACCTAGAAATAAACTCCATAAAAATGAAGAGTTTTTAATGACCATTCCTGTACATCTCCCTATTGAACCAGCACTGCATGTAGTAGCTCCTCAGCCACCATTGTGTGTTATTTATTTATTTTTATTGTAAAGGTGATATACAGAGGGGTTATAACTGCATATTCCAGGTAATGAGTATGTTTCGAACAGTGTCACCTCTTCCCTTGTTTTCTCCCAGCTTTGTCCTTCTCACCCTCCTCCCCCAAAAGTTATATAGTTATAGTGCATTTGGAATATAATGTCTAGTGAATATCACTGATTTGTTTGCTTTTTTGTGTCCCACCATTTCTGTGCATCCCTTTACCCTCCACTAAACAGATAAAGTTACATAAACGAGGTACAGAAATCAAGAACAATGCCAAAGGGGAGTGGGGATGCAAAATAACCACAACAAAAGTTCCTCTTATATACATTTCTTGGAATTCAATTTGATAAAGATCAATTTTTGGAAGGCCAATATTATGTTTAGTATTTAAAGGCCAGTTGTCTAATTATCCCAGGAGTAAAAGGATATTATTAAATGTTGGCAACAACTATTTTCAGTAAGTATATGGAATAATGCCAGGATCAGAGTAGACACTATATAACTATTTGTACATAGTAGTTGAATATATAATCCAAATTTATCCATCATGATTCTAAAATGAAAGTGTTAAAATTGTTTTCTTGTGAAGTACATGAAATCAGAAGCATGTGAAACTTAGAGAGATTGCCTAGTGTCATGCATGTAAGAAATAGCAGAATTGAATCCCAAGTCACCTGGTTGTAACTGATTTTATGTACTATGTACCCTCTTTTATACTGCTAAATTTTTGAGAATTATCCAGCTATATTTAACAAATTCTGTCATATTACTTAGTGAAGATCCAACTTTAGTATGCTCCATTCTATGATTTATCAACCCAACTATTATCAGCCCATCTAAGAACCTATTTTGACCTCTGTCTTCTGAAACTCAGCAATGCTGCACATATGAGATGTATACATTCAATATTTGCTGATGAATTGTTTCACACACAGATATCCTCTGAAGACAAAATCTTCAGTTAGGTTAAATCTTACTAGTAAGATTATACCTTTATTGAATTCTGGTTGAGAATAGAGTCTCCAAAGACCAAAATCCAGGATAAGCACCTAATTGTAGTAGAGGAATGAGTATGAGAAAATATGAGAAAGAATATATAGGTCAAATTTAGTTTATTTCAAAATTGTATTTGTTAGACTTTCTTTTATTTTATGCTCTGTTGAGTAAATAAAAAAACAGGGCAATTGTCTCTTTCAATATGGGCATATGTACTGTTGGAAGTTCTGGAAGAAAAGAAAATTCAGATGCATACTCATAATTGTCTATTGCCACTTTGAAACATAGTTTCCACTCTTAGAAATTCTTTCCTAGTTGACTTTTCTATAACAACTCCTAGTCAAACATTAACAAATGTGTATACATATACACACCCCCCACACAGATAGATAGATAGATAGATAGATAGATAGATAGATAGATAGATAGATAGATAGATAGATATGTATATACCAAATATATTTTGAAAGGATGATTTCAACTGACAACGTTTTGCTGTAAAAAGTACTCAATAAGCATTATGATTTCTTTGTGCTGACATAATCAAAAATGATGACACAAATTGAACCAGTCATTCAAAATAATGCTATGGATTATTTCTTGGCCTTGCCCTATTCAGTATAGGCTATTTTAACTAAAAGCAGTTACAATGACATTTATCAGACAATTCAGAGATCTGCTAGAGCTATTTTTATCCTATTCTTTTGTTTAAAAAGAGGAATAAAATGTTTCTTCTTCAGAGTTACTTAAAGCATTCTACTAGATTAATTGGCTTTAAAATCTCAAAGGGAAATTTTTATACTGTGTTTAGGAAGTTGTGACTCACAGATCTAGAGATTGGAACTAATCCTGACTCGAAGATTTTAGCTATGGCCACAGAAATCTTTCTAAAAATATCTTGCCTGGATGGTTGCCAAAGATATGTAGGATAAAAGCTAAATCCCACAGCAAGGATTTTACCTAATTTTCAGAAGTGGTGTTTTTCTCTTTTGGCTTTCCCATCTCTGGGTTCCTTCCTTATTGACAACCTATCTGTTCTTTACATTTTCTCCTTTTATTCCTCTGTTTCACTTTCTATACATTTAAAAAGAATGAAAAACATAAATAATTATTAACAGCACAAATAAGCAAGGAAATAGCGTAAAAATAACAGAATGCCCTCACCCTAGGAATGCTAGGTATCAGGAAAATGTGTAAACATTTAGAAAAAGTCATTCAGATGATTAAATGCTAACCATTACATGGCAATTGGTAGGGGTGTGTGTGTGTGTGTGTGTGTGTGTGTGTGTGTGTGTGTGTGTGTGTGTGTGTGTGTGTGTGTGCATGTTTGTGCATGCATGTTTGTGCCCAAATACAGACACACACACTCTTTGCATTATGGACGATTGATGTCTAATCATGTAGTATTATTGAGGCAAGCAAAAGCCTTCTTTATAGACCTGAGGTCTTTTCAAATGATGGCAAAACAAATGTTCGATTGAGTTTGTTTAGTGAGAAAAGCCTTCAAAGCATTTACATGGCACCTTGCCGACAAAACAAAAGACGGATTAATTTTTTTTCACTTAACTTGTGATTGTTTGGGTATTCCAGGCTTGGTCCCATAGCAACAAGTTAAAAACACAATGCTTCTATTATTTCCTAAGTAGCTGTTTTAGTGCTAATTTCTTGAAATTCTGCACTATATCACAATTGCCTTACATGGTGTTGTAATGAAACCTTTACTCCTCATTGTTGTTTGAGAAACACACACAATACAAAATGGACAAAATGTTCCACTATCACCTATAAATGAATGGACTCCCTTGATATTTATCATTGAAGATTACAGCGCTGCCATTCTCAGTTCTTACCTGGCTCTGAATCTGATTATAGTAATCATTTTTACTTCCAATATACTCCTTTACCAAATGAACTTTATTTTCTTCTTACTTGATCTCTCAAAAACTACTTTCTCAGTAGCTAACTCTAATCCTTGCATTGTCAGATGCAATGTTTTTGCCCTTACCTGGTTTTCAGTCTATGTGACATGACTCTTTATAAGTTGCTTTATTTTGGACACACTGAACATCAATTTTCATTGAGCCACTCTCTCCCTTTCTTTTTTCTAGCATATTCTCCTGTTTTTCTCTGAATCTTCTATTCTTCTTATCCTGGAAGATACATATTAAATCATTGAGCTGTGAACTATACAAAAATAAAATGAAAAAAATAAAAAAGAAAGGAAGGAAGAAAGAGAGGGAGGGAAGGAGGGAAGAGAGCGAGAGAAAAAAAGAAAGAAAGAAAGAAAGAAAGAAAGAAAGAAAGAAAGAAAGAAAGAAAGAAAGAGAAAAGAAGGAAAGAAGGAAGGAAGGAAGGAAGGAAGGAAGGAAGGAAGGAAGGAAGGAAGGAAGGAAGGAAGGAAGGAAGGAAGGAAGGAAGGAAGGAAGGAAAGAGAAGAGAAGAGAAGCCAGGTGCTATGGAATTGAGATATGGAAAGATATCCAGATTTCAGATAGGATGAAAATGTTTACAAATATAGTGCTCAGGATAAGTATAGACACAGATAATTCTATATATTAGAAATATGGTAAAACATAGACTGCAAGGTCTGACTATGGAGAGCTAAAAAGTAAAAAGATGGATATGTTATATGTTAATCTTAGGATTTGTTATACAATGCACACTTTAACCAGAAATATATTGTATTTTTATTTTTTATTTTTATATATATTTATTGTAATTAATAAAAAGGTTACATGATATTTGCCAGATAGAAGGTGCATTAATTCACATACATTGATACCCTTTCACATGTCTTGGTACCCATTACCCTCCCCCCCATCCCCCCACCCCCGTCTTGGCTTTCCACCCTTCCCTATCAAATTTCAAATAACCAAATACAAATAAATTCAAAATACCAGATAACAAAGTGAGATACTATAACAATATGAGATATCCAAGGGACAGCAAAGGAGATGAGAGATAACATAGTACATTAAGGACAATAGTCATTCATTATATGGCTTTTGTTTCAATATTTTTAATATATGAAGCTTTTATTTTTGATACTCTACCAAACTGAAAAAAAGTAAGTGAACATCCCATTTTTCAAAATCGTTCCCTTTTGCACAGCACAACTTTGGTTAACTGGATAATTTGAGCCATTCTTAATAAAAACTATGTGAATATCTTCATAAATATAAAAATCCATCATATAATACTTCCTTACTATACCTGAAATTTGCAAACTGTTTACCAGTGTTGCTACATAGATTTCCTATAGCTCCACACCAAATCCAAATTCATTCATATTTTCATGTAAGTGTGATACTCAGTGTGAAAAAGAGTGAATGCCTATTGAGATATGTTATAGCTTCTCACCCCAGAGCTAACATGGAGTAAGCCATTCCGCCATTCTAAAGTTGCACACAATATAATTTAACCCTTCTAACTCCCTTCAAGGACTCAATACTTAACTTTCCATGAGACCAGAGAAGTTAAATAATATTCTATGATGCTAAATGAGATAAAGTTAGACATTGAATCTGAATTACTAGGCCTGACTGCTCATAAAATCCATCCTTTTCCATAGAGTAAAAGGAAAAAACAAGAGGGAGGAAAAAAAAGTTGCTCCTCTAAATCAAAAGGATGATCCAAATATTCTCCTCATTGCATTCTTTGCTTGTCTGCAGCCAGCTTCTGAGGGAATCTCCTGACATGTGTGCTGATGTACTCATACCATGTTTGAAGCAGTATGCCATGAGCTTTGATTTTCTGTTGAAACACCACTTGGGTGCACACACGAGTAGACTTGTTAACATTCTCCTTGGTCATCTCTGTTGCATGAGAACTTCTCTCTTGTTTTCAAACAGCTCTGAGTAGGCTGGTTGTGCCAGGGGAGCCTCTAGAAAATTAAGCTTAGCAACAGTTCTGATTTGAACTGCCCTAGCTTTACCCACCAGCCAGGCTACACTGGGGACAATAAAAAAATAAAGGAGACAGTGTGTATAGTGTAGCTGACAAATAAGGATAAGGGAAGACAGAGTTGAGGTTGGCAGCTTTATGGCTTCCCTGTCTGTGACACCCAAATAGAGCAGGAAGAAAAGGATGGGCCCTGACACCTCAGACGAAAGATTGCCATGCATCTGCAGCATCTTACTGGTAGGCCTCAGAACATCTACCTGCAGAATGGATCAGAGCAGCAGGCAATGGGCTGTGATTCCTGTCTAAGTTAACAACACTGTCTCTGGGCATGTGTGCTCTAACCTTATGTAGAGTTGGTCCTATACCACATGACATTACTTTCTGCAATGCTTCATTGTGAACTGGGATATCAATGATAGGACTCCTTTATGAATTTGTTTCCAGGGGCTAATGACCTGCTCTTAGGCAAGAGTTTCTCATCCACTTACAGACAAGAATATTG
The DNA here is from genome assembly GCF_031878675.1 of Megascapheus bottae. Lineage (NCBI taxonomy): Eukaryota > Metazoa > Chordata > Mammalia > Rodentia > Geomyidae > Megascapheus > Megascapheus bottae. Next base: position 18,265,491 of record NC_143523.1, read on the forward strand.
GCTGAGGGTAAGAAGAATGGAACAGTTTCTGGCTCCACTGCCAGTTAGCCTCAGTAAATGACCCTTTATCTTCAGAGTTAGTTTCTCATTTTCTGTGCCCATTTTTATACTAATACTTTGAATCTATGATAGATAAGAAAATAATTTAGATTGGTGCTGTACCCATACCTCTATACATATTGAGGGAGAGATCTGAAAGCAAGGATTCCTGTGATGTTTATAAAAAGTTCCTTCTAAAACCTGATGTTATTGTCCAAGCAACATATTCAATAACAACACATTCAATGAAAAAAAAAACTAAGTAAATATTCCATTACTCTTTACTCCTTTCCAAATTTTCCAGGTAAACCCACTTAACATTCATTTTTCAGCTTTATTTAAAACGAGTGACAGATTTGTGGGCAACTTTTCAGAAATTAAAGAACTGTATTTATAGCTATGGCAAATTCTTCCCTTCTTATATCAGCTTTAAGTGCTAGATATAGAAAAGAAAAAAAATCTTTTTGACAGTGACCTGAACTCTATTTTAGCTTTTGTCTATATGCAATCATAGCACAAATGTAACTTCTTCTACAATCTCTTTTTTTACCATAATATCACAACCATAATTGTTGTTTTAATGATAGTTCCTTCTCTTTTAGCTATATAATGTTACTAACTGATGCACTATGGTATAATTTCCCATTTCATGTTATTGGACTTTTATATTAGATTCAAGGGCTTTTTTATCATTTGTTATTGTAAGCAGTCCTAAAACATAAATTTTCTGCCATAAGATATATGGCTTTGGTGATATGAACTAAACTTTGAACAAATTCCCACAAGAATAAATGGATCAAAAGCAAATATATGACCCAATATATTAAAATTATTTTCCAAAATTCCTAGTTCATTAAGAAATATGGTTTCTTTGTTAGGGAAATTTGTTCAAAAATCACCTGTTGTTCTTGGGAACTTTTAGAAATAGGGAACAAGATTTTTTTCTTTGAATTCCTACGAATGTTCTAAAATGAGGTTTATGGTATCACACATCTTTGTTCTAAATAGAGACTTAATCATGATGTTAGATAGCAGGACTTTATGCCATGCATTCATCATGACAGACAAGAAGAATAAGGGGATTTGTTATGAGATACCCTAGCTGAAGTATCTTCTTGGAGTCCCAAATAATTCCCAGAAACGATGACTTAACTATAATTTATTTGATAAATAGTCCTAGGAAAGATAAGTAAAAGAGGGTTAAAAAGGGCCGGGAGTTTGGCCTAGTGGTAGAGTGCTTGCCTAGCATGCACAAAGACCCAGGTTTGATTCCTTGGTACCACATACTTAGAAAAAGCCAGAAGTGGTGCTGAGACTCAAGTGGTAGAGCTCTAGCCTTGAGAAAAATCCAAGAACAGTGCTCAGGCCCTGAGCTTAAGCCCAGGACAAGCAAAAAAAAAAAAAAGAGGGTTAAAATGAGAAAAAAAATGAAGGAAGCCAATAAAAGATCTGTTAATGCATGAGCGAAACAAATAAAACTATGCCTATCATTTCTCATGTATTTTAATACTTATTTTTCTTGGTGACTCACTATATTGGAGAAGATTTTGATTGTTTGGGAATGATTTTGGGAAATCATTTCTAAAATCAATCTTAAATCTAAAACAAAATCCAGTTTCTAAGCTTTCTTTTTTTTCCCCTTTTTTCAAAAAGGAAAGACCAGAAAAGAGAGGGAGACTAGACAGACATTGGAGAATGCTAGATATCAGACATTCTGTGATCTCTGTTGCTCAGGTTGATTTATACTATGGGCTTGTTACTAAATCTCATGTGCTTTTCTTTTCTCTGTGAAATAGAGCCTCGTTAGCACCAACCTGTGGAGTCAGTAGAAGAATTCTTAAAATAATCACTTGAACTTCATTAACTGATTGCGTTTACCAAATGTGCTAGATTGGAGACACCAATAGGTTATATATCTTAAGTTATCAATTTACAGAAGTACTATGCAGTCTATTTTTTCAGCAACTTTTTAAAACCACTTTGGTTCATTCGCTGGGCCTTCAGCTAAAGCAGGGCCATTGGTTCATTGATTTTTGTGCAGTATATTTGGAATACACTTGAAGATCTACAGAGAAGAGTTTTCCAATTTGATCCCAATTCAGAAATTATCTATTGGAAGAACCAAAGGGATGATTGGAAACCAAGTCATGATTGGAAATGTTGATTTTCAAAATTCTTTGCCTCTCTTTGACTTGGACTGTTTGAATCACATCTAGTCCCATCACTGGCCATTCACTGGGTTCCAGCCAGCTGAGATTCTTCCAGAGACTGAGAAAATGGTGTGCTATTACCCTGGGTCATAATATAGTCTTCTCCAACTTTAGAATACAGAAGCCTAGGGTTTAAAACCAGGTCTGTGTAAGCATTTTATTATCCTGTAGGCATGCAAAGATCGAGATATTTTAAAATCTTAATGCATGGACTGCCGTTATCACTATGCTACGCAGTAGATTGTGATAGATGGAGTCATGTTTCAAACTTAATCATTCCCGACACATTCTCTAGACATGTTCGCATCACTATTTACCCATGAAGATTGTTCCATGGGTGTTAAGGAGAGAGCCTAGTTGGGCATCTTCCAAGTGATAGGAAGTGACTAAAAGTGAAATCCTCTGTCTTTGCACATTCCCATATTTTGCTTCTAGTCTGTCAGCAGAGTTGCTCCAGGTAGAATATTAAATATTAAAACTGGAAGAATGTCAGTTTTGCTGAACGTTTGCCAAATACTATGTGATGTAAATTATTTTAAAAACCGTAGTGATGACTGTATAATTCGCTAGTCTGTCTCAATTGAGGGGGATAATTACATTTCAGTCTTAGGTAGATAATTGTCTTTTTGTGTCAACCTAACTCACACTTGGGCACCCACCTTTACAATCTAGAATATTACTTCTGGGGAACAAAAATGAATGTCTTCAGGATTTCTTAATGTGCTGGCAAAATTTGAAATGTAACTTTACAAATACTAAGCCCTGTGCATCCTTGTGTTCAGAAAATATAAATTCAACCAGTGATGGGCCTGGTAGGTTAGACAAACAGTGCATCTGTTTTAACCATGTGCACAATTTTTCTTGTAATTACCCCCTAAATAAAACAGCATAAGAATTATTACACAAAATTATCATTTGTTTCTACTGTAATATGGAGGCTACTTTAAGTCTCTGAGTCGATGTATGTAGATTAAAGAGAAATGCATATTGAATGTCATACATATTATATAAGAGACCTTCATATCATGTATTTAGCCATTCTTATATATTGGTGACCATAAACACCCTAGAACCAATTCTCCATCAACACAAGGGAAATATGCACATCAGGTGGCAAAAATACTGTAATAGAGGTATTTATTCATATTGTTTAATTTACATGTATGCTAAATATCACATAATATATATGTATATATATGTTCTTTTTTAACCAAGCCTAGCTATTAATATACTCTTGTAAAATTGTCAAGAAATTAGAATTGGGGATTGGAATGGCAAGAGGAAAATGAGTCTCTGAGTATCATCTGTATCTCCTAAGTATCTGCATTGTGAACATATTACACTGTATCCCAAGTTCTTCCTCAGGTTCCCACAGGGAAGTAGAAATGATCTTGAGAATAAAAAATCTCCAAAGTTTAGTTTCACTTTAAAGGTGCAAGGTTATGTTTTGTTGCTTTATATTCTTTTTTTTTCAATTAGGAGACTGCAAATAGCACTAGAATGCACCTGTAGTTCCTAAGTTTTGCACAAGTAGTTACTTGAATATATGCTGCCATGTTAACCATTAGTCTGTCAACAATCACTGATAACCAGGAAAACCAGACATGGTCACTGATCTCTTTTTTTCTCATGTATTTTTATTGTAATTAATAGAAGGATTACATTATTTTCACCAGATAGAAGGTGCATTACTTCACATACATTGTTACCCTTTCTCATGTCTTGGTCCCCATTTCCCACCCCCCACCCCAGCCCCTCATCTTGTTTTCCCCCCTTCCCTATCCTATTTCAAATAACCAAATAAGCATATATATTATATATCAGATAACAAGGTGAAATACTGTAACAATATGAGATAACCAAGGGACAGCAAAATAGATGAGAGATAACACAGTACATTAAGGACAACAATCATTCATTATGTGGCTTTTGTTTCTATATCCTGGAGGTCCTTTCATTTAGCATCATCCTATATGGCCTTATGTATCTAGGTTTTGCTCTATTGTAAATTTCTGCTAGTAGAGCCCAAGGTTTCTACTGATTATGACAAATGAGGGAAACCATTGAGCCTAAGTTCCTTTGAGTCTGGCTTACTTCACTTAATATGATTTTTTTCTAAGTCTTTCCGTTTCCTTACAAATGGGGCGATGCTGTTCATTCTGACAGCAGCATAGAATTCCATTGTGTACAAATACCACATCTTGTTGATCCACTCGTCAACTGAGGGGCATCTGGGTTGCTTCCACATCTTTGCTATGGTAAGTCGTTGTGCTAGGCCACTGATCTCTTTAAGAGGATGATTCGTCTACTCAATCAATATTCCTTTAGAATTTATTTCTCGCCAAATGTTGATCTTGTGAAAAGTTGGCACTCTTAGTTATGGGCATCCCTTTAGCTAGAACATGCTGTTTGCATGGCTTTTGTACAGGATCTATAGGCAGAATCTCACGCGAATGGAGCAGGCCTAATTTAAAATCAGTTCGTGAACTATTTCCACAAGCCAGCAGTTTCATGGAGTTCCTTACTTGTCTCTCTGGGTTCATTTATAAATAATTTGCATGCTGCTTCAGGCTTGTGTTTGGGGAGTAAACCGAAATCTATTTACTAAAATGATTAATATCCACTCCTACTCAGTGATATATATAAAAAATTTATTTTTGTCAAATAACTTGTTTGCTTGAAAACCTAGGTATATTAAAAAGGATGATAAGCAGTGCTTTTCTATGTTCAGTGAAACTCTGGGGTAGAACAGCCCTTTGTAAGACTCCAGCTCACCCTGTCTCTCTACATATAAGGGAAAAAATTCTGGAAGCTGACATCCTAAGAAGGGCTACTGTGTCGTCAAACAGAAGTTCCACCAGATGGGATAGGATAATTTTCTCCCTAGACTGCTCAGTCCCTGTTTTAACAAAGAATAAAAATATACCTTAAATGTCTAAATATAATAAAAATATCCTCCTTTTGTTGTGTGTGTGTGTGTGTGTGTGTTTAATCTATTTCTTTGGGAAAAGAACAGAGTCAAAAGTACCATTAATTTAGAGTGCTAAGTGACTTACGTTATGTTAATTACTTGCTTTCTGAATATAACGCTTATATTTCCTTCTGTAGAATGACTGGGACAGGTTTATGTTTTCTTCAAGGATATAGAATCCCATGACCAAAACTGATATCATTTTAAGTTTGTTAGTCCTGCTCTAATGTCTAAATAATTAGATTCTCTTAGCTCTGGTGCTAAGTTAAAAGTTAAGTACTAACTTAGCATTCTTCTTTTTTCCAGCCCCAGGACTTGAACTCAAGGCCTGAGCATTGTAGTTGGGCACTACCATTTTAGCCACAGCACCACTTCCAGCTTTTTCTACATATATGGTACCAAGGATCCTGGGTCTTCTTGATTGCTAGGCAAGCACTCTACCACTAGGCCAAACTCCTAGTCAAAATCAATGTTCTTGAGATCTAAGTGTTGTGTGTTCAATTACTGACTTGCTGTGCCATCTCAGACATATTCTATCATAAGTTTCTTTATGGAATGAAGAAAGAGAGAGAATGCTCAATGTTTTCTAAGCTCATGTCTGCCTTGCACAAATCAGTTTTGATGTCTAGACATTAAGGCTCTTCTTTGGTTATTTGGTCCTACCCTGGGGATTTATAATCTTAAGAACTTAAATTTTTTTCCTTCTGTGTGCAAAGGCTTGTGGAGCTGCTTGATAGGACAGATTCTCTGATTTTAATTAACCCCTTTCTGTTAGGCATATGTTTGTGAACTAATATTAAGAATAGAATATGGCCTTATTTTCCACATGTTCTGAAACTATGTGTGTTGCTTTGGAAGTGATCTGAGTTCTTTAAAAAGTCCTACATACACACACACACACATACACACACACACACACACACACACACACTCATACACACACATTGTGGCTTTGGAATACTTTCCTAGACCTGCTTCCCATTAGTGTGTGCCTTTACTTTTACATTACAGACAGTATGTGAATGCATTTGGCTTCTAGTCATCCCCATCCTGCTATCTTTTCCAAGAATCCCAAGAGCACCCATGCTCTTGGTATAAGGGCCATCTGAATCTTAGCGATCACCCATATTGCTGTGTAGATGTTGCTTCAGGTCACATTCACAGACTGAGCTTTTATTCTTCCGCATCACTGTGCATTCTCTATTGCATGCCTCATCCCTTGATTCAAACATCATCTTCATTCATCGCTTCCATTTTTATCTTTGGATGCACTGTTCAAATCTTAATATAATTTAGGGCAATGTTTAGCAGATATTTATGACATGAATCAAAAAAGGAAGTAGAAAGGGTGTTTATGAAACTACAAAGACAAGGTATAAACTAAAATATATCTTTGTTTTTGTTTTTTTTTTCATCTTTCACTCAGCTAAGGTGTTTCCTGGTCTTCTTTAATTTGAAGCTTCCCCTCTGGAGACATTAGATTAGGATACCTTCTACAGAGTGACCTGATTACTTTCCTGGATGCCTTCCAACCTTGAATATTTCTATTAAATGTCATTTGTGTTGTTCTGTCTTCCAGTTCCCCAATTCTACCATTTCCTCCCTATCTACAATGATTTCAAAGTTTTCCACTAATTGTCCGCAAATAACCTCCATGAAAATATCTTGATGTCACTTCCTTTCCCCTTTTCAGTTTATAAGCTACATCACTAACACAGAAGCACGCCAGTGACGGTCCTCATTTCTCTACCTTCAGGCATGATTATCTGCTTCATCTGAGATTCTGAGATGTTCCCAAACCTATTTAAGGAGTGCTGTGAATTTTGCTAGATCATGTAACGTTGCATCTCATCAGATTCACCTGTTGACATCGAGAGAGAGAGAGAGAGAATGTGTGTGTTTCAGATGTTAACTTTGTGGAGGGAATGGGGGTGCCAGTCCTGGGGCTTGAACTCATGGCCTGAGCACTATCCCTGAGCTTTCTTTATTTAGTTTTTTTTTTCAGTTTTTGCTCAAGGCTAGAACACAACCACTTTGAACCTCAGCCATACTTCCAACATTTTGCTGGTCAATTGGAGGTAAGTGTCTGCAGAGACTGTCTTCAAACCATGATCTTTAGATCTCAGCCTCTTGAGAAACTAAGATTACAGGCACTAGTCACTGGCACCCAGCCTCAGATGTCATCTTCATTCAAATTCAGCCCACACAAAAAAAATTACCATTCAGTTGGGCACTGTGGTTCAGGCCTGTAATCCTAGTTAATCAGGAGGCTGAGATCTGAAGACCCAGGTTCAAAGGCAGCCCAGGCATTAAAGATGGAGAAAGCCTTATCTCCAATTAACCTCTAGAAAGTGGGAAGTGGGGCCGTAGCTCAATGGCTAGGCTTGTAGCCTTGAGCTGAAGAGCTCAGGGACAATGTCCAGGCCAAGAGTTCAAGCCCCATGATCCCTCCCCCAAATAAATTACCATACCCATATTGTGATATTTTAAACAATAATTTAGTTGTTATCATCACAGAAACAGGAAAGTTTGCACAAAGAATTACAAGCATTTAGATTTGACTTAAAAAACCATCAGCAGGTCTGTCAACAATGATAGGACGATATACTCACAGAACAACTATTACTTTATGCAGAGTTAAAATGTCCCATGTCTTCTTCAGGGACATCTACCTGACCTGAACCTTGTTAATCATATTTACCTGGTCTCCATAGGCATTCCCTGGATAAAGAAGGTGGTAGACCAGACTCTGGGACATATGGGTCATGTTCCCCTCACAATACCATATCTTTTTTTTTTTTTTTTGCCAGTCCTGGGCTTTAGCTCAGGGTCTGAGCCCTGTCCTTGGACTTTCTCAAGGCTAGAGCTCTACCACTTGAGCCTCAGCACCACTTCCTGCTTTTTTCTATGTATGTGGTACCGAGGAATCGAACCCAGGTCTTCATGCATGCTAGGCAAGCACTTTAACCACTAGGCCAAACTCCCCGCCACAATACCATATCTTTACGTTTCAATTGGTTTCTTCTATTAGAGTTGCTCTAAGATCCTCGGGACCAGGTAACTTCTTGCCTCTGCTTTTCACACTAAACTTTCACCCACTCTTGATGGCCACTGAGATAACGGGGGTGTGCATGGATTCGAAGTAGGGTTCCCAAAAGCTTCTAACAATGCAGAAGCTTTTAGAAAGAAAGAAATTCAAAGCAGCACCAGTGGTTAGAATTTCAATTTTTCTGTTACAAGTCATCTTTTCTCTCTTTTATTCGACAGCTAAAATCTGACACAGAAATTATTTTCTGTTAGATAATGAACAAAAAGCTTGGAGATATTGTCAAGGCTTTTGTGGGTGGGGGCGTGTAGACAGGAGACAGGTAAATAATAAAAAAGCAAATTTGTATGCTGCATGACAATTATTAGTTATTAGTTACATTCTCACACAACAGAACACTAGTCTGATCTACCTGCACAGTAAAGCGAGTAACTGACTTTCTCCAATGAAAGGATTTTTTAAACAAATAAAGCAAAGTTATTTGCATTGGCTTTTAGCATGCAATATATTTCTTTCGAATAGTTTTTGCTACTCTCAACTACAGGACACTTTTCTCTGAGATGGTGCTTGTGTTATGAAAGCTCTTAATTTATTTCTGAATATGCCTCCTTTTTAAAGCATTTTTTCAGGTAAGTCTCGGGCAATAAGCTTGATTTCCTCAAGGATGAGTAAGTTCCCTATGACAAAGGTGTCCAATATGGTGGATGGTTCTCAGTTGGTGAGTGGATGCTGAGGTATCCAAGTAAAGAATGAATTAAAACTTCCAAAGTCTTGATAGGTTATGTGGTCATGAAAAGGAATTTTATATCTTAAGTTGTAAAATTATGATGATTTTGTATATCTCAGCACACAGTCATTGTTTGCACTAGTTATTAGAGTTTGGGGTTATCTTGAATTAATTCATTAATCAGTTTTGAATACTTTTAGGTAAGATCATATAATTTCTTAAATAGAAACAGTTGTACATTTCAAATTAACACCCATGCTATGTATTTTATTTGAGTTATATCAGAAAACACAACTTTCTTAGGCAAAATTAGAATGTCAAAAACCAACTTTGGACTGGGGACATGTCTAAAATAGTGAAGGGCCTATTTAGCAGGCACGAAGTCCTAAGTTCAAACTCAGCATCTCCAGCACAAATGTTTAGATAGACAGATAAATATTTAGATGGATAGAATAAAATTTAAATCTTTCCATGAGAATAGTGAGGTATGTTATAGAGATACCTCAAAATCACAATCAAATTTTAATCCTACTTTCTCTAGTAAGTGTCCAAGTTATCTCAATAGAATAGCATCTCTCCCTCCAGAATTTCTTAAAGCACTCCCTACCAGTAACTGCTCTCTGTAATCTTCTTATGACCTGAAATTATCATCTACTTCTGTTTGTTTATTCTTCTTAGCCAACTAGAGTGTAAATTTTGAAAAGTAAGCTGTCCCATGGCATTCATTATCAGAGTTTTGAATGGACATTTAGGTAGGCAATTTAAATGCCTCCGGTATGCACATTGCCAATTCCAAATAAAGACAACTGTGTGGCATTGTCAATTTCATATTTTTAATATAGATTTAACTAAATTACCAACAGAAACAATATTTGATGTGTTTAAGACTTTCATAAAAATCATATAGACAGAGTCTTATGCTTCTTCAAAGAAAGACATGATAAGCCACTTTAAAAGTTTATGTATTTGTATGGGTATCAGGTGTGTGTGTGTATGTGTGTGTGTGTGTGTGTGTGTGTGTGTGTGTGTGTGTGTGTGCGTGTGTGAAGATGTGAAGATGTGGTCAGAATGTATGGATATAGAATGATTAGAAGGTTATTTGCATATATATTATTTTATTTCATTTTAAATTTTTTGCTCAAGGCTAGCACTGTATTGAGCTATAATTTTATTTTGGCTTTTAAAATAAGAATCTCACAGACTCTCTTGCCCAGACTAACTTCAAATTATAATCCTCAGACCTCAGCCTCCTGGGTAGCTAGGATTGCAGTCATGAACCACTGCTACCTAGCAGCTTTCTAATTCATTTACTCTTTGTTTCTAAACTGCTCGTTTTCATTTAAGATAATATTCTGTTTACTATTCTTGTTTTTATTTTCACTTTCCCTACATACAATATCATGAGTTAAAAGCACTAGACAACACATGTTCCAGCTTCCTGGAACATTCTGTAAAAGTATACATTAGTTGTTCAATGAAATTATACCACCAAAAGCCTCTACTGAAGGCAGGCGCCAATGGTTCACATCTGGAATCCTAGCCATTTCAGGAAGCTGAAATCTGAGGATTGAAGTTCAAAGCCAGCCTGGCCAGAAAAGCCTGTGAGATTCTTATCTCTAATAAACTACTTACAAAAGCAGGAAGTAGCAATGTAGCTCAAGCAGTAGAATGCTAGTAGCCTCTAGCACAAAGATGCTAAGGGACAAGGCCCAGGCCCTGAGTTCAAGCCTCTACTGGGTATACCATATTTGAGTCCATTACTTTATATATATCTGCATATGACCTTGTACGTGATTTCAATATATTTATATTTTAGACCTTATTTCCACAGCTGAGATGAGTAAACCAAAGGAGAAAAGAAAAGTGGATGGCAACAGTTATAAGATTATTTAATTATAGTAAAATCAAAAAATAATCAGCCATTTCAATCCCCTCAAGATGAAGAGCAGAAGAGACAAACTTCAAGTGTACATTGGACAATGGAATGCTTCCATTCTAAATATATGCTAATATCTATTCCACTGTGCCTAAAATTACCAAATTAAAAGATGTTTTGTGAATATCTGAGGGCATACTCACATTCAAATGGTGCTTAGATGTGTCATTAATTTATTTTCTATTTAAACATCTTTTTAGAAAAAAAGGTAACTTAAGTAGATGAGTTTTTGCTGGAACAGATAATATTGGTCATTCATGGAGTATTTCCATTTTCATAACTGTAGTCAATTCTGGATGAAATACAATAGCCCAACCAAGCTTGTCCATTTTTCCCCCAAAGAAATATTGTAGCAGATGTTGGTGTCGTTCGATGTGGCTTATTTTCAGCTCACTCTTCAGTATTTATTAGATAATGATTGTACAGTTCTCTTGTACAAAAGCAGGACAAATTTCATTTTGTAATGTGTGGAATCTCAGATCAGCCCAGAGGTAGACCCTCATCTCAGTCCTAATATCTGCTGTGCTTTCCTCGTTTTTCTTTCGCTTCTCACACTGACAGGTATTTCTAAGGAATAGGCCATTGCAAATTATTTGCATATAAATAATTAAATCTGGGTGGACACCAATGACTCTTTCATGTTATCCTTCCTACTTTGGATGGCCATGAGTCAGTAGACTTCAATGACTGCCAAGCAAAAACAGCCCAAGGGTCTCTTTTTCTAAAAAAAAAATAATCTGAAAAACCAAAATTGGAAACATGGTTAAAATGGTAGAATTCCAGATGAGAGCAAACAGCCTGAGCAAGTATGAGGCCCTGAGTTCAAATCTCAGTGCCAACAAATAAACAAACAAACCAATAACGACATGACTGGGACATGGCTGTATTGGTAGAGAACCTGCTTCACATCTGTGAGGCCCTCTCCTAAAAATAAAGAAATAATACCGAAGATTGGTGACACTAAATTTCAAGTGAGATAATTAAAATTTATATTTGATAATAAATATTTCTCACCATTCAGGAATGGAAAGTTATCTACCCACAAGTTTTATGCGTGGTTCTTGTATGCTTCTTATCTGTCACCCTCAATGCTGCCAAACAGATAATTTTATAGGGTTCTAAGAAGTTACAAAAATACCAATGGTCACTAGCAGATAAAATGTTCTCTGATCTATCTGAGAACAATGATTTTATCTTGTACAAATTTTGCTCAACAGAAGTGATTCTGCTGTGTTTTGAGAGCCCTTTGGTTGTGACAAGTAGGGATGGGATAAGATTGCTGCTTGTATGTCATTCTTAGAACTATGAAGGAAGTTACTCTTTACTCTTCACAACATTGGACAACCCTCCACAGCAACCCACAGGCCTCATAGGCCCAAAAGGTGCCCAAACAGTGCCACTGCTAAGAAACACTTCTGTGAGAACAGCACACTTGTTCATTCCCTGTGTAGACATATGTGAATGTGACTATCCAATTTTTCATACATTATTTGGGCCTTCTAGTTTTGCTTGCCTGACAGCATGAATGCTTAATAAAGTGTTATAATCTAGAAGTTAAAAAATTCAGCACCACAACCCCTCCAATTTTTGTTTTTAAGCAGGTATTTATTTTCTTCAATGAGCTAATTGATCTGTATCATGATCCACAACACTGATCTGGTAAGTATTTTATTCTGTTTTTACTGAGGTTCTGTTTTGTTTTCTTACCACTATATTTTTGCTGTGGACACTTAATTTATTATGTCTATGTGAATATATAAACATACATGTATAAGAACCTACCTATTCATACAAATGTATTCATTCATTGACTTATATAATTATGGTTATTCATATTCCCAAGCTCTATGAATCATTCCTCTCTTTGTGGAAAGAGGAACCACAATTAGGTCTGAAATTCAATCATGATATTCTGGAGCTAAGGAATCCTTTATGTAAATCCACTGTAATTGGTGAAGTCCTGTTGCCCAAAACTGATGATGGCTAAAATTTCTTTATTTTTTAAAATCATTTCCTGTTGTGACAGTGCCCAGTCTCATTGTATTTGAAATATACCATTCAGATCATCCCATCTGTACAAGCATTTTGAACATCAACAGACTCCCTTTTGTGTTGGAGCTGGACCCATCTGCTGCTGTATTGAAATGGGTTTCCTACACTTATCTGAATACCACCTGTTGGGGCTGTTAGATCAGCAGCCAACAGCTTCCTCATTGTTGCCACTGAGAATCCAACAAAAGCTCAGTTTGCCGGAAGTAGAGCACTGCAGTGGCAGCTGAGAGAAATTTGATCTGGGAAAATTTGGGTTTATATAAACACTGAATAATACACAAATCATAGAATATAATTCTTCATTTTGTGGTTTTCATGATGGAGTTACTTGAAATTGCATTATGACCACAACATTTACAATATAACTTAGTTTTCAGGGAAAAAATATAGAACATTCCAGGAAATGGTCCTATGCAAACCTGAAATTATAACTCATAGACAGTCTTCTGAGAGACCTTATTGATCATGCAGTTAAAATTCTAATGCATTAGTTCTGAAGAGACTTACTTCCCACTTGAAGAAACACTACATAATCATGCAGACTCCCTCAACTTCATGGAAACAGATTTGAACACCTCTGTTTTGCAGAGAGTCGTCACATACCTTCAAGGATTTTCATCTGGGATAACAATAGCTTGCCTTTCCTTTAGAGACTTTGCATAGACATTGTTGATGCTGGAAATCACTGTTCTCTGAGGATTCTTACAACTCCCAAGATGGTTATTACCGTGGATGCCAAAATTACCAGCCTTTCTGGAGGAGCCAATCTATCAACCTGATGGTTCAATAAGTGCTTGTTAAATTGCATTGAACTGGATTTGTTCAACCATCCATCCTATCGTGCAAGACTCAGGAGAAGCCATGGTTGTAACATACAAAGGTGTAAGTGAACCAGAGGCTCTCTTGATAGGGCCTTGTGGTACAATTCTAACACAATGACTGAGAATGGTCTGAGCTCTCAAAAGCCCTTCTCTCATCTGCTCTCTGAAGCTTGAAATTCTTGGAGCAGTAATGAGTATCTTTGGGAGGTACTGAGTTCCTTGGAAAACTAAATTGTTTAAATGTTTTGCCAGAATACAAAATGGGTATTGATTCCAATGTTAAGCTGAAGAACTGGGTAAGAGTTTAGGACTTTGAGAGTGCTGGTCTTCTTTACAGCCATTCCGCAGGTTTTTGATTAACTAGGCCATTTGCTGAGAAGAAGTTAACCAGAAACTAGTAAAAGCCTACCACATTTATTGATTCAAAATAAATAGCCTGTCTCATGCCCTACAAAGTCTCAGCTGAAGTATTTGCTAAGGCTTTTAAATTGGAAATCAGATTTTTCTTTCCAATCAGACTTACCAGTGGTCAAAAAAGGCAACAGAACTTGGAGTCAGAGACTTTAAGCAGAAAGAGCCTTACTACAAGAAAATACCTGTGCCTATAAATTATTTAGTCAGTGAAATGATTTAAAATGCAAGGTTTGGAACCACATTTCCTTAATTCAAGACCATAGTTTTTACTAGCTGGGAAAGTGAAAGAGTTAGATCCATCTCTGCACCAGTTTCAGTAAAAATGAAGCTAACAATCTCTAACGGGACCATAGGGCTGTGATAGAATAAAGATGGCCTCCAATACTCTACTACCCCTAGCACAGATATGTGGAATTTATTTTCCCTCATAAATATGGAAGAATGCTGCAGATTCTGTAGGATGCAGGAAAACCTCTACTTTCTGGACTAGGCCTAATGAACCTGTAAGCTAGAAGCTGAGAACATAGCATGTTCTCAGGTTAAATGCTAAGTTCTTAGGATAGCCCTAACCAGTTTATGTCATGTCAGACAACCTACAAAGGGCATTTAAACTACTCAGGAGTTTTAAGGACCCAACTTCTAGTCTTTAGCCGGTGCCACCAAGGTGACATGGAACCAGTGTGGGAGTTCCAGACTTGCTCAGCTTCAGTGAAATTTCCAAATCAAATGATGTCAAACCAGGTAGAAGACAGAGTAGAAGAGTCATTCACTGACAGAATACTGACCCACAAACTCTTAAACATAAGAAAATAGTTGTTGCAGTAATCCACTGAGATATCCAAGAGGAGAGTTGTTGTACAAGTAAACAAGTTAAAAAAGAAAAAAATCCTGGCCCCTGGAGTTTGGCCTAGTGTTAGAGTGCTTGCCTAGCATGCACAAAGGCCCGGGTTTTATTTCTTGGTACCACATACCTAGAAAAAGCCGGAAGTGCTGCTGAGGCTCAAGTGGTAGAGCTCTAACCTTGAGAAAGTCCAAGGACAGCGCTCAGGCCCTGAGCTCAAGCCCAGGACCGGAAAAAAAAAATCTTTAAAGTAGTAACCTAATGATAGTAGTCTTTGATACACTCTTTATCATTGTGGCTCGAGTTCTGAGAGAGCTTTTAACTCAAAGGTAAGCCAATATCAGTGACAATGGTAAGCTCAGAGAACTCAATACTGGTTTTCAAGTTTGCAATGAAACCGAGTGGAGTAAAGGCAAATGAGCGTTAATAGCAATCCAAGATCCTCTCTTCAAATCCCAGTTTTATGTACAGAAAGAAGTAGGGAAGACGGAGTTTTTACATTCTATTTGAGTGGGGGGGGGCATTATGATTCTACAAGAATTCTGAGACACACTTTCCTTAAAGTAAATCAACTCATTTGCTCTTGCCTACTGTCTTTCCTGAAATGCCACTGAGATATTTTCGGGATTGTGCCTGGACTGACTGATAAAGTGGAAAATTAAGGGTGTTTTCTGGCCAGAGGACCAGCAGAGGATAATAAATACATTTTCTTTCTATGTTCACACGCATGTAAACCCCACAGAAAATGGGTATTCTTGGCTATAAGCACCAAAGCCCTAAGTTCTCTGCTGGGTGAGACCTCAAGCAGCATGCTCATTCGTATATCTGTGTGCAGCAGGGGACACTGTCAGCCTCCCAATTAACCCTATTACCTGCTCAGTGGATACAGAGAACTTTGATAGTGACAAGTCATTTTGGTAGAGGAAGAGGAAATGTTTCTAGAAGAGTTATCTAAATAGCACTATTACCTGGATCCTTGCTCCCTCACAAAGCCTTCAGGCAGGCTTTGAGCCTGGAGGCAGATGATCTCATTTAGTTCCCAGCACCTGTAGTGAGCTGACTGACAGTTGGGAAGGTAACATGCTTTACAACGGTACTTGATCTAGGGTTGAACATTTTTTCTTGTACCAATACAGCTGATGGGAAGATCAATCACCCCATAATTGTGTGGACATTTTTAGACTTCTAACTGTGAATGGCTTGATGTGATTGAAGAAGTCAGTAGGCAAAGTTGTGAGAGGAAGTCATCTTTCCCTATGTACAGCCAGCCTGAGCATGAGCCGGTGCTCTAATTGGCAGTACAGAGAGAAAGGCCCTTGGTAATACCACTAAGCTGGGCTCCTGACATGCTTGAACTACTTTATAGTTCACTTCATAAACTTCGAGGCACTTTGAGAAGGCCTTTCTAAGACTTGCTGCCAACATCTTCCCAGATTGGGAAAGAAATAGCATCTGATTACCAAGAAGTCATTTCTTATCTCCTGAAATTAGATACTAACCCCAGAAAGAAGTAAAAGTAGAGGCTGAGGTCTGGAATGATAGAAGAGAGGATAGGAAAAATTGACAGGTCACTGAAAGCAGAGACCAACAGAGCTCAAAGGAAACCTCATCAAATTCAGTCTCTTCATGAGCTGCCTTCAACCTAGCTAAGTCTGCACCACAGACAGCTTTTATTCAATTGGAGTTTTTTAAATAAAGGACTAAGCTGATAGAAAACTAAAAATGAGCAAGACACTTTTCCATCTAGAAAATTATAATATTTTAAAACTCTATAATAATATTTAAACATTTAGTAGTTCCTTCCAATTACATTGCCTTGTTTAGCTTTTTTTTAGACTCGCCCTATGGGCATGAATAAATCCCACCATTTCATAGAAATGAATCAGATATTCAGATCTCAGAACTACATAGTCACATATTAGCTGAGCTGTGAGCTAGGATTTCAGTCCCAGTCTGTTTACCAGTTCAGCTTTATATTACTTGGATAACATAGGGTTAGGATTCATCATCCTTGACCATCTTTGGCATTGTAATCCTATTTTAGACAGAGAAACAATGATAATACAAGAATAATAAAATCCACCTAAGACCCAAATGCTGAATGACATTTAGAGATGGACTGATGGTGTAATAGGTCCAAGTTCTTCATGTTAGAAGACTGGAAGTGATTTAAAGTATGATCTGCAGCCGCAGAAGTGAAAGAGAAGAGAATGAACATAAGGTGAAAAGGGATGGATTAGCTCCCTATTCTGGTGACAGAGCACACGATCAGAACAAGCTCATCCAAGAAAAAGACCAGAACCATCCTTTTACTTTATGACCATGCCTCATCTTTTCTGAACAAATGTACACAACCTAATTTTGAATCTGCTGTTTGCAAGTAGACTATGCATCAGTAAACGAGGTCTGCTGTTGCTAGGAAAACTGAATGAAATCAGAAAAATCGCAATATTATTAGTGAAAATAATTGCAAACAGGCAAGGAAATATGTTGGACCATGAAGAATAGAAAGGTGATAAGTGACTGTGCAGAATCATTAGTGGACATTGGAGGACCCTTTCTATGTTTCCTTCCATGGTCCCACTTAAAGGCTTTTCTATGGATGATCATTGTCCATAGGTTAATATGTAAGACCCTTAACATGCCTTTTGCAGGCCTAATGATTTGGCTTGTATGGAAATTTCTGTCTACTCTTATTCTTTTGTGACCTCCTCACATTCCACTTTGTTTCCTAAATTTACTTCATTTCCCTATATTTCCATACTTTCATTATCTCTGCTTAATCTGTCCAAAAATGTTCCCTTTCTCTCTCTTGGACATGCTAACTACTAATATGCCATAGATTCCTGTTGTTGTTTATTATGGTAGACAACTCACTTCTCAAGTATCTTATGATCAATTTTATTGAAGTGCTGTATGTGCTGTTTATACTTCCTCCTCACATTCTTTTTGTTTGTTTTTGTTTTTTTGTGTGTGTGCGGGGGGGGGGGGGCAGTAATGGCATTTGAACTCTGCCTGGATGCTGTCCTTGAGCTCTTCAGCTCAAGGCTACCCTTGAGCCAAGCCCCACTGCCCATTTTCTAGAGGTTAATTGGAGATAAGAGTCTCAGGTCCTTTTGTGCCCAAGCTGGCTTTAAACCTTGATCCTCAGATCTCAGCCTCCTGAGTATCTAGGATTATAGGCATGAGCCACTGTGCCCTGAGTTGTTCAATATGGCATTTCCCTATCTGGAACTACATGTCACTGTCATTGAAGAGGTATCAATGAATTAATGTTGAATGAGATCATAATGGCCTTTCAATGCTTATGAATTCACCACCTGGTGAGCTTGCTGGTCAGAGAGGAGAATTTGGGGGACTTTGTCAAAAATTACAGATCATACCATACAAGAAAAAATGATTTTACATTAGAACTCTGTGATTCAAATCATCATTGAAGAAAATTAGGTTGCACTCCTCTTAGAGGTAAGGGGATAGCAGACTGAATACATACATTTTTATGTCATCCTTCCTCAAACCTCATGGAGATGGCAAAAATGTGTAGGTCATCAAATGCTAAGGAACAGAAGAATAAGATATGAGACGTACACATGATTTGGGACGCTGAAAGAAAATGAATATGTGGAACCAAGAAAACTGAATACTCTGCTCACACAGAGAAGGTTAGGAAGAAACCTTGTGTCTGAAGAATGTCTGGAAGTCCTTGGACATGAAGGAAAATAAGCAGAATTTAGAGAACTGAGCATGTTTTCCAGAAATCCTTATAGGAAGGAATAAAATACACAAAATGCTCTAATATTCTACCTGACTGTTCACAGTCCCTTAGATGACTCTCCCAAACCTATGCTGGTAACTGGGTTTTCATTCTCTAAAGGGA
The DNA here is from genome assembly GCF_031878675.1 of Megascapheus bottae. Lineage (NCBI taxonomy): Eukaryota > Metazoa > Chordata > Mammalia > Rodentia > Geomyidae > Megascapheus > Megascapheus bottae. The sequence goes on from NC_143523.1 coordinate 18,284,425, forward strand.
GTTAGATAATACCTATATTGAAGTCGGTGCTACATTTGCTGAGGAGAGTTTTTAACATGTGGATGGGGGATAGAGGAAGAGAGACAGAGTAAGAATGCTGCAGTGAATATGATATCTATCCATTCTTGGCTTCATTTACATGTCTCCCAGAATTTGGTGAGCCATTTTATGTCATCTAAGTAGTATACAAAAGCAACTGTACTCTGGTATATGACCAACTGAAGTTTCGTGGTCTAAAAGCAGAGCCATGAAAGAGTTCCAAATGAAACAGCCTTTCTTACGTGACCAGCATGTTGAATGAGAACAAGCCCTTATCAAGTATATGGCTGCCAAAATAAAACCACGTGTGATTAAAAACAAAGAATTTTCTCGAAGCTACCAAATAATGGAAAAGAGATTCATGTAAAGAAATTAGAATACCAATAAGTTAAAAATTACAAAACAGCAATTTCAGAAGCAAGAGGGCAGTAGGGAAATGTCATGAAAATGTGAGGAATACTTTACCATCCAATTTTGCTGCAACATGCATGCTAGATTGTCATGATATTTTTAGTTATGCCAAAAATAACTCACATCATGCATCTTGTCTTAGAAAGCTTTAGAAAAATATGTTTTATCAGTATGAGGTAAAAATTCAAGAAAGAAGAAACAAAATTTAAGAAATTAGGGAGTTAGGAAAAGAAACAGACAAAAAGATCCCTTATGATGATACTGAAAGGAGTATGAACAATAAAATGTATTCAACATGGTTACAGAGCTCTTCCTCAGACTCAATTTGAATGGAATTGACATAAAACTGATCAAGAAAAAGAAGGAAGGACACAAAAAACAGTGTGAACAGTCAATATCCTTGCCACAATTTGTAAAACTTGCTATTTGATATTTTAAACCAAATGTAACCACAGGTTGTTAAAAATGTGGTTTTGTTCCCAAATACTAAACAGAAACATACCCTTAGGAGTTATTCTAATTTTAAAATAGATTAAGACAATCATTTACTTAGCTTGTTTACAATAAAGCAGTTTATAAAACCATGAATCTTGATCAGTCTTACACATTTCAACATTCTCATCCATTCCTCGCAACTTATATCTTCTTTTACTTTGCTTAAATATTGTGGGATATATTTTGAATTTCTTGATTGCATTCTCCCTGCCTCTTCTCTTCTTTTCCCTCAGAATGCTTTTTGCCTTGATTTATCTTGTTCCTTCTTTCCCATCGGTGGCCAGACATTGTGTAAAGACAGATTAGAAATTAAACAGCATAATTATAAAATAGGGGGAAAACAAGATGAGGGGCGGGGATGGGGGAGGGAAATGGGGACCAAGACATGAGAAAGTGTATCAATGTATGTGAATTAATGCACCTTCTATCTGGCGAATATAATGTAACCCTTCTATTAATTACAATAAAAATATATGAAAAAATAATAAAATGAAATAATAGCACAGAATATAGCCTTGATAAAGCAACTGTATTTTCAAATAGGCTATTCTCTAATTTATTAGAGAATGGACTCCCTGATTTATTAGAAAATCTACAATGAGCCAGCAAATAATGGCAGTAGAGGCAATTGAAACTTCCAATAGAGGCAGTGAAACGCTAACCCAGGTTTGAGAAAGTTCAGAGGCTCCCTTTGGCTCTATTATACCATCTACATATAATTTCTCTTTTGATGCTTGCTTGTATTTATGGAGTCAACAGAAGATGTACTTCCTCTTTGGGAAAGATCTCCATGTATCCAAATTTATGCCCCTTTTTCTTTTAACAGCCTTTAAGAGATGCTACAGACCACTATGGACATATGTATCTTTCCTTTATGGCTGGCTCTCCATGCAATTCTTCCAGCCATTATTGAAGCAATACTGATAGCTACCATTTCTGGTTACCTCGGAGGCTTGTTAAGCCTGCTCTCCTATTCAAGCAGACCTAGCATAGCCTTGTCTCTTAAATATACACATATGTAAGATATTCATCCAGCCTTCTGAAAATCAGCAATCATCTCTGCATCCCTCATTCAGGAAAACACCACCCACTGACACTTTCCATTTGTACTCCAGTGATGAATGCTTAAGTTGATGCTTGGTTCAATGAGTGACGATGTTTGTAAAAGAGCCTTAAACCTGCTTTGTAGATGAAGTCATTTGCTGAAAATATACTGATTCTAGAATAGTGATCTTCTAGGGAGAACTATACAATTCTTGGTTTAAACTGGATGGTGTATGTGGGAGTGTGGGGGGGGGAGTGGTGATGCTGTTAACAGTGATGTTGACAGTGATGTTGACAGACAGACATATATATACAGAGAGAGAGAGACAGAGACACAGAGAGAGAGATGCAAAAATGAACCTTGATGATATTATGCTAAGCAAAATAAGTTTATCACATAATACAAAGCCTTTATGATTATCCTATAGTTATCTATAGTTCTCATTCTCACTTTTAGAGTCAGAAAATGAAATGGTGACTAGACAGAGATGAAGGAAGAAAGGTAAGGGGAATTGTTAAATGTGACAGAATTCAGAAGATACAACATTTCTGGAGATGACAGTGGGGGATAGGGAAACCTATGTTGTGTATTTAATGCTCGTGAATGACATATATTATGTAATTTAATAATAAAGAATTATATATATTTCAGCTTCTTTATTTGGGTAAACTTTATGCTAACCTATTGTCAGACTCCTAAGCATAATGTACTGTGATTCCATCTGAGAACTTCAGAAGTGGGGATGCATTGAAGCCATCCTCTATCCAGTCTGAAATACTGGGGAAAGAATGCACACAATCTTATTTGATTGATGATTTAATGAAAACAAGATCAGAGGACTCAACAAACCTTCCTATCTTCCTCCACGATCTACACTTTATTAAAACTTAGACATTATATAATGTTTAGGCAGAAAATCTAGAACTAAAGAGTAGCAACACAAAATAGGAGTGGATATTTATTTCCATTTATCTCTCATCCCTATGATTTCCAAAAACAGAGCGATTCACATTGAACCAAAAAGAATGCAAGATCCCCAGGCTTTTCAAATTATACACTTCAAACATGTACAATTTTCATGACCATCATACTAAAAATAATGCTCTTTTACAAAGCAGAAGAGGAACCAGGCACAAGACACTCATGTTTGTAATCCTAGATGCTCAGGATGCTGAGATCAGAGGATTTTCCTTTGAAGTCAGACAGGGTAGGAAAATATATGAGACTTTTCTCTCCATTTTTTTGTCTTGAGAACTGTTTTCATATTCTTTGTTTATTATTATTATCATTAAGTCATCTTACAAAAAATTGCCACTTAACAAAATAAATTATGAGTACAACTTATCTTGATCAATGTCAAACTTCGCAACATTTTCACCAATCCCTCCTCTACCTACCTCTTCTCTCTTATCAATTTTGTAACATATACATTGCATTCTTGACTACATTTTACCTTCTTCTCTTCTTCATTTGTCTACCTTGTGTACATTGACCACACCCTACCCCTTCAAAGTACCCATTTTCTGGTGTCCAACTGACCACCAATAAACCTCTCAGAAGTGGAGCTGTGGCTCAAGAGGTAGAGTATTAGCTTTGAGGAAAGAAAGGAAGGATGGAAGGAAGGAAGGAAAGAAGGAAGGAAGGAAAGAAGGAAGGAAGGAAAGAAGGAAGGAAGGAAGGAAAGAAGGAAGGAAGGAAGGAAGGAAGGAAGGAAGGAAGGAAGGAAGGAAGGAAGGAAGGAAGAAAGAAAGGAAGAAAGGAAGGAAGGAAGGAGCTCAGGGGCAGTACTCTGGCCCCTGAGTTCAAGACCCAGGAAAAGCTCAGGAATGCACTACACACACACACACACACACACACACACACACACACACACACACACACACACAGAAACAGTGTGACAGAGACAGAAAGATGGTGAGCACAGTGCCTCCATTCCGCCATGCCCCAAGCAAACTCTGCTTGATTTACTTTTCACTTGGAGCAGCACTCTTCCTGCTAGTAAGGGACTCAAGAAGGTAAGAGGGATGAGGAGTAAAAGGCCCACACAGGAAATGACCTATCTCATCTGGGATTATGACTGTCATTCTGTCCACCCTTCTATTAATGCCTCACAGAATCATGTCCTCTTAAGCCCAATATTTACCCAAGACACTGCATCCCCACATCAAGTTAAAAGGAGAGTAGGTGGATTTGAAAGGAGAATTAAACAGAAGCATTGCTTGTAAGGAAAATAACTTTTAACCGTTGCTCTTTAGGTGGTCTTGGTGGAAAATTTTGTCCCCCTCCCCAACAAATGACTCTGTCCATACTCATCTGTGTGTATCAGGCTGTCCACAGATTTGCTTCAAAAGCTGTCCACAGAAGAGACCATTTAGAAGGCCTGTTATGATGAGCACCCATTAGATCCAAACTGAGTAGTTCAGGCACAGCCTACATGCTGGAGAAAAACAACAACAACAAAACACACACACACACACACACACACACACACACACACACACACAAAATACCCCCAAAAATGGTGCTTAGAGTTTGGCCTGGTGATAGAGTGTTTTTCTAGAATGCACGAAGACCCTGGCTCGATTCCTCAGTATCACATATATAGAAAAGCCAGAAATGGTGCTGTGGCTCCAGTAGTAGAGCACTGGACTTGAGGAAAGCCAAAGGACAGTAGTCATGTCCTGAGTTCATGCCTCAGGACTGGCAAAAAAAAAACAACAACCAAAAAACAGAAACAATAGCAAACAACAACAAAAATTTCCTGTTATATTACCTGCGTTGCACTGACTCTAATATCTGCAACCCTCTTACCTACTTCTGAGCACTAACCCTGCAGCACTATCCTAAAGAGTCACAAAATGCTAGTGGGTCCTACAACCATTATTTCACCAGAGAACCTGCCTGAACACTGAGTGTTCCTCGCCTGCCTAAGCTCTTTGAGTACAGAACTTCAGCACAGGGCCAGGACAAACTAGATCCCTGCCCAAGAGAATGGATTGGTTTTTTAAGTCCGTAGATTGTGATGCTGTTAGTGGCATCACCTCATGGCCCCTTGTGGGTCTTGGAAAAGATGATTTTCCAGATTAGGAGATGAATGTGTTCTAAAAGACAGCACAGTTAGCCTTGACTGCAAATTGGGCATTTTATCGCATTTGTCTGATGGATAATCACAGATAAAGACTTTGATCTTTATCCCTCTGTCAGCAATAAAGGAAAAAAAACCAAGAACTATCTTTCAGTTCTTTTCTCTGCAGTGCTAGAAAAACAGAGCTACTGAAAGACTCACAGAAGATTGTGCTGTGTTCCTAAATGTCAAATCAAGCATTCCTGTACATAACTTCTCTGCCATTATGCTCACAAAGTACTAGATAAGAGAGGTAGTGAAGGAGTATGAACTCTCCTCTAAGGGGTCTGGAAAAGGGATCATGAATGGAAGGAAAAAGAACTGGAGAAGACCAGATGCTGGGTGTCAGGAAGAAGAAGAAAGGAAAGAATGACAGCAGCCTCACACCACCATAGCCCTAGAGAATACGAAATGGTTCAACAAAGAAACATATAACTAATACATTCAAAGTGGATAACTGACTCTCTCATAAGTCAGCTTTGGGAAATCAGTAAGGGATTCTGGGGAGCTGGGATGTAGAAAAGAAAGTTCATTTCACCCCATGATGTAACTGACTTCATTTGTTATTAATTCATTATAGCTTATTGATAAGCTTCATCAAGGTCAGAATAGTAAGTTGTGTCATAAAATGGACACTATCAGTTAATGCTTACTTATCCTTATGAAGGAGTTCTTGTCATTTCTTAACAAGTAAAAGTTTCTCTTATGGATACTAAGGAAAAATATTGTTGACCCTACAGTTCCTCTTAGCACATAGAATTTCGCCAGGTCATGGCCCTAGACCAGCTCTGAGAGTCCAGCTCTGCTTTACTCCTTCTCTGACCCCACCATTCCTTTAATCAGTAAACTTCACCTTCCCACATGTCATCATCACCCCACATTCCACATTTCACACCATTAAGAAAAACATAATAGGCAAATTATCCTTCTTAACAATGGATACGTCCAGTATTCCCAGGACTCTTGAGTACACTAGAACTTTAAAACTTTTCAGATTGATCTGGCCATACAAGCTGTCTTAGAGAAAGGTGGTCTACCTCCGTCAATGGGAGCACCTTCTAATTACATCCACATGAAAAAAAAAATCTGAAATAGTGTTCTACAAATCCTCCAAAGAGGATTACAGCATGACAGTTAAACCTCATGGAAATGCGCAAAGTTAGAGATATACCTCAAAAGAGGATTCAAGTGAGGAGAAAGGCAGTCCTTGCCAAGAGCACCATCTTCATTTCCCTAAGATTGGTATTTAGTCTGACCCATTCAAATTCAGTTTTCTCTACCTCTCTCAGCAGTATATGTTTATGTCAGGTGACACATATTTAATTCTTATTTTGCAATAAAATTTACTTTGAAAAATCAACATTATCCAGAATCAAGGATAAATGTACAATTTGTTTATAATAATTTACTTTAACAATCCAAATAAAAGTTGGATTTTCTGTAGATATCCTCATTAGCCTGAAAACAATAGTGGATACAAGTTATTTACATGATTCTTCAGATTACCCAGGTTTCTATGAATTTTCATTACGTGAACAGGAAACAAATGGTTGCCAAATACCTCCCATTAAATAGAGCACATCAATTACTTTTTTTATTTTGCCTGTCCTAGGCTTGAACTCAGGGCCTGGCACTGTCCTTGGACTTTCTCAAGGCTAGAACTCTATCACGTGAACTTGATCGCCACTTCCGGCTTTTTCTATGTATGTGGTTCCATGGAATTGAACCGGGGTCTTCATGCATGCTAGGCAAGCACTGTACCAAATTTCCGGCCCCTCGACTACTTTTTTTTTTTATTGTAAAGGCAATGTACAGATGGATTACATAATAAAGGAAATGAGTACAATTCTTGCTGAACATTGTTTTCTCTCACCCAATGCTCCAAGTTCATTGCCAACATAGTGACTTACAAGTATCGCTGTTGCATTGGTTCACCCTTTGCCTCTTTGTTTCACCATTTCTGTGATTCCCCTTCCCATCCCCAAATCAGATAGACTTATATACAAAACAAGGGGTAGCATAATCAAAAGCAGGTATAAGAAGGAGTAAACCAAAGAGGAAAAAGAAAGAAAGAACTGCAAATAGCGCACTTAAAAAATTTAAAAAACACCTTTTCTTTGTCAATTCTCTGGAACTCATTCTGATCAGTTTATATGACCATATGTACCTAGCTATTGAGTTATTGTGATCCTCTGCTAGAACTGCCCTAGACATATACTAATAATTACAAAGGAGGGAAACCATGGAGCTTATGATTCTTTGGGTCTGGCTTATTTCAATTACTTTGATTTTTCCCAAATTTCTCAATTTTCTTTCAAATTGGATGATGCCATTCTTTCTTATGGAAGCATATAATTCATATATATATATATATATATGTATATATTCTACATCTTGATCTATTCATCTACTGAGGAGCATCTGAGCTGATTCCATATCTCAGGTGTGCTAAATAATGCTGCAATGACCATAACTAGGCTGGTAGGTCTCATGTGGTCTTCTTTGTGGCCAATTGGGTAAATGCCTAGGAGTGGGATTATTGGGTCATAGGGAAGCTCTACGTTAAGCCTTTTGAGGAACCACCATACTTCTTTCCACAGTGGTTGAATAAGTTTACATGCTTCCAAGACGGGTGGAGGGGGTGGGGGAGGGTAATGGGGACCAAGACATGTGAAAGGGTATCAATGTATGTGAATTAATGCACCTTCTATCTGGCAAATATCATGTAACCCTTTTATTAATTACAATAAAAATATTAAAAAAAGAAAAGAAAGTTTACATGCTTACCAACAGTGTAGTAGTGATCCTTTTGGGCCACATCCCCTTCTGCATCTATTTCTTGATAATAGTCATCCTAACTGGGATGAGGTAGAATCTCACAACAAATGAAAGAAAGATTGGACAAATGATATTGCATTCAACTGCAGAGTTTTTGCATGGAAATGGACATAGCTAGTAAAATAAATAGAAAGCCTACAAGAAAAAGATCTTCATTGTTCTACAACAGACAAGGGCCTTATATCTAAAATATACTTAGAATTCAAAAAATTAAACTCCCACAAAACAAATCCTCAAAGGAAAAACCTCCCCATATCTCATATTGTTATAGTATCTCACTTTGTTATCTGATATATTGAATTTATTTGTATTTGGTTATTTGAAATTTGATAGGGAAGGGGGGAAAACCAAGACGGGTGGGGGTGTGGGAGTGTGGGTAATGGGTACCAAGACATGTGAAAGGGTATCAATGTATGTGAATTAATGCACCTTCTATCTGGCAAATATCATGTAACCCTTTTACTAATTACAATAAAAAAAATAAGTGGGCTAACTACTCAAAGAGAGCATTCTTTTTAGAGGCCAGTAGACACATGAAGAAATGTTCAACATCTCCAGACATTAATTACTTTTAAAATACAACATCTATTGGAAGTAGGCATGGATTGTCTGTCAATCTGTAACCTGTTTAAGCAAAGCAATCAATTGTCCTATCGAACAATTATGACTACAGTTTTTATTGCTTTCTCTAATGACTCAAGCTAAAGTGCACATTTGTAGGTATTCAAATCACATAGAATTCTTCAAATGAAAGTTGCTAACAAATTCATATAGCCTTATAAATACAAAGACATCCTAGGAGTATTGATAATGAGTATTCTTAGGATATCAAATTATTGATGCACAGAATGCAATAAAGAGGCTGATAAACATAAATGATCACTTAGGCACTAATGTTTCTCCTTCTTCATCACAGTTTGAAACAGAAAATGCAGAGCAATAAATGATTTTAAACCCTTGTGTTGGTGAATCTTGATCCTGTATTTATATATTTTACCCTTGATGTAGCTAATGTTCTCGACTTTTCTACATGCCTTTCCCTCTTTTGTTACTATTGATGACTAATTGACAGACAGAAAAAGTCATGGCTTTTCAGGATTATTGGATCAGTTTATACAGTGACCAAAACTAAACCAAGATACAGAACATTTCCATCATTCTAAAGCTTTCCTTATATACTTTACTTTTAGCTCTCTCCCAAACCCTGCCAATTCTTGCTTTGGACTTTTTCATTCAATGAGTTTTGTCTATTATGAATTCTAAATAAATGGAATTATGCAGTATGTACTTACTTGTGTTATCCAGTACATTCAGTTAGCTTCATTGTAACTAACGCAGTTACTTACAATGCATGAACTGCTTTTCTTTTGTTTAAGTGCCAATCATAAACCAGTGTACATAAGATTGGCTTAGTCGTTTAAAAGTGTGAAAGTCTCCATGAGACTACATAAGTTCTATTGTATTGTAGAATCTACTAGGCCTACTGCAAAACAGCTACAGCTTGCATTACAGTATGGCTCTGATCTAGCTTGCTCAAAGCCTGCACTCTAACACAGTTTACAGCTGAGTTTCTCAATCACTCTAAACAATGCTTTCACCTCGTCACCCATCTTCATCCCATCTCAGAAAATACAATGACTCCTTGTTTACTGCCTACTGAATCAAGCTCAAGTACTTTTGTGTGACATATAAAGCCCTCCATCAAAAGGCCCTGCTTCCCTGCTGACACACCTTCCTATTTTTCAGCAACAAGAACTTGCATGATCATCAGTCTCTTCCATGAGCCTCATTGCTTGCTCACCCTGCCACTGCAGAATTGGATACTAAATTTCTAGTTCGTTCAAGAACCTATCAATGCTTGTTCAATTGAATAACAGCCTTAGATATTTATTCGCTGGTAAGTGAGTTGATGGTAGGTGGATCTGTGAATAATAGGCAAGTCTGTCAGTCATCATAGGTTGCTTCAGGTAGATTGATTGACTTGTATTGTTCATTCTCCATATCACACTGTGTTGTGTGCTAGTCTCTTTTACACAGTACCCTTTGCTTCTACATTAGCCGTGTTAGGACATTGGAACTCTATGATCTCCTGGAAATGTTTGGACACAAATTAACTGTGTTTGTTCTTATATATTTTTCTTCTGCAAATTGGAGAAGAATTTGCCCCCTGAGTCTTCATTGAAATAAAAGCTAAAATAAATAATTCAGTAGAGGTAGAAAAGGAAAATGGACCAGACAGAAGATGCAGTATGTACTTACTCATGTTATCCAATTCCACACTACTGTATTCTGTTGTCTTCCTTCTGCCTTCTGTATAGTGCAGTGAACATGTGTGTGGATATTAGAGTTCAAAATATGTACAATTATATTCATTCACTTATTCAATATTCCATTTATATTCCAATGTATTGCTGTAAATTACTCATATTACTTAGGGCAATTTTGTCATTACTGAGGTTATAGCTCCAGTAAATCAAAGTTCCTGCCTTCAATGACATATTCTGGTGGAAATATAGAGATAATAAGCTTAAATCTGTAGGGTAACAGATTATAAAGCAGAGGAGGGGAATATAGAAGGATATACTGTTTATAAAAGGAGTAATAAAGTTTTCAATGAAGAGGAATTTCAATGAGTCTGAATAACCTTAAAGAAAACAAACCATCCAACTCTGCAAAGAAAAGAATTTCAGGAATAGCAAAAGCCTGGAGATGGAACTTTTTTTCTTGTGTTTGAGGAAGAAAGAGGAAGGAAGAAGACAGAAAAAAGAAGTACTGGGCCAATAAACGCAATATTAGAATTTATGAGCCACCATATGAACCATTAACTTTAAAAAAAGTTTGATATGGAAGTGAAATGAAATAGAATTTATTTGAGAAGAATTAAAATTCAGTTGCATTAGACCAGGACAGCTCTGAATAGGATTCCATAAGGAAAACTTGCACATGAGAGGTTTGTCCAGGGAATTGTTTACAGAGGCAGTTTATGGGCAGACTAGAAAGCCTAAATCACACACTCATTTTGATTGGATAGTTAATTTGATTTCCCTTACTTGAGAGATGTTGACTGTCAGGTATGTACTGACTTAAATAGTTTATCAGAGTCTATTGGGAGGTTCTGTAGCGGGGGTGAGCACAATCTACTTGCAATCTGTGTACTATAATTTAAAAATCATTAACCCCAATTCCTTCATTTTTGTCCATAGAACTTTGGCATTTTCTCTGAGTCAACTCATAACCAAATGGAGAAGTTTGAATTAAGGTATATGCGATGCATTTTATCTTTCCATGGACTCACTTTTATTGCTGCAATGAAAATGGACTAAACAGAAGTTTAAAAAAAAGCCAAAGGAAGGTATCATCATAAATTTAATACACAAGGATGTTAGCAGTGAATAACAGGAGGATAGAAGGAGTGACAAGGTGGTAGAATTATGAATAGACTCGAAAGCTGACAGTGACAAGATTCATTTTGGTGTGGGGTGTAGGACAAAGAAGATACGTGGCAGCATTCCTGAGGTTTGTGGTCAGACATATGGAATGCCATTTGTAAACACTAGTGGAATGACAGAACCGAGAAGGACGTAGGAATACAGGTTACAACATATGAAGTCAGAAATGCCTTTTTGGTATCCAGGTGATGACCTGAAACATGCAATGTGAATCGAAGAGTGGAATTCATGGGATATGGTCATTGGAGAGTCATACACATTGGGTTAACAGACAAGGGGAATACAATGGGAATTCTGGCAGCATTGAGGAACCCTAGGAGAGTGTGAGGAAAGTTTGATGGCCTGAATGGGAAATGTGATGACTGATGTTGATACTTATTATCCCCATCCTTATGTGAGACAGCCCTAAGAATGAGATCCAAGTTCCCAAAGGACACTTCACCAGCATCGGAGCTTTTCCAGGTCTGCAGTTCACTTCCCACCCTCCTATCTTCATTTATCCACAAAGTCCCCCATGCTAGCTTGTTCCTTGAAGACTCAAAATGCTTCAACACAGTGGCATGTTTTCTATGCCACTTGAGGATTTGACAGGACCTCACACTGTGTGCAAACATATTGAATTCCATCATGTATGTCATTAGCAAGGTTTTATTGTCTGACTATAAAAATTGTAACAGATGGAAAAGTGTACCAGATCCGATTCCCTTGAGAGATACTTCAATTAAGGAAAAAATCAAGAAAAGGCCAATCATTATAAGTAAAGAAAGATGAGTGAATACCCCTTTACCTCATGTTTTTGTTTCTAATCCAGAAGGCAGAAGAGCTCAGAGAGCTCTCCACAACTCAATTTTTCAGATAGATATAGCAATGGGAAGATTTATTATCATGTTTATAACTATATAAAAGGGCTTTTCAGCATCTTCCTACAGGAACCAGCCCCAAAGTTTTCAGAGGTAGTAGCAACACTAGAAGCTATGTCTGCTGATTCTTGGGTCCAGTTCTTTTTCTGCAATCTTGAAAAGATGTCAGAGAAAGTAAAAAATTTTCCCCACTCTCCTTGTGAGTAATACAATACTGCTTAGCACTATTCTTCTTGAGCTTGGGCTCAGCAGGCTAGATTAACATAGTGTTTTTCTGAATTCGCATAAGAGCATCCACTGATCTTGGCATGCTGGATCTCATCATCAAAAATCTATAACAATGTAAGGTCTTCCAGACTATAGCAGACAGTTTTTACAATGTCAATGTAAAGAGCAAAACCAAAACAAAGAGTAAAATGAGGGGAGCAAAAGGGAGATCAAAGAAATGGGGAATGGAAATTATGAAGTATTTTTTCTTTGTTGCACATAAATAATTTACTCTTGGCTTAACTAAAAGCCAGCAATGTCTTTATGATATCATAAGACAAAGTTAGCAAAGATATTTCAATGTAACTTTATTGTTTTACTTTAAAGATTACCAAAACACATTTTTAAAGGTTCAATTAATTTGAGTTACTGGGCTAAACCAGAGGGCTGTGTAATGGTTAAATTAATTGGCTTCTGTCATTTACCTGCTCTATAATGCTAGGCACTATGATTCTATTTCTCTACATTAAATAGAGACACTCATCTTGCTATAGTCATTAGTTCTTTTTACTATATATTTCTGCTTGTGTCGCCTGGATGCATGGAGAACTACACCGCTTCATCTTTTTGAAATAACATGTGTTCTTAGAACCTACTCAACATTGAACTGTAAATGGCAGAATCTGCAAGAGCTGTTATAATCTCAGCACCACTGTTTTATTTCCCTCCTCTGGTCTATCTCTTAGTAATATATGAACTGCCAGAATGGCATGAAGAATACAAACACTTGAATAAAATATTATGAGGAACTCTAAGCCCATGAAATAAATAGTAAAGACAGCCAGTGGAGAAGTAAATGGTCTTAAAAGGGACCACCCAAATACATAAAGGAACTCAGTAACCAGTAGTGATGGGAAGCCATTGCTGTATTGAGAATAAGCCCAAGAAAAGGGACTGATTGTTTGGTGTAGCAAGATATTATTCAATTTGTCAATTATGGATGGTGTTCTGTGGCTTTAGGTTCTGATTGTAGGAAAAGATATTGATTTTTAAATATGGAATCATGGAGCAGTTTTCATGCCAAGAAAATGCATTTATGGAGGGATGATAGCAATGCCAGACTCATGCACGAAAGCCAAGAGGAAATGAGACAGAGAGCTTGCTTGTCTCCTCCTCTTCCCCAAAATCCTTGGCCAAAAACTATAGTCTTCCAAAAGACAAGACTAAGTGATCTATGCCATAGGATTCAGTCATCTAGACTACCAAAGGAAACAGAGAAAGAGCAAAGATTGTGGAATTAGAAAAGATCATGCCTGTGAAGAATAATCAATGTACTCATAAGATTAAGCCAATAATCATAGTGATATTCACTTAGGAGAACAAAAAGCAGCATATTTATAAACACTGGACAGGGGACTGGTAGAACCATGCTTTAGCATATTCATCCTATAAGCAATTCCAGTAATTGGTATGCTCGCTAACCTAAAAGACACAGAACACCATCCATAATTTACAAATCTAATAGCATCTTGCTACACCAGACTATCGTTCTGAGTTGTAAAGAGTTCAGGGCCATGTGTCCTTTAGCATCCTCTCTAATCTAAATACACTCAGCAAGAAAATGATACCGCTCCAATCTTTCCTTCCACCCCAGCTGCCCAGCCAACCACTGCTCAGTTCAACCAATTAGCAATTTGCAAGAGGAAATGTGAACAAATTAATGCTGATGACTTGGGGCTACTAATTGGCTGCTGAGCTGTCGGAGTGGCAGCACAGTTGCTAAATCAAATTGATAGCTAAGGGCCGTGAGCTGCTCAGCCGTCTGCTCTTTTCATTTGGGGCTTCAAGGCCAAGGTAGACGACTGTTTACAGTGGCATTTCAGTCAATCCACCATGACCAGCATGTCATCCCACAACAGTATATGGTCAGTGTGTTTACCACAGATGGCAGCGCTATAGCTCTAGAAAACCCAGAGGCTGCCACTCTTAGGGAGAAATTCTCATCCTTCTTGACAGGCATCAAGGCATCTAAGGTGAACTGTGAAGCTCATGCAGTTCTTCTGGGGTTTCCTTAAGAGGCTAGACATTGTCGCAGAGGTGAAGAGACTGGGGCAGAAGAAGAAGCCAATGAAGTAAAAGAAAGGTGCTAACAGGTCGAAACTTTCTTAATAAGGACCAAGAATCACAACAAATCAGAGAAAGGCTGGATAAGTGGGACTACATTAAACTGCAGAGCTTTTGTATGGCAAAGGACATAGCTAGTAAACTAATCAGGAAGCCTACAGAGTGGGAGAAGATCTTCACCAACCAAACAACAGACAAAGGCCTCATATCTAAAATATATCAACAACTCAAAAAACTGAATCACTCCAAAACTAACCTCCAAAGTAACAACAATCCCATTAAAAAATGGGCCAAAGACTTAAAGAGAGTCTTCTCTGAAGAAGAAACAAAAATGGCCTATAGACACATGAAGAAATGCTCAACATCTCTGGTCATAAAAGAAATGCAAATCAAAACAACTCTAAGATTCCACCTCACTCCAGTTAGAATGGCCAGGATCAGGAAAACGAATAACAACAGATGCTGGAGGGGATGTGGCCAGGAGGGATCACTACTACACTGTTGGTGGGAGTGCAAACTCGTTCAACCACTATGGAAAGCAGTGTGGCAGTGCCTCAAAAGGCTAAACATAGAACTCCCCTATGACCCAGCAATTCCACTACTTGGCATTTACCCAACCATCCAGAAACAAGGACATACTAAACCCACTAGCACAACAATGTTCATTGCAGCACTATTCACCATAGCAAAGATATGGAACCAACCTAGATGTCCCTCAGTTGATGAGTGGATCAACAAGTTGTGGTATTTGTACACAATGGAATTCTATGCTGCTGTCAGAAAGAATGACATCGCCCCATTTGTTAGGAAATAGAAAGACTTAGAAAAAATCATATTAAGTGAAGTAAGCCAGACTCAAAGGAACTTAGGCTCAATGGTCTCCCTCATTCGTCATAATCAGTAGAAACCTTGGGCTCTACTAGCAGAGATTTGCAATAGAGCAAAATCTTGATACATAAGGCCATATAATGTGAAGCTAATTGAAAGGACCTCCAGGATATTGAAACAAAAGCCATATAATGAATGATTGTTGTCCTTAATGTACTATGTTGTCTCTCATCTCCTTTGCTGTCCCTTGGTTATCTCATATTGGTATAGTATCCCACTTTGTTATCTGATATATTGAATTTATTTGTATTTGGATATTTGAAATTTGATAGGGAAGGGGGGAAAACCAAGACGGGTGGGGGGTGTGGGGGGGAGGGAAATGGGTACCAAGACATGTGAAAGGGTATCAATGTATGTGAATTAATGCACCTTCTATCTGGCAAATATCATGTAACCCTTTTACTAATTACAATAAAAAAAATTAAAAAAAATAAATTCTCCTACTACTGGTCAAAATAAAAAAAAAAAAAAAGAAAGGTGCTAAGTAGAGGAAGAGGGCTGTCTTCTCAGGCCCAATACCTGGACTTGCATTCAGTCAAGCTGGCCCCATCCCTATGTGTTCCCTGAATTCTTTTCTCATTGAATCAATAAAAATTTTCATTAAAGAGCATTTCTCACCAAGACACAGAAATGTATGCCCGTGTTGATTAAAGGAGGTTCTATTTGTTTCTTCCCTTAAATGACTCATAAAAGAATTAAACTTCAAAATGACGGCCATTGCCTTTGAAGTACTTCTTCTATGAAGGTGTTACTTATGTCAAAAGATGCTCTTGTTTCTCAAATCCTGCCTTGACATCTTCTTGGAGAAATTTCAGGAAAGAAAATGTTTATATCTCGTTAAAAAAAAAAAACAACCTCACTTCTTAATGGCTTACAACAGTGACACTTACCCCGAGTTAATTTTGATCTAGCTCCAATTACCTTTGAGATTTCTCATTGACTTGGGGACACTGCTGTTTGTCACCACTAAAAGAGGAGGATGAGGTGATAATGAAATGGACATATCCTGAGCAAAGGCTAGTGATGGTACTATGGGCCTCACAGTGTCAAGAAACCACTTCCTCTCCTTTAACCTCTCCCCCGACAAACCAATAAAAAATTATTCACTCTGTTCTAAAATGTCAATAGTGCCAAGGATGGGACATTCTAATTTGCACTCATGTCCTTCAAGGAGAATTTTGATTGATTTTGTGGAAATATCCAAGGTCTGTGGCACTAACTTTCATGGTTCATGAAGCTAGATAATACTATCCCTTGAGTTAAATGAAGAGTGATTAATGAGTAATGAAACTGATTACCATGCATAACGTTTTCTAACGTGGAATCCCCCAAAATAATTCTGAATAATATTGGCATTCATTTATCAACTCCTTCGTTTATTAAATATTTACTGAGCACTTAATATTCATCAGGAGCTGATAAGTAAGACAAAATTCCTTTCATTGTTATTTTTACTTTGATAAGTATCAATTAGCTGTGCAAAGGACATTCACTCATGTCCATATATGTAGACAATGTACCTTGATCAGATTTACTTCATCTGTTACTCACTCATCCCCTTCTCCCCTCCCACACCAATCTCAACAAGGTTCAACTTTGTTCTAGTTTCTTTATACTTGAAGTATTTTGATCACATTTTCCCTTCTTCATTCTCTCCATTTACTCTCTCCTCTCCCACTAGTACAAACACTTAAGACATATAGTACCTTCTTAAAATTTATTTTTTATCATCTTATTTGTTCCAAGATAGTTGACTGTGGTACATGCATAGAATTTTATACATGATTCAGATTGATCTCATACCTATTCTTACTTCCTCCAGTCCCCTACAGTTTTTGGCTACATCAAATATACATATACTTACATATATGTGTATGTATATGTATATGTATATATATATATATATGGTCCTGTGTGTGTATTTCTGTACATGGTAACATAAACTTTCTGTGTTTAATGAGATTTTTGTCTACCAAGATATAGAAGATAAAGGTACATAATTCTCTTATAGAGCCTACCCTTTCTATTCAATTCCCTTTTTTCTTTATTTTTGTTGTCCATTGTGGGGCTTCAACTTTGGGCCTGGCATTATCTCTAAGCTCTTCAGCTCAAGGCTACCGCCCTGCCCCTGGAGCCTCAATATCACTTCCAGTTTTCCGCTGATTCATTGGAGATAAGAGTCCCACAGACTTTTTAGTGCCTAGGCATTGAAACACCATCCTCAGATCTCAGACTCCCGAGTATCTAGGATTACAGGCGTGAGCCACCGTGTCCTGCTCCTTTCAATTATTTCACTATTAAATTTCTCCAAATCTTCTTTCTTGTGAGGATAACATGTAACATGAACATTTACAACAGTGTCTGCAACAAAGCAAGCACTTAGTAAATAAGTTATTTTTGAAATTTAAAACATAGATGTATTCCTAACTAGATTTCTCTAATAAAGGAAAAAATATGCTTTAAGAATTTTTGGGGGGGGCATCTATGATAATATACCCTATTGCTCATTTTCAGTGTTTGGCTATGATTAACAATATTCACAAAGGTAAATATGATCATATCCTCATTGGTGATGATTAATTTAGGGCAATCTCTCCTTTGTCTTGGCCTCTCTTTCCCCCTTCTCCCTCTCCCTCTCTCTCTTCCCCCACTCTGTCCTCCCTTTGTCTCCATCTGTCTGTCTATCTCTCATTACTTCATGAGGTAAGCACCTTCAGTCTCTCCTCCCTTTATCCATAATATTTTGTCCTACAATAGTCCTAAAAGGAATGAATTCAACTGACCATGGGCCAAAATTTCTAGAATCATTCTTCCTTAATTAGGCATCCTCAGATACCTTAGGTTAACTTTTTCAGGTATTTTGATATGGCAGTGTGAACCTTAGTGGCACAGTCTTTGCATTAGAAGAGAAAACATTTCTTCATGTTTTCCAAGAAGCTCTTACAAAGTTCAGGTTAAGTTAATGTGGTTGATAGTACTTTGTACACTGAAGACTGAGTAGCTTCTTCAGTCCCTTGAGATACTTAATTTATAACTTACTGGTTTCCTGGGAATGAAATTGTTCTCTGTCAAGTTGAATCACAGTTTAATAGAATAAGAAAAGTTTAAATGCTAGCAAAGTTACATGATGTAACCTAATTATTTTCACCTTCTCCATAGATGAAATGGCACCACTAATGTCTAACATACATTCAGGATGTTAATACTGTGAACCTGTCTTCAGGTCTGGAAAACAAACCAAGACAATTTTCAGTATGGAATTTTGATACAGTGACATGTTAATGGATGGGAAGACTCTTTTAAGCAAATGTTATTCTGTTCTTGGTACCTAAGGTAACGATAGTGTGTTTTTCTATTTCTGATTGGAGTTTGAGCTAAATTTGGTAGGTAGAGGCCCATCTAATGGGAATGAAGGTCTTACAAACAGGACCTCTGCCTTCTCTACAAGCAGAATAGACTGGGGAGTGCTTGAGAGCTCAGTCACTCTGCTTGTAAATCAATCTTGTCATGAATCTTCTGGGAAAAGAACATAATATTTGGGGGTGTTCTGAACTTTACCATGTTCTGGGCATGTGAAAACAGGGATGAAAATCTATTTTCATTTTACTGTTTATCTATTAATGGCTATGTAATAATAAATATAATAAAATCATAAGATTTTTAGAATCCTTGTCTAAATAAACCCTGATATTTATGCTTTAAGTTTTCCAGGGAAGTAAGGAACTCAAATAGCAATTATTCATAATATTTTAGTAAACCACTTCTGGAAGCTCAAACAAGAGCTGCCTGATGAAAAGATGGACGTATGATGGTGCTAGCAACCTAGCAAACTAATTGCTTTATAGAAGCTTTAACAATTTCAGGAGGCAATGGAAGCAAATGAGCCATCAAAGGGAAAAGCAGAATAATCATTGATCTGCTTCCTCACTGGCAGAGCTTTGTGCTGATAGGTTGCCTGGAGGCTGAGTGTCAGCAATGAATCTGCACTTCCATCCCAAAGGGAAAAAGACTCAATCACCAAAAATTAAATAAAGAAAGAACCAATGACCCAACTTTTCTTCACTTAATTGACATCTTAGTATCTCAAAGACAGAACTCATTGAATGCTGAATCATTTCTTCTTGTCGGGTGTTGATGAATTTCAATTTTCATATTTAGTCTCAAGTATCTATGTGTTTAGATAAGTCTATTTGATGAAAAATAAAGAAAGAAACAAAATTATTTCTAGTGTATAAACTAAACATGTCATGGCAAGGGAAAGTGAGTACAGATAAAATAGTGTGTGTGTGTGTGTGTGTGTGTGTGTGTGTGTGTGTGTGTGTAAACTAAACAAGTCAACTTGATGAAACTGGCTTGGGAAAGGGGAGTGAACAGAAGGAAAATTGGCAGAGGGGTGATTATGATCAAAAAGCATTATATACATAAATGGACTTGTGAACATTAACACCATAAAAATTAATTTTTGTCACAACATTAATAAGTATATGTGACACAATTCATGAATGAAATAGAAATACAAGATAGAAAAATTAAGCAAAAGCAAAACCTGCCCTGGAGATGGAGGTGAATGATTATGCATTGAGAATTATGATTATAAGAAAACCATAGTCTCTTGGTAATGAAAGAGTGATTTCATATCGTACAGAGTCCTTGAGATCCACTCCAAACCACTTTGATTCAATCATACGTATCATCTTATAAATCATCTGTTTTGTTTCACACACTGACCTTGATGCTGGGTACAGTGGTGATAAACATTGTAGACAAGTTAATTAACAAGTCTTAATTCTAGAAAACAATGGCTAGAGAAGTATGAACCAATATAAGAATAAATGTCCAATAAAATAATCTCTATTTCATCCCTTCTCTCTTTTACCCCCTCTTTCCTTTCCTTCCTTTCCTCTTCCCTTCCTTTTTTCCTTCCATTCTTCCTTCCCCTCAATCATCCCTTATTCAGCTGAATAATTTGAAAATATATACTCAATAAGTCTGAAGAATCAGAAGAAATGTACAAATTTATGTTACATATATGACACATCAAAACTGAATCAGGATAGTATAAACAGTAAAGTTTATAATGTTAAAAGCTTGAATCAATAATGAAGGGTCTCTCAAAGGAAGGCCCACGAGCATGTGTTACACATCTGAACTCTACTACACTACAGGAGAGCTATTCCATAAATTGCAAAGTTAAAAAATCAGAGAAAAATTAATTCTGTGAATCTATCATTGCCCCATTATCAAGAAAATGAATATATAGATCAATTTCCTAGATAAAAATAGATGCAAAAATTCTCAATGACTTACTAACAAACTGAATGCAATAATAGATTTAAAAGGTCATACCTTAAATGGGTTTTATTTCAGGAAATAAAAGGATGGCTCAACGTTAATTGATGAATTAACATAATATTATATATAGAAAATGAGAACAAAAAAGAAATGATAATAGATTCCGAAAAGCCATTGAAACATTCAAATTGTTATCTGATAGAAAGCCCTGAAGAAATTATGAATGGAAGGAATACATCCTGAACATAATAAAAGCTGTATATGACAAGTCAATCATCAACAGCTACAGGAAAAAGAAAAATAAAACTGAAACCATTTCTTCTTCAGCCAACAATGAGTCATTCTTATTCAAAATAATACTGAAATTCTGAGCCAGAGTAATAAGATATGAGAAAGAAATAAAATAATAAAATAGATTTAAATAGGAAAGTAAAACTTCAAATTGTTTCTACTTGTGAATGATATGCTCATATCTAAAAGACTCTAAAGACTCCACCAAAACTTGAAATATCTTGTAATCAATTTTAGAAAATTAGCACGTTACAAAATGTGCATTCATATTTCAGCATCAGCAATGAAAAGACTGATAAATAAGTCAAGTTAACAATCTTATTTACAATAACTTGATAAAATCAAATGTCTAAAAAAATTAATTGAATAAGTGGAATACCTCTATAGTGAAAATTATACATCACTGAAGAAAGTAATTATTAGATACCAGATGAAAAGCTCTCAATGCTCATGAATTAGCAGAATGTATGTTGTGAAAATAGCTATACTAGCAAAATAATTCTATAAATTTCACGTGATCCTCATCAAAATAGTATTATTTATCATAGTTTAGGTTCATAAGGACAAAGACCACATGTTTACTTTTTTTTCATATATGTGGAATCTAGGCCTATAGGTTGTGACTGTTAGACTATTTGGGAAAAAATGAGTGGAAAGAGAAAGAGAATGATAGAGGCCAGAATAATACCAAATACATGAAGATGGCATATGGGAGCTTGCTATTAATACTAGGAGGATAGAGAATAGTGGAAAGAGAAAGCAATAGAAGGGTTTAATCTTATCGAACTACAATATGGCCTGGCCATGATGGCTCATGTCTATAATCCTGTGAGACTGAGAACTGAGGATCACAGTGATTCAAAGCTGTTCAGGGCAGGTAGGACCATGACACTCTTACCTCCAATTAACTACCAAATAAACAGAAGTGGTGCTGTGGTTCAAAGCGGGAAAGTGCTAACCTTGAGCCAAAAATTAGCTTAGGGACGGTGCTCTGGGCCCTGAGTTCAAGTCCAGCATCAGAAAATTATATATATATATGTATATAATATATGTATATTATATAAAATATTATATGCATATATAATATAGGTATATTATATAATATTATATATAGTGTGTGTGTGTGTGAAATACCATGTAGAAACCTGTTTGCAGAGCTAATAGACATATATAAGTGACAGGAGGTAAAACAGATTTTGTTGGCCAGTGTACACCAATGGTGAGCAGAGGTAAAGAAGAATGAATATAGTTGGAATACTTTATATACATGTATGGAAATAGAAAAATGAATCTGCTGAAATTGTTTTAAGCAAGAGGGAGGAAGGAAACAAGAATGAAATTCTTTCATACAACTAACTTATACTAATAAAAATGGCAAAAATATTAACACATAGTACTGCCTAAAAGAGCGAAACAGGATTGCATAAGAATAAAAAAACTCTAAAGAGAGGAGTTTATTTTCTGAAAAGTCTGTTTTTTTGGTACACAATCTCTTAAACTTCTCTACCAAATATGTGAGGTGAGGTTAAAATCCTAACGTCAATTCTTGATAAGTTGGAATGTTACTTGATGACATGATTTATGTGCAGAACACTTTCAAATGTGCCTCTCTTTGTAATAACCTGAGGCTCAAATCAACACGAAAATATTTCTGTTTTAGGATCTCAACATTCTTATCACTATCAGGGAAAAGAACTAATACTGAAAAACTGCAACATCAGTCTTGCTGATATTTTTTCTAATTCTTTGATAGTTATATATGGAATGGGCTCCACCTCCCGTCCCTATTTCTGAACTAAAACTAAACTTTTTTTTTTTTTGTGGGATCTTTGTAGACCATCAAATCAGATGACTGGTCAATTCATTTGTGCCAAATGAGTGTTGAACTGATTTGACCAAAATTCTAACAATGTGGATTTTACCTCCCACGAAAATATAACGAAACAACTGACTTATTGGCAAAAATAGACTTATTGACTTTTCTTCTGAATTTTTGTAGCTGAGAGTTTATGTGAAATATAGCATGGCTTAACATTCCTTTTCCAGTAATTCTTTTAGTATCTGCCATTTTAGTTTTGAAGTCTTTTTGTAGATGCGTTTTATAGTTTGGGATTTCAATTTTGGGGATTTATTTTTGCTAACTTTATGAGGTATAATTGATAATACAAAGTTATTCCAAAACTGAAAAAGGTAGTTAAATTAGTCATATAGGGCCTAGTTCAAAACAGATACTCAGAAAACATGACATATAATCATTTTTATTATGGATCTTTAAAGTTCAGTTCCTAAAAATAAAACTAAAGCTAAAATAATAGCTACACAAAAGCATAAATTCATTCCCTAAGAGTTTTTAGAGTTCCTTTGACCAGTGGCTGGGATGTAGTAAGAATGAATTTGTTTCCATTTACAATATTCTACTTATAATTTCATTAATATAAAAGATGACCTGTCAATCTTACTTAAGATATTAAATATATATGTATTGAATATTAATTTGTATAGAAACTCCTTTCTTGGTTCATCTGAGACCACCAGTCTTGTTTACATAGGATACACCCAGGATATGCACTTCTTAAGTGAGATTGTCTCTTTTAGGGCCTCAGTTCCTAAATAGAGGGCATTTCTTTCAATTGTGGTGTTAGTGTCATCAAGGATGCTGGTTACTGAAATTACTTCTGTACCTGGCTGTATCCCCAACCTGAGGAAAAAAAACCCTAGAAAAAGACAGGTCTCCTACCCAGTCTAGAACTTCTGGATATAGCAGGCATAGGCCCTTGTACATTTCACCGCCTAACTCATGCTGGACTCACAAGTGCTGTTTTCTCCAGCAAGTAAACAAAAGTGATGAGGAATCATATGGCATTTTAGAAATGGATTTTAGAACCCTTTTCAATTCCATTTATTGATTCAAAGGGTTGTGAATCGTTTTCCCCTCACAGAGCCTATAGAATCTAGAGAAAAATCGGTATTTTAACTGTACTATTTCTAACTCGAATATAAATGTAGGTCTCTAGATATGAAAAAGTAACTACATTGTATAGAAACTTGAATTCAACAATTCTTTCCCTGATTCTATTGAACAAGGACCTTGAATGGATTTCCCCTGTTACTCTGAGCATAAAGTCAAGACAAGATCTCTCATTAGAATTGGGTTTATTCTGCTGATAGCTTGTATGCATTGTGAAAAAACAAGCTGAGATGCTGGCAGAGCACTTCTTTTTGCTTTGCTTCTTTTGTTCTGGTCTTCCTGTCTGTTTATTGTATTGTACTGTAATTGCTAATGCTGTGTTTCATTAGCACACTGGAAATGTGATTCCTCCTAAGAATATTACATGATGCAGAATTAGCTTTGATTGAAAATTCATTCAGATTTGTTTTGTCTAAACACAGTCACAGTCAATTCCTCCTTGAGAGCCAAAGAGAAGTGGGAAAATATGCCCTGGCTAAACCTAACATTGGTGTCTTCTTGTTTTAACAGTACAGTTAATGACTGCTGTGGGAGCCACATTAGAGTGGGGAGAAGTTCTATTTTCAGCAACTTCCAAATACACAGTGTAACGATCTGTTAACTGAGTCCCTGGGCTGGGTCTCCCACCTCCCTGAGCAGGCAGGGCTGGTCTCAGCACTGCATTCCTCAAGGACTGCAAACAGAGCATAGATTGGTTTTAGAAGCCTAGATGTGGTTATCAGAGCAAATCTGGCGTGACTTCTCAGTGTACACACTCTATAAACATTTTGAAATTGGTTACATTAAACTTGAAATTTTTTTTCTGCTAAACTACAGTGTAGAGTCAGCAGCTAAGGGGTTAACATCATGGTGAGGACTATAAAGATATGATCAGTTCTATTGCTAAACGTGAGCAACCTATAAATTGTAGTTAATGGGTTGTCTCCTGTGTAATCCTTTGACACCTATCTTATTCGAAACTAGGGCTCTAACAGTGTTTTCTTTTCTCATTTGAGGGATGTTTTCCGCATGGCACTTCCCAAACCAGTAGGCAGCCTCCTCCTTCCTAATACAGAGTTGACTACCACCAACTAAAATGGGTTAGGATAATAGTCTTTTGGTAGGAGTCAATAAATGGGATCCTGAGTCCACGCAAGATTCTCCAGGCAAAACCTCAACATTGCCATTCATCATCGCCTCCGGAGGACCTGAAACTCCATTTGTTTTCCCTGCAGCTGACAAATGTAATTTATAGGCTTTAAAGACCTAATTATTTTCCGTGATGCCGGATTAAAGCAGAGCAATTCTTAACAATAGGAGGGGGAAAAAGAGGGAGTGGATTCCTCGGAAATCTGGAACTGAAAACCTCCTGCTTCAGATTCTCAGGTAGAAGGCTGTAGCAGTATAGGGAATAAAATGCCAAGTTTAGGCCACTACAAGAGTAGGACAAGAAATAAAGTTCTTCTAAACCAGTGCCCTAAAGAAGTGTTCACTCTTAGTAATCACTCAAATCCCTGAACTGTTTCTGTTCATGTTATTCTGGCTTCTAGTTTCTTTCCGTCCTAGCTCCTGCTCTTCTTCAAGGGACTGTGGGAAGGCTCTTTGCCATACAAGGTTGGAGTAATATTCACAACCTTATGTACATGATCCTTTGTGGTATATATACTTTTTATGCACTTAAAAAATCCAGCATGCTTCTTGAACTATCACAACCATAATGTTAACACCATTTGGCTATTAAATGCAAGAAAACAAAGGAAGGTTTCATACCTTTGAAAAGTTCACAACCTCTTGTTTAAAAAGACATACATAGAAAATGAAAGAAGTATGGGCCAGGAGTTTGGCCTAGTGGTTAAAGTGCTTGCCTAGCATGCATGAAGACCCGGGTTCGATTCCTCGGTACCACATACATAGAAAAAAGCCAGAAATGGTGCTGAGGCTCAAGTGGTAGAGCTCTAACCTTGAGAAAGTCCAAGGATAGTGCTCAGGCCCTGAGCTCAAGCCCATGACTGGCAAAAAAAAAAAAAAAAAAGAAATGAAAGAAGTAAATGTTATAAAAATGAAAGCATGTGCTGAAGAGTCAAGTTTAAATGGTGGTCGATTTAATTTCTGGCAGCACTGCTACATTGCAGCCACACAGAGGGAAATGAATAAGGAGAGAGAGATAGCAGAGGATGAAATAATGGAAAATGACAATTGGTCAGTAGAGATTGGGATACAAAGGGTTCATAGTGAGTCATGTAGGAATCAAAGTGAGCGGGTGGGAGATGTGGAAATGTCATGGAAGCTGGGAGTGGTGCTTGTAGTTGTAGAGAATCAGGGTTTGAATATTCCATGATATTTTTTGACAGGAAAGCAGCCCTTGGGTGGGAGGGGTTACAACTCCCAGTTAGAAGATAGTTACTGCTCCTAGGAATACCTGCACCTACCACATAGAAACACCATTAAGATGGTGGAAAGAAGATGAGGAGGAGGAGGAAGAGAGGGAGGAGGAGGAGGAGGAAGAAATAAGGAGAATGATCAACTATAATTATGTATTAAAGCTTGCAGTTACTTTGACCTCTGGCCCTTTCTCCATTACTTCTTAAAAGCACGCCAATTTTGTCCTCATCTGTGAATTGGAGTGCTCATCTTTTGACAGCATGAGTTGTTATGGAATGTCACTCATAAGTGCAAGAAAACATAATATCACCCCTGGACCTGCAAAATGGTAGGAATGAAGTTGGTGACCAAGTATTTCATTAAGTTTTAATTGCCAAGCTGTCTTTCAAGTTGAATGGGCACGAATAACTTACAAGTGTATCCAGGAACACAAGCCCTTCTAGAGGACAAGGTAGCCCACCCCTTCCTAAAAAGAATCTATGTGGTAGGTGCAGGTATCCCTTCCAAGCAGGGGATATCTTCTGATGGAGAGTTAGAACCCCTCACTCCCAAGGGCTGCTTTCCTGTCAAAAAATATCACAGAAGAATAGTTGACCCCTGCTTCGCTACAAGTACAAGCACCGCTCCCAGACTTCACAGCTTCCATGACCTTTCCAGACGTCTCACCTGACTGACTTTGATTTCTACATGACTCACTATGAACCCTTTATACCCCAATCTATACTTACCGCTTGTTGTGCCTCCATTATTCTGTCCTCTGTCAACTTCACTCCCTTTGTTCATTTCCTTTTGTCTAGCTGCAATGTGCCACTCCAGCCAGGGACTCAATCTACCATCATTCAGACTTGCATACTTTTACTTTTATAACATTTACTTCCTTTCTCTTTCTATGTATATCTCTTTAAATAAGAGGTTATGAACTCTTCAAAAGTATGAAATCTTTCCCATTTTCTTGTATTTTACTAGCAAAATGATGTTAACATGATGACCATAATACTTTAAAATTTTTGTATTTTTAAGTGTATAAAATCTCTTTACCTCATAGGATCATGTATATGGGAATATCACACTGTCATTTCTTTTTAAATTTTAAAACAAAGAGGTTTTTTCATGTATTTTTATTGTAATTAATAGAAGGGTTATATTATATTTGCCAGATAGAAGGTGTATTAATTCACATACATTGATACCCTTTTTTTCCCCTGGGGGTCTGCTGGAATTATTTATTTATTTTTTATTGTAATTAATAAAAGGGTTACATGATATTTGCCAGATAGAAGGTGCATTAATTCGCATACATTGATACCCTTTCACATGTCTTGGTACCCATTTCCCTCCCCCCCACCCCCCACCCGTCTTGGTTTTCCCCCCTTCCCTATCAAATTTCAAATATCCAAATACAAATAAATTCAATATATCAGATAACAAAGTGAGATACTATACCAATATGAGATAACCAAGGGACAGCAAAGGAGATGAGAGACAACATAGTACATTAAGGACAACAATCATTGATACCCTTTTATAGACACATGAAGAAATGCTCAACATCTCTGGTCATAAAAAAATGCAAATCAAAACCAAGAGTTTTTGAGGAATTAAGTGATTGCCCCCTCCCTATACCAGCTAGTAACAGACGAGACAAAATTACACAGATTTAGGATAAATTTAGAATCCATGGAATTTTCCAATACTCAGCTTGGTCCTGAATTTAAAGCTTAAAATCAGTTATGTCTCATGTATAACTTGATTTTAGGAACTGTATTTTTCTGATGTTTATGCATCAGGGGCACATGCATCTGGTTGAGTAATATATTATGCCGCATATGTTAAAATTGATAGTTCAAGTGTTTCTTTTTTCTTCTATAGCATGAGATGTGCAACTCACAGAAGAATCTTAGCCTTCTAGAGTGAGATAGAGAACTAAGTAAAGGAAATGGAAATAGGGAATACTGTGGTGGAGTTGGATTATTAAACTCCAATATCTGTTATTCTCTACTAGAGAGAATGCATAAGCTCACAGGATGGAGTTCTTAGGGCTCTAGAGGCTGAACTAATTTCCTTTTTTTCTAGAGAGATGAGAATAAACTTATCATATATGAAAGGTCAACTATAAACATAACAAATAAAACAAAGTTAGATCAAAATTTCTTCAGATGATAAACATTTAAATATTAGTGAGGTGTTTCTCCTCAAGGTGTTTGCCTGTGGTCCTGATATTTAATGATGAAACACTACTTTTCTTCTTGTTCTAGGTTAATTCAACTTCAGAAGGCCAACATTTTACTAATTTGATGTCACAGGCCACTGAAGGATTTACTAGAAACCCAAGAAAGAGACTCAGCAAAATCAACTACTTTTTTTGCCTGTACTAGGCTTGAACTCAGGGCCTGAGCACTGTCGTTGGACTTTCTCAAGGCTAGAGCTCTACCACTTGGGCCTCAGCACCACTTTCAACTTTTTTCTATGTATGTGGTACTGAGGAATTGAGGATCTTCGTGCATGCTAGGCAAGTGCTCTTCCACTAGGCTAAATTCCTGGCCCCACAAATCAACTACTTTTTAAAAGTCCTTCCTGCCTTCTAAACTAAAAAGCAAAAGACTTTGTAGATCACTTGAACTTAAACCAGAGGGATATAAAAGAAAGTTGCCAGAGGTCTTAAAGTTAGGTTTATCTAGAACTGTACATGAACATGCATACATTTATGTCTTATAGACACAGACCACTTGCCTCTTTCAAGCAAGCAAAAATGCAAAATAAGCCAGGCATCAATGCAAAATAAGTTCAGGCCTATAATCCTAGTTACTCAGGAGACTGAGATCTGAGGATCATGGTTTGAATCCAGCCCAGCCAGGCCAGAAAAGTCCTGTGAGACTCTATAGCCAACGAACCAATCAAAAACCAAAAATGGAAGTAGTGCTATGGCCCAAAATGGTACAGCACCACCTTTGAATAGAAAAGCTCAGGGACCATACCCAGGCCCTGAGTTCAAGATCCATGACCAACAAAAAGCAAAAACAACATCCCCCCCCCAAAAAAAAGCAGAATAACTTAAGCATCACTCTGGCAGTCAATCAAACAATATATTTTTGATAACTTATTTTATATCTTTATTTTCAAATAAATTAAGTAAACATTTTTTTGCTCAGATCAGCACTACAAATTCATCTTATCTGTATGTAGTCTGAATATGTAGGAAATGAGTAACCTCTTTATTTCTGGTATGTGTCTTGTTTCTGATACTGCTGGACACTAGATTATAGTTAGCTTCATCCAAAGAACAGAAGCTAAGTAATTTCTTTTTTTGTTTGTTTCTTTGTTTGTTTTTGCCAGTCCTGGGCTTGAGCTCAGGGCCTGAGAACTGTACTTGGACTTTCTCAAGGCTAGGACTCTACCACTTTAGCCTCAGCACCACTTCCAGTTTTTTTCTATGTATGTGGTAACAAGGAATCAAACTCAGGTCTTTGTGCATGCTAGGCAAGCACTCTACCACTAGGCCAAACTCCCAGTCCTAGTAATTTCTTATTATAAAAAAATATCAAATTATCATCTATCTCATCTCTGAATCAAGCCTTTTATATGAATTCACAAGGTTTATATTAATTAAACATTGCTAGACAATGTCATGGTTATTCTTCTTAAAACTGTTTTTTCCCCCAAAGCATTTTATTCAGTGGGAATGTATTTCAAGAAAATTTTTATAGGATTTGCCATTCAAATTCAATTCTGTCTCCCTGTAGATTTATAAAGAGTGGTTTCTAATTTTAAGGCAGTGTTGAGAGGCTATGAAAAGTTGTGAGCCTTTTTAGACTGGAAAACTTTACCAGACCTCCCATTTTCTTATGTGGAAGATGGAGAAAATCACATTGAAGTTTTTGCCTTTTCTCTTTGATCCTATCACTTCTTGATTCAATTGAGAGAAACTGGTCTTCAAAAATTTCATTTTAAGCATTAAAAGATTGCCATAACTTAGAGATAATAAGCACTCTTGAGGAATTGTGTTAAACTCTGATAGTCTTGGATGACAAGAACTATTTAAATACTAATTCCCACTTCTAGATATTTTTGTATATTTATATTATTATAGTAAAATATATTTCTTCGATAAGAGATTCAATAGATTCTTCTTTTTTTCTGTGTGAGAAGATGTGATTAAGAATTTTAAGTTATTTTGGAAAAACTTTTATCATTTGAAAATATGCAGAGATATGATATGAGTTTATTGGTCCACTTCGCATATGTCCAGCAGTATGTTTAGGGAGGCCAAGTAATATTTTCAAGTGTTCAAAATCTACTTTGGTGCCAGTAGCAAATCAACAGAGCTATTACAGTGACTGTGATTATGATCACTATGAACTGTAAACATACTGCATCAGGGTGAAGTTAAGAAATGTGTTTAAATAAGTAGATTAGCTGAAGGTCAGTGGCTCATACCTATAAGCCTAACTACCCAGAAACCTGAGATCTGTGGGGTACTATTAGCTCACATCTCAAATCCTTGCTACTGAGGAGGCTGTGAACTGAGGATCATTATTCAAAGCAAGCCTTGGCACCAAAGTCCAAGAAACTCTGATCTCCAATTCACCATTAGAAAACCAGAAGTGAAGATGTGGCTCCAAGTTAGTAGAGCAAAGACCTCAGGAAAACACTCAGATCCTGAGTTCAATCTCATAACCAACAAAAAACAAGAACTGAAAATCAACAACTGAGTTCTAAGGATCTCAATTAGGTCAGTTATAGGTCAAAGACAGCCGGGACAAGAAAGTTTGTGAGACTCTTATCTCCAATTAACCACCAAAAAAAGTAGAAGTTGTGGCTCAAAGAAGTAGAGTTGTGGCTCAAGTCGTGTTTCCACTCTGAGCAATACTGCTTAGCTGACTGAAGACCATGATTTCAAGCCCCACAGTACAAACACAAGAAATAAAAGGTTCAATGTTCCACCATGTGTTTGAAAGGCTACTATTTACTGGGCATCTACCACATATCAGATTTTATAGTTCATCCCATTTGGTCTCATGACAAACCTGTGAAGTAACTATAATAATTATCCACATTTTACATGTTAGTGAGGCTTAATAGCAAATCATGCTGAGTGAGACAAGTCAAGACCAAAGGAACAAAAGGTGCATGGTATCCTTAATATGTGGCTATTAGATCTGAACAGTACATGAGCTATGACTCAATATTTGTGTACCCAATACTATGGACATGGTATTGGAAATATAAACACATAAAAATCTATGACTCTATAGACATAATGTTTTATTACGTAGATTAATAAGTATCTATGTCATACAAACCCTCAGCCTAATTTTAACTATGTTCTAAAATCTAAGTGCCA
The DNA here is from genome assembly GCF_031878675.1 of Megascapheus bottae. Classification (NCBI taxonomy): domain Eukaryota; kingdom Metazoa; phylum Chordata; class Mammalia; order Rodentia; family Geomyidae; genus Megascapheus; species Megascapheus bottae. The sequence goes on from NC_143523.1 coordinate 18,316,158, forward strand.
GTAATTGTATACGGACATTCTCTTCTTGAATACTTGTTTATTAAACATGTCATTTGAAATATGATTAAAAATCAATGTTAATAAAGTTTTTAAATAATAAAAAAGAAACAACAAAAATATGCTTTGTCTAAAGTCTGGTGCCAGTAAAAAGCTAAGTGAGAATTCTTAAAGAAATAATATGACACTGTAAAGTTCCCATTCTCTTCAGCAGTGAGCTGCCCCGTTCAACTCGTGACAAAAAATAAAATGTAGTATGTGCTACTTAGGAGCCTATGTTACACAAAGCACTGATCCAGCCACTTGTCTGCCTTCCTTGTAGTAAATACAAAGGAGAAATGAAACCATAAAACAGACATACAAAGAACAGGAGTAGACAGAAAGGATCTCTTTCTTGAAGTAGTAGCAAAATGGCCTTGTGAAACTAACCAAGTAAGAAGTAAAAGCCAAGCGACAACAAGAAAAGGATGAATAGTACACAAATATCTCATGGCCAGCCCTTGATCTGGAATAAGAGCAGTTGGCATGAAATGCATTGAGCTATTTACAGCATAGTGATCCAATGAAAAGCAGATTGAGTGACTAGTGCACCCTCTGGTTTTTCTGAGTACAATTATAAGGGCTAGAAGCTAGCCCAGTGATACCTGTGTGCTCTTAACTAGTATACTCAAAGAGCTTGTTTTATTCAACAGGTGCAAATAAAGACACATATGCTTATATCTGAGAAACTTCCAACTTCTTATTTTGAGAATGGCCTTTTTATCAAAATAATTGGAGGTGGGCACCACAGATATAGCTGCTTTCTACTAAGCTGTAGAAGGTATTAATAAAACGAAGATCTAAAAATGGCTGTGTGTTTACTTCTCACCAATACTTTTCTCCAAAAAGGAAAGTTCCTATTTAGGTGAGGGTCCTGGGTAAGAGAGGTCAGGATAATTAAAGTTCCATTGTATTCATAGTTACAGTTGACTGTATATATTGTACACTGTAGGTAAAGGACACTGAATTTGTTCAAATGCAGAAAATGTACCTTCCTAGTAGAAGAACATACCTTGACATGAAGTAAGGAGAAAACTGAACTACATTACCTTCTCTGTTCATTGGATTTGGGGTATTGATTGCGTAGGTTGGCTGTTTGAAGGGGGCTGCAATAAACATGGTACACAGAATCTCTATTGTGTCCTAACTTACATTCTTTGAATATACGTCCAGAAGGGTCCAGGATGATATTTAAATGGCTAAAAATATTGAATTTTTCTTGATTTATTTGTTTGCCATCTATGCTTTAAGAACTGTTTGTACGTTTTATTTGTCCCCTTACTACTTACATTATTTGTCCTTATTTAGTGTTTTCAGCCATGTATATATTCTGGATATTAATCCTTTATCCAGAGAATTGCCTACAATGATTTTTTACCCATATTGTGTATTTTCTGTCTTAATTTGATAATTGATTGATGTTCAGAATCTATGTAATCCAATGTCATCTCATTTGTCAGTTCTTGTCTTATTTCCAAAATAATTACTATATAATTCGGCCTGTGCCTATAACTTTAAGTGTTTTACTCTTTCCTGGCAGCAGTTTCAAAGTACAGATCTTCCATTAAGGTCTTTTATCCACTGATAAAAGAAGATATTGTTTCACTCTTCTGCATGTGGATATCCAGTTTTCCCACCATCATTTGTTGACAAGGCTATCTTTTTCCAATGTATGTTTTTGTAGTCATTGTTGAGAATCAGGTTTCTGGAGCTGTATGGGCTTATTTTTAGGACTTGTAATTTTTCCCCTTGATGAACTAACCTGTTTTAGTGCATGTGCCATGCGATTCTATTTCCTATAGTATAGGGTGAAGTCAGGTTTTATAAGTCTTACAGCATCATTCTTCTTACTCAGTGTTGTTGTGAATACTTAAGGTCTTTGAAGATTTTTTAAGAAGGTTTAGGAATCGATTCTTCTATGTCAGTGAAGATTTTGATAAGGATTATAGTGACTCCATAGACTTCTGTTTGTAGGCCAGACATCTTCTGCTAATCCATGAGCATGGGAAATCTTTCCATTTTCTACAGTTACTTCTTCAGTCATTCATAGTTGAGGTCTTGTGCCTTCTTAATTAAATTTATTCCCAGGTACTTTTATGAAGTTGCTGTTTATTAGATTTTTTTTCTCCTCAGCATGTTTCTGGTTTTGGTTTGTAGATCACTAATAATTTTTGTATTCTGACTTTATACTATTATTTATCAAAATTGTTTAGCAGAAATAAGAATATTTTTGCAGCATATTTAGGTTCTTTTACCAACAGAACCTTATTATATGCAAACACAAAGAATTTGACTCTATCTCTTGCCATTTGAATCCTTCTTATTCATCTTACCTTATTGTACATTACACTTTTTTTTCAAGTGCACAACAAATTTGGGATGAGTTAACTGATACCAACATTTACCTTAAAGCAATGTTGACTGAGGTACAGTTTAGTGGAATAGTTAATATATGCTTCTATTTGACAGGTTATAAATGTCTAGGAATTAACACACTAGCTATGTATTAACAAGAAAATTAGAGTGATAAATGAAAAATAGATTTTCATAGCTTAACATATATGAGAAGCTCCAAAAAGAAGCTCCAATCTTTTTTCCTTTGTAAATTATTCCTTGTACACATACCAGATGGCTACAATCAATCAGCACTTGAATACATAAATTTAAATCACTTCAGATAATTTCTCTACCATCCACATATTGAAGTCCTTAAAAGTATCAGTTATTTACATGTAGTTATATTGACTTACATTTATTGTATGATCAGTGGTTATTATTTGTACTAATATTAATAAAAGAGATTATGGTCATAAGTCCTGATATATGGTTAGTCATTAAGAGCTCTGGTGCAAAACCCAACTGTTAGTCCCAAAATTTCATTGCCATCAACATTTATGCATTTTTCTAATAGACAAAAGGCTGATTGCTTTTTCCTACTTAATTCCGAAAATAACTTTATTTTACAAATGAGGAAACTGAGACAACTTGTCACTTTGCGTATTTTCCAAGATAGCAGAGCTCATTACAGATCCAGAATTCAAACAGATGTTTTCCTATTTGCAGAATCAATAATGCATAAAACTATACCTAATTCATAGTGATTCTATTCCTAATATGATAAACCTTTATAATTTATGGCATACACAAATGACTTATAAGATTATTAGCTAGGACCCATTTACAAACTATCTGAGTTGACACACTGTAATACTTTAGAATCTTGGTAGAATTACTGACACTGACCCTGCAGCTATCCATTAAATCCATTAGCAAGTCAGAAGGAGAATACTCCCTTCTTAAAAGTACAGTTCTTACCACTCCACCAAGGCTAACCTCCATGAGTTTGGCTCCTATTGAACTCCAGAGTTTAGATTTCATAAAACAAACCTCTGATGGTTTGATCTGGTGAATGAATGATTCAAATAGATGCAAAGACATTTGAAGCTGCATTATGAAAATATATGGTTCTATTCATTGCTAGAATGTTTTTCAAAGCCAAATGGGGCAGGAAACCACTGCTGGTGTGGTCCTTTGGTAGAGTTGTTTTTTTTTTTTTTTTGCTTTACTCTTTCCACTTCTCAAGAAAGCCAATGCAGAGAGACTGGGAGGAGGGGTGGGGGGAGGCTTGAAATATTGAAATATCTATCCCTGCAGCTTGAAGATAGTGCCTCCATTCAGATGTGTTCCTCTGAGAGATTATGCTCACCCATCTGTTTTCATAAAAGTTTAATCTCAGACACTGAAGTTCACATATTATTTTGTTCTAACTTAATTTTTATATAATTTGTTGTCAAAAATCAAGGCTTTGGTACTCTGGCCATAGGTGCATTGTAACAAATACACACTGATTTATTCTCTCTTACTCAAAGACCCATTCATAAAGGCACTGAGTTTACGACGTAGCCGTAACTTGGACTCTGGTAAGAAATACCCACATTGGCCTGGAGCTTCACATCTATTCCACCCAAAGCCAGACATGAAGCCTTCTCCCCTTAAAGAGGTCAGTCTTTTTCATTCAAGCCAAGCAAAGCACATGGGTTTGGCAACACTTCATTTTCAAAATCAGAGTCCAGGTTTTAGTGGTTGCTATATAAGCATTGATTCCCAGCCCACAGCCGTAAACATAATTTCTCTGGTCCTTGCATGTACAGCTCTTGTGGTGAGTCTCAAGTTATGTCCACACCAATAGCTTCTAGCTTTAATAATACTTTACATTAGGTGCAGAAGAGAAACTTTTTTAAAATTCAGTTTTTATTATATGTTATTGTCATTTGGGGGAAAATTCTCTCCACCTGCAGATTTCATGTCATTTTTCTTCCAGCCATGCTAGAGTATTAAAAATGACTTTTTATCTGTATTTTTAAAATCTGTAAATCAAAACATAAATTCCCAGCCTCTCTAAAGAAGGAAACCTGACCTTTCACAAATAACTAAATTATTATCAATCAGAAAATTAGATGTGTCTTCTTTAACCACTCCCCACCAGAGAATTTCCTTTCAAGAAAGGTAGGAGATGAGGTAAGCTGAAAAGTCCATAAGTGATTGTAACCATACAGCAATGAGCCCTTGCAACAAATATTTAGGGACCAAACATCATCATTTTACTCATTGTAAGCAGGGTGTAGGGGTAGAATTGGCTCAAGTCAAAGAGGAAAATGAACAAATAGGTGGAGTTTACCAGATCTCAGTTGTGAAAGAGAAATTACTGAGTTTCACCTCTGGACAAGGACCAGGAAGACTCCAGTAATACCAATACATTTAAGGTTAGGCAGTGAAAAGAAACACCAAAATTCATTATACTAGTGAAGAGGTTTGCATACTTCAGGGTTAAGAAATGATTCTGTGGAAACACAAATCCCTCGGTCCAATCCCTCCTGTCTCTAGAGTGGAAGTCAACATTTTCTTTTTCTAATAAGTCCTCAGTTGCTGATCTCCTGGTCTGGTCTACCTGTACATTATTCTGATGACTTTTGTTAGAGTGGCCTGGAGAGTAAGTGAAATAGCACTGATTAGAACCTACCTTCCTGCCAATGAGAGCATATTCACCAGGGCTGGTTCTTGGAACTGCTTTGTTGATGTTGTTATTGGGTTTTTTTTGTCGGTGTGAAACTTGAACTCTGGACCTGGGCACTGTCCTTGAGCTCTTCAGTTCAAGGCTAGCACTCTGCCACTTGAACCACAGGGCCACTCCAGGTTTTCTGCTGGTTAATTGGAAATAAGAGTCTCATAGAGACTTTCGTGCTTGGGCTGGCTTTGGTCTGGGATCCTCAGATCTCAGCCTCCTGAGTACCTAGGATTACAGGCATGAGCCAGCAATGCTTGGTTGAAACTACTTTTTTAAAGCTCTTTAGGCTATTGTAATATCTAAAAGAGGTAGCGAGCACCTGTATAACTATATTACTCCTATTATGTGAGCCTCTTTTCACATTATATGTTGTGCCTCCAAGCAGAGGACCTACCATGTTTCTCAACTTTTGATCTTAATTCTTCTAGATTTTTTTCTAAGTGTCTTCCCTGTGTCTCAAATCCAGAAAATTCTATGTTGTGTCTTGTGCAACAGACTGTGTAAAAGCATGGAAGTCTCCTGAAAGAGGACACGCATTCCATCTCTGTTTCCACCTCTCCCTCACATCTATCCTTGGGTTGGAGAAATAAACTTTTAGCAAAGTCAGTGCTACAACTACTAGAGGTCAGGCAAGGACACAAAGGCTCCTTCTTGTGATAAGCATGGTATGATACCTCCCACAGTGAATTTTCCTACCCATCCAACCACAAAGAGAGTCAGTTCATTGCTTCCATACTACAGGGGTACCTCCAGTTACAAATTCAGTGAAACTAATTGGCAACTGTACTATTCTGCTGAAACAATGGCTCCTTACAGTGCAGGGACTCAGCTGGAGAGAGCACATCACCACAAGACAACCAACCATCCACTCACTCAATGAACAGCAGTCACTGCTCTCTGGCTCTCTCCAGCTTAGCTCTTCGCTGCTTCTCATCATCCCCACTCAGTGGGTCTGGGGTGAAATTAAACATTTAGAATGGATGGTATTTGAATGATTTCCTTACATACTATATTAGTCAGATCTTTCATCTTTAACACAGTGCCTGAAAAAACCAGCTTAAGGGAGAAAGGATCTAAATTGACTCACCGTTTCAGAGATTTCAGTACTTCATCCATTGATTCTGGGCCTGTGGTGAGAACATGTGGTAGAGGTTAATCACCTTATGATAGAAGGAGCAGAAAGGGAGTGGGAAGAGAGAGACACATGCACAGAAAGAGGGCAGGCAGGAGGGAAGGAGAGAGGGAGAAAGAGAGGGAATGGGGAGAAATAGGGAAAGAGGGGAAGAGAGGAAGCAAGGGAAGGAAACAAGAAAGAGGGGCAATAGAAAGTGATTATTTTCAGTTTTCACTCTAGTTGGGCCCCAGCCTATGGGACAGTGCAACACACAGTCAGGACATGTCTCCCCTTTTAATTAACACACATTGAAAACAGCCTAGCAGATAAACCCAGAGGTATACTCTAGGAATCTCTAGGCACTTCCAAATCCAATCTAGTAGACACCCAAGATAAACTATCCCATATACTTTCAGCTGAGAGAAGGCATCTTTGAGCCTGGACCTGAGGATAATTAACCAAATGAGCCAATAAATCATGTCATTGAAAGGATTTGAGAGAGCTTCACTTTTTTATAGAAGCCTAGGAATTAGAGATTAGAGGATTTCAGAGCTTCCCAGGAAAGGTATTTCTGTACACTGCCTAACTCCCTGCCTCATTAGGAGAGGTTTATCCGAGTTGAACTACACATGTCTTGAATTCATTTTAGGAACCATAGGGTCTGAATATTTTGAATCTGAATATGTTTGCTTCTGAAAGATTGGCACAATTTTTCTCTAAAGCTTAAAAAGAACAAGAAAGTCAAAAAGGTTACAAGAAGCCTGCTGCAAAGATTATTGTTTCTTATTTTTCAGGTGATTTGTATTTTTTTTCCTAAGCTAGCGCTCACCCATCTCACAGCACTTTAACTTTAGACTGGAAAATTCTGTCTTGGGGTTTTTCCACATATTCTTAATGTTTTTCACAGAATCCCTTGTCACTACCAACTAAGATGCAAGTTGCATGCAAGATCACCATACTCAATATTTATAGCCAAAATGTTTCCTTTGTGAAGGGCCCATCTAAGGCACATTTTCTGTTTTTATTGTCAAATTTCTTACATGTAAGACTGTCACCTATGCAAGGTTTTATTATGTGGGGGTCATTTTATGGATTTGTTAATTTTATGATAGGAAAGCAGATGGTCTAGAAAACAGAAGGAAAGAAGGATCTTGCCCCCTGGCCACGCTTCAAGTTCTTTCAGTGTGGGATAAGAACTTAGATGGATAGCCCTATCCAGCATCACTATCGTCCCTCTGTGTTGGGACATTAGGCTAACGCCATGGCATCATATTTACATTTTAGGGATGAAGCTCCCTATAACTAAATGAATCTCCTCTTTCCATCAGTTTTCATCCTGAGTAGAATCTGCAACGGATGGAATATCTCTTAAATCCTGGTTTAGATCCACAATTGCAGAATCTACTACTGTACAATCTATTTTGGAAAGGATAATGCAGGCCAAAGGGAAATTATGATATATCCTTTTGGTCTTCTTGTCTTTTGCCAACTATAAAGTGCTTTCCTAAGTTCTTAATAGTATCATCTCAGGAATCAACAAGTCAATCCCATTCATAGTCGCTCAGCCGTGGTTTCTTTTTCCTCACAGTGATTTTGAAATTTAAACATAATCAAAGCCCTCTTACATGAGTTCTGATATCCAATCTTACACCCTTGGTTTGTCAACCACAGTGCTTAGTGTAAATAGAAGTCAGTTGCCTAAGGTCACAAAAGAGAAAAAGAAAAGAGTGACTTACTCAACACCAAGTCCTGATTTCTCTACACCATTTCTTTCTTTTTTTTCTTTTTTTCATATATTTTTTATTGTGATTAATAGAAGGGTTACATTATATTTGCCAGATAGAAGGTGCATTAATTCCCTTACATTGATACCCTTTCACATGTCTTGGTCCCCATTTTCCTCCCCCCACCCCCACCCCTCATCTTGTTTTCCCCCCTTCCCTATCCTATTTCAAATAACCAAATACAAATATATACAGATATATAAGGTAATAAAATGAAATACTGTAACAATATGAGATAACCAAGGGACAGCAAAAGAGATGAGAGATAACATAGTACCTTAACAACAGCAATCATTCATTATATGGCTTATGTTTCTATATCCTAGAGATCCTTTCATTTAGCGTCCTACTATATGGCCTTTTGTATCAAGGTTTTGCTCTATTGCAAATCTCTGCTAGGAGAGCCCAAGGTTTCTACTGATTATGACAAATGAGGGAAACCATTGAGCCTAAGTTCCTTTGAGTCTGGCTTACTTCACTTAATATGATCTTTTCCAAGTCTTTCCATTTCCTAACAAATGGGGCAATGTCATTCTTTCTGACAGCAGCATAGAATTCCATTGTGTACAAATATCACATCTTGTTGATCCACTCAGCAACTGAGGGACATCTAGGTTGATTCCATATCTTTGCTATGGTAAATAGTGCTGCAATGAACCTTATTGTGCTTACTCCATTTCTTTCATACTGACATTTCATTGAACTAATACCAATCTTAACTTAGCTCTGGTCTCTTTTTCTTCAGTGAGGGAAAATGGTAGAAGAGGCTGAGCTTGGCTTATTTCATTTACTAAGCAAATATTGAACAAGGAATTACATAATATTGCCTCAAGTTTTCTTCTGTGAATTACTTTGAGATGCCACTGAAAATGGAAAACGTACTGAAAAGGTATTTTGTTCATCATCTCTTATTTCTCTTTTTTTTCTTTTGTTTGTAAATAGTCCTGGGGCTTGAATTCTGGGTCTGGGCCCTGTCCCTGAGCTTTTCGTGCTCAAGGTTAACACTCTACCACTTGAGCCACAGCTCTGCTTCTGGCTTTTTGTGGTTAATTAGACAAGAGTCTTACAGACTTTCCTATGATAACTGTCTTTCAACAGTGATCCTCAAATTTTAGCCTCCTGCATAGACAGAATTATAGATATGAGCCACCAGTGTCCAGCATCATAGCTTTTTAGTAAGCCTTCTTTATTTCATTGTTGTCTTATCAAATTCAAGAGCCTTATTCCATAACTCTTCATACCTATGCTCAACTCCTAATCACAGCTCTCAATTTTCAGTTTTAGCATATGTGCTCCTGAAGCAAACGCAACTTCCAATTTTCAGATTTTTCACAAGGTCAATCCCAACTGATAGTCAATTTACAGAGTGCTATATGCCCAAATAATAAACTTCTGTTCATTGGTTACTTCTGCATGAAAAGGAAGACAAGCTAATGTTGTTAATAAATAGTGTGTTTTGGGGTGTTCAAATAAAGACCTATTGTTAAGTTGTTTCCATTGGATGCAGTTTGCTTAGAATTTTTTTTAAAAGAAGGAACTCACAACTCTTTCATCATATCACTATTATGAGACTTTAACTGGACTTGATTGGAAAAGAGTTGAACAGTGACAGAATAAGAAGAGGATATATTAAGAAAGTAGCCTTAATTTTTAAGAGATTGGGATTAATGAAGCAACTGTCAACCTAAGCCTGACATTCATGTCCTCAATACTGGGCACCAGACAGTCCAACGGAGAACTATTTTTTTCTTTCTTATTCCTTTTTGGATGAACATTGACAGTTAAAGAGTACTGTTAGTTATCTGTCCTATAAAGGTTTCTCAAACCCATGTAAACTAAGAGGGAATTCTCAACCAAGAAACTTTTCGATACTATTATATAATAATATCATTTCAAACATTAAAAATACTCACTAAACATTATTTTTCAAAGCTACAGTCTCCTACCAAGAGCCTTTCTACAGGTAAAAAAATTTCTTCTTTTTGAATAGGTTTCCTTTTGCTTTAGTTTGGTTTGGATTTTGAACCTAAATGAAAATATTAGTAGCAGTCTCTGAAATCCTCAGCAAGTTTTTCTCAGTATTCACTAAGAGCTGAACTTGAGGAAAATGAGTATTTACCTTCTTCCTTTGGTATAATTGGCCAACAAGGGTTTTACATTGAAAAATGTCAAACTGTCTCAGTGCCTCATTGAAATTTTTAATTTACAAGTCCTTTATTTTTTTTTGTTTTTGTTTCCCCCACCTCCTCTATTTTTTAACCTAGACTACTGAAAACTTTGAGTTTCCTATTTACTTCCTAACCAAAAATCTTCTCTTTTGTTATTTTCTTTTCTTTAAGAAGTTCACTGGTGTTTTTTTTTTTAAGTTTTTAGTTTGAAAATTAACAAAGCTTTTGTAGAGTCTGTCAGGCTTGTGTTAAGCTCTAATTCACAGAATGACTTTGAGATTTGAAACAAGGTAATTGTTGAAGTAGTGAACACAGGGAGAACTGTTTGACAAGAATAGAAAAAGGAAAGTTAGTTCACAAATATTTATTGGATGACTGCTGTGTTCAGAACCCAGTGTTCAGAAGCTCAGTGGATGAGGAGGTGATTCAATGAGAAACACTGAGAGGTTTACTCTACATGTGGGGCTTTAAGATAGACAAGCAGGTACAACAACTTTCAAAGTCATGTAATGAAGGAGAAGATTATATAAGACAACAGAACCAAAATAAACCAAATGAAATGGCAAGATTGATATCTATTTTCTTTCAGTATCACTATTTAAAACATGTTTTTCCCCCAGAGGTTACAGGAGCCTGAGAACTGTATATATATATATATATATATATATATATATATATATCCTTCCAATATTATCTTCCCCTATGTAAATAGGCCAAGGATATGTTCAGTAACACAGTCAGTAATAGACTCTGCAAAATCTTGAGCAGTACAGGGCACCAAGGTGAGCAGAAAAATCAAGTCTGCTGCCGTGAGGAAGGCTGAGATGGGAACCACTGCTGTTGCTTCAAGGACTATCAACACCATCACTGCCATTCCAATGGCTGTTTTAATTGTGCTATCCTTCCTTTTCGATGATGATGAATTTACAGCAGGGTTTCTAGTCAGCATGTTAGCTTAGAGTACAATATATCCTGATCGATGTCACCTTTTTTGTCATCTCCCCCATCTCTCCCAACCCCACCCACCCCCTCAATTTTTTGTTGTTGTTGTTGGTCCTAGGGCTTGAGTTCTGGGCCTGGACGCTGTCCCTGAGTTCTTCAGCTCAAGGCTACCAGTCTACCCCTTGAGCCACAGGCACACTCCCTGTTTTTCTAGTGGTTAATTGGAGATAAGGGTCTCATATTCTTTAGCTCCCTGGGCTGGCTTTGAACTGTGATCCTCAGATCTCAGCCTCCTGAGTAGGTAGGATTGCATGCATGAGCCTTTGGGCCTGGCTTCCCCTCAATTTTTCTGATTCCATGTTCATATATATATATATATATATATATATTACTGTGACTTTGTTGTTCTACTCCTTCTTTCTGTACTCATCTGCCCCTTCCCCTGACACTTGCCTGACAGCCACCTCAAGTTTCAACTTCCCGGTTCATTCCTCAAAACAGTTACAGCACTGACATTTTTCCCCTGAATGCACCATGTTTTAGTTAGTACATTTTGGATACATGCATACATGTTTATAGAGGTGTGCAGGTATATGTTTACAAATACATTTATAAATTATAGCTAACTGAGAGAATGAGGAAATGCATTCCTCTTTTGTCTCTCTGGACTTGGCATACTTCACTTAACATTCTTTTCTTTTATTCTTCAGTTCATTCTATTTGTTTGTGAAAAATCACTATTCCTGATTATTTTACTGATTAGTAAAACTGAATCAGTGATCTAAATGTAAGATATGAAACCTTAATTGTGCCATTTTTCTAGAGTCTATTTGTTTTCAATTGAATCACATTAACCTTTCTTGTGACTAAGGCATATGTGAGCATTTTCATGCTTTTGAAACTCACTTGACAACAAATAGAAGGGTGCAAGTTTATAGGGATGTCTTGGGGATTCTGAAAGTCCTGTCTTGGGGACATAGTTCAGATTTCTAATAGACCAACATAGATATCTAAGATTACTTGGTAACATGTGAAATGCTAGGTCAACAGAATTCCTCATATGGAGCATCACTCAGTCATGTACTTCAAACTCCCCAGCCTCATATTGCTGGTGCAGTCTTGTTCTTGGTGGAGAAAGAAAATGGTAAGCAGAATTGCTCAGGGGATTCAAAACTGAAGCAAAGAGTTATGATAGAATGGAGCCCCACTCAAGTGAGAAAGACTTGGAGGAAGTAGCCCATCTACAGAGAAGGCTATTAGTTTGATAGAGCTTGGAATTTTTCTGTTAAACAGGGAAATTCCTTGCCTTTCCTTTGTCTTAAAAAAGAATAACCCTTTACTGTCCAAAAGACAACATTCAGTGAGAAAAGTAGTTGATTTCAAGTTGATATTCAATATTGTCCAAATCATCTGCTCTAAGCTGGGGCTTAGATTTCAGAATTTTTTAGGTTCCAAAATGGTGGCTATAGATTTTTATGAATGTTGCCAACACACCCTTCTGAGCTCTGTAGTAGGGATGGAGATGGGGACAATTAATGACTAGTGAGAACTTTTCCCAAGGACAATTCAGATGTTACAATCAAATGAATTTCCCACAAAATTTTATCTAAGGAACAAAGGAAAGACAGAAGCAAGGAAGGAAGGAAGGAAGGAAGGAAGGAAGGAAGGAAGGAAGGAAGGAAGGAAGGAAGGTCAATATTTCAAATTTAATTTACATTTGTACATCCATAGAACATTGTTTGGAATGAATAAAATCCTTTTATTTTTAATTTAGAAAAATTTTATCCTAACTATGGAAAAGTAGAGTAAACAAGTTTGTCCAGTAATGGAATATGTACGTTTAGTGACTAACAAAGAAAGTTTTAACATATAAAATCTCTTCCACATTTGAAAAGTAGAGAATGTATAATTTGGGGGTATTTTTTTGCAGGGTAGCACATATATCATCCATTTTGCATTAATTGGTTTCCAATTACATTATGAAAAAATATTTTTCATAGATTATTCAATTTCATAAAATTGAGAGCTCCTATTGTTAAAGCTTTAACATGTATCATGCTGTGTTGGGGTTAGGAATTCCATAGAAATGGTATCAGGTATCATGTAAAAATCTTATGAAGTTGTAAATTGGCTTTTTCCATAGATAATAAGAAAACTGAGAATGTTTGAAAGGTTAATTTACCAAGACCATGTGGCTTGTCAAAGAGGAAGTATTTTAAAATCAATCTCCATCAACAAAATATTTAACCACTACGTGAGTTCCTTCATCTCCAGAGGAACCTGGAGATCATCCATCACTTTCTGATTTTCATTACCCTGAAGTCCAGTAATTGGATTACTTGGACATAATAATAGCCTCGTAAGTGTTTTTGATGACCCAAATTAATATCACGACCAAGTACCTGACTTTTCAATAGCAACAAGCAACATCAGATTACCAAATTTCACTACAACCATGAACTATAGGGGAATGCGTAATTATACTGGACTCTTTCCATCTTGGAGAAATGTGTACTATACAGTGTATCTTTCTTTCACATTCATTGTCACTTTCCTACCTGGCACACTCCTTTCAATATTCCATCCCATATAGTTACAAGGTTCCTTACTCACTGTGAAGGCATCTGACACTACACAGCTTCTAAAGCAGGAACTGGCACAAAATAAAAGACAAAAGGCCTCTGTTATGATTTCTTTCAATGGCATAAGCATAGAGGTAGAAGAGAGAACCTGTATCTCTCATTACTCTACATGAAGATATAGATACAATATTTCATAAAATACTATTGCTCTTCTTTCAGTAGACTCTGATGGCTCCAAAAAATATCCAGAGTGAGGGAGAACACCAAAAGTTCTCCACTCCTTTGAAATAAAGGTGATACTGGCCAGTCAGAGAAATAATATGGAGTGGGTGGCTTTACAGTACTACCTGGGATAACTGATTCTCATTAGCGAAGGGTTAAAGGGTTGGTGTTATGCCAGCACAGCAAGGAAGGTACAGAGGGATTTAAAAGGATCCCCTCTCCTCTGAGATCCGTGCTGATTTACTGAAGAATAAAATTTAATGCAGGACTGTGGGATCCTACATATGCAGGACCATTCAAAGCTCATATCCATTAAGAAAACCTCCAGTCAGTGTAATTGTTAAGAATCATTTGACTGCAGAGCAAAGAGCAGAAAAGAGTTGTCATAACTATCAATTTCATTACTGTCTCATAGACAGATCAGTGAGGTCTTCTGGTTAGCTACAGCTGTAGGAATTGAGACCTCACTGATTGTCATGCAAGATTTCTGTAAGTCTTCTATAAGTAATTGTTACTTACAGAATCATTCTTGCCAGCCATATTTCCTCTTCAGTATTTCTTTGCCCTGTTTATTGATACACATAGTATATCTATGGTTAACTGTACAATTCATTCCAAGGCTAACAGAATATTAATACAGGGATAATTTATGGCCAAAGGAATAGAAATACCACAGATTAATAATAACATGGCCCAAGCTTCTGTTCTCTGAAATCCAAAACTGCATTTCTACTGATTGCTTCAAGACCATGACTGAGCACAGCAGTAATGCAAACATGAGCTTATTCATTTTTCTAATACAGACCTTCATCTGTGGAATTCTGGAACCCACTTGGCAAACAGTGAAATGATTCAGTGTGTTCTACCTACAGTCCAGCTCACACTTCTTCATCAGGGGGCCTCCATTACACTCTCACACCCCTGCAGACCTCTCCTAGCTTCCTCTGAACTTCTTTTGTAGGAGTTTCCAGGGCAACACTTTGTGTACTTAAGCCTTGAATGTTTTAATATATGAGGAACATTCATGAAGCCATTTTCTTTATAATTGAAGAAAGAAAATCTTGCACAAGTATGCAGATTGTGGACCTGGAATTTGATGAAATAGCAGACATTCCTGGCTGAGCATTTTTGATGAGAGATTAATGGTGTCGTTTGAGGAATGGGACATTAAGCTGGATAAAAGCTGTATCCCCTTATGTTTCTGTTTTTTAAAAAAAGGGGAGTTTGGAAATGGTGATCATATCTATCTGATTTGTCTCTTTTGGGAAATGTTATTGTAAATGTGTGAATTGTTTTAATAATTTGGTATTTATTATTTCTTCTATTCATTTGGGCAGAAGATCTTTGTTCCTATGTTTTCTGTAATATATTTTCTAGTGTTCATATTCTATTAGTTTCAGAAAAAAGAATAAGGAAGCTCTTCAATTTCTCTGTGTGGCTCGGGGAGCTAGAGGAATGCAATAGTAAAAAAAAAAACATATCAAACATTCCACACCTGTCAGATGAAAACAAAAGTTAAAATCTGTCAGTTCCACACAAAGGGAAAGATACGCAGGTAGCATTCTGCCAACAGGAGTATGATTTACCAACATCAGCTGGGAACATAGTTTGTTAAGTTCTGGCACATATTTAGATGTTCATGCCCTGCGAGCAATCAGTTCCATTTCAGGGATGTGACTTAAAACAATCCCTTACATTTTCTTATAAGAAGCCCTGTAAAGACATGTTTGTGAAAGTATGGTTTTAAAAGAAAATATTGTGACAATTTAAATGTCCATCAACAGAAGAACAGACGAATCAGTAGTGTCAAATTCCTATTTGAATTATGCAGGCTGAAGCTGAATATTGATATAGTTAAGCATCAGAAAAAAATATGGATCTTTTAAAGTGAGGTTACTGAAAGATACACAGGTTAATGTCATTTGTATAAAATATTTAAAATATGCAAAATTCTATGTTTTAAATAAATATGTAGTTAAAGTATAAAAACATGCATTAAGTAAGGAAGACACTTTGAAATTTAATGTTGTGGTAAATTTTAATGTCGTTTAAACCTTTATGGAAAGGTTTTCTTCAGTGGATGGTAATGATGAAATCTATTAATGGGTCTGAGCTTGAAAAATTATTGCATTCTTGTTTTAAGACACATTTAAGTGCCAAATGTTGTTTAGTTTTATTGCTGAATTTATTTATTTACAAGTTTTTCATTGACACTTAAGATAAATATTAGACTACATAATTGTTTCCTTTGTTTTCTTTCCTTTTTTCCTTTCTTCTTTTCCCTGTACAAGACTTAGAACTTGGGGTCTTGTTCTTGTTAGAGAAGGGATCTACCAACAGAATCCTAGCTCTGGTTTGATTTTATTGATTGTGTTGCTCCTGGGGCTTGAACTCAGGCCTAGGCACCATCCATAAGCTTTTGTGCTCAAAGCTTGTGCTCTTTCGTTTAAACCACATCTTCACTTCTGGGAATTTTTGTGATTAATTAGTGACAGAGAGTCTTAGAGGTTTTTCTTCCCAGGTTTGCTTGGAAATGAGATCCTGAGATTTCAGCTAGGATTACAGGGATGGACCACTGGCACCCTGCTTCCCTTGTTTCACAATAACTTTTTAAATTAAATTACCATAACTAGATTATGCTGGACTTCGGTTTTTCAATATAAAATTTGTCTTTAGTTAGAATTAGCTATATATTTTATTGACTAATTTTATAATATAATTTTATTAACATAGTATAATTACTCCCTAGAATATATCCAGTCAACAAACCTGAAACTTCATGCTCTTTCACCAACCTCTTCCACCTTCCCAAGTCCTGCTTCTCTGTTCAGTCATAGATCCCATGTCTTTCTCTCTTTCTGACTTATTTCACTTTAACTTGACAGAACGCTCTTCATTGTTTCAGGTGGAAGTATTTCCTTTCCCTTTTTTGTCTTTTTTTTTTCTTTTTGTCGTTCACAGGGCTTGAACTCAGGGCCTAGACATTGTCCCTGAGCTCTTTTCACTCAAGGCTAGAGCTCTATCACTTGAGTCAAAGCATCACTCTGGTCTTCTGGTTTCTGGGAGTTAATTGGAGATAAGAGTCTTAGGGACTTTCCTGCCCAGGTTGGCATATCAGAGCTCAGCCTCCTTAGTAGCCAGGATTACAGTCACTGGAACCTCCTAATTTCCTTGCGTTTTTCAAAGATAACTAATATTGCTTCATACCTATGCATGTATGTGTATATGAGCACACTATATTTTTGTATCCCTTCACCTGTCCAGAGGCAATTATGTTGCTTCAAATTTTGTGTTAGTGAAGAGTTCTGCAGTGAATATGGAAGTTCAGAAACTTCTTGAAGATATTCACTTGTTTTCTTAAAAATACATCCAGAAATCTTGGATAATAAAATAGTTATTTTTGAAAATGTCATACTGTTTCTCCAGTATCTGTAATGTTTCAAAATCCAACCAATATTATACAAGAAATCCCTTTTTCTATACACACAACAAACATTATTATCATCTCTAATATCTTTATATAATAATCATCTCAGCAAGTGTGAGGTCTAATTTCTCTGATTATGAGATCAGTTGATCGAATTATCACCATACCGGTTGATCACTTTTTTATTGTTGAGATAATGTATAGCGGGGTTACAATTTCATTTGTCAGGTAATAGGTACGTACTTCTCATACATTGATATCTCTTCTCCTGTCTTTGTCTCTATTTCCCTCCCAATCATTTTGTTTCCCCCCTTTTCTATTTCAAATAAACCAATAAATGTATATACAATATAGCAGGTAACAAAGTCAGATAGAATAACAATATGAGATCAACCAGAAGGGCAAAAAAGAGAAGAGAAATAACATAGTACATTAAGAGCAAAACCCATGCAAGATAAAACTCTTGTTTCTATATCCTAGAGATCCTTTCATTTAGTCTCATTCCATATGACCTTATGTACATGGGTTTGCGCTATTGTAATCCACTGCTAGGAGACTCCTAGATGTGTATAATTATTACAAATGAGGGAAACCATTGAGCCTATGTTCCTTTGGGTCTGCCTTACTTCACTTAATATGTTATTTTTCCAAATCTATCCATTTCCTTACAAATGGGGCATTGTCATTCTTTCTGATGGCAGCATAGAATTCCATTGTGTAGAAAAACCATATCTTCTTGATCTAATACTGTTGATCATTTTGAGAAATGTCTATTCTAATGGTTTATTTTTTCCCAATCATCTTCAATTTATTTAATTTTCATTCTCTTCTGATTCTGGAAAATTCTATTTTTTTAAGTAATTGACAAAGGCATTTTATGTTCACATTAAATTATTTTATTATCATTAGGTAGTTATGCAAGAGATTATTGGGATTGGCTATAGTTGAATTGTCTGATTCCCTAATATGCTTTGGATTTTTTTATATTTTTTCAGTATATGATTTACAAGTGTGTCCTCATACTGTCTAGGTATTTTTCCCCCATTTGAATTTTCTGTGTCATACAAAGCATTTTAATTAATACACTTACACTTGTTTATTGTCATTGTTGTCACTCTAGGTATATTGCTGTGGTTGTTTAAATTACATTTCCTATTTATTGGTTTACATTTTTACATTTTTGCCTTTATTGGTTTACATGTTTACATTTTTGCCTTGATGTAGCTGTATATCATATGTAGGCATATATGCATGTACACATTTTTTTGCCAGTCCTGGGTCTTGAACTCAAGGATTGGGCACTGTCCTTGAATATATTTTGCTCAAGGCTAGCGCTCTGCCACTTAAGTCACAGCACCAGGCTTTTTCTGTGTATGTGGGACTGAGGAATTGGACCCAGGGCTTCATATATGTAAGGCAAGCACTCTACCACTAGGCTATGCTCCCTACCTAGCATATATACATTTTAAATGTTTTTAAATTAATATTCATTCTTTTTCATTTTTCCCTATGCATTTTTTTCATTTTTGTATTTCCACTAATCTTTAATAAATTCTAGAGCATATATTTAAATTACATAAAATAACGCCATGTGTATATGATGGCAGCAATACTGTTCCTTGGGAAGCAAATTAACATACCTACGAATACTCATTTTCATGACATAATCAGCTAAATCTATTTACCAAAGCACTAATCCTCTACAATGGTACTAACTGCAGTCCTCTTATACATTTGAAGTCCAGTCATATCATTTTTGATTGAGGAATTTTATCTCTACGGCTCTCATGTTCTGGAATATATTGTGGCTTTCTTCATTATTACAATATTAACCTTATTACCAGTTCAAGGCTCTTTAAATGTAGTATTGGCTATTCCTTTCATGTTGAGTTTACAGAAAAATAAGAGTTTTATAAAATCAAAATAAATATTCGAGTAAAAGGAAATCATTTGATCTTAGAGTTTGTATTTATTATGAGTCAATGAAATGGCCATTTTTTTCACCCTGAGGTGAATTATGTTACATTTAAACAAAGTAAAAAGATCAGTGAGTTGCCTCCTTCCCAGTATTCATTCTGGTAAGAGTGAGTAGGTTGACTAGTAAAAAATAAATAAAACAGCACACACAAAATTATTGACACATATAAACAATCACCTGGATTCTTTCCCATCTGTATGAAGTGCTCTATAGAGCATAATGAAAGCGTCACTACTTACAAGACAGGTTTATATGTGTGTATAAGTTAGCATATGCAAACATTAAAAAGTGCCTTTTTATTTGCCTTCCCATATAAACCAAATAAAATGAAATGTACATTTTCAGAATAACTTTTTATTTCCTGTTCAAGATATGTTCATTTGATCTACAGATGAGTTAAGATGTGCCTTCATGTTAGAAGCTTCATTATTAGGGTAAGAGTTTAGAAAATTAAAGTACCAAAATGAAGACAGACCATTTCAATGAATATTTGATTGTCACAAGCCTTAACAAACTCTTGTACTGGTGCTGAGAAATATGCAACTTTAATAAGACTATGTCCTCCAAGAGTTTCCTTGTTCATAGTAGTTAATCTTAGTGTTTGCCCCCACAACAAAATACCCTAAGCACAATAACGCAGAAATCTCACATGGGAACCAGGAAGACAATGAGGGTTCCCATTATCATTACACATCTTAAACTTAATAAGAAAATATCAGGATATAGAGATCCCAGTTGAAAGGAGAAACGTAAGTATGAAGAATGAGTTGTCAAACATTTTTTCTAAGTCAATGAACAGGATATGGCCATCAAATGTAAGCAAATAAGACTTATATTCCTCATGAAGGCAAGTTTTACTGAGAATGAAAAATTTACAAATAAGACCTATTTATCTATTTTTAATTTACTTGCTGACTGAAAGTAGGAGGAAATTATTTTTTGCACTGTAAGTTATTATTTAAAAATGCATCAAGCAGGAGTATTTAAGAGGGGGATTGTCTACCTTTTTTCTGCCAGTTGTGGGGCTTGAACTCAGGGCCTGAGCACTGTCCTTGGACTTTTCTCAAGGCTAGAGTTCTACCCTTGAGCCATGGCACCACTTCCAGCTTTTTGCTATGTATGTGGTACCAAGGAATCAAACTTTGGTCGTCGTGTATGCTAGGCAAGCACTCTACCACTATGCCAAACTTCCAGCCCAGGACTGTCTATTTTAAAGTGAGCTGCTATATATGAAAATGCAGCAAAATATTCATTCTGTAGAAAAATTTCCTACTGAGTATGTGTAGAGTTTTCTCTCTGAAATTTCAAGCCTCATGTGACAAGCAAACACAAACTAGATTTACAGATCTAACAACCCAGATGGCCTGCCTTCTATATTTATCCTTGCTATATGTTCCATAACTGTAAGTAAAAAGTAGCAGAATCTATGTACAGAGCCACAGGTTTTGCTTATCCATTCAACCATCGAAAAACTTAGATGGTTTTGAAATCTTGGGTAGTGTGAATAGCATTGCAATTGGTGCTGGGATATGAATATCACTCTGAGATCCTGATTTCAATCCTTCTGAATAAATACTCAGGTGTGGATTGCTGAACCCAGTGACAGATATTCATTTAATGTCTTGAGAAATCTACATGTTGTTTTCCAGAATGGTAACATGGAATCGCAGGCACGGTTTACAAAGGTCTCAATCCCACCAGTTACATAAAGACTGAATTCTATTCATCATGGATTGAAAAACGTCTAGCATAATAAAACCCACGAAGAACTGCTTTGAAGATGGAAGGAGGGAAGATGTATTTTTTTAAGTTTTAATAAAAGAGATGAGTTTGCTCAATGTGCATTATATGCATGTATAGAAATTCCACAATTAAATCCCTTTGTACAATTAATTCATAGTAATAAAAATAATCAGTTAAAAATGTCAGTTGCCATGGGTGAGAGGAGGCAGAAGCACTTGCTAATTAAGAGATATGGTTTCAAGATGCAAGAGGAGTAAGTTCTGGAGACCGGCTGCATAATATTGTGACTATAGTCAACAGTATTGTATTGCATAATTAAAGTGAGAAAGAAAAGAATACGACATGTGTTCCAAGGATATGTCTCAGAGTAATGTGTTTCTCACACTAAAAACTAAGACATATGATGGGATACAAGGCTCATGCTAGTAATCCCTATTCAGGAGGCTGAAAGGCAGTTTCAAAGCGATTTCAAGCCGCCTTGAGCAGACAAATCTGATAGATTCTAATGTATTGCTCACCTGGCAAAGCATCAACTAAGTGAGAGCATGAGGCCTTTACCTCAAGCCCCAGTACCGCCACACACACACAGACACACACACACACACACACACACACACACACACACACACACACACACACACACACACACATGAATTAAAAGGCTTTTGTTGTTGTTGTTGTTTTGTTTTTGTTTTTTTTTTTAAGTTGCAGTCACATTTCCTATTCTTGAGATCAGCTTAAAGATACAGGACCAGTCTTCTCCAATATTTTTTAAATATGTGTTTACGATGCACGTAAAGTTCGTATTTATGATTTGCAACATGAAGTTTTTAGTTACATGATTAACTGTATCTCACAAATGCATTGCAGCATGTAGTTATTCTGTTAATGGTAACTATCACTAATGAGCACTAATGGAACATGCAACAATCCACAGCCACTAGTGGGTAAAGTAGTTCTCTGTTAGCATTTTCTACTACTTACCTAAAATGTGTGCCTTTTCACAGCATTTCTCCCATTGTCTACCTTCCAAACTTCACTTCCTCTGGTAATCACCCTTTGGTTTCCATTTCTACGAGATCAACTGTTTGAGAATCTACATATTAAAAGATTATGACTGAGCCTCACTTCACATAAAGTCCTCAAGGTTTATCAATCCTGATTCTTTTTCTTTTGTGCTAATAATGGGGCTGGAACTCACGACCTCTTATGCTTGTTTAGTTATGTTTCTTTTCAAGGCTGGCACTCTTTTCACTTGAGCCATTCCTCCACTTCCAGCTATTTGCTGGTTTGTTGGAGATAAAATTTCATGGATGAATTTGTCTGTCCCGGATGTCTTTGGACCTCATAATTCAGCCTGCTGAGTAATTAGGATTGCAGGCATGGACCACTGCTTATGGATTTCTATCTGATCCTGTAACTTCCTCCTACCCCTCTTACAGGCTCATCTGAGGGCCCTACCATTTGTTTACAGAACAGTTTATAGATAGCAGAACATTTTAGAGATAGATCCTGATGTATTTTCAGCAACCATATCTGAGAAGAAAGAACTGAAACATATTTAGATAGCCAACTACAAATACAGCATCATTCTTCATCTCTGTTAATCACTATTTGGGGGAAAATATCCCTTCCTATTCTGTGAAGCTTTAGAAAAGCTACTTACCACAACCAGTTACTTTCAGGCTTCAGAATATCTCGGCAGCTACCTTGTTGTCATCTACCTCAGTTTCTGGCCAGTGTGTATGACATGGGGGCTTACAGTTGAGTTGTTCACAGTCATCTAAATAGCTTTTGTTGAGACGCTGTCTTTCAAGATTGTGATTAGTGGAAGACTTATACACGTTTTTGGAGTTTGATGGGACATTTTAAGACATGTGTACAGAAGGAATGTGTTAAGTTGAGCCAATTATCATTTCCAGCTCTTCATTATATTCTTTTTGTAAGTGCTGACTTCAAGTTCCTCTGTTTTAGTTCTTCATAGAATGAGCAATAAGTTATTGCTCACTACAATTACACCACTGTAGTGTGGGACATAGAACTTAGTTTTTAATCATCGTGGTTTAGTGTCCATTATCCAACCTTTTTCTAGCATCCCTCTAAACCAAGTGAAGATTCTAACTTCATAAACATGTTCACATGCATATTTTAATGATATAGGTAACTTTGTTAATGGTCATGATCTCACTGACTTAATCCATAAATAAGTGGCACAAAAACAAACCATTTTTTACATTCAGATGATCTCTTTTTTGGCTTTTCCATTTTTGCTCAGAGTAACTGTTGAGCATTACCCTGTCATTGCTTCAAGTATTTGACTACAAAATATGGTTGGTAAATAATATAGGGAGATTAACTAAATGGCACATAATTACCACAAATTTAGAGTCCTATAAAAGAATATATTTTATCCATGATTAGAAGGCTTACAGACTTTCCAAATCCATTTTAATATATTTGACAGTAAGCCATGGGAAATTTTAAACAGCAGACAACGCTTATTCAGAATTCATAATGTCAGCTCTAGATTACCATATTATTAAAGACTTCAGTGCATGAAGCTACTAATTTGTTTCCTTTTTCTAAACATACATTCTCCCGCTCAGCACATTGTTACCACCCCCATCAACAACGGCCATAAACCACCCTGCCTTGAAAACTGCATGGGATTGAAATGTAAGTTGATTTTTTTTAACTCTACACTCTAACAAGATACATCCAGTTCTGGCTCACATTCAAACAAGTCAATTAAGCAAAGCAATGAAGCAGTACAGGGACCTCTAAATTTTCCCTTTCTTTATTTATTTTTCTTTACTTAATTGGTGCCAAGGAAGGCTGGGCCCACTGTCTGTGACAAGGGAAAATGCCCATGCAGTCATTGTCTGAACAGCTTTGATATGTCACTAACAACAACAAAAAGCCTTCATTTAAACCCTACAGGACTGAAACCCACAAAAGTTGAACAAGCTATCTGTGGGCAAGTGGACTTCCTCATTAGCAACTTGCACTATTATATTTTTAATACAAATGAGAATCTGCAAACACATCCCTCCTATCTATTCTTTTCTCTCCAGAAATGTCTGTTCATACTGAAGCAATAAAGCACTGTCTTCATCCCATTTTTGATTCATTGGCATAGAATCCTCCACCAATCCTTCCTAGCAGTAATTACCCATGATGCCCTGGTGAAGCCTTCCTCTAGCCACAGGACTTTTGCTCATTCAGTCCACATTAAGGTAGACTATACTTACTGTGGACCTGGCAGCCCATGACAGCCTCTAGTCTCCTTGCTAATGGAGTGATACAACTTGTACCATGTCATATATGGTCAACCAGAAAATTCCAGCAAGGCTGTGCCTCATCATGGCAACAGCTAGCTTATGAGACTACACGGTTTCACTACTAAACTTTTGATTTTGTGTCCCATCCCCCAATGTCACGGCTGCTTCTTAAATTGCCTTCTAAATAAATTTTTCGTCCCAAATACTTGCCTGGGGCTTACTTTTCTAGAGAAGTTAACCAAAGGTAGAAGCATGGGGTAAATATAAACATGGATTCGGAAATCAAAACATCAGAGTTCATTTGTCTCTGCCAGACAAGAAGTGTGCTTTCTTGGAAAAATGTAAGTTTGTTTCTTTTTCTTCTTCAGTTCTTTCATTTGTTTTGGTTATCATACGCAATAATGTATGTGCAAAGCTAGTACAAAATAGCACTCGGAATGTGGCGTGTTCAATCAACTACTCAGTTAACTTACCATTGATATTGTTATAGCCAAATGGTGCGCTAAATGCTTGTGATAAACATGCTGTACCTTTCATAAATAACTTACAAAACCCAGTTGCATCCTCAACTTCCCTTCAAAATAAAATCAATTCTACCTGTATAGTTATGTGCAACATGTGCGTGCTCATGTCTTAAAGGATAGTTGATCCTAAATATATTTTTTTTATTTTTAAGACAATATAGTACCATGAAGTTAATATAAGAATAACAATAAGGAATTCACTTTAAGTGTGATATCTCTTAATCAACTTGAATATTTTATGTGTCAATTTGCCTTAAAGCTATGCTAAGTTCTCTACTGCAGTGATTATCAACCTCCACTGGAGCCAGTATTCATACAGGGATGCTCTTCAACCTCAGAATTAGGAATTGCACAACTTGGTACCCTCTATATTAGTTGCTGAGTGGAATGCAATCATTCTATTCCATTAAAAACTTTCCATCATTTACACCTAGAAATAAAGTTCTCAGAGGAGTCTTTCATGTTGTTCCAGAAGGCAATAAGAAGAAACCAAAAGAAAGAATCAAAAGAAACCTAGACAGGGAGGCAACAGAGTTTAAACCAATCCAGGATCTCCCTGAATGTGCCTTCTTTGATTAGATTAAAAATATATACATAATGAAAAAAATCTTAATGAGGATCTTAATCAAGCCAGTGCCTGATGGCCTTCTTACTGTACTGGTACCTGATTCTGGGATAAAGTCCAATGTCAGATTCCATGTGTTAACTTCACCACAGTGAAAGAAAAGTTTGTTTGCTGGCCCCAGGTCCAGAAATGAGTCTGACAATAGCTGCACCACCTCTTATTAGAGGGGAAATCTATTTGTTCCTCCTGTGTGCCTCTCTTTCTCTTCCTCCACACCTCAAATAATAATAATATCAATAATAAATGTGGAAAGCAAAAGGATAAAGAAAACAAAGGTCTGTGATCTTGCTTCTCATCAACATCTTGGAGCTGAGTGTGCCTGCAAGGCATCAAAATGAAACCAGAGAAGCAGAATGTTTGCCCTTTCAGAGACTTTTTTTTTTCGTAGTGTGTTTGTAGACAGACTAGCTGGCATGAGCTCACAGATTCTACTTGCTATAGATGATCAGACCCTTTAGTTCCTTTGAAAACATATGCATTTGAAGCTTTTCTTCCCTTTGAATGCAGAATTCTGATGAAAGAAATTTTGTTGTTGGTAACAGGGAAACCCACCATGCTAGAACTTGAAAGCCCACCTGGACTTTCAAGTTAAAAAAAAAACTTCAGCATAGCCCTTGGGGAACAAATACATTTAAAAGAGCAGTTCTGTTCAACTTTAAAGAAAGAAAAATTCTCAAGCTTAACACTGAGTCATTAGTGAAAAATCAGTTTTGCCTCTCTGCTTCCCTCCTCCCCATTTTCTCCCTTCCCCACTTTGGTTTAGTCTCTCTGTTTCCCCTTGGCAAGACCTTGACATTAAGGGAAATCATAGTCTATCATTTCCTCCTAAGATCACACCATTCAAAATATGGCCATTCCCTAAAAGCTGAGGCGGACAACCCTCTATGCTGTCATCTGTACCATATGTCTTTAGATACTGCATAAAGACAATGCAAAGATTCCATCAGACAGCTGTATCCTTGGCACTCTGTGTTTCTTGGCAACAGATAAGAAGACTCCATTTCCTGAAACTATGAGTCTGTCTATAGAAAAATCAGGCCAGATGATGTAAAGGCGGTCTGTCTAGATTTTCAAGGAGACTCAAAGATCATCTAACCAATCAAATGAACATTTTTCCTAGTTCATAATACTGGTTATTAACTTGGTTAGAAGAAAAAAAATCAGTAGGGAATCCATAAACTACATTCCTGCTAAGTCAAGGTCCTGGGATGAGCAACTCTAGAAGAGAGAAAAATAGGGACCAATCTAGGGGAAATATGTATAGAAATGTCCAAAAGTATGCAGATCAGTGTATCTTACTTCAATACCCAAGAAAGAATCTTCAACTATGGGTAAAGTACTAAAGAATCAGGGGTATTAGTACCAATAAGGGTGTATGGGAGCCAACTTCTGTCCTTAGTGATTTCTAGGCTTGGGAAAGGTAATGTGAAAGGAGCAGTCGCAGAGAGTGGCATGGATGGAAGCTCTGAGTGTGCTCTTTCTGCTCAAGGCAGGAGCAGCTGATGCCAATAAATGCCTAACTAGCCAGTAGCAGTTACAAAGCCAAATGCACAAAACGGTATGCCTACAGAAGACAAAACCGCTGCTTGGCACAAATTGAACACAGTAGACTACACCCTGAAGGCACAGTGGTTCTTCCCAAGAATAACAATTTCTTCAAATATGAACTTGGAGTCCCTTATTACTATACTTTTCCAACTTATAAAATCTAGGAGACTAAAAATTACGATAAACCCGATTTAGCAATATAGATGTGGCGTGCAGTGTGTTCTTGCTTTGCAACTCATTTTAAACAAATTGAGATGTTACTCTGGGTTCATAGCTAAGAGTACTAACTCTCTGTACCATATATTTTATTGCTTCACAGCAGATGTACTGATACACTTGTAATGAATTATTAAAAGTCTCATCAAAGGCACCAGCTTGTGGCTGATACTCTACAAGTTGAGTACTTGTTCCCCAGGTTGCTATGATGCACAACATCAATGGCAGAAGTGGTACCTACATGAAGTCATCATCTTTGCATTTTAGAAACACATATAATGTTAACTATAATACACATGTCATATGATTTTAAAATGAAGCTGTATTTATAGAAATAATATTGGGCTTATTTTAAATGGCTTGAATTGGCCCCTCTGTTCTTTATTCCCAGCAGCCAAAAGCAACATTTATACCTTTCTGATCCCACAATGTTGAGCTTTACTTTATTAAATATTTTATGATTCCAGAAAGAAACAATGCTTTTCAGACATAGTGAGAAAACCATGAAACAAAGTTACAGTGTTGCCTTTTTACACAGGGGTCCCCATGCAAGCAAGCTGACAGGCAATGGAAGTATAGAGTTTGTTTCAGACACAATGTTTATGTTCTGAAGCTCTAATTCCTGATATGATGGTTTGGGAATGTGGGTACTGAAAAGAGGATATTAGTTCATAAAAGTGGACTCTGTCTTTGTTTTTCTTTGTCCTTTGATAGAGCAAGGATAGAGCAAGGAGACAGCCATCCAGAAAAAAACAGAGCAAGGAAGAGTGCTGGGAAATAAATTAGATGACATCTTGAGTCAGAACATTTCAGCCTGAAAAATGGGAAAGACAGATGTCATCTAAATGTGGAAATATGGAAATTTGCTGAAGTGTAGACATTACGATTTAGAAATGAAATGTCCTCACAGGTTCATCTATTGAACATCTGGTCCTGGACTGGTGTCACTATTGATAGGTGATTGAATTATGAGAGTTCTATCTTCATTAATAATTTGTCCACGGATGGGCTCATAGCTGAATGAGCTATCAAGAAGATGGAGCCCAGTGGAAGTCAGGAACTAAAGTTATAACATTAAAGTGTTATTTCTTGTCCCTGGACCTTTTCTCTCTCCACTTCCTGGCCTCCATGAGGTAAGCTACCTCTCACATCACACCTTTTGTCTACTATAATATTTGGCCCCAAGTCAGGCCTAAAGCATGGGAGCCAACTGACCTTTGGACTCAAAAGTCTGAAACTAACTATGAAGCAAGAATAAACCTTATACCTCCAATAAGTTAATTCTTCTCTGGTAGTTTTGTCACTGTGATTAAAAAGTAAGTAATACAGTATCAAGAAAATCAAGTGATTATTTTTCTTTCATGGGTAAAGGGATGGATTACCACTTGATCCATGCTGGGTGCCCTCTGAAGGTGAAGATATCAAGGATAGTGAGTGATGGAGAATAGAATAAATATCAGTCGCCTTCTCAGAAACAGTTTAAGCAAGAATGATTATAATCATATTCCATTAACTTCCTTTTTATACTTTTCCTTTTTAAAATACCTCTTGGAGTTCTCTGACAAATGTGGCTCTTCTTGCCAATGCTTCCATCTCAAACTAACATCTTCTGAACGAGCAGCATTTATTTTTTTTTCATTCCATGTCTCACTCTCTACCCTTAATACCACTTTTTGGAATTATTTCCTAAAGAAATTACCCAAATTAACTTAACCTCAGGCTCTTGGTGGCTTCCAAACCATGGCACTAATCTTCAACATGTGTATAATTTCTATTTGGTACATTTGTAATTTTTTCTAGATCCCTTTATCATTTCCCTGAGCTTGGCCAAACTTTTAATGGGAATCTTCATTGCCTCTAAATCCCCAAGAACTCTTTCCTCAAGTTATTTACTGTAGAAAATTTAAAAATTCATTTGTCCTTTGAGATGCAAATCTTTTTCTAGTCTTATCAGTTTACCTACACAAAAATGTCTTTTTAAGGACCAAGGGGCATATCATTTTAAATGCAATCATTCAACGAAAATAGCATTCCTGTCTCCAATCTTCTTTGCTGAGGTCTAAGCCCTAAAAGTGTGGAAATCTTGCTCAGAACTCTGAAACTGACTGCTATCTTACAGAGAAAGGCAAGCTTACCTTCCTTCGGGTGAGTCTAATTAGCAGATTCAATTGATTCTCCCAAATCCACCATTCACATCACCAACTTCACAGTTTAACCCAGTTCACACTGAGTTTTGGCCTCCCTCCTCTATTATAATAATCTCAACTAAAGTGTATTGTACCCATTGGACTCTGTCTGGTGCAATTTTGACTCTTAAATATAACACCCAATTTCTGTCTTCTTTCATTATAACTATTGAGCTATTTTGGAAAACTCCAATAAGAAATCCTAGGAATGGTCATTCTAGCAGTGACTGTGATTTATTTGTTGTTCCTACAAAATTCAGTTAAAATGACAGCACAAAATACGCTCCTAGTGCACTTGCTAAATAGTAGGAATTAACGATCCACCATTTATCAAGCCTGAAATATTGCCTTGACCCTTCTGTTCTTCTGAACATGCTTCTAACTTTAGCCAGAGATACAAATTTTTGAACATTTCCATAATACCCCCCTCAAAAAGTTCAAAATTAATGGTACTTGCACTATTTGGAATTATTCTGGTGCCATGCTGCTTTCCAAGCTTCTTAATAAATCATGTTCCTTCGCAAAATAAGTGATGCAGCTATGAATGTAGTTGTACAAATATGTTTTCTTGGCACTCTCTAATCTTTCCTTGAAATTTTTTTCCTCTCTATTCTTCATTTGGATGTCATACTCCCAAAAGATAATACTTCCTTTGAGATCTCTAAGCTGTAAGTCTGAGTTAGAGGTCTCTACTTATGGTTCAACTTCCTTTATCTTAGCACTTTATCTCTGTGTTTCTCTAATACTGTGCCCTTTCTTCCAAACTCAGAAAGTCACAGAATCAACATAGTAGCCACAAAATAAATATCTGGTAAATGAATGATACAAACTGTAATTTTAATCTTTGTCATATGTTAGCTTTCACTTGCTAATATTTTATTCAATAAAAAATAATAGGGAGCAGGAGAATGTGGCATGATGCGTCAAGGCTCTAATGATAATTACTTGGTTCAAGGTCATAAAAAGAAAAGAAGGTGGAAGATACCATCTTGACTAGTAGTTGGATGCAATGGCATGTGTCTATCATCCAGTAATACAGAGAAACACAAATATAATCGAGATTCTTCAAAAAAGCCAATCTAGTTTGTTCCTGGTAACTTCATGGTCACAAAAAGAGGAGCTATTACTAGGGGAAGGAAAGGAAAAGTATGAGAGAATTTTTCTGCTCCATGGATGTGAGGGTCATTTTCTGAGGTCATGATCCTAAAGGAGGATAGGTTTATTTTGGCTCCTATTATTTATAGAGAATTCAGTCCAAGGTTGGCTGGCTCCGGCATGTTTGGCCTAAGGAAAGCTAAGTAGACAGCTCATCTATTGGTAATAAGGAAAGAGAGAGAGAGATTGAGAGAGAAAGAGAGAGAGAGATGGGGGGGGGTAGGAGGGGCCAAGAACAACACTTATTCTTCTGGGATATGTCCCAGTGACCTGACCTGAATCCCTCTAGTTTGGCCCAATTTCTTACAGTTTCTGCAACCTCCTAATTGTTGTCCTTTCCGTTATGAATTCATTCAATGTATTGAGCCTCCAATAAGGTCCACGCACTAAGAATGTAAACATTCGTTAGTATTCCCACAAACTGGGGACCACATCAACAACATGCTTATACCAGGCAGAGAATATGATTAGAGAATAAATAAGTATTTCAGAAGCTAACATTTTAGGAATGAGGTGATAGAGAGTATATAGAGGTGACTCACGTAATCAAAATAAAATCAGAGGTAATTTTGCTTCCCACCGAAACAAACAAAAACATGGCACTATCAGGAGTGCTATTGATTATCATAGTCAAGAGAGGGTTAGAGGAGATGCTAGTGACTTCTACTAATTGGAGTCATCTGATATCATCAAGCATTGCCACCACTACACACGAATCATTTGTAGAAATGTGAGCAGTGCTTGGGGTAAGACATTACAATACAGAGTGAAAAGAGAGATTCCTCAGCAGTTTGAGAGAGAAGGATTCAACATGAATCCCTCACTAGGACATTAAGTGTACTGCAAAAGGTAGATGAATTAGACACTGGAGAGGAAAATTTAAATATTCCACTTAGCGACATTTGACAGATGGAACAATATCTCAAGTGCAATGATGAGGACATCAGTTCAAGGAAATTGCAAGGATGTTGCATTCGAGAAATCCTGCATATCTATTTTGCCCAGTGCAACAGTTCTTCAAGCAAATCTGTCTGTCCACCACCCACTCTTTTTACCACCATCCTCACTGCTTCATTTTTCTTATCATACAACTTAAATTCTTTTTCAGTGACTGTATCCACTGTCTCGAGCTACCAGAGCTCTTTGGACAGGTTTCCCATGTTAAGCCCTGGTAATATCACCAAATATTACTAAAATGAGTATTTCACCTTTTCTAGCTCCTTAAACTTTTTTTGCCCTTTTCCTTTCCTCCATCTTAAGAGGTTGATTCAGCCTCAAACATCACTTGAAAAATAGAAACAACCTATTAACCCCTTTCAGTCCATAGGTGGACCTCCCTGCATCTGCTTCCCAAACTCTCCCTCTCTTCGGTCTGCAATCAGACACTTAACCTTGCTTTCATCCAAGGTCAACTGCCTTACTTTCTCACTTGCTCCCTATAATCTCTCTCTGTCTCTCTCTCTGTCTCTCTCTCTCTCTGTCTCTCTCTCTCTCTGTCTCTGCCTGCCTGTCTCTCTCTCTCTCTCTCCCTCTCTCTCTCTCTCTCTCTCTCTCTCTCTCTCTCTCTCTCTCTCTCTCTCTCTCTCTCTCTCTCTCTCTCTCTTCCTTATTGTCACTCTTTATCTCTCTCCATGTGTATGCCTTCTTTTCTGTTTCATGCACATAATTATTTAAAATAAGTTTAATATTTGTCTTTATATAATTTATCTCTTTTCAAGTAGAATTGATCTCTAAAAAGAGAACTTGCTTCTCTTATTTCCTGTTATATGCCATGGACCTAGAATAGCATCTGAAGAAAACAATTATTTCCTATATATAGGAAATTGCAATTTATTTCTCTGGGTTAAAGTGAGATCTTTAAAAAGTGCCGTTTTTAGCAAGATTAAATGTATAAGTTATTCAGATTATTTGACCTCTATTTTGAAAATATATCTAATTCTTTGATACCCTTACATCAATTACAATGCCTAATTTATAATCTATACTTAGTAAATGTACCCTAAACACAAACTGGGAAAGAAGACAATGAAGATTTTTGCAGAGTCATTTTAAAAGCAAGAGAACGAAAATCCCCAAGAAAAATGCCATGAATGATTTGAGCAATCTCAGTCACACAGAAGGTGTCCGTGAGGTTGAATAATGTGGTTAAATCCAGATGCCATTGGCATGCCAAAGGTCTGTTTCAATCTCCAGTGCCATAGAAATAAATAAAATTAATTAATTAATTTTAAAACCAGATAAGTCACAATACCAAAAATACTCATTTTACAGAAGTAAAATACCTAAGCGTGCTTTGCTTTCTCTAAATAATGTCCGTGTACTTGACACAATGGAAACCTTAACAAGGAGCCATGGCTTAAGAAAATTAAATATTAAGAAGTGTATATTTTGTATTAGCATTCTATAGCTCCCTGAGCACCTTTTGTTGCCTTCAATTTGTACAGACTCGTCTTTGTCTCTGGGGTAAATGGCCAAGTGATCATACTCCAGGTGTAAAACTGGAGGTCTCTGTGCAATGTCTGCGTGTGTCTGCATCAAACAAAGCTCTCACATACATCCATACAAGAGGTGACAGTAATTGGCAGGTTGGGAAGAGTCACTGGCCCTAAGGACTGTATGGGCCTTTGTCAAAGATGTAACTGCCAGGAAAAAAAAAATTGAGGCTAGCTAAAAAAAAGTCTAGAAAGAAAATAAACACCTTTTGTTTCTGAAAGCACTTTCAGAAAGAACATAATTCTTCACAGCTAGCAAACTTACCCAAATGTTGAACTACTTGAACATCCAACAAAATGAGTACGTAAAACAGGCTCTTAGTATATGTTATTTCCTATGTACAGGTATTTGATGTTGCTAATATGTTTATGTTGAAATCCTAGCCCAAATGTGATAATATTTGAAGGTAGTGTCACTGGGAAGTTAATAGAACTCTATTAAGTAATCTCAGCTGGGTCCTCAAGAACGGAGTTCATACATGGAAGCATGAACTCTCTCTCTCTGTCTTTCTCTGTCTCTGTCTCTCTCTCTGTCTGTCTCTGTCTCTCTCTCTGTCTCTCTCTCTGTCTCTCTCTCTCTCTCTTTCTCTCTCTCTCTCTCTTTCTCTTCCCCCCTCACTTCTTCCTTCCCTCCCTCTCTCCCTTTCCTTTCTTTGAAAGGATAAAATAAGAAAATTTCCATTTGATAAACAGGAAGGGGGAGCTTCATGCAACAGTGTTCCTGCTTGTAACCTGGTTTTGAATTTTCCAGCCTCTACAACTTTGAGAAACAAACCCACTTTTATTGTTTAAGCCACTTAAATGATGGCACTTTGTTATAGCAGCTACAAGTGACAAAGAAATATTTCTCTCTCTTCTTTCTCTGGTACTTACACACACACACACACACACACACACACACACACACACATGCATGCATGCCTGCACATACACAAATACACTGGCTAAGTCATTTATGATTTAGATACAGAAGATCCCAGTATCATTATAATGGAGCTTGTCTTTTCAAAGGGAGACAGAAATTGCTACAGTAAGGTGCAAAACCTATCTGCATGTCTTCTCCTCTATGGAAAAATAGTTGAGATAGAAAAAGAAACAGGAAATGCCAATTACCCAGACAGGTGGCAGGTAGATGGTTTGTGTATTTACAGAGACATAAGATGGTACCTCAGATGAAACAGGCCTGTCTGTAACCAGTTGAGAAACAGCTACCACTTTGGTGGAGGCTGGTAGAGGCAGCATAAGAGGCTGGATTTGCTGTCAGAAGGAATGAAAAGTATTAGGGAGGCATGAAGAAAAGCACTGAGGCTCTGTGCTTGAGTAAATGAAAACAGGAAGAACTTGAAATGCCAACCAGCTACATTTGACGCTTCAACTAGAGCAAGTGGCAGAGGCCATGAAAAACTGCTGCCATGCAATTGTGGAAAAATTTACAGTTCACAATTTGCCTGCTTTTTCTTTCAAAATTTAAGAAATAAGCAGGGAAAACAGGCATTAGAAGAATTTTTGATATTTCTGCAATTCCTCCACCTCCTCCCTTAAGGTTTAGTATAAAGGTAATTGTGATTTAAAAGCTGTAGAGAAGCAATAACAATTTCACTGTACATTGAAAGTCTTGGGATTTATGCTCTAGGTTCAGCAGTGTTAGCCATTTATAAACCCTCCCATCTGGGGTAGAGATGGCAGTGATTTTCTTCTTTAAGCTGCTGGCTTGATAAATTTGGGCTTCAGCATAAACATAATGCATCAGCTATGGTCGGGTATGTGAACCCCACAATCTGGATTGTTGCTGCTTGAAACTATTTCAAAATCTTGAAATATTTTTTGGATAGTGTGCTCGTTCAAGCTAGACAGATTTCATTTGTTCAACCCTGTCTTCATCTGGCACCATCTTTCTTCCCATCCGCTGAGATTGTGGCAAAATACAGAAACTGATTTTAGCTGGACTTTTCAGAGAAGATTGTTGTTTGAGAATTATTGTTTCCAGTGAGACACTGTTATATGAACAGTGACCCCAGTTTCCCTCACAGGTCCTGAGGTTCCATGTCTATTCAACCAGCACAGGAATCCTATCAGAAAACCATCGCTAAGCCAAATGCCTCAAATCTAAGCTCCAAATCATTTCACATGCAAGAATGTGAATCTATGCCCTCTAATAACCTTTTGAATCTTCATTTCTTATGACAGCAAGAATAATGGTGATTTTCTCCTCAGTTATTTCTCATGCCACATTTATTAGTTGCCATTGCTAGGGTAATAGCCAGTGGAAAAGAATGGAGGTATTTTATGTCTCATCTTTCACTCACTCTACTTGGTGGTAAGCATGGGCCTCAATTAAATGAATACCTTTATATGTCTGAGAGGACAATGGTTCAGAATTCCCTCAGTGAATAAGCAAGAACAGCAGTGACCTTTCCCTTCATCACACACACACACACACACACACACACACACACACACACACACACTGAGGTTGTTTTGCATTTTTTCATACCATACTTTGGGAACCACTGAGATTATGCTAATATCAGTGAGGAACTAGAGTATCATTTCCAAGGACCCACGGTCAAGTTATTGTTTTATTTTAGGCTTCCATAAAATCAAGTTTATACTTTATTAAAGAATTTATTAACTTGATTTTTACAACATATTTCAAATGATGTGTTTAACAAAAAAGCATTCAAGAAGGGAATCTCTATATAAAATCACTGGCACTTAGATTTTAGAACATAATTAAAATTTTGTATTTCCAATACCATGTCTATAGCATTGGGTACACGAATATTGAGTCATTGCTCTTGTAGTGTTTGGATCTAATAGCCACATATTAAAGATACCATGCGCCTTTTGTTCATTTGGTCTTGACTTATCTCACTCAACATAATTCGCTCTAGATTCATCCACTTCCCCATGAATGCCATTATCTTATCTTGTCTGTTGGCTATGTAGAATTCCATTGTATATATATATATATATATATGTATGTATATATCCAACATTTTTATATCCATTCATCTGTTATTGTATTTAACAACAATTTGGTAAGTCTGGTTAAGCCTTAATTTGGGTGGAGAGGAAGTAAGAGTGCACTACAGCTTATGAAAGACTCAACTGTTAGAAGGCTTTGAGGCAATATAGAACTAAAGCAATTTAAAGACTATATACATGTAGAGATATCATTAGTCATTATGTGTGTGATAACTGCTCCCCCTTCCAGCTGCTGTAATGTCTTTCTCTGCAGTTCCTCAGACAATGTTGACACCAAAATAAGGTGGATGGAAATTAAGACTGTTATCTTGAGAATGGCTGCTATAGGTGAGCAAGTGAAAAGATATTAGGGAGCTGTACGAATGGGGAAAGAAATACCTGACTTTGTCTGACAGTCCAGACTGGGAGGCTGAGGTAATGATTCTAGATAGACAGAGAGTTTTTTCGAAAATAGGAACCAACAGAATAGCTAAAAGTCAAGATTTCCTGAAGGAAGATGAAAGGAAGAGGAATTTGCAAAGTGAATGAGTTTGTATAAAGACTTTGACCAAATGTTGGTCCTGCCACTTAATAGCATTGTGACCTTGGAGAAGTAATTTAATTTGAATTTCAGCATCAGTAGTGAAAAAGTCCCTAAAACCCAGAGTTATTGTGATCATTAAAGCCTGTGTTTATGCAAGAATAACAATACAGGAGACATACATGGCATCCAGAAAGCATGCAGTAGATATTTACCAAATGCCAGACATAGCTGCATCATTACTATTATGAAATAAAATGCATAGCATCATTATCCTGTGGCTGGATAGGAAGGAGGGAGAGTAGGAAAGATTGCCCTATCTGTAATAGAGACAAAATGCCTCAAAAGAAAAAGAACAAGTCCATTTAAACAGTATGCGAGTGGCCCCATAAAGACAATCAAAAGTGTGGCACTGAACCAAACCTCTTGAAAGATTCTTTTACTCATCCAGTTCCCAGAGACCCTATAGGTCACATAGAAAAATAATTTTTAAGATGATATTTCTGTCTCTCTGATTCTATTTCCATCCACAAGAATCAATAGGTAGTGAAGCACTAAAAGGTTCCAGGAAGTCTCCTCTCCAAGTATTTCTAAGTCAACAGCTCATCATTATTAGAGTCATGGGTATATTGACATTTTATATAATAAAATACACACTCCAAAAGGAAGAGACTCTTTATGTTGCCTTACTGCATAGGAAAAAAAGGGATGTTCAAACTGAAAGAAAGGATTTAATGTAATTGAAATACTGGGATAATGCTTAATGGATATGAAATCACGAATGCTTAAAATATCAGAAATACCACTGTGGCAACAGGGGTCTCCCAGCAGATCCACTATGGATGTGTAATGCTGCCTCCTTGAGAAAATTCTATTGCTTTCTAAGGCTCTGTTTCCTCATCTGTAAAACCGAAGGGAAAAAAATGGAGCCAAATGGAAAGGAGAGATGGGCAGCTTATAGAAATAAGACATGTATACTCCTTCCTGGTAGTTCGGAGCTTCGTGGAGGAAGAAAGACACTGTACCACTTGAGATCTATGCCCCCATCCTTTTTGCTTCCATTATTTCAGTGTTTCCTTGGAACATCCTCTTACCTTTGACTTTATTTATTTATTTATTTACTTACTTACTTACTTATTTGCCAATCCTGGGGCTTGAAGTCAGGGCCGAGGCACTGTCCTGGGGCTATTCTCAAGGTTATCACTCCACCACTTGAGCCACAGCGCCACTTCTGGCTTTTTTCTGTGTGTGTGGTACTGAGGAATCCAACCCAGGCTTTGTGCATGCTAGCAAAGCATTCTGCCAGTAGGCAAAGCTCCCTGCCTACCTTTGCCCCTTATGTAGTTGTCACCAGCGCAAATAGCTTATTATTTAAAGTAGATTCTAGTACTTCTCTCTCACTGCATTAAACTGTGATCCTTACAGACTCACCCCCAATTACACAAGCCACATACCTAGCTTTCCATTTTCAATGAGTGAAGACTGAGCTTTGCAGTCTTTTGACTTATGTATTTTCTATTAGCTCATGATTTAAAACCAAATGGGTGAATGCAATTCTTTCTTTCATCCTTTCCCTTTCCCACTTTTCCCTCTCTTCTTCTCTCCTCTCCATTTTACCATTCTGCAAGGTCTTGGGTAATTGAAGGTTTGGGCTAGATCCTGGTTATTTGTTCATTGTTATTTTTACATAGCTTTGCTATTATATTTTGCTTATTATGAATATAGGGTTTATTCCAGAACAGGGAAGAAAGCAATTGTCCACTGGAAACCAGGCAGAAAGAATGGGAGCTCAGATTTATTAGCTTATGTAGCTCAACCATTAAGTTACAGGTGACAAGATCCACTGAAGCAGAAGGGTCCTTGTAATTTCCCAAAGTATCATGGCAACCAATCTCCCTAATTCAGATCTGGTGATTAAAGTCACCACTAAATTCCGATGCACATGGCTGCCCAAGATAAGCTAGCCTTTCTTCACCTCCTCTCTGTCATTGCTGCTCCATTTGTAACCCTTTTTCTTTTCTGTGCTATTGTACTTTGTGGCATCCACAGCATTTCTTTCACAGGGAGCTTCCAATCTCCTTCTACATCCTTTATTAACTTTGCCTCAATCTATCCTTAATCTCCACCCAAATTCTCATCTCTTTCCTGAAATTTAAAGCAGTTGACATTTCCGCATTTTGCATTTTGAGTTTTTTATCTTTATCATATGGGGTGTATGTTAAATAAAGGATGAAACACCACAGCTTACTCAAAATTAACTTTCTTCCATGATTACCCAAGATACTAGACTAGTATAAAGGCAAGTGCTCCTTGCAAATGTAAATTGTTTTATGCATATATTGCCTATGATGATAGTAAGAGTAGCACTTCTTGGAGAGTTTATTATGTAGAAGATGCTGTTAAAGCTTTTATATAAATATCTTCTGTATTCTACCTGTAGCTCTTAAACTCAATTATGTTTAATTATCTTAACATTTTCTTTGTGTTCAGGTAAGAAAAGTGGGACACAGGTAATTTAAGTTGGTTGCCAGCTATTAACTGGTAAAGGCAGCATTTGAACCAAGTCAGTATGACTGCAGACAGTGTTTAAACCTTCATCTTATTTTGAATGATAGGAGATATACAAGATTGCTCACCAGAGGCCATATGTCTTAGGAAAAAAAGTGCATAAAGGCCAAACAACATGCATACATCAGGAAATAACTCAGCTTTGGGGGCACAGTTATGGAGGAAGGTGATGGAAATCAGGAAAGTTCCTAATGGTATTGCAAAGTCAGAAAATTCTTCCTAGGATCTCTCCACAGCAGGAGATTAAAACGCACTCACCAAGAGCAGCTGCAAACAAGCATAGAATGCCTTCCATGTCTACCATGCATGTCATTTCTGTAGGTGTGAAGACACGCCTGTGATAACTGCCCCTGTTTCTGCCTGTGGGTGCCATTAGAGAATAATGCATCTCTTCTCAGATAAGCTTCAAATCTCATGAGCAAAGTGTGGTTTCACTTGGAACCATCTAGATTGAAAACTAACAGATATGTTGTTCTGTGCTTTTCCACTGCTGTGAAGAAAACAGTATAGAAGGAGCAGGTAAGAATGCCAAGTTGGTGACTGGATCTCACAAATACAGTAATAAATGTAAATTCAATATGCTTTGAGTCAAGAATGATCCTATGGTCCTCTCATTCTGTGTTGAGCATGTGAGAGTTTCAGGGTAGATAACCATGTAAACTTCAAGGGGAAAGTATAATTTAAGTTAGTCTGTAAAGTTCTGATGGGTACATAAATAAAGGCACTACTATGGTACTGTGTAGCAAATGAATGGACAGGAAAGTTCATCTGAATCTCTTTTTTTTAATGTGTATTGTCCAACTATCTCTACTTCTTGCCCCACCCTTGCCAGTGAATAAATAATTTTTTACAATAAAGGAAATAACACGTAACCTCCTCTATTTAGAATATCAGTTTCCTTCCAGGCAGGGGCAGTGAATGGGAAAGTTTATGGATTATATTCCTGCTTGATTACCCCACTCTAAAGCCAAGCTAAGTCAAGGGAAAGTCTCAGGACTGCCCTGTCCTCTCAAAATTAGCTGGCTTACCAGAGGATAAAATGAGGCTAACATTTTGAAACTCCTTGTTCTCCTTTTTCTTTCAAATCTATACAGATACAACTGTGTGAGAAAGGAAAGGAGAAAGAAGGCAAGCAAACTGGTTATTTAGATGTAAATGCAAAGCCCTCCCTAGCTCTGCATTCAAGTGGCAAAGTATTTGACAACCATTACCCTGAAAACAGCCTCTGCTCCCTGCAGATTTCTTCTCTTTGCTACCCAATTCCAGCAACAGAGCCATCATGAGGAAGAATGTTCGGAGACATCACATCTATAACCTTTGCCAAAGGCACATACAATCTTTGGAAGGAAGACTTTTATTTTCCCTGTCACCTTTAATGCTGGACACACCAGCTGAAAGCTGAATTCCTAGCATAAGGTCACAGCACCGAGCCTTCCTAAAGACACAAAGCTTGGAAAGAAATCTTTTTCTAAATGCCATTCTCCTTTCAGCTCCTGTTTTCTTGAGCCAGCCTACATTCACTAATTGGTCTTTCTGTCAACAGAAAATAAATGAATGAATAAGTAAATAAATAATTTATTAAAAAAAAAAAAAAACATTGTGTTTAGCAGCCCCTCTGGAGACAGCCATAACCATACCAAAGCCCAGATCTCAGTTTGGAAGAGAGAATTAGGATAAGCCTGGGAAATGTATGATGAACAATTTCTAGTTCACAAATCAAATAAATGGCTGTGGTTTCCCCCCCGCCCCCCGAGAAGAAAGGATTGAGTGTGTGTGTGTGTGTGTGTGTGTGTGTATGTGTGTGTGTGTGTGACAGAGAGAGAGAGAGAGAGAGAGAGAGAGAGAGAGAGAGAGAGAGAGAAAGAGAGAGCGCACATGCATGTTTATCATACTTAAGTTTTAGAAAGAACCATTGAGAGTTCCAAATAATGAGAAGTAGATACTGAAGGTTTGCTTTTATTTATTTCTCTGTACATTGAGAATTTAGCAGGCTTGTTTCTTTCTTTCTTTTTGTACTGATACTGAGTCTTTTGCTAGTCTCTCTCTCTCTCTCCCTCTCTCTCTCTCTCTCTCTCTCTCTCTCTCTCTCTCTCTCTCTCTCTCTCTCTCTCTCTCTCTCTTTCTCTCTCTCTCTCAAAAAGGCTGGCAGTCTACCATCTGAGTCACACCTTTACTTCTGTCATGTTTGCTACTTCAGAGATAAGAATCTTAGTGAGTTTTCTGCCCAGGTTAACTTTGAACAGCTCTCAGTCACCTGGGGAGAGGTCTTCTTTTTAAATCTATACTACCCTATTAAATATTACTCAATTTCTTCTTTTTTTCATATAACATGGCCAAATAATGCAAACTATTGTCTTGCAGAACTTTCGTGTTTGTTACAGTTTTATTTCACATGAACAGAATCTTTAGAAAATTCTGCAGTTTGCAACCAAAGTCTGCATGATTCAGCAAACTTCATTCCCTCATACTAACATTGGCTGGGATTGTAATTTCCACTTCTTTTCAGTGTAGCTGACACTTCAGCACCATGTGCCCCCAACATGGAGCACCTTCCATTTTTACCCACAGAGTGGCTCACAGACCAAGAGATAGGCATTATTTCAAAGTCTATAAGAAAAGTCCTACCCTCAAACCATTCAATCCGAATTCCAGGAGAAAGGAACCAACCAGACATATGAACTTTTAAAAAGATTTTCCAGGAAATTCATGTACATTATAGTTAGAAAATAAAAACCCTAAACTTCATTAATTCATTCATCAGCCTAACTTAGGTTAGTTTTGTACGCATGTGTACCTACACTGGATCTAACAAACATATTTGTTTTTCCCATTCATTTCCTGAGGAATCTAAGAAAAGCAAAAACCAAAACACGGCTTTATCCTCAGTATATTAATCATAATTGATGCAATTTTCCCCCCTAGCTTGGATTATTTTGTAAGCACCGAATCGCTTTGTGACCTGCCAGGAAATGTTGACTCAGTAATAGTGAGCGAGAAAAAG
Organism: Megascapheus bottae; assembly: GCF_031878675.1. Lineage (NCBI taxonomy): Eukaryota > Metazoa > Chordata > Mammalia > Rodentia > Geomyidae > Megascapheus > Megascapheus bottae. The sequence continues at coordinate 18,358,323 of NC_143523.1, forward strand.
CCATGACACATTTAGTTATTAGTCACTGAAATAGCCGTGATTTGTTTTGCTTCAGAGACTCTTTGAAAACTGCCAGATTTATTTCTTTGGGGCTCAATTATTTTTTGCCAGTCCCCAAAGCCAAAGTAAGTTTGATGAGGACTATGGTTTTTCTATTCCTCCTCCCACGTTTGATTCCATAGGTGGTCTGCCTACATTACAGTTAAAGCAAGATCTCTCCCTATGGGGACAGAAGCCTCATGTCCTTCAGTATCAATTCAAAAGCTAGATCCCCTTTGCCTAGAGAAGGTGGCTCTAAATGGCTGCCCTACTGAGTAACATCTCAGGCTGATAATAGCTCAGTTAGATGCTATGTAAAGCAACTCCAGCTAAACTCTTCATTACCATTTGAAAACATCAGATGCTTTAGAATTGCTTCAGGTCTTTTAAAATCTCATCTTCCACTCTTGGCAGGACTAAGAGATTCAGTAAGCTGGAGTCATGCCTCAGCCCCAAATTCAAAATCACTATGCCATGTAATAGTATTTCACATCCCTCTTTAGATCACCCAAAGCTGAATAGTCTAATTGTTCATGCTCAATTTATTTGTGCTCCTTGGTTGCATTCACAGGACAAGCATGGACAGTCAAAAAGGAGAGCAGAGTGTAAAAAAGCATTCTAATTAGCAACTGGTAGTTACAGTAATTGAGGAATCAGCCTGGAGGTTAAGGTATTGATTCATTTTGATAATATTATACATGCTGTGAAATTCTCTGATAGCTAAACCACCACAGTGATCTACCAAGGTAATAGTACATGCGTAATGATATTTCACACAACACGACAGATTTGAAAAAGCATTTTTTAAAATATAAACTCCCCAGTTTCATTGGGAATTAGCATATAGGCCCATATCAGCCCAGGATTTCTGAGCCAGGAAATTTTTTTCCTATCAATAACTCTAGAATTAAGAAAATCTGTCTCCTTCCATCTAAACTGAGCTTAAAACTTCTCAGTAGTGAGGATGGCCAGTAGCACATGAAGAAATAAAGGAACTGTAAATCAAAACAATACTGAGATTCCACTTCATTCCAGTTATAATGTCATACAGTTAGAATGACAATGATTAAAAAAAATAATAATAACAGATGTTGGTAACTGAAACACTCCTTGACATAGGTTAGATGATGAATACGTATTTCTTGGATTAAGGAGCAAAGATGATAGACTTTATCCAAACTGTGAAAGTGTTATGTTTGTTTTTGTGGGAAAACTCAACTACCTTTCTTGGCTAGGTGTAGATCATCTTCAGAAGTGTTTGTGAATACTTCCTGACCTATTTCTCAGATTCTTATTGGTTAAATTTGCACTGATTCAGTCAACTGACTTCTGCTGCCCATCTCTGCTGATGTCCAGGAGTTAAGACATCACATGCTACCTCTGCCTTTTTCTCCTCTCCCTATATGTTTAATTTTATGCAGAATTAGTAAGATGGAATGTTGCATCTTCAAGATAGTAAACAAGGAAGTATGACTTCAGCATTATATGCAGAGATTTTGTTTCTCACAACATCAACAACAGAAAAAGGAATTCTTCACGAGAATTTTGCAGTCAGACAAGCTCAAATTATCTCTACGATAGAGATAGAACTATTTGACAACTCCATTGAAACTATCATATATCTGTTAATACATTTGTATATACTTACATATAACAGACCATATTTACTTTTAAGTTTATAAGCCAATTCTAGCTTCCACATATGAAAGAAAGCAGGTACTTTGTCTCTTTGGGACTGACTTACTTTACTTAACATAATTTTTTTAGGTGTTTCGATTTCTTTACAAACCATACAATAGTATTATAATGGATGAGTAAAATTCCATTGTGTGTGTGTGTGTGTGTGTGTGTGTGTGTGTGTGTATGTGTGTGTGACATTTTCTTGATCCATTCATACGTTAAGTGTCATCTATGATTCCTCTTTCTTTCCTTCCTTCCTTCCTTCCTTCCTTCCTTCCTTCCTTCCTTCTTTCTTTCTTTCTTTCTTTCTTTCTTTCTTTCTTTTCTTTTCTTTCTTTTTTTTTCCAGTCCTGGGATTGCAACACAGTGCCTGGGCTCTGTCCTTGATTTCTTAAGGCTGGTGCTCACTTGAACCATAACACCACTTCTGGCTTTTTCTTTATCTGTGGTACCAAGGAATGGAACCCAAGGCTCATGCATGCTAGGCAAGCACTCTACTACTAAGCTACATTCCTGGCCCCTGTGAATTCACCTTGACTATAGTGAATACTGCTGCCATGAAAATGATTGTGGTGGTGGCTTTACTGTATCTTGGATTGTAATCATTTGGATAAATGCCCAGGACTGAAATTGCTAGATCATAAGTTAATTGTATGTTTAGGTTTTTGAAGAACCTCCTTACTGCTTTCTAGAGTGGTTGAAAAAGTTTACATTTCCACCAACAGTGTATTAGGGTTCACTTTTGTTCCAGTTGAAGCAGAGGACCAGTGTTTAAGAACCATTTTCTGTGTCTATATGTGTCTTGCATATCAGTTGCAAGTTAAATTCTTGGGGAAAGGAGAGGAAGTTTAAATTTGTTCTCTTTCTCTGGGACACAGGTTATGGGAACTTTTTTTCAGGATGAGTAGGAGTTTGCTGAGAACCAGCAGAATATGCAAAAGCATGTCACTTTGTTTGAGGAAAAGGTAAAGTGAGGTTGAAAGAGTGAAAGTGAAGCTTTCATACTCAGGACCTGCATAAAGAGAAGTCTCAAAGTCTTACTATTGAAATGGACATAGATTTACTGCAGCTTTGAATTGAGCTTTGGATTAAAGCCCCAAATGAACTAAAAATAATCTTGTTCCACTCATGCCTCAGAATCAGTTGGTAGTAGATTATATACATTTTAAAACAAAACACAGAAGATCCAGACAACCCTCTCTCATGTTTTTAATCCAAGCTTACTCAGAGGGCTGGGATCTGGAGAAATCTGGTTCAAGGTCAGACTGGACAAAGTGTCCACAAGACTCTACCTCTAAAAATAATCTGCACAAAGCTATCCTGGAGGCATGGTTCAAATGAAGAGCACTGAGTAAGTTTAGTACCTGTGAGGTCCTGAGTGCAACCCCAGTACAAGCCACATTAAACACACAGAAGACTCACAGTATCTTTTATCTCTGGTTCAACCTCTCCACAGTTTATTTTGGGTCACATCACACACTGACATAGTGGGAAATATTATTTAAAGATAGACAAAATTATACAAACTATGAAAGGAAAAATTAAATATATCAGCCAATCCCACCCACCATCTAGTGATGAGGAAGTCTTCTTCCTAGAGATTTTCTTCCTGAAGAGGAGTGCTTTGTCCTCATGTTTCTTTGATTACCATCAGTCCATATTTATTCTCTGAATAAAATACATCAGCAGTTATCACAAACAATTCATATGCATAATGGTTATTAAAGTGGTGCCCCGTTCCCATAGTTTTGTTTTTGGCAGTACACAGGGCAAATATTTTTTTTTCTGATGCATGCTTAGGTTTTATTAGCCAGCATTAAAACTGGGGCAGCGTAATTGGTGATGTGAATGGAGATATTCACCAGTGTAAGGACATGATATTTGATAAGCAGATGCTAATGAAATCTCTTGAGGATAGTTTTCTGGGCTGTTGAATGTGATTTCTCATACCCCAAAATGACTATAATAGGGAAACACCCTGAAAAGAATCCTCTAATGATTATATACATGCAGCAGAGGAACACTTAGTCGTTAATGGGTTATGCAACTCGGATATTCATTCATTCATTCACTCATTCATTCATCTATTTGGTTTAGGGCTCTTCTGTCCATTTTGATTCCCTGCCCAAATCCCTATCTCTGGCAAGAGTTTCTCTTCAAGTACCTCGTTATATTTCCAAGCTCCTCCAACTGGCTCATCTCTAACTTACAGAGAATCAAGGACATACTTTCATTAGAATGACTAGCATGATTTATTAACTCTTCCTTCCATAATTCAATTCACTGAATTGAATGGTTATTGTCACATAAGAGTAACATGCTGTACACTTCATTGGATGTAATGTGAAGTCCCTTTAAATATGGTTTGCATGTTGCAAGGTAATTGTCCTTCATTAATCTACTTTCTCATTCTTCCTGTTATCTATGTTTGTGAAATCAATCTATCAATATGGCAAGTGATCTTTGTTGATTCCCTAAAAGTCAGCAGATTTTTTTATTTTTCTTTTTTATTGCCTTATTTTTATTATCATTTAGTACATGTACAAAGGAGTTGCCATTTGCCAAAGATGGTGATCAATATCACCCTTTCTATATTCTGACCTCTCCCTCCCCTTCCCAGCCCTTCCCTCACTCTTCTTAATATTGTAGGTTGTACATTGACTTCTTCATTCTTTTTCCTTCCTTCCTTCCTTCCTTCCTTCCTTCCTTCCTTCCTTCCTTCCTTCCTTCCTTCCTCCTCCTTTTCCTCTTTTCCTTCCTCCTCCTTCCTCCTCCTCCTTTTCCTCTTCTCCTCCACCTCCTTCCTCCTCCTCCTCCTTTTCCTTTTCTTCTTCTCCTCCACCTCCTTCTTCCTCCTCCTCCTTTTCCTCTTTCTCCTTTCACTCTTCTCCTTCCTCCTTCTCCTTCTCCTCCTTGTCCTCCTTGTCCTCCTTGTCCTCCTTCTCCTTCTTCTTCTTCTTCCTCCTCCTCCTCCTCCTCCTTCTCCTCCTTCCTCTCCTCCTCCTCCTCCTCCTCTTCTTCTTCTTCTTCTTCTTCTTCTTCTTCTTCTTCTTCTTCTTCTTCTTCTTCTTCTTCTTCTTCTTCTTCTTCTCCTTCTCCTTCTCCTCCTTCTCCTCCTTCTCCTTCTCCTCTCCTCTCCTTCTTCCTCCTCCTCCTCCTCCTCCTCTTCCTCCTCCTCCTCCTCTTCTTCTTCTTCTTCTTCTTCTTCTTCTTCTTCTTCTTCTTCTTCTTCTTCTTCTTCTTCTTCTTCTTCTTCTCCTTCTTCTTCATTTTTTGACTGGTTCCAGGATTTGAACACGAGGCATAGGCACTGTCGTTGAGCCTCTTTGTGCTCAAGGTTAGTGCTCTACCCCTTGAGACTGAGCTCCACTTCTGGCATTTTTTGATTCTTTTATTGGAGATATGAGTTTCATAGACTTTCCTACCTGGGATTGGCTTTGAATCATGATCTTCAGATCACAACCTCCTGAGTGCTAATTACCAGCATAAGACATGAACACCCAGCTGCACTGAATTCTTGAACACTCCTCTTTTTTTATCTACCACTTTCTCCTTGACCCCACTCCATCCCTGGCCATTATTTACTTCCTGGTGTTTATTTTGTTAAACTTTTACTTTGTCACCCTAAGGAATTATGCTATCTGAGTTCTCCCTTACATCTACAATATTTCAGTTAATGCATTCCTATACACTTGCATACCACCTAACATTTTTGCTTATAAGTGCATATGCTAAATCAAGCTACCATGTACAAGGGGAAGCACCCATCTTTTGCTTCTCTGGGTCTGAATTTCTTCACTTAAATAATTGTTTCCAGGATTTTCTGTTTCTTTAAAAAGAGTACAAGATTATCTTTTCTGAGGGATGAATAAAATTCCATTTTTGTATATATACCATATTCTCTTGATCCATTCATCCATTGAGGGGCAGCTGGGTTATTCCACACCTTCACACTGGTGAATAGCGCTGCAATGAATATGGTTGTACTGGTGGCTTTACTATATTCTGGTCTGTAATCTTTTGGATAGTTGCCCAGGAATGGAATTTATTAGTAGAGACTTCTGAACTAGAACTCATTCAGGTATTTATACATACTCATTCAGGTATTTATGTCATTGTGGAGGCAGTATGATTCTGCTTTGAATGACCAAATCCTAGAATTACCAAGGATTCCAGGAAATGTGAACAGAATATCAGAATATCATTTATCTACTACAACCTTGAAATAACAAAGTATCTTGCAACCACCTACTGAAGCAGCCATCAGCTGAATTGTACATTGAAAGCTAAGCAAATCCTACAGTATTGAAAGAACTTGTTTTATCTTATCTTTCCTTTCCCATGTCAAAGCTATTTGTAGCTATACTACAAATAGATGATCACTTATTAATAACAATTTACTGTAAGAAGACAAGTGTGGTAACTAGAGGTGAGTGATTGGCCAGCAACGTCCAGCATCTCTATTGTTTAACACAAGACAAAAAAATGTCATGATTTGGACAGTGTCCTGATGATGCCTAGATTGAAGTTGGGGCTGGAAAAGGGAGAAAATGTCAAATCATTGCTAATGAAATTCGATTGAAAGAGCAAGCTTGTGGAATTTCTTGCCTCCTGGCTTTCTCAAACAGGGCACTCTCATTGTTCTGAGCTGACCGGATTGCTCAGGGAAGAAATAAATAGAAGATTTCAGGGAAAAAAATGCTAGGTCAAAACAGTTGGGTGTTCTGTGACAGAAATGTGCTCCCAGACTGAAATGTGTTGCCATCACTGTCATTTTATTTTGCATTTGCACATACAAAGAAAAGATTGCCTGAAAAACCCATCTTTGAAACAAGATGAGCAAGTAGAAAACCAGGGTCCATTCTTTCTCCTTTCATAAGGTCTCTTTATTAGGGAAAGTCATTGCCTTTGATAGTAAACCCTGTTTTTCCTCCTTTAAACCTAAACATGATCTTAGGGTGCTAGCTAGAGCTTGGCTCTGCTCTCATAGCTTGCTCTTTCACTGAATCCTGCCTAAGTAGTTTTCATATTTTATCCACTTATCCTTGTCATATTGTTATAAGAGTGCGTTAAATAATGTATTAATTAAAGATATAGTTTAATAACATAATCCTTTAAGGACTTTGAATGGTAATGGTTCACTCTTCGGTCATTATTTAAAACCATGGCTACCCATTCATCTATGAGGCACTTTTGTTTTTTTCTGCAGTATTTGTTTATATGATGTCTTGAAAATTGTTGGTCCTTGGGGATAGAAGAATGAATGTTGGGTTGTAGCACACTCTTACTTTAACTGTAAGAAAGAGGTCATCTCCGGAAAGCAAATACTTGTCAAGAATCACAGGCCAGATATTACATCTTATATATGACTTAATTTATTCTTACTGATTGTCTAGGTGAGCAAAGCAAAATTCAGAGATAAATTAGGCAAAGTGCCCATAAGCATGTTAAGCATATTTCTAGCTACTGGCTGAGCTAGGATTTAATTTCAGGGTTCTGTATTACTTATTGATGTCTATACAGTGGCTGATAGATGTCTACATAGTGGGAATTCACTTGGAAAATAGGATGGGCAAGAAAAGGGGACTAGAAAGAATCCATGCACCTCTCTAAACTTATTCCTCACAAATTCTACCAAAAAAATGAATTCTAGGCTAGGAATTTCAACCATTTGTTTAAATCAATGCTCTCATTAAATTTTGGGTATAAAGTAAGATCAGAAAAATCATTAGCCCTTTGTTACTGCTAAGTTTATGACAGTTAATTTTGAATTTCTTCAACAAGGTTTTCCTTGACATGCACACAGAAAGAAGGAAAAGATAAAAAGAAAAATGACAAGAAAGAAAGAAATTAAAAAGAGAGGAGAAGGAAAGAAGGAAGGAAGGAAGGAAGGAAGGAAGGAAGGAAGGAAGGAAGGAAGGAAGGAAGGAAGGAAGAAAGGAAAGTAGAGAGAGAGCGGAGAGGAGGGGAAGGAGAGAGAGGGAGGGGGACCTGCTCCCTAGAGGGAACTAGTGTCCAGAACAATAGCCCCGCATTTAGATGGGCTTCAGGCAGCTACTTTGCTATTTCCATTTTACAAGATATACATTACATAATGTATATCTTTTATGGGTGTTCCCAAAGAAATGGCATTAGTTTTAAAAATCTATTTTAAAAAAATTAAAGATAAATTTCAAAACATTTCTGCTTTAATTCAGCATATATTTCAGTATGAATCCCTAACTCTTAAAACCATATTTTATGCCATCTGTTTAACAATGCGTTCATGGCCGCCTTTTAATACTTTATATTTGATCATATATATATGTATGTATGTATATATATATATATATAGAGAGAGAGAGAGAGAGAGAGAGAGAGAGAGAGAAAGGGCAATTTTAGAAAGAAATTTTATGCCTTCGGATATAAATCATTTTCTTTAACAATTCAAGAGCAAGCAAATTTATGCTATCCAGGTCTAATACACACCTACCCTCAAAATCAAACAAGGTGCCAACATACATGATGATAGTCCCCATTTCTACCAAGAAGAGTATAAAGACATTATTGAGATTATGTAACTATGGTAGTTTTACTGTATGTTCATACCGTTTGCCTACAACAATTAAAAAGTCATTTCACGGCTGTGTTGGGATCTATGCACTGTATAATTTTTTACATGTTCAATCTGATCTTTCTCAAGGGTCCTTAAATTACCATGTAACTTTAATTTCTTCTTTCTACCTTCCACCATTAATAAGGAAGTAACTATTCCTTACAGGTAATGTTTCCCCAGCTTCCTAACTTAAAGGCCTCCTGCAACCCAAAGGCCTCAAAGAATAGCTATTGCTTTCATGAACAGAAACATCTTCAGAGAAGATTAGCATTCTCATTGCTTTACTTGGTCACATTGTGTTGACTTCAGCGTTTAGGAGTCATCTTAGGGAAAATGGCATCTTAACGTTTAAGAAAAAAAAGAATATTTATGACAACGACATAGTTTCACAAGAATTATGAAATCATTTTAGCTACATGTTCATTTTTGTTCTTTTATTAAAATTCATGTATGAATTCAAAGAAGGAAAATTATCAAACAAAATATCTCATAGATTTCTCTGTATTTCTAGATATTTATGTAGTATTCATAATTACTGTTAATATTTATAACCAGGTTAATAATAAAATAATGAGGCTTGAACCCTAAAAAAAAAAACCTCATGATCTACTATACCAGATGAGTGAAAAGGAGAAAATATAATTAAAAATAAAGGTTTACTTATATCCATCACCCAATCTTCAGTAGTTAAAGACGTTTGTTGAGAAACAAGAGACTGAGGCCTTTGAGTCTTGAATCTATGTAGAGTCCTGTAAACCAGAACAGAGAGGGCTTTTGAGTTAATTAGAACATGATCTAGAGCACCCAAAGAAGGCTGAAAAAGACCTCTTTCTCAAGATGTGCATAATAAATCTGGGAAGAATCGACTCCACCCAGCAGAGGGGGCTATAGGCTTAAGAGTTCTTACCTGCCTCAATATGCAAATGGGGCAAATCTCAAATTTTACATACTGATCTATCCCTGTGAAATATACAAAATATAGCTATATATCATTTGTATCCAGGTGTTTTGATTAATCTACTTATGCATATTTTAAAATCATTACAGGATAAGAATTAGATATCTGAACTGACGTTTGTATTTGAAGAATAAATATTGTACTAAATTCTAGGAACTGACATTGAGAAGAAATGAAACCTACACAAAATGAGAAAGTATTTGTTCCACTTTGACAAAAGCTTGAAAAATTCTGAGGTTTTATAGGAAGATCAAAATTTATTAGAGCGAATCTGTTTCCTTGGGTTTTGAGGAATGGTTGGTAAATTCGATTTTTACTGAGAAAGTTCTGATTTACCCTACAATGAAATTTGTAGGGTTGGAGTAGTTCAGTAGTAGCCTACACGCATACCCATTTCTAAAAGTCTAGTACTACAAAGTACCTGTTTATTCTGTTTTCAAAGTAAACTAACAACTCAGGTATCAAGACTCTAAATCACAAAAGGAAGCAACCGGTACTTATCCAGAAAAGCTAATGATTTCTAGAAGCTAATTTTTACTGGAACAGATTTGATTTGTTTTAACAAGCTGCTATTTTCTGACCCCCACACACACGAAGTCATTAATCCTCGTTTCCCAAAGATACAGGAAAACCAAAGCAAAATTGTAGTCCATAGGAAAGCCACTACTAGGTAGCTAGTGATGAGTAAATGTCTATTTATTCTCTTTGGAAGAGAAGCAAGGTCTCGGATTCCAGAATGAGGAGTCTCCACAGACTCAGAGCAAACCTGTTGGGAGGGTTTGAATGCGGTACTGTGGATAACCAGAAGGGGCTCCCAAAGGAGCTGGGGTAAATATTCAACCATCTACTGCTGCCTGACAGAATTCCAAAGTTCTGGTAACTTCAGTGGCAGTAGCTCAGAGCCATAAACATTCCAGTCACCTTCAGTGTTATTATTCATACTTTAAAAATAAAATCTCCCCAGGCTACATCAAATGTACAAAAGTTGATTGATGCAGATTCATGGGATACCTTTTGCCATGGAACACATATTGCGAGTTCATTCTGTAAATTTTCTACAAGACAAGTGGTTATTTCAAAATATTTTCAGTGATTTTCTTAGAATAGAATAGCCAAAATGTGAGGGTTTTTTTTTTCACAATGACCTTTTCATTTGCCTTTAAGAGATTTCTTGAATTGACCAACTAATGAAACAGGGAACTTGATGTAGAATTCAATGTCACTGTTTTCCTTGAGTCTGATATCCACCTTCTTCTTGCTACAAATGTAACAACTAAATTCATTACAATCATTTAATAAAAGCCAGTATTTAGCCGTATAAATTTATAGCATCTTAAACCTTCAATCCCTTAAATAGGTGGAACATAGTAATGTCATGTAGGGGTTGAAATAATTTTAGAGCTAATATGGATTTTGGAAAATATATAGTTAGTGTAACCATTTGCAGATGAAAAGGACAGAGTAGAAGAAATTATTTAATTTTACTGCAATGGCTCAGCAGAGTTAGAAATACAATTTAATCTTCAATTCCCTAGCTCTCTGATTTAAAAATTGATTAAAAACTTGCACATAAAATAATAATATCAAGTTCTTGGTTACCTGGTTTTTTAAGTGCTTCAAATACTGTAATATTTCAAACAAATGCTTCAAACAGTTGAAACCTCTGACAATAGGTTACAACATGTTTGGACCATCTCTGGCCTATAAGAAAGAAATTACTGGGGTGAAGATTGCTTGAAGTTCTGAAGACAAACCAACAGGAAGAAAAATGATTCAATAATTGGGACTATTCAAAATAAAAGGTTTGATGTTCACTTTAGAAAAGCTTCTTTTCAAGGAAAAAATAGATAGACATATCATTAGAAGATACCTGGGATAGGAAGAGATTAAAATACATTCAGGAAAATTGCCCAAGATCCACCATAACACACACACACACACACACACACACACACACACACACAGATTCACATACTATACACACATACACATACATACAGATTCACATACCATACACATACATGCATACACACAAGCACTCACATATACATACACACAGATTCATATTTCATGCACACATACATGCGCACACACACACGCACACACACACACACACACACACACAGATGCTCTGTGCTCTTACAAAGTTTATCATTATGTTTTACCACAGTCCACAGGGCACAAACCACAGACCAGAATCTAGAACAGAACACAAGTGGACAAAAACCACATGATACCTGTTTGCTTTCTCTGTGCTGGTCCTGTATTGAATGAAGACTCCATATGCAGCTAGACTCAAAACTCCTGCCTTGGTTTCAAATAAAACTAAAGCCCCTTATAAAGGAAGAACAAAAAAAAGAAAGAAGGAAGGAAGGAAGGAAAGAAAGAAAAGAAAAGAAAGAAAGGAAGGAAAGAAAGAAAGAAAGTTAAGAAAAGGAAAGAAAAAGGAAATGTTATGCCATGTTTTCCAGGGCATAGCCAAAGAGACAAAGAGATATCAGAGAACATATAAACAGCTTCCTTGCTTCCTTTCTGTGCAGTTGTCTTCAGATCATCAACTTCATTCTTTCACTGGGCCCTCTGTTGTTGCTGTTGCTGTCATCATCATCTTCCTCTTCCTCTTCTTCCTCCTCCTCCACCTCTTTGGGTTTTTAATTCATGTAATCCCAAAGTAAAGGAAGGATATTCTCATTATTTCTGAATAATCATTGCCCTATAACAGAATACAGATAGCTGTTATATGTGTGTCATTTAGAAGTATATTTATTAATTGATATTCAATATAAAAAGATCCATTAGGCATAATACATTTATTAACTGACATTCAATATAAGATAGATAAGTTAGGCATAGACTGTGCTTGATGGGGATAGAGCCAGGTGACTATTTTTAATCTCTGGAAGTTAGAACTTTAATTAGGAAGCATTCTAATAAACATGTGTGTGTAATGTGACTGGCTTGTTCAAGAAAGATGACCCGGGTGGATCCCAAATGACAATAAATTTCATGTGTAATTTGTTTAAGTTAGAAAATAATTAGTAAACTAAAACTGTTGAAGGCTTCCTAAGGAACATGACAAATTAGATGAGGGCAGGAGGACACTCAGCAAAACCCACAGCAGAAATAACCGTTATTAAAGGGGAAGTGTAGTTCCACTTTGTGGAAGCTCACATTGGATGATGTCAGGAGTAATTTAAACTCTCTGGAAACAATCATAAAGATCCTTTTGGTTCTTGTTGCTGTTACTGGCAATACTGGGGGCTTTGCTCTCAAAGCCTTCGTGATTGTTCGGCTGAAACTCTATACTTGTATTTGTGCCACGTACAGTTGCTTTGTTCTATTTTCCTTCCTTCCTTCCTTCCTTCCTTCCTTCCTTCCTTCCTTCCTTCCTTCCTTCCTTTCTTCCTTCCTTCCTTTCTTTGCAGGTCCTGGGGCTTGAACTCAGGACCTGAGAACTGTCTCTGAGATTCTTTTGCTCAAAGCTAGAGCTCTATCACTGAGCCACAGTGCCACTTCCAGCTTTTTTGAGTAGTTTATTGGAGGTAAGAGTTACCTGCCTGGGTTGGCTTTGAACTGTGATCCTCAGCGGTCAGCTTTCTGCGTAGCTAGGATTTACAAGGGTAAGTCACCAGTACCCAGCTTGGTCTTGATAATTTTTGAGATTGGGGAATCTCATATTTTCTCTGGGCCACCTCAACCCTAGTCTACATGTGGACATCTTCCACTGTAGCTGAGATATCAGGTATATACCACCATGTTCTAATTTTTCTGTTGAGCTATGGTTGGGTCTTGCAAAAATTTTTGCCTAAGAACATAGCTAGAATTACAGGTACACAGATACCTAGCTCTTATTTGTACTTTTGCTACTCACAGACTTTATCATTGGGAAGAGGGATCAGCTCCCCAGGGAAAGTAGAAATAATGTTGACACCATCTCCTCAGCTGTGTATCCAGCAAAAATTATCAGTAGCACATCTTTTCAAAGGCACCAAGAAATCATGCTTTGGCCCACACCAGAATTCACCTGAAGGAGACCAGAGATTCTAATGACTAATACCAGTGAAAAATTGAAAAGAATATCTCAAAAATGATAACCAATCTCAAAATGAAATAATATACTCCTAAGGAAACAAAAATACATTTTACTTTTAAAAAATTCTCTTATAATTTGCTTCAAATCTTAAATATTCTAGATGGTATTACATTTGGATCCATTAAAAATTACCCAGGCTTTGCTTATATATCACATGGATGTGATCACCCTAGCACATCCTCTTTCAGTTCTAAAAGGTTATCTAAAAAGTTATCATTTCTGTATTCATCACAAGAACAAAAAAAGAGTAAACAAAAAATAAATAAATAAAACAATGATTCTTGGACCTACCAAAGAAGAGATATTTGAAGAAAGACTACTACCCTCAAATCAGTAGAAATAAGTTATCTAGAATGTCATTGCCAACATCTACTAACTTGGAGCAACAAGCCATTCCTAGAAAGGAGAAATAAATTGTGATTTTGATGGATTACTTCCAGACTAGACTGAGTAAGAAACTTCCAAGGGAACTGAAATTTAAAATTAAAAAAAATCTTACTTTAAGGAATCCCATCCCATTCTCAATAGGATAAGAAACATCCTCTCCTGGTTTTGTAAAGGGTAGGAAAAAGAGCCATTTCTTCAGGGTAAATCCCTTATCATCCAGGAAAGAGACTTGACCAAAATCTTACTTACCTGAGAGGAAATTTTCTCTGCTCAGACACACCTACCTTTCCTGTCTGGTCTAAGTTGGAAGAAAAATGTCAAGACCCAAGTGAGGGTTTGGGCCCTCAGAAACTGAGCCATCAATCCTAAGATGGTCATCATCAAGTTACAGAATACTTTTTTCCCACACATTTCCAATGTGCTGTCAGGGCTCCAGGAAAGCAACCAAGACCCATAGCTGAAAGAGCTGCAAGATACAAATTCTGTCTGAGAACGATGTTTAGGGTAGTTTGAAGATAAGAAAGGAAGGAAAAAATAGGGACATGAGAGATATATGGAATCTTTGTCTCCTACAGCTTTAATAAACATTAATTAGAAAACATATCTCTAAGCTAAATTAACATGAAATTGCACATTACTGTCTAGAAAATGTGAGCTTTTGTTACCCAACACATCCTATTCAACTTTAAAATTACAATCCAAAACAAAAGAAATGGGAAAAAAAGTGGCAAATAAGCTTGCAGAACTAAATTACAATAGGACGTAGATTTTATTATTCCAGGCAGAGAGATATACATGTTAAGGTCTTTAATGTCAGGATAGACAACGTGAGTAAAAACATTCAGACACTACATGCAGAGAAGTGGAAATTCCTATAAGTTATCCCAGAGAAACATTGTAAAATCAGGCACAGACTGCATGCCTGTTATTGATATAACAATCCCTGGATTAAACACCAAGGAAAGAATTATTGAGTAACCAAAAAAGTCAATTGGAACTATCCAAAAACACATTCAAAAGCAAAAAAATAAAGTAACACAAATGAAAGGGTATCCAGATATAAATTTAAATTTATTAGCTGAAACATATATGTAATTTTACCAGACAAGAATAGAGAATCGAGTAGAAGTTATACCTGATGTGATAGTAGATACGAATTACCTAAAATTTTCGGGTACCAAATGACAGCTCCAAATGGCTTACAAATGCCAAGCAGCATAACCATCAAAACTCTCTACTCAGGCTCTGGTATCAGCACAAAAGAAAAAAGAAAAAGGGAAAATAAAAAAATACAATAAATGAAGAGCATCTAGAAACAGCTCACTTGCTCATCACATAGAGAATTTTCTTCAGCTTCCTGGGGTTAAAAAAAATCCAAAAAAACCCAAAACAAACAAAAAACAAAAAACCCCAGAACTGTATTCCCTCACAGATTCAGGGGCCCCATAGAGACAACCAAAGACAAACAGAATATCCTGAAAGAAGAAAAAGGGAAAACCAAAACAAACAAAACCAAAAAAACACCTGATATATTGAGGGAAAAAGATGAGGACCACAGCGAACTCCTTGCAACAAACCATAAAAGAAAAGAAGAATAAAAAAACCTCTTGCAGCCCGGTGTGGTGGCTCATGCCTGTCTAGCTACACAAGAGGCTGACATGTGAGGATCAAGGTTCAAAGTCAGCCCAGACACAAAAGGACCTGAGACCCTTATCTCCAATTAGCCTCCAGAAAACCAGAAGTTGGGCTTGGCTCAAGGGTAGGGCAGTAGCCTTGACCTGAAGAGCTGAGGGACAATGCCCAGGCTGAGCTCAAGCCCCATGAATCACAAAGAGAGGAGAAGGAGAGGGAGAGGGAAAGAGAGAAGGAGGAAAGAATGAATGGTTCTGGTGGTTTCTATCTAAAATTTCAGTTACATTACAGTCTAAGATCAGGAATATAACACTTTCAGGCAAGCTCGGGTAGAAAAGCAATCAAGACTCGATCTCAAACACTGGGCATGGCAATAGATGCCTGTCATCCAAGCCACAACAGAAAGTCTAAAAGAAGGATCACGGCTTAGTAGCAGGAAGTAAGATGTTATTTCAAAATCAATGAGTACAAAATTAAAAAGCTGGAGTTGTCTAGCTTCACAGCTGGAGTCCTTTAGTTCAAACCTGAGAATGAGTAGAGAAACCTAAAGACTCAAAAGAAAAATCCCTACCAATCTCAAATTCTATATCCAATAAATATTACTCTAAAAATTAAAGCCAAATATAGACTTTTTCAGAAAAAAAAAACTGAAGAAATCTATTGGCAGCAATCCTGTGTATAAACAACAATGAAAACCAGAAAGAAGATAACATTGTTCAGAAATTAGTATCTATATCTGGAAGAAGAACAGATTAGAGAAGGAAGGAATAAAGGAAAGTCTTTGGAAGTAATCTAAAAGGCAACTCCCTGTTTAAAGTAATCATGAGACTGCACTGTGTGATTACGGTACTTGGACAAATGGGATGAATGACAAAAATTTAAAGGTAAGAGTGAGGTAATTATGAATGTCCTATTTAATAAGATACCTGAGTAATACATGAAGGGACAGAGAATTTTTAGAAGGAATATCAGTATCTGCATACAAAATTGTAGGGAAACCACTTACACTTCTTTCTAAATAAAAGAGATATAATTAATATATTGGAGAAGATAAAAGGACATCATACCATGGAGAAAATAAATCCAAAACAAGAAAGAAAAAGAGGAGAATGAAGAAACAAATTCAACAGATAAAGTCAATTACAGACATAATAGCTATAACAAAAGCCAATTTGAATTTCAGTAGTTGGAATACAATAAATGAAAAATGGAAGATATAACCCAAAACACCAAGACACAACTATATATTATCTACAAGAACCTCACTTTAAATACAAGAATGCTAAACTACTAAAACTACAGGGAGGAGCAATGACACTTTCATATTAATGTGAATGAAAAGAAACCTGGAGTAGCTGTATGCATCTCCAACAATGCATATACCAGGAAAATTCCCAGGAATGAAGAGAACAATTTAATAACGAAGCCAATTATCCAGGAGATAATCCTAGTATCGAACAACAGAGCTTATAGTCATGACATAAACTGATAGAAAAGCAAAGAGAATAGATAAGTCCATTGGTAGAGACAGGTGATTTATTCTCCTTCTTCTAGGATCAAATCTCACAGGCAGAAAATCAGTAAGAATATCATTATCAACCAATAGTTAATTAAAATAAAACAGAATACACCTTATTCTCATGTTCACATAGAATACACATTAATACAGTTTTACATTATAGATTATACAACACTCCATATCTAATTCAGAATAGAAATAGTGTGTATATTCTCAGATCACAAGGGAATTAAAAACAATAAAAATAAATAGCGGTTAGATATACAGAAGACTATAAAATATTTGAAAAATAAACATTATACTTCTAAAAAGAATAACAATCTCAATAGAAAAATTTCAAATGAATTGAAAATGGATTTATTACTTATTTGAAATGGTGGGATGTGACAAAAACAGGGACAAGAAAACAATTCATAGCATCAACTGCATGTTCTAACAATGAAGGAAAAATACCAATAATGTAAATCATCATCTTTGGAAAATAGAAAGAGAAGTGCTTTAAATCTAAAGAATGTAAAGTGAAGGAAATATTTTAAATTACAGCATAAGATAATGAATTTGGAAATGAAGCAAAGGCAGAAAGATGGGAGGCTTTGAGACCAGACGGGACTAAATAGACAATATCCCCCTCCCCACAAAAAGAGAATAAAAGAGAGGGAAAATGAGTGAAGAAATAAAGAAGGGAGAACGAATAAAAGGAAGCAAGAGGGAGAAGATGAAGAGAAACTTACGTCTACCCAAATACCCCACAGGTTGTCATTTCTAAAGTGGGGGAAAAAAATCAAGATACAGTTAAGCTGGTGAACACATAAACAAGCCATGGAATATTAGTGCAATATAAAATAAGCAGCAATTTTGAAAAATGATGTATCAATTTTAAAAATTCACAGAAATCAGTTTTAAAAGTCAATACCACTCAATGAACAAAGCCAATTTGACAAGGCTGTTGTATGTACCTCTACGTTTCCTAAATATATGGCATCCTCTAAAAGGCAGATCTAGAGAAATGGTTTAAAAAATCAGTAGCTAATGTATGAGGGAAGGAGAAAGAAGATTCTGATATTTGAAGCATAAGAAACATTAAGGTGTTGAAGCTATACTGACACATGATCATGGGAAATGAACTGGGCCATGCCAGCCACCCTGTCCTCCAACTAAATGGTAGCGTGCAAGTAGGTTGCCATCTAAATTATTTCCTCTTGTAGCTAGGCAACTGAATCTCCATCAACCACAGTGGCCAAGCTCAAAGAAAATAATTGCGCCAAATGTTTCTGCCCTCTCACACGGAATACTGTTTTCATGAGAATGCTCAAAGATACCTCCACATTGTCTTCCATGTGAGGGTCCAGCAACAAGGTCTTGATCAAAGCACTTTGCTTAGATCATTTCACACCTTCCAGAAGGACAACTACCTTCTTCTTGAATGTTCCAGTGAGAAGGATGGTATGATTTCATTTCCAAGAGACTCCTGAAGAAGTCAAAAACTCTGATTCCTGCCTTATCCCAGAACCTCGAAAGATGGACACTTTCCTTATTTCTGCTGTATATGGGCTAGTTATTTCTGTTACACACGTGGAAAAGGTTGGTGAGCTGGAAATGTTTTGTTCTCAGTGTTTACTTTTTAGGACAAATATCTTTGAGGTATTAACATCGATGTCTTTAAGAAAGCTATTCTTATGTAATTGAAATCATCATATTTAGCCAATAACACACTTACTTCCAACTAACATATATTTTAATCTGGAGTGAGCAACGTTAACTTGCAAATATTTCACTTTTAATGTTGTCTACAAAGGTATTTAAAATGTAATTTAACTTGGAAAAAAATGTTACTCTTTCTTCCTTGGATCTTACCAAGAAAAGGATTCTCAGTGAAGAGGAAAAAAGAGACTTGGCTGTTTTTCTCTTATCAGTGGATCCATTTTTGAAAATAAAAAATGAGCACTGGATTTTACTTTTGAAGTTGAAGAAAATCACAAGGTAGAAGAGTTTTAAAATTATTATGCATGCAACAACTAGAAAATATCATCTCACCATTAAATTGGCATAGCACATCCATTTCTCATGGTTGTCTTAGGTAATTACTAAATGAAATCCAGTCAGAGAAGTTGTAGCTCAGTCTTAGTTCATGGTTTCATTGAGAGTCTGGATTGTGAATGCCTTCACCTTCCAATCTCCCTAATGGCCCCTGTCTGGATGCAATGCAAGATGCAAAGCCTCTCTGCTATTCAGACTCTTCCTCATGCCAGTTTGACTGCAGACAGATTGGCCATTACAGCAGTGTTTCCTGATGGGTCCTCTTCCTTCCAAGTTTCTTCTTGGGCCGGAAAGCAACGGAATTGGCATCATATCTCATGTTCTGTTTGGAGGGTTGGCTCTCTGGGCCACATTAGGAACAACTCCATTTTCCGAAGGAATTTGATGCTAATCAGTTTAATTTATTCTCTTCTACAATGAAATCTTTGAGGGGAGGGAAGGGAACATTCTCGTTAACTGGTCTGGACACTCTAGGGAACTATCAAAGGCTTTTATTTATTTGCATTTATTTTATATCATTCTCAGTAGGGGACCTTCTGAGGAAAGTGCATCATACATACAAACTAAATATTAGCTACATGGAGTTTCCATGTTCATGTTCTTCATAAATATGGACAACAATGAATGGGGAATTGTGTGATGTATTAAAGTGTTAGTTAAAGCAGTTGTAGGAATCTGTTATACGTAATTACACAGTTCTGGTTCTCAGGAGAGTATGAGGAAGTATGTTTTAGGCAATTTTTCCTATACAAACCCAAGGGGCAGTGGCATTTAAAAAAATTTCTTATTCATCTAAAATAGATTCAGCTCAACCCATGAAAAAGATGTAAACTATCATCACCACATATGTCACAGAAGACAGCATTTGTAAGTGGCAAAAGCAACAAAAGCCAAAGGAGACACTGAGCCTTCTAATCTGGGTGAAACCCACCACTAGGAAGATGTCTTTTGTCTTATAAATGAAGACTGGTTAATTTAATATATTTTTACTTATCTCTTCAATAGGTAGCTCACACTGTGGCCATGGGCAAATTATATGTCCTTTCTAATATTTGTAACATCGTAACTAAGGTAGAGCTGGTGAGAAAAACAATTTATATCCAGATATAATTCTTTATCTATCAATTGTGTGTGTGTATGTGTGTGTGTGTGTGTATGTGTGTATTTAATGCCATTTACCTAGCTTCTCTAACCCAACTTTCCTGTGAAGTTTAGATAAGTGAATAAATGGAATGACAGGATACTAGATGTCCGATGATTATTAGTAAGATAATACGAACATGAGCAGTTTAGCTATTACTATAATATTTATTATGTCAGATAGATTGACGGAAAGAATGCAGGTACAGGATTATGAAAGAATCCACTGAGTGTTATTGTATATCCTTCACTTATCAAAGAGAAACTCTCCACAAAAGAGAGTTAACATATTTAAGAATGACAAGACAAAATCTTGCCCTTGAACTTCATTATAAAGAAGTAGACACTTCTAATGCACTCAGTAAAATTAGAAACAAATACTGTTGGTATGGTGCACAAAAGAACACCTCTCTACTACTGAACAGCAATAACTGAACAAGATTGTGTGTGTGTGTGTGTGTGTGTATCAGAGGAAGGAGGGACAGACAAAATGGGAGCAATGCAGTTCAGAACAGTGTATCAGATGGAATGGAGAAGCTTAGTAATACAGTATGAAACACACAGCAGAACCTTTGGGGCTTCAGTGAAACATTACTTGGGCTTCCTACAGTGCCACTGTTTGGAAGAAAGCCTCACAGCTGGGGTTGGCCTGGAAATGAGAGCAGAAAAAGAGCCTGGATAATGAATCAGGGCAAAAGCCCATCTCAAAGAGCTTCTGCATCCCTCACCATGGCCTTGAGAAGTCCTGTCCACAGGCACCTGGGCATCCAACACCGTGGCCTTGAGCACTTGTGCAGGCAGGCCCCTCAGCACTGCATTGTCCCCCAAAGCATTGCACCTGAACTAGACACTGACTAGTAGTCAATGGTGTGCCCTGGAATAGGCACTGAGTTGAAAGTGCTAAGCAATGCACTGAGAACTAATGCAGGCTAGGCGGGGCCTCTGATTGGGTCTAGGGATTCATGTAACCTATAGGATCTCCTCTCCAGGGTCCTGTAGTCCTCCCTCTCCTAGAGACATCTTATTAATATCCCTCTCACCTAGGGGAAGCACTGCAGTTTGCTTATCTTTTTCTTCAATAAATCTTTATTCTTTTGCTCACCCCTTTGTGTCTTTCGATGTTGCAATTTAATTTTCTAGTAACACTAATATATTCTGTAGCAACAGAGGTTTCTAGAGCAGGACAGTTAAGGAAGTAGGATCAGGAGTCATATAAATCAAGTCTGTTAGTTATTTCAATGGAATGAAGACTGTGCATAGGAGCAGATCGCAGAGGCTCAAGAGCTATGAGCATATGGGCATATAAAACAGTATTTTATGAAATGAATTCCAAGAAATGGAAAGAAGAGGTTTTTTTCTACTGTCAATGCTATTTTTATTGTCTTTGCCTTTCATCTTCTTTGGGGAAGAGGAAGACACATTAATGTTGGGAAAAAGGGTGAAGAAATCCAGCACTGGAACTCACTAGACACTACTATGTGGAAAATGAGCTGCACAACTTGTGGGTGGGGATGGAAAGGAAAAACTGAGAGAAAGCCAGGGAGGGGGAAACATGGTTCAAAAAGAAATGTGCTCATTACCTGACTTGCATAATTTTAACCCCTCTGTACATCACCTCTACAATAACAAGGGTGGGGGTAGAGGGAGGGAAATGGGGACAAAAGCATGAGAATGGGTATCAAATTATGTGAAGTAATGCACCTACTATCTGGTGAATATAACTGTAACTCTTTTATTAATTATAATTTTAAAAGAACTTAAATTTTTTAAAAATAAATAAAATTTAAAAATAAAAAGAAATAAAATATTTAGAAAGAAAGAAAGAGCACAAATAAAAACAGCTAGGGGCTCCAAAGGTGATGGTTAGTGAAGAGAAGTAGCCTAGAAGGTTAGTTGGGGAAATATGGTCCTGAAGGGTTCTGGGAGCCTGGCCTGTAGATTTCTTCCTTTATTATTCTGTTTCACTTCCAAAGGGGAGCATCCTGATTGTATTCCATTGGCCGGGTGTTCTCTGCAGTCCTTTATGGGTTCAAGAATTAGCTCAAATTATTTAAGAGGTCTCATCTTGCATTCCTTGAAAGCAAAAACAACACAACACATTGCTCATTACTTTCCTAGTTTTCCCTGTGCTAAGACTGTCTGTTGTCTAATATCTTTAAACTTGCTGGTGACTTCCCAGAGAACTTGAGAAAATGTGCTTTTCCAAAGCGAATAAGGGTGAACTGGTGAAACTGCCCTGAGAGTGAATGTGTTACACAAGGAATAAGCCCCATTACTCTCTAGCTCCTCAGGCAGAAAAGTCTGGGTAAAGAGCTTCCCCAAGAAGGCCAAAATCAGAGGCCAGGGTAAAAGAAGTGAAATGTCAGAGACCAAAAAAAAAGTAGCTACGGGATTTTTTTTAACACTTTTGGTCTTTGTCAAAGTCTAACAGTTTACTTTGAGCACTGATTCTGAGAGCAAGTTGAGAGCACACTAAGGTGGCTCTGGAGAATTGAGGGTTCATTAGACAGATGGAGGGAAAGAAAGGTTCCCAGTTATTGCTGTTACTGCTTGGGAGTTGGGAGAGGAGGGCTCCTACAAGTGAAGTAGCCCCTCAGAGAGAACGCAGCTGTGCAAATCAGACAGTGCTAAAGGAACAGTGAGAGAATGTTTAGGCTAATGGCTCCTCAATGGGGCGTTCGCCCTAAGGCAGCGGTACTCCAAGTGGAATTCCTTCACTTTCACATCACCAGGGCCCCCATTAGAAATGCAAATTTTTATTTTTCATTCTAGGCACCCCAGATCCAGAACTCGAGGGGTGGAGCAGAACAATAGGCGTTGGCAACCCCTCCAAGAAATTCTGACACTGGCCCAGGCTTCTGGCAAAACCATCTCCCTAGGGAAAGAACTCAGCCACCAGTGAGTCATCTTGTCCTTCCAGTGCTGGGAACTTATCAAATCTCATCCCACTTCCCAGATTTTCCCAGGAACAGGGCTCAAATCAGAATTCAGACTCCCATTACTATCTGGTACTCTTTAAACAAGGGCATAAGGAGTCTAATCCAGCAGGATACAAATCGATAATAAAATGGGGCTATTTCAAAACTTCCCGAGATTGTCACTAGGAAAAATTAAGCAAATCATTCTGAAACTTCCCATTTGGTTCTGGAATTGCTCCTGAAATTCCATTGTGTTTTGAAAGTCCATTAGACTTTTCATTTCATTTTAGCCATATTGTTCTTTAGTAATAGGCACTTAAGAATTCTGTCATCTTGGGGTAATTTTGGAAACATGCTTTCACATCTAATTGATTTTTTTTTGCATCTCAGCAAAGTAAAAACTATATTTTTCTAGTCTGACTTATTAGAAAAAGACTAGTCACATGCACTGGACTATCAAATGACTAAATCCAATCTGACCCTATTGTGGACAGGAAGTCATTCAATCAATATTTATTAAAAGATTATCTCTACCAAGAAGTATGCTAGGCTTCAAAATATACTCAAGGAAACACAGATCCTTATCCACAGAGAAGTCTTTCACTTAAGGAAAAAGAATTCAAAGATACTCAGAACTATATTTAATAGCAGCTAATGTTGCTGAAAATCCAAGGAGAAGTCTCAAAATTCCCTATTTTCTTCTTTTAATTTTATTTTGTGGTCACTGTGATGTACAGAGGGGTTACAGTTTTATCCATAAGATGGGGAGTACATTTCTTATTGAATATTGTTACCCCTCTCACTTTTTTATTCTAATTGAAGACCTAATGATCCAGCGTTCCTGCATTTTGGTTTGGTTTTTCCAATGACATAAATGGTATTTTCTGTACCCACTTTTTTAAAAATATTCTGATGGACAATTGTCCATGCCGTTTTCTACCCTGTTAGTGCCTGAATGTCTTAATTCAAGGCTAGCATTTACTGAAATTACATTTCAGAAATGTCGTGAGTACCTCTCCTAAGTGGAAAGAAGAGAAGGGAGGTTGTGGAGGGTGAGGCACATGGGTGGGTTTTGCAGGTAACCCCACAAGAAATAGTTACTACTTCTCAACACTAGGATATGGAATGAGATGAGATTTTTTTCCCCCAAGTCCTCTGGGGAAATCATTCAAATATAGACTCTTATCAAACTCTAATAATGTTCTTGCTTCTGCCTGTTTGCTTTGATGAAGCTGTTAATAACAAAAATCTACATTTATTTGCATTTTTCTACTAGAATTCATTGAAGCATCCCAAAACATCATTTTAAAGTGCATATACCTTTAAGTGGTAAGAAAAAAAAACATGAAATGTCATACAAATGGAGGCAGGGCAACTTAAAAGTGAATTTATTTTTAAGAATGAATATGACTTTTCAGACCTCTGTTCCTGCTCCTCCCCCGACCTCAACCGCTGCCCTCTGAGCTGAAAATGTGTAGGCACTGTCTTTTTCAGTAAGAAGTCTTTTTCAATAAGACTTCAAGTTGAAACTATCATAAAAGTATTTTTTCCTAACAATGTTTCAAATTCTAATATCCCTCCTCCCCACAACTCATTGAACATTATTTAGGAAGAAAGTACTATTTTTAGAAATGAACAAAGGCCAGGTGCCAGTGGCTCACACTTATAATCCTAGCTACTCAGGAGGCTGAGATCTGAGGATTGCAGTTTGTAGCCAACCAAGGCAGAAAAGTCCCATGTGACTCTTATCTCCAATTAACTACTCAAAACAGGAAGTGGTGCTGTGGCTCAAGTTATAGAGCACTACTAGCCTTGAGCACAAAGAGGCTCAGGGACAGCACCCAGGCCCTGAGTTCAAGCCCCACAATCAAGGAAGGAAGGAAGGAAGGAAGGAAAGGAGGGAGGGAGGAAGGAAGAAGAAATTCAAAAAGATTTTTATAAATCATCTTCTCATTTTATTTTGTTTTTGCTAATATGAAAAGTATAACCCTGAGAAAATAATTGATGTTTCTAAGACGATAAAGCAAACTAAATCCATAAAGGAAAGAAGAGAAGTATTTCTTACTGCCATCCACTCTGACATCAAAATATCCCTAAGGCACTGCATTCAGGCTTAGAGTTGCTACTGGAGAGGCTTACCTGCTAAAAAATGCTTTAATTCTTCATTTAATTTTATGCTTCGATCTATGCAAATCTCCCAATTTTTCACTTGGATTGAATAGTTATAAAGGAACACAAGCCCCTTTTAGCCCTTAATTCCTGGCATTCTGTGAATCAGGTTAATTTATGGGAGTTAATTCTAAAGCCATCTGTTGGAGTTCAAGCAAAACAAAAATAGACATTGGCATCTTTTGAGTCAGTAGTTCTCCTATACATGTAGAACTCTGCACTTTATTTCCTAGGGGTGATCACGTATATTGATGGTGTTAGGGAGAAATAATCTGGAAAAAAGGAATTTGTGTCAGAATTTGAAAACAAAACTTGCAAAGCAAAAAGCAGAAAAGCAAAAGGTAAGTGAACAATTTAATGAACAGAACAAACATTCTGCCTTGACAAAGTTTAAAAATCGAATTTCAGCAATATTCATGGGACAATATATTGGAAATGAACTTTACAACACGGGAGGGGGTGAAGGAGGGAAAATGGGAATAAAACATGGGAAGGGGTAACAATGTTTAAGAAGTAATGTGTTCACAACCTCATGAATGTAACTGTAACCCTTCTATAAACCACCCTGACAATAAAATAAAATAAAAATTAAACAATGCAAATTGTTTTCAAGAAAGTTTCTGTTAGCCTTTCAGTTACTCATTTAGTGATTTTCTCCCCACCCAGCAAAAGTTATGACAGACAGTGGTGGACACATGACTGTCCTTACTAATGGGTGGGTTTCTGCACATTTCAGAACCTGTACAAGCCTTCCAATCTTCTTTTGTGGGAAAACTAGTCATTTCCTAACACAAAAGTCAGTTTTTATCTTTATCTGACGTTATCATTTATCACAATGGTCATTGTGTAAGGGAAGAGGAAAGTTAATTGTCCTCCTCTTCCTCTTACAGCTCACTGTGCCTGCCCAGCACATATAACTCAGGCAACTGGTGCATCTGGGGACAGAGGGAGGGCCCTGAGGCTCTGAGGTCATTTCCTCATTGGCCATAATAATGCTTCCTTCCCCACCCTCCCCTATATAATCTCTCTCCTGCCATAAATTCTCTCTTATGCACAAACTAACATCTGGTGCAGGTTGGAGGTTTGGTTCACCTAATTAACTCCCTTCTGCCTGAAAAACTACTTGAGTGGGGTGTCTCCTATCTCCAACTTTACAACACTGAAAACAAAATTTTAAAAGGCAATATGCCCAATAGGCTTGCAGATAGAAAAATGAGGCTAGAAATGCCTGAAGTTCTATATTCTTTGCTCTTTCCATATTTAGTTGCACAAAGGCAAACTCCTAGCTTCAAACTTCTGGATTGAAATTAGAATGAATTTTCCCAATCTAAGAAGCAGATCAGTGAGCGCATGAGTTAATAGAATTAATGAATAAAAATAACAACATTTATTTTCTTTTCTCAACATTATAAGAAAATCGTATTTACACATGATAAAAGCTGAAGAGATCATAATGATACAAATAATTCTAAAACAAGTCTGAGTGTCCATCCTCAGATTCTTGAGACCATGAGCAAAAGCAATCACCATTGTATCTTTGGAATAAGTGCATGGAAGAACAGGCAAATCATAAATGCTGTCCTAGAAGCCTTGGTGAACTTGAGGGTTTTTTTTTAACTGAGAAATCCATATTGGACTCTGTCTCATAAAATATATCTGTGTCTCATTATTTCAGTGTTACAAATTTTAGTCCAATCTAGATGCATGATACCACAACTTTCTCCAGCATTTTATTCTAATACAAAATGTTGCAAATAGGGACCTAATGGGTTTTGTGATACAAGAATATCTTTCTTTTTGAAGTTTGCCCATCAGACTTAATGAGTTCAATTTTCACATTGAAGTAACTTTTTTTTTTCATGAGTTGACCCTTTCTGAGAAAAGTCTTTGAATATTCTTTGCCTTCTGGAAGACTTCATTTCTCTCCCATAGGAACAAAGTATCCATTAAACAAAAGGACAGGGAAAGGGTAAAAACAATGCAGCAAGAAGCTTCATTTCTGTTTCATTCTCCTCATGATGATGAGGGTCAACTGAGGGAAGAATAGGACATTGCAGTCATCTATCTGGTTCCTATCATGAATATAGATGCCACATCTTTTTTGCAGGCCATTTGAATCCTATCCAACACACAAAAAATGATAACCAGTCATATACCATGCATTTTGAAATAGTCAATAAAATCTTACTCTGCAATCAACTCTTTCTTTGCTTCATGCATAAAGATCTCTGCGAAGGAAAGAAAACATCTTCTATTATTTTCATTCTCTAAAGTTAGTTTTTGTTGTTAAGTCAAACTATCACTCCTCTGTAGTGAAATGCTCACTTTTAACTGTTAATTCTGCTACATGCTTCTTTTTGTATAAGTAGATTATGTAGGTGTTTGGGATTCCCCCCCCCCACACACACACACTCAATTTCACAGTATTTATTATTCTGAATGCAATAGTTAAGGAATTTCTGTTCTATTCCATACCTCTGCCACTTGTTCCACCTGTGCCATGTTTCTTTATAGCACATCTACTGAAATTCTATTAATGTAATCATAACACAATTGAAAGAGAATTAACCAGTTATTGGGCCTTGTATTATGGAATTTGTGTGTTCTGCTGGAGTCAGAAATTATTTGATTGCATTTTAATTAATATCTAGTTATCTAGCTATCATCTATCTACCCTATATGCTTTTCCCTTTGTGGATCAATATTTCCCCCTTAACCTTTCATGTTTTGTTTTCTCATTATTTTCCCCCTAAATGTTCTTTTTTTTTTTTTTGCCAGTCGTGGGCTTGAGCTCAGGGCTTGAGCACTGTCCTTGGACTTTCTCAAGGTTAGAGCGCTACCACTTGAGTCTCAGCACCATTTCTGGCTTTTTTCTATGTATGTGGTACCAAGGAATCGAACCTGGGTCTTCGTGCATGCTAGGCAAGCACTCTACCACTAGGCCAAACTCCCGCCCCCCCCCCCAAATGGTCTTAGTGGTCAAATGCCTGTATGTATTTTTGTCTCAAGCCTTTCAAATCCTTCCTTCAATGTAAACTGAATTTTAGTGGATCTGGGCTTTCTCGTTCAACTTTCACCAATCTGGGATTTCTTGGTCATTGAGTCCAAAATCCCATTATTTTTTCTACATTTTGCTGAATGTATAAACTGGTAGCATCCCCAAAAAGGATGTTTGAAGCACATTCTTCAAGTCCTTTTAGTTATGGAAATAA
The DNA here is from genome assembly GCF_031878675.1 of Megascapheus bottae. Lineage (NCBI taxonomy): Eukaryota > Metazoa > Chordata > Mammalia > Rodentia > Geomyidae > Megascapheus > Megascapheus bottae. The sequence continues at coordinate 18,386,702 of NC_143523.1, forward strand.
ATGCTTTTATACTATGCCCCATAGAGATGATTACTGAGGGGGAAATTTGCAGTTTACACTCATTTTGTCAATATTTTGAAAATGCAACTTTGCAGTCTCCAGGTGCCCAGTGTTTGAGAAAAGTGATGTCATTTCTGCTCCTGGGTTTTGTGTACTACTGTCATCTCCATTTCCAGCGAAACATGATAAAGTGAGCTGGTGTGGATATTTCTTTTCTTTAAATGGCCTTTTTCAATCAGGAGGATACATAATGTCCTAGGAAATGTTCCTTCTAGTTGATTTGATAATTCTTGATTCTATTCATTTTTTTATTTGCTGTTCTGGAGAATTTCATTGAGTGTATTTCAGTATCTTTAGTATGCTTGTTTTATATCATTTTACATTTCCAGTAGCAGATTTTTATTTGCTCACTTCTTATCTACTCCTTGACTTATACTATTCTGTTTCTATTTCATAGCTATAGTATTTTGTCTTAATTCTCTAAAAGAATGAACAATAGAATTTTCATTCAAATTTTATTCTTCTGTTTTTGTTTTGAGTCAATGTGTCTTAACTTTCTTTGTGATTCCTTTCCTGCATGCTGAAGTTTTCAGTTTCAACTGTATTTATATAAGATATTATTTATTACCCTCAAATCATTCATTATGTGTCCTCTTTTGGTTAGTAAGATTAACTTTAGCTTATTGAGTGCTTTTAAAATTTTGAGATGTCCACAAGTTTTAATAATCTCTTCAAATTCTTTTGTGAATATATTTGTATGAAAAATAAATCACACTGTATGGCATATGTATTGATGACCCAAATATTTCAGGACAGTTTCTGCTTTTTGTAACCCAGTTGTTGGCTGATGAAGATAAGAATACTGAATTTTTAATTGCAAGCCATTATTAAAGTACATGTTTTTTTTTTACCAAATAGCACATAATCAGTAAACTATTCTCATGTTTCAAGTCAAAACCTGAGGCACAGCCAAAGTGCCCAGTGGTAACTAATAATTTTCCTGACAGAAGTAATAATTGAAGAATCTATATGGTAGCAGGAACCTTGATTTTTGATGAAAGAATGGATCATGTTGACCTTAGCATGTGTATGTGTTCAATTGTACATATACTAGTGTAATTCCATTTAAGCTGAATTCTTTTTGGGTTCAGGCTGCAAACAATACTATTTCAACTGTGACTTGCCAGAACTTTATCTAAAATTAATACCAGTGTGCTGTGTCAGTACCCAATTGTAGGATATCACTGAGAAATAGTAAACTATTAAAAGAATTAACTGGACCAGATTCAATTTCTCAATGATTTTGACCATCGCAAAGCCACGTATAATGCAGATCTCCCAAATGGTAGTGTATTGACTTCCTAATTTTAAAGCAAAATTTTCTAAGATGATTTAAGATCTAGCCTCCTTCTGCAGTGAGATGGATGCCTTGTCAAAAATCTGATAAAATATTCACAACCAAAACTTATTCAACCCAGATGCCACCCCATCAAATCACAGAAAGGAATATACAGAAAACATTGTGTTTTTTTCATTCTTTTGAACTTTTTTGTTTTTGTTATCATAAACAATACTCTATTCACTTTTACTTAAATAGGACTGCCTGTGTGTCTTAACTACATTTCCTAGAATTGGGGAAGTACATGAGTACAAATCAGTCACCTGCAAGTCATCTGTGCAAATAACTACTTCAAAGAAAGATAAATAAGATTTTCTCATACAATATTACTTGTACTGCTCTAGGTTCTCTTGGGAGCTGCTTGCATAAGCTTTCCTCAATGGTCCTCTGGCTGTATTGTTCCTGGATCTGTTGTGAGGCAGGGTGTTGTGATGGAATTACAGAGAGTATCTGCTCACCTCATGGCAACCACAGGGGAAGGAGGACTCTCCATAAGAGATGGCCCCAAGAACACATCTCAAATGGTCTTCTTCCTCCAGCTAGCCTACCACCCAATGGATAACTAAGGAAGACGAGGCCACCTGAACCCAATACTTTCTCTATGGTCTTACCCACTTGGGACCACATCTTCTACACATAATCCTTTGTGAGGAGCATTTCATATCTAAACCACAGTCATTTCTGTGATTTAGGCAGTGTTGTTGCCTTTTACCATTATGAAGCCAAAGAAGCTCACTTTCACCTTTCCAAAAATAAAAAGTAATTCTAAATATTCTTGGTTTATGAAAATAGGTTGAGAAAACATTTAAGAGAGAAGCATGCATTCTCTTTGTCCGGGTGTTTTGCTAACAACAGGTCTCTCATTGTTTCCTGAAGTCAGGGGACTTTTTACAGGTCTAGTTGTGCAGTAATGGATAAATTACCTCACTTCTGCAGATATCAGTTAAGTTGAAATAATTCCATTGGCTCATTCTTTTATCTGAAACATTTTAAATATTTCTTCTGTATCATGCCTTCTGCTACACTGTGTATAATCCATAATCCACTTAAAGTTAAAACCATTATTATACTTTAGTCCCTATGAGTAGATACAACATCCACATGTGGCTCAGAGAAGTTAAGCTACTTGAAAAAGCTGACATAGTTCATATGCAAAAGAATCTGAATTCACAGGTAAGTCAATAGTGTGACATGATTTATTACCCTACACCATATTGACCTATATGATGTTAGAAAAACGATACCCCCTCTTTTTGATCCTCATCTTAGTTTATGAACTCTAGTAAAAACGATTATTTTTTAAGTCTGTGAAAGAGTTAAAATGTTGCATGCAAAACAATTAGACTTATGCATATAGGAAATGATTATTGGTGTCATAATTGTTATATACAAAGATTTAATGTGTTTGCCATCTCCTTTATTAACATAAATTAATTTTATTAAGAAGTTTCATTGTGATCTTACCATACATGAACACAGTGTGTTTGGTGATGTTTACCTAGTATCTTCAACTTCCCCCTAAGTAGTCTCCCCTAAATGGTATCTTTTTTGCTCACCTCACATATATGATATACATAGCTATGTACATGTATATGTATGCACACATACTATATATACTTATATAAATGTCTGGATTACATACAAGAGAGAGCATGAATCTATGATATTTTTCTTTTTTTATTGTAAAAGTGATGAAGGGGGGATGATAGTGACAAAAGCAAGGTAATGACTACACTTCTTTTTAAATGCCATTATCCCCTCCCTCATTTTCTTCTACCTGGGTTATTTCAATAGAACTGATATATTCAGTTCCATTTCTATTCATTTTTTTGTAAACTATGTGACTATATAATAATATATAATTTATTTATGTATATAATATATATAATTATATGATTATAGAACTATGTATTACATTAGACACATGCACAATGTTTTTATATAACTTCATCTTCATATTTATATTTTATTTATCCATTCATAGGTTGATGAGTGCCTAGGTTAATTAGTGAATAGCACTGTGGTCAACATGAGGGCTCTGGTAACTCTATAATCCAGAATAATTTTATTACATGCTAACTATATTTTTATTTATTGTGCAAAACTTCTATACTCAGTTTGCATTCCCAAGAATAGTCATTCCTTTCACCCACATTCTGTCCACTACTTGTAAAGAAACTTTTCCTTTCCCTTTTAATACTAAAATTAATCATTGGCATCTCTTGTGCCAGTTATTGCTACCTAGTAGTTGGCTGGGAAGGTTGTGAATGAGGGCATGAGGGCATTGGTGGCTCACGGGCTCTTCCTAGAGATGTCAAAAGCCACCATAAATCATTGTCCTCGGTAATTTCATCAGTTGCTTCTCAGGGAAGACCAAGCATGGCCCTACTTCTGTCTGGGTCAGCATTAGGAAGCATTCTCTGATGGACTAACTCCCATGCTGACATCAGAAGCTGCTTAGCCACATCAACCTGGTTGTTCTCTCCATAGGATTCAGGGAGTCCCCCAAAGGCACAACAAGATTATGTGGGATTTGTTCTTGAAAAGGGATGAAGAGAACTTAAGGTGGACTAAAACCTGGCTAATATAAAACCCTTCTTTATTTGGAGTATAGCTTTTTCCTGAATCAGATGCAGTGAGCTACTTGTCAGTCTCTAGGATACTTAAGGAAGTCTCAAACACAGACTTTGTAAGACAACTGTAGTCCCACGATATTCCACTAGCGAGGTCCCACCTTTGCTTTCTGAAAACATGCTGGCTAATTTCTGTAAGTAGGCTCAGTGCTACTAGCTATGCCTTCGTCCCTTTAGACTGAGATTCGCACATTTTCTGAGATGACCTCCAGAACATCGTCAAAGCCCTTTAATATTTAAGTAGCTGTTCTGTTCCTCTGCTGCCATCCTTCCCCTCACCCTCTCATCATTATCTGAAACCCCAGTCTCATCTCGTTTAAGCAGCAGCTGCACAGGCCACTGGAAAACCAGCAGAAACACTGAAGTTTGGTTTCTGCCGCAGAGCCCTCCAGGTGTCTATACAACTGTCACGATTGATGTGATTTCATGATTTGCCTGCAAGATCTGCCTCCAGTGAACTAGTTGCCTCATGAACTGGACAAACACTTACTACTAGTCTCCCCTGCTGTGTGAGGTAGATTGACCCTTGCCAGTTACATGGAAGCTTTAGTTAAAAGGAAGCTTCTCAAAGTAAATTTTTTAAAAAAGCACATGTTTCACCTTTCTATTTTTAAGGACATTTTTGCAAGGGGCCCTTGACTTACCATCCTTCTTTCACCACAACATCCCTAGCAGAAGATGAGGATTGATACACACAGGGCAAGAAGGCCTACCCCTATTCTGGAAAAGCCTCTGTCCCTTCTTTATTACTGGCCACTAACTGGTACAAACATGCTGCTGCAACAAAGTATCCCCTGGAAAATTATTGATGGGAAGGTTAAAGCTCCTAGAATGAATTCATCTTTACAGAGAGATAGGGACGGTTTATCAGTGTTTCCTGAAAGAAGAGACAGTCATCAGGGTATGCTGGACCTCATTTTTATCAGGTTTTGTGTGTGTATGTGTGTGTGTGTGTGTGTGTGTGTGTCTTTACCCAAGTTTTTTTCTGCATATTACTGTTATGGTTTCCATACATAGAAATGCAAGCCCTAGACAGAAACTAAAATGACAATTAGTGAACTGACAATTGTTGAAAATAAAATATATGAAGAAGGCAAAGAATAAAACAAGGTCAGATTCCCTAAGTCCACATCGGTTTTGCCTGTGTCTCTTCTGTATAGTAGAAGCATTGCTTTGAATATGCACAGGCATTGACACCGTTTATCTCTGAACCATTTTGAGCCAAAGATTCATTTGGTTTGAACTTGGAAGCAAGAGAATGGGGCAAAACACGCTGAATTAGATAGCTAATAAAGACATTTGGACATCCAAATTTATTACTGTGCTATTGGCCATAGCCAAGCTCTAGAATCAGCACAGATGCTCTACAGTAGATGAAAGAACAAAGAAGATATGGTATCTATCTGTCTATCTATCTATCTACCTATCTACCTATTGTTATGTATAAATGAATATATGTGGAACATTTCATTAGATAATCTGTATGTGTGTGTGTGTGTGTGTGTGTGTGTGTGTGTGTGTGTGTGTGTAATGACATTTTACTAATATTTCAGGAAGAACAAGATTATGTCATTTGCAAGGAAATGGATGGACCTGGGAAAAAAAGTTAACTAATACAGGATCATATACAGTTAAACACAAATTGACCAGAATATAGTATGTGTAGGGGAGGGATGCAGTGGGATAACCCCTATGAATGGCTAACTTTCAGGTTAACAACATGAATACCAGGAAGATGGAATGTGCACATTTGTGGATGTGAAGAGTTCAGGGAAGAGAGTCAGACAAATGAAGAAAAAAGGAAGGGGAAAATATTCATACTATTCAATACACACATGTGAAAAGAGAGACAGGTAACTTCAGGGGAGGGAATGGAGCTGGGAGAGACAGGAAGAAGGATGGAAACGGTGACATTAGTTAAAATGTGGTGTACTTATAAGCTGATTCTCAGCTGAAACTCATTTGTATAATCACTGAAAGACAATGAGAATTTTAGAACAAGAGCCAGTCAAGCAGGTGAAGCATAAGAAAATAAAGTACATAAAGAATAAATCAACATTGCAGCAAATATTTGGTTTTAAATTGTAAAGGTTTTCCATATACTATTATAGCTTCATATAAGGACAGGATTCTGTCAAAAACTGTGACAACAAAGGAGACTTTGCCTTTTAATTATAACTTTTTCTAAATGGCAGAGGTGGGATCTCATGAGGGTGTCGATGCATTGAAGCACATTGCTTGTTCAGTGTATTTCGAGTTCATCTATGCTGCAAACTACTTTAGAGACTTTTTAAAGATTCTTTTTCAATTCTGTATATATGAGAAATAACTTCCTCCTACACTTTCTTCTCTTCAGCAGGTCTGTGCATGCTGGAAACCAATTTTTAATATTACAGATGTGAATCAGCTTAGCTTTTTAATGTGGGATTTTCCATTCTATGAAGATTACGCTGGATAAGAGAAATCTGACTGCAGGTAACAGCACTTGGACTGAGCAGATTTTATGAACAAAAATAAATTAGGTTTATTTCATCAACAAGCTATTTAGTTTATATTAACTGTCTTTATTTATTGGGAAATGATAACATCTGCTAATCTATAACACATAAGGACTCTTGATAATCAAAACATCAATGCAGTTTTAGAAACATCATTTGCAGGAAATGATGTTTTGAAATGAGTTTTTTAAAATAGATTTAGCATCTCAGTCTCATTTCATGTTGTCTAATTTAATCTTAATACTGGGTGTTTTAGAAGTATCTTTTTTTTGGGGGGGGTGTTTATCCCTATCTAACAGCTTTATATTATAAGATCTCAACAATAAAAGATGTACATTTAAGGATTCAATTTTACCATCTACTGACACAAGTCTGAGGCCAGTTGAGTTATATTGCCTTGCAGAGTAAGGTTAAAGACTTTTGAATGAGATCAGATGTAGGCTGATGAATTTGGGATTGCAGATATTTTCATTACAAGGAGCAGTGCCATTCTGCAGCTGGAAGAATTGTTTTTAATTAATCTGAATAAACAGTGGGGCTTTGACAAACAAATAATAACCATCAAATTAAACAACTTTCTTGGGAGAAAAATACCTTCTAAAGTGGCAGTATTGCCTTTGGGCTTTTGAAGGATTATATTTAATAAGCTGTTCGTTGCATTTACGAGGAAAGGAATGGTAATAGATTTCAGGTACTGAACGATAGGAGAAGTATTTGACTTACTTGGAATTGCAGGAATGTCAGAATCATAGAATTTGAGAGCTGAATGGAACCTTGGTAATCATGTATCTCATCTTTTCCTTATTATGTGCAAAAAATTCTTCTTTAAAATGCTAGAACTGCATAGAGGGAACAAAACTTTTTTCCTCAAAGTCTATTTCATATTCATGAGAATGATAATAGGTTATAAGAGTACAGTAAATCTATAGCTAGCTTTTCTCCTTTACTAAAAAAGTGTTTCAAGTCAACATTTTATTAATCTTAGTAACATGTTTCCATGATGTCTCCTAGAGTTTGCCATAATGAAGCAACATCACTCTGTCAGACATGGGGCAGGATTGTTATCAAATGCATTATTCTCATAATTCATGGCATAGGAATTGAATCCACACCACCACATTCCAAATCTACTGGTCTCAGATAGGAGCATTATATCTATCTAATCAGTTTTCCACATCTTTGGAAATCAGGCAATTTGACTAGGTGTGTGTGTGTGTGTGTGTGTGTGTGTGTGTGTGTGTGTGTGTGTGTGTATCAATCTTTAACTCAGAGCCTGGACTCTGTGTCTGAACATTTCTGTTCAAGACTTGTACGCTACTATTTAAGCTACATTTGCACTTCTGTACCTTTTTTTTTTGGTATTTAATTGGAGATAAGAGTCTCATAGCATTTCCTGTCCAGGCTAGATTTGAATCACAATTCTCAGATTTTAGCATTCTGAATAGCTAGGGAGACAGGCATGAGCCACTGGGGACCAGCCATAGAATGCACTTTTAAATAATAGCAATAAATTCATCTCATCTGGTTGTGATTCGACCAGATCTTGCTACCCTCTCTGATCTCCCTCATAAAAAGCAGGACAGAAAATGCAATGTGCTGTGCCTCCACCGAATGGCAGCCCTTCAATCCAGTCATGGTTGTGAGATATCACCAGTGAAAAACCTAGTTGGTCATTTCCCATCATCAGTAACTGCGTTAAACTCCAGATTAACTTTTCTTCTTAAAAAAAAAAACAAACCTTTGTTGTAATGTATAACGGGGTTACAGTTACATTGGCCAGATAGTATGTGTATTACTTCTCAAACAATGACATCCCTTCTCATGTTTTGTCCCTATTCCCCTCCACCCCCTCCCAATAATCCTGTTTTCCCCCCTTCCCTTTCCTATTTCAAATAATCAAACATATATACAATATACTAGGTAACACAGTCAGGTATAGTAACAATATGACATTAACCAAAGGGCAACAAAAGAGAATAGATATAACATTAGTACATTAAGAACAAGAATCACACAAGATAAAACTAGTTTCCAAATCCTAGAGAGCCTTCAATTTAGTCTCATCCTATATGACCTTATGTACCTAGATTTTGAGCCATTGTAATCCTCTGCTAGGAGAGTCCTAGATGTGTACTAATTATTACAAATGAGGGAAACTATTGAGCCTATGTGCCTTTGGGTGTGGCTTACTTCACTTAAGATTTTTTTTTCCAAGTCTTTCCATTTCCTTACAAATGGGGCAATGTCATTCTTTCTGATGGCAGCGTAGAATTCCATTGTATATAAGTACAACATCTTCTTTTTTAAAAATATTTTTTATTGTAATTAAAAGAAGGGTTACATTATATTTGCCAGATAGAAGGTGCATTAATTCACATACATTGATACCTTTTCTCATGTCTTGCTCCCCATTTCCCTCCCCCAACCCCCATCCCCCTTCCCTATCCAATTTAAAATAACCAAATACAAATATATCCAATATATCAGATAACAAAGTGAGATACTGTAACAATATGATATAACCAAGGGACAGCAAAAGAAATGAGGGATAACATAGTATATTAAGGACAATAATCACTCATTATATGGCTTTTGTTTCTATATCCTAGAGGTCCTTTCATTTAGCATCATACTATATGGCCTTATGTATCTAGATTTTGCTCTATTGCAAATCTCTGCTATGAGAGCCCAAGGTTTCTACTAATTATGCCAAATGAGGGAAACCATTGAGCCTTTGTTCCTTTGAGTCTAGTTTACTTCACTTTATGATTTTTTCTAAATCTTTCCATTTCCTAACAAATGGGGCAATGTCATTCTTTCTGACAGCAGCCTAGAATTCCATTGTGTACAAATACCACATCTTGTTGATCCACTCATCAACTAAGGGACATCTGGGTTGGCTCCATATCTTTGCTATGGTAAATAGTGCTGCGGTGAACAGTGTTGTGCTAGTGGATTTAGTATGTCCTTGTTTCTGGATGATTGGGTAAATGCCAAGTAGTGGAATTTCTGGGTCATAGGGGAGCTCTATGTTTAGTCTTGTGAGGAACTGCCATCCGGCTTTCCATAGTAAGTACCATATCTTCTTGATCCAATCATCTACTGACGGGCATCTGGGGTGATTCCATATCTTTGTTATGGTAAATAGTGCTGCAATGAACATCGTTGTGCTAGTGGCTTTAGTATGTCCTTGTTTCTGGACATTTGGGTAAATGCCAAGGAGTAGAATTGCTGGGTCATAGGGGAGCTCTATTTTTAGTCTCTTGAGGAACATCCATACTACTTTCCATAGTGGCTGAAAGAGTTCACATGCCCACCAACAGTGTAGTTATGATTCCTTCTCTCCACATCCCCGCCAGCATCTGTTATTAGATTTTTTAATCATGGTCATTCTAACTGGAGTGAGGTAGAATCTCAAAGTTGTTTTAATTTGCATTTTTTGCCAGTCCTGGGCTTGAGCTCAGGGCCTGAACACTGAACACTGGACTTTCTCAAGGCTGGAGCTCTACAACTTAAGCCTCAGCACCTCTTCCAGTTTTTTTCTATGTATATGGTACGGAGGAATTGAACCCAGTCTGGGTCTTCGTGAATGCTAGGCAAACACTCTACTACAAGGCCAACTCCTGGCCCTGATTTGCATTTCTTTTATGGCCAGAGATGTTGAGCATTTTTTTCATGTGTCAATAGGCCATTCTTATTTCATATTCAGAGAAGTCTCTCTTTAAGTTTTTGGCCCATCTTTTAATGAGATGGATGTTTCTTTGAATATTTATTTTGGAGAGATTCAAATTTTTTATCTGTAGATATATTTTAGATATGAGGCCTCAGATTCACTTTTCTACCTTGGGCCGGATTCATTGGTAACTTTTGGCCACTATGTGTACATAGGAGGATATAATAACTATACTTCAATGGTAAAATTAACAGCAAAAATAAAAAATGAGCCATGCAAGGTGGCTCATGCCTGTAATCCTAGCTAATCAGGAGGCTGAGATCTGACAATCAAGGTTCAAAGTCAGCCTGGGCACAAAAGGACTTGAGACTCTTATTTCCAATTAACCCCTAGAAAACAGGAAGTGGGGCTTGGCTCAAGAGTACGGTGGTACTCATGAGTTGAAGAACTCAGGGACAGTGGCCAGGCAGAGTTCAATCCCCATGACTCCCCCCCCAGAAAAAGATACTTGAGTGATACCATATAATTTCTATTTACGTCAAATTGTTATTTCTTTGCCTTTTAATAATTATTTTTAATGTAATGTTTTTCTCTTAGGGATACTAGAGTCTTGTTGTGTTTTCAAGTATTTAAATTGAAAGAGTTTCTCTTCAGGTAGGATATTGATGCGATGTCTATATGACAAGTGTATTGATGTAGAAACAAAAAACAGTGATGTACTTTTAGTAATTCACTATAGTTTGGTGAAGTCATTTTATATGTAAAGCTAGATCTTAAATCCTCAAGACAGCTGCAAGGTTTAGAAGTTGCTGTTGCTGTTGCTGCTCCTACTCTTCCTGACTTCCTGCTCCTCCCCCTTCCTCCTCCTCATCCCCCCCCTTCTTTTTTCACAAGAAGGTATATATAGCATTCAGTATAGTAGAGGATACAGTCAGACATTGCAGTAATTAGGGTAAGAAACTAGTGGCTGATGAGAGATTACTGTTTGAAGGAAGCATTTGTGAAAATATCCTTAGTTGCCTCCTTTTCATTCAAACTCTTTTCTCACCCTGCCTCCCACACTTATATACACTTACTGGCAATTGATGCTATCCTATACGCATGTCATTTGCAGAGACACACAGACACAAAATGGGCACCTTATATGTTTAGCCATGTACATTTCCACATCAACCACCTATGAAAAGAATCACCTATCACTTCCATAGCCACATGCCAAATTTCTTCCTGCCATTGAGTCCATATTTCCATACTCTAAGACCCAGCAGCCAATACTCCTTTGAATGCACTGTCTAAGGTTTGCTTTAATGCCATGAAACAGTAGATTTTTCACTCCCATTCCTCCTCCTGATTGGCCAAGAAAACTGCTTCTTGCCAAATAGCTTATTATGCTGATTCAAGGGAGGCTAAAGTTTCTATGGAGATATTACAGTTGGAGGTGGTGTTTGTGATGCATCATTGTATGATTGTAGGTGTGTGTGTGTGTGTGTGTGTGTGTGTGTGTGTGTGTGTGTTAATCCTTTCCCCACCGGAGGAAAACAGAGGACTTTCCACCAGGAAAGTTTCCATCCAGGTTTAACAAGGGAAGTATGAGAACAGTATTTTTTCTACTACAAGACAACTAGATGATACCTCTCTATTATTTGAAAGTTCTCAATTAATTCTCAAAATTCAATGAGAAAATGAATGTTATGTGGTTTTTCTTCTTTAAAATATAAAAGGTAAGGCATGAAGTAAGTTAGTTGTCTCCAAAAGTGGGATGAGGAGTGGAGAATTAAGTTATAGTAGATTGAACATTGAAATATCTACTTTGCATCAGGTACTACGCTAAGTACTTTACATACTGTGATTCTGCTCCTCTCCTGAGCTCTATAAAACTGGACCAAGATTGCACACAGCTGGCTTATTTGATTCTGTGCCCACATATTTTCTCCTTATAGTGTTATCTAACTTTCTAGAAACCACCTGTGAAAAGAGCCTACAGAGTCATGTTAGAAAAAGGGCAGAGGTGTAAAATAAAAGGCTTCCCAAATAGTAATGTGTTCTGAGCACCTTCTCTTTTATATTAAGATGTCTACATGGGGCAAGCATGAGGTTTTACATAGAAAACATTCACAACTCTCAAGAATGTACTTCCTACCTATTAACAGACACAGAATGAAGGCAGCTATGTGAAATGGAAGATGAGCACTTGTCAGGTTGTCTGGACAGGGCTTCTATATCTACAGATGAGAAATTAGATGACAGTTGTTAGAAAGTCTCCACACTTTAAACTTCAATGCTTCTGCTAAATGGAAATATTTCTCAAGATCTCTCCCAAGCTGATAACTACATACTCCAAAGCCACTGATAGATTGACTCAGATTGCATTAAATAACTTCTGTGTTATAGACTCCATGCTTGCTTTCTTAAACAGTAATAACCTATGGTCCAGTACTTTCACAAGGAACATTGGAGGAGCCCTTAGGCACAGTTCAGAATGTACCTCTTTAGTCACAGTGCTTGCAGTAAAGTTGTTTCTTTGAAATTAGAATTTTGGTCAAGGATTTTAATACTATGGACAAATGAAAAATAAGAGTTCTAGAGTGTCAGAATCTTGGGGTCTTTAGCATGTACCATCCTGTATGGATTCATTTCACAAATCTTGAATTTACATGGAAGCAAAAAAAAGCAGTACTCACAGACCTTAAATTTGCCTACACAAATACAGAAACTCTAACACAACCTGAATGTCCTCACTGTTTTGTTTAATTTTCACAAAGGGAAATCAAGTTGCCTTAAATGTCTCAGGTAGCTGTCTGTAGTCCAAGTGTCTCTGGGCAGAATGATTCAGGTTTTGTGACGATTCATTCTAGAAGCTTCCATGATAACTGTGTAGATTGCACAAGAGAAATCTAAGTTCCTAGGATGCCAGGAAGTATGTTTAGACAAATCAAGGAATTTAAATCACGAATGACCAACAACATATTGTGTCTAAAGCAAGAGGAAACAGGTTGCTGCACTTTGAATAATATACCTGCTACTTTTGGTTGTGTTGTCTTGAGCAAATTGCAGAACATGATTTTTCTCCCAGCTTTTTCAATTTATCAGAGGCAAATAATATTAAATTCACAAGATAGTAAAGAGAAAATAAGTGAACATTCGTAAAGCCCAGAAGATTGCCTTTCACAGAGGTTGCAGAGTGACCATCAGGCAACAGTAGTTGTATATTCATCCTCATTTCTGACAGGAAGAATGTAGCTTTAGATTATGTTCCCTTTCATAAACTAAAGCAAGATAGTAACCAATATACTAGAAATCAAAGAAAAGGAATAAGGGATGGAAAATAAGGAGAGGAAGGAAGAAGGGAGAAAATGGAAATGAAGTTGGAATAAAGAGAGGGAAAGAGGGAGAAAGTAAAGAGAGCTTCATATAATACATTAAAAGCAACAATTACAAAGATAAACCTGTTCCCATATCCTGGCTATTTCTTTTTTCTTCTTTTCCCCTTAAGGTTTATCTCATGCTGTTACTGTATCTGACTTTGGTACCTGGTACATTGTATATGCGTTTATTTTTTTATTTGAAAAGGGGAAGGTAAGGGAAAAACAAGATGAGTGGGAAGGGTAGGGGGATTGAAAGTGGGAGAAAAACATGGGAAGGGGTAACAATATTCAAGAAGTAATATATCTACAACCTGATGAATATAACTGTAACCCCTCTGTACAGGACACCCAAAAATAATCAGTAAGAAAGTAAAGAGGAAGGGAGGGATGGGAAGGACAGAATTGGAGGAAGAGAGGGAAAGAAGGAGTGGAAGGAGGAAGGAAGTGGGAAAGAAGGAAGGTAGGAAGGAAGGAAGGAAGAAAGGAAAGAAGGTAGTCATTTGATGAGATGAAGGAAATTTGACAGCAGAGTCAATGCCTCTGCCCATCTAAACTAACCCTCCGTATGAATTAGAAAAGGACTTCCCTGCTGAATGGACTTTTTGGGATCTTCTGGGAGCCCTGGTTGGAATAGAACTATTGGAGAAGAAGCTGAATCTGACTCCCATAGGCTCTGTTGGCCTGAAGCCCATAAGAAAATATGACTAAATATATTGGTCTTATGGAGGATTATAGTCTCAATACTCAGTTGATACAAAGTGTCCTGTACTTACATAGGGGATAGATGTACACTATTCTATACTAATTATGAAAAGCTACTGTGTAAAACCAAAGTCCTCCTCTCCTTTCAGATGCTTCAAGTGGATCTTGAAGAAACTGTTCAAGTTGATATATAAAACAATATTCCACAGATATAACCCTGATCTTATAACTGGCATAAAACACCTAGAAATTTACACGAATGCTGGAAAACAGATTAAAGGCAGAAACTCAGATGCCAATCCCAAGAATACAGCCTGGCCTCAGAAAGACTCCTATGTTTTATCCTACAGGAGATGTAAAAATCTGTTTAAAATTTTATGATAGACAGATAGATAGATAGATAGATAGATAGATAGATAGATAGATAGATAGATAGATTTAACAGTTTTAAGAGACTCCTCCTAATAATTCTTATGCTATTCAACAAGCTTATAGTTCCATCAATAAAGTCCATTTGTGAAACTGTTCATTAGTAAAGGCACTTGTTTATTTTACTGAAATGTGAATAATGAAATGCCTGGAGTAGTTTCCTGGAAATTAAAAGCATCTTGATTAGAATACTAGCATTCTCTCTACTCTCAGAGTATGAATTCCTATTGAAACCATTTATGTCTAAGCTATTGCTTAAGGAACAGCATGCTTACATACCATTGGAAATGTGCATGCATACACAATGTATTGTCACACACAAGGCCAAACTACAGACAAAGGAAAGTATACAACACTTTCTATCCTGCTGAGAAAATCTGCTGATAGAATGCATGTAAAGCAGAATCATGGTGTCCAGCAAAAATAGCTATTCATGCTTTTACTATTTTAGTGAATTGAAGATATTTAATGTAAGATGTGCCATTACTTTACATCTTTCAAGAAGAAACCAAAATCTGCCTAAGACAAGGATGTTAGTGGAAAAATGTGGCTTAAAGTTAAGACACTCAAGACTCTATGCCTCTTGAAAGGGTAAGCTAGAAATCAACACACTGTAAAGAAAGCAATCCCAAAGAAGCATTCTTGTCTCAAAATGCAGAAAAGAATGAACACCCCCCCCCGCCATTATGATTTTTTTTGTCAGTTGTGGGGCTTGGACTCTGGGCCTGGGCACTGTCCCTGGGCTCTTCCACTCAAGGCTACTGCCCTACCCTTTGAGCCATAGTGCCACTTCCAGTTTCCTGGTGGTTAACTAGAGATAAAAGTTTCATGTTCTTTCACGCTGGCTTTGAACCATCATCCTCAGATCTCTGCCTCCTGAGTTGCTAGAATTACAGGTGTGATCCACCACACTCAGAATCCCCCTGTGATTTTTATCATCAGGCACAAACTCCTGCAAGTTTAAAGCCTGAATTTAGACCATCAGTGAAGTCTGAAAATTCTAATTTAATGTAAGATAACTTCAGGAGTTACTGCTCACAGTTTCTGACTGACAGCAGCCAGTGCAAATGCTACCTGAGAAACAAATCAGTTCAGGCAGATAGGAATTTTAAGACACAGCTTATTTAAAAACAGATTCTGATTTTATATTAACTTAGAGAAACATGTTCTTGATAGCCAGTGAAAGTATGGCTTATGTATTGTGTTATTGCATTGAAGAGTCTTCAGAAAATAGATTTCCTTTCAATGATCATTGAGATGCTATGGAACATATAACCCTCCTGGAGGTATGAGTAAATAATAATGACTGACTCTGTCTGTGTTTGGTACCAAGGGAACTGTGATGAACACAGTTGACAGAAGTAATTTCAAAGTTGTATTCTAATATCTCACTGGCATTGAACTCACCTGGCTCAAAGAGAAAAGCTTTCCTTTCGTTGATTTGTCATCAATCTTGTCTATTGGAAAAGAAACCCTTTGGAGAGAAGGACTCTAGGAAGACTCTTTTATAGCATTAAGTTCTTTCAGGTTCATCCTTTGATTCTCAGTAGATCTCCAGCAGATGTTTCTGTGCCTCTGAAGTACCGTTGTTGGAGGTTTAACTTGATTAAGCTGTCACTCAAAATTATTGTTTATATCATCGATCCAACATCAAAAAGCCGCTATGCCATGGATCTGATGTCAAAAAGTTTCAGAATGACAGCAGGATTGAATGGAGAAGAGCATCTTGGATGTTCATTTCTAAACCACTCTGAAGCTTCTACCTGTGGAAATGAATCAGGGCTAACTGTTGGAAACTCAGATCCTCAGATTAACCCTGGGCCATGTGCAGAGAAAACAATAGATTGTTTGAGATGGGAGGTAGCTTGACCTGATAGGATCCTCAGTTTTGTGTTTGAAAACTGCTTGGCTGTTCTAGAATGTTTTTGTGATACGCTTTTTACTTTTGTAACAACTTTAGATCTGAAGAAAAGTTGCAAAGATATTACAGGACCTCAAAACCCCTCCCCTAGTTATCTCTAGTGTCGTGTGTGTGTGTGTGTGTCTGTGTGTGTGTGTGTGTGTGTGTACATGTATGTGATAGTAGTAAGGCTTGAACTCAGAGCCATGAGCTCTTTTCCCTGGCTTTTTTTTTTTTTTTTGCCAGTCCTGGGCTTGAGCTCAGGGCCTGAGCACTGTCCTTGAACTTTCTCAAGGCTAGAGCTCTACCACTTGAGCCTCAGCACCACTTCCAGCTTTTCTCTATGTATGTGGTACTGAGGAATCGAACCCGGGTCTTTATGCATGCTAGGCAAGCACTTTAACCACTAGGCCAAACTCCCGGCCCCTCCTTGGCTTTTTTTGCCCAAGGCTGGCACTCTACCATTTCTGCAACTCCTCCACTCTTTGGATTTTTGCTAGTTAATTGGAGGTAAATCTTACAGACTTTTCTACTCATTGGCTTTGAAGCAAGGCCCTCCAACCTCAGTTTCTCCAATATCTAGGCTTGCAGACATGAGCCACTAGTGTCTTCTTTCCTCAGTGTTAGTCTTCTATTGCTATTCCTCACTGGTCAAAGCTAAGACAACACCAAGCCTTCAACATCTCTTAAAATAGTAAGTGCAGATCTTGTTCTAGACAATATATGAATATAAGAGAGATCACATATAAAATAGTTGAGCTTCATAGAAAAGCAAAGCTGTGTTTATTCCCCCCTTTATTTTTGTCCCTACCCCACCCACTACCTCCTGCTTAATATGCAGATAAAGAGCCTCTGTAATCCTGTCAAGAATCAAATTAAGACTTAGTTCTGCATTTTGCTGGTCCTGGGTCTTGAAGTTCTGTTTTTTAGATAGCTCTTTTTGAGCACTGTACAAAGAATACACATGACACATCGGGTTTTTTATTGGCTGATTTACTTATGGATACTCCATGTTTCCACTCCACTGGGGCATCTCTAACAAAATATCATAAACTGAGCAGCTTAGAATTACTCTTCCCTGAACTCCTATTCTGTGTTCTTGGAATTCATATCCATTCATATTTATAACTCTATGAATAAGCTTTCATTCACAAATGTGTTGCAGGCTTAGACTTTGGAACATGAAGGACCCAGGTTTGCCTCTTGCTTCTCTCATCTTCTGTAACTGTGCAATCAAAGCAAGTTAGGACAGTATCCTCAGTCTGATGAGTTTTGAATAAACTTTTATCTACGTTTGAGTGCTTGAGAGAATATAGGGCAGAGAAATATTAGTCATAGCTATGAATACTCATTACTCTAGCAAACAAAGAGTGCTGACAGAATGAAACTGTCTATTGCGCTTTTTTTTTGAGTTAAAGATCATGTCTACATTTTTACAATGGATGGAAAACATAACAAAGAACATTTTGTGACCTGCGAAAAGTATATGAAATTCAAACTTGCTATACACAAATAACTTCATGTCCACATTGCCCCTCTCTTTGGTTTATAAATGTATCATGGGTAGTTTTGAGCTACCAGGGCAGGGTTGAGAGTTGCCGCAGATACTGGAAGCTTGCAAAAGCTTACCTAGTTTACTATGGAAACCATTAAAAAAAACAAACCCATGCTGATTCATCATATAGAAACTTTGTTTTCTATATTGCTCTTTTTCCTCGGTTTAGAGGACACAAAATGGCATGGTGATTTATTTATTGACTGACTTTGCTACGTATGCTGTCTGTGTTGATCAACTGGGACTTCTGTGGCAACATAAAGCCAGAACAGAAGTTTCTTGTTCGAGTTCTAAAAACTAGCAAACCCAAACCCTCTACTAGTGGGGAAGAACCCACCAGAAATAGGGCAGTGACATCCATTTGGCAGAGGTGCTGATGGAACAAAGCTGGAAGAAGGAGGAATCTCACCAGAGCAGACCCCTGGTTTGTCTGCTCACTCTTCTTCCAGGACAGGAGAAAGTGAGTGCCTTTACTGAGCCATTGACTTCCCACCGTGATGTTCTGACTTATCTCAGGTCCAATGCACTGGATCCAGACAATTGTTGGCTGAATGTCCTGCAACTAAATAAATCACTTCTTCATTCTAACTTCCTCATGTCAGGTATTTGTGTCACAACAATGAGAATCTGAGTATCATAGCCCTAAATCCAATCCATGAGGAATGTGCCCCAAGGACCCCATCCAACCACGTCCACAACACCCATTAGTACTTAGGTTTCAATGGAACACTATGGTAGTGGTGGGTGGTAGAAAAGCCAGACCATAAGACTACAAAAAGGGATATTTTTCTCTTAGAAATCCTAATAGGTAGGTCATACATAGTATGACTATGAATCAAAACCTCATTTTTAAAATCAGAGTTGTAATAAATAATACCTATTTCACATTTTTAACCAGGATTAAATATGAATGCATGTTTCCATGAAAAAAAAAGGTCAAAGAAATTTTTATTTTCCCTAACCGTATCCTTCTGACATTTCTAGAGCTGACTGCCCCTTTGCAGAAAGTCAGAATTCTCATATAGTTTTCCCTTAAGCTGAACTTCATACTATAGCAAATGTCAAATGGTCAGTTTCTAGTATGGGTATCTAATGTCTACCAACAATGAAAGGCTGATTAAATATAAGCCCTTCTACAGGACTTGCCACCGGGTGCCTTCAATGACTGCTCACTGATTCCTGCATTTCCTTGCTTCATCTGGGATTAGTTTGTTAGTACTTTGGTAGTATGTTCCTATGTTAACTAATGTTAATATGATTCTTATTTTGCCTTGATTACATGCCTGAGACATTTGCATTCATGCAATCCTAGAATTTTCACAATTAATTTTTCTGCTCTTTGAGAATTGTTACTGAGTGTAATACTAGGCAGAGGATGCAATAATGAAGCTACCCAAAAACTGATGATGTTTAAGGCCTATTTGGGAAAGTGGCACTATTGCACTATGACTGATCATGCTACATTGTCCTGCATTTCAGGCTGTGAAAAGTAAATACAGAGGGTTATGGAAACCTTTCCACTATACAGAGAGATGAATTGATAGTGCCTAGTCTATAGAAAAAGAGTCTTAGAGTAGAAAGAATCATGTATACAAGGCTCCTGCATTAGAAGGAAGGACAAAAAACCTGAAGGTTGTCAGGCTGAGGGGACTGAAGATATTTAAGCCAGTTGTTGATATGAGATGAGGTTAGAGACATAGGTAAAAATGAGATAAAGAGAGGAACTTGACCCAGTGCTAGAATGTTCCCTTGGCATCAAAAGTATCATAGATACTAGGGTACTATTGTTATCTCCTGGGCTGTCTTGGCTGCAAAGAGAAAGGACTAATTTACTTAATAAATAAAAGACAGATTTGGTGATACATACTTGTAATCCCAGCATTAAGGAGCCTGAGGCAAGTTGATGGAGAATTTGAGATTATTCAAGTATATAGAAGAACCCTGCCTCAACTATGTTATCTCTCATCTCTTTTACTGTCACTCGGTTATCTCATATTGTTACAATATTTCACCTTGTTATCTGATATATTTTATGTATGCTTAATTGGTTGTTTGAAATAGGAGAGGGAAGGGGGGAAATCAAGTTGTGGGGGGAGGGGTGAGTGAAATGGGAACAGGATATGAGAAAGGGTATCAATATTTGTGAAGTAATGTACCTTCTATCTGATGAATATAATGTAACCCTTCTATTTATTATAATAA
This sequence comes from Megascapheus bottae, assembly GCF_031878675.1. Classification (NCBI taxonomy): domain Eukaryota; kingdom Metazoa; phylum Chordata; class Mammalia; order Rodentia; family Geomyidae; genus Megascapheus; species Megascapheus bottae. Next base: position 18,407,058 of record NC_143523.1, read on the forward strand.
AAATCTATGAAAAAAGTATTAACATTTAAACTTATAGTAAGTCCTAAGTTTTATAAAGAAGTTTTATAAATAAAACTTATAAGTGTCTACTATGTATCTTCTGAGCACCAAAGATATACCAGTGAAAGAGAAGCAAAACTAATCCTTGTGATCTAGTCAAAGAACTTAAATTCTAGATGATTCCAATATAAGAACTAGGAGAGTATGAAATGAAACAGAAATGTCATTTATTTTACCTTCATTATGGGTCTCATGCACCATATTCACAGAAAAGGAGCATGTTAGTTATTTTTACCTTGTTAAACATTCCATAAATTCTAAAATCACAGAAATATTGTATATTGATTAGGTACTGTATGCATAAGTACTGTATGTATATGCATGACTGTATGCATTTATGGCAAAACAAAACAATTGAACTTCTGAAAACAACTGGTATTTATTTCCTTGAGGACTATATCATTTACAATATGAATGCATTTGTGCAAAGATGGACTTAGGATAGAAGAAGGAGAAAGTTCTATTGGGGAATAACTGACTACATCTTATATATGAGGTGAGTTGGCAATTACTAATTGTGCACATCCATCACTGTCTTGATTAAAAGTGATAAATTAGTCCTGTTTGTGTTGGCTCCATGTCATTGCTGAATTTGTTTTTCTGACTGATGGAAAAGGGTCTGCATATTTTGTATCTATCTGTTACCCTCAGTGTCTCCTCGAATGACTTTTCCAAATGTTCTCACCTTTGCTCTTAGACCTACTTGGAGACTAGCTTGCAAATTGGTCTTCATTATAATAAAATTTTATGCTGTAGCGATATGACAAATTTTGTGTCAAGAATCTCACTCTGTCGTGCCCCAAATATTCACTTACTTCATATGGTTCATCGTCTTGCAAACAATAATTATATTATTACTAAAAAAATAACATTTCCACACTATGAGCATGGTGGTATAAGTGATAAAGTTCAGGACTACAGGCAATCCTTACAGGCAATCAATTTGTATGCAAATAGGCTAGTCATTGTGCATATTTCAGAAAAGAATTGCTAAATGACTTCATTAAATGGAAGATAATTGGGAAACACCAAAAACAAAGGTGCATCTAAATTGTCTTGCAAACTCTAGGCAGACATGGTAAGCAAATCATATTTTAGGTTCCCATTTTTTGTTGCTGTAAAATGCATTACAAAGTACAGGTCATATATCTTGGGTTTTGTTTTCTCTGTGTAGAATTAAATTCCAGATTTGCTTTGATCTCACTCTTGTATTTACATCTTGTTCCTTTGTTTAAACTGTCTCCTTTTATTTACAGTATGCAGAGTGGGAAGCAGGTTTAAGTCCAATTACCATAATTTCGGCTTGACTTATGTGCACTTAAGCAGTTTAAATCTTGTTTTGGTGACAGGAGATTTTTTCCTTCAAGATTCCTCAATAAATCCTTCTGAACCCAATGAATAATTTGATTCACAATCAGTCCCTTTAGTGCACAAAATACTTAGCTTCATAGATAACACCAAATATGAGAAGGAAGCCTTGCTCCTGAAATACAAGTCAATAGTTGAAATTCACTCAGGTTGGCCAATATAGTGCCATGTCAGACTTGGGTCTCTTTGTCTTGAAATATCATAAATTCTCAACTACCAAATGAAATGTAACCTATTTAACTGGATGTTGCTTAAGTTCCTTCATGAAAAATGTGCTTTTACCATCTTCTGTCCTCATGACCTTCCAATCAAATGTTCTACCTCAGTGAGATCTTTCATGAGCTGTCTCCATGTCCTGGCTTATGGTGTGTTCTGTGTTCCATTTCCAATTGTTTGTCTGCATACTGAACCCTCCTCATCATTCAAAACCTAGTATACACCTAAATCTCTCTTGACCACTCCAGTTCAAATATATTTAGTCCTCTAAACACTCATGAAAATGTGTTGGATCAGAGGTCAGAAGATGCCGCCAAGACAATAAGGACCCAGCCTAGCTCTCTCCCACAAAAAGAGAGAATCAGGGAATCCCACGAGCCAACTCTGTTAAGAAACCCACAACTACAAATTCAAGAAGCAATGGAGAAGTACACAAACCAGAAAGAAATCCAGATAAAGCTTACATCCAACCTTCTCAAAGAACCCGAAACGTGACGACCTCTCCCCAACCCCTCGCCTCAGGCAAGATCCTAGATGGAATTCATCTAGACACACATCGTAAAAACACTAGACCCGAATACCAAGGAGCTGATCTTAAATTCCGCAAAGAAAGAGCTATATTACAATGGGAAAAAATTAGAATAACTGCAGACTGATATGTCCAGCGAAACTATCATTTACATTTGAGGGAGAAACAAGAATATTTCATTCCAAAGAGAAACTTTATGAATACATGCACACTAAATCAACATTACAAAAAATATTAAATAATCAACAACAAATTGCAGAACAGCAAGAACCCGATCAAGAAGCAATCACCTATAAATCACTAAACACAAAAGGGGAAAAAAGAGAGAGAAAGAAACTCAGAAGTAAAAATAAATAATGACAAAGGACACTAACCACTTCTTCATAATTTCCTTAAATGTGAATGGGCTGAACAATCCAATCAAAAGACACAGAGCAGCAGACTGGATTAAGAAACACCACCCATCCATATGTTGCCTCCAAGAGACCCACCTCACTGCCAAAGACAGAAACAAATTCCAAGTGAAAGGATGAAAACAAATTTTCCACTCCAATGCACCATGCAAAAAAGCAGGAGTAGCAATCTTAATCTCCGACAAAGTTAACTTCTCAGTAAAATCAGTACATAAAGATAGAGACGGCCATTACATGTTAGTAAAGGGTACAATCCATACCCACAATATTACAGTTATAAACAATTACTCCCCCAACAAGGGAGCATCCAAAGTCATCAAACAAACTCTCTTAGAATAAGAGAACAAGATTGACTTGGAAGCTAAACAACATACTTCTGAATAATTCCTGGGTTACAAATCAGATCAAAGAAGAAATCGAAAACTTTCGTGAATGTCATGACAATCCAAGAGACATCACAGAGGAAATTATGGGACATAGCAAAGGCAGTTCGAAGGGGCAAATTTATCACACTAGGAGGGCATATTAAAAAGACAGAAGAAGAGCATGTAAATAACCTAAAGAAAAAAATTTAAGCATCTAAAGAAGCAAGAAAAAGTTAATTCTAAAACAAAGGACAGAAATAACAAAAATAAAAATCAGAAATATCAGATTGAAATAAGATCCACAATGCACAAAATTAATCAATCAAAAAGTTGCTTCTTTGAAAGAGTCAACAGAATAGACAGACTCCTGGCAAGATTAATAAAAAAAAAGGAGAGGGGAACTCAAATAAACAAGATTAGAGACCCCAAGGGAACAATCATGACCAATATCCAAGAAATTCAGTCCATTATGAATAAGTACTACCAGGGCTTATATTCAAAGAAGCAAGAAAATGGATGACTTCTTAAATAAATATAGGCTACCCGCATTAAACAATGATGAGGTAAACAAATTGAACAAACCAATTTCATACAATGAAATTGAGGAAGCAATCAGGGAAATGCCAACCAAAAACAGCCCAGGTCCAGATGGTTTCACTGCAGAATTCTACAAGACGTTTAAAGATGAAGTAACACCAATACTCTTGAAACTCTTCTGAGAACTAGAAGCAGAAGGAGCATTACCAAACTCATTTTATGAAGCTAATATTACTCTCATCCCCAAACCAGAGAAAGACCCAGCAAAAAAGAAAACTACAGAACTCTAATGAACACAAATGCAAAACTCCTCAATAAAATACTAGCCAACAGAATCCAGAAACAAATTTAAAAAATTATGCACTACAATCAAGTAGGCTTCATCCCACAGATGCAAGGCTGGGTTAAGATTCGCAAATCAATCAATGTAATACATCGTATCAATAGAGCTAAGGATAAGAATCGTATGATAATTCTCTGGACGTGGAAAAGGCATTTGACAAAACACACCATCCATTCATGTTGAAGCACTAGAAAAAATCAGAATAAGAGCTAAATTCCTTAAAATAATTAAAGCCATATGTGACATGCCTATAACAAGTATTATACTAGATAGTGAAAGACTGGAACCATTTACTTTAAAATCAGGAACTAGACAGGGATGCCCATTCTCTCCACTTCTCTTTAATATAGTGCTGGAACCCTTCGCCAAAGCAATAAGGCAAGAAAAGGACATCAAAAGGATCCACACAGGAAAAGAAGAAATTAAACAATCCCTATTCGCAGATGACATGATCCTCTACCTAAGTGACCCAATAAGCTCCACTCCCAAACTCCTAGAATTAATAAACCACTTTAACAAAGTGACAGGATACAAAATTAACCTTCAAAAGTCAGTAGCCTTCTTGTACACCAACAATACACAAACAGAAGCCCAAATCAAGAAAATGATCCCATTTGCAATAGTCCTGAAGAGAATGAAATACTTAGGAATTAACTTAACCAAAGATGTAAAGGAATTATTTAGTGAAAATTATAAAAGCCTAACAAAAGAAATTAAAGAGGACACCAGGAAATGGAAAGACATCCTATGCTCATGGGTAGGGAGAACCAATATAGTGAAAATGGCCATAGTGCCAAAATTTATATACAAATTCAATGCAATCCCCATCAAAATCCCAAAGACATTCTTTACTGAAATAGTAAATACAATCCAAAGGTTCATATGGAACAAGAAAAGATCTAGAATAGCCAAAAACAATTTTAGGCAAAAAGAGCAATGCAGGTGGTATTACAATACCAGACTTCAATCTCTATTATAAAGCCATAATAACAAAAATAGCATGATATTGGCAGAAAAATAGATCAGAAGATCAATGGAACAGAATAGAAGATTCAGAAATAGAACCACATACCTATAGGCAACTTGTATTTGACAAAGGAGCCAAAGATGTACAGTGGAACAAACACGGCCTATTCAATTATTGGTGCTGGCAAAACTGGGCAGCTATATGCAGAAAAATAAAAATTGATCCTAGCCTTTTGCCATGAACAAGGATTAACTCAAAATGGATCAAAGACCTCAATGTCAGACTGGAAACTTGAAACCGCTACACTATAGGAGAGACACTGGAACTCATAGGCATAGGCAAAAGATACCTGAACAGAATCTCAGGGTCACAACAGATTTGAGAGAGACTCGATAAATGGGACTAGTGTAAGTGTATCCTCTTTTGGTCTCAAAGTGTATGAGTGTCTAGAATCCTATACAATTTATCATATCCCAGTGTATTTTAAATCTAACTTCCTAATATGGGAAAAATATGAGCTGTTTATGCCTATGAACTTGGCTTGCCTCTCTTAACATGTTTTGTTCTAGATCCATCCAGTTCCCTACAAATGACATAATTATATTTTTTCTAATGGCTGTGTAAAATTCTATCGTGACAGGTACCACAGTTTCTGGATTCCCCAGTGGTCGTTTTTAAAATGCAGAATATTTTGGTAAATCTCTCTTCAAAAGTTAAATCTAACTCTCATCCCATTGAGTTGAAATGGGACTAAATAAATCATTCCTAAAATGAAAAATATTGTCTGAGTGACAGCACCACTCCTAGACCAGCTCATCAATGTACTAAAGGGTTCAGCTTTCTCTGGATTATTTTGGACAGCTGACTGCCATATCATAAAGACATTATTCTAGTATCCCAACTCCAGTAGCCTTATGTGAGGAAGCCTATGCTGCTTGTCCAGTCGCCATGTGAATCCACCATCTTGAAAATGACAACCCAAGTAAGCCATACTCGAAAACTGTGAGACAAGAAATGTTCCCTGTTCAGATTGCCAAATCTGGAAACCATTTGACATGTGGTAATGGATAGCAACAGCTCTGTTGTTATTCTTCCTCATCTCTCCACATTCTCCCTATCACCAGAACCTATTAATTTTTTGACCAACTAAGGCCAGAATTCATGTAATTGTCTTTGGCTCCACCGTCACCCTCAGCTGTCATATGATATTATCCTTCCAGCTGCTGCTCCAGCTTTCATTAGTTATTTCCTATCATCTCTCAGCAAATCTTTCATATTGCACCCAAAGGCATCTTTATGCTACCTGCAGTCATGCTCTGAGAAGCATACGACGATATGAACAATTAAAAAATGGCCCAAGATTTTTGTCCTCTGCTCTCCAGTCTTCCTATTTTCTTTGTCCTTTCAAGGTGGATAAGACGGCAAGTAGAACAGATGGCTTTCACTCTCTTGTGATTACATTACACTGTATGACAAAGGTAAAGGAATATGGCATGTGTCAGTAAGGTTAGTTGATCAGAGGTTGGTCTTCAGTATCCTCATTGCTAAGGGTCTCTCTTCCTACAACTGTAAGAATCAATTCTGCCAACAGCCAATCATCTGGACAAGGGCTTTGTACTTCAGATGAGGTCAAGCTCTGACTGGGCTCCTAGATTTAAGCATGTGAAACTCAATTCAAATATCAAGCTGTGCTCTGCTTCACTTACTGTTTCACAATAACTTTGAGATATTTGTGTTGTTAAGCAGAAATTGAATGGATGAATAGATTCCTGCACCCCCTCCCCACTAAACCCCACAAGTATAGTAAAAATGTATTAAGATCTCCTTGATTCATGTATTTAATCCAGCACTTTCTTTTTCACCCAGCCATACCTGCATCCAAGTTATTGATCATGTACTCTTCAAATTCTTCATAATAAAGCTCTTATTTATTTGAGAAATAACTATACCACTCACTATGTTCTAAGCATTGTCCTGAAAGCTTTTGAAATAGTAACTCCCAGAATCCTCTTTGCAATCCTGGGTTTGTAAACCTAATCTCATAGATAAAGAAGCTGCAGTGTAGCTATGTTTCCAGCCAACTGAAGTCTTTACTTTTGGGTTTATTTTTTTTAGCTAATAATGCATAGCCTGGTCTTTCCTTCTCTTTGCAACCCCATTCCACACTGTGACCTCATAGTCTGAGGTCAAAAATATAGTAAACATGCATGAGACGCAAGCCTTACTTATACTGACAGATCTCCACTCACAGTGCAAGAATATATAGAATATTTATTATGCACTACATTAAAGAATTCATAAGTCATGATATGACCCCTAATCTCAAGTTGTCAGATGGAGGGGGTAAACATATAAATACTTACAATATAAATTGATTAGCCTGAACTGGACAAACCAGTTTTGGCACCTCACAAGCTTAATTTTTCCTCCTAGGTGGAAAGGAGGATTTCTTCATGAGAGTTTTCCACACTTAAAAATAAAATATTCACTGGGATGGGAGTTTGGCCAAGTGGTAGAGTGCTTGCTTAGCTTGCATGAAACCTGGAGTTCAATTCCCTGGTATCACATACAGAAAAAAATCCAGAAGTGCTGCTGCGGCTCAAGTGGTAGCGCTCTAGTCTTGAGGAAGCTCAAGGACAGTGCTCAGGCCCTGTGTTCAAGCCCCAGAACTGGCGACAAACAATAACAACAACAAAATCCTCCCACATCTTAGTAAAATTAGAATGACTAACTGCTCTGGTTTATGGAAATAAGGATTATAATAAATGGGGCTTCTTAGTCAGGCAGTGGCTCATACCTCTAATCCTAACTACTCAGGAGACTGAGATATGAAGACTGAGGTTCGAAGCCAGGAAAGTCAGTGAGACTCTTGTCTCCAATTAATCACAAGAAATCCAGAACTGGCCAGAGTGTTACCATTGAGCAAAAGGATCTCAGGGACAGAGCCCAGGCCCAGAGTTCAAGACCCAGGATCATCAAGAAAAAAGAAAAGAAAAGAAAGAAATTAAATTTCTTGTGACAAAATCTGGACAGTTCTGGGAAAGCTGAAATGGTCTGATTATTTACCCTAAATTTACACATATGTATTCTTTTTTCATATATTTTTATTGTAATTAATAGAAGGGTTACATTATATTCACCAGATAGAAGGTGCATTAATTCACATACATTGATACCCTTTCTCATGTCTTGGTCTCCATTTCCTTCCCCCCCACCCCCACCCCTCATCTTGTTTCCCTCCTTCCCTATCCAATTTCAAATAACCAAATACAAATATATCCAATATATCAGATAATAAAGTGAGATACTGTAACAATATGAGATAACCAAGGGACAGCAAAAGAGATGAGAGATAACATAGTACATTAAGGACAACAATCACTCATTATATGGCTTTTGTTTCTATATCCTGGAGGTCCTTTCATTTAGCGTCTTACTATATGGCCTTATGTATCAAGGTTTTGCTCTATTGCAAATCTCAGCTATGAGAGCCCAAGGTTTCTACTGATTATGACAAATGAGGGAAACCATTGAGCCTATGTTCCTTTGAGTCTGGCTTATTTCACTTAATATGATTTTTTCTAAGTCTTTCCATATTCTAACAGTATTTTTACATCTGTCGACATATGTATAATTGAGATAAGCTTCATAAGACAAGAATTCTTTTGGGATGAATTCACTGTCAACATTTTCTTCTGTAAAATGATATTCCCGGTTTACTAATTAATTTAAAAATATACTAGTTGGATTTGATATGTCCTTTGATTTTTCAAATGATCCAAAATGATTCTTATTGTTCATTATTGCTGTTCATTAATTTATAAGCTATTTACAAGTGTAGAGTAAGCATTTCTTTTTTGTTTTCCTTTTCTTGTGTGGGAGGAAATGGAAAGCTTAATTGAGGTATGCTTTACATGGAGCAAAACCCAACCTTTTTAATTAGGCTATGATTTTAGTAAATGCATAAAGACCTCCACTATAATTAAGATACAGAGAAGTTTTAGCATCACCAATAAACCACTCTAGTTATGTTTCAAACATTTTGCATTACGTTTTCTGTATTGTATAATTGTTAATATATCCTAAGTGTTCAAGAGCAGTTCACTGTCAACTTTGTTAATCCATCTTTGCTGCTAATTTCATTGCTAATTAATCTTTATTGTGAGCCTTGAGAAAACAAAGGGGTGGTTAACTGAGTTTGGGTAATAATCAGGCATGTGTTGTGACTGTAAGAGAAAGTGTTTCACATTTGGGCTCTGTCTTCAGCCCAGAAGAAGCCAGAGTTTTGAAATTGCTCTGAGAGATTTATTGCTTTGGTCCTGTAAGGCATTTGCTGTTCTCGAAGTGTTGATAAGTGTCACTTTCAGAGAAAATAATTTTTTCCAAAAAAAAAATAGCAGGATGTTGCCTAAAGTCGAGTCAACACCAAGTATTTCCTGAGAGTTACTATAGCCCAGCATTCACGTAGGCGCTCCATGAGAATGATAAAATGACATTGTAAATGTTTTGTGTTTTCTTTTCCCCTCAAGGTGTGGATAGATAAGCCAGGAATATGTAAGCAGCCTAGAACAGACTTACAAAAGAGTACAGAACAGACCAAGGTTCCTAGGGCGGATGGTGGTTGACCAAGAAGTGCTAAGTGTGAACTGGAAGAATCCAAGTAGGCTTCCCTGGGGTGAGGATAAGATTGTTCTGCACCAGAGAGGAAGTGCAATGCTTACCACATCCTGTGCAAGATCAGCATCAGCAAGGATCCTCTTCAGCTTCATATCAGCGAAACCTCTAGACATGAAAGCGTTTTTTTCTTTTTTTTTCCTTCTCACAAATGACAAAGTCCAGAGGAATGCTAGGACCCAGAAAAAATGTGTTCCCATGTCCAGTGCAGCACTTTTTACCATGATTCAAAAGTGTGTGTGAGGAACATGTACACTAATGAGTGAATACATAATATATCTATCCACATAATAAAATGTTACTCAGTCATCAAAAGAAATGGTGTCCAGATCTATCCTAACAATGTACATGAATCTTAGAAATATGCTAAAGGAAAGGTGCTACTCACAAAAGACACGTAGTGTATGATTGCATTTTGTGGATGTACAGAACCGACAAATCTATAGTGACAGAAAGTAGATTAGTGCGTGTTCAGGGTACTTATGTGGGGGTAGGTGGGTGAATAAAGAAGGAATTTTTCTAAGGAGCAATAAAATTCTTTAAATTTCTTCATGGGAATGACTATAGAGTCTATGAACACACTAAAACTGCTGCATTTTATAGTTAAAGAAAGGTAGGTGACGGTGTGTGTAAATCATACTGCAATCAAGCTGCTACTCAAGCTGCTACTAAAGCATAAGGTACTATATAAATATATCTATATATTCATTTGTATATTTATGTAAAGTATAAAATTCATTTTAATTATTTAAATAAATATATCCTAATGATTTTTAAAATATATTCATGCAAACTCACCATCATTTGCATTCCCTAAAACAGAATAGTGGGGTAATAGAAAATGAATAAGATACACCTAAACCAAGGTTGATAGTTTAAAATGCTTTCTGACAAGTGTATCAAGGGTGTTTAATCAGCATTTTATCATCTAGAAGGAAGACATATGGACACAACTAGCTACAAAAGAGTCTGCCATAATAAACACATTAAATTTCTTTTGAAGGGAAGGAAAGAAGTGAGATTGGAATGACAGACAACACCATTTGCCATAACTCCTAAAACAGAGAGACACATCTGAAAGGGCTAATAAATTAATTGATAGCACCCTGTCTGAAATTCAGTCATGAAAATAAGAATATTAAGTAAAAAGTATGATATTCTGAATAATGTATAGATTTTATGTAATAATACATATAAACAAATATAATAGTATATAAGGTTGTTAATGATTCATGTTTGGAACATTTCTTTTAATCTTCATCCTAGATGTTAATGATAAGGGAATAATTTTCTAGGGTATATGGGAACCACCTGTCTAACTTTTCTGCAAATCAGCAGCTATTCTAAAATAAAAAAATAATTTTTACTGCTAGAAAAATACTTTATCACCATTTTTGCCCACTTTTTGGCCTCTGTAAAGCAGAGACAGAAATTCAGAAGGGTTTATCAAGATCAAATAGTTAATAATTTGAGTCCTGTCTCCTTGTATTTTGTTGCTGATGTAGGCATTGTCTTTCTAAGATGATTCCTTGTCCTCAAGATTTTTCTTGAGGACTGGAGTAATTTCGAATGGAATTCTTAGTGCCTCGAGTGGATGATATAATTTCTTTTAGGTTATCCCAGATTATTTTGATTGGAGTAGGGCAAAAAAAAGCCCACTAAACTATAGGAATGCAGTCTAAGAACACCAGGAAAATCCAGCCAGAAGAATTTATGAAAGAAACAGACACTTATAGCAGCTATGCTCAGACCATTTAAAGCCTATCCCCTGCTATTTGGTATGTGCTAACATCAAGAAGTCCAGGTGAACTCTAAAATGGAAACTGACTTATATCCCTGATAATATTCACAGCACTGATTACATATTAGAAGCACTTAAATGTGTTCACTGATTGGACCCATGTGCCCTAACCTAACATCAGTAAGTCCAATGGGGAGATATGTGATGGGTGAATAACACAGACGATATCCAAGCTAACATTCTTGTTCTCCTCCCCTTTTCCTATACTTGGTTGTCTTCTGTTACATTATAAGTCAAATCCGATTATTTTCCAGAAAGCCCTTTATCATATTTTCAAAGTAAAAAACCAAGCACTATTTTAAATAATTCCATAACTCAGATTATCAGAACGTGGCTCATCTTAGGTGGAAGTTCCCTTGAGTTTTTTCTAGGCCTTTCCTGCTGAAGGAGTAGTGGTTTCCTGTACTCAACACAAAACTATTTTCTAACGTGTATCTTGTGCCAAGCTTCCAGCTATGCCAAGGAGATAGAATAGCAGAGAAGACACCGCTGCTCCTTCACAGAAAAATGCCAACAGAGCTCACACCTGCAATCCTAGCTACTCGAGAGGCTGAGATCTGAGATCCCCAGGAGGAAAGTCCCCAGCAAGACTTATCTTCAATTAATCACTCGAAAACAGGATGTGGAGCTATGGCTTACAGTAGAAGAGCACTAGCATTGAGCAAAAGAGTGCTAGAACAGTGCTCAGGCCCTGAGATCAGGCTGCATGACCCCCCCACCAAAAGCCAATATGGAATTTTATGGAAGTTGAGTGCATATACTGCCAAGTCCTAACTAAGCAATGAGTTAATTATTTATATAGTTAACAAAATAAAAGCCTTTCTAGTATATGCCTGAGATGAAAAGTTGGAAGATAGCAATTTCTCAAAGATAATTTTTTTCTTTTTTATATACATTTTTATTATAACTAATAGAAGGGTTACATTATATTAATCAGATAGAAGGTACATTACTTCACATACATTGATATTCTTTCTCATGTCTTTCTCCCCATTTTCTTACCCCCACACCCACCCCTCATCTTGTTTCCCTCCTTCCCTATCCGATTTCAAATAACCAAATAAGCATATATACAATATATCAGATAACAAGGTGAAATATTGTAACAATATAAGATAGCTAAGGGACAGAAAAGAGATGAGAGATAACATAGTACATTAAGGACAACAATTATATGGCTTTTGTTTCTATATCCTAGAGGTCTTTTCATTTAGCATCATACTATATGGACTTATGTATCTAGGTTTTATTCTATTGTAAATCTCCGCTAGGAGAGCTCAAAGGAACATAGGCTCAATGGTTTCCCTCATTTGTCATAATCAGTAAAGCTAATTTTTTCTAAAAATCACATTGTATAACAAAAAATTAAGCTTCAGGCTACTGATTTATTCCTATGTCTGCATTTTAATGGAAAGAGCATGTCAATGGAATGAGCTAAGCAGATGTAGAGATTCTGCAATGAAGTATGAGCCAAAAAAAAAAAAAGGAGGAAAAACAATTGAACTACAGAGGTACAGAGTCTTCTGACTTTACCAGTAAAAGAAATTCACCTCCTTGTCAGAAGAGTGCGTGAATGAAGCTACACATAAGAATGACATTCCAATGAGTGAGAAATGAACAGAAGACAGTGGAGAATAGAGCCACCTCGGACAGGTCTGTTCTGTTATGAACGATGCATGGTATTTGAAAGGCCAATGGAAACTAAGTCTGACCATTAAATCATACAAAACTTTTAAGATTTGTTAAGAAGGTATTTGCCTTACATTCTAAATCGAAAAGTAATTTAATGTTGGAGAACAAAATGATCATCTTCAGTTTCACATTTCAAAATACTTCCTTGGCAAAAATCATACAAAAAATTTAACTTTTTACATGGTACAAGATTAATGATAGCCTGCAACACACACACACACACACACACACACACACACACACACACACACACACACACTGAAGAAGAGGGAATATTAGCTAAAACAACAGACTTGATGGGTTATTAGATTTTAAAAAATAAGTATCTCTAGATATATCTAGATCATTTCCTTCCTAAAGGGATAATCAGAAATGCTGCCACATAATTGTACAGTGAAACTATCCGAAGAAACCAACTGGTGCTACATAAGAAATTTCAATTCTTCCAGGAGCCTCTTCGAACTGGCAACATGAGAGACTTAAAAACAGTTGGGAGAAAAAGAAAAGAAAAGGAAAGAGAAGAAAAGAAAGCCACATAAACACAGGCAGGAAGAAAGAAAAGAGAAAAGGGAAAAATCCTGGTTTCAGTTTTCAGTTTTCACTCCAAATAATTTATGATCCAGAGATATGAATATCCTGACATAGAATAGAAGACCTTTTCTAAGAGAGTCTAAGAAAAGGTCCCAGAATAGAAGCTTCCCAGGGTCTACTTCCTTATTTGCTATCTCCAGCATGCTACCTGCTCTGCTATTGAAAACTCCGCTTCCCTCTTCAGTCTCAGCGGTGACTCTGGTACATTCAGCTGTGCTGGCTTGAAAGGAGTGGCAGACATTCTTGATCACTGAAAAGGATGCTGCCTAAAAACCTTCATGGGAAGAACAAACTTGACCTCAAATTCTCATAAATAGCACAGTGTTTAACATCAGCTGCATACTGCTACAGTGGAAACTTTCAACCAAGGGAGAAAGAATTGTTTCAAACCCAGGAACTCAGGGAAGGGAAAGGAGAAATATGGTACTTGAACAGAAGGTGTAGAAAAAGTTCCTTTGATCTAGTTCCTCCTGCTATCCTGGGTAAGATGTTCATTGTGTAAGACAGATCACAAAAAGCATCAAGAGATATTATCTGCACACTCCAATTAGCACCACCGGTATTCTTTTGCTAGCTCGCTGTCCAAAAAATTAATTTTATTGCTTCCAGAACTTTGAATAAACTCATATAATCCTTCAAGCAGATGTAGGAGGCATTAAAAAAAACCCACAATTACATTACTTCAAGGCCATAATTAAAAAGTTTGGTCCAAATTCCAGGCCTACCATTGATTTCTAAGAGAAATGCTCTTTGGATCTGATGTAAAGCCCTAATAAATTACCAGCTTTGAGCAAAATAACTTTAGCTTCCCATAAAGAATAAAATGGGTTTTTATTGTGGGAAAGGGGGACGACTAAATGATTGTAAATTTGTATTGCATTTTTATAACCACTTGGGTTTGAAGTCAAATATAATTTGACATTTTATTGATATTTCCACTGTTTAAAGCTGACAAGAAGTACATTAAGTTTTACCATGTAAATCTGATATGACAATAAAAAGCTTTCACACTTCTCATTGGAATTTTGCAGTAAAATGAAATAAGAAGTGCCATCAAGGAAATGATTTTTTTTTTCTCCTCCAAACCACATTTCAAAGAAGTTCTAAGCTGTCAATGAATGAAACTCACTGGGATCATACTTCTTTTGTCCCAAGTAGACATTCTTCCAAGATGTGTAAGTTCTACTGTAGAACTTAAGCTTGCAATGTTCTATATCAAACATTAAGAATTAGATGGTATCCTGTATTTTTCTCTTGTTAGATCCGACAAGTCTGTGATACAATGATTGCCTATTACACTTTGGTGCTTCTTTCTACTAGTATTTGGATAATAATAACCAATGGTGGTAGTAATCAATGTGAATTTCTTAGACTAACATAATAAAACATTGCACATTGCATGACTCGAAAACATCCGCCTTTCCTCTGTCATTATGTGGCATTCTTTCTGTGTGACTGTTTTCATGTAGTTGCCTTTCACAGTTACATTAGATTAGAGACGCATCCCTCCTCAGTAGGATTTCATCTCAAGGTAACTGATCATATTTTTCAGGACTCTATTTCCAAACAAAGCAATGTTCTGAGATCCCAGAGGTAACTATTTCAACATAGCTTCTTTGGTGGAGAATGCAACTCTGTTATACCACAGTCATTGAAAATCAACTTTTCAATGATAATATTAGCTGTCCAAGTTCATATTTCTCAAAAATTTTCAGACAAGTAAGAACAACGACCGTGCTTTAAGTTTTAAAAAATGCTTAGTGTTAGCTAATTTGTTTCTGATCTTCACTAGTATTTACCAGATATATTCTGTGTAGGTATTTGCCATACTTGAAGACTTCCCTTTCTAAGTTAGAAAACACATTTTAATATTGTTGTTTATAATTTTTGATATGAATGTTACATTGTGTTTATTATATATGTCAAATCAGTAAAATTAAACATTCACTTCATGCATGATTAAATTACAAGCAAACTTGCATTTAAATGAAAAGGTGAGGAGCATAGAAGATTTGACCAGTGATTCTACTGAAAGCAATAAGGGTCATCTACCAACTGCTCATGGATGTCATAAAATGAATCCCAATAAATCTCATATGCATAGGCTTTAAGCAGATCTGTCAAGGCTGGACAAATGGTAGCTTATGTCTAGCTACTCAAGAGACAGATTTGATGATCTGAAATCTAAAAATTGTGGTTCAACACCAGCACATGAAAAAAAACAATGAGATTCTTATCTCCAAGTAATCAGCAGAAATGTTGGAAGGAGAATTGGTTCAATTGATCAAGAGCTAGTCTTAAACAAAATTGTTGAGGGACAGCATCTGCCCACAGTTTCAAGCACCAGTACAAGCACATATATGATGCACACATACACACACACACACACACACGGTCACACAAAGTGACTCAAAAACAGTGAGGACTAGAAGAGATGAATGCATACACATACATACACACATACACAAAGAGACTCAAGAAAATTAAAATAGAACCAGTATATAATATTCAAGTATGGAAAGGTCATGATAAAATCCCTTACTATATGCAACTAATATGCACTATTAAAGCAATATAGTTAGTTCCCTCATTTAAAGGCATCAACAAACTTCATTCACATTTTATGACGTGTCTGTAGGATGTACTTCTGCTTGATCTAATAACTATGGCTAAATATTTGATTTTTTATTAACTTAAACTTGAACCTGTGCTTTGAACTATAGTTTTGGATACAGGAAAACAATTACCTTTGCAAAAAATGTCAGAGTTATGTGACATAGGGAAAGTACATGTAGTGGTAACTCACAACCTTGCTGATATTGTATGATGAAATATTTCAAATGCAAGCAATATTACAGAATTGAATAATGACTATATAAACACCCACCTAAATAGATTCTACAATGATGGTTTTGTTAGAAGCACTTGATCAAATATCTAATGATCTAGCCATCAAATCAGGTTCTGGTGATAAGACAAACATGCTGAAGTTTGTGAAATCCAATGTATTTCTAGAGTCAGTTATATTTGTATGTTCATAAGGCATGTATTTCATACTATTTTCAGAAGCCAAATGGACGTAGACAACCAAGCTGCTTATTTTATATCCAAACCTTATAATCTTAAATTCTAGGGAAATACACTTCTACATCCATCCTTTGTCATTCTAATAGAGATTGATTTAGATAATTCCACTATGAAGTAAAACACTCACTGCTAAGCTTGACAATTACATCCAAACACATTATTTAAAAAATACCGTTAACTCCACATACCCATGCTTTGTAAATTTTACTACCTAATCCAGTTTTTCAAGGATTTCTGTACTTCATCATTTCTACAGAGTCCAATACATTCCATGTATTTATGCCTTCAAAGCTCAATTCAATTATCACCTCTTCCACAGCTTATCCTAGACTGTCAGCCTGACAGAATGCAATTGTACATTTCTTTATGATAACATTTATCATATCACAATTATAGTTATTTGTTTATGAACCTATAGCCTGGCAAGAGTAATTTTATTGTTCAGGTTTGACTGTGGTTTCTGTCACTCTGAAGTCAGCCCATAAAGGTTTGAAAAATTCTATATAAATAATGGGTGATATATGTTGGCCACAGGTTTTTCAACACTTGAACAAATAAAAGCTTTAGAAATCAAAACCAGTTTGGCCACAGGTATCTTTTATATTCAATTACTGTAGTCTCTAAGAATTAAGTGATAGAAGGTCAACTTAGGTGTTTTATCTGTTTTAATAAACTACTAATGATGTTTTAAGGTAAGACGACTCAGCAAGTGATAACTAACATTAGACTAAAGCACGTAAGTGGTAAGTAAGTTCAGTAAGTGACTCAGGTCCAAGTCCAGGCTTCTGTTTACAATTCATCCTCTTGATATATAAAATGGGAATATTAGAATTGCTTGTTTCATCAAGTTATTGGGAGCCTTTAGTAAATTAGTTTGAGCAAATTTCACACTGCTACCTGTTACAAAGTAAGTTCCCAACAGGTATTGCTTTTCAAAAAATAATGTGATAGATAATATCTGCTGTTAAATAAAATCTAAACTTCCTCACTTCAATTTTCCTCTTCTAAAAAAATCTGGATAAATTCTAGTGGTAGATTTCCCCAACTGAGTTGCAGGATTGCTATACATTCTTGGAAATAAACCAGCCTGCTCTAATCCACTTGCCTTCTTCTTTTAACACTTCATAACTGTGAAAAGTACATCAGTGGGTAAGTGACCAATGTAGGTAAATGGGGAATCTAGCAAAAGGCTTGGCGGGATATTGGAATGGATAGATATGTCTGACTTCAAACTTCTCTTTTCTCCCCCTTTCTAGCTTTCTGTCTCTATTAATAAGGGAGTTAACTGCAGATCATCTCCAAGGAAGCAAAAAGAAAGACAAAAGTCACCCATCAACAAAGGCAAAGAAGACAAATCGAAGGAATCAACACAGAAGCAACACAGACTTGCCTCCAGACTTTGTTTCTGCCTGCACTGCCTGCTGTTCTGAAGCTTTTCAACATTCTTTGCTAATATTGTCCATTTTATACGATAAAGCAAAATTATATCATGATATTGTAAATTCTGCAAGGCAGAATTTTTCCAAGAAGGAGAAAGGAAAAAGAAACTTAGATATATAAGTTTCAATGGTTTATTCTGTTAGAGGTTCATAGATTGCAATATGTTCATAGGGCTTCTGACATTCTTTCTTCTACAGGTGAAACGTTCATTATCAATCTTGAAAGACATGTTTCCTTGGCTTGTCCTGTAACTACAAGGACCTAGAGAGGAGGAGAAAATGGATGACTTGAAATAGATCTCCAGCTCTCAGATGAAAAGAAAAACCAACTAGCCCAGCTGATTGAATAATCCCTCGAGGAACCCAGGAAAGTACCTTTCTAAAGTTACATGTCAAAAACAATGGAGAAAGTACCTTTCTACAGTTACATATTGAAAACAATGGAGTGTTTAGAGAATTGTTAGCTAATGATAAAACCAGAAAAAATGGAAGTATCTGTCTTTGGAATTCATTCATTCATTCAACAAATACGCCTTAAATTTGACCCAAATTTGCATTAATGTAACACACAGTAGTATAAACAAAAAAATTCCATCTTTGGATTCATAGATTTTATAATTTTATGGGAGATGAAAGGTTTTCTGGGGTCCTTATTATCACTAGAAGAGATTAGACTTGAACTCTAAATTATGAAGGAGGAAAAAGAGAATTTAGAAACTAGTTTTCTTCTATATACCTGAAAGACAGTATCAGAAGACAGGTTGGGAATGCAGATACCAGTGGTAGGGCAGAAGTCTGCTTTTCTTGTAAAAATAAACCTTGGAAAGGGGTTCCATTTAGAATAACAGAAAACCTTTACATCCTGGCTGTAAGTCCTACTATATAGATTTCCCATTCTTTGAGTACATTTTTTTTTTTGGTGCAATGCTTCAATTCTGGAATGATACTGTCCAGAACTTTTGGGATTCTCTCCTTTCATCTACAGGAGTTGCGAAATGCTACAATGTGATCTTGTTCTAGGGTTGGGAAGAAAATTCTCTCCCCAATATGAGCATAAATGACAACACCATCACTGGAACTTTTGCTATCTTCAAATGCTCCAAGTAATACTTTTTTAAAAAAAAGATTTATAAAAGAAAAAGCATAGCCAACCAAATTCACAAGGTAAGGAAGACTTTATTCAGGACAAAGACCGCAGGGAAGAGAGATTGACCTCAATTCTCTGGAAAGGGAAAGCTAGTGATAAAGTTTAAAAAGGCATTAATGGGGAAGACTGTACACGTAATCAGATCATTTGCATTCGCTAATTGGTACTCATCAAAGTTAAGCTTCTATCCTTCTATAGAGTAGAGGTAGCCTGGCTATCTTTCTTGATAATTACCTTACAGTTGGATGATTCCTAGAATAGCATTCATCCTTTGTAGATGCACATATCAAAAGGATAAAAGAACCGTCTAACCACACACTTTCTGAAGTAAATTGCTCTAAGAGAAGGGACTGAGGAAAATCAAGCAGAGTTTAGTCAATGCGTGAGATCATTAAGTTCTACAAAGTTCTCTGGTCACTTTCATTCCATCTTCATCAGTATTGTTAGTATTCAGCATTGATCAGTGGAAGATTTTTGGGGGGTCTACTTGCTCAAAATTTTAAATGTATTTTTTTCTTTCTTTTTCCTTTTTGTTTTTAAGAAAACAAAGGTTTAAATATCACTGTCGTAGCTCTAGATGTGTCATAATCTATGTCCTTCTACAAACTCAAGGAGTTAGAGAATGATCAAAGGATACCTTCACTCGTCCTAAAGAGGATTTTTCACTACCTATCTTTCA
Organism: Megascapheus bottae; assembly: GCF_031878675.1. NCBI lineage: Eukaryota > Metazoa > Chordata > Mammalia > Rodentia > Geomyidae > Megascapheus > Megascapheus bottae. The sequence continues at coordinate 18,426,966 of NC_143523.1, forward strand.
AAAGAGAAAAATCACAACTGTAACCTCTGGCAAGATATTATGCTTTGTATCTATGTATGATTTTCCCTTACAACATCTGCCTTCTGGCAATGCAATTCTCATTTGCATTTCTAAAGCAACTCCTATTGGCTTTGACTACATTTCTAAAAATACTTAAGCTCTGTCTCCATTTATATTTGAACCCTAATGACTACTTATCTTGTCTAGAGTTGCTCTCCGAAGGATAAAGAAGGGCATATCCTTTCAAAAGATAGTGGACAAAACATACTAAGTTTCTATAAAAATACACAAGTGTGTCTAGAGTAGAAGGTAGGTGTGTGTGTGTGTGTGTGTGTGTGTGTGTGTGTGTGTGTGAGTGTGAGTGTGTGTGTGTGTGCTTAGGGGTGTGAGAAAGTGATATTATCTGTACAAAGAATTGCTAGGAAATGCACTGGTCAGAAGAAACAAAGGCATTTTCTTTTGGTTTCATAATGAGATGGATTTCACAAAACCCAGTCACAGTTGCTCAGAACTATGGAATGGTTGAAGGATATACAAAAATAGATCTGAAACTAGGAACTTGTAAAAGAGAACATATGATAATGAAGATGTAACATTTGGCATGGCCTAGTCAGATCTCCAGAGGATTCTCATCCAGTCACACAGAGAGGCACTGTTGCCTGCCATACCTTTCACTACCGTGGGCTAAAAATGGAGTAAAGGACACAGCTTTCACTTTGGAAGGGAGTCAGAGTTTTCCCTTCCAACAGAATGGGAAATCAGTGTTGCCTTTAGTTCTCAAAAGCCTATTTTTATGTTTGTTAAAAAATAAAACTTTTATCAGAAGATGACACTCATAGAGAAAGACTACAAATCATTAGAGTATAACTCAATTAATTTTCACAAAATGAATACATTCATTATAAGCACTGCTCTCATCAAAATATACACCATTCTACATCCTTCAAAACAGTGCCTGATGTCTTTGAATGGATCCTCTCTCTCTCTCTCTGTGTCTCTCTCTCTGTGTCTCTCTCTCTGTCTCTCTCTGTCTCTGTCTCTCTCTCGCTCTCTCTCCCTTATACACTCTTACACACACACACACACACACACACACACACACACACACACACACACAACACACTAGTTTTCTTAAGGGTAACTATTTCTCTCCTTACCTGTAATACTTCAAGTTGCTTTTACCTGATTCTGATTTTATGTAAACAGAGCCAGGAAATAAGCAGTCTTCTCTGATACCTTCTTTCAATGTGATATTTGTGAATTGTACAATGTTGAGTATGTCAATAGTTCCTTCATTCTGAGGATTTATATACAAGCACAAATTTATATATATATATATATATACATGTATATATTAGGCCAAAGTTATGGACATAGTAGACTTTTCATCCTCTAATTTGTGGATGTTGAATTCAGCATCGCTATGGATATAGATGTATATGTTTGTATGAAATGTGTGTTTGAATATTTGTTAGCTATATTCTTAGCTATATACCTTGAAATTAATAGTCTGACTTAGAATAGAGTAGATCTTCTACTCCACCCATAACTATCACACACTCAGCACTGTCTCTATCTTTGTTTGAGCCACAGAGATGGCTCAATACTTAATTTTGCACACACAAACACAGGCACACACACACACACACACACACACACAGAGTCACACACACACAGAGTCACACACAACTAGAAAGATGTGAATCAGAGTCAACACTTCTGTAGTAGCCCTTAAATAATGATTATAATCCTGGTGTATCTTTTACACTTTTTCTCAAAGAGCTCTCTGGTAAACTCCAGTTATACACACCAGTAATTTGCTTTATTGATTTGCATTCTACTTTAGCTCCCTTCACTGTCATGTCCCCTTGAAATAAGGAGGCTGGGTCTAATATTGGTACCATTTTGACCACGTGGTAAAAGATTGGGAATTGGAGTTAGCAGGTACCATCTTGTCTTCATGGTAAAACCAGGGAAGTTCCAATCCCAGGGGATGAGTAATCCTGAATTCTTAGAGGCAGGCAAGGGGACTTGGACAATAGGTTACTGGACCTGTCATTCCTGGGCTTTGAACTCATGAGACTCTCCAGTTTCCTGTGATCCTGCCCGCTGACACTGACCCTATTTAGACTTAGACCATTTCAGCCACCATTATGCCATAACTCCTGTCCCTTCTGGTTACCATGGCATTCCACTTCAGCTCTCCACTGGAGTTGATCTGGTTCATTTGCATTGTTTTTCTGCTCTTGCTTCCCTCTCCTGCTTTGGCTCTGTTTTCTAAGTGTTAATTGTATTCCAGGGACTTCAGATCTTTGAGACAGGAATCCACCGGTAGATGCTGACTCTCCAATAAAGACTTCAAATTCAGCCTCACAAAACATGGCTTCTCTGTGTCTAACTCATCGAGTTCCAGTACAACATCCCTGTGTCACATAACCCTCTTGCAATAAAATTGTCCCAAAATATGCTTTTAGAAAAATAATCTAATCTGAATAGAAACCATGGCTGTGTTCAGCCTGAGTTGTTAGCACTGGTATTTCAAAGTAATAGAACTTCAATCCATAACGGTTCTTCTCCGTTTCTTTTTTCTTATAACTGATTTTTGCCTAGGGAAATATTTCCCTTGAAACCAGAGGCACTCTTGGATTCCATTCAAGTATATTATTTTCATTATTTTCCTAGAGTTAGTAGCATCTCTTTCTTTCCTGAGATATTCGTGAGATTTTTTTTTCTAAATTTGCCTCTCTTTTGTTGTATAGGACCTTTCCTTTATGTTTAATTAAAATTTAAATTGTACATAGAGTTTTCATTATGATATGTATGTATGTTGCATATATAATGTTTACATATCTATATGTATGTATATAATGTGTGTGCTTTGATCATATTCATTTTCTCTATTATTCTTTCTTATTCTTCCCACATTAAAACTTATGATATACATATACATTGAATGTTGATGTTTTCTAAGGTTCATTATTGTTCCACTAATCTCCCTTCAGATATTACCCTTGAAACACGCCATTAATAATCAGGATTTTTTTCTCTGATTATAGGAAAATAAAATAATTATTAGAGACCATGAGAAATCAATGTGTTTCATGAATACACTTAATCACTTATGCTGTCATCAAGGAAAATATTACAATTATTATTGTAGTGGATTCCTTCCAGATTTTATATCCCTTTCCCTATTTTTGATTGTGTACAGGGAGAAGTTGTGGTGCTACACAATCATTCAGGTCTGGGTAGACCTTGTAATAAATTTTAATGTTGTCATTCAAGGAGAAGTTGAGAGTGATGGTTTCATTTCCCCTTTTGTTTGGTCATTTGTCATAGGCCACCCATGTGTTTCAATGTGCAGAGTGTGGCTCCCTCCAGCAGACACCATCTCTGCCTTGAAGGGAAGTCTTGCTGGTATAGTACAATAGCAATCACACAAGTTATTGCTCTATGTACACGACAGACCTGTATGGAAATATCATGACAAAACTGTTTACTAGAAATGATTGAATATACACCCAAACAAACATTAACATAAGGTGTATCCGGACACTCCTTGCAATTCTAACGCTATCTTCAACCCATACCCCCACCTAGGACTTCACTTAACTCCTTCTACCCCTGCTCACATTGCCCTTCCTGTCTCCTGACTCTCTTCAGGTCACCATAGCCGTCCCTTTTCAACTTCCCACTACACTTGCTCTGGTCTTTTGCTTCCTGCGTTTTTCTCTAGTTTAACGACCTAATATTCTCAGTTTCCTAACAAGATCTACTGTATTTATTTTCTAGTATAATCTTTAAGGAATTGCACATTGAGGTTTGAATTGTACATTTTAGAAATGTACTCTTACTATAGTAAGTGGAACTGTATATTACAAATTAACTTCATCCTGCATTAAAACAGCTAAGCCTCCTTTTGAAAATGTTATTGCTTGTTTGCTTTATTTTATCTTCCCAGTAGTAATCACAAGATCACTGGTACATTGCATATTTCACATTGTTGAAATTTCAGAAATTCTTTTGGAAGTTGGCTTCCATGCTTGCATACTTGTAGAAATGGCACGCTTGTGTTCATGTGCACACATATTTCTGTGTTTAAATGTTGTCAAATGAGATTTTTTTATCTCATGGCCTGATAAAGTACTTATAAACAATTCCTGGATGCACTTTTATTTATTTATTTTCTATAGAGTGAAAGAAAAGAAAAGAAAGTTAATTGAATCTGGGATGTAATTTGTTTTAGCATAGCCCTGGGCCTCAACCCATCCTCATTCTACCCCTGTGATTATGCTATAAAAACAAGCCTCCACATCAATTTATCAAGACTGCTGTATGTATAAGCTACAAGCCTTGGCTTTCGCTCAACCAAACCACAACAGAAGTGTTTGCTTTGGGTCACTGATTAAGTTATATTAAAAAGGCTAAGTTCTTTTTATGGCCATAACCCCCCCCCATCCCTAATCAGGATATAAGAGGGATGGAACACACGGTAATTCACATGTTTGTTTCACTTCACCTAGGAGATTCCCAATGAGGCTTGTGGAAAGCTCTCCCTAACAGATGTCAACTAATGCATTAATAAATCATGAGCCATTATTGGAATTCTTAAACCAATATTTGCCATCAGGCATGCTTCTTGTTATCAGTTCTACAGTTAGAGAGAAATACTGCATGTATAGAGCATTAATTAACAAAATCCTTTTAGTTGACTAGTTGCCAATGATTACTAGTGATACAATTGTGGTTTAGAAAATAGAAAAGAAATTTGACTTGCAAATGTCTATAGAGATATGCTGCTGGTAATAAATTTGTGCTGTTTCTGCCCAGGCATGTCATCCTTTGTCAAACAGGGTAGTTTGTGTTTCTGCATATGCTCTCCAGACCCTACCCTAATCTTCAACTGTGTCTACGAATTGATAGGCTTGCATATGCAGATTGTGCAAACAAAGCCCCTTAGGAATAAACTGCAACTCAAAAAACCACAACAAATCGTGTCCTTGAAAGAGCTTTGGAGTTTACAACATATGTAGAGAGCTGAATTTCCTACTAAGTGATGTCAGGAAAATATTGATGGCCATAAATATGACACCAATCACATCAGCAAGCTGTACAAGCCTAATTATAGGTTGACTGCATGAAATTTTAGAGGCCATAATTACTATTTTACCTTTTGAATTCTTTAGTTCAGCAAGATTTTCTTAATTTTTTTTTTTTTTTGGTCCGTTGTATGGCTTGAACTCTGGGTCTGAGCATTGTCCCTAAGCTCTTCAGCTCACAGCTACCACCCTACCCCTTGAGCCACAGCACCACTTCCAATTTTCTAGTGATTAAATTGGAGTCTTGTGGACTTAGTGCCCCAGGCTGGCTTTGAAACATGATCCTCAGATCTCAGCCTCTTGAGCAGCTAGGCTTACAGGCATGAACCACTGTGCCCTGAAAGATCTTCTTAATTTTAAATGAGGTAGAAAATGTTGTCATTAATTTAATAAGAAAAATTAATTGAGAAAGAAAGCTGTAGGTTTTGTACAAACTACTCAACTGTACCCTAACTCTACTGGGTAGCACTGAAATTTTATTTCAAATTTTATTTAACTTAAAGTTTTTGCTTTGCATTATCTATAATCTAATATTTATGACAAGAACTTAAAATATTGAATGTTATTTGTCTGCATGCATTTTTTCAAAGCCTCTCTTCACAAGTTGCTCTTTTCCAGCCACAGTGGTTCTCTTATTTGTGCAGGGAATGGCAAAGCTAGAACCAAGATAAAGTAGGTATTATTTACTCAATAAACCTTAATAGCCCCCTCACAGCTCTAGGTTAGCTGTTAGGAGGGCATGGGTGCTTGCCTCACAGAAGCTTATTGAAATTTTGCCTTTGATGGACTTTGTTCTAAAGAATTAAGTGACTCCAAAGCAAAGGACACTTTCTGCGATCATTTAGACATAAGCATAAATTGTCATTCATTTACAAAGTGCTTAAGCTAAAAATTTGGCACTTCTCTGAAAAAGACATTCTGGCTTCTTGAGACTACTTCGTTCATATTAAAAGTATTCCTTTCTTTCTGGGAGAAAAAAAAAGAAAAATGAGAACATTAGTGCACAATGAAGGATCAACTTCTTTTATCTTCAGCCAGCAGATGCTCTGCCGAGAAATGATCTCAGTGTTTGTGAACAGGTGCTGGAATTAAGTAGACTCTTGCCCTCACTGTGAGAACAACAGCACATGCTGTTCACAGACCCAAGATGGAGTTAGAGTTAGTGCAAAAGATTTAAATCTAGAAGGATTTCTCTCTTAAAACATCTTCTGTCCCCCTGTCTGGAAAGTTGTTTAGTGATACATCATTGTCTGTATCTCTGTGCTAGGTCACTTTGTCCTCCTCTCTAATCTTTGTCTAATTCTTTCTCTTTTCATTGTATGAAGGGGTTCCAACTTCAAGGAAAGATACATACACCATTGAGGTGTGCTAGCCTTGCAAACAAATTCTGTCTTCCTCCTTTAATTGTCACAGCCTTTAAGTGAATTGGGACCTGAAGGGGCACTGCGTCACTGAGAATTGCACTAAATTCTCTGGAAGGGGATATGTGGTATAAAATAAATGAGTAATTACCTCAAGTAAATGATAAAGATTAGATAGCACAATTAGAAGGCTACCACTTCAGGCCTGCAATGAAAGAGACACTGCAAGTCTCAGTTTCAAGGTTGAAAGATAATTACCAAACTACATTTCCTGTGTTACATGTTGGATTCATCATATAAGGGAAATCAACTTCATTGATTAATATGATACCCTGAAAGACAGGGTATGAGACTCTGAATCTCTGAATATTAATAGTGACCATATAATCCAGATTGCTCTCTAGGTCTCTTTGTTGTTATATTCAACATGTATCCATTTAAGGACATACTATTAAATACTCAACCATGCACCAAGCATGAACTCTGGATACTGAGCAGTATGTTGTATAGGGGAATGAATCCATGTACAAAATGGATGATTAAAATACTAATAAACAGTCTGAAGGCCATCACATATGGTTGTTGTTTGCAATATAACCAAAGAGCCGTTGGGATTCATGATCATGAAAATCATGTCTGAGTCCAAGGAAGTAATATTGGTGGTGACAAGACTGACATAATAGGAGGGGAAAATTCTGAGCAGCAGTGAGGAAAGGATTTACAATGAGGGAACTTGGTGGGGGCCCACTTAGAGAAATAGTTTGAGACAAATATGGGAAGGCCATATGTCATGTAGAAGCATGACAACGAATGTGGATTTTATTTGAAATGTAACTTGTTTAATTGTATGTAGAGTTTCATTTACTTTTTATTTTTTCATTTTTTTATTTTAATTTTTAGGGTAGGATTTGAACTCAAAGTTGCACACTTGGTAGGCAAGTGCTCTGTCCCTTGAGCCACAATTCCAGCTCTCTTTGCTCTGGTTAATTAATTAACTTATTTTGCCAGTCCTGGGGCTTGAACTCAGGGTATGGACACTGTTCTTGGACCCTTTTTGCTCAAGGTTAACACTCTGCCACTTGAGCCACAGCACCACTTCTGGCTTTTTCTGTGTATGTGGTTCCAGGAACTGGAACTCAGGGATTCATGTATGTTAGGAAAGCACTCTACAACTATGATACTTTCCCAGCCTTCATTTACTTTTAAAAAAGGTACAGTAGCTGCTGTGTAGACAATAAACTAGAGAGGAGGGAAGACTGCAACATGAAAGTCATTATGATTTGGGCAGTCAGAAAACAGGCGACCATGTCTTGAACAAGTGCTAGAACACTGGAAGTAGCAAGTAGATATATTCATGAGTTAGGTTAGAATGAAAGGTATTGGAAAGCCCTGATTTGAATGTGAGATATCAGGCTAAAGAAGAACAACCTTATCACACCTTATAGATCAGAAAGTCTGTGCAAAATCTGACAAGAGAACTCGATGCCAAATGTTAAGTAAGTTGATAAGAATTGTGTAGGTAGATGATGAATGTTAGTGTTGGGACTATCACAATTCTCTTAGGACCTGTCCATTCCTTATTTCAGGTGTCTCTTCAGTTTCTCATGATTTTATCATTTCTCTCTTTTTATTTTCCTCTAAATAGAAAAAAAATTACTAGTTGAGAAACATCATATATTCACAGAAATCAGTTTCCTTGCTTCTTTCTTTCTTTCTTTTATTCATATTTATCTGATGGATATCAATGATAAATGATAATCATTTTATACACTGGTTCACGGAAAAAGATTCTCTTTTGTTAAGCTGGTATAACTCAGCTTGGAGTTGAGAATTGTGGGATGTCTCCTACATACCATTCTGTACTCCAAAAGGATGAAGCCAGAATCCTTTACTCCATGCCTCTTGCCTTTAATGTATTATCTCCTTGAAGTGGGTTTTATTCTGTCTGGCTCTAGCTGCTTTCCAGATTACTATCTGTCTGGATAGAACTAAGAGCAAAAAAAGATAGGTAATTACATTTCCTCTGATTCTGTCTGCTATCTCCTAAGGATATCTTAGGTAAAAGAGTACTAGGGGTTTTTTTGTTTTGCTTTATTTTGTTTTTGTTTTTAATGATTAAAATCTGCTGGTGTGGAGGAATTTCATGGGTATGAGATATACAACCTATTATTCAGTATGAACTGATTTTTGAATTCTGTCTTAATATTTCTATATGTTTAGACTTAATGAGTTTTAATAGATTATGCAATCCTATCTACTTAGGGAACTGGGATCAGAAAGATCATGATTCAAAGCCTCACTAATCAAAAAGCTTATGCAGTCTCTCTTAACAGAAAGCTAGGTACAATAGTATAAGTCTGCCATCCTAAATCTGTGGGAGGGTAAGAATAGGAGGATCATAGAGCCATGCCAGCCATAGCAGAACTCCATACAATTTCATTTCAACAGCAAGAGACTGTGTACGGTAATATAGTTCCATCATCCTAGGTACAATAGATGGTCTAAAATTACAATTGTGGCCCAGGCAGACACTTGAGCAGGAAAACAAGAATATATATATGGAAAAAGGCCTTGAGACATGGCTCAGCAGGAAGGTACCTGCTTGACCTGCAAGGCCCTGAAAGTAGAAAGCAAAAAAAAATATGATCTTAAAAGCTTTGCAACCAATCCTCAATTTTTATATATTAGTCCATGAATTAGCATTCTCACAGAATAAAGCTAGTCCTCATGCAGCTTGCAGCTTACCATGCGAGAAGACAGCAGTAAACACACCAAACGAAAAAGAAATTGTATTAAGTGAAGCCAGATGCAGAGAAACAGAGGATCTATGGTTTCCTTAATTTGTAGCAGCTAGAATATGCCCATAAATCTGTAAGTAAACACACTAGATGGTATGCAAAAGGTTACAAATGAGTAATCTGAAATATATGCATTCAAATAGTACAATTCTTTAGAAGACTAAAAACTAAAGCCCAACAAAATAAGTACCAGGGAATGGACACTTGAAAAAGGAGGCTAAGAGGAGAGGAGTAGACCAATGAACGGGGTAAGGGGGAGGGATGTGGTCATTAATTCATTGTATGTACCACAAAATTAAGAAAACTAAGGAAAGGGGTGGGTGAAAGGAGGGTGAGCATGCTGAAGGAGGTGGCACAGATCATGATGCATTGTTTTCATTCACTGCTTTGTTAAATGGCAAAAAAAAGAAAAGCCCTCAATAGATAGCTTACAAAACTAAGAAAAGTACGAGGTGGGTTGAAGGGTCGGTTGAGATCAGAAGGGGGTAATCGCTGAGCAACATACACAGCATTCATTTCAGAAACTGCTTTGGTGCATGAAACTGCTTTATATAACTATTTTTTCTGTTTTTTCCATATATATTTTTTGTAATTAATAGAAGGGTTACATTATATTCACCAGATAGAAGGTGCATTACTTCACATACATTAATACCCTTTCTCATGTCTTGGTCCCAATTTCCCTCCCCCCAACCTGCCCCTCATCTTGTTTTTCCCCCTTTCCTATCCAATTTCAAATAACCAAATATGCATATATACAATATATCAGATAACCAGATGAAATACTGTAACAATATGAGATAACCGAGGGACAGCAAAAGAGATGAGAGATAACATAGTACATTAAGGACACCAATCACTCATTATATGGCTTTTGTTTCTATATCCTGGAGGTAAAGATATACAACTATTAAAGATAATGAATATATTTTTAAAAGAGAAAAATTTCTCAGTAAAATAAAAAGATAGAGGGTCTTACAGAAGAGCTATATTCGGAATAGCAGGGAAGACCCTCCAAGCAAGTGATGTTTCTGATCAGATGTGGAGGATGAGATGAAGCCAGTGAGAGTTGAGAGCCACCTTCCTTCCAAGAAGAGTCTTTTGACAAAACTGATGGCAACACAAGGGAGGGTTGGGTCTCTGTTCATCTTCCAATTTTGTTGCTTTGCTCTTATGGATTTTCTGTTTCCTGATAGTGATTCAGTACTTTCAAATCTGAGACCACTTATGGCCTGACTCCCAAAGGCCCCCTTTCTCTCTCTTTACCCTACACCTCACCCTGCCTTAGCTGCTGGCTGCCTGTAGAAAATACAGTGTGGGGAAGTTAACTTACATAATTTGATTGGCATGACATCCTAAAGAAATTGGAGTCAAATAAATCTTGAGCATTCCTTCTATTCTAGAGAAATATCTGGTAAAACTATTTGGGAAAGAACATGCATTGAATCTTTGTTTTGAAGAAGGGGGAAGTCAGTGAAGAAATATGAAAGGATTGCATTTTCAAATGATTTATATTTTCAGTGGGGGGATAATAGCTCAACCATTATCTTTGACTAGATTAATCCAATTTTTCAAACCCTTTCAGATGCCATCTAGCATAGACTGATTACAAAAATAAATGCAACATGGTCAATAATTGAGGTAAACATGAGAGGATATTTTAAAATAGACACTACAGTAATTATTTATGTCTGCTTGTTGAGTACATTTTATGTATCAGGTTCTTCATTTATACATAGTGAGCAAAGAACTTCTATATACTAAAAAAAAAATCCCAGAAGTTTCATTTTACAAGTGTTCCCTTCAGTTATGACTATCACTGGTTGTTAGATGCCAGACAATTATGTTAGCCTCAGCCAAGTCATTAGAACTTCCTTGGATTTTTGTTTAACTTGTGCTTAATTTTTCAGTTATTTTTCTGTTAACTATTAATGAGGGTTTTTAAATTATCATAGTGATTTATAGAAAGGCTACAGTTACATTCATAAAGTAGTTGGTACATTGCTTCTTGAACATTGTTATCTCTTCCCATGTTTTACTTCCACTTTTCATCCCTCCCAAGTTATAGAGTTCATTTCCAGCATATTGTCTTGTGAATATCGTTGTTGCACAGATTCATCCTTTGTCCTTTGACTCTACATGTTCTTTTTCCCCTTCCCTGCTCTAAATAAGCAAATAAATGTATATACAATCCACCAGGAACCAAAGTCAGATACAGAAACAACAGAGAATAAACCATAAGGGAAAGAAAAAAGAAAATGAGAAAAAAAGAAATATCTCATAGAACATTAAAAACAATAACCACAATGGTAAATTTCTTGTTTCCTTATCCTGGAGTTCATTTCCCATAGCCTCTTCCAATATGGCATATGCACATAAATTTTGAGCTATTACATTCCTCTGCTAGGAAAATCCCAGATGCATACTAATTATTACAAGTGAGAAAGCAATCCAAAATTTCATATGGAATAATAAAAGACCCCACATAGCAAAAACAATCCTTAGCAGAAAGGAAGGAGCTTGAGGAATATCAATACCAAACCTCAGACTCTATTACAGAGCTAAGGAATAAAATAAAGCTTGGTACAGGCAAAAGGACATGTCTGAGAACCAATGGAATAGAACTGAAAACCCAGAAATGAACCTGCAGCCCTATGGCCATGTAATCTTCGATAAAGTAGTCAAAAGAACTGGCTAGAACCAAGACAGTTTCTTCAACAAATGCTGCTGGCAGAATTGGCTAGACAACTGCAGAAAACTAAAGTTGGACCCTTCTTTCTTACCCTGAACCAGAATAAACTCCAGATGGATCAAAGACCTTGAGGTAAAAGCAAATAACCTGAAAATTTTACAGTAAGAAACAAGAGACACACTTGGGTCCTTGGCACAGGTCGAAACTTTCTTAATAAAGGCCCAGAAACACAAAAAATCAAAGAAAGGTTGAACAAATTGGACTGCATTAAACTGCAGAGCTTCTGTATGACAAAGGACATAGCTAGCAAGTTGCATAGAAAACCCACAGAGCGGGAGAAGATCTTTACTAGACAAACAACAAAGGCCTCATATCTAAAATATACCTACAGGTCAAAAAATTGAATTTCTCAAAACAAATTCTGTTGGAGACCATTGCTTTCAGCCTCCCGAGGAAGTAAGATTATAAGATGGCACCTGGCAGCTCGCTAATGAGTCAGTACTTGTTGACCAGGAAGTTTCTTTGCATTTGTTGATTTGTTTTTTCCGTGCTTGTGAATAGAGTGGATCGCTAGATTTCTTCCAGGTTTGTTTGCTGCTTTGCAGATGACCTTTACTGTGATTGGCTGCTTAAGGATATAAATAGAGTGGGGTTTGCCTAGAGGACAGAGAGAAGACGGAGAAGAGAGGGAAGATGAAGAAGGGAGAGGAGACAGGAGAGAGGCAGAGAAGAAAGGAGAGAGAAATAAACGACCTCTGCTTGCAGCGATTTGAGTCTGTGATCATTCCCAGTACGCCTCCGAAGTGACGTGACGTTGCCGCGGGCAGCGACAGGTGGTGGCCCAGACGGGGATCGTCGCAGGGGGCGAGGCAATAGTCATTCCCAGTCCACCTCCGAAGCGCAGGTCATTCCAGCATAGTGGGGAAACTGAGGAACCTCGCGGAAGTCTCTGGCCAGAGCAGAAAGGGCGTGGCAATAACGGGTTCGGCAAAGAACAGGGAATAAAGGGTTCGGTAAAGAACCGGGAATAGTGGGTTCAGGAGATTCCAAAAACCGGATGTTTGTGCAGTTGTTAAATGTGAATAATGGGTTCAGAAGTCTCCAAGGACCAGATGGTTAGAGTCATAGGAGAGTTACTTAAAGTTAAGGGTACTGTCCTAAGAGAATCCACGGTTAAGGCTTATGTGGATACGATAGCGAAAGTAAGTCCCTGGGTTTTGAATGAAGGATTTCTTCATGTACCACAGTGGGATTTACATAAATTAGATTTAGAAAAAGCGCTAAGACAGGGGGACCTCCCACGAGGAACATTTACTATGTGGCAACTTATCCAGGAGTGCTTGCTTTTGTCTAAACAAAGAGGTAAACAACAGGTGGAAAGAAGCGCAGAGACGCTTGGAGAGATAGATGAAAGAGAATCGAGTAAACAGGAAAAGGAAGAATTAAGTGGTAGTGATTTAGAAAGCCTGTGCTTGGGGGAGGAATTGCACGACTGGGGGGGGGCACCGCCCCTAGTTCAGCAGTCTGTGCCTCAATGGGAGGAGCCAACAGCCGGCCTCCTCCGATCTGTCAGCAAATTAGCTAAAAGAGTAGAAACACTAGAAATGAGGGATGGGTGGGGTTTTCCAGTGTTTGAGGCCTACCTCAGGGTATGGCTGACAGCCCCACAATCTGTCAGGTGTATGTTGATGCAGCCAGTAAGCCCCTTAGAGAAAGCTATCCTGACGTAATGGTAATACATTATATGGATGATGTTCTATTAGCACACCCCAATTTAAATTTACTTTTACAAATTTTTGGCTGGATGTTGGATATGTTAAAGAGTCATGGACTTCATATAGCTGAGGAAAAGGTACAATCAGGTTCTTCCATTCTGTATTTGGGATATCAAATTATGGATACATGTATTAAGCCACAAAAAAATCAAATTGCTACGTTCTGCAGGAGATAGACATTGTAATCCTTCTAGAAGTCATAAACCTTTAGTACTGTGGAAAGATAGTTTTTCTGGAAACTAAAAAGGACCAGACCCTGTTCTCATGTGGGTGCGAGGAAGTGTTTGTGTTTTTCCACAGAATGCTGACAGTCCCATTTGGGTGCCGGAGAGACTGATATGTCAGACGGTGGAGGCTCCTCAGAAGCATGTTGGTCAAAATGAAGGCTCTTCTACTTAGCACGAGTACGGTTCCTGGAATGAATCCACAGGCCAACGATACACGACCCTATCAACATTGCTGAGGACCACGCTGCTGGGAACCTGAACAACCTTGGCCACCCTCCCGAACTGGATGTCAAGGATCCTCAAGAGATAATTTTGTGGCTCAGTCATCTTTTATCAAAATCCAACTGAGGACTAGAATTGTTATGCTTGATCAACGAGTTGATTTATTGCAAGAACAATTGAATATTGCGGAGCAGGTGATGAGCACCTCTTGTGTAGCTGCCTGTTCGGGAGTTTGAACTTGGACATAACATAAAATGCTCAAGTTGATAACTTGACGGCCTCTCTAGGTACACAAATAATTGGACATATGTTGATATTCCAACCTTGGGTGATTGGTCATGTTTATTTGAGATTGTTTTGGGATTTGGTCAAAAGTGGGTAGGATTGATTGGCTTGGGTTAGTTTTTATATGTTATAATTGTAATATGTCTATACTGTTTGTGTAAAATAATGCAAAGTCAATGTCGACAGCAAATGCTGACACGATAGATGTTTGCTGCCATGGAAACAGGTGCTTTCCCTCAGGTCTGGCTTGCTTAAATGGACGGCTGGTAGTCAGAGACGGGTAAGTCCCAGTTGTTAGCCTATCAACCTAAGACAGGAGCCAAGTAAAGAGTACTTGGTGATCCCATGACGGGTAAGAAGACTAACGAGCTTGGAGACACCTAAGACAGGCACAGTCAATCTGATATGATGGTAGCTCCACATATCCTAGGTCTTTCTTTCTTTTCTTTTCTAAAATAAAAAAGGGGGAGATGTTGGAGACCATTGTTTTCAGCCTCCTGAGGAAGTGAGATTATAAGATGGCACCTGGCAGCTCGCTAATGAGTCAGTACTTGTTGACCAGGAAGTTTCTTTGCATTCGTTGATTTGTTTCTTCCGTGCTTGTGAATAGAGTGGATTGCTAGATTTCTTCCAGGTTTGTTTGCTGCTTTGCAGATGACCTTTACTGTGATTGGCTGCTTAAGGTTATAGATAGTGTGGGGTTTGCGGGGAGGAGAGAGAGAGGACAGAGAGAAGACGGAGAAGAGAGGGAAGACGAAGAAGGGAGAAAAGATGGAGAAGGGAGAGGAGACAGGAGAGAGGCAGAGAAGAAAGGAGAGAGAAATAAACGACCTCTGCTTGCAGCGATTTGAGTCTGTGATCATTCCCAGTACTACTCCGAAGTGACGTGTCGTTGCCCCGGGCAGTGACAAAATTCCACAAAGAAACAACTGTCCCATTAAGAGGAAATAAGATTTTGGGGGGGAGGGAGGAGTCCAGTCCTGGGGCCTGAACTCAGGACACTGTCCTTGGACAATTTTTGCTCAAGGGGAGCACTTTACCACTTGACCCACAGCGCCACTTCCAGCTTTTCTGTGTACGTGGTACCAAGGAATCAAACACAGGGCTTCATGTATGCTAGGCAAGCACTCTACCACTACACTCCCAGTCTTTTTCATTTATTTTTAAGGTGGATCTTATTACTGCCATCATTCTAACAACTGGAAGAGTACTAAGATGTCAAAGGACTTATAAAGAAAGTTCAAAATAACAGGCAAATGAGCGTAAAGTTTTAAAACTTTGGATGACTGGGAATCTCAAGGACTTGGGAGCATGTGTTTGTGAGGACTGTACTTGATCCAGACTAGAAATGCTCACCACTGTTTTGCAGGAAGCTCCCCAAGCATTCAAACAAGCGACTAATACTCTGCCCGTCTCTCTGTCTCTCTCTTTCTCTCTGTCTCTGTCTCTGTCTCTCTGTGTCTCCCTCTCTCTTTCTCTCTTTCCCTCCCTCTCCCTCCTTCCCTCCCTCTTCTCTATCATTCTGGCTAGATGTTTTCCTAGATGTCTACTAAGAAATCTGAAAATAAATACTTTGAAAATTTCTCTTTAAATGAAAGAATACAAACATTTATCGTTCACAGGTGATTATTTAGAAAATGAAGCAAAACAGGATCACTCCAAAAAGTTTTTGTCATTGTTGGTAAATTAGAGAGATAAATTAGAGAGAGGATATGAATGATTTATGTTCTATATTAGGATTGTTACCAGATTTCAGTTAGTATACACTATAAGATTAAAGGACATTGGAAATGTTCTAATGAGCCATTAATACTGAGTAATTTTTAAATGATCATACTCATTAACAAAGTTGTTATTGGGATCCTTGTAATGATTTATTATGAATTTTGTTATCTTCGTTTATATTAGTAATCTGCTTCAAATTAGCAAGACATTTAGTTTTTATCCAATGCATTTATGAGATCCACTTTTCTTCATTAATTGGATTATTAAACAGTTCAAGAGCCTTATTCACGTAATTACTCTTAAATTTTTAAAATCTGAAAATAATGTATACACATGAGCAAAGGCACCTAAAATAGTCATTGCACAGTATCGAGCCCTGTAATTGTATAATCAAACAATTCTCATGGCACATGCATTAATTTGCGCTCCTGTGCCTCAGAAACATATACAGTTTTGATTTACATTTCATGTTATTCCAGAAAAAGTAGAAAAATAAAGTGATTTTATTTCTGTAATTTGTAAATCACTGAGCACATTTCTCCTAAGTATGAATTTTTGTTTTGACTCTCAATAAAAGTAGAAGTTATCGCTTAACTCTTTCATAGGCCTAAGTATTACAAAATTGTTCCCCAGACTAGCTGCTTTTCTGTACATGGACAGTGGCTCTTCTGCTCTCATTATTTATGTGCTAATTGAGGTGATGTCAAAACCATGACATCATGGCCTAACCCCAAATTGTCACAATACCAGAAAAGTTGCTACACTGCAGGCCGTAAATGCGTAAAAGTAATTCCTATATTAAGATAACTAGTAACCATTTACACAAACATGTGCAATGCAGATCGTGATCATTCATGTCTGTAACCCTAGAAACTTCAGAGGTAGAGATTGAGAGGATTGCACTTCAATGCCAGCCCAGGCAAAGTATTTGTGAGAGAGGCCCCATCATTATCATCATCCTCATCTTCATCCTCATCATCCTTATAATAATAATAATAATAATAATAATAATAATAATGGCCTATATAGTGGCACACATTGATCACCCACTCAGCAGGATAGGATAGCTATAAAGAGGACCACAGTCCATGCAAACACAAGCACAAATGCAAGATCTTTTCAGAAAATAGTAAATGCAAAGAAGAGCTGAGGGAGTGGCTCAAATGATAGCACTCCTGCCTAGCATGTGCAAATTCAAATCCCACTACTTCCTATTCCCCCCAGTAAACAAATAGATAGCTATAAACTTCATATAGGAATCCCATAAAACCCAAACTAAATATATCTCCATTTCTACATTCACAGCATAACGTACAAAAGGCTCAAGGCTCTATATACAAATGGAGAATAGGAATGGAGAAAATAAATGTAAGAGAGAAGTCAAAGTGGACAATCAGTATATAAAATGGACTCAACTTTTCTAACCATCAAGGAAATATTAAGTATAATCACAATGTAATCCAAATATGTATTTGTTAGAACGACTAAGACTACCCATATCAAGCATTAACATGGACATATAGGGAGCAACTAGAATTCTCAGATACGGGTGAGAGTATAAAATGACAAATACTTCAGTTGCTATAAAGCTCTTTTACCTTCCATAATCAATTATGTTAGACATAATATCTAGATTAAAACTTTAGCTATTTTCCTCCTTAGGTATGTATGTGAAATAAATAAGGCATATCTATGAACAGACACTCCTAATAATATGCAAAACTTCATTGAAAACACCAAAGGTTGCAAACAGCCCATATGCCTGGAAACAGAACAGATAAGCTAATTTTAATGTATTCACATAATTGGTTACAATTCAACAGCAAATATGAATAAACTAATGATTCTTACAACAATATGCATGCATCTTTAAAGCCAGCTGTTGAGCAAAAGAAACCAGGCATGAAAAGAGACACATCTTAAAATTCCATTTAATGAAATTTATGAGCAAAACAAAAATATCACAATAACTATCAGAACAGCAATTGTCATGAATGTGGCAGGAATACGAGTGGCTGGGAAATGGCTAGGGGGAATTTCTGGTTTAATAGAAGAAATGTACTACATTTTGAATTGGGTGGTAGAAATAAATTCATCCATCGAAACATATACTTGAGTTCTGAGTGTATTCTTATGCCCATACCATGCCTCAATAAGAAATGAACAAACACAGCAACAACACCCTTGACAATGACCAGAGTAGAGAGTGTTGAGAATTGCTGAGCTGACCCCAAATGCACAATTCCTTTCTGATCCCAACCTGTGTATGAGAATCTCAACATCTCACTATATAATTGAGAGGTGCATGAATGCCCAACGAAGTTGCTTTTATTTTATAAGCTCTCATTCATAACTATGGAAAATTGTACATATAAACATTTTATAGAGAGAAGAAAAGATAGTCAAGCCTATGTAAAATATCACTGGTCCATTTCTCATTCCCATAGGGTAAAGAAGGCACAGACTGAAAAACACAAGGACTCTCACACACACAAATCAGAATCCTGTCCTCAATAGTTAAGAGATCATGGGAGAAGAAAAGGAGAAAGATAATGACACAGATAATGTTATGTCTAAAAATGCTATGAAATACGCTCAAGTGTTCCAAAACTGTTGCTTCATGGCCAGAAACTTTTGTAACAACAAAAGTATTGATTAATATTATGAGGGGTATATTGATACTGCAAAGAGTTGCCAACAATAACCCTTTTTGGGGCTCTGTAACTCAGACTGGGTAATTCAATTCAACTGTGAGTAACAGCAAGCTACATTTTATGAAGTTACAATTATAGATCTCATATGTTTGTAAGGAAACTGAAGAAGTCAGTGGAAAAGTCCCTAAAGAAACATGCAAAGTACATACTATTAAATTTTACTGTGGATAGGAAAATACATGAAATCAGATATTTCATCTTTGACTAAAAATTTGTTAATTAAGTCCAGAAACAAGTGGAGATTTTTGACACAAGTGCTCAGAGAATCAATCATATATGTATAGATGAACATATATATTTAGAGAGATATAAAATTATTTCTAAGCATTTAATTCAGTTTTATTTTCTGTGTTTTTTCCCCTCAAGAACACTACTAACTACTTAGCATTTAATAATTATGAACTATATGCTTCTCAAAAAACTAGAGGAAAATATTTTGAATTTCTACCATGGAAGAAGTAGCAAATGTTTACAGACATATATACTTAAGTATACACTTAAACACCATACAATGTATACATTTATTGAAATAACATTTACTATCCCATTAAAGTCATTTTTGTACTTTTAGGTAACAATTTCAAAAGCTTATAAAGCTTAAAAAGTGAACGATTCATTCCTTCAATCTGTACATTTATGAGTAGCTTTTTGCTCATCAAAACTCTTGCAGGTAATTAATTTCTATCACCTCATTATTGAATTCTAATTAACTCAATTGTAAAAGACTTGCTTAGTCCCTTAAAGTTGATAACATAGCTACATGCCTTTTCTTCTATAAATTAGCTCATATGTTAAAGCACAGTAGCTCAGATGAATATATTTCCAATCTGTTTTGACATACTCTACTCTAGGAATTAAAACAGAATCAAGAGAAGAGTTGGCCAGTGGGCTATGCTGATACAATATGTACCCACTCAGACATATACTGAAATGGTGAAAAATTGTATGCCACTAAGAGCACCAATCCCACCACCTCAAAGAAGACCATGAAGCCAGAAGGTGAATAGGATAATCCAGAAGAAAGAGAAGAATAAAAATGTGCTGCTAAACGTCAAAAAGGTTTTCCAGTAATTTTTCCAGCCAAGTCTTTCCTCCTCTCTTGGGAAGAAAGGAGTCACTGAGTAGAGTAAAATCAAAGATTCTCCACTGCCAGTTTGGCATAGGCCCAGTTTCATAAACCAAGGAAGAATAAGAAAGCAGATAAATGTTTCCTTATAAATGTACATACTTTAGTTTTGTTTCAGAAAGTCAAACATATTTTATCTTTATCTTTTTCTTCCTTTTTTATTAGGCTTGTACTGGAGCATGAATTCAGGACTTGCATGCTGTCTTGTAGCCTTTTCCCCCCCTCAAGTCTGAAGCTCTACCACTTGAGTCACATTACCACTTCCATCTATATGCTGGTTTGTTGGATGGATCATTGGAGATTAGAGTCTCACAGATTTTCCTGCCCAGGTAGATTTGAATTATCCTCCTTAGATCTCAGCCTTCTGAATTGCTAGGATGATGAGCATAAGCCACTGGTGTCAAATTTATTTTTCATGTAAGCTTGCTGAGTTTGTTTTCTCCCACAGCATTCACAGCTGACAAGACAGCCTATGCCCCTGGCAATGAATATGAAGCATTTACGTGGCACATACTACACATATATCTATGTGGAGGGAAATATTTATTGATTAAAAATTGTTTAGTATAAGAGGATTCCAGTGTTCTTTCAAATTCTTAGAGGCCAGGTTATTTTAAACTATGAGATCTTATAAAGGGATCTCCACTATCCAGCTGCTAATAAAGACATGCCCATGCCCATAGTTACAGATTCCTAAAACCTTCACCATGGTGGATTGAAATCAAGTATCACTCAAAGTTCAAATACTGGTTTATACTAGTGATTTAGAAAAATAAAGACTGAGTTGAGCAGTAATTAGGAAGTCAGAGGAGAGTGCTTTCTTTTTCTTTTCTTCTTTTTTTTTTGCCAGTCCAGGGGCTTCATAGAAAACACATCTGGAATCTGCTGTGATTTACAATTAAGTTGGTGTCTTACCACAAGATGAGACACAGCAACAGCTTGGGCAGAGAATGAAGAGGGGCTCAGAAGACTTAAGGATATTGGGGTACCTAAATGAAGTAACAGGCATCTGGTTAAATTCTATATATAAAGAATGACTTCCTTCCTTTATGAATGTGATCATAAAGACCTTGGGGAGAGGTATCAGAATACACTACAGTCTAAAGACTGATGGATAAGATTTTTAACAGGAGAGTCTGGTGGTTTTTCTTTTGAAAATACATAGGAAAACATTGTACTTATCATTAGAGAGCAAAGGTCACAGGGAATTCTTTCTTTCTTTCTTTCTTTCTTTCTTTCTTTCTTTCTTTCTTTCTTTCTTTTTCTTTCTTTCTTTTTTTGCCAGTACCAGGGCTTCAACTCAGAGCCTGAACACTGCTCCTGAGCTTCTTTTGTGCAAGGCTAGCTACTCTACCACTTGAGCCAAAGTGCCAATTCTTTCTTTCTTCCTTCCTTCCTTCCTTTCTTTCTTTCTTTCTTTCTTTCTTTCTTTCTTTCTTTCTTTCTTTCTTTCTTTCTTCCTTCCTTCCTTCCTTCCTTCCTTCCTTCCTTCCTTCCTTTTCTGTGCATTTAGTATCAAGGAATCGAACACAGGGCTTCATGTATGTTAGGCCACATTCCCAGTCCTTGTTCTTAAATTGGGAATGATTGCAATGATTAAGGGACTTAGTTTTATGCCGAGGCTGAAAGAAATCTATCAGTGATTTGGGGACCTGGAATAATGGTTAGCAGACAATTTGGGAAGATTAATTTGGCATTAATATATCTTGGGTAGTAGGTCTTAGGAACAAGAAGATTGTAAAGTGATATTTTGAATAGCCTTGACCAGAGGCATCCAAATCCAAAAACAATATTTCAGGTGTAAACTTTTCTTAAAATGAGTTATAACTCCGTTTAAGAGGTATTACAGGTTCATTCTGAGAAATATATTTATATCTAGAGGTGATGGTTTATATTGAGGTGACTGGTATTTTAATATATATGAATCTTTATTCTCCAGTGTTCAAAACTATCATTCAAGTTATATTTAGAGGTAAGTGCATTTTTACTGCCATCCCCAATTTCCCTGCATTCATTTCCCATCCTTGAAACAGATCCAGAGCTATGCTTAAATATAAAGACCAGGAAACTTCTGATGCATTTACAAATCAGAACTGTATATATATGGCTGTGCTTATAATACTATATCAAGCATTTTTAAAGGTCACCTTTCAGTTGAAGAATATTAGTACCAACAAAAGGAAGCAAGGACCATATGAACAAATGTTCACCCAGGATATCCAGAGATTGTATGTTGCTCTCATTTTTCTGGTTTAATTAATGTGAGACTCAGACAGCAAATACTTGATGGGGAAAGGTTACATGAATAGGCCACTTCATCAAAGGAAAACTGAAAAATAAACCTCACAGTTTTATATAAGTGGATTATCAAGGGTTCAACCATGCCATGAAACAGTAAAAGTGATTTGTTCTCCTGCTTTGTTCAGTGATGAATTTTGCCTTCATGTGAAACCTTTAGTCATTGGCATTCTTTTCAGGTCTGAAAGGCCTTCTAACTTTGTATCTCAAATACCTTTCTTTAACATGTACTCTGTCCAAGAAAAAAGAAAAAAAAATATTGACATCAGAGGGCTGAGACTGTGATACTTGAATTGGCTTTTAGCATTGACCCTAAGTGGAACCTGAGAACCTAGCCCTTGGAGTGTTTCTGTTCAAGTCCTAACTAATAAGGCTGTATTGTCTTGTGGTAAACTATGGATTATGCTGACAAGTGCTTTGTCTCTAGGGTTGTGGGATTTTTTTTGGACAGTGCCTTTGAATAGTCCTGCTAGATCTCTAGTGTACTGATTCTCCATTGGTCATTTCACATCATGTATGTAACTGAATTTTTCCTGAGGAAGAACATGGAAGGGGGAGAACAAAGGGAAGCTGACAGCAGAATTTCATCAGACTCTGCCTATCTCTTTTCCCCTTAGGACATAGCTGTGTATCCTTCATATGGTAATAAATCTTAGCTGTACAATCTGCTGAGTCCCCACAGTCCTTTCCAGCCAATTGTAAATGTAAGGGTGATCTGCTCTTGGAGACATTACCCTCTCAACAGTCCTATTATTCTCATAGATTTAATGATTCTAGGCAAGAGCATCTTGCTGGAGTGCAAAATAGTGTTTTTCATAATTTAGTTGAAGATCTGATTTTTTTGTGTGCGTATGTGGGAAGAGATATACATTTTAAAGACAAAGAAGCCACAATTAGCCAGAAATACAGAATTTATTCTTCCACCTATATTTTATGTAAAATGCTGTCATTATTTGCCTAAATGTTTAATGGCTTCAGTAATCTCCCTTGACAATCTGTGGCCAGTGTCTCTAGTTCATTATATGCTTCGAAGTTTCCTATCATTTGTTCTAAGTGTGTTCTTCTCTGATATTCTCCAATTGAATGAGTGCCCTCTTGTTGTTCTATTATGGGAAAGGGTAAATAAAAATGCCAACTAGCCTTCCCCAAACCATCCATCATGCTTTACTACCTAGATCATAATTCTTTCTTCTTTTCAGTACCTCTGAATTGTACTCAATTCTCTGCCCTAGGAGAAAAGAAAAGAAAAAATATCATATATTACTCGTCTTTCTTGAGTAGCATGGCTAGCAGGCTATGTATGCTTCTCCAGGTCACACTTCATGTAGTTTCAAGCCAGCTTTTATTACACATGGAGGTGCAAGTTGGCAGTCAGCAAAGAATCCTGGTGCCAAGATACCATATTAAGTTTAAAACAACTCTGCCTTTCCCTCTTCACCATCCCTATCCACTGAAGCACAATCAATTAATTGGAATGTCAAATCTAAGAATTCCTTCCAGAGATCTCAGCAGCTAGAACAAAGAAAATAGAGCTTGCTGCTTCTGATCACCTCATCAATAGGATGGAACATTTTTTAAACAGAGGGATGCTTTATACTAGTAACTGCCACTTGTCTTCCAACATTAGTTAGCATCATCTACTAAATTCTTAAAATATACATTTCTTAGGCACATGCCCCTGAGATCATGGATATTTTTTGTAGGGGGCTCAAGGTGGATGCAAGTAGATATCTAGAAACATACATCTTTGAAACAAATTTTCCTGATGAAGTATACACCAGAATATATGGAAAAATGCAAAGAACCTTCACAGTAATTTGGGGAAATGTAAAAATGAACAACACACTGACTTATTCCTCTTGCTATTACATGTTTATCATAAAGTAATGAAAAGGAGAGGCAGTGAGATGCAGTAGATTAGCTGTAGCTTTTAAGCGCAAGTATTTTCCACAATAAAGAAATATGTGGCAGAAAGAAATGAACTGACCCCTTTGGGAATTGTATTTCCTTCCTTCATTCCTCCATTGTTCAGTACATTTGCATAGATTTTCATAATTTTCCAACCTGTAAATGGGGATGCTGCTTTTCTCTTTTTCTAAGCTTCAGATATGAACACAGTTTGGTAAGATTTGATAGTAAGGACTTGAAAGGGCTTAATCCTCAAAGGACTAAAGCTAAGAAATAAAAAGAGGATTCCAATCTATTTGCCTGTGTATTTTGTTACTTTTAGAGTAAAGAGACTGTACAATGCACAGAACAGTTTAGCAATTTTATAACAATTAAAAAATAGATCTGACTTTATCTTGTGCCACAAATGATTTGTTGAATGTAATACATATAATGTTATATAAATAATGTTTTGTGTGTATATGTATGTATGTATCGGTAGATAGATAGATAGATAGATAGATAGATAGATAGATAGATAGATGATAGATAGATGTATACCTCCATTAAATTTATTTGAAATGAGATCCCTAAGATACTAAACATTCTGTAAATGGCACTGACACTTTATATGGATATAAAACCTACTTCGTCACTTTGCCAATTGACCACTAATACATCAAGACAGCTTTCCTGGATGCACTGCATTTAACTGCAACTGTTTAAGATAAGTTTATGATTGCCTGTTGGGAATGGGAGCCATCATTTGTTCCCACAATCTCCTGGATTCTCTTGGCAACTTTAATTTTCTTCTTCTGATATCCCAATGATGTATTTGCAATACCTCACTTTCTGAATTCCTCTCTCAATAGTTTTTGTTTTCTTTTCTCACCACCATATGTCCTGGTTTTGCATATCATGCCAGAATGTGGGAAAGGAACTAAGCAGACACCTATTCTGGATATCTATTGTATGTTTCTCTCTGGATCTCTAGTGGTATTTTCAGTGCCAGAGAGCTTTTAACACTCGGGTATTTAATTTCACTGGTGGGTACATTACTATTTGTTTTTTTATATATGTTGATCAGAAATATGCCTCACTAAATCTGCCAATCCTGACTGTACTTTTATTCTATGGAGTGCTATGGAGTTCTATTTCATAGAGTGTGGGAAGATGGTTATATAAATGACTTGCTTAGCTCTGAGAATCTGGGATAAGAAATAAAGATTGACAGAGACTTTGCATTTAACTTCTAAGGGAGATAACAGTACCAGAAAGTACTGTGAGGAAAAATGGAAAACTTGATCTTCTATCAAGACAAAAAAAACTGAATTCATTTGTAAAAACTGAAAAATTTTGAACTGGAAATTAATTCAGACTTAAACACTATTTAAGTTACCACATAAAACACTATTCTACTACTACGAGCCAAACATGAATATTGAGTCTGAGATTTTATACTTTTTGTACTCCCAGGCCTAAGGATGAAATTCAGGTCTTTGTAATTTCTAGTCAAGTACTCTTATACTGACCTAAATCCCCAACTCTTGAATCTAATATTTTACCTGCTGCCCATATCATAAAATTTAGATATTATTTTACTGAACATCTATAAAATAATTAGAAAGACACCACTGGAACTGCAGCCTCTTCTTTAGTCCTGGCTAAATTCTTTCTGCTTCTTCATATTATCTATATATTATCATATTTCAAAACTGTTTTTGTAGCTGAAACCCTTTTAATCTTCCCAGTAAGCCAAAAAATAAATAAAAATATATTGGAGAAGACTCAACACAGATGAAGGATCTGAAAAGAAACCCTAAAAGAATACATCTGGTAATTATCTTGGAAGGTGGATGTTTCTCCTTGTCCCAGTATGGTATGAAAATCATGACAGGTATGAAGTCCAAAGGCAATAACACCAAATTACTAGATTCTGTGATATTTAAAATGACAGAGAAGACAATCAGTCATTCATCTGTCCATACATTCTTGGATTCAGCTGATGCTGTATGGAGCTTACTTACCAGGTGACATTGTATTAGCTCAGAAGTATCTTTACTCTCGATGCAATTATAACCATAGACATAGATACAGACATGATACACACGTGTATACACATTTGTAAATTTAACACGTAACTACAATTTTCACTAAGCATGTACTTTGTTACTATCATATCAATTTGTATTTTATTCAGTTACTAACCTCTGTTCTACCCTGTTTATACCTAATGGTAGCTTCCTGTTTACAAAACACTTCCACACCCTTATTCAAGGAATTCATCAAAATTAATTAAGCGAGGGACAGAAGTAGAACACAAAGACAATGATTTGAATGACTAACTTACTGTTTTCTGGCTAAAGACCATGCACGTTCAACATATAATAATGGCACTAGTTTGACATTGGCCTGACTTCTATAGTTCTTTTAGAATATGATGATTTACTGATATCAGAACATCCACTATTTCCCTAGTACACTTTCTACTATCTTAATTTAGAAACCACTTAAAGAAGACAAGACCTACCCCACTATGTAGGTCCCAAAATATCCCAGTATTCCATGAAGAAGGACAGAAATATGCCCACATAGACTTTCTCACTAGACTTCAATTTTCTATCATTAATTCATGCAGATATTATAATGCCCCCCAAAATGTGTCAGTAGAATACTTTAGATGAAAAACTTTCAAAAAGTTTATTGTGGTCTCTCTGTTCCATAAGAAGATCAAGGAGCTTCAGGAAAGAAAAGAAAGAAAGAAAGAAAGAAAGAAAGAAAGAAAGAAAGAAAGAAAGAAAGAAAGAAAGAAAGAAAGAATTAAGAAAGAAAGAAAAGTTTGTACTTCACTCTCCTTTAGACTTTTGCTGGTGACTTCTTAACAGTTTTGCCTCAACTCAGATGTTATCTTCCTAGCAAACTTTGCCTTCTATCCAGGCCAGTCTTTTAAAAGTTGTGGATTCTTAGAAATCTACATAATAGCCAGGCTTGGTGGCTCATGCTTGTAATCCTAGCTGAGATCTGAGGATCATGGCTCAAAGCCAGACCATGCACAAAAGTCCATGAGACTCTTATCTCCAATTAACCACTAGAAAATGAGAAGTGGGGCTGTGGCTCAAGGGGTAGGGTGGTAGCCTTGAGCTGAAAAGCTTAGGGAACAACACCCAGGCCCAGAGTCCAAGCCCCACAACTGGAGAAAGAAAGAAAGAAAGAAAGAAAGAAAGAAAGAAAGAAAGAAAGAAAGAAAGAAAGAAAGAAAGAAAGAAAGAAAGAAAGAAAGAAAGAAAGAAACCCAATGCCTCTGAACTTCAAGTTCTTGTATAAAAGAAGAGCAAAACTGCTTCTTGATTCGCCACATCTTTGTGATGATGTGATAGTGTAATTCACACAACTGGAGCAGTAATCTTGCGTGTTGAACACTATTACCACGACCATCACTGCTATTATTAAATCATGTATTTGTCTTGCTCGCATATATACCTAATGTGCTTCAAAGTATTACTGCTTCTTCAAATTAGCTAATGTGGTATTTATTTGTCAACTTGTCAAGTCAAAGTCCTGAAGACCTTTCTGTCCATTTTGCATGTCCATGGATTAAAACAATGACTAGAATAACAAAAATGCCCATGTCCAAAGGTGGATGGAAGAATGCATGCACAAATGACTCACAGATTGTCACTTCAAGAGTTGTAATCATCTCTAATATTTCTAGGCATATGGAAACATCAAATGTATTTATTTTAATGTACAGAACTTCCAATCACCCTGGACCATATAGATTCTAGTGTGCTTGTATTCCAAAACTCAGACTGCACAATATATGTACATATATACATACATATATAGAGAGAAAGTTCATAATAGATTAAGAGAGAGAGGCAGAGAAGAAGGGAGAGGAAGGAACAGACTATATTTAAAACTTATGTCTCCAACATAATAAATAATAAAAAAGTTCTAAAGGTAAGACTTAACAAGCATATTTTGAAGTAATTCAGTAGCTCTCAGAATGAAACAGCAAGCACCATCTGAGAAACAAAAACATTGGGCTATTTGAAGAATATATTTGAAGAAAATAAACTTTGATTCACTCACAAAAAGAGGAAACAGCCTTAAAGGAGCCTGATAAAGTAAATAGTGGCATTTTGTGTCACAATATTTTTCTCTTCTGCAGGACTCAATATTAAGTATCAGACTTCATGTAAAGTAACATCTTCATATATCACAAGAAATATGTGTTAATATTTTGGAGAAAAGTTCAAAATGGAATATATGTATGTATTATATATAAATAAATATAAGTAAAATACTATGTGTCTATATATGCCTTACACAAATATTAGTATTTATTGCTTAATAAGTATGTGCCTACTGATAAATAGGAAAAGAAATGGAAAACACTAGGGCTCCTTGGAACAGGTTGAAAGTTAAGTTCCCAAATCACAATAAATCAAAGAAAGGTTAGATAAATGGGATTACATAAAACTGAAGAATTTCTGCATGGCAAAGGACATAGCCAGCAAGATAAATAGAAAGCCCACAGAATGGTGAAAATCTTTACTAGCTATACATCAGACAGGGCTTCTTATAAAATAGATTTAGAGCTCAAAAAAATTAACCCCTGCAAAAGACAAATCCTCAAAGAAACAGCCACCCCACTAATAAGTGGGCTAAAGACTTAAAGAGAGACTTCTCCAATGAAGAAATAAAAATAGCCAATAAACATATAGAGAAATGGTCAACATTTCTGGCCATAAATGAAATACAAATCAAAACTACATTGAAATTCCACCTCACTCCAGTTAGAGTGGACATTATCAGGAAAATTAATAATAATAGATGCTGGTAGGGATGTAGCCAAAGGGAATGCTATTTCACCATTGGTGGCAATGTAAAACTTATTCAGCCACTCTGGAAAGTAATATGGAAGTTCTTCAAAAAACTGAAAATAGAACATCCCTATGACCCAGTGGTTCTACTTCCAGGCATTTACTCAAATCACCACAAACCAGCCCACATTAAAGCCACTAGCACAACCATGTTCATTGTAGCATTATTTATCATACCTAAAATAGGGAATCAACCCAGATGTCCCTCAGTGGATGAATGGATCAAGAAAATGTGGTATATATAAACAATGAAATTCTATACATCTATCAGAAAGGATGATAGCTGGGAGTTTGGCTTAGTGGTAGAGTGCTTGCCTAGCATGCACGAAGACCCAGGTTCAATTCCTCTGTACCACATACATAGAAAAAGCTGGAAGTGGTGCTGTGGCTCAAGTAACAGAGCTCTAGCCTTGAGAAAGCCCAAGGACAGTGCTCAGACACTGAGTTCAAGCCCCAGGACTGGCAAAAAAAATGCAGAAAGAATGACATAGCCCCATTTGTAAGGAAATGGAAAGGCTTGAAGAAATTTTATTAAGCGACATAAACCAGACCAAAGAAACACAGGCTGCATGGTTTCTCTTATTTGTAATAAGAGTATGTCTATATATCTACAAGTTAACCCAATGGGCAGCAAAAGACTTTTACATGGTTAATAAGTATTTGCATAGTGAGAACAAAACCAATATTCTTAGAAGTGGATTACAATGACTCAATAGCTATGTGTATACAATCATATAAAATGATCCTTATTGAACTCCAAGAAATGGAAACAAGAGGGTTTTTTTGTACTGTTTTAGTTTTACCTTTTTCTTTTTTCTTTCCTTTAATTTATTCCCTTTTGTCAATTTTTCAAAAGATTTTTGTACCCTTTGTCTAATGGGAAGGGGAAAAGGAATCACCAAAAAAGTGGGACAAAGAATAAACCAATTCAGTAGCAATACTGATTTGGGCAGGGAAGGGAAAGAAGATAAATTGTAGGACAAAGGGTAAAAGAATTCAGCAGTGATACTCACTAGACACTATTGGAAATGAACTTTACAACTTTGGGGGGAGAGATTGAAAGGAAAAAAAGTGGGAGAAAATGAGGGAAGGGATAATACTGTTCAAAAAGAAATGTACTCATTACCTGACTTACATAACTCTAACCATCTATGCATCACTTTTCATTTAAATTTTAAAATTAAAATTTAAAACTGCAAAACTCCATATTTTCTATATTAGTGTCTGGCCTCTCAATTTCTGTTTGAGTGTGATACTTCTATGTAGCTTACATCATAATAAGAGATATCAATATAGCTTAACTAAAATGGAGATAATTTGGCACATATTAACCTAAATATCTATCTGCTATATTGAAATGAATGTGGCTTACTTGTCCAAATGTGTATAAACATCTGTTTATGTGTTCTAAAACTTGGCAGTGTGCTGTTAGCAAACTGATTGATGAGTTATTTCTCTCTCATAAAATATTTTTCTGCCCCTTTAATAATGAACTCTTTTTTGTCCTCATACTTTCAGGTTTAGGATTGCCTTTGTCCACTGTCTAAAATCTTTCAATATTATTTTAGTGTCAACATTACAAACCATTTATTGCTCTTTCTCCAGACTCATGAGTTAACACTAGCTCATTTACTGTACATTAACTGTGGCAGAAATAAACAATGTTCTACATTGGGGACTTTATTTCTTACTTTTTCATTTTGATATTCAGAAACTTGATCTAGATTTTCCAATTTAAGAAAGAAAAGTCTGGGAAAATGTAAAAATGGGAATGTGTAAGTTTCCTTTTCTCTGTTTCAAGTAAATGCAATGCTGTCTACCCCAATAGCCTTGATCTTTTTGCAACAGACACAATTAAAAAAAGTCTAGGTAATTTATGCTTCTGTGATGCAAATTCTCTCAGATCTAAACTTCTGGTACAGTTCAGCACTCATATATAATAATGATTCACATAATTGCTGTTTTCTAAAGGTACTTGACAAAGTGATTGATCCAAGATGTGACATTGCTCTTCTTAGCTAACTCTCTTTGTTCTTCATCCGGAACCCTTGCGATGTATTTTTCTGGTCAGATATTCAGTTTTAAATGTACCACATTTTCTTCAGGGGAACTTCATTGCCTTTCACCTCTGAGACCACATAGTTGAGAATAACCAGGAAAATCAGTCCAACATATTCCTTCATTTCAGCAAAGCAGTGACACATTCCCAGGCTATTTTTGTTCATGGTATTCAGTCTACTTGTATAATGCCATAATGTTTTCATATTAGCTGTTCATCAAAGTTTGCTCTAGATATGTTACTATTTCTCAAGGGATGTTAGCAATATTTTATGTGATAACCACATAAAAAAGTGTTGTCTTGAAAATAAATAAATAAATTTGCCACTTTTAAGACACATCCTATCGTAGTGACTACTTGCAAATTTCTGTTCCGGAACTTTTTGAAACCTGTTCTTCATTCTCCTGTTGCCTATTATAAAATCACCACTGTCATGGGTCACTTCTCCTAGATCCTCATACCCTACAGAGCATCAACACATTCTGCTTTATTGACCATAATTATGTCCAGAGGGACAGTTATACTACTGTCTTACCAACATGTACACTGTCAGATGCTTGGCTGTCACTGGAATGAGATTTTCAGCCTCTGTATGAATAAGTGTTCCCTGTAAAGCCACAATATTTGGTAAGGTTCACACATTTCATTCTGGCTGGAATAATGAATAATCACCATTTGTGGTTTTATTTTCTTTCTCTCTCCTTTCAACCTCATCTAAGCCTGGTACCATGTGTAAGAATGCTGATAGATAACTGTAAGTATTTCCCTTCACACTGGAAAGCAAATAGAAGCAAACATTTGTACCTGCTTTTTTCCAAACGTTTTCCTCTGTAGTTTCTAAGAAGAAAAATCTGTGCTACATCCCAAAGAGATAATCTGCAGTGCGGTGAAGAGAGATGTGCTAAAGCTTAACATCACATGTTAAATGTGTCTTGTTTAGAAATTACTTCTGCCATGTTTTCTTTAGTTCTTGAAAATAATGGGACACAACTATATACCACACTGATTTCCCTTCACCATTTCTATCTCATCTTCCCAATGTGTGTCGTTAGTGACGCTGATAGTATCAGGTGCCTGTGTAAGTTGGTTCTGGCTGATAGAATACACTTGTTGGCATGTACATGACTTGGATAAATCTTCAACCTGCTCCTTCATAACTCTGGTTTTCAATACTCTAATGGAATCCACAGGAGTGTGGTGCTAAAATCACAAAGATGGTGCAGTGCCATGAACTGGAGGGAACTTAGGTCCTTGTATAGCTATAGAGCACAGTTCTCATTCTGCTAAATAATTCACTTTCCCCTGATGTCTTGTCTCGACAGCTCAAGCCAAGTATAACCATGAATCCTAAGGAGTTAAAATGAGGTTACACTTCTTTTTAGTCCATATACAGTATTGTTCTTCTCATTTGTATTTGTCCTGCTAACCATACTTTATTCATTAAATTCTTTCCATCCTTGAAGTTCATGATGTTGCAACTCCTTCCTCTCTAGAGGTTCTCTAATTCTATTAGGTCTTCCTCAGTGTGGCCATTCAAGATCTTATTTTCCCCTACCTGCTATTCAGCATCTCTGCATTTTAATACTCCATTTCCATGACGTTTTAACAAACACTTGATAACCCACATGGAAATCGGGCCTGTAGTCTTTGAACTGTATGTTTTACAATGTGGTCTGTCACGTACCTCTTACACTCCTATGGATATGCTGGCATATACGCAGCTATCCTAGCTCTCAATGAGCTTCTCTAAGTTTGATCTTCAAAATCCTATTGTTCTTCTCAAGGAAATAAGCCATCTCTGCTTCTCTGATGCCACTCTTACCAGTTCCTAAGCAGAACTGGGTCCTCCATCCTTTATGATTGAACAATAGCTTTTACTTTTATCTACATTTTTTAACATTTTCTATAATTATTATCATGGATTTATGAAGCTACTGAGCCAGGGGATGTTTCAAGGGCAGGTGTCACATCTTGATCATCTTTGTTTACTTTGTTTTTCTATGTGATATCTGCCACGTACCAGCACCCAGTGAAGATGTGTGAAAATATTATGAAATGAAGTTCTAATTTGCCAGCATTCCCTTATTATCTACCAAAATTGATAAGCATTGAATTTTCCTGGTGCTGCTCGAGCTATAGACCCTCTCTTATGTTTAGGGTATTCTGTGGAGGAGGCCACTGAGTGACTGGTGCTTTCCATTACTGTTACTTGCTGTGGTTTGATCGGCACTTGTGTTATACATGGAGTTTTGGTTTGTAGTTTAT
Source organism: Megascapheus bottae (assembly GCF_031878675.1). Classification (NCBI taxonomy): domain Eukaryota; kingdom Metazoa; phylum Chordata; class Mammalia; order Rodentia; family Geomyidae; genus Megascapheus; species Megascapheus bottae. The sequence goes on from NC_143523.1 coordinate 18,460,385, forward strand.
CACATAATCTCTGACAATAATTGGGCTCCTTAAAGTTTTTGGATGTTGAAGAATATAAAGAGGTATGGATGAACATATTTGAAATATTTACATTACCTTCCTGTGTAAGTTATTTTATTGTTGATGCATGGCTAGCTTCTATTTTTCTAATTCTCTCATTTTACTTGGGAATTGGAGGCTGGTAAATTTCTCAAGAAAAGCTATACAGGAAGCAAAAAAGCTACCCTAATACTGCTTTATATAGTAGAAAAGAAGGCACTTGTCCTATCCTTCCATAGAACAGGGACCAAGTGAAAAAGTTCAATCTGTATTCATGAAGAAAGGAGATAGAAATCTACAATTGAATGAAGAGAAAAACAGATACTTTATTTTACTGTTGCTACTATGCACCTCACTGGCTTTAAGATAGGTTAAATCCAAGCATGTTTCTGTTGAGTCCATCTTTATAAACAGAAGAACATAGCAGCAGCTGATATTTGAGAAAAAAATCACAGTGTTTAGAAGAATACCAGCATTAGCATCAGGTACAAAGAGCAACAGTGCAATATGAAATAATGACAGCTGTATCAACTATGAGATGCTAGTATTAGATACAGCTAGAGGATTTTTAGCCCAGATAGCACCTCTTCCATGAAGTCCTTCTTGGTTCTCCTTTATTAGAGGAAATGTTTTGAATTTCTGAGTTTCATTGCATTTTGATTGATTATGTTTTGCTAGTGATATTTATTGTAATCTGTCTCATCTTGGCCCAGCTCTTATGCCACTCTGCAAGTTCTCTGAGTTGAAGACAAATATCTAATATTGCATCTTGATATTGCCAATAGTATTTGGTGTTCAATAGATATTTATTAAACACACAGTAATAACTGGCCCTTTCTTATAGGTTAGAAGGAAGCCTGTAAAAATATCTTTTCTTTTTTGCCTATATACAAACCTACTGAAAATTATTAAGAACTTTTGTGAAAATCACTTTACTCTGTGATATCAAACTTCTGGCAAGTACCTGCTAGAAGTAAGCAAACTTTTCTTGGATATTTAACAATGAAAAATAAAAAAAGAAGAATTGGAGTCAAACATTTCAGAATTGTCTTTGAGAAAACTAAAGTCCTCCTTATGGTTTGGCATTGATGTAACTTGTCAGACATCTCTAAATGTGTCTTGCACGAAAATTCCAAGAAGGCACAATGATTCTTAGATCAGACTCAATAGTCCAGGCTAAGATTCACCGTAGAAGCAACCATTGTGTTTTGCATCCTTGTGCTCTTCACTTAATTCAAACAAATGTGGAGTGGAAACAGAGCACTGGTTTGTTATCACTGAACATGGGTGATAATGACTTCAGAATCAATACCTGCTGAATCTTCCTCTTTTTTCTCCCCAAGCATACAGATGCTACTCAGTGAAAGGGCAGGGCTGTTACAGAACAATTGATTTTCTATTTTGCAACACCTGTGCCTTAACTTGCTGCCGATTGTGTAAGCTACCTTAAACCTTTTTTCTTCTTAAAAGAAATAAGGTTGCAAATAAATGAATCAGGAGGTTGTGTTTGTCCGCCTTCATAAAGATGGATTTCTGAGCCTCTTTTTTCTATTGAGCAATAGATGCAATATGCTACACTTCTAGCTCCACGTTGTAAATAACATGTTTGGGGCATCTTGGTAAAATATACTTAAAAATAAATCAGATGGGGCTCTGGGCAGAGATAAATTTGGAAATGGGTACCCACAATGGCTTTGTGCTTCTTTTTGGCCATGCCTCTGGCTGTGTAGCACAAACGATATTCCTCTTTTGGTCATAAAAAAGTAGAAATGTGGGTTTGCAAATTATGGTGTCGATACTTTTTTTTTATTCCTGTTGCTACCTCATGCATGGCTTTCCTGGGGATGTCAGTAGAGTAGGTTAGCAAAATAAAGACAGATGGCAGGGAAAATAATTCCAAAAGATTTTTATTATTATTATTTCCATACAACCGTTACAGACACCCAGCCACATTCATTCTTAATGAAAAATGTCACCAACCATTTTCTGTTTTCCTTATAGCCAGTCACAATTCCATGCACTGACAAGGTCAAGTAGGAAAGCACTTTGTTACCCTTTAAAGATGTCCAGCCTTTGAGGGAAAAAAAATAAACACAAGACATATACTCAAGCCAACAAAGGTGCTAAAATATCTCCTGTGAGAAATGATTGCAGGCCCTTCTCAATTCCCCCCTCCCAATGCCAAAGTTCTTTATAGTTCGTACTCTATCATGTCTCTGATTAAGTGGTGCTGGCTATTTCCCTATGCCATAAATTGGGCTTAGTGACCTGCATTGACTCTCTTGATATGGCAGATATATAGACAGCCAGTTAGGAACCCAGATCTCAATAAGCCTTTAGGCTACACTCTGGTTTTCCAAAAAGTGCACTACTGTGTGAGACAAGTCAGGTTTAGCCTGATGGTGTGTGAGAGATGGAATGGATAAATAACCAAGTTGTCCCAACTAAGACCATTCCAGAACCTTCTCAGTAATATGAGTCTACCAAACCAGCAGAGTTGGAAGCAAACACCTGAATGACAGACAGACCTGTCTAGTCTATGAGAATCAGTCAACTGAACCACAACCTCAAGAGCTATTCAGCTTGCTGGGTTGGGATGTGGAAGGGTTTCCTTCTAGAAGTATGAATATGACTGAATTTTGAGTTATCTTGAAAGTTTAATTGCATGGGCTGGTATTCAAATACTGGATATAGCAAGATGGCTTGCAAGTGTCCTGATTTATAAAAGATAAGACCTACTTTCCATATTTGAATTTGTAGTCACAGCAGCAGCAGCAGCTGCTGCTACAGCAGTAGTAGTAAAAGTGCCAGTCCTGGTTGTTTGAACTCAGGACTTGGGCACTTTTACTGAGATTATTTTGCTCAAAGCCAGTGCTCTACCACTTGAACAACAACTCCATTTCCATTTTTTTGGGGGGGTGGTTAATTGGAGATGAGAATCTGGTGGATAAGAACCAGGTTTGCTTTGTACAGCAATCCTCTTATGTCAGTCCCCTGAGTAATGACTCACCAGCACCCAGTGCTCATTTGATGTTATAATTCCACTATCTAGTATTTTTATACAAATAGAAATTTCACATGAAAAAGTCAATTCTATGCATATGTAAGTGATAGAATTATTGAGACATGATTTCTGGGTGAATAAGCAGAGTGAATAAGAATGAGAGAGAAAAGAGGCAAGGATAAAAAATGGGAGCGAGAAGCAGAAGCAGAGAGAGTGGTATGAGACACTAAAGAATGAAAGAGTAAGATAATCTAGGGTATCAGCGATTGAGGAATGCTATTTTCAGATCCTATTTCAAATAGGTCCTGTAATTGTTACAGTACACACATTACTATATGTATAACAGCCAAAATACAACTATCATTTATTGAATTCATGTTATGTTTCACAAACTCTTATAAATGACTTCAGAAATAGTTTTTCACTTAATACTGATACTACAAATGAAAATGCATGCACACACACACACACACACAAACACAGAGGCTTTGAAGATTGAAGGTTTCAGGCTTGCCACAGCCCTCATAGCTGGCAAGAACCAAGACCAACACATGAATATTGTGTGACACTAAGCCTGAAAGCACTATGCTGTATTCTTTTTCAGTACCAGCCCTGCATTTGGTTGAGTAAACTGAATTTTACAAACCAATCATAATGGACCAAGAAAAGACTCCCTGTAACCAAGAAAGCTTTGTAAATAGGATATGTCTAAACTCACATTAAGCTTCATAAATCAGATACATTCTTGAGAATGCATTAAGATGTTATGCGCATCCTTTTAAACATCAAGCAACCCGGAGACTTATTTGGTTCTCAGTGACAATCCTTTTGTCTTCATCATTCCTTAAGGAAAAGAGAGACCCTTTACAATAGAGCCAACATTTTGCAAGTTGGCAATAAATATATATATATATATATATAGCTATAGATATATATATCAATAGCTCATATAAGAACTAGAATTCTAGAATTCTGTATGAACCAACTTGGTAGTATTATTTTGAATCAGACTTTAGAAACCACTTATAGCTAACAACACATTTGCTATTTGGCATCATTTCCCAGTTGCAAGAAATATAGTCAAATAAGCTTTGAAAGCAAAGTGTTAATGAATGTGAAAGCAAAGGGTTCAAAATTTTGCTGTCCTTGCTGATTAATTTTTATTATTGTTTTAAGACCTTACTGATACCTATAATCTTGAGCTGACATTTTGTAACTGTATTCAGTAGCATAGCTCTCCTCAGTATGAAAAATTTTAGTTACAAAATTTCTGACTTTAACTCTGGGGTTCAAATTCAACAGACAACAGGTTTTTGCAAGCAACTTACAGAAGAAAGAGTATGTTATTCAGCTATTTTGGAATCTCATCTCTTATTACATAGCTGATAGTGCCTATATTTGAAAATGTGGTCTTATTGCCTACTAATAACTTAGAATTTAAAATGGCTATTATGCACCACAACTTCAAATAGCTAAGAAAATCTTCTACTAGTTCAAATTTCAAACAACATACCTTAGACAAAATCAACCAAATTTACAAAATTATCCTCCAAAACTCTTATAAATATCCAAAGTGTCGTCTTCTCAAAAGGAGTGCTTTTAAACACAGTAAGATCTGATTGGATAGTAAAACCATTACACAGTCCATTGTGGTAGGATGGATAGAAAATGGAAACGAATCCTTTATGTTTTGCAGAACTCAAAAGTCAAAAGTAGAAACTGAATTTTTCATCACGCTTCTTGGTTTTGTTAGAATAATCTCCCTTATACTTCTAAAAAGAATAAGACCCTCTTCCATATTCAAGGAACTATAAACAAAAATGCTATTTTGTTATGGAAGATGTGCCCAAAAGTTTTCTTTTTGGGTATTGTTTAGTTTTATGCTTTTTCAAATGCAAAGAAAACAACCTTCTTCAAGTACAGATTCTCCAGAAAAGCAATAATCTCCATTTCCTCCACGGACTCAGTGGTTCATTATCATTTGTAAATCCAAGAACCCTTTGAAATTTGGTGGCTGATATCAAACCATTTTCCCTTCAGAACAATTTTTGAGTCCCTAGGACTTTCCCCAAGTCTTTGGCATTCAACCTATTGTCGGTTATCACTACTCATTGCAGTTGTTAAAACCAACCTCATTTTATGCACAAGAAAGCAGAGGGATTTCACCTGTGGAAGATAGATGTACTAAGAAAGAATTTTTTCTTCTCTCTTTTCCCACAATCCTGCTGTCACTGTGGTCATTCCTAGAAACAAAGTGACAGCTCTGGGTACATTTTGAACAAAAATGATATCCATATTGATACAGTCACCTGCTTTTTAAACTCTGGGTTCTCAACCCTAGTATCTCTTGGGTAAGAACTCAGAACAGTGAAAAATCTCCCCCCACCTTTTTTCTTTTTTTGTTTGTTTGGTTTTTTTTGTTTTCGTTTTCGTTGTGTGTGTGTGTGTGTGTGTGTGTGTGTGTGTGTGTGTGTGTGTATGTGTGTGTTCTGTTTCCTTTTATTGCTGTTCTGTTTCTTTTTTCTTTTTCTTTCTTTTCTTTCTTAAATTGGTATCATTGAAAACTTCTATATCAACCTCTTTTCTCTATATATTCTTCTTATTACATTCCATTCCCAGGAAAAGATTCAACATGTAGCAACAAAACCAACACTACAGAAAATTCTCAAATATGTTCTACACATGGAAAACCAACACAAATGTAATACAGATAAAGACATGGCACCTAAAACTCATAACATCTAACTACCACAAAAACTATCAAGACACAGGCCCTAATGAAAGCTTGTAAAAATGCCAGGAACTAATAACTATTTCTTGATCCTGACTCTCAATATCAATGGACTTAAATCTCCAATTAAATGGCATAGATTATCTAGTAAGATCAAAAAACAGTATCTATCATTCTGCTGTCTTCAAGAGACACATCTTACCCAAAAAAACAAACACCTTTTGAAAATGAGAGGTTGGAATAAACTCTATCAAGCTAACGGTCCCCATAAACAGGCTGGAGTTGGCATCCTCATATCAGATAAAATAGATTTCAAACTAAAATTAGTGAGAAAAGACAAAGAAGGTTACTACATACTACTAAAGGGATCTTTCCTCCAGGAGAACATAACCATTCTAAATATCTACACAGCTAATCCCGGAGTTCCGAACCTCATCAAGCAAACTTTACTTTCACTGAAACCATACATAGATCGAAACACAGTGATTGTTGGTGACTTTAACACACCACTCTCACCTATGGACAGATCAACAAGGCAAAAACTTAACAGAGAAACCTTATAAATGAACAACTATATGGACCAACTAGATCTAACAGACATCTGCAGATTATTCCGCCCAGCAACATCACAATATACGAATTTTTCAGCAGCACATGGAACATTTTCCCAAATAGACCACATTTTAGGCCATAAAAAAAACTTGGACAGATTCAGACACACTGAAATTATTCCCTGCACCCTCTCAGACCACAAGGGCATCAAATTGGAACTGAACACACAACTGAACAACAAAAACCCTGTAACTCATGGAGATTGAACAACACATTGTTGAATCACCAATGGGTCATCGAAGAGATCAGAACAGAAATCCAACAGTTGATGAAATTTAACAATAAGGAGCACACAAAATACCAACTCCTTTGGGACACAGCAAAGGCAGTACTGAGAGGAAAATTTATAGCTCTGAGTGCTTACAATAACAAATTGGAAAAATCGCAAACCAACCATTTATTGTGTCACCTTAAGCTCCTGGAAAAACAGCAACAAACCAACCCTAATCCCACTAGAAGGAAGCAAATAATTAAAATCAAAGCAGAATTAAATGAATTGGAATCCAAAAAAACTATAGAAAGAATCAACAAAACAGGGAGTTGGTTCTTTGAAAGAATTAACAAAATTGACAAACCCTTAGCAAATCTTACCATAAAAAGAAGGGAGCATACCAAAATAAACAAAATCACAGACGAAAACGGTAATATCACGAAAGAAATTATCAAGATCCAGAGTATCATGAGGGAATACTTCTCAAACCTTTATGCCAACAAATTTGAAAATCTAGAAGAAATGGATGAATTCCTAGCCAATATTAACATACCCACACTGAACCAAGAAGAACTAACCCAACTAAACAGGCCTATTTCAAGCACTGAAATAGAAATGGCAATTAGAGAACTTCCACCTAAGAAAATCCCAGGGCCAGAAGGATTCACAGCTGAATTCTATAAGGTCTTCAAAGCAGAGCTCACACCAATACTCCTCAAGCTCTTCAATGAAATTGAAAATGAAGGTTCTTTACCAAACTCTTTCTATGAAGTCAGTATAACCATCATCCCCAAACCAGACAGAGATTCATCAAAGAAAGAGAACTATAGACCTATTTCTTTGATGAACATCGATGTAAAACTTCTCAACAAAATACTGGCCAACCATCTACAATTCATCAAAAAAATTATACACTATGATCAAACAGATTTCATAACAGGGAGGCAAAGCTGGTTCAACATACGCAAATCAATTAATATAATTCAACACATAAACAGGAGCAGGGACAAAAATCACATGATTGTCTCAATAGATGCAGAAAAGGCATTTGACAAGATCCAACACCCCCTTATGTTAAAAGCTCTGGAGAAACTAGGAATTCATGGAACATTCCTCAATATAATAAAGGCTGTGTATGACAAACCCACAGCTAGTATTATACTTAAAGGTGAAAAGCTAAAGCCATTCCCTCTAAAATCAGGAATGAGACAAGGATTCCCACTCTCTCCACTCCTCTTTAACATAGTATTAGAATTCCTAGCCAATGCAAAAAGGCAAGAAGCAAGCATAAAGGGGATCTAAACAGGGAAAGAGGAAGTAAAACTTTCCCTCTTTGCAGATGACATGATCCTGTATTTAAAGAATCCTATAGACTCTACTCCTAAGCTCCCTGAGCTGATTCAAAACTTTGGAAGGGTAGCAGGGTAAAAAATTAACTCTCAAAAATCCTCTACGCCAACAGTGAGAGGAACAAGGCAATAATCAGGAAAGCAACTCCTTTCGCAATAGCCTCAAAGAAAATAAAGTACCTAGGAATTAGCTTAACTAAGAATGTGAAGGACCTTTTTGATGAAAACTTTAAAACCCTAAAAAAGGAAATTAAAGCAGAACTGAGGAAATGGAAAAACCTCCCATGCTCCTGGATTGGAAGAATCAATATCATGAAAATGACGATCTTGCCAAGGGCTATCTACAAATTCCATGCAATACCCATCAATACCCCAATGTCATTCTTTAAAGAAATAGAAGAGGCAATCCAAAATTTCATATGGAATCATAAAAAACCCCATATAGCAAAAGCACTGCTTAGCAGAAAGAACAGCACAGGAGGAATTTCAATACCAAACTTTAGAGTCTATTACAGAGCTATAATTATCAAAACAGCTTTGTACTGGCACAAGAACAGGCCTGGAGACCAATGGAATAGAACTGAAGACCCAGATATTAAACCACAGACCTATGGCCACCTAATCTTTGACAAGGGAGCCAAAAAAAATAGAATGGAAGAAAGATAGCCTTTTCAATAAGTGGTGCTGGCAGAACTGGTTAAGCATCTGCAGAAAACTAAAGTTAGATCCTTCTTTGTCACCCTGCACTAGAATTAACTCCAAATGGATCAAAGACCTGGATGTAAAAGCTGACACTCTAAAAATTTTACAAGAAGGAATAGGAGATACACTAGACCTCCTTGGCACAGGTTGAAACTTTCTTAGTAAGGACCAAGAATCACAACAAATCAGAGAAAGGCTGGATAAGTGGGACTGCATTAAACTGCAGAGATTTTGTATGGTAAAGACATAGCCAGTAAACTAATTAGGAAGCCTACAGAGTGGGAGAAGATCTTCACCAACCATACAACAGACAAAGGCCTTATATCTAAAATATATCAACAGCTCAAAAAATTGAATCAATCCAAAACTAATCTCCAAAGTAACAACCAGCCCATTGAAAGTTGGGCCAAAGACTTAAAGAGAGTCTTCTCTGAAGAAGAAACAAAAATGGCCCATAGACACATGAAAAAATGCTCCACATCTCTGGTCATAAAAGAAATGCAAATCAAAACAACTCTAAGATTCCACCTCACTCCAGTTAGAATGGCCAGGATCAGGAAAACTAATAACAACAGATGCTGGAGGGGATGTGGCCAGGAGGGATCACTACTACACTGTTGCTGGGAGTGTAAACTCGTTCAACCACTATGGAAAGCAGTATGGCAGTTCCTCAAAACACTAAACATAGAGCTCCCCTATGTCCCAGCAATTCCACTACTTGGCATTTACCCAATCATCCAGAAACAAGGACATACTAAATCCACTAGCACAATGATGTTCACCGCAGCACTATTTACCATAGCAAAGATATGGAACCAACCGAAATGCCCCTCAATTGATGAGTGGATCAACAAGATGTGGCATTTATACGAAATGGAATTCTACACTGCTGTCAGAAAGAATGACATCGCCCCATTTGATAGGAAATGGAAAGACTTAGAAAAAATCATATTAAGTGAAGTAAGCCAGACTCAAAGGAACTTAGGCTCAATGGTTTCCCTCATTTGTCATAATCAGTAGAAACCTTGGGCTCTCCTAGCAGAGATTTGCAATAGAGCAAAACCTTGATACAAAAGGCCATATAGTAGTACACTAAATGAAAGGATCTCTAGCATATAGAAACATAAGCCATATAATGAATGATTGTTGTTCTTAAGGTACTATGTTATCTCTCATCTCTTTTGCTGTCCCTTGGTTATCTCGTATTGTTACAGTATCTCCCTTTGTTACCTGATATATGGGATATATTTGTATTTGGTTATTTGAAATAGGATAGGGAAGGGGGGAAAACAAGATGAGGGGTGGGGGTGTGGGGGAGGGAAATGGGGACCAAGACATGTGAAAGGGTATCAATGTATGGGAATTAATGCACCATCTATCTGGCAAATATCATGTAACCCTTCTATTAATTACAATAAAAATATATGAAAAAATTAAAAAGAAACATTATAACTGTACACTGAAGTTATAAGACCCATGGTAAGTCCGAGTCCAATACTGTACAGAATTTAGAAATCAAACTTTATCATAGAAATGGATATATAAAAATAGAGTACACATAGATTTTACACTATTCAAAATTTCAGTCATCCTCCTGAGGATATGAAGGGTTATTGGTAACTGATTAGCTGTGTCTACTGGGAATTCAAGAAATGATGTGAATCATGGAACCTGATACTTGATTGGTCCTCACAGTTCTAATTGGATAAAAATATGCATTCTTTATATTCTCAATTTTGCTCTCTCTTTTCTGGTCCTTGGTGCTTCAAACCCACATTTTTCATATTGTCTAAATAGCAGTCCTCTTAACAAAACACATCCCCTCTATTCAAGCCATCTTCCCAGAAGTTCCAGATTTTTGCCCATCACTTTACAAAGCAGATAATAATCCAGAGACTATGTAAATAACACTGTATACCCAACAGGCCCAGGAAGCAATGAACCATGAATAAAGCAAGCACAACAACGAAGCTCAAATTTTAGTTATTAATTCACACCATGAAGATTGTTGCTCTATGTAAAAGTATTTTAATGAGGAGAGATAAACAAGGCTTTCTCTCTCTCTTTCTTTCTCTCTCTCTCTCATATATATATATATATATATATATATATATATACCATGGAAACTCTGGATCATTGATATTTTAATGATTTCCCTAGGGTATATGTTTGCTTATATACATAACAAAATTTTGGTAGATGTAACCTGTTTGCATTATATAACTTAAGAGAGGCTGAAGGTTGTTCTTCTTAGAGGCAAGAGACATTTATAATATTATGTATTTTTATTCATGCGACTTTTATCACAAACTTTCCAAGGAAAACTGAGGCTATGCATGCATGTGTATTGTTTATAGCCACTGTAAATTTCCTAATGAGATAGAATCAGAATGTCTCTGTTTTGGCTGTGTGGCTATATGTTGTGTGTGTGTGTATGTATGTATGTATGTATGTGTGTGTATGTATGCACACACACATGCACATGTGCTCATGCAGGTGAATGGCAGGTTTGAAGGCTTGCATTTTGCTTTGTACAGTATTCAATAAATAAAATTATCATTCCAGCAAGCTTGACAAGAATTTATAAGAATAGATGCCTCAAGACATTGTGTCTTTCATCATCCTTATGTACTAATGAGGCAGGTAGTAATCACAGTTTCCTTTTAGCATGTCTATTTAGCGTAATTATGAACACAGTTCTTCAGAGTCTGCAAATGGTATTAGAAGAGCCATATGTGCACAACTAGAAGGTTAGATCTCCTGTCCCAGCTCCTTGGAAACATAAGCATACTAATGGAAATTCAACTTCTCACTTCTCTGAAAGATAAATATGTGAAAAAAATGAAGGATATGCAGAAAGAGTCTCTCAGTAGCGCTGGTCATACTTTTTATCTGTATCATGCAGAAATTTTTGTTCCAATCTGAAAGTTTAAACAGTATGTGTACCACATTAAAGTTGTTGTTTATTTTATCTGTAGCAACTTTAGGACAATATTTAGGACATGACCAGCCACTGTTTTTTGTTTTAGTTTGGGTTTTTAATATTGACTTTTCTGTGAGTTATATATGGTAAGGCCAATAGATAAGAAAGGAGACAACTGCCACTGAAAAACCAAGTTGTCACAGTTTCCAAAAGGAGATGTTCTATATCACAAAGGGAAAGCATGGAGGCTAAACAAGGGGCAAGCATAAGGAAAAGAGTTGACAGCAAGTCTTGGTCCTACCCTTGTGGAAAGGACAAGGTAAGGCAGACAAGAGGGCTTAGGACTGCCTAGTTAGAGGGATTTTAGTGAGCATTGGAATGTAAAGTTTATCCTGTGTTGTGTAGTTCCTAACCACGCATGGACTAGGGCAGAGGCTTAGCATAAGAATTTAATAAATACACTGAATGAATACCTGGATGTGAATAAATAACTGCTACAGCTTGGTTGGTATCTTATTTTATATTTCTCTTAAAAAAATCAATAAATGATTTTAAGGTAATCGGGTAAGAATATGTCTCAAATATTATCACTCCATAGGTTACTTGAGTCTCTAAAGTTAAATGCTGCATTGTGCCTAAAACTATGCATGAAATTTGGATCAAAAATTAGAAACTTTCACTCTGCTTATATGTAGAGGCTGTGAAATTTGGGGTCATTCATATTTTTGTTTCAGATTCCCATGTATTGAAGGACTTAGGCTATTACATTGGTAAATATTGATGGTGCAGAAACAAAATTTGACCAACCCACAATGTAAGTTATCAGAGAACTAATATGAAGTAAATATTTTAAGAATAAATGAAAGAAAAAGCACTTTAATTTCTAGAAAGCTTTTTTTAAATAACTGTATAATACACATTGAAGCAGCCAAATAGTAGTGTTGTTATGGGAACTTTATTCACATAAATAAATTTGCAAGGGCAGTTTAATAACATTTGCAATTAAAATTATTCCCTGGCACTGGAAGGATGGCTTTCAATTACATGTAGATCATTGGATTCATTTAATGCATATGACTTGTAAATTTGAGAGTCTGTGCTTCTAAAAATAAAGTCATGAAATTCTTCCTGGATATACACAACTCTATTAACAACTTCCTTAATTAAAATTATCAACAGTAAATACTTTTGATTACAATTGCACTGTATCATGCCTTAGTTAATGTCTGTCTATTTTATACACTACCATATTGAAATTTCCAACTACTGCCTTCATCTTCCTAGATTCAGGCTTAAGAGGACTTATTTGAATTTAGTTTTCTTTTTAATAGGAAAATCCATGCATTATATTTTATTCACACGCAGTCATGTTGAACCCAATTAACTATATGATACTGAAAAATGCTCACTAAATGAAAGCTGTCATTTGTTTGATGAATGCGTTTAACCTTATGTAAGTCAGAAAGTGGAGAGAAATGCCAGATGCTTGAACAGGCAAGTCTAGCCAGGGAAGAGAATGCCGTGGGTTCAGTAATTATATCAACAGGGAATTCGTTGAAACTTTCTGATGAATGACTATGATATGGATTCACTCTGAGGAGAAATGAGAAGATCTAGAATGGGCAATTTTATTTTGATAGAGGAGATGATAAAAGGTTAATCACAGAGAGTATCTCTCACTGCAGTTCTACAACATTATTAAATAAGCGAAGGAGCATATATCTGAGGTAGAACAGCTAGGTCTGATTTAAGAGTAACTATTTGTTCATGTATAATATGATCTATGGGAATTCCCTTCGTCTACTCTGGGTATAAGTTCACCGCCCATTGACAGAAATACGGCCCCATGGCATATTAGTGAAATGAGACTTGTATCTCAAAGTCACTGGATCCCATGAAATTATTTTCCAATTGAAAAACAAATAATAGTTTATCAAGCATTTCCTATATGTATTTCATTTAAATAAATGGAGAAAATGAAGAGTCCTTCTTTAGATTAATAGGCCTGGGATTGGGACATAGTTGAGAATCGATGTGGCACAATTGTGCATCTACTTACATGGGCTGAAGTGGCTTTCTAGGAGGAAATTCTCCTAGGACAAGGAACATGTAGCTACTGTCTCATAGCTCAACTAGCAGGGGATCTGAAATAAACATGGTTGGATCTTGCTGTATAGATTGCCTTGTGCCCAGTCATTAGAGAAGTATTGTGTGTGTGTGTGTGTATGTGTGTGTGTGTGTGTGTGTGTGTGTGTGTGTGTGTGTGTGTGTATGCACGCACATGCACCCTGGTCCTGAAGCTTGAACTCAGAGTCAGAAGCATGAGCGTGCAGTTTAATCATTTTTTCTCAAGGAAGATGTTCTAGTATTTGAGCCACAATTTCACTTTTGGCTTTTTTCTGGTTTATCAGATAAAAGAGTCTCACAGACTTTCTTTTATTTTTTTAAATAGATTTTATTTTATTTTATTTATTTTTTTTTTTTGCCAGTCCTGGGCTTGAGCTCAGGGCCTGAGCACTGTCCTTGGACTTTCTCAAGGCTAGAGCTCTACCCCTTGAGCCTCAGCACCACTTCTGGCTTTTTTTTCTATGTATGTGGTACCAAGGAATTGAACCCGGGTCTTCATGCATGCTAGACAGGCACTCTACCACTAGGCCAAACTCCCGGCCCTTAAATAGATTTTATTAACATTGATTTTTACATCATATTTCAAATGCCGTGTTTAACAAACAAGTATTCAAGAAGGGATTCTCTATCACAGGCTCAAGTGGTAGAGCTCTAGCCGTGAGTCTTTCTTGTTGGGGTTGGCTTCAAATCCCACTCTTCAGATCTCAGCCTCCTAAGTAGCCAGGATTATGGGAACAAGCCACTGGCAAGAATTTTTTTTGAATTCCTTTAAGTGTTCTTCCTACACCATTCAAAGATTACTAAATTCATAGGAGAATTAATAAGACTGTTGCTACTATAATCTTGACAAGACTATTGCAGGGATCTGAATTAGCCTAGATATCTTTACATTCTGGTATAGAAAAGACTGAGTAAGGATTAGAGTAAGACTCAAGAAGCAGAATATTACAAGAGCCAGTAGAATGATAGGGAAGCACAATGGCTTTCTTTTCAAGGAAGAACAAAATTTGAGTGTATCATAACTATACATATATAAACATGTTGATATGAGATCTATCACAGATGTATACTGTGTGTAATATAAATAATACATACATGAGTGAAAGGCCAAATAGTAAATACCTATAAAAGCAAGATCAACATTAAAGTAGAGGAAGGACTATTTCTTCTACTAAACTAAAAAGGAATGATATTGATAGGTTCAGCTAGTGGCTTAAAAATTAGGATGTATTGAAGCAGACACACTCATGCTTAATCAAATCCCAAATTATTAAAAAATAACATAGAGAAACTAGAGTTCCTTAATTTAGAAAACCCTGTTTTGAATTGGAAGCAATATTTTCCTTTCAGGAAAATGGATGCCAAATAAATCGACTTTATTTGAAGAAAAATTCTATTGTTCTTATGATCTTGTTTTCCAAAAGCCTCTCAGGCCTTCCAGCCTGCGGTGCTGAATGTCTTAAAGTAGTCCCTTCTTAATAGAGGAGTTGCTATGTATTCCACTGTATCTGTTCAGGTATGATTTAATTTTGAAACTTCATCGAGGTGCCTCTAGGTACTCACATTAAAGGAAATCAAGGTGAATCAAGTCTATAATTTAGAAGCAAATATAGCATCTGCAGTGAATCTGGAATATGTGAGAAGGGAAAATTTCCTATGGGTTAAAAGAACTGAAGTCTGAAACTTTGTAAAGTGTAGGATATTTAGCTGAATTTCTTGAACATGCTATCAATTATGTCTTCTTCTTAGAAGCTGTGGACAGTGAAGTCATAACAAATAACGAAAGCATGTGTATATTGCATTGTTATTATTTATTATTGAGTTTAGTTTGAAACTACAGCAGCATATTTGTAGAGTTTACATTTATAAGGTACACTATCAGATTATGGGTTAATAAGTAGCACATTCACAGAAATCAGTTTCAAAGGCTTTATTATGCTAATTAAAATATGCTAATGAAATAGATGATAAAAGCAGATAAAATGCCATAGAGAGAGGGCCAGAATTATGTCACATGTCTATGGAATATGGAAGGTTTCAAAACATTTATAAGATGGTGGGGAAGAGGATAATGAATGATTTAAGTTTTAGTGGGAAACTTGTCCCAGAGAGAAAGACCAAGGGCTAAGCTCACAAACCATCAGATGTAGGGAGATCCTGCCCAAACTTTGGTTCCTTTAGACATTCAGCAGATTGCACAAGGTTCTACACCTTGGAGCAGGCTATCTGCTTTACTTATTCCACTGATTAATTTACTAATTCATTCCACTAATCTCAATCAAACACACCTCGACAGACATACCTAGAATAATCTATAACCAAATGTCTTGTAACCCCAAGATGTTGACACCTAAAATGAACCATTATAGTGTGTAGATGCAGACATGAAGAAGTAAGACACATCAAGAAAGCCTTCCTGACAGATATTGGCCAGTTCTGTAGGCTTCCTTGGGCATTGCCATCCTAATCCCGACACATACATAAAGAACATTCCACAGAAAAGTTCTTGTTTGAATTGCAGACCTATCACTAACTATACAGTTAGCAAAGGCTCCCCAGATTGAGAAAAGTGTCCTTCCTACAACTCCTGTCTCTTCAGATATCAGCCTAAGAACATGGCTGATCAACAGGCTACAAAGTTGAAGATTGCAACTGCTTTCTCAGGATGATAGTTCTCTGGACAAATCATAGTCAGAAAAGTGTCATGCTTATAACTGGAAACAATAGCCCCCAAATGGGACTCTGTTTGGAAATAGAAATATTATGAAGGTTGTTAAGGTAATAAAAAGAACATGTGATCCTAAATATGGGATTCTAATCCAGTAGGACTCTTCCCCTATAAGAAGAGAAAGAGAGGCCAGGTATTTCTTCCTCTAACTCTTCCTCTTCCTCCTCCTCCTCCTCCTTCTTTTTCTTCTTCTTTTTCTTCCTTCTTCTCCTCCTGCTCTCTCACTCTCTCTCTTGTTCTCCCTCCCTCCCCCCTCTCCTCACTCTTCCTTACAGGAAGGGTCATTGGAGGACATAATGAGAAGAAAGGTGGCCAGAACAAAAGGACTCACCACCACAAAGAAACACTGATAGGTTTCTTTGACTTTCGACTGTGTAGAACTCTGGAAAAATAAATTTCTGTTGTTTGAATCACCAAGTCTATTCAATCTTGCTCTAACAGTTGACATGAAATATCTTGAATGTTACCATCTCAATGAAGTAGCCAAGTGTCATTATTTCCTCAACTAAAGTTTTACTTCCATCCATCCCCTTTGTGCTATTTTGAGTTCCAGTTATTCTTTAAAGACATGGGATATATTAATTTGTTGCCTTCTGGATGCATGCTGAGAGGTAAGTTTTTAATCTTAGTGAGAGTCCCTAGGAATTGATGTTTCTCTTGCTGATTTCAAGATGTTCTTCTGAACTGTGATATTCAGTGTGTTCTGGTTGATGGGTATCTTTGTATTTATCCTATTTGGAGTTCATTGAGCTCCCAGGATGTGTTGATGGCTCAGGAGTAAATTTGCAAAGCTTCTGTCAACCATGAAATCTGTATCTTTCAAAAATAAAGACTTTCTTAGATAAGTTGGAAAAACATATCTAATAGTCTGTGATGATTGATTTGTATATCACTTTGTCCCCATAGTACACAGGCAGACAATATATGTATATTTTTCTTGCATGGCAGCATCTTCTTTCCTTAAGAGGACTATTAGGTTTGAGCTTCTCCACACTATTGAATTCAATTCTTCTGAGAAGAATTAGGAACCATCTGTTCACTTGTCTGCTTCTCACCAAGGCAAAATATCTGAGCTGAGTTATTGAGCTGCTGTTAAGTACAATGAGGAGTTTCTTTTTAAGGAATACCTCCATCCTAAGAGCTGAGCATTTGATAGTGGTTGCATTGACTTAAAGTTTTCTTAACTTCCCTCTGGTGCTATGGAGCTACCACCTAAGAAGCCAAGGCAAGAGTGGCTCCATTACTCATGGAATATTAAATTCAGACCCTCCCACGTATTCCATGAACTATACAGACCAGATATAACCATAGAGATAATTCCCCTCTTATCATGGCATTGACCATAGCTATAACTTTATATGACAAATAGGCAAATAGATGGATGAACAGACTAGATTTTTTTGAAACTATTAATCACTTTAGTTTGGATCACATTCAGTTTAAGAAATCTCTTCAGCCCTACTCTATGAATTACTAATAACTTTTATCTTTTATGTCTGCATTTGCAAAATGCATGTCGCTATTGATGAAGCCCACCGTATGAGAGGTTTCAATGAAAGACAAGCTAAAATTTCTGTTGCCAAATAAACTGAGTGTGAATACTAGTGGGTATCCTATGAAACCATTCTGACATCTCACACCTTTAAAGAACCATTTTATTATTAATAAAATATAGATAACTTCCCCAATGCAAAACTGCTGAGTGCTGTTTTTCCAATTCATCAAGGTATAAAGTCAGTCTATGGACAAATCAATTCATGGGGTGGACAGGAGGAGGAAAGGAGAATACCAAGACAGAAATGCCCATTAAAAGTTCAGAGTGCGGTAATGATTAGGAGTTAAACAAACTCAACTCTCAAAAATGGCAGCAACCAAGTTTTCCAGTAATCCTCCCTAGAATAGGTCAAGGCAGGAAGGATTAGTGGAAGGTGAATGGACAGTAATTTGGTCTGATCAATTGCCCTCAGTATGCTTCACAAACCCCAGGGTGTCAAAGTAGCTTGATCTGATTGGTTGTGTCTAGAGCTATCTTGGCAGAAATTCAATTCAGAGAAGAGGAGAGACTAAACAAATTTGCACTTCTCAAGGGCAAAGTCTGTTTAGTACCAGGAAGTGGATACTCTACAGATTTTAAAGACTGTACATGGGTTTTAACTACATATAAATAGTTCTACTTTACTTGCATAAGACTGTTTCTTCTCCCAACAAGGCCGAATCCCTCCTCCAGCATTTGGTCCACTTATGGATGGGTTTTATCTTATTAAATACTGATTGTCTTGATTTGTTGTTGTTGCTGTTATCTGTCTTTCTAAAACTCGTGGAGAAAATAAAAGGGGTATTATGATCAAATCTTTCAGATATGGCCACCACATCCAGGTGACTTGAGGCAAGTAAAGACTTATAAGTCCAGTCTAGTGTGAGACTGAAGCTACTCCAGACAGTGTTTCAGAGAAGCTCTTATTCAGGAAAGCATCACCGGACTGGTACAAATTGAAGCAACTCTACTCAGCATTGTCTTCTCTGGAGCATGAGAGTAGCATGACAAGAGAGGAAGAACCCTATGGGACCCCAAGAAGCTGGCAGTCAGCCTCAAATGTGATAGGTTTTGTAGCACTAGGAAGCATTATTCTTCTTCCCTCCATTAACTCTCTAAAGATATTTTTGGGTACTTCCTCAATTCAGATACAACGTTGCCCACAGGAGGCTAATGAATTCAAGGAATGATTGCCAGTTGATCAGTTTGGGGGAAGTGATTGGACCATGATGAATTTGACCTCATCAGCGGATCCACTGATGGGTTCATAATTTGATAGTATTATTAGGGAAGTGTTGCAAAATAGAAGGTTGGGAAACTCGTTTTTTACTGTTTCCTCTTATTCCTCAACCCTCAAGTCAATCTCTGCCTCTTCCTGCTGGGAGGTAAGCCACTTTGCTCAAATATAAACTATGTTCCATGACACTTTGTCTTAGCACATATGGGCTCAGTAGCAAATGAAACCCAGTGACCATGGCCTCAAACCTGTAAAATGATGAGCCCAAATAAATCTTTCTACTTTCATCATTTTTTTTCTGGTAATTATCAGAGGTCAAGAGTCTAAGCAACCTAAGCACTTATCATGTGACAAGCCGTAGGGATATAATGAGTTAAAAAAAATGGTTCTGTGGTAGGAATTCTAGGGCTTCTGGGTCTTCCTTCTCACACCAAATGCCAAATTGAGTAGTGGTGAAGGGCTGAGAAAAGAGATATATTGCCCAATATAGGCACAACACAGGAAGAGGTAAAGTGAACTCTTCAGACCATCTTCAAGGTTCTGATTTGAGATTTAAGGTTTATATAGTAGGAGGAGATGTTTACACATAATTAAGCAGTCCCAGGAAATGTGTTGTTTCATAGATTATTATCTCAGTTCTGGTTCTGAAGGAAGTTTTGGAAAAGTTATTGCTGCTGCATCAATTGAGGGGAGCAACTCATTCCCATAGAATGATTAACTCCTGGCTCAAGGTGAAGTCTCCATTGTAGGTAATTGTCCTCAATTGGGGAGGGATGGGATCTGTCTCTTGAGGGCCTACTAATCCTGGAGTATTTTCAGTACTTTGTGATAAAGATACTATAGGTCAGACCTGTCCTTCCTGGAACCCATGGTGATTTCAGGAGAGATATTTGGAAAAAAGAAAACAGATATAAAATGGAGAATGCCAAGCTTTAGCCAGCTTCCAAGAAAGTTGTCAGGTCAGTGGTTTTGTTTTATTTTTTGTTTGTTTTGTGTTTTTTGTTTGCATTTTATTTTTAAGTTCCTGATAAAGGAACTCTCATTTCTAATGGGATATAAATCTTATTTCAATAAGTACCCAGATAAGTGGATAATCAAGTGAATAATAAGTAAGGAACAGCAATAATAAGCATAATACTATAATATACATATTATATGTATTATAATATAAATGTAATAATAATAATGAAGGAAGCTTATAGGATTATGATTGTGATGAGAAGTACTGAAGCAGCTGAATGGCACAATGAGGCCTCACTCTACTAAAGAAGAGATTTGTGAACCTAGCTCTATAGAACTGATAAGAATCCAAGCGAGGAAAGATACTCTCAAAAGGACATCAGTCTTTTCAGGTGAATGCTGATTATTGAGGAAGATTGAAAGGAAGATAAGGGCAGAAAACAAGAGGATGATTAACAAAGAGGAAGCAAAAACCAGGTCGTGCAAGACCTTGTGAATCCTAATAAGAATCTGGGTCTTTCTTCTACGAGTCAATAGAAAGACACTGAATGTTTTAAATGAAACTATGACAGAATTGGGAGTATTTCTAAACCATTATTCCAACTGAAATCTGGAGAAAGGATTATAGGTCATGCAAATGGCTGGAGGATGAATCAGATGATAAGAAAAGAACTCTGAGAAATCTTTGCTATTTGCTTTCTCAATGAGAAATGGGGTCATCTGGGCTAGGGTGCCGCACGACGTAATGACAGATGGAGATGGGTGCTTCACAGGGAGAAGTAAGATCAACAAGTGTGGATGGATTGGGTGAGGTGTGTGGGTGCTTCCTTTCAGTAGGAGTGACAGCATGACTCCTTTCTGCCTCTAATGGCAGAACTGTCTTGGTGATGGTGTGAGTTGCTAAAGTAACAAACACTGGAAGAAGCATTTGTGACTAGGTAGAAGGAGGATTTAGTTTGGTTTGACACTTTTGAATCTGAATCCCTTTGAGACATCCGAGTAGAGGCATAAAGAAAAATAGCTGGCTATATAAATCTGCAGTTTGGAGTAGAGATGTAGGCTAGTCACATAAATTCAGGAATGATTTGCATCTAGGTGCTACTTGATGGTGAATACATTTGGGGGTGTCAGCTGCTGAGTAAGAGAATTCGTAGTGAGGAGCAAAGCACACAGCCAAAATCTTGGAAAATGTCAACATTTAGAGGTTAACAAGAATAAAATGATCTTAAAGGAGTATAGTTCAAGAAGGAGAGAACAATCAACAATATTGAATCTGTAAGAAATCAAGAGAGAAAAACATTGGAAAATATTCATCTAATAGTGACAAAGAGGTCAATGATAACTACAAAAAGTTTTTTTTTTTAGTGCGATTTCCTGAGTTGTTGATATTGTTGTTTTCTCTCCAGATCAATGAATCTCTTTCTCTCATCATCGACAAACCTATATTGCCTTGCTGATTAATGAATGTAAAAGGATTTTTTTTAAATCAGGAGACACCTTTTTAAAGGAGAATGTAGGTGGCAGGATAAAGGAAGTAAAGCAATGACGGGTAGATATTGGGTACCCGCACTCTGAAAGTACTGATGTAATGGGTCTGACAATCTGAAAGGACCCCACTTGTGAGGTGAGTGCGCTCAGCGTCTCTCCCTCTCTGTCTTCTCTGGATCGGTCCATCTCATGGGCTTAAGCTAATTGGACTATCTATAGTGTAAGGCAAACACAAGCTTGAGACAGGCTGGTCTGTTGGGACTTGTTATCAGGAAATATTTCTTGGTGGAAGGTAACCAGCTCCTGTGAGGAAGCTCTGGTAGCCATGTGGAAATACAGCAAAAAGCAAAATGCCATAGCTGCAAACCCTAAGTAGGAAGGCTTCTAGCAGCAAAGATTCTGCTAAACGAAGTCATTTGGAGCAGCCCAGGTACCCCAGGACCTCTGCCAACAGCACTCACTGCAGAACAGAATTGCCCAGTCACCTCACCGATTTAATGAACATCCAGCAGCTCGCTTTTGTTTGAAGACATTCAATTTGAGATGGGTGTTTGGCAATAGGAGGAAATGGAAGAGGCTCCATTTTAATGACGTGACTGGTGGTTCCAGAATACTGTCCTGGAACTTTATGTCTGAGGGTGCTTTACTATCCTTCTGGAGTGGATTTTTTCCTTTTTTCTTCTCCACGTGTTGTACTTCTCAGCTCTCCTTCTGGAGGCACCAGATGTGAAGGGATCAGAAACCTCCTTTCCATACCTGCTTGAAATCCAAGAGGCTCTGTTTATGGAACTCTAAAACTAAGATGACAAGAATTTTTTTAAAAGGGGAAGGTGAGGTAATTTTTTTTATGGGCTTGGCTGTTTAAAGTCCCTAAATCTCATTTTCTTGTTTTCAGTCTTGCTTTTCGCTCCTTGAAGTGACACCCTTAGTGCGTCTATCTAAGGAATTTTATTCATCATTGATATTGATAAATTCTGGGGTTTTTTTTTGACAGTCCTGGGCTTGAGCTCAGGGCCTGAGCACTGTCCTTTGGCTTTCTCAAGGCTAGAACTCTACCACTTGAGCCTCATCCCCACTTCCACCTTTTTTCTATGTATGTGGTACCAAGGAACTGAAGCCAGGTCTTTGTGCATGCTAGGCAAGCACTCTACAACTAGGCCAAATTCCTGGGCCCGATAACTTCCGTTTTGGGTTTTTTTTTGTCTCATAATGTTGGAAATAAATTTTAGGTTTGGGGTATTAATATGCACTGAGACCCGAGAATCAGAAACTAGTCCCCAAGCCAAATTTTACTTCTGCACAAGAGTATATAATAGGAGTTGAATTAGCAAGCATGCTGGGAAGGAAGTCTGCCCAGGTTTTACCTCTAATGTTTCAATGCCCCTCCTTCACTCAAGTAGTCTGAAAAATTTAGGTTAACAGTCTTAAGAGATTGAGAGTTTGAAATGGGATCAAGGGTTTATCTGACCAATCACCTGAAAACCAAACACCCAGCCAAAAGGAAAAATTAGTTTGAAAATCAACTCTTTGTTCCCAATAGAATGGGGCAAAATTGAAATAAGAATTTGTTTCAAAAATTATGACATAGCTGGGTGCTGGTGGCTCATATCTCTAATCCTAGCTAGTGAAGAGGCAGTGATCCAAACCCAGTCTGGACAAGGAAGTTCTTGAGATTCTTATTTAGAATTAATCACCAAGAAGCTGAAAATAGTGCTACTGCTCAAATGGTAGAGCACTACCCTGAGATCAGGTACAGCACCCATGCTCTGAGTTCAAGCAGCAGGACCAGTACAAGAAAAACATTATGAAATGATTTTTAATGAAAAACAGCTACAACATAACTGACCATGATAACAAGGCTGTAAAACAATATAGGGAGATGGTGGCTGTCTCTTAAATGGTCTTTCACTACTTCAAGCAATCATTGGACAGAAAAGCTCTTAATTCTTCACAATTGTCAATGACACTTAGAAATAATAAGATTTCTTGCAGATTTACATATGAAGCATCTATAGAGTTTTTGAAGGTTTGACGTTTTCTTGTAGTAAAGCCAGAAAGAATAGGATGTGATGGGTGCATCCTCCCTATCACTTCCTTAAAGTTTCCAGGTCTGTGGGTTTTCCATAGTACAAAATCTCTGTCATTGGAGACACTGAGGGGAAGTCATCATTCCTATGATATTTGCAAGCACTTTTTATTTCTGCTTGAACACAAGTTATCAGTAGGAAATTTTGATACACTCTCCCTCAGGGGCAGGGGTGAAAAAAGAAATCTAAAATAAACCATCAAGAGCCTGTAATGGTGCCAGGCTCTCACACAAGTGAAATCCTCTAGGCACCTCTCAGGATAGATGTGGAACTTGGGGAAATTCGTTGTGCTCCCTTCTTCCTCTGGGTCCTCGGTGACCTGTTATTGTGGCTGATCACTTAGTTGGTCCATTACATGTCTTCTCATACGAGTAATTTCAGGGAGAGCAAGCCCAGACATGGGTGGAGCCAGTTTGGGCCATCTGGAGACCTGCATGTGTGGCTGGTGTTGCGAACATACATCAGGGCTCCAAGTGCAAGGGTCAGAGGACTCATGGGGGAATGTGAATAATTGGAGGAGAAAAT
Organism: Megascapheus bottae; assembly: GCF_031878675.1. NCBI lineage: Eukaryota > Metazoa > Chordata > Mammalia > Rodentia > Geomyidae > Megascapheus > Megascapheus bottae. The sequence goes on from NC_143523.1 coordinate 18,484,642, forward strand.
ATCTTTCATTTCCTAAGATCATTCAGAAGTGACAGTGGACCCAGGCTCTGGTGGCTCACGCCTGTAACCCTAACTACTCAGGAGGCTGAGATCTGAGTATAGACGTTCAAAGCCAGCCCAGGCAGGAAAGTCCAAGGTGAGAGCCTTATCTCCAATTAACAGCCAGAAAACTGGAAGATAGGCCTTGTACTTGTTAGGCAGACAGTCTACCATCTAGGCCATATAGCTAGCCATTTTTGCTTTAGTATATTCCTCAGATTGGGGCAGGTGCTTTCATTTTCTTTTCCCCCCTGGGGAGTCTCCAGCTCTGATTTCACCTACCTCTACATCCTTAGTAAACTACAGACATGTGCCACCACACCACTCTTGATTTTTAAGACAAGACCATGCTACCTTTTGACTTAGAAGCTCTCTCACAGAACTGGAGTCACATATGAGCACCATCACACCTGTCTCCTACCAGCTATCAGTTTTGTTATTTTTTTTACATTTATTATTATCTTTAAGTACTTGTACAAAGGAATTTCACTTCAACATATCCATTGGTGAGTACAATGTTCCTGATCACCTCTTTTATCATATTGGTCTCAAAATTATTTTTAAATTTTAACCATTCACTTCCAATAGCCCCTTTGCTCTCAAGTAGACGAAGAAGAATGTCGATAGCAGAATTGCAAGGATATGGTGATTCTCATTCATCATATCACAAAAATAATCACAATTCAAAAGGCCTAGAGGGAGGATTCAAGAATATCCACTTGATCATCTTGCTTAAGGCCGTTCTGTAGTTCTGTAGCAAGGAAAGTTAGAAATTGGATCTGTCTTATTCAGTTGATTTTTTGGCATACTAAGGAAGAGCATGACCTTTTCTTGTCTCTTTGTCTTCTAACCTTACAGTTACTAAATTCTGAGGAAATGAGTACGACATGCATCCCATAAAATAAAATTTAAAAAAACTAATAAGGGGGATAAGCACATATAGATAAAAGCAACAGTTCTAAGAAAAAAGTGATTTATTCAGCCTGAAAGTATCCTGGGAGGCTTCAGCATGGCAGCCACCCAGCCTGTGTCCTGTGGGATGTGTGGGCATGCTCAATTGATAGACCTAAACTGGACCCTTGGGAAGTCATCACAGTACCTTTTTGTTCCCTTTCTCTAGGGAACCAAGACACCACTGCAACCCTGGTTCTCAGCCTGGAAGATATATGAGAATGGGACTTAAGCCAAAGGAGAATAAATTCATAGAAGGTTTGACAGGCTCATAGAGGTACTGCCGAAGTTGGCCTCCAGGCTGCTGGCAAAGGGATCTTGTAAGTTTCTGGGCAGGTGACTAGGGCAAAAGACTGAGCTCTCCTTTTCTCACAGGAAAGGTGTTCTGTAAATATCTGCATGAGGGTACAAAGGCACAGTTACACAACCCCACCCCAAAGATGCCTCCAAAGAACTGCCTTTGCTTTACAATCTCTACAACTACCGAGTTTGCTCAACAGATCTTTTTTCTCAGTATGATTGTATTCCCCTTGGGCACTGCTCATGGAAGCTCCCAGAAAACCCCTCCACACATTAATCTCTTTCCCAGCTTTCTCTGGAAGCCACAGTCTGCCTACATTCAGGGAAATGCAACCATGAAACCATATCCTTACAGTTGGGACACAGTGTGTCCCATAACAACATAGCAAACTATGTTGTTTCATCTATATTAATATAGAATATCTATTTTAAATAGAGACATATAGATTTTAGATATATAGATACATATTCTCCAAATATAGATAAATACCCTATATAGAGTGAAATATATATATATATACTATGCATAGTTATATACAACTATATTTATACATACATATATAACTATATATAACACCAAAGCACATTAACAGAAGGGAAAAAATGGCAAAGGTAAATGGGAGTTCTACAAAGGCAAGAATGTTTATGCATCTGAAGATGTTATCAAAGTAGAAAGCTAATACCGTGCAGGTGAGGCATCTCCCCAGGCTCATGGTGGGAAGAAGGTGCTCCCAGTAGAACAGACCAACAACTTCCGGAAGCTGGGATATCTTTCAGTGGCCTGTGCTTTGGGGTTTCTGCTCCTCCGCATGGTCTAAATCCTTGCACCAACATCAAGATCCCCTCATAGTTGGAAGTTACAGCTCTTGAGGAGCATAGGAAAATATATATATATATATATATATATATATTTATAAACCTATGCTAGCCATTTGTATCTTTATACTTGTATTCTCTTTTAACTGGCCTTTCTGCTTCTGTGTACTTGCTTGCTAAAACCTTGAGGAATGTAGCAATTGTTCTCGTGGCTAATCTACAACCACCCATCCGCCCTCGGGCCCCAGACACTCCTGGATATGGAGACCCTCCACTCAAGCCTGGAACTAGAGATAATGGCCATCTGGCTCCTACAAGGTCAAACACTCCCAGATATGGAGCATGAGATAAGGACCCTCCCGATAGTGAGAACATGACAAAGTACCATGGAGATCCCCTAGGGCTCCGTCCAATCAATTCAAAGCACGATAGTCCCCTAGACCACTAATGCTTAGCCTCAGCCCATTTCCTGCTTTGTGTTGTGCCAATCATTGCTAGAAGTTTGGTATGAATTTTCCCGCATGGTGTATTGATTTGTTGCTAATGCTTGCTGGGGCTTCCCCCTACCAAAGAATGTATAAAAGGTGCTGTAATTTTGGGCTCGTGGCCTCTGGTCTGCACTCTACTATCAGTGCGCAGAGACCCGTGCTTGAGCTCATCAATAAACGACTCATTGCAGTTTGCATTGATCTTTGGCCTCTGGCGATCCTTCCGGGGGCTTCAAGTTTCTGGGCATTATACTCTCAGGACTTCAGTCTTCTGTTGGTCTCCAGCAACTGAGTTTCTGACAGTCTTCCTAGGTGACAGGGACCACCCCACTCCCTAGCTTTTGGAGATGCCTAGAATACTAGATATGGATCTCACATCCCACAAAACAATGGGAAGGCTGTTGCTTGGGGCAGAGACAGACATGCTAGGACACCTGAGTGGAGGAAACAGAAAGCTTATCTTTGAAGAACTAGTACAGGGAGTTATGAGAATGAGTTCTAAAGGCAGGTGCCAGTGGCTCATACCTATAATCCTAACTACTCAAGAGGCTGAGATCTGAGGATCGTAGTTCAAAGCCAGCCTAGACATGAAAGTCTGTGAGACTCTTATCTCCAATGAATCACCAGAAAACCAGAAATGGTGCTATGGCTCAAGTGATAGAGAGTACAAGCTTTGAGTCAGAGAGCTCAGGGACATCACCCAGGCTCAGAGTTCAAACCCCATGAATGACCAGAAGAGAGAGAAAGAGAGAGGGAGAGAGGGGGGGGAGAGAGGGAGGGGGGGAGGGAGGGAGGGAGGGAGGGAGAGAGAGAGACAGAGAGAGAGAGGGAGAGAGAGAGAGAGAGAGAGAGAGAGAGAGAGAGAGAGAGAGAGAGAGAGAGAGAGAGAGAGAGAGAGAGAGAGAGAGGGAGAGAATGAGGTCTGAGCTGAGCACTGGTGGCTTAGATCCTAGCTACCCAGGAGACAGATCTGAGGATTGTAGTTTGAAGTCAGCCTTAGCAGGAAAGTCCATGAGTCTTATATGCAATTAGCTACAACATCAACAACAAAAATAAAACCAGAAGTAGAGCTGGGGCTCAAGCGGTAGAGAAGTAGCTTTGAACAAAAATGCTCTGAGACAGTGCCCAGGCCCTGAGTTCAAGCTGCATGAGTGTCAAACACACACATACACACACACACACAGACACTTCTTTAAAAAAGAAAATGACATTTGAAGCCCTTTTTAAAATATATATGCTTTAAAACAATATTTTATTTTCTTTTTTGAATAGGAGATCTCTATGTCATTTGTGGTGTGTTTTGCAATTCAACCTATATAAGAGGACCAGGAATCTGCATTTTAACAAGTTCTTCCAATTGCTTATATTGCACAGGGCTTCCTGAAAACACTAAAGAAGGTCATAACAGTGCTATTCTTTCAATAACATTGAAGATAAAGGAACATGACCTTTCTTTCTGGCCACAGATGCTGTGCTTTCAGTATCAGATGCACATGTGGGTAACACGATTTTCAAGGGAAGCAACATGGTCACAGCTGGGGCTGCTTCTAGACACCCCCACTCAGAATCTGGGCTCTGTTCACTGACCTCTGGCTTTCAAGGAGGTTCTTTGGTATTCAAACACTTTTTGTTTTCTATCCCTAATCCACAGCACGTCTCTGATTTGATCCTTACCTTTCCTCCACTGGCAGGCAGTCAATGCCAGAGACAGAAGGATATCATTCAGAGTATCCTCACCCTGGACGATAGGAGATGCAGATACTATCAGACCCTTTCTCTGTCTTTTCCTCTCATGTGTTTGGGTAATCTGTTTTAAAGTTATTTCCAGCAATGTTGCTTCAATAACCTCTCCTCAGCAGGCATGCCATTATCTAATGGGGCTTCAGAGATTTTTCTTCTCACTTAGATCTTTGCTCCCTGTCTTCTTCACCCAAGAACAGAAAAAGAAAGAAATAATAAAACAAAACAAAATAAAACAAAAACGCTTTTATAGCTTTAAGTCTCGGTCTCCTTCTAAAGTTGAATAAGGAGAGTACAGAAACAGAGGAAGAGTAGGGATGTACTTCGATAAGACTCTGAAATCAAACTGTCTGGGTTCAAATCCTGTGGTTTATTAGTGCCATACCTTTGAATAATTTACCTCATCTTCCTTCCATTTTCCCCCCTTCCTTCTTCCTCCCTCCCCTCTCCTCTTCCTCCCCTTCTTTATTTCTGGCTTTACCAAAGTTTAAACGCATGGCTTTGTGCTTGTAAGGAAAGATGCTATATTATTAAGTCATGCCTTTAGTTTTTTTTTTTTTGCTCTTTTGTTTTTTTTTTGAGATAGTCTCATGGTTTGCATCTTTCAGCTATAGCTGAAAACTTCCCATCCTCTGGTTCTGTTAATAACTGTCAACATTAACTCAAAATACAACTCATCAAATCTGGGAGAAGTGGATAGAAAAAATTTGCTCTGCGAGACTTTTTACACAGGCCACAAGAAATCTGGCAGGTGAATAGAGAGAGGAGCCAGAAAGGCCTAAAACCATATCAATTCTGTGAGACCTCCTTTGGAAACCAACACTTTACAAAACCAGTTTAGGCGTCTTATTTGGCACATTTCTCTGAGTGGTTGTGCAATTTAGTTAAACTTTTCAGGAGTTGAGTTTCTCGTTTAAATTCAACTTCCTCATCTGCTCCTCCCTGGATGGCTGCAAAGGCAAATGACAGAGAATGAGCCAATGCAGGTCACTAAGTAGTCATTAAGAGAACATTAGGTAAGCTTAGCCCTGTGGCGAGGAAGGCCCAGGGAGTGGAGGATGAAACACAAGAAGCAGAGAGCAGCCCTTCTGAGCCTGTCAGGAGGAGGAGGAATTCCTGCTGGGCTTGTGCAGGCCATGGAGCTAGGAAACCAGCATGGTCTATTTAGCATCTCTGGGTTTGATACTCCCAGCGGTGGCACCCTCGGTAGTCAAGGCTGATGGCTATGAATGTATCTGGCAAGCTGAACATCCGTGACATCCATTCATCCCACACAGAAGGTGTCCCCAAACAGGCAAGGCATTTCCCAGGACAAGGTCCCCAGGGAGAATCAGAGCAAATCTCATTTGTGAAAAGTTTCATTTCCAACTGTTTCACCCACTTTTGGATTCCACACATCACTGGGCATTAATTAACAGAGTCAACCCCAAGTTTCCTCTGCACAACATTCATTAAATGAACCCAAACAGATGCCAATAGGATGTTTTTTGCCCCTAAACTTGTATCCTACTGGGGTAGCATATAAGTGTTGCTAATGATTCTGCCTCCTTGATTATTGCTTGTCTTCATCTTCAGAGATGCTGGAGCAAAGACAAGGAAATCTTATATGAAAGAAGAAAGGCAATCAAAATCTACTATCTGCTTTCTGTCAAGGCCTTTATCCTTTGCCTATAATTTTCACAGCTTAAAATAGGTAAGATGCACTTTTTACAAAGGAGGATGCTTTATGCATAGACTGAGAGAGACATAGTAATTTATTTCAGGTGTCTGAGCTGTTAAGTGTTAGATTGGAGTTGGGAGACAGTTTTGCCCCATCTTGAGGTCCAAGTTCTTTGCATCACAGCATGCTGCCCTCATTCTGGTTGAGGATAATGAGAGAGAGGAAGAAGGAGAATAGAATGTCCCTCATTTGCAAGTAGCTCATGGGGCTCTCTGCTCATCTGAAATCCAGGTTGGCTGTGACTGTCTATAGACTCTTTGAGAGTCAAACAGCAAGCAAACACAATGCACAAGGACCTCCCTGTGCAAACTTCACAGTGTTTCTCTGTTCATCCAGTGATTCAAAGAAGACTGGTAATGAAGAAGTTGTCTTTCTTGGATTCTCAAAAATAAAATAGACTTTAATAATGGCATTTGCTGGCAATGCATGGGTGCTTTAAGGCAAGCGTTTTTACCTTTGCTACCCAGAAGCACAATATCTACACATCACACAAATACACCGCCTATACTACATAATGCTACCTGTCCTGCTAGCATGGACTGATAGCTCACTGACTGAAACAGGCAAAGATGTCTGTCCTCCCAAAGCTTATTGTGGCAGATTCACACAAATCCTAAGGAGTGTCCTGTGAAATATTTCGAAGCAATGCGTTCTGATGTTCAACACACAGCACAAACAAACATATCCTTGTATCTCAAATTCTGGCTGGCATTGATAGAGTCAGTCATTTGCCTCCAAGAGTTTTGCAAAGGAGGTATATTTAACATGATCAGGAAAAGAGATCTTTGGATCTTTTCAGTGAAGTCACAAAATGGTTGATCAGAGAGAACTTTCTAGAAGGAAAGACAAATTGGCTATGGAGACCTGTGCTATGGTAGACAATGGAACTAACAGAAATTCAGCCCAGCACTTCATGGTATAATTTTGGACAAGTCACTTGAGCTCTTTAGGACTTCTTCATATTGCAGAAGTTAGATGAGTTGGGTCTAGATCATTTTGTTTTGTATTTTGATGGCAAAATACAACTCGACCATTTCATTGTATAACCTCCTACACATCAGTTAGTCTTCATAAGTTTTCCTTATATTAAAAAATGTTGAATTGTGTCTACATCATTTTGTTTTATATGGTGCTTTTGTACATTTTATTACTTAGAACAAAATGAAATATGTGTATAATGTCATATGTTTGCATAATTCCTTCTTGTTCTTTTACAAAGCAATTTTTATCACTTATGATACCCAGGTAAAGTTCCTGTCATCTCCTCTTCCCACAATAATAAATCAGCTGTTTCTTTATATTCGGTTCCAAACAATGTTTTCATCTCTGTTGCAGAGATTTGAGTCTCCATAGTCTTGGGCCTGACATATGTTTTTCCTGCCAAGATCCTTATATCTACTGGCTGAGTCTTTCAAATCTGCATATTTTGACAGACAAATCTAAGTTAAAACAGCTCATTCACAAAGTTCAGTGCCAGCATTTGGGGCTATTGTTTATTTTTTCTAGGCTGATGTGACTCATCTACTGAGCCATGTCTTTTCCCCAGTCTGAAATACCTTATATTTTCATATAACTGGAACTGCTCCAAATACCCCCTTCCCCTACCTACTTGGGTAACCTTGGACTATGGGTATGGCTGAAATTGCTGGTAGGTAGAAGTACAATCTTTTATGCTGATCCTTGAGTGAAAATTCACTGAGTCTTTGTCAAACTGAAAAGAAAATATCATATTTGATGGATGGATTAATTGATTCTCAGTGTAGTTTCATAATGGTCTATGAATTTCTGAAATCTCTGAGTTCCAAATTACCAAATTCATTCTTTGACCACTTAAAGAAGTACATTTCTGCATGAAGCCTGGTGACAACAGCTCCTCAAGAGCTGGCTATCAGGAGAGTCAGGATTGAAGATCAGCCCAGGCAAAAAGTTAATGAGATACCTCAACCAATCATCCGGGTATATTGGTTTGTGTCTGTAATCTCAACTGTCCAGAAGTCATAAACAGGAATAGCTTAAACCAGAGCCAGCCTTGACAAATAGATGCTGTGTGAAAAACAACTGAAGCAAAATAGGGCCAGCCCGTGTCTCAAGGAGCAGAGTACCTAATTAACAGCTCAAGGCAAGCCAGGATGCTGCCAAACTACACAAAATTTCCCCTACATTTCTGTGTAGGGGAATTTTTGTGGTCTAAAAACTTCTTCAGGGACATGGTGGAGACCAACAAGAAGAATTCAGTTCCATTGTTTCTTGACCCATAATTCAGTATGTATCACTTATGCATAAAGATCAACATTAGCAGTCATAGTCAGAATTGCCTAATTCCCTTCTTTATCATGGCATACAACAATAGGAAACAGATATATGTGTGCAAATATATACATATATGCATATACATGTGTATACAGAGAGAGATGTATATATTTTACATTCTAGCGTAGGGCATAGAAAGCATTTTATCTTTATTCTATATATAAGAAAGTAGAAACTTAGGGTTTTTTTTTTCAGAAAAGTTGTTTCCATTTCCTAATTTATCAAAGATACAGAAAGATTTTTGACCCAGGTTTTTGTAACCTACAGTTTGCACAACTATTCGATAAAGAGATGATAGTGAATTATGCCCATATAATTGTACTTTCAGTTATATTCTATCTTATCCCATCAAATTGACATTCTGAACTGTGCAATCAGAAATAATTTTTAAGTACAAAATATTTAACCTCCTCTGACTACCCTTTGGAGGCTCTCCACGGACCGTTGCATAATGACCAAACTCCTTAGCATAACCTAAGAGAATTTTCCTGATAGGAACCCTCAATTAAATATCGTGGCTGCCTGTAGGGCCATTAGGCCACTCAAAACAGCCTGTAAGATGTTGGTTCTTTTCAATTCTGTTCCTTTTGGGGCTTGCCACAGGCTGGATGGCTGGACAGTTCATTTATTGCTATGGATCAGGAAAAGGTACCGCCTTGAGTCTCCCATCTGCTACACAGGCCCAGGAAGACACCTTAGTACTTCTCATGCAGGCCATGGACTCTTCCCACTATTTATAAAGTATAGTAGCTGAACCAAACTTACCTTGACAATATCTGCATGTATGCATAAACAGTTCAGACACAGGGAAATGAAAATCTTGGTTTGGCTTGACAGACACACAGCACCTATTTTGAAAGAAATGTGGAAGTGTGACAGGCTGTGGAATGAAAGGCAATGTCACCTCATTAGAGTTCATTTTAAGTTGGTTTTAAATGACGCTTCGTCATGCATCTAAATAACTTAAGTGGGTAACCAGAACTGTGTTGTTGATCAGATTGCTTGGAATATGTTTTCTTCTGCTCTCCTAAATATAACTCTTCACAGAATTGCAGAAGGGGGAAGGGAACCCTTCCCTCCAGGAGGTAAGTGAGTGTAATCAGGAATAATCTAATGACATTTCCTCCTCAGAGCCAGCCCTTTTCTATTACCTGGAGCAATTCTGAGCCCAAGTACAAGGAAAGACTCCTCTATCCCATCCAAATGGTTTTCTTCTTTCTCTGTTGTGTGTGCTCTGCCTTTCATGTCATTTTTATACAACTGCTAGGAAAGATAGTTAAATGATGCAGCAAAGGGCATGGATTATCAGGCTACTTTGTTTCCAATCCTGGCTTTGTCAGGCAGCACCAGTATGACTTGCCAAGTTCTCTCTGTGGCCCACTTCAAAAAAATAGCAACTTTTGGGGGATAAATTTCAAATGCCATACAATTTACCTATTTGAATTACATGTGTACAATGATTACCAAGATCACATTAGTATATTTCTGTTATGCTGTCCTAAGGATATGTGTACCCATTGCTTATCAGCACTCCCATCCCCTCAATTCTTCCTTCAGCCTACGTACCCACCAAACTTCTTTCTGACTGTATGCTTTTGTCTTCCCTGAACATTTCATGGAGGTGAAATCGCACATAGTCCTTGGTGACTGGCTTATTTTATCACTATTCCATAGTAAGGGTATAACTTTTTCTTTGTTCATTGATGACCATTTGATAAGCGCCTACTCTTTTGGTTGTTATAGATCACATACGCTTCCATGAATAGCTGTGTACAGCTTTTGGTATAGGGGGCAGATGTTTTTTGCTTTTCCTAAGGTATAAAAAGGAATCACTGGGTTATATGGTGAAGTCTACATCACTGGGTTATATGGTGAAGTCTAGATTTAGCCACTTGAGGAACCAGTGGACTGTTTGTCTAAGGAGCTGTATCATTTAAAGGACTGTCATTTAAAATTTACCACAATTTAGGGAGTTCAGACAATAGTAATTGATTCCAGGGGGCTTTGAACTGTAAAATCTAATGTCCCATGAAAGCTCCAAAGACTTTACACCAGAACTTCTCCAGAGACCCCAGGAGGTACTCTTCCTTTGTTTCTTTCTAGTGTCTGGTATTGCAGTGATGCTTGCTTTCTTGGCTTGTGACTGCTCACTTCTTTCTGTCTTTGTTCTCACAAAGTCATCTTCTTTGTGTGTGCCTGTGGCTTTCACACCTTTAAAGAAAGACATCAGTAATTGTATTTAAGTCCTCCCAATTTGGGATGTTTTGCTCTGATTACATTGGCAATGACCACATTTTCTAATCACATTCATAGTACCTAAGGTCATAATTTAAACATCTGCCTATGGCACACAATTCAGGCCACAGTGTGTATGTATATATGCATATGTGTGTATGTGCATGTGTATATGTGTGTATGTATGTATGTGTGTGTCTTCTGATGAATGCATCAATCCTATTGAATCATTGTCATCATAAATATCATCATCTTCATCCACATTATTATTTTTTATTTTTATTTTTCATATATTTATTATTGTAATTAGTAGAAGGGTTACATGATATTTGCCAGATAGATGGTGCATTAATTCCCATACATTGATACCCTTTCACATGTCTTGGTCCCCATTACCCTCCCCCTACCCCCACCCCTCATCTTGTTTTCCCCCCTTCCCTATCCTATTTAAAATAACCAAATACAAATATATCCAATATATCAGGTAACAAAGTGAGATACTGTAACAATATGAGATAACCAAGGGACAGCAAAAGAGATGAGAGATAACATAGTACCTTAAGAACAACAATCATTCATTATATGGCTTATGTTTCTATATCCTAGAGATCCTTTCATTTAGCTTCATACTATATGGCCTTATGTATCAAGATTTTGCACTATTGCAAATCTCTGCTAGGAGAGCTCAAGGTTTCTACTGATTATGACAAATGAGGGAAACCATTGAGCCTAAGTTCCTTTGAGTCTGGCTTACTTCACTTAATATGATTTTTTCTAAGTCTTTCCATGTCCTAACAAATAGGGCGATATCATTCTTTCTGACAGCAGCATAGAATTACATTGTGTATAAATACCACATCTTGTTGATCCACTCATCAACTGAGGGACATCTAGGTTGGTTCCATATCTTTGCTATGGTAAATAGTGCTGCAATGAACATTGTTGTGCTAGTGGATTTAGTATGTCCTTGTTTCTGGATGGTTGGGTAAATGCCAAGTAGTGGAATTGCTGGGTCAATGGGGAGCTCTATGTTTAGTCTTTTGAGGAACTGCCATACTGCTTTCCATAGTGGTTGAACGAGTTTGCACTCCCAGCAACAGTGTAGTAGTGATCCCTCCTGGCCACATCCCCTCCAGCATCTGTTGTTATTAGTTTTCTTGATCCTGGCCATTCTAACTGGAGTGAGGTGGAATCTTAGAGTTGTTATTAACTAAGGTCCATGGTTTATTCAGATATCATTGGGTTTTTCTTAACATACTTTATTTGTTCAAGAATCTCGGGACAACTAAGAAATCTAACAACAGATGCTGGCAGGGATACAGCCAGAGGGAACACTACTACACAATTAGTGGGAGTGTAAACTCATTCAGCCACTCTGGAAAGCAGTATGACAATTCCTCAAAAGACTAAACATAGAGCTCCCATACTACCCAGCAATTCTTTTCCTTGGCATTTACCCAAATGTCCAGAAACAAGGGCATACTAAACCTTCTAGAACAAGGATGTTCATTGCAGCATTATTTGCCATAGGTAAGACATGGAAACAATCCAGGTGTCCCTTAGTAGATGAATGGATCAAGAAGATGTACTACAATGGAATTCTATACTGCCATCAAAAAGAATGATATCACCCCATTTGTAAGGAAATGGAAAGACTTGGAAAAAATCATATTAAGTGAAGTAAACCAGACCCAAAGGAACATAGGCTCAATGGTTTATTTCATGTGTAATAATTAGTACACATCTAGGACTCTCCTAGCAGAGGATTACAATAGCTCAAAACCTAGGTACATAAGATCATGTAGGATGAGTCTATACAAAATGAACTCTAGGATATTGAAACAAGAGGTATATCTTTATGATTGATGCTCTCAATGTACTATGTGCAATTATTTCTTTTCTTTTTTCCCTTATTGTTAATCTTATATGGTTACCTAGTGTGTTTTATATACATTTATTTGTTTATTTGAAATAGGGAGGGAAGTGGGGAAAATAAGATGTTTGGGAGGGGGTGGGGGGAAGGAAAGGGGGACAAAAACATGAGAAGGGGTAGCAATGTGTGAGAAGTAAAGTGACCACTACCTGACAAATGTAACTGTAGCCCTTCTATACATTACACCAACAATAAAAAAAAAGAATCCCGGGTTAGCATATAACATTGGTCATATTTTCTTAAGTTCCTATTGACTTTCACAATTTCTGTGTGACATTCCATGCTACTGATGACCTGGACAATTTTGAGGAGTATTGTTCAGCTATATCAGTGGAATGTGTCTGATGTTTCTTTCATGATTTGGCTGGTGTTATAATGTTGGGCAGAGTGGACCACAGAGTTTTGAGTCAGAAGGTGACACAGTGTTTCTGCTAATAAATCACATCAAGGCTAAGCATGTGTATTAGTCAGGTTTCCATCCTGTGACAAAATACCTGAGGAAATCAGCTACCAAGAGAGAAGGACACATTTTGGTTCATAGCTTGTGAGGTTTCTCAGCCAGTCACATGTATACCATGGCATGTGACAAAAGAGGTCTACCTGCTCACCTCATGGCAACTACATAAGCAAAGAGAAAGAGGCAGAAGTAAGGGAAGCCATGGTCCACAAATGTGTATCAAGGACACACTCGAAGGACCTAATGTCAATCTATTGGTCCCCATCAACCCTTAAAAGTGCCAAACCTTGATGACCAATCCTTTAGCACACGAGCCTCTGGTAAAATAAAATATCAAAGTGGTAACAGAACAATCATCATGGATTATCATAACTATAAGTAACCTGGATAGATCATTTGGCTGAGGTAGCTTACGTTCTCAACTGCAAAGTTAATTTTCTACCCCTTCTTTTGCATATTCTATTATGTGGAAGCCCCTCTGCACACCCTTGTTGTATCCCACCTTTGTACCTGTAAAATGGACCAAGTAACACTGCCCAGTACTAGAGAGGGATGAAGTACAAGATGAGGAGTCAATTTATATGGATTGCCAAGAATGGTTGCTTGTACATACTAATCATTTAATAAACAAGAGCAATTATTAGCATCATTATAGCCACTCTGGAAGCCATTATAGCACATTATACTTTTGATGATAATAAGTTTGTGTCAGTTTGTCCTCACTTTGCTACATCAATTTTCTTAAAGATTTATCAAGTTAATATTTATCTAAAACCTAACAGGAGCATTTGTCCTCATAAAATATGTGTTCAATGTTTAAAATAGGTACATATATGTGTATCTGTCTATACATAAAGAGATAGCTCTATATCTAGATAAAGGCTTATAATTGTTTAACAGATCCCTTTCATAGTCCTACTTTCCTTAGATCCGTTTGGCTATTATGAAAAGAATCACATCACATACCTGACCTTGGATAGGTTACTTCAGAAATTGTAGCTACCTTCATTGAGGATAACCGTCCAAAATATTGTTCCAAAGCTTATGTTTCTGCATTATAATTTATGACCTCAGTGCCCTGGATCATTTTGATCTTAAACACCTAAGTTCAATTTTAATAGGCATTTCTTGCTTAAATAATCATCCATGGGCACTCTGGGATTAGGAAGATGAGTAACAAGTGCCTCTTGGTCGCTTGCTCTCCTTAACCTTAGCATTTCGTTGTAGAGACAGAAATAAATAATAATAATAGGACTCGAACTGAGGTATAACTAAAGCACAGGAGGGAACAATTAATTCTGACCATGAGTATCATGGAAGACTTCACAGGTTTTGTAGCATTTTATCTGACCTTTAAAGAATGAATAAAATTTCAGTGAGTAGAGAGAGCAGTGAAAGAAATCCTATTCCCTGGGAACCACAGAAGTAAAGGTATGGATAGCAATCGTGACAATGGAAAATAATAAACACTGCTCATGAGAAGTCATTTGGAAGTTTTCTAAAATCACCCACTCCCACACAGGGTTGGGTAATGTAATCAATGCAAAAAAATATCCCGAGAAATTAGTATCATCCATATAATTGTCCTTTATAAAAATGATAAAATTTTGTCTAATTTCTGATGAGGCAATAGGATTTAGGTGATAAGATAATGGATCAGGAAGGACTGGGAGGACAGATGATAAAACGAAGCTGAAAACTAAACAAGAGCCAGACACTATGGGACTGTGAATGCCAGCTCTGAGGTCTGGATTTTGGTTGTGAAGGTAACAGGAGTTATCAAAACATGATGAGCGGTGTTTCATGTTCACACTAGATTGTAGTAAGCAGACAGTCTGTGGCAATATTAGGGAGAAGCATACCAGGCTTAGTACAAATAGATTTAGGAGAACATTACGTCTCAGAAAAATTCTTCCAGAAAATTAGGCAACAGAAGAAAAGAAACATTGCCTAGTGTTATATTCTGATGTCTTTAGGAATGAGGTGAGCCAGGTACACAAAATTTAAATAAATGGAGATAGTGAGTCAGGTTTGAGATGTGTGGATGCAGCTGCTGACTTTACCTTGAAGGAAAAATAACTAAAAGATTTTGAAAGGTCTTGATGGGTTTTTTGAGGTGGTAATTTAGGTCTTGATGTTTAACAATAAAAAAAATCAAATGTGCTAAATATTGTCAACAAGTGTTGGCGATTGCAGACAAATTGTAGCTCTTACCAGCTTATCCATGGACAGTGGGTATGTGCACTGTACTCTGGGTTTGTGTGATGTCATGTGGCTTTCCATCTTACACCATCATGGGTAAGACAAGTTGCTGCCATGAAGAAAGCCACAGAAAAAAGCTGAGTCCAGAAGGCAATGATAACAAAACCTTTTTTCAACCGAAGCATATAAAAATAGGCCAGAGATGGGGACGATTGATGCAGGAAGAATGCAAAATCTGAAGTGTGGTTTCAGCTGATTTTAAGAGATCAGAGAATTGAATGACATACTGTGACTTTGAAATCTCTGGGTTACACTGTAGGTAATTCTAGGAAGATCAATACAGCCATTTTCACCTTACATATTCTAGTAGTGAAGACGAAAAAGCTAGATATACAAAGCCGCTCTTCAACTGAACCACCTAGCTCAACTGTGTCCATTTCAGAGGGAGCAAAAGGGTTCAGAGGCAAAGTGTGGAACTGGCAGTCTTCTAGAAGAGTTATCAGAAGACCAGAGGTTGAAAGTGAAGCAATGACTTCCTGACCAGCATACTTTTCACAAACGCTATCAATCCAGAAGCCTGTCAGACAATCGAAGCAAGGAATGAGGTAGGGAAAGGACAAATGGGTTTGAGGAATGTGGCACCGAGAACAATAAAATAAATGAAATGGATTAGAGGAGCTCATGGAAAGGAGCTTTGCCACTTTTGCATCTTTCCCAGGAGCTAGTTCATTGCCAAGTTCCACTCACGGGAGAGAATAAATTTGTATCCGTTTAGTTAATATGTATTTTCCTTGAGATCCTATTCCCCTCCTTTAATCTCTTTCGCATCTGCTCTGCACACTGCTGATTTAGAGTAAGCATTTGCTATAGACCATACCTTAGAAACACTATTGAGGGAAGAAACTATTCTAGACCAGTGTGACACCTATTATATGAATAATTATGACTAAGAGACAGAGAGAATGTCTGTATCCATGATGATGACTCCATTCTGTGTGAACCAGAGAAAGCCACGTGACTTGTTTCCTTACGCATAAAATGCAAATGATGGTATAAACCTACTTTACTAAGCATTTATGAAGGCTTATGGCAACATACTTTTAAAATTGAAAGCTCAGTGTAAATAGCATGGCACTGTAAGTTGTTAATGTGCTCCAAAGTTCTTTCAGCCATACATTAAAACATCCTTAATTTAAGCTAAATGAATTCAAGCTTTGTAAGGGCTCCAGCAGAAGCTCTTTTGAAGGTTGTTTTATAATGCACCTTTTGTTTTGCATATAAATGTTATGTATAGTTATTGAAGAAAATCTGCAAAACTAATGCCAGTCTATGAAAAGCAATAAAAATCGTGGTACATAACACCTGATATCACCAGCTATAAGTGATTCAGACTTTTACTTTAAGAGAAGCCACCAGTTACTGATCTTCAAAAGGAGTGATTAAGAGTTGAGTTCTTGTTATTATCTATAAATTTCCTAAAAATGGTTCCTAGATCATAGTACTCAATAAATGATAGAAAGTGTTATTGGTATTATGATTTTATCTTGTCTTAATGACATATATGAAGGGTTTCACATCATCTACCACAACCCTCAAACACTTCTCTTTGAAATAAAGATACATAACGAAACAATCATATCTAATTTACTTGAAATCCTAGATAGAGAAGAAAGTCTGCTTTTCAATTAGTTCCCTGCTGTCTGCTCATTCTCCCTTAAGACTTGACCCTCAGATTTCTTACGTACTCCTGATCAAGTGTGATGTGACTTTAAAGAACAGTTTTTTGTTTTTAGTGACTGGCTTTTTTTCCCCAGAAACCAAGATGGTCTAAGGTCCCTGTCACTTGGTCAATTAAGCAAGTATTTTTGTTTTTTAATCTGTACTGATTATTCTTTCACTTAGTCAGCTTCTCATCTGTTGACATCTAATGAAGTCCCTGTGCTGAGAATGGCTAAGGACTTTTTTGCTTCTGCAGTGGTGGCTGCTCATGGAATTGAGAAGCTGGAGCTTCAGATTATAGCCTTCAGCTCACAAGTTTGGCTCTCAGTAAATACATACATAAAAATATTTCTTCAATAGTATTGTCTGATCATCAGTGGTCTAAAGGATTCATCTAGAGATTACAAATGTCTATACTATCTATATTTTCTATTTTGTATTTTCCTGACAAATGAGTCATTTCTTTAAGTCATGTGTAATCATACTGTGCCTACTTCTCAAAAAATAGTTAGCAACACACACTGAAGATTTTATTCATCCCCACACCTTACCCTGGAGTTTCTAATTTGATAAGTACATGATACAGATACTATAATCTCAGTTTTACAATCTATTTACCACTGTGTGACATAATCCTTTACATGCACTGATTTAAGTTTGCCTTCTCCTCTTGCATCATCAGCTAATGTCGTACCTATGTAAAATAGTGTCTGTGTTAGACATCCCAGGAAATAAGAGATGCTTAAATAAGCAACCCTCGTATCTCCATAACTAAGCAGTATAAAGTTTTGTTTCTTTTCTACATCACAAATCAATAACATGCATTCTCTTATTCCCTAGTGTTTCAGGGGCTGATAATCTGCCATTTTTAATATATGCTTTATTGTCATTTTAATATGCTTCATGCAACCAAGATTTGTGGAGGGCTGGAAAAGCCCAAGCGACTCCTAAGTGCCTGGAGAATGAAACAACAACATCAACAACACTTTTCTGAAACTGTTCAAACTGGAAGACTAGAAACAAGACATCATCTTCATTTCATAGGCAAGAACCACACACAAGGTCTGGGCAAGTGGGTTAGTCGTGTTCTTATGAAGAAATGAAGTGGTAAACGTCTGCTTACTTTCTGCCATAGCTTTTAAGCAGGAGATATATATTGATTGGTGGAAATATTGTGCAAAATATCAAATTGAAGCTTGCTTTAATTTTGATTTTGCAATTATTCTTCTAAATAGTCTGAAATTATAGTTTTAACTCCCTCATAATTTATTGGGTTCATGAAAGGTGTTTTTAAAGTTCTCCAAATAATAGATTTTTTTCCATTTACTTTTTTATTATTGTTTTTTGTATGTCATCAGGAGAAAAGAAGCAAGTCTCTACAATTCATATTATTTTGCACTTAACGAGGTCTACGTATGGCCCAATATATTGTCATTAAAAATAAATGGTACATGAGCAATTGGAAATAAGGTAAATGAGAAAATGGAGAACTTAACATTTTTCAATTACTTTTCATTTCATTTAGCTAAAATTGAACCTCTCAAAGCTCTGAATGACCTGATCCCTGTCTGCCTGCCCATACTTAGCACTCTCACAGTCCTTCTGCTTGTCTGCAGTGCTCCAGCCATAGCAGCCTCCATTTGCTTCCCAACTTGGCTCCTTATCCCTGCAGCTCTGCTGTCCAGTCCTGGATCTTATTGATTCCGATTCAAATGCCAGCACTCTGAGAGCATTTCCCAGGCCCACCCAAGACAGGAGCTAATGTGCTACCTTGCTTCTTTCTACATTGCCATCTAAATTATAAATAATGTTACAAAAAGTGGGCTAAGGCCATCTTCCTTTATCATTGTGTTATATTAGGGTGCTGAGAATGTACTAGGCATTACATAAATTCAAGTTGAGTGAAGGAATTTGTAACTTTTCTTGCTTTCTTATTATTTTTTAACTTTGAGATTGCAGAGGTTGTGACACTGAGTCATTTGTTTAAAGATTCCAGTAATGAGTCTGTCTTGTCTGTCTATATGTGTTAGCCTCTTCTCTCTCTCTCTCTCTCTCTCTCTCTCTCTCTCTCTCTCTCTCTCTCTCTCTCTCTCTCTCTCTCTCACACACACACACACACACACACACCCTTCTTTCTCTCTCTCCCTTTGCCTATCGTGCTAATATGAGTTGTAAACATGTAATTCTGTTTTTTCTGTGAAACTTTTGACTGGGATTTGGGTACTTCTTCATTTTTGGTATATCAATTATATCTTCTTAGTCTTCTAATAGATAACTTCTTAGTTTGCTAAATAAAAGGAATGCCACATGTTCAAGTCATCTTGAACACATATCACATTTTCCATAATCCTAACAGTGTATATCAGTCTCTCTTGTTGAAACATATTTAAAAAACAAAGGTTAGCCAGGCGCAGTAGCTCACGCCTCAAATCCTAGCTATTCAGGAGGCTGAGATCTGAGAATCAAGGTTCAAAGCCAGTCTGGGCACAAAAGGACCTGAGACTCTTATCTCTATTTAACCTCTAGAAAATGGGCAGTGGGGATTGGCTCATGGGTAGGGTGGTAGCCTTGAGCTGAAGAGCTCAGGGACAAAATATTTTAGCTTATTTTTTATTGTAATTAATGGAAGGGATATAGCTATATTCACCAGATAGAAGGTGCATTACTTCACATATAGTGATACCCTTCTCATGTTTATGCCCCAATTTCTCTCACCCACAGCTTCCCTTCATCTTGTTTTCCCCCTTCACTTTCCTATTTCAAATAATCAAATAAACGTATATACAATATACCAGATAACAAGGTAAGACACTTTAACAATAAGAGAATAACCAAGGGACAACAAATTACAATGCCTCTCTTCTGAATGACACCTTGAAATAAAGTACTACAAAATTCTTGAGAACATTAAGCACTAATTGTTAAAGATCCTTTTCTAAATACATTTACTACACAAATTTCCATATTTTAAAAAATCAAAATCCTCAATTTAAAGAACAATCTAGAATTTACATTAAACCTTTTCTCTTTATTATTCTGGGAATTTTATGATTGTAGTTATCTTTTAAAGGAAAATGATAACATTTCTCTATATATGGTACTCTTAGTCATAATTTGCATGTTTTTCTTCATATATTTTTATTGTAATTAATAGAAGGGTTACATTATATTCACCAGATAGAAGGTACATTACTTCACATACATTGAAACCTTTTCTCATGTCTTGGTCCCCATTTTCCATCTCTCACCCCCTCCCCTCATCTTGCTTTCCCCCCTTTCCTATCCAACTTCAAATAACCAAATATGCATATATATAATATATCAGATAACGAGGTGAAATACTGTAACAATATGAGACAACCAAGGGACAGCAAAAGAGATGAAAGATAACAGAGTACATTACGGACAACAATCACTCATTATATGGCTTTTGTTTCTATATCCTGGAGGTCCTTTTATTTAGCATCCCTCATTCTATATGGCCTTATGTATATAGGTTTTGTTCTATTGGAAATCTCTGCTAGGAGAGCCCAAGGTTTCTACTGATTATGACAAATGAGGGAAACCATTGAGCCTCTATGTTCCTTTGAGTCTGGCTTACTTCACTTAATATGATTTTTTCTATGTCTTTCCATTTTCTTACAAATGAGATGATGTTGTTCTTTCTGGCAGCAGCATAGAATTCCATTGCATATAAGTATCACATCTTGTTGATCCACTCATCAACTGAGGGGCATTTGGGATGGTTCCATATCTTTGCTATGGTAAATAGTGCTGCAATGAACATCGCTGTGCTAGTGGATTTAGTATGTGGTCTATGTTTAGTCTTTTGAGGAACTGCCATACTGCTTTCC
The DNA here is from genome assembly GCF_031878675.1 of Megascapheus bottae. Classification (NCBI taxonomy): domain Eukaryota; kingdom Metazoa; phylum Chordata; class Mammalia; order Rodentia; family Geomyidae; genus Megascapheus; species Megascapheus bottae. The sequence continues at coordinate 18,505,406 of NC_143523.1, forward strand.
ATCGTGGTTGAACTAGTTTGCACTCCCACCAACAGTGTAGTAGTGATCCCTCCTGGCCACATCCCCTCCAGCATCTGTTGTTATTAGATTTCTTGACTCTGGAATTTTAGAGTTGTTTTGATTTGCATTTTTGTTATGGACAGGGATGTTGAGCATTTCTTCATGTGTCCATAGGCCATTCTTATTTCTTCTTCAGAGATGACTCTTTAACTCTTTGGCCCATTTTTTAATAGGATGGTTGTGTATTTGGAGATTAGTTTTGGAGTGATTCAATTTTTTGAGCTGTTGATATATTTTAGATATGAGGCCTTTGTCCGTTGTATGGTTACTGAAGACCTTCTCCCATGCTGTAGGCTTTCTAGTTAATTTTTTAGCTATGTCTTTTGCCATACAGAAGCTCAGCAGTTTAATGCATTCCCACTTGTCCAGAGTTTCGCTGATTTGTTGTGTTTCTTGGTCCTTATTAAGAAAGTTTCGACTAGTGCTAAGGAGACCTAGTGTATCTCCTATTCCTTCTTGTAATGTTTTCGGTGTATGCTTTTACCTCAAGGTCTTTGCTCCATTTGTAGTTAATCCTGGTGCAGGATGACAAAGAAGGATCCCACTTTAGTTTTCTGCAGGTGCTTAACCAGTTGTGCCAGCACCACTTGTTGAAGAGGCTGTCTTTCTTCCCTTCTATATTTTTGGCTCCCTTATCAAAGATTAATTGGCCATATCTCTGTGAGTTAATATCTGGGTCTTCAATTCTATTCCATTGTTCTTCAGGCCTCTTCTTGTGCCAGGACTAAGCTGTTTTGGTCACTATACCTCTGTAATAGAGTCTAAAGTTTGGTATTGAAATTCCTCCTGTACTGTTCTTTCTGCTAAGAATTGTTTTTGGTTTAGTGACATAATATTTTATGCACATACACCTACCCAATATTTTATGTCTAATCATGTGTATATACTTCTGTATATAACAAAAATCAGTCTTGATTTCTTTATAAAAGCTAAGAATTTGCAAACATTCTATTTGCTTCATGAGGTGATGTTCTATGTGCCATAGCCCTATATCCCATTTTTATAAACAAATTTCTAATTCTTCTATCACTTCTCTAATTATCTCAATCTACTACTTCTTTAGTCTATTTTATGGCTATGGCTAATTTAGTCAATTGTGGCTCCAACTTATTTTGCATGGTGTAGCTCAGAGAAGGGTAGCTGCGTCTGCCATGCAAGTGGGTGTGGAGAGGATGGCACACAGGCTTTGCAGAATGAAGGAAATGGAAAATGAGCCAAATTTTAAACAAGTTCCTGTTATTAAATCCCTTGGGAAACAGCTGTGTTATTTTCAGGACAGTCTGAGAAAGGGACTAGGTATTGCCTTCAAACTGATGTTCATTTGGATTGAAAAGTGCCAGGACAGTTTATGTACAACCTGTCCTATATCATGGTGAACCCCTATTTCTCTCTGTTCAAGGGACTATATTATGAATTCTGGGCCAAGTCCAGAAAATAAGTTTTCAGGTTTTATTCAAAAAGAGGCAACCCAGCTGAAGAAGTTGGTAGGTTGAGGATGAATGTAAGAACCTCATATAAAATCTTTTTCCTGCAAAGCAAGTACCATTCACTAGGAAGGTAATCTGCTCTGGGGCCTAGAATACTGAAAGTAACTACAGAAGGAAGAGGACAAAAACAGCAAGCTTGTTGAATACATTTTTTTGAACATTGATGGTTAGCAGACAAGTCACTAATTTGTATGAAATAACTACTGTTCACCACTAATTCTGAAGGAATACCTACACTCCACAGCCAATGCTCAACATTTTGACTTATCATCCTACTTCACCACAAGGAATCTATGGGTCTTTAATTTTCCCTGCATTTTTCATTGGAAGTTGCTTCATGGGAAGGCTCGCTAACTATATCCATGTTCTTTTGTTTTTGAAGTTGGGGCTCAAGATTCAGAAACCATGCAGCATAGTTCCTAGACCGCAGTTTTAATGGAGATGCACGTAGATGAATGGATGGATGGATGCTTGCCTGCAAGCATTCATAATGAATGCCAATTGGCTGGATACGTGTATGGGCTAATTTTTAGAGGGTGACAGACAAGGGTAGAAAATCTATGTTATTCAGAAACTTGATTGTAGGTTGATGTTCAATCATGTCTTTGCAAAGGATGTTGATTTCTCTCAAAAGAGCCCCTTGCAGTTACATTTTTGTTGTCAGTCCTGGGCCTTGAACTCAGGGCCTGAGGCACTGTCTTGGGCTTTCTCATAGCTCTCTCTCTCTCTCTCTTTCTCTCTCTCTCTCTCTCTCTATATATATATATATATATATATATAGAGAGAGAGAGAGAGAGAGAGATAGATAATCTATATCTCTATCTATCTATCTATCTATCTATCTATCTATCTATCTATCTATCTATATCTGAGGAATTGAACCTGGGTTTTTGTGAATGCTAAGCAAGCACGCTACCACTAGGCCAAATTCCCAGGCCCTGCAGTTACATTTTCTACAGAAGCTGTCTGGTAGCCTAACTACCCTTAAGAAAGCAGTAATGACCAAGCTATACATGGAGTCCCTTGTCCCAACTGAGAAGAACCAGTGAATGGTTTTGCTCATTCATTAGCAGTCTATGAATACCAAATACATGTCTCACATTATTTATTTGTCTCTCATTAAAAGCAAAGACAGAGTATGATCCAATCCCAGAGCAGAACACCCCAGAGCTTTCTCGTATACAATTATATATCATACAATGCTAAGCTTTGTTAAGATACCACACGTCTGTGAATTTATTTTCATGAATTGCTACAAAGAAATCACCAGGGGTAGGTAGGATTTGTTGATTCATTTGCTTAATTCCTAATATTGTTTTCTTCCATGGTGATATTGTATTCATCTCTCTTGGCAGCTGACCAACTGGATTTATATTGTTTAAACAAACAGTGCAATATTTGAAAATTTCACATCTCTCATTTATGCTATTTCTTCTGGATAGCACCTGGATAGCCTGCTGATCAGCCTACTTTCTAATGGGAGTTGTGTAAGATGCCTTGGAGACTCATTATAATTTGACCTTTCTTTTTTCCATTCATACACATCTTGTATAAAAATATAGCAGTTTTGCCACTGTTTTAGTGTTGGCTTGAGAGAAGAAAACCCTTTTTTCCCTTGAGCCATGCATGTTATTTCTCGTTCCAAGATCAGCAGCCACATACAAGGTTGATACCTCACTTCCCCATTCTTTCCCCAGAAATCTTTCCTCTAACTTTTGTCCTTAATTCATCTCCAACCTCTCAATACTGGGGTAAACATTGAAAACAACATTTTCAATGTTCCTAAGGAAGTCATGAGCATCCTCATACCTTACTATGCTTTTTGCAACCCTGAGACGAGTAACATGATTTTGCTGAGGAAATATATCCAGAAAGGGCAGAAAATATATCAGTGCTCATCTTGTTAGAAAACCAAAAGTGCCTTCTGAACATGTATCTTCTAATATCACAATAAGTTCTGCTTTTGCATTTTCCCAACAGTGTATTTCCAAATACTACTCTACTTTACTTCACATTGTACATTTCTCGTGAGAATGGATTATGTCTTTAATGTCTTCAAATGTGGTTTTTTTTCTAACCACTAGATCTCACAGAATAACTCTGAACTCTCTTTCATATGAATGTCTATAAAGTACTGGGATAGAGACTGGATAGTTTAAATTCCCTTCTGTTATCCTATACATAATTTTCTTTCCGATTGCTTGATCTGTGACTAATTCATAATTTGGCTAGCTCCTCTGGCTACTTTGCTTGGATACAAATGTGCATTGTGTACAATCTGGCCAGCAAGGAGTAGAACAACACTAGCATCTTCCTGTTTCTGTACGTATTCTTGTAAACACTGGCCAATACAGAACAGTTTCTGGCTTTGCTATCCTATGATATAGTCACCCCAGATCATTTTAACTATGAAATGAATCCTGGGAGTCATTTTGACACTCATTATTAATGAGACACTTCCTCCTCTGCCTTGCATTGCTATTGGGGAAAGTGCCTTGGCTCAGACAACTCTTGTCCATGTAGCATTTCAGACACTTAACTGCTCCCAGCTGCTGTGTAGTTCTTTCTTTTTCATGTAAGCATAGCTCCAGAAAACCCAGTATTCTTTCCTCTGACACCTGCTTGTTGTTTCCCACCCCATACTTTGCTAGACCTCTGCTTGGGCAGGTGAAGCTAGGCAGAGTGAAATGTGAAGAAACTAGGTATTGATGGGAAAGTCCTTCCTACCCGACAGAAGCTCTTGGACATGCAGTCTATACAGCCTTTCAGAGATGATGTTTCCCTACCATTCTCAGTGGAGCCAGCTCAGTACACACCCTTATATTAGCTTTCTCTCCACCTCACCTCGTTTTGTTATAGTGGCTCATTTCATTCCCTTTCTGACTGTATTTCTTCATGAAGGTGTTGGTGTGAGCCTGTGGTTAGGATCTTATTTCTGGGACTCCAGTCTAAGGCCAACGATATGATGTTAACATCTGTCTCTTAATTGCGTTTTAGATCTGAAGCATTCAGCTTTAAAGGAGATTCTAAATCTTTTATCTAGTCTTTTGGTTTTTCCTAACTCCATATTCTCCACAGGATAAGAGTTTTTAAATGTATGAAAAGATTGACCACAGTGTTGCTAATTAGATACTGTGTGTTTTCACTTTTATTGTCAGGATGTCTGTGCAACTGAGAGCTGAAAACAAACCTGGCCGGGTACCCATCCCACAGGAATTGTTCAACCCTCACCACGGCCTTGAGCCCTCCTGGGGGAAAGTCCCTAGACATCATATCAGAGTGGCCTTGGATAGTTTCACATGTGTTCCTCTGAGGATCAACTCATTTCCTCTGGAAGACTTATATACTAACGGTGCTCTGATTAGACCCCTGAGGTGTATGGGCACCTAGACCAAGATGCTAAATGACACATGCAGGGGTTGTGCAGGCTTCTGACCCATTCTGAGGACCAATATGGCCCATGAGGTGTCCAATGATCTTACGAACATGTCATTTTCTCCTAGAAACACATTACTAACACACACACTTTCCCTTGGGATTCCCCTCCCCCACCTCATCTACTCTTGTGGAGGAGCAGAAAATAAAGGAAATGGCATCTCATAGATTCAGTGCCTAGGTGTGGTAAATATATAGGGGAAATACCATTTTTACTGAAAGGATTCTAAATGTAAGGAAGTACAATCAGCATGATTCAAAAACACACACACTGTTAGGAGAGGTGTCTTTACCTTTCGTCTTCAGAAACTGCATTTGCCAAATCATAGCAACTCCCAGAGTCTATTTGATTTCAGTATGAAACCTATTTTATCAGTGATCAATTTTGGTAGAAAACATTTCTGACTGCAGACTGCCTCCCTACTTAGGTTAAAATGAAATGGTACAACTTATTAAACATCACTCGTCTTAAAGAATATAGCTAGAAGGAACCTAAGATATTTCTTTTAATCCTTTCTTCCCACTTACACTTTTCAAAAAAGGAGCCTGTGGTTCTGGCAGGTAGAAAAGCCAGTTCTAGTAAGAAAAGTGAGGCAGCAGAGTTTGAACTAGATTCCTAAGATGTGAGGATTTTTTCACAACACTAATGTCTGAGCTCTAAAAGAACATGAGCTTTTTTGTTCTGTTTTTGGGAATTCCCATTGGGAATAATCCATTAAACTGTGGAAATGAGGCTAAGAAAAAAACACCATTTGAAAACCCATTTTTGAATCCTAGTATTTTTCAAGTCTCCATTTAGCCCTTGAATATAAGACTTCATCTCTTAAACTCACATATCACCACCCATTTAACTCTCAGTCTTGAGATCCATAAGTTATAACTAGATTCTAAATTTCATCACCCTATCATCTCTATCCTAACCTACCATTCCATCTTACCATTTGCTGAACAACCTCATCCGAAATCTCCTTTGCTTGTCTTTTCATCCTTGTAGAAAACTCCCATGCAACCCTAACCTGCTATTGCTTTTTCTCCAAATCTCCTTTCAGCATAACTTTAAAAACTTTAAAAAATGATCTTCAAGTTTTTGTGTGGATTGATCCTTTACAATATTTCCCTTCTCACTATCTAGACTTCCTCTCGTTCATTTTCCTACACCAAGGACTCCTCTTTTAGACCTCCTAAAAGAGGTTTGTCTTCCTGGAAGGACTCTACTTTTAGACCTCCTAAGAAAGGTCTGTCTTCTCCATTTTAGTGACTGTATGCTGGACATTCTGTCTTCTCAGAATATTTGTCACCCAGACTTGTATCATTTGTATCTTTGCATTCATGTCAATATTCATGTCAATTTTAAAAAAGTCCTTCCCTGACTAATTGGTGCCTTCTTCTAGAGAGATATACTCTTATTTTAAGCATTTTGTTTTTACTTATCATTATTTGGAATTAGGTGATGACATAAACACATAAATGCGTATCGTAACAGAATATTCATGAGGTCAGGGGAAGGGTTCATTTCCTCTTCATCTCTGCAGCATGGGAAACATCGCTCAGATGAGGATGAGTCAATGTTTGTTGAGTAGAAGAATATGCATGCTTATAAATCATTACTATAAAGAAGTCATTTTTTTCAAAACATATGCCATTATGACTTTACTTTCTATTTCCCTGCAGTTATGCCATTAACTAAGCAATTCACCATTAATAAAGAGGCCATCAAAAAAGGCTGTCTCTGTCTGGTTCAAGCTATTAGACAGCATTGAATTATCCCATTCATTAGAATGCTTGGAACTTGAATGTCAAGGCTATTTCACTGTAAGTTATTTACTGTCTCTGGACCACAGAAACGGTTGTATTCAAATGATCTCATAATAGCAGAAAAACTCCAAATGGCCTATCATTAATTATGTTATTACCTTACACACTGTGGGCAATGCCTAATTAATCCTTATAAAATCACAGATTGGAGCAGAGCAACTGCAGAGCCTCGGAGACAGATATCATTGTAGCTGACTTCAGTGCACTTAGTCAAAAAGAAGGTGACCGCTCTTTTAGATCTCTGATACTCAACTCACTATATTCAACAAGTAGTAATAAATTTCCATCAACTTGCATTTCTTCCCTTGTCTAAGAAATTGGAGATTTTCTCCAAACTCCTATGTAATAATAAAGAAAACTTTTCTTTTTTGATATTTCACTAAAAATGTTTACTCTTAAACCATAGTTAACAAAAAAAGAAAACTTTTCTATATAAACAAGTTGAATTAGCCAGAATAGCTTTCAATCCAAGCCCTAGAGCTGTGCATTTCTTGGCGATCTCAACAAACTTGCTTGAGACTCACTATTATTTTACCTCATAAAATTGTGTGCTAAATAGGAAAAGAGAATACATGAAAATGGATAATGGCCATTTCATTAAGAGCACCCCCCCTAAATTGTCGTCCTTGTAGTCCTCCTCCTCCTCCTCCTCCTTCTTCTACTTCTTCTTCCTCTTCTTTCTTCTCCCTCTCCCTCTTTCTTCTCCCTCTCCCCTCCTCCTCCTTTTTCCTCTCCCCCTCTCCCCTCTCCCTCTCTCTTTCCCTTTCCCTTCCCCTCCCCTCTCTCTTTCCCTTTCCCTCCCCCTCTCCCTCTCCCTCACTCTCTCCCTCTTCTTTCCAGTGCTAGAGAATGACTCTGGAACCCCACGTTGCTTAGGGAATTATGAACTAATTGAGCCATTCTCCCAGCCTTTCTATTAGTTTTCTTACTGCTGAATTGCTGAGTCTTCTTATCTTTGCCTGGGTTTGATTAGTGGTGGTTTTTGTTGTTGTTGTTGTTTTTGAGGTTCTGAGGTTTAAACTCAGGACTTTTGTGCTTGCTAAGCTGGCACTATACCATTGAGCTGATTTTTTTCTGCCAGTCCTAGGGTTTGAACTCAAGGCCTGAGCACAGTCCTTTGCCTTTCTCAAGGGTAGCGTGATACCACTTAAGCCACAGCATCACTTCTGGGTTTCCTATATATGTGATATCAAGTAATTGAACCTGGGTCTTCATGTTTGCTAGACAAGCACTCTACCACTAGGCCAAACTCCATGGGTCCTCTTGTCTCTGTATCTCCATATAGCTGAGAGTTCAGAGTTACAGAAATGTACCAGCATACCTGGCACATTTTTAAAATTGCAAACATCAACAATTACGTATTTAGTTATAGATTGCATTAATATAATGCAATTGAGACTACAGAAGACAAAAATCTGTCTTATATGAGATAATTGTCAGTTAGGTGAAACAGGGCATAATACTTTAAATAAAATGATAATAAAAACTTCAAATATAATGAAAAATATGACACCAAAGGTAATGTATAAGAGAATATTGTTAGGCTAAGATTGTCTGGTCTAACAAAAGAGAATAAAATTCAAGAAGCACTGGCAGAAAGTTGAGACGTAGGATGTTGGAACTGAAAGTAAAGAGATTTTTCAGCTGCAGAAATCATGCTAATTCCGAGCTCCTATTATCTGGTCTCATGGCTATTTATCCTGGAGTTGTTACTGCTGATCACAGGCCCCCTAGAGACTCCCACTTAAGAAATACCAAGTTCGCTTCATTCTGGTGCCACATGTTCCTGAGAATAAGAGAATTACATTCATTCGAGGACTTTACAAGTTATTCCAACGCCTCTAACACAGTAGATTTGGCATCTCTGAAAAGATTCAAGTATCCCTTACAGTTCGTTTTTGTGTAGTTTTTATTGTAATGGTTAATGGAATAGATGCAATGAATGAAAAGTAAGTATTAGAACTATGAATAACGATGTTTATCTCCTAAGGAGGAAACTGACCCTAGTTTTAGATCACACAGAAGTAAAAGCTTTACTCCTACATTTCTCCTGCACACTTATTAATACAAATGACATCGCAGTATTCTTAAATATTCAAATAAAAAGTAAGTTTCCATTCCAAAGTAACTATATTCTACAAAAAATAGTACTTTTAGAGGTTTTTTTTCTTTTTAAAAAAAAATCAGGTAGGACTGCATTCCATTATTAAAAACACCCTTTGTGAGCTTTCCTTTATCCACTGATCTTGCAGGAGCATGGATAGCATTAGCTAATGAGTCCTCTGGTTATCTCCATTAGAAAGGTAAGGCATTTATTTAATGGCTCGTCCTCCCATGATGATACTTGAGGTGAAAGCTGTTAGACAGTACTTGATGAATGAATGGTATACTAGGTGGCCAACTTTAGAAGAGAAGGACAGATTCAACTTTCCTGACATAGACCCCCTCCATCTCATAGGAAATCTGATCATTTCCTCCATTTACTCTCACTGGCTGAAATCTATTTCTGTTGGGCACAATGCCCAGCCAAGTATTGGTCAGATCTCTGGCACTGATTTTGGGAGATGAGCACTTCCCAGGCAGTTTGTATACACCAGACCCTTGCCACACACAGTGCATCTGTTCTTCCAGATGTTGCACCTCTGGGTCCCTTAGTCTGCATCCCTGTTTCTTGCATGTCTATTTATGGCACATCTGCCACTGCGTAAATGCCAAGTCGCAAAGTAAATGTAAATAATGGAGTTCTTCCTCTTTTTTTATTGCTCTCTCCCTGTTTCCCATGTGTGTGTGTGTGTGTGTGTGTGTGTGTGTGTGTGTGTGTGTGTGTGGTTGGGACTTGGCAGGTACACAGACAAGAGTCATGATGTACTTACACGGCACTGCCTTCCTAGGGCCTGTCATAGTGATATTTCTGTAGGGTGCAGCTGGGGACATTAAAGAACTTGCCTTTCGCCATCAGAACGAATGCTCCAAGTACATGGCTTCCAGAATCAAATAACTGGTGAGCTTTCAGCTTTAAAATTGTGAGTCTTATAATATCTCTTCAAAATAGATGTTGTAATAAGAAATGTCAGCGTTCCCTTGTATGGTTCCTTCTTGTCATTATTGATTCATTTATTCAACATATTTACTGAGTACCTCCAAGGTATACAGGCTGCTAGTAAATGAATAAAAAGCTATAGAGAAACAGCACTTGTCCTCTTATAAAATTTATGAAGGAGTTGGGTGTTTATACTGAGCAGTCAGTCATGGTAGTCAAGAAATACACCTACCATATACCTGTGAGTTTCAAGGCAAGGAGAAGAATGATGTAATCGTGAATTAACTTCACATCCATTGCACTTGACTTAATTAGGAAATGGTGAAAATATCCTGGGTATCTGGTTATAAAAGAATGGCTTGTGTATAATTGTGACCTTCATTCAGGATAACTAAGAAGTCGCTATTAAATAGCCAGAGATTGCATTCAATTCTGGTTTTCTCCACCCCCATCTATCACATTGATGTGTATAGCTAACCATACCTTTGTATCCATTCAGAATTACTCCTGCCTTCATGTTTTTCTTGATCTGATGTTATCTTTTAGCACTTAGACATGGCGGATGTCTCTACATTTAGATTACAAATAGATGTATGTTAAAAATAGTTATGGTGATTTCTTCATTTTGATCTCCACCAACAAATGAGGTTTTTTTTTAAAGATTTAAACTAAAGTCAAGTTCTATGCAGCCTTTAAATTTACATTTGGTAACTTTTTAATCTTAAAGAGTAAAATTTTAAATGAAGGCCACAGGTGCTTCCGGCTTTATTTAAACAATTAGATAGACTATAATTTGGGTATATCCATCCTGGATAATCAATTCAAGATTTTTCGTTCTTTTCATCTTCTTTCTTTCTCTTGTTTTTCTTACTTCTGTCTTTCTGTCTGTCTCTATTTCATTCTGTAGGTCACCTTATTTCTAATTTCAAGAACGTCATTGATATAAAATCAGAAGGCAACTAAAATGCTTTCAGTGCACAGATCTTTGAAACAATTTTCCTCATTTCAGGAACAGATCTGTGGGCACACCACAGATATACCACCTGTAGGTGCTATAGTGGAATGAGAAAAGGCATGAAAAACTGGTTTCCATTCTTTTCTCCCCATTATCATATGGCTTCCCTGTATCCACAACACGTGGCACCCATTCATATGACATTCTGTGATGACATTAACCTGCATGTATATATTGCTCACCTTGAAGAAGCTGGCTTGAGATCACACTTTTGACAAATAGGCCTGTTGAAAATGTGGAATTGAGTTCAGTCAAAGTACAAATGTCATCTCAGGATCCCACAGCATGTCATATAATATATCCCCAAATCACAGACAAGAAGCAGCTGCTCTCACCCAGTTGCTAATTCAGTCCTTGAAATGTTCATCTCTGGCACATTATATAATGTGGGTAGCAAATGTCTTTTTAAATGGGACAAATCTGATAACCACTTCTCTTCTATGTTGAACTAGCAGGAGGGAGAGATACTAATGAAGAATGCACTTAAGTTCCAGAAACAATCAGGATGTCGCAGGGTGAAGTGAAAGACACAGGAACTTTGATTTGGGAGAGTATCTCCCCACAGTGTCAGAACCTGCATCTACTAGTGTTTAAAATAAAAATCGTAATTCTTAGCTCAGAAAGGCTGCTTTGAGGCAGAATTTAGTTGAAACATGCAGGGGATACTGTGCATTGCCAAATTTAATGCTCATTTCTCAGTATTTACTAGCAAAGGTTTGCTCTGCCACAGGGTTGGAAAATCCATAAACTTTATTTCAAAGACTAGGTTTCACTTAAGCTTCCAGAATTAGTCTGCATTCACTGAGTTTAGGAGGAGGAAGTAGAAATGAGCATCACTGGTTACACAGGAAGAGATGTTTGCTACCCATGCACATTATGGGCCTTTGCACTTGGTTCTTATAACACCTGTGGGAAAGCCCCAGTCATCTGACCAAAGCATTCCAGCTTCCTACTAGTAACCTGGCTGCTTTGGGATTTCCACAAGAGCTGCATTTCTTCGTGTGTTTGTGTGTGTGTGTATGTGTGCGTGTGTGTGTTTAATCAGTGTATCATTCACAAATAATCCACTAATCCTCCTGAAAATTGATATAAGCTACTTAATACCACCTAACAAATCTCTCTGTTTAAATTTATAGGAATTAATTATGAGGACTGCAAATAAGATTTCTACCCAAGATCATGTCTGAAGAGTGCTTTGAAAATGATAAAGACATTTTCAGAAGAATGGATTGCATTCTACTCATTTATTTTAAAACATAATAACATTGACTTTGAAAGCAAGCATAATAATATTATCAGCAGTATCAGATTGCTTGACATCTAACTCTTGAAAGTGCCTTGGTACATGTACTATAAGAATGAGATCTTGAGCCCAGGAGTTTGGCTTAGTAGTAAGAGTGTTTGCCTAGCATGCACAAAGACCATGTTTGATCCCTTGGGACCACATACATAGAAAAAGTCGGAAATGGTGTTGTGGCTTAAGTGGCAGAGCTCAATTGGGATTATAAAACGTTATAGTCATGTGATCAGACAGACAGCTGAGAGAGAAATTCATCCAAAATAATTTCATCCAAAAAAATCCTCTCTAGAACATAAGGAATTGTGTGTTCCTCATTTCCTTCTTCACCTGCTCAGAGCAGGTGAGCCTTTCTCATCTCAAGGAAATACTCAAGATATCATTTTGTATACTCATGTAAAAACATTCTATGCTCAAACAAAAGAACAGCTCAAAACAAACAGAGGGTTTGGAAAACATATAACAGTCTGGGTACTCATAGCTCACACCTATAAACTTGTTACATGGAGGGGAGAGTTCTGAAGATCTTAGTTCAAAGCCTGCCTGGCAGAAAAGTCCCTTTAAGTCTTATCTCCAACTAGCTAGCAAAAGCCAGAGCTAGAGGTTAAAAAAAAAAAAAGTTGTAAAAGAAGCCAAATCCAGGACTGGAGGCTCTGAGTATACACCCTAGTACCAGCACTGAAAACAAACAAACAAAACAAAACTAAGCCATGTAGTGTAGGGACAGCACTGGTGTACTGTGTGACTGTCCGCAAGTAAACTCGGTAATCCCATCTCCAGTAATCATTTCTATAACTCGGTAAATGATGAATATAGAATGATTTCTATAATTTCACTATAAGAATAATTATTCCCACCTATTTTCGAGAGGAGAAAACAATTCAGGAGAACAGATAGCTTAAATTATAGAAGGTCAAAGAATATATTTTTTAGAATCTAAGTAATGACAGAACTAAATTTCTTGCTATTTTATTATCTCATGGATATCAACAGTAGAAGATAACTTGTTGTCCTAAAATACCTTAAAATAACGTAGATATATAATATGATTCTTGGATTTGTTCCACTGAAAGAAAATGACATTAAAAAGAAAAATACGGAATTCCCACGATCTATGCTAAATGATATTATATTAAGTTGAATTTCCTGAGTTTCGCCTTCTGAGCTTTTTATGCACAGGAAATTGTAGGAATCATCCTTCAATCATGTCAGATGCCATGATACCAGAGGTTCATGCCTATCATCCTAGCTATTCAGGAGGCAGAGGTGGTGGGGATGGAGTTTGAGGACATCTACTGCAGGAAAAAAATGTTGATAAGAGAAAATTTCAACGGAATGAACAGGGCATAGAGTATGCATCTGTCATGACCAGAAGTGTAAAGTCCAAATCGGAAGGTTGCAGTCTATCTTGGATTGGGCAAATATTTGAGATCCTATCTCAAGGGACTCAAACGGTAGAACCACCCTTTAGCAAGTGTTAAGTCCCTAGTTCAGTACTACCATTTTAAAATAAACAAACAAGGAGGCCATGTCAGAGTTAGAAATTTAGAGCATTTCTCAGCATCTCTGGCCAAAAAAAAAAAATGCAAATCAAAACAATTTCAAGATTCCACCTCACTCCAGTTAGAATGGCCATGATCAAGAAATCTAATAATGACAGATGCTGGTGGGGATGTGGCCAGGAGGGATCACTACTACACTGTTAGTGGGAGTGTAAACTCACTCAGCCACTCTGAAAAGCAGTATGGCAATTCCCCAAAAGACTAAACGTAGAGCTCCCCTATGACCCAGCATTCCCACTCCTTAGCATTTACCCAAATGTCCAGAAACAAGGCCATACTAAAGCTACTAGCACAATGATGTTCATTATTTAGTGGAAAGGACTTATCATGTGGTCCCCACAGACACATGTCAGCTGAATACACTAATTCCCCAGTGGAACTTGCACACTTTAGGGATAGCCTCTACAACCCTACAGTGTGCAATACTTGCAAAATAATTTGTTCCATGATTACTTTAAAACATATCACTTTATCCCCAGATAGCACTTTCTGTCTCCTCAGATAGCTAAATGAGTTTTGATTCCCTAAACGATCCCTGATGTTGTAAATAATGCTAATGGTTTTTAAAAAAAACTTTGCATTTAGGTTGTGTAAAACACTTTCAGCACTTTCAAACTGTCATCTATTTTGCATTCTCAAAATAATACAAAACCAGACAAAGGGCATATGTGCATACTCTCCCCCAAACAAACAGCGAAACTCAAATCCCAAGGGGTAAATGGCTTATTGAACTTCTCCAATTATTTATAGCAAGTTAGAAACACTCAGACCTCCCCTCATCCCTAGAAAAGTTTGTTCTACAAGGTCAGTAGCTTTCAAACATACGTTTACAAGAAATCATTTGCTTCAAATAAAATCTGCCACTGAAGGCCAATGCACAAAATAAACATGCTGCTTACATGGGAGTCCGAGGATAGATCAGTCAAGAGTGTTTGTTGCTGTAACCAGAACTTTCTTTCAGTTCACAATTTTAGAGGCTTCCATCCATGGTCACTGACCCCATAAGTATCTAGGTCTATGATAGGGCAAAATTTCATGACTAAGGGGTAGTATGGTGAAGGAAATCTGCCCCAGTCTACAATATTGACCCTAATGGTCACTGGAAGACACAACAAGTTTTAGTTTTGTGCAATTAACATTCTCAGCCCTGTACCTATCTTCTCCTTTTATTTTCCTGTACAGCAAACATACAATTTACCTACAAATTTCCACTGCAGAAAGCATAGCAAGAATGTTCTTTTTGTCCATGCATTCACATTACCTCACTATCTCTTGGAATGAATCCTCCCTTGTTGGTACCAGAATCCTTAAGTTTGTTCAAAAAAAGATGCCTCCAGCAAAGTGATAATTTCTAGAGGATTCCTGTTCATGTTTCTCTCTGGCGTCTTATTAACATTAATTGACAGACCTTGAGGGTGATTGATCGACAATAATGATTGACAGTTAATGAGGAAGAACAGTCACCACTTCACTTTCCAAAATGCTTTATGTGGATACCTTTGTTTACTTGTTTTTGTTTTGCTTTGTTTAATCTCAGCAAGGGATGCTTAACCCAGCCTGCCCTTGGCTACCTTTGAATGTTAAGATTTTTGTTTGCTTGTTTTAGTCTTGACAATCTCTTGCATATTTAGATGTCACTTTGCCAAAACACTGCCAATTTACTCCAAGATCACCTCACCCACTATCTGCTCCCTCGATGGCCCAGTGTCCTTCCTTCCACACGGTCTTTGCACAAAATATGGACTATACCAAGGTTCCACTCACTTCTTCTATAGATCTAGTAAATGTCAGTAACTGTCAAATTTTCAGTCCAGGTGTCACTTGCTCAAAGAGTCTCTCTTGATACACCAATTAACTTGGTGTTTCTAATTCAGCATCCCACATCTTGCCAACCCATGCTTTGCCCTTCACATTGATTTGCCTATTTCTAGTCACCTCCACTAGACTGTATATTCTGTGAGAGGAGACACCACAGCTGGTTAATTCTCCTGCCTTGCATGCAATAGACCCTTAAAGACTTTCTAGATGGACTCATTAATTGGTGAGGTTATGGTAGTGGGAATGACATGGACTTAAAGCTCAAGGAAAGTGGCAAATTCTGTCCTCGGCTGTCTATTCTTGTTTCTATCGAGGGCCATTTTGGAAATAGACCATGAGTGAGAATAAGATTAACCTTGTATTACTAATGATTAAAATGAAATAATAGGCAAATTGGAATTTATCATATCCATCTCATTACTTTTATGTGATTTTGCAGCAAAAGCTAATAAGCCCAATTTCTAGGATAAGAAATCCAAGCACAAGGGTCCAAAGCAGAAATAAACCCATGAATTTTCCAACAACTTGCAAAATAATTGGCACAGTCCAAGCAGATGAAGGTAGGGCTCAGCAATAAATACATACATACATACATACATACATACATACATACATACATACATACACATATACATACATACATACATACATTCGCCTCCTCACAGACCCCCAAATTAACCTAACGTATAAATTACTCTGTGGCTTCAAATAGATATGCTAAATGACATGAAAGTAAAGTTTAGATAATCAAGGTTAATTAGGACAAATTCTTTGAAGGACTAAAACTGCAAATAACTAAGTTATAGTTTTAGAAATAGGAGTACAAAGTCAATTTGGAAGTTAATCATAAATGAAATGTTTTATAAATCTTTTTTTCCAAAGCAATTTATCTTACATACCTTATTAAAATTATTGTTTATTCGGTTTTTTTTTCTCTTTTACTTTATAGTGGTGACCTTGTTAGACAAGCTTCACATTTTGTTCATTGTACTAAGAAACAAAAGGTGGAATGTGGAACTGAAGCCACAATATTGGTGTCAAAATGGGTTCAAAGGAACCCACTACTGGAACAAACATTTATATCCCTCTTTAAGCTGTGCTGTGCTATGAGTTTCAGTTCAGGACCAGTAAGAGATTAATCAAAGATAAGCAGCAAGATGTGTGGAAAGAGGAGCCAACAGTTTTAAAGGGCTTTTTATCAAGCAGAGTAAATCTTGAAACTTTTCAGTTTCATCTCAGAAGGCTGTCTAATGACAGGTTTAACATTTGATATCTTGTGTAAGTGAGAACAGTGAAACATGAGGAAAGCATGGCTCCAATAAAACCAAGATGGTGCCATTCCATGACTCCTGAATATAAACAAACTTTGAGAAACTAGACAAGTGTCCAGATGCTGTGGCAAATCAGACTTGGCTCACTGAGTAAGTAGGAGCACCAACCCACAATGGGGACTTAACAAAACTGGATCGTGTGATCCTTCATAAGTTGACACTGCTCCTCAGTTCCAGCCAGTGGGTCTGTTCCAGGCAATGGGCCTTTTCAATGTGTGTGTGTGTGTGTGTGTGTGTGTGTGTGTGTGTGTGTGTGTGTGTGTGTGTGTGTATTTGTACACACAGATACTTGCACATGTGGGCCAGTACTGGGATTTTAATTCAAGACCTTACACTATCACTTGGCATTTTTTTTTGCTGAAGGCTGGTGCTCTACCACTTTAGCCAACCCTCCCTTTCTTGCTCCCTGATGGCTAATTCGTGATAAAAGTCTCACAGATTTGCCTTCCTGGGCTGGTTTCTAGCAGCAATCCTTCTAATTTAGCTAGAATAATAGGTCTGAGCTACTAGTTCTAGGTTTTTCTTCTCAGTTTTGTATATTTTTAGGTACATCTGTAATTCTGAAATAATTATGTAGAATCTTCAGGTTTTGTTAGCATTCTGATTCACAGCCTCTGAGGGTCAACTTCTTGCCTACTAAAATCTACCAGTTAACTATGTGTTGCCCAGGTAACAAGTGCCCACAGAAATTAGTCTAGATTCAATTCCCCTACCTCCTCCCAACCCCCACCCCTGCTTTTTTCTTTTTCCTTTATTTTTTCATTTTTCTATTTAACCTGACTTAGGACAAGTTGCAATATTTTTCCCTCCCAATTTATTATCTAAGACCCTGCTATCATACTTCAACCCTTTCCCTGTATTCCATATTTTAAAACAATACTGA
Organism: Megascapheus bottae; assembly: GCF_031878675.1. NCBI lineage: Eukaryota > Metazoa > Chordata > Mammalia > Rodentia > Geomyidae > Megascapheus > Megascapheus bottae. The sequence goes on from NC_143523.1 coordinate 18,523,149, forward strand.
TTTTTGTTCTGATAGTGAAATGTAAGTAAAGGTAAATGAGAAAGAAAGAGGTAAGGAGAAAATGCTAACTCTGCTATATACTACAATAAATGTTTCCTTTTCTTAAGCTAGTTAAAATTTAGTACTAACAAAATGCTTTCATTTTATATGAAACTTCAAACATAAACAGTATGTAAAACTGCTATCAGATCATATATATAAGAAACAGTATTATATACATATATATGTGTATGGGCTGGATGGCATTTTAGATCACAGTAGTAACTTATCATTGTGGAATAAAGAGGTAAACACTAACTGGACTACCCTTTCTTTTTTTTTTTTAATCAAATAATGCTTTGCTCCCATAAGATGGAAAGACTATATCTCTGATCCTAACCTTGGGCCAGATATGGCAGGAAAGTATAAGTAAATTAGACATTGTTTGGTAACTACTGATGTCTCTACAAGGCTAGAATGAGATGGTTCAAAAGAGTAGAGAAACAAATGCATAGAGGAGACAAGATGTTATGGGCAAAGGACTGGGCTAACAATTGGAAATCAGATTCCAATTTCAGTTAACTAACCAAAAGCTGTAAAAACTTCTGCTCTTTTATTCATTATTTATTTACTCTCTAGACCTTGACTATTTCCAAAACAGATTGGAGGTAGCTTTCAATAAAAGTCTCTAATGTATCAGAACTCTTTTACAATGTCATAACCCAAGATTAAAAAAAAAGTAAAAGAAAAAGAAAGTTATAGCAGCAACTCTAAGCTACCAGAATATCGTGTAACATGGCCAAAAAATATGCTGCTGTAAGTTTCATGACTAGAATAAAACAAGAAATAAATCATACTACTACCATAATCCATGTCTGCTTTCGTGTTCGAGATGGGCAGGAATTAAGAGTTGCATACACTACTCTTAGTATCTTTGAGGGTGTAGGTGTTATCAATATGAAGTGATAGGAATATTTCTGAAACTATCTACAAAAGTGAATGGAAAATCTGAACCAGTGTCAAAGATAAAACATGGACAGGTCAAGCAAAGTGTATAATTGAAACTTCTTTGTATGCAGGTACCCACTAACTAGACATGTGTTTTAAAAAAAGAATTTTAAAACAGAATATAGGCAAACTGGAGGCCAAGCAAAGGACATGACTTGCAGAAACATCCGATTTCATTCTATAAAGAAAGCTGCTGCTTCCAGCTGTGTTCCTGTACTTGGCATTCTGCTACAGTTGCTTGATGTGGCCAGCTATTAAAGTTCTGGGGGAGAAAAAAACTAACATGGTTTTTACATTGTGTTGCTAATACAATGTAAAGACTTCACTTGGAGAAATATACCATAGCTGAACAAACTATACATTATTAATAGAAATTGTCCCAATGCAAACACACAAATAAATAGAAAGAAAGGCCTTTGTGACTATGCTTTGATGGTTCTCTGATGACTAAGCCACTTGTGAGGATATCTGGGAGATTTTGTGTCCAACTTGGGAGCTAGAATGTTCTATGAGGCAGGATATTGATTTGACTGTACTGTGCAGAGAAAGACACAAAATCCAGCCAGATACAATAAAGCAAATAATATAGAAGAGTTATGTGCATGAGGAGGTTATCATCTAAAGTGACCTTTCGGGAAGAGACTATGGGGTGAGTTTTGTAAAATAAAATTAATAAACCACAACAAGGGTATCAAAAATTGGAAAGAAAATCGTGGGTGAGTTTAGACTGGCTGTTGTGGCAAATCAAATAAAGAGAACTTGGTAGATTAAAAGAGACTTCACGGGAGATGTATAAATAATAAGCAGCTTTGAAAAATCTGAAAGCAATTGTTCATCTGCCTCTGTTAGTTTAAAAAGTTCCTTTCTATCTATGTCTCTTAACCCAGGAAATTGTACCCCTTGGAGGGCATTTGGGAGAAGTCTTTGGTGGTTGCATTTGGAGAAGTGCTAGTAGCATGATTCTCCTGAATTTGGTACAAAGCACAGGAAAAGTTCTCTATGAAAAATAATGATCTGCTTCACAATTCCCACAGTGCAGCGGAAAATTAATAAGACTACCTGGACAACAGTAGCTCACATCTATAATTCTAGCTACTGATGAGGCTACGATCTGAAGATCGTGATTTGAAGCTACCCCGAGGCAGAAAACTCCAAGACTCTTATCTCCAGTTAACCATTCAAAAAATGAGAAGTGGCACTGTGGCTCAAGTGATGGAACCATAGCCTTGAATACAAAAATTATCAGGGACAGTGCCCAGGCCATGATTTCAAGCCTCACAACCAACAAAAATAAAAGAAAAATAGCCTAGGTTCAGTGCTTTAGACACAGCAAGCTCACTATTCCTTGAGACAATACCCTATGATCTATTCTGCTTCCCAGGGCCTGAGTAGAAGACAGACAGTTTTTTGTTGTTTTTTTTGTTTTGTTTTGTTTTGTTTTTCCCAATCTCTGAAGGGCTGATATCCTTGAGATCCATCTTGTCCCACAAACCTGAACATTAACACTTTTCTATTATACCTTGCCCTAGCTTTAATCTACACCCAATCTCTGAAGGGTGTTCCTATTTATTTCCTGTTTATTTCTTGGGACCCCTAATAGGTTGATATTTTGATTTAATAATCCCCCAAACCTGGAGATGATTCTGTTTTTAATTTGAGTTTTAGCCGTGTTCTAATATCCTGAGGTGTATTTGTCTCTGTGGCCATTCTGGAGAGTCATGGAGGATGAAAACCAAAACTTACATTTGAGTGTTTTAGTGGGAAGCCAACTTTCGGGATATTTGATGTCTCTTTTGTGCTCTCTCCATACCAAACACAACTGTAACTATGTTAGAATTCTGAAAGCATCCTTCAGATTTAATAACATTTTGGCTTGAAGGAGGTAAAGTAAATTAGATGGAAACAAAAGAATTAGAGTCAAAATCATTGCCTTCAAGAAAGAGGACATCTTATTTTTATAATCAGAGGAAGAGCAACAACTGACTTTTAGCATTTTTTTCTTCCTGGGATTTGGACAAAGTCTTCCTATATTTAAAGATTACTTAAACAAAAAAAATCTTTAGTCTGGAAATGAAAAAGAAATCAATAATATTATGGGAGACTTTATATGACCACAATAGATCCGATCTGAATGAAACATTATTGCAGGAAAAAAAAAAGTCTGCCCTTTGTGGCTATTTCAAATGCCAATTCTATCTGAGAGTTCTTCTATAAGGGGACATTAATATCTTTTCTGACATTTTCTCTTATGATTGACATTCACCAGAAATTTCTCCTCAGCTATTAGTTTCATTAATATTATTATTGCTTTTGGTTGGCACCGCTTTTTTCCACTGAATCTTGCAAAGATCAGATGATTTTTATACCAAAGGCAAAGGTCTCCACAAGATCCCATGGAATCTTACATAGACATAGCCCAGGAAGGATCAGCAGACAGTAAGTGAGTACGTTCTCCTAATTAGGCAGCTGGAGATGTTTTTATATGATACTCTGTACTTTTCAGTGATATTCCACTATAAAACAGAAAGAAAATATATTTCCTCTATACAATAAGTAGTCCTTAGTTTAAGGACAATGAAGACCATTTTATAGGTCTTTCATCTGCTCTTCTCTAAGTATATGTGCAAAGTAGCATTATTACCATTAACTGAACATGTGTTGAGAAAGGTTCTTTAAAAAGTACACTGAAAGGGAATTATAGCTATTTGTTAGCTGACCTCTTGGAGCAAATATCTGTGTGTAAAATTTCACACAAGCCTGTGTGCTTACAAAGAACAGAATGTGCTTCACTTTTTTTTCCTTTTCACAAAGGATCCTAAATTTTAGGATTTATCAGCTGTCAGAATTGCAATAAGTGCAAGTGTCATCTTATTCTTAATGATATATTTGATTAAACCATGCAGATATGTAATAGAAATTTGTCATTTTATTGAGACCAGTCAGTTCATAAAATGCTTTTTGTGCTAGGTACCGATATTTATTGAGTTCCTCCTCTGTGTGTCAGACACTGTGCCAAGAGTTCCACTCATGTTATTGTATTTGATTCTCCTATGTCTTAGAATTATGTGCTTACAAAATCATTCAAGTAACATATATTTTTTGTTCCAAGCCCCTTCAGCTTAGTTGGGACCAAAGGAATAAAGTGCGGGTGATAAAATGTGGGCTGGCATAGTATATGCCACTTTCAGAGCTTTCTTTTAATAGCTTTTATATGTTCATTCTCCATCTCTCTTTTGTCTCTTGGCTTCCATCTTCTCTCCATTTGGTGGCTAGCTGGATCTAGATGGAGAATATAGGAGAAGATTATGAGACACATGATAAGCAATTACAGCCATATCTAGTTAGACAGGAAATGACAGGATGCTCAGTTCCAAGAGCAATCCAGGTACACATTTTGCAGGACTTCATCTCAGTTACTAAAGAATTTGATGTGGCATATGCCTGTCATTCCACTTATGCAGGAAGTGAAAATAAGAATCATAGACCACACAAATCAAGGCAAAACAAAATATTGAGATTATTCAAGAACTAATTAAGGTTATGACCCAAAGGTAGGGTCATTGTTCAAGTGAGAGATCACCTCTTTAAAATGCATGAGGCTGTGATTTAAAATCACAAATGGCCAAAACTGTCTAGCTAAAACTCTTGGGATCATAACTCAACTCGCTTTGCAAGTTTGGATTAAGGACTCTGAGAAAATATATCCTTCCAATTATGGTATTTAGAAATACGTCTTGCAAAATCTTTCTCTTATCTTCCAAAATATTTCCCCCTCCTTCCTTTCCTCTCTCCCTCCCTTTCTCCCTCCACCCCCCCCATCTTCTCACTTTGGTTAGAAAGATGAAGGAGACCCAGTGAAGAACTCCACAGACTTAGGAGAATCCCAAATTTCAGAGACATAGCTTCAAATGATATTTGTCCTGGTGAGTAGCTCAGACAAGGATATCTATATAAACTCCTAAAGGAGCATATAACACATACACCATGACTGGGGCAAGTCAATCAATTTTGAGAACTATTTATAAAGGAAGCTGCTAGCATTACTTATACTGACAAATACGCTCACTAATAACCCAGTTTGTTTTCTTTTTAAGGCTCTCAAAGATTAGCAAATGCACCAAGGTTACACAACTCATTAACTCATATGTGGTGGGTGAATCAACACATGGGACATTAGTTTAAAACCAGGGGCAAAAAAAGAAAAGGTTTGAAATTTCATCATTTGGCAAACACACACAATTGGGGTCTTTCTGAAGCTGTGACAGAAATTCCTACTGGATTTTCAATAACACACACACACACACACACACACACACACACACATCCAAAGTTTGTATTCAGTTTTGTAACCACCATTGCCTCACTATTCTTGTGATGAATCACAGGGCTTAGGAGTTAGGAGTAAAGAAAAATGACCAGTCTCAGAAAGGCATTAGTTGACCCTTCTCCCTGCTAACGTAAAGCATGTATAATGGATTATGAATGTGGGAAAAAAGAAAATAAAAAGTCATTGTGATGTTAATGACATTTGCTGTAGAATATGTTTGAATAGAAAAATTACTAATGAGGCAGCATTGGTCTCATACCAGCCATTCAAATGCCATGTATAACTGAAATAATGCCCAAATCAGAGAAGCTGGCAAACCCACAAACTCGAGTGAACAAAACTTGAGAAAGCTGAGTTGGTTACCTGGAGATGGAGGAATTAGATATTGCAGTTCACAATATGCATTAATGTCCTAATGAGAAATCTAATCCCAGAATGTTTGCCTAGTGATTATTTCCCTGGATGGCTAATCATAGAGGGAATTAGGAAATGAAATACTTTAGAATTAATGTCATTATAGAAATAAAACTGTACTTGTTTAAAGGATGAAATAAAACCATAGTAACCTGAAGATTTTTTAAGCCAGGAGTTTGCATAGATTTATTGACTACTTTTCTTTGAATGTTAGAATTATGTTCAATTTTTACTGAAAACGTATTATGATCTCACCGTGGTGGATTTTCCTTTCTGCTCAGACATGATTTGGTGTTGTCTACAGACATGAAAAAGTAGATGACTGGTTAAAAAATGGCCTAATGTCACTGAAGAGAAGAAATCAACATTCTTTTTTCTCCTTACAAATATTCAGTAAAGCCTGATTTCGTCCCTAAAATACTTCTGGGTCTATGACCAGTCTCCTGTGTCTTCTCCAAGATATTTTCATCCATTGTCTTGGTCTCCTCCACAATTTTATTGGATTATTTCTCCCTCTTTTTTCTCCTTCCTTCCTTCCTTCCTTCCTTCCTTCCTTCCTTCCTTCCTTCCTTCCTTCCTTCCTTCCTTTTTTCCTTCTTTTCTCTTCCTTTAATACTTTTTGTTTTGCTTTTTCTTCCTTCCTCCTTTCCTCTCGTCTTTCCACACTTCTTCCTTTCTTTGTCTCTGTGTGTGGAAGGCTGGGGAGTGGGTACAGACATTACAATGCTAGGGCTTGAACTCAGAGCCTCTAGCTTTATCACTCAAGGCCACAGCTCCATTTCCAGCTTTTTGAGTGTTAATGGAAGCTAAGAACGACAAGATATTTAATTTTTCTTCTTTTCTCCTAAAGGTTAATCTCATGTTATTGCTGTATCTAACTTTGGTATTTGGTATATTGTTTATATGTTTATTTGTATATTTGAAAATGGGAAGATAAGGGCTAAACAAGATGAGTGATAGGAGGTGGTAGGGGAGGGAAAGTGGGAGAAAAATATGGGAAGGGGTAACAATGTTCAAGAAGTAATGTATCCACAACCTGATAAATGTACCTGCAATCCATCTGAATATCACCCTAACAATAAAATAAAGAATGACGTGGATTTTCCTACTGAGACTTGTTTAAAACCATTAATCGCAAATCACCAGCCTACTAAGTAGCTAGAGTTACAGGTGTGAGCCACTGTCTGGCACACAACTTTCCCTTCTCCTTAACAGATATGGCCTATATCATAATTTATTTTTAAAAGATACTTTTGATTTTTAGAGTCACTGAAAGCAACCTTTTTTTTTTTTGCTAAACTAAATAAACATGTCTAGAGCAAGAGTTAGCAAGATGACACATAGAATCATGGGGAAAAGTTTCTATTTCTCACTCTCTTTCAGAACTTCTGGTCTTCTCAACACCATTCTTCCTTCCCTTCCTCTCTTTTCTAATAGGCTCTTTCTACTCCCAGTCTCTGTTCCTTTTCAGTGATGTAGGAAGAAAACATCCATGTTATCAAGCAAACTCTCAGTGAATTACCGGGGAACTCTTTCCCTTTGCCTAACTCAAAGCCTCCATGTTATGCCTCTCTGAGATTACATAGTATTGGAACTGCATATTTCTGCAGGCCCAGAGGTATATTACACCCAGATCCCAGTGAGAAGATCCTTGTTTCTCACAAATCGAGGGTTAAGTTGTTCCTCTACAGTGATGTTTATGCCCTGAGCTATACTATTTAATAACTGAATCTCTGTGTCCTCATCTAAAAAATAATAACATCTATCCCTTAATTGCAAATTACAGATTTATACGTTCTAGAACAGAATGCAGAGGATTTACCCACTATGGGCTATGGGCCCTTGCAAGTGATATAACCTCATTGGCCACCAGAGGCTTTCCTCTCAGCTTAACAATCACCAGCCTGTAGGTTTTTAAATTATAATTGTTCTTATTTTACTTTCATAATCAGTTGGGGATGCCTCTCTGTGAATTACTGGAGACTTAAACCTTAGACTTAAATAAAGACTCCTAAGGGTTCAGGGTAGTAGATAAGAGCAAGTTCTATGTTTGCCTGCCTAACAAGGATAAATGACTCTATCTCTGTGGTTTATGTGGAACGCCTGATAATGCATCTCCAAGAAAAGCACTTAGCAAGAGTACACATAAATATGGCTATAATGTGCATTTGAAATACTCTATTTGCAAGGCCAAGTGTACAAATGAAGGATGAAAACAGACAAAATGGGTCACTAAAATTAGCCTGCATGTTGGTGAAGCAGATAATAAGAATAGCATGTGCTCCAGTCCCTTAGTGCCAGGCTTTCATGGAGCTCCAGTTATATGGGAAAGATTTATTGCAAGAATAAGACACTTATTCTTTTCCATCTTAATGTGATGTCTGCTAGTCTGGGGATGCACATCATAGAGATGTATTGCCCAAAGTGCACTTTTTGGAAGGTCTTTTCCCTTCGAAGCCTTGATATTTGAATATTATATAAAGTCGATTTATCGTCCTTATTCATAAACAAACACTGCATTACTTTTCCCTTTGCTTCCTGGTAATCATACCCTACAGGATCTGAAAAGAAGCCAGAGGTTATTAAGCCTTAAAGATACACATACAGAACACAAATGAGTAACTATGTTGTCATGAAAGACACATCAACTTAATCTGGTATCGACCCATAACTGGAGGGAGAATAGAGGCTTAAGAGAAGCAAGACAGATTTCACCTTGCCAGAAAAAGAAGGAAACAGGGGATCCAGTGAAAACATTAGGTGCTCATTATAAAGGAACAGCTGTACTTCGAATGTTCATTTACTTGCCACTTCAAGTTGCTATTCTGCATAGTTCATAATTCACTCTAAAACTTCTGCATTTCCCATTCTATCTTTGCTCAGCTCTATAATTTAGAGAACACCTTTATTTCTAAAGTTGCAGAAGAAAAAAGTATTTTTGTGACCCCCAGGGCCATATACTCCCAATGACCAAAAAACAAGGGTGGGAACCTGCAGAGGGGGCTGTAATATTTGCCCTTGTGTTTCTCCACCTTCCGGTACCACTGCTTGTGTTCGAGATATTGAGGCTACGTGCAAATAGTGCACTGGGAGGGTCATTGTTAGGTATTGTATGGAGGGCCTTGAGAATGCTCTGTGAACACAGCCACTTCCCAAACAACGCCTTGTACAAGTTAGCTTAGAGGATAGTTGAGGTGCTGAGGCCGGCCTTGTTAGTTTTCATGGATCTAGTTCACCTTACAGTCTTACACATTTTTCTATCAGTTAGTTATCCACAAGGGCTGTGCATGCTTCAGTTTGTCAACATTGTTTTTCTACTAGAGAATTATAGAGAGCTAGCTATCACTATGCTTTTGTCCACAAAGCTAAATAAATTGTTGAGAAGTATTGGAAAGCAGCTATAGACGTGGGCTTGTCTCCTTCTCCACACATTCTGATTACCCTCCTGAAATGCAAAAGAATAAATATCAGTCACATACAACTGCATTTAGATAGGCTGCCCAAATAAATTAGTGAATGCACAAAATATGTATGAGTAAAAAGTAAGAAAAGTATGAAAATCTCAAAACATACTCACTACCTGTACTTTTATTTGTCTACATGACATCCAGAATGGAAAATAAAAGGGACGACTTTCAACCACAGAAAATTTTGCTGATTTTTTTACTCTCTAGAATGAGGCTGAACATGGAGATGGAATTTGATGATTGACAGGTGAAAATAAATTTGCAAAAATACATGACTCTTTACATGGAGTCTTTCACAATTTTTTTCAAGTCCTCTTGCTGATTTTCTTTCTTTGAAAACCAAAATTTTGAGCAGAGAGATCTCATCTTGGCTCTTCCAGTTGCTGTGAGACAATGAGGGGTTGGTTGGCTTTGGTCCATGGAAAACATCCATGTGAATCCTCTGCACGGCCTCACAAAAGTTTTACTATTACTTATCATTGAACTAACAACTAGTTTCCTATTTAGCAATGAATCATGACCCAATGTCAAACAAAATCGCTATAAAGAAAATATCTCCACAATTCCTACTGTCTCATGAGTTCACCTTCCTGTATGTCTATGTCTTAGTAACTAACTAGAAAAGTGTTGGCAATTTCAGAATAACTCAATGAGGACCTACATGTGATCAGAATTTGGGGAAACTGCAGGTAATCACTCTCATTTCATTTGGTCAAAAAGAAATGAAGAAGGCGTGATAGGGAAATGAACAGGAGGGGAGTCAGAGGAAGCCCACCAGAGGAGAGGTGGATGTCGCAGGGATAGCACTGCCAAGCTCAAACTTGGAGAAGGCTAAGGACTCTACCCAGTTCTCCCTGTTTCTCCTATCTCCTCCTGGGCTCTTCAATGGACAAAGGCCATAGGATACTTTACCTTTGCAAAATAGACCTTTGTTTTCCATCAGATCAGCTTCCTAGGAAAGGGAGATAGGAGAGAAAGGGGAGAGAGAGAATCTGAAAGAGCAAAGATGGTGCCAATTTTCCCGTGTCTTCCAGATACATCTGTCAGTCCCTCATGAATCCTGTAGCTCTTATTACAACACTAGTGTTTCTTTCTTTGAACTGCTGCAGTAATAAATAAATCTCTCTCCATTCTTCTGTGGAATGATTATATACAATGATATCTATTGCTCTACTTTAATTTGTGGGTAACTTACCACACTAGGAAGAAATGGAATCACACCTAATTTCTCCCAAAGTTCCTTGTTGCTGAGGACCAAGACCCAAACTGTGGAGGTGAACCTAATGCAATGTAAAATAAACTGTGTATGATTGTTTACCAATGATGCATAAATGGAATTCAATGCATTTAAGCAAACGGCACCAAGTCTCTCAGCAAATGAAATTGATGAGGCATTCACATTTATTATATATTTTACAATTTTATATTTTGGGGCTTCACTTTTAATAAAAACCCACCTCTTTCTTCCTCCTTTTCTTTCCTCCTATCATTCTCTTATTCTCCCTTTTTCTTCCCTCCTCTCTCTTCTCTTTCTCTCTCTATCTCTCTTTCTCTGTCTGTCTCTCTTTTATTCATGTCTCTTTTCCTGTCCTCTATCTCTCTGTGTCTCGTGTCCCTCAATCTCTCTGTCAAAAAAAATTGAGGGTCATCTCATTGAGTAAAGATCATTTTCAAAAAGGCAGTCTTCTTCTGTAAGAATTTACATGGAAGAGGCTGATTTCCCCATGAATGAAGCAGGAAATAATAATATCCTGCCTTTTATTTTCAGTCTTCCCACCATCTCACTCCCTCAAAATCACTGGTAATCAATCTGAAGCCGCAACACGCAACAGCATTAAAATTAGAGATGTTTGAAGAGGGAATTAGTCAACTCACTCATTATTCTTGATTAATAGAAAATTATCCTGCTAACATTTACTGCACTATTCATTTGTTATTTGGAAGTGATTAGCTGCAAATAGCAGTTAAGAACAAGATGGTTTTGTAATTTCAGCCACAGCAGTAATTACCTCCCGAATTCCTCTTCTTTGGAACATGCCTTTGCCACTTGAAACTGGTTCCCATCCTTCCTGAGCGACCATCTCCTCTCCAATGATGGTGACAGTTTTCCTCCCAAACATAGGGAAATCAGGGACCTGCTCATCTTCACCTCACTAATGAAGACCCAAGCAGCCCTCATGAATGGAATTTAATTATGTCATCCAAGGCTGGGAGAGTTCAGGGATCATATGATTTTGTTCCACAGATTTCCACATTAGCTGACCTCCATTTTATCTTTCAACGCATTTGTCCCACATTTACTTTCCCCTAGGAAAGAATAAGAAGACTTGAAATAAGATATCAACCCTACTTTAAGATTTGCCTCTGAAATCTCTAAACACCTTCTCTTCACCTATAAAAGCTCCCCTCCCCATCCACCATTCCTTTGCTCTATTTTCTGGGTGGTCCCAGGATAGCGACATTTTACTAGTTGTTACCAGATAATAAACCCTCTATTTCACCATAGGACCAGAGTATACAAAATGCTAGAGACAATGTGGGCCCTTGCTCATGCTGTTTCCCTCTCCCCAACAGCCTTTACAAATTGGGCATTTCTGCTAGAATCTTGTTTATCCCTTGAGGCTTACTCCAAGAAGTTCTCTGTGTCTCTCAGAGCTCAACTTACCACTCTCCTATTAGTCATCGTTATTATGGTTTAGGTATGAAGCCTCCCACACAGTCTCTTGTGTTAAAGGCTTGGACTCCAGTTGATAGATTCCATTATTGAGGGCAATTGGGTCACTGGATTAACCTATTGATTGATTCCTTATTTAATGGCATTATTGGGAGACAAAGGAAAATATGACCCAGTGTAAGGGAGTAATGTAACATCACTGGGGGCCAGATCTTTGAAGGGGATTTCATCCCTGGCATCCTCTAGTCTCACTCTTTAATTACTTACTGGCTGCCAGGAGATGAGAGGCTCTTTTTTATTGCATTTTATTGCCAGAGTGATGTATAGAGGAGTTACAGTTACATTCATCAGGTAGTGGGTACATTACTTCTTTTTTTTCTAATTGTATTTTATCATCAAGATAATCTATAGAGGAGTTACAGTTAAATTCATCAGTGATTGGGTACATTACTTCTTGAACATTGATACTCCTTCCCATGTTTTTCTCCCACTTTCCCTCCCCCATCCTTCCCAATCATCTTATTTTTCCACTTCCCTTCCCTATTTTAAATAAACATACTTATAATATACCAGGTACCAAAGTCAGATACAGTAACAACATGAGATAAACTATAAGGGGAAAAAGAAGAAAAGAAATAACTTCACACAGTATATTAAGCCATAAACAAGGACATACTAAAGCTACTAGTACAACCATGTTCATTACATTATTCATCATAACTCAGATGCCCCTCAGTAGATGAATGATCAAGAAGATGTGATATTTATGCACAATGGAATTCTATGCTGCCATCAGAAAGAATAGCATTTCCCCATTTGTAAGAATATGGAAAGAATTGGGGAAAAAGCATATTAAATGAAGTATGCCAAATCAAAGGAACATAGGCTCCATGGTTTCCCTCTTTTGGTAAGAATTAGTACACATCTAGGATTCTCTTAGCAGAGGATCACAATAGCACAATAAAAAGCTATGTACATATGGACATATAGGATGAGACTAGGCAAAATGAACTCCAGGATATAGAAAGAGATTTGTCTTTCTGACTTGTTCTTACTGACAGCCTCTTTCTACAGCCAGACCTTTCCACCCTGGCCTCAGACCTGAAAGCAATGAAGTCCAGCTGGCCATGGACTGGACCTCTGAAATTATGAGCTAACATAAATGCTTCTGAAAGTTGTTTCTCTTGGGTATTCTTACAGCACTGGAGCATCTGATTAACACATCTTAACTTGAATCTGTTGGTATGTTAGAGGAGTCATGATAATTTTTGATTTATAGAATGACTTTTTTTTGACCAGTCTTGGGGCTTGAATTCAGGGCCTGGGCACTGTCCGTGAACTTCTCCACCATTTGAGTCACAGTACAACTTCCAGCTTTTTCTGTTTATGTGGTACTGAGGAATCAGACATGCCAAGCAAACACTCTACCACTGAGCCACATTCCAAGCCCTGATTTATCTTATAAGTAACTGCATAGTCCATTACAGATAACTTGGTGGCAGAAAACACTACTTGTTCATACAACACTTAGTAGAAGACCTGATTCAGTAAAAATGCACATGGTTGTTAAAAAGTTTATGCTGGTAATTTAGAGCGACTGATTAATCAGTATATATATATATACACATATATATATATTCTGAGTTTACAGCATCTTAGTCATGATGAAGGTATTTAATCTCTATGTTTAGTCCATTCAGCAAAATGGGAGGAATCACCATTTTGAAATACTAATTGAAAATAGAAAGTAGTAGTGAAATATAAAGTGACTTAATTAACATAAATACAACAGGAAAGTATTTATATATGTTGCTGAATCTGTAATCTTCACAAAATAGAGTAGATCCATACTGCATCATTCCTTAAGGAAGTCTGCTGCTGATAGGTGGAAATACTAAGGTAAATAGTATCCATGAATGCATCTGTGACACCTTGTTATGAAATAATGCTCTCATTCCCAGTTTATAATGTCTTTTATGGATCCTATCCTGAGTCGTGCATAGCATTAAGCATCTTGTAACCATGGACATAGAGAGTGATGAGTGCTTTCATGTGTTACCTAGTGTACCAATGGAAGAGTCTAGTGGTGGCTCCACAGTTCTCAGGTCAATACCAGGCTGAGGATGAAAAATGTTACCCAGCACATCAGAACTTACAAACTACACTGTGCCCCACATAGATACAATCGTAATTTCTTCTAAGCTTTCTGTACCAGTGGATGAACTTCCTCCATGTCTTGGAGATATCTATCTATCTATCTATCTATCTATCTATCTATCTATCTATCTATCTATCTATCTTTACCCATCTATATGTATATATTATATACATTAATTTTATATAGGCATGCATAGATAAATATTTATAAGTATTTCTTTATATCTATATATATTGCCATTTGTGTGGTTTTTCTAGTCTAGGGAAAACATTTAAAGCACTTCCTAGCACAAGCTGTCTTGCAGAGGGTGACAACTGGTCACATACTTCAATCTTTAATGTAGTGGTTCTTAACCTGGGTGATTATTTCTCTGCTTGAGGTCATTTGGCAATAGCTGTGTACATGTTTAGTTGTCAGAACTGAGTTGTGCTGCCAGCATCTGGTGGGTGAAGACCATGAATGATGCTCAGTATATACATATACATATACATATACATATACATATACATATACATATACATACTGAATGGTCCTCAACCACAGATGCTTCTATCACCCAAGTTATAGCAAGTTAGGAAACAGCTCTGTAGTGAAGCTACCAGCTGAGCATGGACTTGAGGGAGTGGTGTATATTTGAAACTTCCCACATGCTGGCTCAGTTCAGGTAGTAAAACTCAAGAGGAAGAAAAGATGAAGTAAAGAAGTAAGGATGACACAGAAGGGCACAGAGGAATGTGTTTGAGAAGTATACCAGCTTTGTTTGGGTTCTTGAAGCTTTCTATAGCTCAGCAGCCCAAATTGCTACTTTTCTTTGGCCAGATATCTGCTTCACTGTTGTTTTCAGTGATAATGATACCCAGTCAAAATACTAAGCTTAAGAGCAGCTTTGTGGGTTTTGTGGTCTGACCTGGTGCCCTTTAATAAGACTAAGCTCCCTTTGTGACTCTCAGTTGGCAAGGACCGGAGTAGTGAGAGCAAAAGCCTAGCGTGATTTATTTTACCCTCTGGTTTTCTTTAAAATTACATACGTCACAATGGAAAGCCCCAGGTGAGAAGAAAGGAAGCAGATATCAAATTGGATAAAATAATAAAGCAACTGGAGTCACAACCTCTGTCTTCCCCAGCTGCCTTCCAGCAATATTCTCTTCATTTTCTGTGCATAACAAAAAATCATCTGAAACTCCCTAAACCATTCCAAGTTAACATGCATGTCAACTTTGCTAATTGTTGGTTATAATTGCAAAGAAGCTATTATGTCTTTTAATAGATACTTGTAGCTTTCTAATCCCAAAGCCAGTGAGTTAGAAGAATCTGTGAACTGACATCTCTTGTCACGTATTAATAAGTGCTCCAAAAATTTATTAAGAAGAAAACATGCAATGACTATTTTTTTGCAGCCATTCCTTTCAGTTTTCCAAATTTAAATCATGGCAGATTGACCCAGTTTATAAACCTGTCCTGTCTCAATTTATTTCTTCTCAGAGAAATTTTGAATATTCTCATATTTTAAAATATAGATAAAATACATACTTCCATCAAAAATTTCTGATTAAGGTACATTTTCTATTATGATTTATCTACAGTACTATAAAGCAAATTGAAGGCTCTTTGTTTGGAAATTGAGTCTGTAGTAAGGTTTGTCATGATTAAATGTGTTTTTTTTCTCCCTGTGAACCTTCTGATGGCAAGGTTTTAGGAAAAACCTCAGGAAAAAACAAGATCAAGAAACTTGAAAAATACCTCATTTATCACAGTTATTAACAATTAATTCATTTGCTCCTCAGTCTCTTTAAACTCCTAGAATGAAAGCCATGTGCTTCTGAATACAGTTCAAATACACAGAGAGAGAGAGAGAGAGAGAGAGAAAGAGAGAGAGAGAGAGAGAGAGAGAGAGAGAGAGAGAGATCAATTCAAAAGAGAGAAATATTGTTACAGAGATGAAGACAAACTTTATTTGCCAATAGTCTGATTTTTTTTTGGTTTAAAAATGGTTTGAGAAAGATGACTTAGTTAAGAATATTTGAAGCCCTATACACAAGAACAGTTTATGTTGCCCTAGATTTTTGTTGTTGTTAAATATCACTGACCCTTTCCACAACTTAAGCAAGGCATGTCAACTGCACTTCCTTACTCTAAATGATTCCATGCCTCCCTAAAACTGTCATAGTAAAATACAGAAGAGGAGCTTGTCGTGAGGTACATAATTGTACCATGTGACCACCTATCTCTGATTTGGTCACGTATTAACTCTACTTCTTTACGCACTCCATTAAATCAGTAGAATCTTGCATTTTTACTGTTTCCTCTGTCTGGAAGAGCCTTTCTCATCACTGACGCTCATGAAGCCATTTCACTTAAGATCATCTGTTTCCTTTCTTCCACTTTACTCAGATATCTTCTTCTAGAGGTCTTAAGTAGACACCTAACCAAAGTTAAGCATTCGTTCATGATTGTCTCATACATTTCCTGTTTGCAACTATTTCTGTCTGTCTGTCTGTCTATGTATCTAGCAAGCTTTCATACTAATTTAATACCATATTTAATATGAATTTCTAACATCTGACTATAAGCTCTCTGAGGGAAGGCTGTTTTTAAATTCATTTTCACTATTGCATCCATAGTGCCTAGAATGGGTCCTATACCATGGTACACACTCCATCAATAATTTTTGGATGTAAAGGGTCAAAAATGTAGTCATGCTTCACAAAAAATAATAACATCGTAACCTGGAATTGACAAAGAACCACCAAGATGTTATGATCTTTGAAAGATTCTCTTCGTGGATATATAGATTCTCTAACATGATCACCTTTTCTGTGTCATTTATTTTTCCATTTATTCAGCCTCCATTCATTCGTTTAGCCTTAACCACAAATTTACAGCTATTTTGGGATAAAATATTTCCTACTTGTATCCAACCAATAGAAACCAAAAGGAAGGGAACACTGTGATGCAAAGATGTTCCCAGAGAACACTTCTGACAGTGGAGAGGGTCTATTTAATCACCCTTGACATCATTCCAAACTCTCACTTATACCCTTACACCAATATATTAAACCACCACTGGCAGATAAGGATGTTTAAAAGAAAATAAGGACAAATCTTCTCCATTTTCGCTTTGTTCAAAGAACATAACCCTCTAGTCACCGTTACCAGAAAGAATCAGATTGTGTGTAGACACATGCTGGAGAATTTTATTGCCTGAAGGTTTGAATCTTAGTGGCAACCAACTTAAAATACTTTCACCGAGTGGTATTCAGTCTTGGAGGTATATTCACATTCTCCTTTAATGTTCAAGAACTTCACAGAGAACCCACACAGTAATAATTGTATTACCCTTTGGAGAAGATAGTATAAATGATATGCTTTTGAGACAAATGCAATGTTTCTACTCAATTTTATCCTTCAGAAATTACAAGAGTATCTCTGTACACCTGAAATAAATAGGACATCAAATGCATGAGAATTCCTTCAGCAGCAGATAGCTCTTACAATAAATGTATCTGTCAGTTTTAGGATCCGTGGCTAAGACTTTTGACTTCCACATACAGACCTACCACGAGTACACCTTGGTCACTTCCAGCCAATATGTTCCTGAATAATTACGCTTTGTTTGGTGTGATGCTTGCAGCACACCAGGTCAAGATTGTTCATGGTGTCTGCCCTGAGTGGGGATACATGGGTATGATACCCTACTCTGGAACCATTGGACAGTAACATATGCTTGAGTACCAATTGAGTAGCAAGCTCTGAATTCATCTCTTTAATTATTTATCAAAGTACTTCCACAAGGAAACTTTAATATCTTTTTCTATAGATGAAAAAGTGGAGTGTAAAGTATTTCCACTATTAGAAATCATACAAGTAATTTAATCAGGATATGAAACTCAGAGAGTTTCAAGGGAACCAAACATATAAAGAGAATCTTAGGGGCTGGGAACATGGCCTATCAATAGAGTGTTTGCCTAGCATGCATAAAGTCCTGGGTTTGATTCCTTGGTTCCACATGCATAGAAAAAACATGGAATGGTGCTGTGGCTCAAGTGGAGGAGTGCTAGCCTTGAGAAAGCTCAAGGACAGTGGCTTGAGGCCCTGAGTTCAAGCTCCAGACTGATTGCAGGGAAGTTTTTTTATTCCATCTTTTCTTAAATAAATTAACATATTTTTTAGAGATATCTCGGAATTTTGGCCTAGTGCTGGGGAACCAGACTGTCCTCTTTTCTCTTGAAGGGACCTAGATTCAAGTTTGAGAATGAAGACAGGTGATGAGACGCCTACATAAATTTCCTCCATCAGCTGGATGTTCGAAACTAAGTGTCAAGAACATTGTGCTCATGAGAGTTAGGAAGTGATGAGGGCAAGCTAGAGAGAAGTGATGAGAGAAGCTAGACCTTGCAGGAAACTAAAGGAGATTGAGCTTGTTCAGAGGTGAAAAGCAGAGGTTGCTTTCCAAGAGGAAAGTAGCGTGAGTCAAGAGGCACAGAGGACCATGGCTGACTGGAAACATTCTTGTGCTGAAGTAACAGGCAATGAGATGAAAAGAACTGCCTAGGGACCTGGGGAATATATCCATGTCAATATCTTTATATCAATATATTTCAATATCAAATCAAAAAGCTGTCAAATCCACATTAATGAGGAGTTTTTTGTGGTTGTGACTAGAGTAGATCATCTCCAATATGGAGCGATCACTCTCTCACCGCTCCTCTTTTCTGTTCTCTACTTCTATCTGAACAATGGCAACAAATGTGGCCAAAGCTTTTTTTTTTTTCTTTTCAGGAAAATTTGTAAAAGAAGCCATACCTGGTTAACCTTGTTGCTATGGCTACCAGATTTGTTGAGGCTTATGCTTTCTAGGGGTTGTTTTGGAAATCTCCTCCAGGTAGAGACTGCCATTCCCCATCTCTGTGATTTCTCACCTGTTGAAGTCAAGCCAAACTTACCTGTCTAGAAGATTTTGGTCCTATCTTATAGTCATTTATGTTGAAGTGCAGCCAAATTTACCCGTCTGGAAGCTTTGGGTTTGGAATTTTCTCCCCTTTCTAAGATGCCAGCTGACTAAATTGGTCTAAAAAATGATTGCATTAATGACTAATAATGATTCAGAAGGGAGAATTTGTACTCCCACATTTTTCATTTCCTAAATGTCAGATTTCACTATGATCACTAGGCCCTATGGAACTTTTGAACAAAGTCAAAGAAATGATCTCAACCTATCAGATGCACTTGAACACCACTGGTGACCAGGTCGAGCAGAGCTTTTACCCTGGAAGTCTTGCCCATGGCTCTCAACTTATCTGAATCTCTATTGTCTTTCAAAGCAAATGAAATATTAACTCCAAGAGACCCCTCCAACAATTAATATTAACTTATTATTAATAATTAACTTGTTTTTTATGTCATGTTTCACAAAATGGATACTTTTATTATGTTTATTATCTTTATTTACAAATGAGAAAAGCAGACTTGAAGCAGTTAAGAGCTTGGCAAGGTTAGAAAACTAGTAAATGGGTAGAGACATGAGGTCAGAACTCTTAAAGATCAACTAATCTATTAAAATGTTTTAATCCTGCTCCAGGGCTCTCATGGGTTCTGTTTGTGCTTTTATGACAATAACAATTGGCATAGTCTGCTTTGTACTATAGCAAAGTGTGAAGCTCACAGTCAGTGTCAATAAATTATAAATTCTTTGAGTTTAAGGATGATCTTATTTATCATTTTATCGCCCATAGCACCTAGTGAGTGGCTGATAAGAGAAATGTGATCATAAATTTCACTTGAATTGTCAAAAACAAACCTTGAAGAA
This sequence comes from Megascapheus bottae, assembly GCF_031878675.1. Taxonomy (NCBI): domain Eukaryota; kingdom Metazoa; phylum Chordata; class Mammalia; order Rodentia; family Geomyidae; genus Megascapheus; species Megascapheus bottae. The sequence goes on from NC_143523.1 coordinate 18,542,982, forward strand.
GTATGATTAAAAAAACCCTGAAGTTGCAGTTGCATTTAATATTTTCCATTTTCACCTGCATGTGTGGTTCAGAATGCACATGTGCAGTTATATGAAGTTCAAGGAACATTTATCATCCTATGTTCACAAAAGATGCCTATTTCTTTGCCTCTTGAGAATGGGATAGAGAAGGAAAACAGCAGAAATGGGTCCATGAAGGCACTTTTATTATTTTACTAAGGGAAAAATAACCCTTGAAATATCTACAGTCTTACCCATTCAACTCCCAGAGAACAAACTCAAAGACATTTCTAATATATCCCAAGCACAATCCTTCTACATTTATTATTTAGTAAAAATTGTATAATAATGACTTTTTAGCTTTCTACCCCTTGCTGCAGATTTTAGATTAGAAAATGTCCTGGCCTTAGATGCAGTTGCTCTCAGTAAGGAGTAAGTATTTTAGAATATATTTAGATTTTCTTCTTTCTTTCTGTAGGAGTAAGGACTCTGCAGATAGAGTTTTATGGTTGAAATACTTCCTAATTAAGAATCAAGAGATTTTTAGGGAAGGGAGTCTTTTCTAATCCAGTGAAGAAAAATACTATAGAAAGCATGTCCTAGGTATTTCTTAGGCCCAAATTGCCAGTAGACAATGTTTTTCTATAATCAAACCTAGAGCCAGATATTATTTAAGAATCCCTTGTTTTGATGATAGGTTTATTTCAAAATATCAATTCAGCTGGAAACTTGGTTCTGACTCCTACTAGACAGGTACTCTTACTGCTTCCTCCAGAAACTCTGTGATCCTTAAAATATATAATACTACATTGGATTACAAAATTAACAAGAGTGAGGGAAGGAGTGAGTAGGGGAGTGGTGGGTGAGAATGTTGAAAGGGTGATACTGGTCAAGATATACTGCATTCATGAACTGCTTTGCTAAACGGCATGTCCTTTGTAAAATTATGTAAGGATAATCAAACAAGACACATGAAAACAAGAATAAAAGCGGATAGCACCTCAAACAGCTCTTGCAAGAGCTCATAGTAGATGCTGTAACTTTTTGTTTTGAATAGATAAATGTATGTACCAACCAGATGTCACTTTCAAAAGACAGCCAAAACAAGGATCCAACTGGTCTGATTTTATGAATGCTACCATTTTCCAAGGCTCAGTTCAAGACCTATATATCCTTTCCTTTGTGGTGAACTTAACAGAAGCATTATGATATTTGTATCCACCCTTATAATGTATTTTGATCATATTCACCCCACCATTACACTCTCTTCTCACCCCTCTCTGATCCACTTCTTTTCCAAAATACCTTCCTTCTACTTTCATGTCTCATTTCTAAAAAATCAAAATTCTCCATGAAAGAAAATGTAAGATTCTTGCCTTTCTGTTTAGAATGACCTCTAATTAATATAATGACCTCCATTTCCTTCAGATGACATAATTTTGTTCTTCTTTATGGTTGAATAAAAATCCATAATGTATATATACCATATTTTCTTCATCCATTCAATTCTTCATGGGCATTGAGGCCAATTCCTTAAATGCAATATGTGTTTCTATAGTAGGCTAACTTAAATCTTTCCAGGTATGGAACCAGAAGTGATAGAGCAGTATCTTACCATAGTATCATTGTTCGTTTTTTTCTTTTTCTTTTCTTTCCTTTCTTTTTTTTTGAGGAATTCCCTTTCAAGTTTCCATACTTGCTGCACTAATTTAGTAAGAGAGTTAAAAATAAAGTTTCCTTCTTGCCCCACTTCTTCTGATCCCATTTTGTTGTCTTAAGTATAGTTCCTTTGACTAGTTTGAGATGGAATTTCAATGTGCTCTTTTTGCACCTTTTGTATGAGTTCATGCATATAAAATATGAAGATCTATAAAAGAGTAGAGAGGTATACAAATTAGTGGGAGGGTAGGACACAGGGGAGAGTAGAATGAGTGATTGTTTAATTCTTATCAGGTTTATTATTAGGATGATAAAAATGGTCTGAGTTTGCAATCATAGTTTTGGAGTCTTGTGAAATATGGCAAACCAATGAATTGCACATTAAAGTGGCTTTGATTTGCATTAAACATTTATTTCAAGTATTTATTAGCCAGTTGTATGACTTCTCTTGAAAAATGTCTGTCCAATTCATTTGCCCATGGATTAACTGCATCATCTTTTCCTTGGGGGTTAATATTTTGAGCTCTTTATATATTCTGGATATTAATTACCTATCAGATAAATAACTGAAAAAATGTTCTCCCATTCTGTAGGTTGTCTCTTCACTCTGGTAATTGTTTCCTTTTAAGGAAGTTCCAATTGATATATCAATTGATAGATCATTTAAAAGTCTTTGCTTATAAGACAATGTGATACTTATACACAATGGATTTCTATGCTGCCATCAGAAAGAATGACATCGCCACATTTGTAAGGAAAGACTTAGAAAAAATCTTATTAAGTGAAGTAAGCCAGACCCAAAGGAACATAGGCTCAATGGTTTCCCTTATTTGTAATAATTAGTACACCTAGGACTCTACTAGCAGAGGATTACAATAGCTCAAAACCTATATACATAAGGTCATATAGGATGAGGCTAAATGAAAGGATATGGTAACAAGAGATGTATCTTCTGTGATTGTTGTTGTTAATGTACTATGTTGTTTTGCTTCTGAATCTGACTTTGTTGTTTAGTATATTGTATATGTGTTAATTTGTTTATTTGAAATAGGAAAGGGAAAGGGGGAAACAATATGATTGAGAGGCATGGGAGGAGGGAAATGGGCACAACAACATGAGAAGGGTTATCAATGTGTGAGAAATAATGTACCTACTACCTGACAAATGTAACTGTAAACCCTCTAGGCATTATCCTGACACCAAAAAAGAGGAAATAAAATCATTGCTTATAGCTATATCCCAAAGTGTTTTCTCTAAGTAATTTCAAAAATTCAGGTCCTTTATTAAGGTTTTGTTTTGAATTGAATTTGAAAAATGGAGCTATATAGGCCCAGTTTGACTCTTCTAGTATATATGGATATCTAGGTTGCTCAGCACCATTTGTTTAAGGCTCTTTTCTCCAGCCAATGAATTTGGCACCTTTTTGAGACTCACATGGCTGTTGTTGTATAAGTGTATCTCTAGGTTCTCTATTCCATTCCATTGGTCTTTCTGTCTGATTTTGTTCCTACACCATAAACCTATGAATTCTTAACTCACGCATAACAAGCTAATAACCCCAAACCAAGGGAATAGTTTACTGTACAGGATCTAGTGTCAGAAAACTTGAAAGCAAATCCTGGCAGTGCAGTAACTCTTTAATCACACATTATCTGGCCCCACTAAGTTTGCTTTTATAATGTCTACTCAGTCGGTCTCCCTCAAGACAGAATTAAATTGTATGAGAGCTATGAATCACTTTGCACAAAACCTGTTGTATTAATTTTATTGTCTCATAGTGTTTTATGATAATAATCAAGTTCTTCCCACGACCATGTCAAAGTGAAAAGGGAGCAAAGGCTGGATTCAATCCCTCACTTTACCATGTATCAGACATGTACCTTCAAACACTTCTCTAATATCTCAGAATCTGTGTCTTAACTTCTCATCTGTAAAATTAGGCTAATAATAGTAATTATTTCTTTGAAGGGTTGTGAGCATTGATTACCAGTGAGGGGAAAAATCTTTTTCACAAGCCTAACAATAGCAACACATTGGATAAATAGTATTAAAATTGATTGATAAGAATATGTGTCATTCATAGCATTAGTACCATTACTATCTGTCAATTGCATACTTTTTTTGGAAAAAAAGAACATTTATCCTCAGCTTTCTTTAACAGTACAAATGTTTCAGCCAACCTGTAAGCTGAATTCCTAAAGTAGCAGACCAAGCGGCATGATTCTGTCACTGTGACCACAATGCCAGTGAGTCGAAATCATGTCCAGCCATTTAAGAACTTTTCCATGGATACTGTGCTACCTAGCCCTCAAAATTATTCTCCCTTCATCTGTCTTCTTTCATTCTCCTTACTCATTGAATACTCCACCACTCTTAACATATAATAAGAACTTGGATTGTAGGTTTGAATAACCATCAGGTATTCCACCATCTAAGAGTTTTAATTTCCTAATTTCCTTCCCATTTGAATTGTTCGGAGAGAAGAAGCAATGTGATGGTAGCAACTTCTTTTTGTTCCATGCCACTCTGGAGGTGAAGAGGAAAGAAACATCGGTAGCTATCGCCTCAACGTCTTGCTCACCCTCCATGAACTAAGGCATGCATTATAGCCCTTGCACACAAATGTTTACAGCTGCAGACAACCAACCCTCTCCGCTCAATGCTTTCTACCTATGCACTATGACACGGTTTTCAAGTATTACCTGCTCTGCCTTTTTGCCTGTGTGCTTTCAGTTGCTTTGGCAAGTTTTCTATTCACATCCTTAGAAAAGGTTTCCTCAAATTTCTACCTCCTCCACAGATGAACACTTTCTCTAGGCTTCTGGTCTCTGTAAATAGGCCCACCATTTTTTTTTCAATATAGGAATGTATTCGTAGTCCTTGAGTATTTGATTCTTCATCAAAAATGAGTTCTGTACAGGAATTAAGTTCTGTGGGTCTTGACACATTATTTTTTCATGGGTAATCTACGTTCCACTTCTATCACCTGATGATAGGCTACTTTGTCTCTCCGTTGGTTTGCTATCAGTTCTCTAGTTGGTTCTTGTTCCGCACCCTCAAATTTATTCTCTAGAGTGTTGTGAGCATGATCTTTCTAGAAGAGGGGACCCTGATACAGAGTGGCCTGAGACCTATGAGTGCTATCCTGACCTCTCTGAAGTTTAGAACCCTGAGGCCATAACGCACGGTTGTACAGGTTTTAGTAGGACATGGTCTCCTTTTCCCATTCACTGTTTTTTTTAATCTTTTCTCATATATGTAATTTCCTATACCATACCTTTGATGCTGTATTCTAAAGTTGTGCCTCAGTGGAGAAGTGCCTTTCTTGTGGTGCCTTTTTCAGCAACATGTGCTGATGAGACAACTTGTGTCACATGACTCATGAATCTGTTCCTCTACATTGAGGTCACCAGTTTATTTATTTACCATGTTCTTCACAATATAATTACTTTCCAGCAACAGTAATACAAAATTCCCTATATCATGATTGTACCTTTGTAGAAGAAGAAAGGTAGAAAAATGAAGAAAGAGAATTAATGAAAAACAAACAAAAATAAGTTGAAGGGAATTGCAAATCACTTCACAGCATAGAATACCCACTAAGAAAATAAGATATTGGTATCTATGTGGCATTTATACCTAGAAATTCATTGATGCTTGGTTTTATTTTTTTAATCACTGCTGTTTTGACTTTATTTCCTTCTTGGGTTTAATTGTTTGGCTTCTTTCCTTCAAGAAAATAAGTTATTTTGTAGTAGAATAAAGTTGAAATTACAGGCATACCTAGAACACCATTAAATGTCATTTTGTTTATAGAAAATATCACGATCCTCTCCCTCCTGTATTATTTACATTCTTTGATGCTCTGCTGAATGCACCAGCATTGTCCAAACTCTGAACCAAATGTTCCAATTATTTTGTTTTTATATCTCAGATGCACTAACTCCTACCTGTTAAATTACAATTATATCCTATTAGCATAAGTGTCTAACTTTGAATCACTGTTTCTTCCATTCCTTAATTACTAAATTGGGAGGGAGGACACAAAGCAAAAAAAGCGCATGACAAACTAATTGGAATTTAACTATCCTCCAGAAATTAAAGCAGATATTTAAAAAGATAACCATTGATCCAAGATAATTGCTCCAATGGAGTTGAGGTTAACAGGATTTATGACTGATCAGAATGATTCTGATGATGATAATAGGGAAGATGATGATGATGATGGAGATGATGTCAGAAACAGTGGTGATAATAACGGTATTACTGAAGTGTTTCCGCTTATTTTACAATTATAATGAACCTAAAGAGTAAACACAATGATTATTATTGTCATTTCCATTTACAAGTGAAAAAACTGGAGCTTCAACATCATAACCATCCTGCCAAAAGCCCTGCAGCTAGTGGAGTTGAGCAGCAGCATCTCAAATTCTAGAGAAGTCCTAGGAGCATTCTTTGATTATCCCACGCCAAGAAACTCTAACAGAGAGAGCTTCATGCTCCTGAAGCCAGACCTTCTAGCTAGGATGGCCAAGTTAAGGTACCAGTGAGTTTCTTCCTTTTGACGTTTTTCTCGCTCCTTTTTGTTGACATCCAAGGATTCTTTTTTTAATTTTTTCTTTTTTCTTTTTTTGCCATTTAACAAAGCAATTTGTGTATACCAAGCATTATTAATTTTATGATACATACAATGAATTCTCTCACCTTCTCTTCCCATCCCACCCCCTTGCAAATATCCAGTTACCGGTATTTATTTTGTTGGTCTTTCGAATTAGTCTTTCTTTCTTTTTTCTTTTTTTTAATTTTTTTAAATATATTTTTATTGTAATTAATAAAAGGGTTACATGATATTTGCCAGATAGAAGGTGCATTAATTCACATACATTGATACCCTTTCACATGTCTTGGTACCCATTTCCCTCCCCCCACCCACCACCCACTCCCCGTATTGGTTTTCCCCCATTCCCTATCAAGTTTCAGATAACCAAATACAAATAAATTCCATATGTGAGATAACAAAGTGAGATACTGTAACAATATGAGATATCCAAGGGACAGCAAAGGAGATAAGGGATAACATAGTACATTAAGGACAACAGTCTTGCACACTGATACCCCTTCTCATGTTTTTGTCCCTGTTCCTTTCCCCATGACTCTGACTCGTGGTAGTTTTGCTTTTAATTATATGAGGCATGTCCATACTTATTTCTGTAGTGACTACATTAATTTACATCATCACTGACAATGTGCAATAAGAGTTTCTTTCCTCTAAACCCCTGAAAACACTGCCTTTTAATGTTAATTAGCATTATGACGGGGTTAACATGGACTCTACATGGAGTTTGATTTGATTTTTCTCAGGTGCCTAATGGTTGTAAACATTTTCTGCATGTATGCACTAGCCATGTACGTCTTCATTCCAAAATATCTGTATAACTCACACATTCCTTTGCTATTTAAATCATTTGCTTTGGTGATTTGGATGGATTTTTTTATTTCTAACATATTCAATTTTATTTTTAGATATTCTCCTTGTTGAACAAAGAGTTGGAAAAGAGTGTTCTCTCATTCTGTAGGTTCTTACTTCGTTCTGATAATTATATCTTTGTGTGGCAAACCTTTTTAATTTAATGATTCCATTTGTCTTTTCTACCTATTATTTTCTGAGTTATTGTTATCTTACCAGGAAATGCATTGCTTAAGCCTATATTTTGAAGTGTTTCCCTTTAGGAGTTTCAGAGTTTCTGTTTTTAAAGTGAAGCTTTTCTTACCCAGTATAGTATTGTTTATAGGTTTATTATTTATAATCGTCAATAAGTTCAGGTGTGTTTCTTCCTAATTCCTTCAGGGTTTTATCATACATTTTATCATAAATCGAATTTTTTTAGCTGTTTGATTTCCAGGGGCTGTTGAGTTAATCATGTTATTATTCTCATTTATTTTGTATCTACATTGATTTCATATATTGGACTCTCCAAGAATCCCTGAGATGAAACTAACTTGATCATGGCATATGATCTTCTAAATGTGTTATTCATTGAATTTGGTAACTGAAGTCATCTATGTATATTTTCATCAGGGGTTTGGTTCATAGTTTTCTTTCCTATTGTCTTCTTATCTGGATTTCATAGAAGGATGCTTTTGGCTGTGTGGAAGGAGTTCTATTGTATACTTCTCTTTCTACTTCATAGAATGATTTGGGGAGCATTGACATTTTTGTCTCTTTACAAGTCTTGGAGAATTAGCAGTAAAATTATCTGGTTTTGAGCTTTTCTTCGTTAAAAGATTTTTACAATTCTATCTTAAGGTTTCGTCTACAAATGTTTAGATCTATTTTTGTATCTTTTGCTTCAAATTTGACAGGTAACACATGTCCAGAAATTTGTCTATTTTTAGACTCTATTATAATTCAAGTTACCAGATTTTCCTTTATTAATGCTTTGGATTTAATTGTTATGTATTATAATATCTCTTCCACTTCTCCCATTAGTTTTACTAGTGGCTTGTTGATCTTGTTTATCTGTTCAATGAACTAAGTATTCATTTCCTGGCTTTTTTATAGAGTTTCAGCTCATTAATTCCAGCTCTGATCTTTATTATTTCTTTATTCTACTGATTTGGAGGTTGGTTGTTTTGATTACCTAATAGCTTCATGTGTATTGTTAATTAGTTATTTATTTCAAATCCCTCTGATATCTTTCATGTGCGCAGTCATAGTTAGAAACTTCCTCTTAGAATTGCCTACCCTTTACAAAATAGTCAATATATTATTTATTTTGACATCTCTGTGTGCGCTGTGCAAGAACATGATGGCATGTACTCAGGATGAATGCTTGGCATAAGCTCATCCTTTCTACTTCATCTTACTGGGTACTTTCAATCTTACCTGACTGTTTTATAAGATACCAAAGGCAAGAAGATGGCTTCTTTATCCTTTACCATCTAAAGCTTTTGGTAAACTGCTAACAGGTTGACGATGATTAGAAGAGATTCTGTGCGAAAGGACCAAAAAGTTGAGAATAGAAGATTGAGACTTAGAGGGACAGCAGAAATATAGGCAATGGTCATACTGAAACACAGCATTCAAGAGGCCTGGCATGTTTGAAAAGATCATGTCATGTGCATTTGCAATTATTATTGCAAAAAAGACTTTCCAGATGGTGTGATAATCATACACACAAAATAAAAATGTCCAGTTGGTCAAAGCTGTAAGTATTTCAATGAGACTAAGAAAAAATAATGTCCATGTGAATGAGTCAAATCTGACTTTTCAAAGCCATATCTTTCTCTATGTTCTAGTTCTTTTCTTTCAGTCATTTATTTTTTTATTTTAAACCTGTATGAGCTGAGTTTTCTGGTTATGATATATTTTCTGAAAATCCTGTATCAGACAGAGATTCATTAATCATTTGTCAGCGACTGAGGATTGATATAATAGTTTATCCATTTATCACATAAATACTCCACAAATAAAGGATTTGCTGAGTACCTGCTATTTGCAGGCTATTATTTATGATTTGAATGAAACAAAAATATGTATTTACAGAATGCCAGAAAAGTCTCACAAATATTGAATGAAGAAGACATAGGAGAAGCTATGTTTGGGAACATAGGTGGTTAGACTAAAACACAATTTCTTAAACAAGTATTCATGCACACCTAGTACAGATTTGGCCAATCAACATTTCCTGCCCTGTAATCATTCAACCTATTTAAGCTCTCAGTCCACAGAGCTCACCATGGGAGAATTAACAGATCACCCAAAGGAAATTTTGAGTTCTGGAAATTTCCATTCCAATGCACACTGCCAGATGCGTAGAATTAGAGCAAGGTAAAAGGCCTGTGTTTGAAGAAGCTCAGTGTATTTCTCTTTAGGACACCATAGAAAGTAGAGGACCTTATTGCCTAGTGAGTGAGCGTGCAAGGAAAACTAATCATGCCAATGTTGCCAGGCTCTCTCAGAACAGCAACTGCCACACACCTCAGGTGACAGTCCCTTCCCCAACATTGTTTACATTATCAAGGGCTTCCTTGGCAACTGCACTGACCCTGAGGTGCCCGAAAATTTAGAGCAAAGGCTTTAGTATAGCTTATAAAATTGAATTCAAATGAAATGTCTAACGTGGTACCACTTGAACATGACACTAAGAGATTTTCCTTGAATTTTAAAGAAAAAGCAGAGAAACAGTAGACTCAGCAAGAGCTAGCCACGGACATGGAAAGTGGAAAGGAAAGTGTTTTGCTTGTATTGTTTGTTTCTGACCTACTAAAGAACAGAAGCGGGGGGGGGGTGGCTTGATGCAGGATGTAATGCACTGTGCTTCATCCATATACAGGTGGCCGTTTATTCATATTTCAATCTGAAAAGTCAGGATAAAATTTAGATTTTTTTTTTACTGCAGAAAGATCTTAAGGTGAAGGTGGTGGTTATTATTCTATAACCTTGTTTGTAAATCCTGGTGGCACAGATAAACAACTGCAACCTCTTCTACCCTTCAGTTTATAAAACAATTTAAAGATCATTTGAAGATGGAATAGGTTGTTTTTCTCCCAATAATGGGGCATTACCTAAAACCCCTCAGTTATTAATTTCTTAGCTATGCATCAGCTCTCTAACATGCCAAGAAGTACCAACAGTATAAGAAAATCTCTACAATATCAATGATCCTTGTTAAAAATCAAACAAAAAACAAAACAATAAATCATACCAGGTGTCAGAGGCTCATGTTCATAATTCTAGCTCCTCAGAATCACAGTTCAAAGCAAGCCCCAACAGAAAGGTGCTGCAAGATTCTTCTGCAATTATCCTGAAAAGGAAAAGCTGGCCTGGAGATGAATTTCAAGTGGTAGAGCATCAGTTATGAGCAAAAAAGCTGAGCAACAAGCTTGGATCAAGGGTAGAAAGTAGCCTTGAGCTGAAGAGCTCAAGACAACGCCCAGGCCGGATTCAAGCCCCATGACCCATGAAAAAAAAAAAGAATTAAATTATGAAGGAGATTCTCTCTCTCTCTCTCTCTCTCTCTCTCTCTCTCTCTCTCTCTCTCTCTCTCTCTCTCTCTCTCTCTCTCTCTCTCTCTCACACACACACACACACACATTGCATTTTATTCTTCTTTTATCTTAGAAGGTTAAGTCTGCCATTCTTTCTCTTCCTTTCTGCAACTATGCTGAACAAGGAAAAGTTTTGCCTCACACTGGTGATACTTTTTATCTCTTTGGGTTGGTTTCCTTTGCTTTCTCAGAAAATTGAATCTTTACCTTCAACTCCAGACAGAGCTGACCCCTTGACTGCTGCCTCTCCAGGTTTACTGATTATTCCTGTCATTGCGAAGAAAGATGACTTCACACTGAAGATAACTAGACAGGAATGAGGCTTTGGTTCATGATCCTGAACAAAAGATTGCCCAGCCCTTCCCCAAGGGAAGCTACTCAACAGAATATTTACAACCAGCTCTCATTTAACAACTTCTGAAGACTAGAATGGATGTGAGGAATTGTAAGGTGAGCTAATATTACTATGATTATTCAATTTTTTCTGGGAAAACATGTGATATCTAGAGAGAAAGAAATGTCTGAAGTTTATATGATTATGTATCTTTGATAAGCTATCCCTTTAAAACAGGAATTGCAGGCTCATTGCAATAAACAACTGTATATGGCCATTTATTTTTACTACAGTTGCTATTAGTGATACATTAATAAATCAGTTATACCATGTGTCATAGAATAAACAATGGTATATACAATTTACCTAATAGAAAAATGAAAACTTTCAAGTGAATAACCAATGGGACACTTTTTATATGTATTATCAGGCCCCGGCCTTACTACAGAAGAAAAAGAGATGAAAATTTTATTTCACTTTTCATTGATATTTCACCTCATATTAATGTGATATTTCAATGATCTAATCATGGTTAGTGGCATATTCACTACCTACATATTTATTTTTTTTCTTGTGATTAAATTGCTTCCTTTAAGTGACATAGTTTAAGCACAGAGAAGGTCAGTGGATACTTGGAGACAGATTCTCAGGATTATTGGCCAACTCTTGCATAAACAATTCCAAAGTTAAACTCAAGTGACATTTTTCCTAAGCAAACTCTGTCACATACAGGTAGCTGGTAAATCTTTCATTAGTGTATTTTGTATTGCTTGAATATCAATAAACCGGTCTGTTTGCTGAAGATATGTATATATATATATACATATATATATATAATTTCTATTTCATATAAAGCCTGCTTCTAGTTGACTTCTATATTAAAGACGGACAAAAAGATGCTCAATTTATTCAGAAAAAAAAAACTTGGAAACCTCAAGGAATATTTGCAGGTTTTGTTCTGCAGGGACACAATTAGATGCACAGATGACCCTTCTGGTACTCTGAACTTTGCTCCCTTTGTGATTAACAGTTCAATTAACAATGCTAGTTTAACTGTCACTGTAGAATTACTTACAGGTGCAACTATTTGTGAAGGTAATTATAAGCTGGCTCAGTTTTTGCCTGGTCAGGAACAATTCAACAAATATATTTTTATGTTCCGCTTAAGGGACCATCTGGTGTACAAAAATGTTACTTAGGTTCCCAGGATATACGAAACCAATAAATACTAAAGATTTTGAAGATATACGACTCAAAGCTCTTTCTTATTTTTGTATCAAAGGACAAACTTTTTGCCAGCTATAACACTTTAGATCCATTCTATCATCCTTGGTAATATGAATTCTAATTAGAAAAGTTATTAAAGCATTGATTTATTGTCCTACTTAAATTTTGGATTTTGTTTAATATTCATGTAGCACAAAGGAATTGTAAATGACAAACTATTAATTTGTTGAAAAAACACACAAATGATTGTTTTGGTATTCAAATTTTATTGCATCCCTACTTTTCATTTTGATGTGTGTATACACACACATACAAGCACATATAAATATGCGTTCACACATATACACATACACATATGCATATATTATATATATGCATATGTTACATTCATATATGTGTATATATTGTATATATGAGTATGTGTATATTATGTACATATGTGTATGTGTGTCTTCTCTCTAGCTATGCATGTCTGTAAATACATGTGCATCAGTAGAATTTATATATAATTATGAAGTCAGCAGTGATTATTTTCAAATTTACTTTATTTTCAGATTTACTTTGCAATGCTATCATTATTCCTTCAAGTGTAATCGTATTCTGTGTAATAGCTTAACTATTGTTTGTGATCACAGGCATTGGATTAGAAGCAACAGAGGGTTTTGTCCATTTCTTCACTTGGACTTTATACTGAGTAGACAACCAATTTTATGCTGTTGTGGTCTGAGAGAATGCAGGGAATAATTTCAATGTTTCTGAATTTGCACAGATTTGTGTTATGCCCTAAAATGTGACCTATTTTAGAAAATGTTCCATGTGCTTCTGGTGTTACTGGGTGTCATAATCTGCAGATGTCTATTAAGGTCTAGTTGTTCCATGTAACTGTTCAATTCTGAGGTTTCTCTGCTTTTGCCTATCCAGAGGTGACAGTGATGTGTTAAAGTCAGCAACAATCACTGTGTTTGGTGTGAGTAAGGTTTGTTTAATGAAGATGGGTGCCCTGGCATTTAGTGTGTAGATATTTAAGATGGTTTTATCCTTCTGAAGTTGTTCCTCTAGTAGTATGCAATAACCTTGTCTCTTCTCACTAGTTTTAGTCTGAAGTCCATTTTATCTGATATAAGGATGGCCTTCCTATTTCCTTTAAACAAAGAGAAGTGAGTACTATAAATAGCCTAAAGTTTATGTCAGGGCCACTACATATATAATCATAATTAAAAGCAAATAAATATTTTGTTAGTTGAATACATACATCTAGACCACATATGTGTATACATTTCTGTTGACAGAAAAAATGCAAAAATAGTAGTTATAAACTCTGATATTGCGTGGGAATGGAAGGAAAAAAAGCCAGGAGAGAGTGAGGAAAGGAGTGATGTTGTCCAAAAAGAAATGTACTCTTTGCCTGACATATGTAACTCCTGTGCACATCACCTTTATAGCAACAGTAAAAGCATTTTTTGCCCGTCCTGGGCTTGAGCTCATGGCCTGAGCCATGTCCTTGAACTTTTTCCTCAAGGTTAGAGCTCTACCACTTGAGCCTCAACATCACTTCCAGCTTTTTTCTATGCATGTGGTACCAAGGAATCGAAGCCGGGTCTTTGTGCATGCTAGGCAAGCACTCTACCACTAGGCCAAACTCTCGGCCCAGTAAAAGCATTTTTTAAAAAAGAAATTGATATTGAGGGTATAATTCAATAAAAAACCAATACATCTGGTCAACATTCCCTGTAGTTGTTAATAGAGGTAAAGAAGATGAACTAGAAGTGCTAACATTGCAAATGATTTTTTAAAAAGAACTACAGCCATATAAATTATCTGGAATTTATAAACCAAGGCAGTATGGTACTTTCTAACTGTGAAGTAGAAAAACCTAGAGAATCTATTCAAAGTAAACAAGAAGCCTGGATGATCAGTGCAACACTAATATGGAGATTCACGATCTTCCCAAAGGGAGTCGGGGCCAGATTGCTTTAGGAAACTTGCACTACACCATCCAGAACACATTTATTCCTACTTAAAATTTAAGAGCTGAGTAAGGTTCAGAAAACATCTTAATCCACAATCAGCTCCCACGCAATACTGAACAAAGATATCATGTACCAAAAATATATGCAAGTTTTCTGGCTTTTACTAACATGTGAATACTTTTAAAGACATATCCACAATTAGATTTTTACAGTTGAAACACTACTCACCCATGAAAAAAAACACAAAAAAACCTCAAAACTCCAAAATAATTTGCAGTAATACCCAAAAGAATGTGCTCTTAGGCACATGATTTTAGCTGTACATTAGATAACTAATGTATTATGTGATAGCAAAAGGTCTATATTTTTCTTCTTTTTAGTTTAATGAAAGTGATAATATACATTATTTCAGAAATATTTTTAAAAGAATTATTAGCCATCCCAGGATTTGATTTACTAATTACTAATCATCAGAATTCATAGCTTTCCAAAGTCTTTTCTAATGGACAATCTTACACTTTTTAAAAACCAATTTTAATCAAGTGCTACATAATTATGTAAATATACCTTGTTCACTCAAAAATAAATTAGCATTGTGGCAGAATGAAAGCATGTTATTAAGTGGCTTTTAATGCTAAACAAAATCTCCTCTGTGTGTGTGTATGTGTGTGTGTGTGCATGTGCGTGTGTGTGTGTGTGTGTGTGTGTGTGTGTGTGTGTGTGTGTGTACCAGAGTGAGAGCTGTACCTTATCCTTTCTTTTCAATCCTAGCCCTCTACCACATGAGCCACAGCTCCACTTCCAGCTTGTTGGTGGTTAATTGGAGATAAACTGGGATACTAAGAATTAGAGACATGAGATACTAGCATGCAGCTCCAATGCTTTTCTATATTTATTTGTATATCTAGCTCCAAATTATACATCTGGGTTTCCTATTCATAAACAACAGTATCATTTTAAAGTTATTATTATAAAATTGAGTGCAAAAATTATTCTGGTGTCCAAGTTTTCACTTTACGTTTCAGATTCTTTTACGGAAGAATGAATCATGGGATGTGGCAGAAGGGTTAAATACAAACTGTAGGGAGAAGAGGGAAGAGAGGGGAAGAAAATAAACTGTCAATCAAATAGCCCCAGAAATGACACATGGATGACTTAGTGGACAAGAATATAACAGAAGTTAAATAATTAGATTATATCTAGACAAAAGAGAAATAAATGCATGAATGTGGTAAAGGCACAAAAGTAGTAACAAACAATGAAAGTAAACTTCTGGAGATGAAAAAAATGTTATATACATCAAATACACTGGAATAAATAAAAACTCACTAAGACACTCCAAAATAAAAAGACTATTAAACTTACAGGAATATCCACATAATTTATTAACAGTAAAAGATACCCAAATGATGTAAAAAATTATCAGAGCATGAATGAACTGTGAAATGGTCTCCAATAACCCTATCTCTGACTGTGACAAAAGAAAGAAGAAATAAAAAGATGAAAGTTATCAAATGCGTCCCCAAATCGGTGGCAAGGATAGCTGTAGAATCAAGAAGCTTAAGAAATGTTAAGCAGAAAAGCATATTGATTGTGTCATAATCAATTTGCTTAAAATAGAAAGGATAAAGAATTTGTCTCAGGGAGAGTAAAGATTACAGGTGATAGATAATTTACTATAGGAAATAGCAGAAAACTTGAGTAAGGAATTTCTTTTTTTAAAGTATTGGAGGGAAAACAAAATTAAATTGTTCCAGTTCAGTCTCGAAATTGAGGAATATGAAACATTGGCTATCTCATTTATTGAGGCAAGAACTCTCCTAAAGATGTAAGAAAGTCATTCATTTAAATACCTTATGAACATAAATTCTAAAATTATTCCTAAAATTTTAGAAAAATCACACATGACAGTATCCTCAAATGGTATTAAACTAACTGGGGAAATTCAGTAGTGGCAAAAATGATATAAGGTTCAATTCTTTTTCAAATTTATTTATTTATTTTAAATGAATCCCAAACTGCAATTTACTTATCATGTGCCTCAAAGGATATCTCTATTGTGGCTGGCTAAATCTGATGCATGAATGTGTCCATTACCTGCATGGTCACAATTTAATAAAATTAACCCTCATGACCAACATAAAATAAAAATATACCATTTGATCACATCAGTAGATTTAGAAACGACATTTGACAAAATATGTTTATTTCTGATGAACTTTTCAGAAAACCAGATTTGCCTCAACCAGTTAAAGAGAGTCTATGAAGAGTGGACAAGCTGATATCACACTTAACTATTTAAACCTCGAATACTTTCCCCCTAACCACAGGACTAGGGCTAGACCTTAAGAGATAAGCTTTTTCAGCAAAGGCTGAATTGTTATTCCTATAATATGAGGTCCCTAAGAGAGACAGAGGATAAAAAAAATTAGGAAGTAGGTTCTCCTCAATCTGCACACTGAGGGTGAAATGGCTGTCTTCCCTTCCTTGGAAGACAGTCAATACTGCTTGAAGATCCTGAGGAGAAGCCCTACAAACCTCCACTCATGGAAGAAGAAAGGGTCAGAGATTCAGGGAAATGGCCATTTTAGAGCCAACATGAAAAGCTGCCAGAGCATGTGTCTGTAGGACAATTCTAAATCTACTGTGCTTGGCAAAGTGATGAGGAATGTGTTGATGGCAGGCAACATCAGCATCCAGGAACATCTTAGGCTGCCTGGTGGCACTGCCTGACTAACTGAAGAAGATATACTTGTCACAAGGATCAGCAAGACCAGAATGGTGGATTACAGAGACCCAATCCACAAAGAGCAAAGAGATATTGTTTCACAGAGCACAGTGACCCGAGGGGAAAATAAATGAGTCCTGAACAAAGACAGGTTAATTTACAAGTTCAAAATTAAGAACCAATGAGCTGTAGGCATCTCACTAGGGTTGCAAAGCTAAATTAACCAAAATAGATTCCGCAATCAGTGTTTAGATTGCAGCCATTTTCATTCCCAGGACCTTGCTGAAGAAGGACTTGAACAATTGCTGCAAGTTAGTTCTTAACACAACTACATAGACATAAAAATCTATGACTCTACAGACATAATGTTTTATTTCATAAATTAATATGTATCTATGATATACAAACCCTTAGCCTAATTTTGATTATGTTCCAAAAACTAAGTGCCAATGATTGTATATAGAGATTCCCTTCTTGAATACTCATTTGTTAAACATGTCATTTGAAATATGATGTAAAAATCAATGTTAATAAATTCTTTAATAAAAAAATATTTACCAAAAAAAACTTCCCAGGAAATTCAAGAGTCACTTACTATTGAGCTCGCACTGAAGAAAGGAAATATTTAGGATGCTGTGTATTAGACACATGAATGGATAGACACACGATCTGGTATCCACAAATATGGTTTACTATGTTGCAACATGTCTCAAAATATGCTCTTCAGTAATATAAGTTTATCACTAGGCATTAACATTATAAGATATTTATTTTTGCATTTGTATCTGTAGTTAAGTGTATGCACTTTTGAAAATGTATGCATCTACTCTCTTGTGGATATTTCCAATTTAAAAAATAATTATAAAAGTCACGCTCCAAATATTTCCATATAGGTCTTCTTTACCCCAAGTGTGATATCTTTTCACTTGAGAATATACTCAAGATTGAAATAGATGAAACATCAGTTGTGCATGCCTTTAACTTTATGGATTATTGCAAAAAGTATTCCCAAAGTAATTTTATTTTTTATATTCTCATGAGCTATGTGTATAGTAGGTTACACTGGCCCTCATCATCATTCATATATAATATTGTTGGATCTCAATTTTTCCAGTCTTTTGGGTGAAATAAAAAACTGTGCCCTGTAAATTGAATTCTTATCTTTCTGAGTAACTAGTGAGCATGTTTTCATGTTTATTGATAATTTGTAGTACAATTTTTGTGAAATACATATGAAAATATGAATTTTAAACCCCTTTATCTAATCAGTGAGATGTCTAAAAATATAATTTTTACATAGATTCAATCACATTTGAAAGTACAAGCAATGCTAGTCTTTTCTTGTGCTTTTTTTTGTGTGTTGGCAAAATCATTTTTCTTTTACTATATAAATACACAAATTACCAGTATTGGAATCGCCACAGTGACTTGGGGGAAAGATGAATGACACAAGTCAATCAACCAAATAGAAAAATAAGAAATATTGTCACAAACATGACTTCCTAATATTTGACATGGTTTCAAAGCAACATGTATAGTGTTTTCCAAAGAGAGAATAGAATTTAGTAATGATGTTGGAGAAATTATTCCATTTATTAAAAAGCTTATATTAAAATGTTCTGCCTAACTTTACAATTTAACAAACTGAAAATACAGCATAGACTTAAATGGCAACATAAAATGATAAAATATTTAGAACCTCATATAGTAAAGACAAGCATTGAGAAACAGTTTGGTGAAGGTGATTGCATATTGAATGCAAAAAAAACAGTAAATTTAGAAAATTATCATTTCTACTTCATTAAATGCTAAAATTTTTGTTCTACAAAGGCTATGTTAGGAAGATGGAAAAATTATAGACTGGGAGAAAATATTTATAGGCAGCATAGAACACAATGCCTTCTTACCTAAAATATACTAAAAAAAACTCTCAAAATCAACATCAAGCTATTAAATATTCAGTCAGAAATTTGGAGAAAAAAATAAAAGACATTTCACCAAAGAAGATAGGCAAATGTCAAGTATACATTTTGAACATGAAATAAATGTATCAGTATCACTAGACTGTAGGAAAATTCAAATAAGACATTGATGAAATATGTTACATAACCTATTAGTTTGCTCATGAAAAAGTGCTAGTATAAAATGCTGAAGGTGATATGGAGAAATGCAGCCTCTTAGATACTGATGGAACTCAAAATCATACAGTGACCCTGAAAACTACTCTGTTTCTTTTTAAATTGTTAAGCATCTAACCAACAATATATCCCAACAATTACATTCTTCTATATCACCAGTTATAGGACTTGAACTCTGGGCCTGGGCTCTCTCCCTGAGCTCTTCAATTCATGGACAATGCTCTACCACTTTGAGCTACAACACCATTTCTGTGAACCGCCATCCTCAGTTCTCAGCTTCCTTAGTAGCAAAGATTATAGGGGTGAGCCATCAGTGCCGGCTAGTAATCATATTCTTCATAGCAACTTTTCTTCGCATCGTTGATGAAATCTTTCACCCAGATCTCCTTTATTAAGTGAAAAGGTAAACCATGAACATATATTTAATAATACTATACAATTAGAATAATGGTATATATATATATATATATATATATATATATATAGCACTCAGCCAAAAAACAAACAAGAAAAGAAGAAAAGAATGAACATTTCAAGCAAACTTGTATGTACTTTCAATCAGCTGAATAAAAGAAAAGACAATTTCAAAGAGTCACATGCAGTTTGACTCCACTTAGACAGCAATCTGAAAATTAAAAAAAACTAATTCATTGAATTTAAAAACAATGGTGATTATCAAGATTTAAGATAACCTAGCTATAAGACCATACTGTAAACATATCCCAGGGAGAAATTTGTGGGCCCAGAATATATCTTGATTATGATGTGATTACAGATATGTGATAAAATGGCACGCACAGTCCCAATGTCAAATGCCCCATCTGGATATCACACTACAATTACAAGAGCTGCAAGCACTGGTAAAAGTAATTATCTTAGGTTAAAAGACAAAAACTTAAATTCAACAAGTTCATTTCTCTATATCACTTTTGATCCCTGTTGTTATTTATAAGGCAATTTTAGATTATAAAATCATAGTAGATATGTAAAATATCAAACTTAATCTGGAGCCAAAAAAAAAAAAAGGTAAGGAAGGTATCCTGGGCCTCTTTATAATCTCTGCAACTTCATAGGAATTTTTAACCATCTCAAATTTGAAATGACTTAAAAATGGTCTTAATGGTGTTTAATATTTTTTCCTTCTGCATTAGAACAAAACACAGGACACCAGTTAGGTTGCTTTGAATCCAGTTCTTACACAATAATATGCTTTTTAATACAAGATTATTATTTATGGTACAGAACATTCTTAATACTCCTCAAAACCTGTGGAATAGACAGAGAGATGACACTTAGCTGCATTCTCTGTTTAATGAATAAAAGCGGTAGCCTCATCACATACACTGAGTTAGTTCAGTACTCTTGTTCCTTCTGTTTGAAGCATGTGGAAATACATGATATTACCTATATATGTTATTCCTGGTGTCAGTAACTTTACATTCCAACACTACTTAATAAATAGAATCTATACTGCTTATTTGAAGTCCGTGCCTTCCCATTTCATAAGTGACTATGTGTTGGTGTCTCCGACTGTGAATATTGAGACACTATACTCTCTTTTGGGTTTTGTGCTTATGTGTATGGGAATCTAAAAAGGAACAATAGCAATGATGGTGTATAAACTATTTTATCTGAAAAAAGCAAACAATGTTGAATTAAATTTTTTTCTCATTTGACATTCCAACTAACAAAGTATCAAGGTTTCAGTTTTTATTTTGTTTCTTGTGTTAAAATGAATACTTCGCAGGGGCCAGTGACTTAGGCCTATAATCCCAGCTACTTAGAATTTCTAGCGAAGATCTGAGGATCTCAGGCAGGAAGGATCATGAGACTCTTACCTCCAGCTAGTCACAGAAAAGGCCAGAAGTGGTGCTATGGCTTAGTGGTAGAGCCCTAGCCTTGAGCAAAAAGAGCTCAAGGTCAGTGCCCAAAATAAGAGTTTGAGCCCCAGCAAACAAAAAACAAAGGAAGATACCAAGGCCAATATCAAGAGTTCTTTCTTGGAGTTCAATTATTTTAGGAGTATATCTGACTATGTAATCCATTTTTAATTTATCTTTATGTATGGTATAAAATAAAGGTTCACTTTCATTACTTTGTATTCTAATATCCAAATTTCTAAGTACCATATATTTAAAAAGCTATATATTTTCCTTCAATGTGAACTTTTAAGACATTCATAGAAAATGAGCTGAATATAAATACATAGGTTTGACTAAAATTTTGCATTGGTTTTAATATCTTGCCAACGATTTTTTTATTTTGTTGTAAAAGTGATATACAATGAGGCTAGAGTTACACAAGAAAGGTAATGAGTGCATTTGTTTGAACCGTGCCATCCCCTCCCACATTTTCTTCCAATTTCCCCACCCACCTTCAGCTCCCACAAAGATGTTTGGAAAACACTGGAAGAATATAATGACATATTCAAAATGAAAGTTCTGTAATCAGGCATCTTCAGCTAATCTGAACTCTGCCAATAACCAGTTATGACACAGGACAAGTCATTCAACCTCTTTGTAAACCCATGTAATTATGATGATAATAGTAAAATACAGATTAATGGATATGATAATATATACTATATTTAAACCATCAACTAAAAAGCTCCTTACAAATTCGGTAATACATAGATAGCTACAGGAAAGGGGCAGAGAGAGACAGTGAGCAAAATTGCCTTGCCTAGAATGAGTACTCATTAGCTTCTTGGTAAAGAATTAGAATAAGAGCATTTATTCATAATCTATTATATACCTACCACCAGAATAAATGATGCCACATCTCTGAAAGTTCTTTTTGGAAGTTCAAAAAGTGTTAATGTTTCTCATCCTATTCTTTCCCATAGTTCAGGTCCACAGATTGTACACACATGAGATTGCATGCCACAGGGATTAGAATACCAGTGTTAATAAAAATAAGTAGTGCAAGATGGGAAATGTGACTTTGTGCTACAGCTGAGAACTCCTTAATTCCTTCTCTGAGTCTGACAAATAGTCATGCATGAAGTGTGAAGTCAGGCTGACTCAACCCTCTCACTTGTCAACAGAGAGGTCTCAAGGAGAAAATGTGATCTTCCTCTCGTCAGCCTCCCTCATTCTTCAGGCAGAAGACTACAGACTGAAAAAAAATACAAAGTAGAGCCTTTTAAAGCATGAGGCAGTAACTGGTAACCTGGTTTCATAAGCGAGCCATTTATGCTCCCACAGAAGGGAAAAAGATGAAGCCAAAGAAGGACCAGAAGGAATGGCTCCAATATCTCCCCTACTCCGGATAGGAGGAAAGGCTGACAGTCATTTCCTCTACCTTGTGACAAGAAGAGAAGATGAAGGGGTGTGAAGGGAGGGGGTGAGCAGTGTTAACTGGCAGTCAAAACAGGCTCTCAAACTCCAGGTTGCAAAAATGGTGCTTTGAATCATTCATTTCCTTTAGTCCTTCAAACCACATAAGCAAGGATAGCATTTTAAACCTGAAGAAAGTGTGCTTCCGACAGATGCAGTGCATCTTTTGACTCTCATGCCAAGAGGGACCAGATTCTAACTGGAAATTTTGCAACAGAGTCTAAATCTCTTCCTCCGTTACACAGGAGGCATTAACTACTGTTCCTATACGTGGAAATGATACTTGGTTCTAAGTCAGGAGGACAGCTAAGGGGTCTTGGGGGTCAAGGGGCCTTGTCTCACCCCTGCACACAACCACAAGATCCACTCCTATAGGACACCCCAAAGAGGATCTTGCCCAGAGTTTTAGGATGATGATGAAGTTCCTTAAGCTAACCTGGCTGATAACCAGGGGGTTCAACCCTGGTTGAACCCAGGCAGAGTAGCCTCTCCGGTGCACATGCTCAGGAAGTAAGAATGTTAACCCTACGGTGATTCTTGGGGTGGAAGATATATCAGACACAGACTAGTCATTCTTTATAGGGAGCATCCCAACAAATATAGGCATTAGCAGATGAACATATGTTGTACAAACTGTACCTGTCTATCAACCTGTCCATCAGAACCTGGAATTGTTAAGAAATTCGGCCACACAAAACCTGCTGTATAACTTGTTTGAATTATTCCTTAGCAAGGCAAAAAATATTTCAAAGTTAAGCTGGATAAAATTTTGATTAACAATATGGGATATAGTGGTATGTCTTTCCAGCAAAAATTGATCTGGAACTTAGTTAAAGGAATAGCTGCCATGGACATTAGAATAAACAGAAGTTGCCCAATAATAAAATGCCTTGAATTGATTTACTTCTATTATTTAGATTTTTTACGAGATATTTTATATAAGTAAAACATTTGTAGACCTACAAATGCCACATATATTCCATTCAACTATAAAAAATGATTTGAATATTATCATTCCAGTTTATATGTTTTGCACTGTTTCATACCTTAAAAGTTTCTTCTTTTTCTAAGATCTGACTTTCCAGATATTTGGCAGAGACTCAGCTCTGGGAGGGATATTCTGAAGTCAAGTTTTACCAAAATGGAAATAAAGATAAAGGGAAACAGAGAGATTATTGTGTCATTAAGCAGATGATAATTGCAATTATTCATCATGAATTATGAATCACAAATGAAGATTGCAAAGTCAATTGGGGAACAATTTGGCTATAAATACTCATATTAGGCAAACTAATGAAATATGCTCTGCTTTAGAAACTTCCAGTCTTGTTTTCATCAAGTGTTTTGTAGAAGTGCAAATCTTGATGAATTATTCCTGTCACTTGTAATGCATGAAAAGGAATGTATTATCATAAACATATTGCTGGCCTCCAGATCTTCCCGCAGTAATAATATCACTCCAGTTCAGGGGCATAGTTCAGCCATTTTCCTTTTGTACTCAAAAGCATTATTTCATGAGATGTTCAGAGTGTCACAAATTTAAAACAAAAAAGGTATTCTATTACAGCTAAGTAAAATGTAGTCCAGAAAGATGTAATCATAGCCCTAAGATGTATAGACATTTCCTGGACTAGAATATAGGTCTGTTTATTTACAATGATGGGAAAGTCTTCCCTTTAAATCACACTGCCTTTGTTAAACATTTAAATGTGTTTAGTCTCACACAACTAAAAATTGAACTCCAATTAAATTGGTCAATAACAGAATTTATTGGTTTGTGTAAATATTAAGACCAAATGTAAGCAAGTGTAGTTAGGTTTTATTTAGCAGTTCAGAAATATGAACATGGAATTTCTTTCCAGCTTGGCTTTTTCTATGCTGCCTTTCTTTTGTGTTAAGAACTTTATGTCATAGCATAATTATCAACAACTTCAAACAGAGAAAAAGTATGATTGATCATAGAGTCACAACCAAGCTGTATCTGCAGTTCTGGGCCTGAGATGCTAAGGTCTGTGTCAGAACATCCTACTATGTCCCAGTGGGAGAACTGCACACAATTTATGCCCTAGAGAATAAACTTATGCTTAAGTCCCAAGTGTTACAGAAGCTTTCCAAGACTGTAAAATCAAGAATTTAGCTCCCACACCACTTCAGGCATCTGGTCCTAGAACTTAGCCCTGATTGTCCTCCCAGCTAACAACAGACTGTGAATTAAGAACAACCCCTCAGCTGAGATTCATTACTGAAAGGAAGACAAAAATAGGAGAGTATCTAACGCTTTGTTGTAACAACTTAAAGTAATTGGACATTTCCGACCAGTGAGGCGTCTGTAGCCATCACTTATGTTGAACATACTTAAAGAAGTTATAGGTAGACATGAGTGTACCCTCATTGAACTAGAGGCCAGCTGGGCAGGCATCTATAGGTCCATCTGAGGAAGAAAGTGTTCCTTTACAAAGTCGGTATACGAAGTTCAGAAGGTATAATTGTATCATGAGATGAAATATATATGGAAAGAAGGGCAAAAAGAAAATAGAATTGTCACCAAAGGACATACTAGTTCTCCAATGATGGACTCCAAAGAAATGGAAATTTACAAAATGCTTGGGAATAAATTCTAGATGGTAATATTGAAGGGAGTCAATAAGATTTTTTTTTTAAAGAGCAGTTAAAGTCCATGACATCAGGGAAACAATTCATAATCAATCCGAATGGGAAATGCACTGAGAGGGTTATTATTTCAAAAAGAGTCAAATAGAAATCTTGAGGCTGAATAATTCAGTGACAAAAGAAATAGAAAATATAATGCAGTACTTCAACTAGAGACTATATCAGTAAGAAGAAACAATCTGTGAACATGAAGAAAGGTGCTTTGAAATTACTCAGACCAAAAAAAAATGAAAAAGCCAACCAAGAGAACTTGTCGATTTTGACTAACCAAACAAATATTTGTGCTACAAGAATTGCAATGGGTGATGAGAATTATTTAATGAAATTATTGTTGGAATTTTCCCAAGACTTGAGAGAAAGAAAGATACAACAAGATCCATGAAATTCCAAGTTTCGAGGATTCTAGATGGATTCACTCAACGTGGTTCTCTCCAAGGCACCTTACAAGCAATCCATCAAAAGACAGAGAGAGAATATTAAATGCAGGAAGTAAAATGTATCAAGCCATGTATAAGGGAAATATTATTAGACTATCAGTGAATTTTTCAGGAGTAAACTCACAATCCTAGAAATGATATATTTAAAGCATTGTAAGAACTAATGCATGCCCATCAATATCACTATATTCAGAAATATTCTCCTTTAGAAAAGGATAACTTTTCATAGAGAATCAAGAGATAAAGGAATTCTTCACCAAAACTATCCTACTAGAAACATTCAAAAGAGTCTTTATGAGAAAAATGAAAGTATTACAATGATCATCAATGATCATCAATTATAATCAATGGAGGGAAAAATAAACCATAAAATCTAGAATATATCAATACATTAACAGGAATGTATACATCATATTTAACTCTAGTACAACCATTAACTATCAAAAATAACTAAAGCTGAAATAAAGGCATACATGACTTAAAAATGTATGTGTTATGATAATATGTTATATCAAAAATATAAACTATAGAGTTAGGGAATTAGTTTAATTTTCCTATGTAACAGAATTTAAATGATCAAGTTTCAGGTAGCTCGAAATATCTAATAGTTACCCAATACCTTTTGTATTAAAATGATAACTATAGAACTACAAGAAATATACAAATGGTCAAGGGAAACAATAAAAAGGCTAGTTCTCTAGAAAATCATCAAAGCATAAAGGGAGACAAAAAGAAAGGGAAATAAAGAAAACAAAAAAATAACATTGCAGCAGTAATTTTAAGAATGATTAAAGAAAACATAATTTTGCTGTAAGATAGGCTACATTATTATGTATCTCCAGTGTATATTAAAATGGCAATTGTAAGTACTCGTTGAGATTTTCCTTCATTAAAAATTTGCCCAAAAGTCAAAGAAAAATGATAAGACATAAAATAAATAACAAAATTTAAATTAACATAACTTACGCTTCAGAAAGTAAAGGATCTTAAGGATTATCAGAAGCAATTACATATCAACAAATAGGAAAATAGGATAAACTAAAGAAAATAGACATGTTCTTAAATATTGAACGTATTATTTTTTCTTTGTTTTATAAATTTTTATTGTAACTAATAGAAGGGTTACATTATATTCACCAGATAGAAGGTGCATTACTTCACAAACATTGATACACTTTCTCATGCCTTAGTCCCCATTTCCCTCCCCCCACACCCGCCCCTCATCTTCTTTTCCTCCCTTCCCTATCTGACTTCAAATAACCAAATACACATATATACAATATATCAGATAACAAGGTGAAATACTGTAACAATGTGAGATAACCAAGGGACAGCAAAAGAGATGAGAGATGACATAGTACATTAAGGTATTAAGAACAATCACTCATTATATGGCTTTTGTTTCGATATCCAGGAGGTCCTCTCATTTAGCATCATTCTGTATGGCCTTATGTATCTGGGTTTTGTTCTATTGTAAATCTCTGATATGAGAGGCCAAGATTGCTACTGATTATGACAAATGAAGGAAACCATTGAGCCTAAGTTCATTTGAGTCTGGCTTACTTCACTTAATATGATTTTTTTCAAAGTCTTTCCATTTCCTTACAAATGGGACGATGTCATTCTTTCTGACAGCAGCATAGAATTCCATTGTGTATAAATACCACATCTTGTTGATCCACTCCTCAACTGAGGGACATCTGGGTTGGTTTCATGTCTTTGTTATGGTAAATAGTGCTATAATGAACATTGTTGTGCTAGTGGATTTAGTATGTCCTTATTTCTGGACGATTGGGTAAATGCCAAGTAGTGGAATTGCTGGATCATAGGGCAGTTCTATCTTTAGTCTTTTGAGGACCTGCCATACTGCTTTCCATAGTGGCTGAATGAGTTTGCACTCCCAGCAACAGTGTAGTAGTGATCCCTCCTGGCCACATCCCCTCCAGAATCTGTTGTTATTAGATTTCTTGATCCTGGCCATTCTAACTGGAGTGAGGTGGAGTTTTAGAGTTGTTTTGATTTGCATTTCTTTATGACCAGATACGTCGAGCATTTCTTCGTGTGTCTATAGGCCATTCTTATTTCTTCTTCAGAGAAGACTCTCTTTATGTAGTTGGCCCATCCTTTAATGGGATAGTTGTTTCTTTAGGGATTAGTTTTGGAGTGATTCAATTATTTGAGCTGCAGATATATATTTTAGATATGAGGCCTTTGTCCATTGTGTGGTTAGTTAAGACCTCCCACTCTGAAGGCTTTTTACTAGCTATGTCCTATGTTCTCTAAGATCCAGCAATTCCACTACTTGACATTTACTCACTCGTCCAGAAACAAGGACATACTAAATCCACTAGCACAATGATGTTCCTTGCAACACTATTTACCATAGCAAAGATATGGAACCAACTCAGATGCCCCTCAGTTGATGAGTGAATCAACAAGATGTATTTATACACAATGGAATTCTATGCTTCTGTTAGAAAGAATAACATCGCCCCATTTGTAAGGAAATGGAAAGACTTAGAAAAAATCATATTAAGTGAAGTAAGCCAAACTCAAAGGAATATAGGCTCAATGATTTCCCTCATTTTTCATAATCAGTAGCAATCTTGGCCTCCCCTATCAGAGATTTACAATAGAACAAAATCTAGATACATAAGGCCATATAGAATGATGCTAAATGAAAGGACCTCCAGGATATAGAAACAAAAGCCATATAATGAGTGATTATTGTCCTTAATGTACTATGTGATCTCTCATCCTTTTGCTATCCCTTGGCTACCTCATATGGTTACACTATTTCAACTTGTTATCTGATATATTGTACATATGCATATTTGGTTATTTGAAATCAGATAGGGAAGGGTGGAAAACAAGATTAGGGGCAGGGGTCGGGGGAGGGGAAGTAATGCATTTTCTATCTGGTGAAAATAATGTAACCCTTCTATTAATTACAATAAAAATATATGAAAAAAGAAAAATGATAGAACAGATGAAAAACCCTAATTAGAGTGATGAGATTATATAAATTTGCTACTCCATAGGTGAGGAGACTTGACTCAAGTTCATTTCAAAATATTTTGAGTTTATTGACAGGCTGTAGTACAAAAATGACAGGATTCTATCCTGGATTTGGGGACATGTTCATCTGTCATTGATTGTCATTTGTTTTTGGTTTTGTTTCCTATTTTTGTGCTATACTCTATTAAAAAAGAATTGGATGCTGGTGGTTCATGCCTGTAATCCTAGCTACTCAGGAGGCTGAGATCTGAGGATTGTGGTTCAATGCCAGCCAGGGAAGAAGAGTCCTCATGAGACTCTTACCTCCAGGTAACCACTGAAAAGAAAAGGAAGTAAAGTTATGGCTCAACGTGGAAGAGCATTAGCCATGAGCAAAAGAGCTTAGGGGTAGCACCCAGGCCCTGAGTTTAAGTTCCATGGCTGACAATAAAAGAAAAGGGAAAAAAAGCCACCACCAACAAAAAATAGATAGAATATATATTTCTGTTTGCTGTACAACATCTCTTCAGCACTTTAGCACACATGGTATCTATTGCAGGCCCTGCACAAAGAGTAATGAAAACATCCTGTTGGCCCAACAAATGGCTGAAGCTGTAAAAGTGGTCCTTGCTTCTCTCACACCAATCCTTGAGAGAGCCTTCTTAAGAGAAACTCCACGAAGAAAGCCTTTAGAAGCCACAAAAGACTCCCAGTATAATTGCCTGTGATTTCACAGCTGCTCCATTTTTCAGTACCTATTCATAAGGCTCAAGGAGAAGTGTTTATAGTTTTAAGCTGATAAGGGGATATTTCTGTTATTATTGAACAATGGAAACTTTGAGAGGACAGCTAAAATGGCTTAATTTTTCTTCCCTCTATTCCTATATTCCATAATTTTCTACTGAATCTCCTTTTAATCCTTTAACTATATCTTAGATTCCCTGTCATTTCAATCACTTTAGGTTATTTGAAAAATCCACCTCCCATATTGATTTAAGGCTCCAGTCTCCATTGCAATTTTTTCAAAAGTTACCAGGTATAACTCATCAGGACTAACTTTCTGAGCACTTAGAGGTAAAGAAGATGCCTGGCTTGATCTTAAGTCCTCAAGTCCCAGCACCTTTGTAGGCATGAAGATCTCAGTCTCATCCTGTCTTTCCTATGCCTTCTATGCTCTACAATTCTGTGTAAGGATGCAGACTAGGAAAAACAGAAGTGTGGTTCAACCACTATGGGAAGCCGTATGGCAGTTCCTCAAAAGACTAAACATAGAGCTCCCCTATGACCCAGCAATTCCACTACTTGGCATCTACCCAATCGTCCAGAAACAAGGACATACTAAATCCACTAGCACATCGATGTTCATTGCAGCACTATTTACCATAGCAAAGACATCGAACCAACCCAAATGCCCCTCAGTTGATGAGTGGATCAACAAGATGTGGTATTTGTACACAATGGAATTACATGCTGCTGTCAGAAAGAATGACATAGTCCCATTTGTAAGGAAATGGAAAGACTTAGAAAAAATCATATTAAGTGAAGTAAGCCAGACTCAAAGGAACATAAGCTCAATGGTTTCTCTCATTTGTCATAATCAATAGAAACCTTGGCCTCGCCTATCAGAGATTTACTATAGAACAAAACCTTGATACATTTGGCCATATAGTATGACACTAAATGAAAGGACCTCCAGGATATAGAAACAAAAGCCATATAATGAGTGATTGTTGTCCTTAATGTACTATGTTACCTTTCATCGCTTTTGCTGTCTCTTGGTTATCTCATATTATTACAGTATTTCACCTTGTTATCTGATATATTTTATATATGTATATTTGGTGATTTGAAATCAGATAGGGAAGGGGAGAAAACAAGATGAGGGGCAGTGGTGGGGGTAGGGAAATGGGGACCAAGACATGAGAAAGGGTATCAGTGTTTGTGAAGTAATGCATCTTCTCTCTGGTCAATATAATGTAACCCTTCTATTTATTACAATAAAAATATATGGAAAAAAGGAAATGCGGGAGTGTGTCAGAGATAGGGAAGTTAATTCAAGCACCAAGTATATATTGTTGTGTGCCAATGCATAATCAATTTTTCTGGAGTACAAATAAGGTTTTATTTGGACTGCGTCCATTATAACTACTCAGAGGAGTGCAACTGTATCTCCTTTCGACCCTGAGATGCAAAACTACTTCTTTGTATGGATTTCCATTTGTTTTGAAAGCCAACTAAACCATCCTATGGTTCTTGGCCTACTTAAGATATTTTGACTTATTTGAAGATACAGGGGAGTTATGGGATGCTGTCCTGTGTCTCTCCAGTGGAATAGCCTAGCTTTCTCTCCAGCCTGTATTGCTAACATCAACCACATTTTCTTTTAGAGAATGCCTTTCTTCCTGTTGCTGTTCTGTACCTCATTGATTTCAGGTTGGTTTTGATTTCCTATACTTCAGCTCCAAAACTGATATGATTGTTCAAAGGCAGTCTACCCAAGTTCAATTTTGCTATGAGAATTTTTTTCCTGTGAGGGCCTGTTCTCCTTTTACTACACATGAATGTCAGGATTCCAAGTTGCACTGTTGATTTGGGCAAGTGCCTTCAAACAATTCCAGGCACTAAACAATGGTTAGAATCCTGGGAAACTTCTTCTGAATTCCAATGAACAAATGTTATTCTCTGCCAAGAAGTGAAGATTCATTTCGACTCCTTGCCAAGGCTGCAAGTTCCATAGCAGAATGATCTACTAAGAAGAGAGGGAGAGGGTAATGTGTCCTTAACAGATGAAGCAGGACTTACAAACTTTGGGATCTCCATGCTCTTCACTTGGAATGAAGGGAAGTTCTCACTCTTTCACATGAGCAGGAACATTCCACAAACACTCTTCAACCTAGCCTGGAGTGGAGGAAGAGCACAGACAGGGCAGAATCAGCAGAATATTATGAAGGGACCTAGTTAATACTAGAGATGCTGCTAGTACATACAGCCTCTTCCAATGAATTAGAATGATTTTTCCATTGAAAGGATACAGCCCCTTTCAATATTCTCACCCATCCCTCCAATCCATCCCTTTCCTCTATTTTCTTCAGTTTTGTAGGTTAGACATTAAATTCTTAACTGCATTCTCCCTCTTCCTTCTTTTCACCTCATTACCCTCTGGTAGGGTCACTTATTTGCACTGTGAAAATGTATGCACAGGCATTACCAACACCAGAATATTCCATGGTCTGCACTGGCCCCCTTTCTTCCACATTCATAATTGATTTATTCCATCCGTAAGCATACATATCCATGTGAACCTTGGATTGTTGTGTCACAGGGTATCTGTATACTTAATTTCACTAAGTACTGCCATGCGGCTCTCCAAAAGGCCAGCGTGCTCTGCACTCACACCTCAAATGAATTATGCACTCATAACTTTTGCCAGCAAACATCACCTTTATAATTAGCTTGCTGTGAGCCTCTGGAGGGAACACTCAAAAGATCGAACCTAATTAATGCAAATACAGACATGTATATTCTCAGAAATTAGTGGGGAATAAAAAGTGGGATGAAGGCAGCTGTAAGATATTTACACATGAAGATATTAGCCTTGTTAATGAGACAGATACAATTTACATAATGTAAATAGTTGCTGAGTTAACACTTTGAAAAGGACTTAGCACGCTCACTGTCAGTTTTTTTAATTTTTAAATTATTGTTTATATTTTTAAGTGTATAGCACACTATTGTGGGTTCTTTTACTCTCCTAAAACTCTGTTCACAGTGATGCCTTGAAATATTGAGAAGCTATTGAAAAGCAGAATATAAAATAAAATGTTGCATAAATTTACATCTTGCATTTCAACAGTCAGGCTTGAATGATATGAGATACCTGGGTAGACTAGTTCATTCACTTTCTCTAAAGAAAACTTGAGTGGGAATGAAAGATCCTAAGATCATGATAAAGTATTAGACTCTGTCCCTAAATTTCACCTTATAAAACTGATAAAAATTAATGTCATGAAAGGTGGGCAGAAGGGACCAGTTGAGAAAATTGAGGCCTGAACACATTTCTCCTTGATGTTACATAGGTGAGATTAATGTCAACTTGCTTTAGTCTAAACTTACCAATGGGAAAATGTCAAAAAGTATTTGGAAAAAAATATTTTTAAAATCACAGATGACTTTAGAGGTAAGGAGAACTTTTAGGATCAACATTGTAGAAAGTAGGGCACCCCAAAATGATAAAACCAATAGTTGGTATTGTTTTTGTTTTGAGGAATTGTCGATTTCAAACTAGCAACTTGAACATAAAGCAAGGGCTGAGGTTTTTGATACATCACAAGTCTAGGAATAAAAACATAGTTTTGGCACTCTTGCATGCAAAATTGTATGACAGTAAATGTTAAAAATTAACCAGACGTCTGGCGGGAGAGTGGCTTAGGGTCAGAGTGCTTTCCTAGCATGCCTGAAGCCCAGGTTCAATTCTTTTGTATGACATACACAGGAAAGGCCGGTGCTATGGCTCAAGGGTAGAGTGCTAACCTTGAGAAAGCTCAAAGATAGGGCCCAGGCCCTGAGTTTAAACCCGAGGACTGACAAAAAATAATAATAATAAAGAATTAGCCAGATGTAGCCAGACCTGCAAAGTCTCAAGTAAAGCTAGGAAGATGATCAAACCATGATCTGACCCAACTATTTCCCTTAGCAAAAGTTGTTTGTACTTTACTATTTTTAAATTTTTTATCCTATCTCTAAATGCTATCATATATATGTCAAGAAGCCATTAGAATATCACATATCACTATCAGAATATATATGAATCTACTTAGGGAACCAAATTACACAATGTATTTCTGTAGAAATTATTTAATTTCAAGAGATTTTCAATGGAAATTGAAGAATTAGAAAGGAAAGGGGGAACACTATAGTTTTAAAAAGGCGGCAAGTGAAGAAGCAAGGTACTTCACTTATAAATGAAGAAAACAAGGGAAAAAATGAAAAAAAAACATAATTGGAAGAGTGAGCTATCAATAATGGAAAGTGGAGATCTAAGGATCATGATTCAAAGCCAGACCTGTCAGGAAATTCCTTAAGATTGTTATCTTCAATTAACCAGTACCACCAAAAAATATATAAATAAAATTAAAAAGCCAGAAGTGTCACTGTGGCTCAAGAGGTAGAGAACTAGCCTTGAGCAGAAAAGCTCAGAGAAAATATCTAGACCCTGAATCCAAACCCCAGGAGCAGCACCAAAACAATATAAAAATAAAAAGTGGTTTCTCCTGAGCTAGTAATGCTTCTGAGCTGTGAAGAACATTCGTGAGTGGTTAAGACACAAACTTCTCAGCAAGTAATGCTGCCTAATTAGTGGTAAAGTTGTTGAGCTGTCACATGAAGTCTGGTACATCATCTATCTGAAAAATTGGAAAGATTCTAAATGCTGCTGTTTTGATCACTACTCGCTCTACAGTGAGGTCACACAGCAATGATGATATTGGTAGAAATGGGAATAATCGTCCTTTCTTTCCCCTACACTATGCCCAGTATTTCTCTCTGACATCTTTTTTTGGCAGAGCCTAAAAGAAAGTCCATGAAAGCAGTAGTCAAATGAGGTGACTTTTCAGATTTCCAATCCCAGAACATAGAGCAATGGCTGTGAAACAATCATACATACTTCAGCATCTGCCATAAGCAAGCATGTCAAGGGCACGACTGATCAAAAACACATGAAGACACAGAAGGAAGAGCAGAATTAAAGGACACTCAGAAGCTGGATTCATCAAATGATAAATGTGCTAAGCAAGCACTCTACCACTAGGCCAAACTCCCGGCCTGACAAGTGACAGTTTTGAAAACTGACAAAATATGTGGTTCTGGATAAAGTCACCGTAAATACATATAGATTTAGACATAGATAGATATAGATATGTATATACTTATATATACATGTATCTACACATATGCACACACACACACACACACACGCACACACGCACACACGCACACACACACTGGCTGCCTTTCAGGAATGTGAATGTTATGAACATTGACAAAAAGTTAATGACCTTGAAAATACTGGTTACTTCCTTACATTGGAAAACCAAGGAAATTCCATCTTAGGGAAGGTAGCTGGATATTTCTTATGTGATGGATAATTATGTAACAAATGAGTCAAAGTACAAACCTAAACCTCAGGGATAGAATGGTAGTTATTCAATGTACCACTGAATTTTACTTTTTTAGTACCTAAGCCAAAAATATGGACTTCCTAGGTGTAGAGTTAATAGAATTACATGTAAATTATAGACAACCAACCATTACTTTGTACCCTTAGTTTGTCTGCTTCCAACACAAGAATCAGGAAAGATGCTCTCTTACAACATTGACCTCGGATGACATTAGAAGTTTATGAAACTATGCATTTGTATTCTCAAATGTGTATAGCTATGTTTAGTTCTCTTTTATAAAATGATCTAGGATCCCCAAACTTTTGCCTGCCTCAGGCATTTTTGTTCTCTCCAAAGACCTTCCTTATAGACATAAGAATTACAGTGTATGTCAAGAGATATTCCCCCAAATTGGTTCAGAGTATGCTTATGCAACAGTGATGGGTTATGTGGCTTTGCTGGTATTAATGTTGAACTCCAGTAAGGCTTCTCTCTGCAACAGATAGTAAGCAATCTCTATCCTCATGGTATTTGTGGCCCAATTTGGATTGTAATATTCCCAGATTGATTGCTAATAACATCAATATTTAAGAGAATATCTTTCCCAGAGTTATCTATGAA
Organism: Megascapheus bottae; assembly: GCF_031878675.1. Lineage (NCBI taxonomy): Eukaryota > Metazoa > Chordata > Mammalia > Rodentia > Geomyidae > Megascapheus > Megascapheus bottae. The sequence continues at coordinate 18,578,307 of NC_143523.1, forward strand.
AGCAAAGGGGGTGCAGGTAAGGTTCTTTATAAACGTGTGGCTGAATCTGGAATGCATATGAGTCTCATCATAAAATAGTTAACCTACTTTAGTAAAGTAACATTTTTTTCATAGTAAAAACAATTGAGAAAACTGAGATTGCTTTCAATAGCATAAATTTCTTTTATATTAGGGCAATGGAGACAACTAGATTCTTATATTTGCTTGTACCATCCATCTGTAATGAGATGTCATTTTACATTCAGGAAGGAATTATGTCACACAGGCCAGTGTGGTTGAGGATGAAAGAATTTCCTGGATCTTCAAAAGAGAATGTCAGGATCCTCAAAGCACAGCTCAGAAATGATGGCAAATTCGTAGTGAATACTGAGTAATTATTGAATCTGGAGATGAATGAAACAAACCAGGACTGAGGAAGAAGCATTACAGAAAAAATATTTTATATTAAAATGTGGTAAATATTATTATGAATAACGATAGTGCTATATGGTGCTTCCTACTTTTTATCAGCCAAAGAAAAACAATTCTGCAAACACTTTTTTTTAAACAATCGGACAGTTTTTCTACACTCAAATTGGCAAATTTGTGATTAAGTACATAGCAAGCTCTTTAGAAAGCAATCTACACTGGGTCAGTTTCTACTTTGCCCTTTTCTAAGAGTAGGGTAAGTTTGCTCTTCAAGTATTCAGACTTAATTATCCTGAGTCCTATTTTAGCACATATGTGAAGCTTCCTGAATGTCCATCTCCATAATATGTAATATTTATGAGCATTCATCAAATAAATACGATCTGTGATTCTCATATGTTCTTAGTGGCTACATACAATGGAAATTTAGCACAGTGTGAAGTAACAAATAAATATAAGGCCTAATGACTGTTGATTGAGTTGAAAAATTCATGGGTTGATTTGAAACTGAGTCTACCTTGGTGTGCTTTGAAGTCTAATTTTGGTCTACACCTTGAGGATTCTATTGTGATTTAAGAAAGAGACTGAATAAGATATTATCACTGTCGCTTTGGTCTGGATTTTAGACTCTTGCTTCTGGTTTTCTCCTTACCATTCTGAAACCATGATGGTTGTTCTCATTATCACCAGTAGATTTAGGTGAAAATTATGTGTAATGATAAGTCCCTATGGACTTTGAAAGATATAAATTTAATATTTTAAAATATTTAAAGGAATTTAGAAAAATAACATCTATACACAGCATTAATAACAAAATCAATCAATAGAAAATATTTCTAGATAACAGTTCTTTTCAAAGAATATTTAAAACCACTTAAGAATAGATACTAGCTCTTATTTTTACAGCATTTAATAACACTGTTACTTTTTTTATATACCAGTGAAAATAAGAAAACAAGTCCACTACATCTGCGCAGATTCATAGGTACAAATTAGGGCTATGATCACACATAAAAATTAAATGAAATAAGAGCTAATATTTATATATATGTATATGTATGTACATATATACTTATATGTACCTGATGTTCATTTCTTCATTTTTAAAAGTTTTAAAACTGACCTGGGTTAATTGCAACTATGTTTTATATATGGATACAATATTTACATATATTGAAATTTTAATAAATGTAAGAGATATGCAATGACAAGATTCCAGATTAAGGTGACATATGTCATTTCTAGAACTGGATTAAACTATTTTTGCTTTTGTTTTTGGTAAATGCTGCTAGCCAACAACATAAAAGATACTTATCTGTTTTTTTTTATTTCTTTTGTTTTTGTTTTTGTTTTTTTGCCAGTCATGGGCTTGGGCTCAGGGCCTAAACATTGTCCTTGGGTTTTCTTAAGGCTAGAGCTCTACCACTTGAGCTACAGTGGCACTTCTGGCTTTTTTCTATGTATGTGTTACCAAGGAAATGAAAGGCAAGCACTCTACCAATAGGCCAAACTTCCAGCCCCTTTTCTGTTTTTTTTTTTTATCTGTTCATGTTTCCAATTCTATTTCACCTAGAATCCTTCTGCCCATCATTTCTAAGTATGTTCTGACATATATATATGTGCATATATAACTATAATATTATGTTCATCTTTGGATTTGCAACTCACTAAAAATGGACTGAAGTTATAACCTGCAGGTTCTTCTGTCAGTTAAGATCCTCCTAATCACGTATCTCTTGGAGTAGTGTTCCACTACTGCATTATATCACTTTGTAAAAAGTGACACTGCAAGATAATTAAGTAAATAATTCTCTCATACACCCAGATTTACAAAATCAGAGAACAAAATCTATTCATTCACATAGCTCATACACAAATGCAGATAAACTCAAATTTCATTAGAAATGGTGATCTAGATATGGTAGGAAGCTTTATTTATAAGACAGAACTCACTTATCTAATCAACCTCCAAATATGTGCGAGGCCTATTTTAGGTATGCATTAGTGTATACTTACACCTTCAGTGGTGAAGATGATAGGTTATAGAATTGACACAAAAAAAATTCACAAACTAGCTGGGGTGCAGTGGCTCAAGCCTGTATTCCTCGCTGCTTAGGAGGCCGAGATCTGAGGATCAAAGCCAGCTGGGCACTAAAGAACTTGAGACCCTTATCTCCAGTTAATCACTAGAAAAGGGGAATCTGGGCTGTGTCTCAAGGAGTAGGGTAGTAGTCTTGAGCTGAAGTGCTCAGGAACAGTAGTACCCAGGCCTAGTTCAAGCTCAATGACCCACCCAAAAAAATTAAAGAAAAGAATATGAACAAAATGTGGACAAATCAATGTGAACCAATCACCATAGAAACCAAAAATATGAACAAATGTCATACTTCAGGAAAAAAAATTTAAAAATGTTTGGTGGCCATTTGTTCTCTTAACTCTATCTTATTAGATTAAGATAGAATGAATAAAATCTAAGCTTTCATTTACTAACTACAAGCTGGTACTTAAGGGGCCTGTATGTAATTGAGTACAGCATCGCTGTAAACTTCTCTTCCTACATTCTGAAGGATTTCACACTCGGTTGAATGGGTTGGAATGAAGAGATAGGGTAGGGTACAGCATGGCATCCAATTCTCTTGATCTAGTTTGGATAAAGTAGACTGCAAGAGATAAAGCCTTTCTAATAACTGAATTAACCCAAAGATAATTCTCATGCTTTAGGAAGCACTCATTGATGAGGCAAGATCAGCATTTATTACTCAAACATGGCACTTGTTTGTTGAGGAAAACATGTCATAAGGGACAAGGCTCCCCTGATGGTGACTCACACTATTTGGAGGTAATGGGACAATTGAGGAGGAGAAGCAAATTAGAAGTATGTTAAATCCCTGGCAGTGTGTGAGTGAAGAAAAAGGTAAGAGAGTCTAGGAACACAAGCTTCTCTCTCTGTCTGTGTCTGTTTCTATTTCTCTATGTTTCTCTGTTTGTCTGCCCCTCTCTCTGTCTATCTCTCTTTTTTATCTCTGTCTGCCTCTCTGTCTGTCTCTCTGTCTCTTTCTCTCTGTGTCTCCCCGACCTCCCCTTTAGGCAAGTCCAGATGCCTAAGAGTTTTTCTTTAGAAATTTAGGAATAACTCTTAATATGCATGGCAACTGATGACAGTATTTCTTGGCTTGAAAATGCTATGTGAGAATTTGAGCAAACATACTGGATAAATGGTAAATTGTGTGCTGTGTCTATGTTACACAGCATATGTAGCACATACAGTGTGTGTGGAAGAGAGGGGGATAAAGACAGAGGAGGAGGTTGTATAATGTACATACACCATGTATACAATAATCATTCATAGGTCACGCTCCATCTTTATGGGTTCTGCATCCATAAATTCAATCAATCCCCCATCAGACTATTTCGAAGAGTCTTTTACTGAATTTTACTTCTTCATGTACTTCTCTAAGTGCTTCAATGTACAGACGGTTTACATGTATAAGTAATATAAGCAAGCCAGAGATGGAATACTTCACCATGGGAACATTTTCATAGGTGGCACATAAAGGTCACCTAGTTTATGTGAATTGTCAGCAATTTTGGTATACATGGTAGTACTGGAAACAATCTCCATAAACATCACTGGTGTGTGGGCTGCAGGGAGATATAGAAAACCCTTTTTGTCCATGGGATAATATTTCTAAGGAGACGGCCTTGAAGGAAAGCCATGAAAGCTCAGGATACGTAGAGTTCAGTTCTGTATAGTAGTTTCATTTTACTTTTCCTCTCATACCCATTAATTTCTGCTAAAGTCTCATCACCACTGGTCAACAATTTAAAATGTTTCACCTTGCCACTTAAAGGCACAGCATGAGGCCACCATACATATACTTTCTGTGGAAGCATATGTTTCTAAAATTGAGGGCAGAGGACCACTTAGAAGGCTGCTCACACAATGCTTTCAACACAACCAGTGATAACATGGAATTCACTTGAGAGCTTCTGCAATCAGCTGAGCTGTGCACTTGGCATGTGAGAAATTAAATATTTGGATTTTGAAATCTCTTTTAATTCTTCAAATGCATTTCTCTTTTATAGCTGGCATCATGCTCCAAGATGTTCTTTTGGGAAGCTTAAATAAATATCAGAGACTAAATGTGAGGTTGATGGGCCCTGTACAAAATCTCCATAGGGCTCTTATTTGGGAAATATGAATCATATAAACAAAGTACAGGTTCGATTTTGTTGAGTTGTGAAGAAACCAACATGAATTAATTAGTGTTAACTACAACATGCTTCACTAATATCCTGCCAACACGAAGATTGCCTACAGTGCCAAGATGAGAAGCATGTTCAAGATGATAAGAGAAAAATATATCTGAGTTTGAACAATTATGATTGCAATTACTGCACAAAGAATCTTAATTAAAATGGGATTTTTGCATTTAGTGGTAATAAGAACCAAGTCTAGAGGCTTGAGATCAAGACAGTTTGTATGTCAGTATGAAAAAAAATGGAAAGATCTAAGTTGGAGATATTTGTGTAAGAAGATATTCCAAGTACCTCACCACTGCTGCCATTTCTTTATAATCAAATTGTAAATTGTAAAGTCGTTACACATGTCTGATTTGGACCATGACTAATTTTATGAAACAATTTATACAATTATCTGTTAGTGAAGCAAGATCTCCCAACTCAATGACCCTAAGTTGCTAAAAGGCTAATGGTTGCTCTGTAAAGGGAAAATTGGCTCTCCCTCTTCATGTACACTTTAGAACACTTTAAAAATGAGAAATTATATCATTCTTATACTTTGAAACTCTGAACATTGTAATATTTTAGAACTTTTTAAATTCGGGGAAGCATGAAATGTATTATTCCAATTTGAGCAATTTGCTAAGTACATATAATAAATAATGTCTCTCACTTCTCTTTCTCTTTCTCTATATGTCTGCTCTAGGGGTGGAACTGGTGGTAAGGCCTTGATCTACCACTAAACTGCACTCCTGTTCTGAAGAGTTTTGTATCCATTTTCAATTCACAACACAATTAGACAATGGTATAGAAACTTCTCATATACTCCCTGGAGTCAAAAATACTCATGGTCTGCTCATTACTGGAATCTCCCACCAGGCACTGTCTTGAGTTCTTTTTGCTCAAGGCTAGCACTCTACCACTTGGGCCACAGTTCCACTGCCTATTTTCTGGTGGTTAATTGGAGATGAGTCTCACAGATTCTAGTGCCATGCTAGCTTTGGACTGAGAGCCTCAGATTTAAGCCTCCTGAGGAGCTAGGATTGCTGGTGTGAGCCACTGTTGAATGGCTTGGCATATATTCTTTAATGTATTAATATGTCAGTCATATATGGCCCAGAATATGCTCTATATTGGTGAGTGATTAATGTGAGTTAAAGAATAATGCAAATTCTGTTGGTGATTAAACTATAGAAGTCAATTGGGCCCAATAGTTTTGTCCAATTTAGCTATATTCTTAATTTTTCTGCCTTGTGAATTCGTTAATTTTGATAGGTAGTCTCTTAGGGTTCCCATCATGGTAATGAAATGATGTTTTTTCTATAAATTTTTGCCTTATATACTTGGATGCTGTGTTGCTGGGTGCATGTACTTTAAGGGTTACTGTGTCTCAGGAAAGAACTTACCCTCTTTACCATTATGCAATACTCTCCCTTATCCTTAATACAACCTTTGGTTTGGATCTTCTTTCTTGAATTAGATGTATCCCTTCTACTTCGTTTTAACTAGGGCTATCACACTATATTTTATTCCATCCACTTGCATCTTTATATCCATACTGGTCATCTTGTAGTGGACATATACTTGAGTCTTATCGTTTTATCCACTTTAAGAGCTTGTGTACAGGTTCTAGCAGGGGAGGGCAGCTAGTCATATACCCTTGACCGAAGACTGGTCCTCCACTCTCGGGGCTGGTGGTCCTCTTTAACTGAGCAAACAACTTTGGGATAGACACATGTGGAGTGACGAGGGAGGAAGAGGGCACGCGCCTAGCCAGTCAGATCAGCCGAACTCTGGCAATCAATGAGATGACATGTTGCAGCCAGACCACCCTCACCTCCTTCACCCAATCTGACAATCATTTGTTTTAATTGCTATGTTCACAACCCTGACATTCAAAATATTATTGAAATAGCTGGATTAATACACATCATATACTTTGTTATTTATTGGCCTATTCAAATTCTAAGTTTTATCTTTTAAATGTTTTCTACCTTTCACGTTTTTGGTGGTTTTTTTTTATTATAGTACTAATATTTGAACTCATGGCCTAATATTTGCTCAGGTTGCTTGCTCAGCTGATGTGCTACATTCTGAGCCATGCATAAGCCCTTGTTTTGGCCCTTATTTTGGAGATAAGATGTCCTGAACTTTTTTCCCTTGGCTGCCTTCAGAATGTAATACTCTTTGAGTAACTAAGAGGGACTCACTTCTTTTTCTTTCTTCATTAGGATTCCCAACTGTATACTTACATTATCAGTCTGGTCTTATAGAGTTCCCACTAGATCTCTTGGCATATTCATCACGATTTCTTCAAAATTCTCCATCAGATAATTACAACATCCCCCTCATTTCTTGTTCTGATGCTTACGTTTCCCCTTCAAATTCTATTTCTTACCATTTTGTGTGTTTTGTAGGTTGGCATGTTGAACCAGGTGGAAAAAAACTGTTATAAATAGGCCCTCAGTAATATGATATTTGTAAGAAGAGAAATATGATCCAAACTTAGGATCAGATCTTAATCATTTGGTGAGACTCTGTACTTCGTTCATGCTTTTCAACTTTTCAGACTAAGGAGCTTGAATCAGATGTCAAGACTGTGTAAGAGTTGAGTTTTTACCTTCCCCCAGGTCTGTAAAGCAGGGTAATACCTGGCTAGCGGCTGTCTTCCTCTAGGGGGCACTTCGTTCAAGCGAGTAGTATGCTCTTACAAATTTCATATGTTTCTTTCATTTTAGTCAACCTATTATAGAAAGATGAGGTGGTTTTCTTCCAGTATGTTCCGTGAAAAGTTGTATTAGCTGCTGGAAATAGCACTCACAAATGTGAGGTGAGTAGTTCTGATTGTGTGCCCCTGAAGTTTTAACCCAGAGACCTGTCTACACTGAGCCTCCAGCAATTCACTAATTGGTTCAGGTTTGCCTACCTCTATACCATTTCCCCTGGCAATTTCTACTTATATGTTGTTTCTTGCATCCCTAGGATACTGGTTTCCAAATAACCTCGCATCAACATGGATCCAATGATAGATGGTGGGTTTTCTTCAGCCTGCTCAGTTTTGGAGAGGATGAAACCATGACTTCCCTCTATCCTAAATGTGGACCTGAAGACCTGTCTTTACTGAGTTTGTTACAGTTGTTAATCTTTTCTTTCTTTTTGGTCCCAAGAATCAGGATATTTTTAATTGGGTTTATACACAGAGTCACGCATTATCTGTCTCTAAAAACAAACTCTAAATTGTTGCTCTGTTTGGGACCCTCACCTTCCTCAGTTTCCCATTTTCTATCTGCCCCATGAAGTTATATGTTGGAAGAGTACAGTTAGTAGTTTCCTCTTTAAAACAGATGTTTACCTCATTGAGTGTTTTGTGAAAACTTATGTTTTATTGTCTCAGCATGTGTATTCATCCACTGCTGTCTTCTGGAAATATCCATTGGTTTTTCTCCGAAGAAGTAGCTCCCCTTATTTTACAGTAAAGACATTAATCTCTTCTTTTCTAGCTCCCCAAAACAATAACAATTAGGAACATAAATCTATGTAGTTTAAAAGCACATTCTAATCTTATCCTAGAAATCCGCTTACATACAGAACAGTTAATGTCCAGAACCAATACATTTTTTATTCTCTGTCATCACTCTTATCACAGGGACCAAAGGGCTTTATTATCCTTTGTGTGTACAAAGAACTGGACGACCGAGTCAGGACGTGGGTCTCTGATTCCCAGAACTACTATGTGGAGGGCAAGGACTCTCTTGCCTGTGAAACTGTCCCCTTCCTTCCTGGCTGTAGCCTTGTTTGGGCTTTTTGCCATCACTGAGGGTCAGAAAGTTGAATTTCTCTCCTGAATATAATGTCTATGCTCTCTTTGTGACATCTTTCCTATCATCATGACAAATGGGACCTGGTAAGACTCATCACAGTCCAAGATCATCTCCACTGGGTTTCAACATTTAGTTGATTGACCTAAATTGGAACTCCACTTTCTGTTAGAAGATAGTCCTGCAAAAGCCCTCAATATGTTCCTCTAAATTATGTTTGAGCTAGAAAATCAGCACTATGGCGTTGTAGTCTAATTGTCCCCTTCCAGTCTGTAAAAGAGATATTGTGTTTTTTAGATTTTAAGACATCTTCTTCATGTATTAGAAGCTAATCTACTGGAGTTTTCCATCTTAATTGTCTGCCATGTGCTTTTTGGCATCATGAGCCTTCCCATCTTTCTTCATTCTTCATCTACTGAAATATGGATCTTCCATTAATTCTAAATTCAACAAGTAGTAATTCATCATTTCTTTTCTTTCTCAAGTGGCAACATATTTAAAAATTTTTTGATATTTATTCCTTCCATGAGTCAACATTGCAAGGCTCTTCATAGTCTGCTGGAGTTGGAGGCACACTGCTTTCTTGTCTAGCTCCCACCATGAAAGTCCACCTGAGAGCAATCTTGGGAAAACATCAATGAGATTCACCCTCAACAAATAATCTGGACATGGTCATGAATGCCTGCGATCTTAGGAGAATTATAGATCATGGTCAGGGCTAGTTCCATTTTTTTAAATAATAACTTATTGAAAAATACCTTAAGTAAAAATGTGCTTAGGGCATGGTTCAATTGGTAGAGCCTCTGCCTGTGAAGCACAAGTCCATTAATGTAAATCAAAGTTGTTTAAAAAAATAAAGGAGTAGAATTATAGTACCAAAAATTAAATATAGGAGAATGGGAATACTGAGGTTGGATGTGGCAAAAGGAAAGGTAGAGAAAACTATGAAGAGACAGCTACACTCACTTCATCAAGGACTGAAGCAAAAACGGGCCCCAATGGGCAGAGAATGTTTAGAGAAAAGCCACTGAAGAGCTCAAAGAGACAAGACAGAGTGACAACTACACAGATTAATAGGCTTCTAACCTGTACATGCAGAGTGATGACAGAATAGAATGAAACTGTCTATATCTGCATAAAGAGTAATATTGACCAGTTACTGATTTTAATAGCCTGGTGACCTTTAAAGGTCATTTGCTTAAGAGAATTGAGATCCTGATATTACTTCCTCTTCTGAATTTACTGATATACTTTTTATCATTTCTTGGTTTAGAAAAATAATCCTCAGTTTCACATGATTTAATTTAAAATTAAAGCCATGTTAGATTCAACACTCAGGATATCCAAAAATGGTGTCATAGAAGCAGATTTAATTCTATGGATGATGTAGACCTTTAAGTGAGAAATTCTAGCTATAACAACAACAACAAGAATAAAACCCTAAGGACATGAAAGAATACATTCACTTCCCATCACTTTACAAGCTGAGTACCAGAATGACAATGCTTAATTATAAAAGCTCTTCCACACCATGAAGAGGTCTAGCTTAAATTTATTTGGTATTTCATTTCCTATCTCTTAAATGAATTTCACTTTTGTCTCCTCAAAAATACTTCCATTTCCTTATGTCATCTCTACTTTCTGGAAAGAAATGGAACATGAGATAGCCACCTACAATTCTGATCTCTTCAAGAAAAATAAAATAAATGATAGTAAGTCTGTTGGGGCATTGATTGTTTTTATCCCTGCTTCCCTTTCTCCCTCCCCTTCCTCCTTCCCTCTTGCCTTAGCTCTCTCTTTCTCTATCTCTCCATTCTTCTTGGTTACCTTAGTTAATTTGGCACATAATACCCGAGTCTGGGAATTACAAAAAGAAAAGTGGTTTATTTGGCTCATGATTCTGGTGACTGGAAAGACCATACAGCAATGTCCTTCTTTTGTGGCACCTGGCTCTATTACCATATGACACAGAAACTACCTGTATTCAGATATACAAGAGGGGCAGATGCAAGAGAAAGGGAGCAGGACTAGGCTTTCTATTTAAGATAACTGAATGCACTTTTGTGGGAACTTACCTAGCTCTATGAGAAAAATATGAACTTCCCCTGTGGCTAATGTCTTCATTATTAAATATCCTCCTCAAAGTCTGACATCTAGCTTTGTCAGTCAGTAACAGGAATAGGTTATCAATTTCGATGTGGGCTTATCTGAGCTAAGTAGCTCACATATCAACAGTGAGGAATATGGAAGGAAAGAGCCACAGAGACCTGTCGCTGGGAACAGAGGAATGTACTATTTTCATGTACTTTCGATGCATACTATATTTCATACTATTGATAGTCCTTTCAAAGAAAGGAGGATGACAGTCAACTCATTTTTTGATTGCTATGCTCAGAATAGATAACAAGACCCTTCCGACAAACCATTGGCCTCTACCCCAGAGGCCCAACCTATTTCTTATCCATGTTCTGAGCTTTGAGCTTCTCTTAGGATGGCCAGATGCTGTTTGATTATATAAACTTCTCCCTTACTTCTTCAAGAAATACAAAGAACCATATGCAAGAAACATTGCCAGGATAACTTCACTTTCACAAAATATCCCCAAATTAAGAATTATTTGAATTCTCCCATACAAAACCACACCATATTGTGCATAAATATCCATGTATTGTTATCCATTATTGTTTAGCTTATTATATCAATGGCTATTAGATAATCATACTTGCAAATATTTACAACCCTGTGTTAATTGGTAATATAAATATCAAAGAGCTCACAGCCTAATGAGAGTGAAACAGGGTCAGGCAACAGTCTATGAATGGGATAAACTCCAGAGAAGATGAATAGAAGAAGAGAGGAACCGCACAGATTTCAGAAAAGAGAAAATTTTTCTAACGGCCATGATGCCTTAGCCAAGCTTAAGAGGCACAGGAAGAGTTGGATGACTGGGAGAAAAGTGTGGGACACTTCCAAGGACAAACTTGAAAGAACCTGAGACAGTAATAGGTGAAATCTAAAGTAGTTAAAATTGTGTGCCTTGGGGAATAAATGGAATCAGTGTTAAAGGATAAGCTCAAGAAGAATCTGAAATAAATGTTCCATTTTTTTAAGAAATCAAACTTGTGAAAAACATTGGCAATGAATTTTGTAATTTCACCATGCAAACAATCTTGTGTATGTGTTTGATAGATTTATGTCTATTTTAATTGTGTGAACAACTACAAGGGGTAGCTTGATCTTAATTTTGATTTCCATGTGTTTATAGATCTTATATAAAAATATAACCCAATTTTAAATTTCAAAAATTGGTAATGTAGCTATCCATCTTGTTAGACAGATGCCCTGTTACTTGAGCCACACTGCCACTAATTTTGCTTTGCATATTTTTTTCAAGGAAAACGTAGTTTATTTGAAATTCTAAATTAGCTGGGATTCCTACATTTCATCAGGTAACCTAACCTGATGAATTCTGAATTTCATAACTTCTTTCTTTGTGATATTCAGAATGTTTTTTTCATATATTTTTATTGTAATTATAGAAGGGTTACATGATATTTGCCAGATAGAAGGTGCATTAATTCACATACATTGATACCCTTCCAACTGTCTTGGTCCCCATTTCCCTCCCCCCCACCCCCACCCCTCCTCTTGTTTTCCCCCCTTCCCTATCCAATTTCAAATAACCAAATACAAATATATCCGATATATGAGTAACAAAGTGAGATACTGTAACAACATGAGATAACCAAGGGACAGCAAAAGAGATGAGAGATAACATAGTACATTAAGGACAACAATCACTCATTATATGGCTTATGTTTCTATATCCTAGAGATCCTTTCATTTAGCATCATACAACAAGGCCTTTTGTATCAAGGTTTTGCTCTATTGCAAATCTCTGCTAGGAGAGCCCAAGGTTTCCACTGATTATGACAAATGAGGGAAATCATTGAGCCTAAGTTCCTTTGAGACTGGCTTACATCACTTAATATGATTTTTTCTAAGTCTTTCCATTTCCTAACAAATGGGGAGATGTCTTTCTTTCTGACAGCAGCATAGAATTCCATTGTGTACAAATACCACATCTTGTTGATCCATTCATCAACTGAGGGACATCTAGGTTGGTTCCATATCTTTGCTATGGTAAATAGTGCTGCAATGAACATTGTTGTGCTGGTGGATTTAGTATGTCCTTGTTTCTGGATGGTTGGGTAAATGCCAAGTAGTGGAATTGCTGGGTCATAGGGGAGCTCTACGGCAAAGGCAGTACTCAGAGGAAAATTTATAGCTCTGAGTGCCTACAATAACAAATTGGAAAAATCACAAACCAACAATTTAATGTGTCACCTTAAGCTCCTGGAAAAAAAACAACAAACCAACCCTAATCCCAGTAGAAGGAAGCAAATTATTAAAATCAAAGCAGAATTAAATGAATTTGAATCCAAAAAAACTATAGAAAGTATCAACAAAACAAGGAGTTGGTTCTTTGAAAGAATTAACAAAATTGACAAACCCTCAGCAAATCTTACCGAAAAAAGAAGGGGGAATACCGAAATAAACAAAATCACAGACGAAAATGGTAATATCATGACAGAAATTACCAAGATCCAGAGTATCATGAGGGAATACTTCTCAAACCTTTACGCCAACAATTTTGAGAATCTAGAAGAAATGGACGAATTCCTAGCCAATCTTAACATACCCACACTGAACCAAGAAGAACTAACCCAACTAAAAAGGCCTATTTCAAGCACTGAAATAGAAATGGCAATAAGAGAACTTCCACCTAAGAAAAGCCCAGGGCCAGATGGATTCACAGCTGAATTCTATAAGGTCTTCAAAGCAGAGCTCACACCAATACTTCTCAAGCTCTTCAATGAAACTGAAAATGAAGATTCTTTACCAAACTCATTCTATGAAGTCAGTATAACCCTCATCCCCAAACCAGACAGAGATTCATCAAAGAAAGAGAACTATAGACCTATTTCTTTGATGAACATTGATGCAAAACTTCTCAACAAAATACTGGCCAACTGACGGGTAAGATCTCTGGAGCGGGGACAACCTAAGACAGGCCCGGGGGAGATCTGAACTGTGGGACAGAAGGGCACAGAGCACTCAATGACGGGTAAGATCCCCTGAAGGGGACGACCTAAGACAGGGGCTTTGCACGCTTGTCCCCCCTGTTCTAATAAACAAAAAAGGGGGAATTGTTGGGGCCTAGCCTCCATCTCTGAGGCCTGATTCTGGCTCAGCTGCAATTAAAGGGCTTTGTCCAGGCATTCGGTCTTTTGCATACCTCTCTTAAGGCATCTCTATGTACGTGACTCGATTGAACCCCCGACAGTTTCGAGGGTCTCGCAGCAGCTCAAGTCTTTCGCGCTTTCCTGCACATGTCCTGCCCAGTACCTGAAAGCCCCACCCAGACCCTTAGTAGTAGCACAGAGACCCTCTTCCTATTGGCTAGCTTCCCAGTGCCCACCTTCTCCTACCCTAACAGTATATAACTAATTGTCTGACGCAATAAAGAGATGAGAGCATCAGAGAGCATCAGAGAACAAGAGATCAGCAGAGATCAGCAGAGAGATCTGATGCGCTTTAATGGTTAACACTGCTTCTGACTCAGCGTGGTTTTTTCTTCCCCGGTGATTGGGGGAGGGCTGGGTCTTCTACACTTACCATCTCGCTCGGCTCCCAGGGGACTACAGGCTGGCCCTGTGTGTCCCTCCCTGTTCCCGTGTTGCTGCCCCGGAGAGGAGCAACAGCCAACCGTCTACAACAACTCATCAAAAAAATTATACACTATGATCAAACAGGATTCATCACAGGGAGGCAAAGCTGGTTCAACATACGCAAATCAATTAATATAATTCAACACATCAACAGGAGCAGGGACAAAAATCACATGATTGTCTCAATAGATGCAGAAAAAGCATTTGACAAGATCCAACACCCCTTTATGTTAAAAGCTCTGGAGAAACTAGGAATCCATGGAATATTCCTCAATATAATAAAGGCTGTGTATGACAAACCCACTGCTAGTATTACACTTAATGGCGAAAAGCTAAAGCCATTCCCTCTAAAATCAGGAATGAGACAAGGATGCCCACTCTCTCCACTCCTATTTAACATAGTATTAGAATTCCTAGCCAGTGCAATAAGGCAAGAAGCAAGCATAAAGGGGATCCAAATAGGGAAAGAGGAAGTAAAACTTTCCCTCTTTGCAGATGACATGATCCTGTATTTAAAGAATCCTATAGACTCTAATCCCAAGCTCCTTGAGCTGATTCAAAACTTTGAAAGGGTAGCAGGGTGTAAAATTAACCCTCAAAAATCAACTGCCTTCCTCTACGCCAACGGTGAGAGAAATGAGGCAACAATCAGGAAAGTAACTCCTTTTCCAATAGCCTCAAAGAAAATAAAGTACCTAGGGATTACCTTAACTAAGAATGTAAAGGACCTTTTTGATGAAAACTTTAAAACCCTGAAAAAGGAAATTAAAGCAGAACTGAGGAAATGGAAAAACCTCCCATGCTCCTGGATTGGAAGAATCAACATGGTGAAAATAACAATCTTGCCAAGGGCTATCTACAAATTCAATGCAATACCCATCAATATCCCAATGTCATTGTTTAAAGAAATAGAAGAGGCAATCCAAAATTTCATATGGAATAATAAAAGACCCCGAATAGCAAAAACACTTCTGAGCAGAAAGAACAGTGCAGGAGGAATTTCAATACCAAACTTTAGACTTTATTACAGAGCTATAATTATCAAAACAGCTTGGTACTGGCACAAGAACAGGCTTGAAGACCAATGGAATAGAACTGAAGACCCAGATATTAAAGTACAGACCTATGGCCACCTAATCTTTGACAAGGGAGCCAAAAAAATAGGATGGAAGAAAGATAGCCTCTTCAACAAGTGGTGCTGGCAGAACTGGTTAAGCACCTGCAGAAAACTAAAGTTGGATCCTTCTTTGTCACCCTGCAGAAGAATTAACTTCAAATGTATCAAAGACCTCGAGGTAAAAGCCCACACACTGAAAACTTTACAAGAAGGAATAGGAGATACACTAGGCCTCCTTGGAACAGGTCAAAACTTTCTTAATAAGAACCAAGAATCACAACAAATCAGAGAAAGGCTGGATAAGTGTGACTGCATTAAACTGCAGAGCTTTTGTATGGCAAAGGACATAGCTAGTAAATTAATTAGGAAGTCTACAGAGTGGGAGAAGATCTTCACCAACCATACAATGAACAAAGGCCTCATATCTAAAATATATCAACAGCTCAAAAAATTGAATCACTCCAAAACTAATCTCCAAAGTAACAACCATCCCATTAAAAGATGGGCCAAAGACTTAAAGAGAGTCTTCTCTGAAGAAGAAACAAAAATGGCCTATAGACACATGAAGAAATGCTCAACATCTCTGGTCATAAAAGAAATGCAAATCAAAACAACTCTAAGATTCCACCTCACTCCAGTTAGAATGGCCAGGATCAGGAAAACGAATAATAACAGATGCTGGAGAGGATGTGGCCAAGAGGGATCACCACTACACTGTTGGGGGGAGTGCAAACTCATTCAACCACTATGGAAAGCCGTATGGCAGTTCCTCAAAAGACTAAACATAGATCTCCCCTGTGACCCTGCTTTGCATATTTTTTGACAGTCCAGTGGCTTGAACTTAGGGTCTGATCACTGTCCTTGAGCTTTCGCAATTCTAAAGCTCTACTAAAGGAGCCACATTACCACTGGCTTTTTCTATGTATGTGGTACCAAAGAATCGAACCTGGGTCTTCATACATGCTAGGCAAGCACTCTTACTACTAGGCCAAACTCCTGATCCTTGTTTTGCATTTTATTCTTCAGATAGTATCCCACATTAAATCTTCCTAGATTGGCCTCAAGTTGTGATCCCCCTATCTGTTCCTTAGAAATTGTTGGGATTGCTGGTGTAATTTACACCAGTCAAACTTTAAAAGTTTTGAAATATACCATCAAGAGAATTTGCTAAGTGATGGAGTTCTATGCACATCCATGAAATGTGATTCTGTGGGGCCCTGTAACTAAATTTATAGTAACCTCTTTTTTTGAATTATCCTTGTGCCTAAATACAGAGCAATGATTTCTGAAAGAGATCCTGAAAGATTTGGGGAGCCATGAAAAGATCTTGAGTTGGAAGATATTTGTAAGGAAGAAGTGAACATAGAGGCAAACTTCAAATAAAATTGTAGTCATCCACTTATTTGTATTTATTCACAAGCATGACTATATATTATTGTTTTCATTCTTATATTCCCTGGGAAGACTATTAGTTAATGCCTTATATTGCAATAAACTAGGACATTGGGAAATAAAAATTCCTGGGCCTCATTTGCTCATGTCTGGGTGGTACCCAGTAATATACATATTATCCAATTCCTATAGTGATTTTCTGGTGCTACAGAGTAGCACCAGTTAGAGAAGTAAAGCTGGAATCCTTACACAAACCCTGACAGGCTCTGATCTGAAAATGTTCTAGTATTTCCGAGATAAAATTCACAAACGACCCACTTTGGAGTCTTCGCTGGGTCACAATGCTCTCTCAGGTATGAATAGCTCCCGCATCACTAAAAAGTAAATTGCAAAGCTCTCTTACAAACTTTGAAGGCTCAAGCTAAAAGAACAGCTTGTAAAGAGTCACATGGAAATAACCACATATTAAGATGTGTCTTTGAAAAAAAAATCAAGTTGCCAATGCCTCTATGAAGCTTAAGGAGCTTTGCACTAAAAAGAAATCAGGTAATTCATTTTGAATTAAAGTTAAGCACTTGGCTTAGTTCTCTTTCATTTTTCTTCCTGTAAATCCCTGACTAAATTAATTAAGCCAGCGTTTAAAACTGACAGCCCACCTGACACAGGAGGCCATGTAGCAAGCAAGAGTAGATGCTTGGGAAGAGAGTGCCATTTTTTTTCCTGCTCTCCTCCTCCTCAGCCCTCAAGAGGCTACCACTGGTTGGCAAGGCCTTGCTTGTGGAGCGTTCTGTGGCTGAGCCCCACAGCTCTTTGCCTTTTCACTGTGAGATAAAGTAGGACAAAGCCATGAACGACACAAAGGGAGCTCTGCCATTTTTCACTCATGAGCTCCAGAATTTGAAGAGTTGCGATGTAGAACAAAGAAATGTATGCAGACCAAGGACAGCAAGAGACTCATCAACAACGGAATGGTACTTGCTTCTGAGGTTCCATCAACACTAAGTATTAACCAAATACATTCTTTCCTCTCTCCCTTCATCTTTCCTTTCTTTTTCCCCTCCCTTTTTTCTTAAAGCATTACAGAAACACTTAACATTTGCTTTAGTACTTATAAATTTGTTGTCAACATTATTAGCCAAGTCCCTACCCCTTCAGTTACTATGGGTTACTCTACTACAAGAAATATATCCGATGTAATTAGATCAATCACTGGACAAATATAACACAGCAATATGTTAACAAATTCAACACTATAAAGTATTCAACATTATAAAGTAATCCAATGGAATGGTGCCGTGACACAAAAGAAAGGAGACATTAGGTAGATTAGAAATAACAAGGAGTACATTTGAACTTAAACACATGAGGTAGAGCCAAGAAAGAATGAGGGAGAGTGATCTTGGCAAATAGAGGCTCCTGGCATGATGCTCTGAGGATCTGACTGGAACTTAACTGACTCTTCTGTCTCTTGGAAACCATTATTCTCCATGATATGCGTAGCTCTTGGATAAGAAAGGAAAATTCCTCCCTTCCTTCTTTCTCTCTCGCTTTCTTTCTTCCCATCTTTTTTCCTTAATTTTTTTCCTTCCTTCCTTCCTTCTTTTCTTTGTTCTTATGCCAGCATTGAGGTTTAAATTCATGCTCATGGTCACTGTTCCTTGTCATTTTCATTCAAGATTGTAATCAGTTGGAGATAAGAATTTCACAGACTTCTCACTGGATTGGCTTCAAAACATGATCCTTAGATGTGAGCCTCCAGAATAGCTAGGAATACAGGTGTGAGCTACTAATGCCCAGACAGAAAATATATATTCTAATTCTAAGAGGAATTTTCACATGGCTATGCAAGAAAGTCTAACATAAATAGGTTTTATTCAAACTGAATTGTTCTTCCTCTTTCTTTATAAGTTTAAGATAAGGTAAGTCAAGTTCATGAGAGTTAAGGCTCTTGAAGAAGTAAAATGATAAAAAAAAAATAAAAGTAAAAGTAAAAAGTACTAGCAGAAGAGAACTTGGTGGGCATGGAATTGATCCCTGACCATAATTAACCTTCACTCTCAGTTTTATTCAGCAGAGTTCTTCTTAGAGCTGATGACCAGAGAGAAGAAAGTGATCTTGTCACCAGCAGCAATTACATGGGCTGAGTTATTTCAGTCCTTGAAATTTGTTTGACCTGCAAATTAAGGCAATTTTAAGCACAATTTGTTTTGGTTCTGGGGTGCATGGGGGTGCTAGATGCTAAATTGTGGCAAATTTGAAATAGCAGGTGAACCTTGGTGAAGCAGAGCCTGGGTTGTGATGTGTGCCTGTCACGGCAATTCTCAGTGATGTGATTCGACACCAATTAGTTGGCATGCACAGAAGTCGTCCCTTTCTCCAGCTACTGGTAACCGTAAAGTGTCATGCACCTCTTCAAACCTGACAAGCAGCATACAAGCCTTTGGCTTCATTAACGCACATCAGGACTGACAGGCTGTGAGTTGTTGGAGAAGCAGAAAATATGATGGGCTGCAAACATATCATCAAGGAGGACAAAACCTCCTGATGTGTGGGCCAGATAAAATAACCAGGCAAAATTTGAGTTCACTGTGGCCCCAGAGCATGAACTCTCACAGTATCTATAAACACCCTGTATGTCTCAGGGAACTCTTTGGTCTAGAAAGAGATAAAGTACATCCCAGAAGATTCCTCTGGCTGAATTCTTGTGCAGAAGAGACTGACTTTCAAAGTCTGTCATGTGCAAAGTTCTTGATTTTCTTTTTAAATGTGTAATAACTGCTTTCAAGTAGTTGTATAAATAAGTTACCATTCAACACATCAGCTTATGAAGACAATGCTTTTTGATCTTTTCCATCCCTTTGATCATTCTCCCTTTGAGAATGATCCCAACCCCTCCTCTCTCCTTTTTGTAGGATATGCATTAAATGTTATCCCTCCCCTACTCCCTCTCTTCTTTTTCTTAAATTGAGAGCATTCTCACAAACAAATAACACATAGACAGAAATCCAAGTTTGACTTTGAGCAGTATCTACTTACAACTTCTGAGTTTATTTCATTGCATCTTGTCCTAGTGCATCCATGCAGGAATGTGCACCATAACTCTATTTCTCCATGCCCTTCTCTAGCAGAACCCACTAAAAACTTAGCTGCTTCATGCTTTTTCCCAAGCCCAGGAACTATTTGCTGACTCACATTTTCAGTAAGATCCAGAGCTTCCCTGGCCCAGAACTTTACTCAATTAATTTTTGCTTCCCTGGGTAAGTTTCTCTTTATACAGGGGTTCTCTTCTTCTGTTAGTCTACAGTATGGGATGTATTATGAAATGTTGCACAATATTTTGAAAAAGTAGCTTTTTCAACTTTATAAGTATGTTAGGTTTTATGAATAGTAAATATTGATTCTATATGATTTTGTGTATATATATATCTAATTAATGACATAGAAAAAATATAAAGGACAAAAGGGAAAACGTCCTTTTGAATACCTCTGAATCTCAAACATATAGCAATGGCATATATGATGTTTTGATGTTACAAATACATATATATACATATATATGAACGTGTTTATATAAATCTAAATCTATAAATACATATATGTGTGTATATTTACACACAACTACATGCACAAATAGGTATTTCAATAAGAAGAACACAGGAACACAGACTCATAAGTACTCAACAATAGGCCTATTAGCAGTACTAATAAGTGAATTAAAGCTAGTGCAAAATACATTTCACTATCAATGTTTGAGAAGTAATGTACCCACTACCTGACAAATGTAACTGTAACACCTCTATACATTACCCTGACAATAAAATACAATTAAGAAATGAAACAAAAGGAAGTAGAATAGAAATATCTTTTGG
The DNA here is from genome assembly GCF_031878675.1 of Megascapheus bottae. Lineage (NCBI taxonomy): Eukaryota > Metazoa > Chordata > Mammalia > Rodentia > Geomyidae > Megascapheus > Megascapheus bottae. Next base: position 18,598,885 of record NC_143523.1, read on the forward strand.
AAACATGAGAAGATTCTTCATACCTTCCAAATTTATGAAATTCCATTACAGTCGCAATATCTTGTACCATTCCCTAAGGGAAATTTGTGTACGTATTTTTAGCATAACCAGTCTATTTGCATTGAAAAGGATACTGACTAGTGTATGGCTCCTCTTATAACCATACCTCAATGTTTACCTGAGAATGTCCATCCCTTATTCTAACCTGCCTTAGCACGGATTTCAGCTCCTAAATGCACTCAAAACTGTTGATAGAAGTTGATAGTAATGACAAATTGCCTGAAGGAATGGACATCCTGTCACCTCTTTCCGTCAACTTTCCTAAGCATGTCTTTGGAGACATAAAGGGAAGTAAAATTTCCCTAGTCATTCAAAGATAGCAAATGCAGCGTCTCATCTTTCTTGCTTTCCCTATCCCTAAAGATCTGGACTGTGCAACTGTGTATAAAAATCCCATCTGTTTCCTTGTTTTCCATTGGTTGCAAAATACCTCAAACCCAATCTGTGACTGTACTGCTTTATAGGACTTCACAACCTTTGTGCATTAGGTCAATTCTCTGTGACTCTATCCAAAATTTTACTCTTGTTTTCCATTCTTCTCATTTGAATTCCTTTTAGGGTTCATCAGCTTTACTTCTTTCCTTATTGACATACCATATATACCTTTGATACACAAATGCAAGGCAGAAGAGGATTCACAAGCTGCATCACCATAAAACATCATTAGGAGGATAAGCCAGAATCAAGTTGCAGTAATGAACACTCTTTACTTGAGAGCTAACACTAGCTGGTCAATTAGTATATAGCACAGTACCGTGGGTAAAAAAAAAATGTTAAGAGCCCAGTTTGTCATCTACAGATAAGTAAAAGGTGGTTAATGTAAATTGCATTTTCAAAAATTCATTGCAGTAAGCATGGTGGTTCAGCAACGACAATGAGGCTGCAATCTAAAGACTGCAATGAAAGTAAGCAACCTTGGCAGTGCTTTCCATTTAGCTGAGCATCTTCCTCCAGAGAGCATTTTGCCCATGTCCTATTTGCGCCTTCTCGTTACACTTGTTTGGTTGTTCTCATGTGTTATATACAAGAGCATCAAAACCAGAGCAACTGTTAAGTTGCAGCTCCCCAGAGCACATAGCTTAAACTGTATTGAAAAATGAGGCAATGCAAGCACAGACAAGTAGTGCCTGCCCTGTGTGAGGGAATGTCCCATGTCAAATGTGACCCACCAAGCAGAAGCTGATTTGGTTTGCCTGGTTGGTGATAACAGCCAACAGCTGTTTTAATTATTGTTATAACCAGAGCCAGAGATCCTATGGAAGGATCAAATATTCCATCTGTTAATCTTAAAGCAAGAAGATAAGTATATTTATGGGTACTTGACTATAGAAATGCTTTAAGTTACAGGTAAGCAAAAAGGAAGTAGATAATATATAGTTCTCTTGGTCAAACAAATGCGAACAACTTATTCTGAAACACACACACACACACACACACACACACACACACACACACACACACAGTGAATGCATGCTGGTAGTTTCATAAATTAAGCCCAGGAGATTTTTCTAAGCTTCTGCTTTTGTGCCTGGCTGCTATATTTCCTACTTATACTTCATTTATCTACCTGCTATAAGATTTTACCTTCCCATATCCCTTTTTTTTCTGGAGCTTAAACTCAGGGCCTGAGCAATGTTCTTGAGCTTTTTTGCTCAAGGCCAGCACACCATCACCACTCCCTGCCTTTCCTGTGTGTATAGTACTGAGGAATCTAACTGAGGGCTTCATGTATGCTAGACAAGCACCCTCCCACTAGACCACATTCCCAGCCGGATTTTACCTTTCTTTGAGTCAGGCTTGCCTATGTAAATTGCCTTGGTGGATGAAATCTAAGGGAGTCAAACCTTGATGGAGATGTTAAAGGCAACAATGCATGTTTCAACACATGGCCTTCTTTCCTCTCCTTGACGATTTTTCTGAAAACTACAATACCAGTGAATGACATTAATGGTTGTCATTGTCTTGCCACCGGGGACATTGTCAAGACACAGAGTTGTCATTGTCATGACATACAGCACTTAACCTTTGGACATAATGTGGTAAGCTAGAAATAAATGTGTTGGCTAAACCTCTGTAATTTGGGATCAGTCCTTGTCATCACATAGTCTAGCCCATCCTAGTAATCACACAACCTCCACAGAAACCGTTCAGAATCAACTCCAAAGGGTCCTGACAAGGCTAAAAAGCTCACTGTCTCAACCTTTATTTTCCTTTAATTTGAATCTCCCCTCAAAATTCCGAAAAATTCCATAGGGCTGCCTTCCCATACCTTTGCTATTTTAGTTTGTGTATAATTGACCCACAATGCATATGGTTTTGTTCCACAATTTTTTTCTAACTGCATCAAACTTACTGTTAACTTTTCTGGCTTTGTAGTGAAAAATCCCTAACTATGGTTTTTTTTTCTCTCTCATTAATCTTGGCTCATTCTTTTGGTTCCATTTTCATTAAACTGAAGGCCCAGGATAGCTAATACACTAAATTGTGTTTCTTCATGTCTTTGTAGTTGGCATCTTTTCCTCCAGGGTCTATAGCTTGCTTAGAAATTTTCCTTTTGAAAAATAAGCATGGCTACTCCTTTTTTTTCTTTAGCAGAATTAAGGTGGCTTACTCTTTAAAGAGAACATGAAAAATAACAGAAAAAAATAAAGGCATGATATATGGACTTCTGTTCCCTAACTACACCTCTACTTTGTCAAGCTAGTTAGCCTTTCCTCAGTGCATAAATTTTGCATATATGTAATCATACTGCATTTGTAATTCTTTATGACTTTCCCATATACCATGACTTAATAAGTCTCTTTCATACTATTCAACTGTTTTCATAACAGACATTTTAATGGCTACCTAGATTTATATTGAGTGGTGAATATATAGATTTGTTAACCATTTGAACATTTTGGCTCTTCTAAATTTGCATGACATTCTTGTTAAAATGCATTGGTTTACAATGAAGCAGAGAATATTATTATAGACTCTTAAGAAAAGAATAGTGGCACTATTATCTCCTTAGATGATTCTGTCTTCCTGTTTGCATCTTATTTAATTCACTACATTTCTATCCTGACCAGTGAGTCCTTTCCTGTCATGCCCTTTCTGCCTTTCAACACAACTTGGAATTCCCTGAGACAAGCATTTGATCTGATTTTCCCCTTGTTACAAAGCACCTTCTAATCTGTCAGGAAAGCTCATGCCTAATAGTGCTTACTTCATGAACTGAGGTCTAGTGAGGCATCAATGATTGTCAAACACATCATAAGTTGTGCGAATATGAGTGTAGACAGCCTTATTTCAGAAACCAAGAAGAAGAGAGGAAGATAGGGAAAGAAGGAAAGGGGGAGGAGAGAGACATAGGACCAAAGAGAGAGAGAGAAATAGGGAGAGAGAGAACAGGTGCATCTCCACTGTGAGAGAGGAAAAGAGTGATGATAAAGGGAAGTGGAAGGGCAGCTCTTGTTTCTAGGAGAAACATTCTGCAATGAGAGATGTCTAGGAATGAAATCTACTTCCATGATGGATTATTACACGCTGATAAGAGAGACCTGAAAATGGCATTGGTTAAACACCACTATCCATTCAGGGCATTAATGAGACAGCTTTCAGAAATCACTTGTATAAAGAGAGCTATCAATATAGAAGCAGTCCAGAGTACTACGGCAGATTAGAGCAGGTTGAATGCTTGCCAAGGGGATGAGGACTTTTTTTTTACATACTGCTCCTCATTTTCTTGCACGCTGCTGTCAAAACTCGGCAAGCCCAGAGGTCTGAGAATTCCAACTTCAGGCTTATAATAGCTGTAAGATAATCTCATTCTACTAAATGTGAAAAACACCAGTGAATCACTCAATCAGGTCAGCACTCATAACTCTACTGAATTCTCATGACAAAGCTTTTAGCACCCAAACACTTATTCCTGAAATGAATGTACAATAATAAATTATTTGATTGCTAAGTTTTTATAACAAAAGGCATTCATTTATATATGTAAAGCTCACTGTGAATTCCAGAAAGAATTTGAAAGTTTCAGTAGTCTTTCTCAAGAGAATGAACAAAGCAAAACAAAACAAAAACCTGGGTGGGGCTGGTGTGGATGTGGTAGAGAATGATGGGTGATAAAGATGTGTTGCACTTGAAGATAATAAATAAATTAATCTGAATTTATGGTGTTAATCTTGATTATTGAACAAAACAGGTTTTTTGGTAGTGAACTTATACACACAGTGATAAGATGAGCTTAAATGGTCATGACTGTAGAGCTGAAAATATATCCTGTTGTTTACCATAGCAAATTCTTCTTAGGTTCATGTGTGTTGCTTTTTTGTTACCAGTAGCCATTAATAAACAAATTAATTTTAAAGACTTCCATTGTACATGGCAGTTGCACCAGTGAATTGATCTTTGAATCGTCACTCACTGAATGGCACCAAAATTTGAGCAGATTATGACTGCATGAAAGGAAAAGATCAAGAGAAGGGATTTGAAATTTGGGAGATATTTTAAGTGAATGAAAGAATTCATTATTCCAAATGCTCGTACAAGGCACAGTATGAAAGGTCTTGATCAACTGAAACCCCATAACCTGGGAACATTAGTAACTCAAAGGCTATTCACCACGAAGTTTTCAAAGGAAAAATATATAGTGAGAGATGTTGGTAGAAAAACCAGTAACTTGTCTGTTCTCTAGTGCATGCATTCAGTCACCTTTCTCCTCCCCAATGTGACTTTTATCGGCAGAGATTAAGTCATAAAGATCTCATTCTTGGGGACACTAGTCATGGTACACTATGAGAAAGTGGTTAAATTGAGCAGATCAAGTTTAAATCAGCCAACAACCATCCAAGAATCATGTCCAAGAAACCTGAGAATGCTTTCTATGTCTACTAATCACTACCTCAAATAAGATCCTAACTGTGGCTACGGCTAAAGAAAGTCTATGGTTTCACCTATCCAAAAAGAAACATTCAATCTGGAGTAAACCTGCTCCTGAAACTTCATGAAATTACCTAACATCTGCTCTTATCTCCACAAATTTTCCTAGGATGTCTGTCATCTATTGTTACAAAAAATAATCCACCCATCACCATCATCATCATCATCATCATTATCATCATCATCACCATCATCACCACCATCATCACCCTCATCATCATCATCACCATCATCATCATCATCATCATCACCATTATTATCATCATTATCTTCATCATCATCATCATCATCATCACCCTCATCACCACCACCACCATCATCATCATCATCATCACCATCATTATCATCATCATCACCATCATCATCTTCATCATCATCATCACCATCATCATCATCATCATCACCATCATTGTCTTCACCATCATCATCACCACCACCACCATCATCATCTTCTTCACCTTTATCATCATCAGCTGCAGCAGCAGCAGCATTCTTCCCAGGGAATTATATGCAGGGAAATACAAAGGAAGACTAGACAGAAATGAATTTTCAGGTCTTTGAAAGTGTCTACTAAGCCTAAGTAGTTATTTAGAAATTAGAGGTGTGAAAGAGCACAGTTGGAAACCAAATTGGAAGTGGGGGTGCACACTGCGATTCTAATTTCAAGACGGGCCATAGGAGGATTTTAATCCGAGGTCAGTTCCTCTAAAATATAAGACTACTTGAAACACTAAGTAAAGCAAAGGAAATGGGTAGCCATTTTCCTGCTTAGAAAGGAGGAGGCCCAAATTCTGACACAAGTGTGACCAAAAAACTGTATCTAGCACCTAGAACATAGAAGATATTCAGTTAATATTTTCAAGGTAAGCTTATTGTGTAATCAATAATCTACTGGATTGAGTATTAATCAGATTTTAGAAAAGTCCAAAACTGGGACCGGGAGTTTGGCCTAGTGGTTAAAGTGCTTGCCTAGCATGCATGAATACCCCGGTTCGATTCCTCGGTACCACATACATAGAAAAAAGCCAGAAGTGGTGCTGAGGCTCAAGTGGTAGAGCTCTAGCCTTGAGAAAGTCCAAGGACAGTGCTCAGGCCCTGAGCTCAAGCACAGGACTGGCAAAAAAAAAAAAGTCCAAAACTAACTTGTCATATTCAAAGTCATTTGTGGCTTATTATAAGTCACTGTGAATAAATAAAACTCTTGGTTTTGTTACTTCACTAGGGTTTGTTTTCACAGGAGAGGGCCATCTGTGATATTGTCAGCCACTGGAAGCTTCAGAGAAAAGAGGTGATAACTTATGGCTTTAATTGAAAAATGTATTATTTTGCTAAAACTAGAAAAACTTTGCCATGGTAAGATTCATATGTGTTTATGAATTTTTTACGATGAAACCCCACAAAAGATTTTGTACAGGTTTCACCAGTAGGTGGAATAGGTTTCACACAGGTCCACCCACTAAAGTGTGACTTGGTTATAAATCATTTCTCAGTTTACATTTTGGAAAGAATATGCTCATCTATCATTCTTTTGAGACTTAAGGAGGAAGATGCAACAGTCAGCAAGATCTACCCTGGCAGCCATGATTTAGAACATATTGCAGCAATCAAATGTGACATTGTTAACAATCTATCCAGCTCAACCTTAATTCTGATATACTGACAAGTGAAAATTCAGTCATGCAGAAACACAGTGAGTAGATTCCCTAATGTTTCAGATGCTCAGTGAAGCTTCCTACCAAACGATTTCAACTGCAGCCTGTGTCTTGGATCCACTTTGAAAAATAATATCTTTCACAGCTATCAGCTTTGTTCTGTTATCACTGTGCAAGACCGAGTCATGAGTTAAAAGGATTTAAACTGATCTATATGTCTCTGTGTTTGTACATATCAGTGTTTGCATGGTTCTGCCAAAGTGCCTCTAGAGAAATTTCAGTGATGTGGGTGTATTTACATTATGATTCTTGTACTCACTTTGTAGAAATGCTACTTTTGATTTATAGATGCAAACAATTGCAATGAAATTAATCTTCTGCAGTGGCTGTTGAATATACACTCTTTAATACAATTTTCTATGTATTTGAGCAAAGGACAAAGTTGAAAAGTTCTAATGCTGAAGCTGGACTCCATTCTTATTAAGTCCCTGAGGGTGGAAGTGAGCCCTGCTTCAATACGTGGAAGACTCTCCCAAGCTGATTCCATGGTGCAACCAACTTTTGGATCAGTGACCCACACCAGCCTTTCAGAGAAGTAGTGCCTGAGCAAGCAGATCGATCAAGAAGGTCTATCAGATATGCAAAGTCATCAGGAAAACACTGGTTCAAAATCTGATCTAGGTGATCATTTCCAAATCTTTATGTGCCTTCTGAGGACCTAAAAAAGCTTGTTAAAGGTAGGTTCTAATTCAGTTGAATAGTTATGGGGCAGGAAACTCTGCTTTTCATGTTAGCAGTGGTTACTCGCCTCAAAAATCATTCTTTGAGAAAGGAGAATCCACTGCAGAAGGAATCATCTTTCTTAGAGAAAAGTGACAAAAAGAGTTACACTACATGAACTCTCATATGCTCCTATTAAACAGTGACAGTAAGAACATATTGCTTGTGGGTCAACTATGGATGCTAGAACAGTTTAAGAGATATCTCTATCTATAAGCTCTATGGAGGAACAGTAATCAATCATTTCAAAAATAAATGCATGCTCAGGAAGGAAAGGGACGTGGATCAACGCTGACTCTTGAGATCTGAAAATCCAAGAAAAATGTCCCCTTAATGACAACGCAGACTCAGATTTCATGATGACCGTGAGCCAACTGATGGAGTCACTTGGTACAAAAATTATGAACTGCCCTGAATCACTGTAGAAATGTGTCAGTCCAACGCTGACACACAAATGGCTCATGTGAAATGCCAAATGATGGAAAGAGGCCTCATATTAAATGACTTTAGGTAGAACAAATGTAATATGATGTATCTTATTTGACTGCAAAATTCTATGGGATGTTATTATAAATATACCTATTTAAATACAAAAGTGGAATCCCTACCTCAGGCCTGTGTAACTACAGATTCCCTGTTTTTTTTCTAAAAGGCCTTATTGCCTCTCCTACACTATGCTGACTGTTCATCTTCTGTGTGACTAGGGAAAGAAAGCTGTAGCAACAAAGGAAGCTTCATGGAGAGATTTTTACAGGCACATTTTCATTATATAAGTAGAGAAGGAACAGAAAGGGAAATCCAATCAGCCAAAGAGAATGAGCAGGAAATTGTAAGAGGAGACATGGTGGGGGGGCGTTCAGGTTGATAGAAATAACTTATTTGTGAAGAGTATGAAGAAGAGTGAATAAGACAAAGTCACTTATAAATAAATTTAAATATCAACCTCAAGGATAGTGACCTAAGAAGAATGATCTCAGGGAAGTGTTTTAGAAAGAGAAAGAAGCCACGATTGCAGAATTTTCATAAACTAAACAAGTCTCCAATGTGATGGATAGTTTATAAAATGTAAAAAAATGGAATTGTGAAGTCTTCTAATAAACCATATGTGATGGCCCAGGGGCCTCATGAAAGCAGAGTAACGATACAGAGAGAAAGCATGGACACGACCACATAATAGAGATTTCAGACAGAAAAATAGCCAGGAACTCACAAACAGTGATACCAAGATCTAGCACTAATCATTGTATGTTTTAAATATTATAAAACTTACATTACTAGTAGTGTGAGCCAAATGTGATTATACTGTGTTCTTGGAGGGGGGAGACAGAGGGAGAGGGAGAGATACGAAGAGGGAGAGAGAGGGGGGAAGTGAGAAGTAGAGAGAGAGGGAAAGAAAGAGAGAGGGAGGGAAAGAGAGGAAGAGGGAGAAGGGGGAGAGAGAGAGGAAAGAAAGCAGTTAGAAACAAGAAAAAACAATGTGAATATACTTTAAAAACAATGGTAAAAGAAAAAAGTCAATTGCAGTATATAATAGAATGATTTATGTAACTTGAAATTCTGTGTAATTTTTAAAGTACATATTTTAGAGTAAATACATTTAAACTAATAGACTTTTGCATTGAGTAGGTTGAGTTTTTATGCATAGAGGGGAAGTAGAAATGAAGTGCACAATGAACACGAAATGGAACAAATACATAAGAGAAAGACCTTATGCAGACAAATAATGACTCTGTAATCTGAAGTGGAGAGTATGATTAACTTAATCATCGGTGACTCTCGGAATCTATTCTTTCATTTGTGATCAAAACAGTGAGTAAGGTACTTTGATTTTATAGTCAGAGGGGTCACAGTCTATAATGGAAGACAAAGTGTGCCCTGATTCAATAGATACATTTGACTACTATTTCCTTTAAGCCGAACACCCTGCTGGATCCTGGGAAATTCTAAGACAGATTTTATGGGATGAAGAAATACAAAATTGTAATAAAGTGTGAGAAACAATCATGCTCATTTATTATCCCCATTTATCACCTATTTTTATAGATACAAAGAGAAGTCATATGACTTCAACTGAGAAATTCAATAAAAGCATTCAAAAAGACCTGTATACCTAAGCATAGTTTTAAGGGATGATAAATTGGTTTTCCTTGGCTGATATAATCAAGAACTAGAGGCTGAAATGGCTTAAACAACAGAAGTTTGCTTTCCTCTCACCCCAGGGCTATACATTTGAGTGCAAGGCATCTACATTTGTTTCTGTCTCGTTCTACTTACTATCAGATGTCTTCTCTCTGAACCTTCACCTATGCTTCATTTTGTGTGTCTCCGTCCTGGCTCTTTTTTATGAGGACATTCATCACATGGGATTAGGGATGATGCTAATGACCTCATTCTAAGTCACATTCTGAGATACATAGCAGTGACCTAGTCAACAGACTGCATGAAATATGAAGAATCATTAAGAATCTGGATTTTTGAGTTTTGGACAGTAAGCGCATTATCAAAGGCAAATATATGTTTGTGCTTGGGCACGTGTTCCAGAGTCTGAGCCTTAAAGAAAAATTGAGAAGAATGCAAGAATAAGTAGAATTTGCCACAAAAAAGAGGGTGGACAAGCCGGGCATGGTGGCTCACACCTGTAATCCTAGCTACTCAGGAGGCTGAGATCTGAGGATCAAAGTTCAAAGCCAGCCCAGGAACAAAAGGACCTGAGACTCTTATTTCCAGTTAACCTCTAGAAAATGGGAAGTGGGGCTTGACTCAAGGGTGGGGCGGTAGCCTGAGCTGAAGAGCTCAGGGCCGACACCCAAGCCAAGTTCAAGCCCTATGACCCCCCCCCCAAAAAAGAAGATGGACAGTTGGAGAAACCCAAGCTGACTTTGGTGGCATTGGTGAGAGGGGGAGAAGCCTGCAGAAAAAGAAAAATAAGACCAAAGGAGCCAAAGAACACACAGAATATTAGACATTTGTCAAATGTCCAGATGTACAAATGTTCTTGGTTTGCAGTTGATATAGTTTTTGGTAGAGCAGCTAGTAAAGTCCAATGAGGAATTCTCCAAAGGACTTCTTATCTTCAAAGTGTCTTGGCCTTCACTACTTACCCTAGACTTATCTACTTCTTATTACACTTGCAGTTGGATACATGAATGTTTCCTTACATTAGGATCTGGGTTCTACAAATAGCTTATTAGGCAAAAAAAAAAATACTCTCTTCCTCCAGGGAGAAACTTATCTTTCACACTTCTACTTCAAGGATACATGACAGATGCAAGAAGAACATAGAGAACGCAGCTTTGCCTTATACCATGGCATCTGAAAAGATCAGAGATTCCTTGCCACTGGGAAAAAGGCAATAAAATTTTCCATTCCTGACATTTCAGCACAAAAAACTTCCCTGATAGAAGGACAAAGTCAATAAGAAGAGAACTAAGAAAAGTCTATACCCTCCACAGGAGTTTTCCACTGATAATGATTGCCTGCAGTTTACCACAGGGAAATTAGCAAGCATTCACAGAAGACTCATGCTTTACCCACTCAAAGTAGAACAAAAGAGAAAATTTCCTAGAAGTTTAAGTTTTGTTTTAAGAACTTCTTATTGTCAATCCACCAGCACAGGAATTGGAAACCTATGGGGCACTGGAGGTAACTATGGCAACAAGAAAACCCAAACACAATTCAACTACTAATTGCATTGAGTCAACTAAAAATCAATACTAATCATCTGAGGAAAGACAGAAAAGTATTTCCATTTCTGAATGTTAAAAAAAAAAGACAAAACGTTCCATTGCCAAATGAAAAACAATTGACAGGGAACTGGACTCAGGGACAATCAAGTAATTGAAACAGATTCAAAGGAATTTTTTTTTCCAGCCCTGGACCTTGAAATCAGGGGCTGGGCACTATCCTTGGGCTTTCTCAAAGCTAATGCTCTACCACTTGAGCCACAGCACCATTTCTGGCTTTTCTTTTCTATGTACGTGGTACCGAGGAATTGAACCCAGATCTTCACGCATGCTAGGCAAGCACTCTACCACTAGGCCAAACTCCCTACGCACCAAGGAATTTTTTTAATTACAACAATTCTAATAATGACATATGAAATTTAAGTATGTCACTGAGATGTAGATATAAATGTACACCAGTAGACATTTAGCAAAATAATGAAAACTGTATTTTATACAAAGAGTTAATTTTAGGTTTAAAAACTGTAAAGTAATTCGTTGTGACAAAAAAATTCTATGACTCAGAGAAAAACAAAAATCTCTTTTAAAGAAACAAAAATAATAAAGTGTACCATGCGCCTTTTGTTCCTTTGGTCTTGTCTCACTCAACATGATTTGCTCTAGATTCATCCACTTCCCTGCAAATGCCATTATTTTATCTTGTCTGTTGGCTATGTAGAATTCCACTGTATATATACACCACATTTTCTGTATCCATTCATCTGCAGTAGAGCATCTGGATTGTTTCCATCGCCTGACTACTGTGAATAGTGCAGAGATAATATGGTATCCTTAATATGTGGCTATTAGATCCAAACAGTGCAAGAGTGAGGACTCAATATTTGCATATCCAGTGATATGGACATAGTATGTAAGCACAACTACATAGACATAAAAACTTATGACTGTACAGACATAATGTTTTATTACATTGATTAATACGTATCTATGATATACAAACCCTTAGCCTAATTTTGATTATGTTCTAAAAACTAAGTGCCAGTGATTGTACATAGAGATTCCCTTCCTGAATACTTGTTTGTTAAACACGTCATTTGAAATATGATATAAAAATCAATAGTAAATTCTTTAATAAAAAATAATAAAATGAACTCTAGAAGAACTACGATGTTGGAAATGATTTATAAAATTTGTGGGGGCAAGAACAGCAGGCGAGAAGAAATAGGGAGGATGTGTGGGAGGGGCTGTCACTATTCATAAATAAATGTGCTCAATACCAGACTTAGCTAACTGTAACCCCTCTGTACATCACCTTTACAATCGCTTTCTTTTAAGAATTGAGGCATTAAAGGCAAACAGAAAATAAACATAAACTGGAGGAGTTACTTTAATATGCTGTAACGCAAATTGTTTTCCTAGTTTTGTTTCTGGGGTGAAGAAAATCCGGATCAGAAGAAGAAAACCAAGATATAATAATCAGCTTTCAATTAAATACCCACCATAACCTGCCAATCAGTTTTCTGGAATTGTTAATGAACATAATACTGTTCAATTCATGATCCCTGATTTATAAAACACATTAATAACCATGCTCCAGTACTGTTAGTACAACTCAGTCAGCAAGAAGTCATTCCTCTGCAGAATGACCGATAAAGGTCAAAGTAAAGTGGTGTGTGTGTGTGTGTGTGTGTGTGTGTGTGTGTGTGTGTGTTATGCAGAAGACTGAACTGAGGCTCTCAAAACAGACTAAGTACATACTCTATCACTGAGATATACTCACTGGCCAAAAGTGGAAGAATGTCCAGTTGATAACAGTAAAGCGAGACATTCAATTGCATTAATATAATCCTATTGTGCAAGCTAGTTTGTAGAGTTAGTGAAACCAACCAGGGCAGGAAAATCTCCTCAGATAAGACTGAGAGTGCTACCGTGGCTCAAGTGGTACAAGGCTAGCCTTGAGCCAAAGTTTGGAGCTCAGTGACAGTACCCAAGGCCCTGAGTTCAAAGCCCCAAGGCCAGCACCATACACACCCACAAAAGGGAAATAAAACTGAATTTTGAAGTAGCTTGGTAGTGGTAAGGAGGGTATAAACCATGGAAGCTCAAGAGTAAAGAGTCGATTGACCGGAGCAAAGTAAGAGTATAAAGAAAGGGTAAGATCTAAAGGACTGTGAGTGACCTAGACTTTGGAATTAGAGAGCAAAGGAAATAATACTACACACACATACACACACCCCCCACACACACACGCACACACATACATACATGTATGTATGTATGTAATATGCATTATGCTATAAACTATAGTAGATAAAGAATATATAGTATATATATATATTATGCATACCATATATATTCCTCTATATAACCCAAAGTAACAATACAAGCAAATATTTGTAGCCTTTTTAGGAGTTGATGTATATCTTTATTGTCTTATTCCAACTTTCCCATATCTAAAAAATTAAGATAGAAATTGTTATTCATCATTTTTTTTTTTTGCCAGTCATGGGCTTGAGCTCACGCCCTGAGCACTGTCCTTGGACTTTCTCAAGGTTAGAGAGCTCTACCACTTGAGCCTCAGCACCATTTCTGGCTTTTTTTCTATGTATGTGGTACTGAGGAATCGAACCCGGGTCTTCCTGCATGCTAGGCAAGCACTCTACCACTAGGCCAAACTCCCGGCCCCTGTTATTCATCATTTTTATGTGAGAATATGGAAACAGATCCAGAGGTGTGGTTTATCAGCTCAGTGAACATTCAAGCCACAGCTGGACCTGTGTACTGTATCTCCAAGTCTGAGATTAGTCTCTTATAACCAAGACAGAAAGTGACATGCTGGCTGAAGAGGAGCGATCCAAATTCTGCAGCAATGTGTCATCCCTTCAATTAGTCCATTAAACAGAAGACAATTCAATAAAAGTTGGTAATGACTTTGCACTTTAATTGTCATTAGGCTTAAATTACAGAGGTGATTCTCAGTTTCCAGGAAACTGAGAGAGTGGGAAGAATGCAAGTTGGAGAAAGGCTTGAAAGTTTTCAAAAATGCTCCTTGGAGTGATGTGTTTCTAAATATGGAATATCTTCGCTTGAATCAATGGCACCGTTAAACTATTAATCTCCAAAGCCATTCATCTGCCTAATGAGAATCTTATTTCAAAGGGAGCTCTTGTGGTCAACAGTTCTCAGGAACTGATTAAACCCCATTATCAAATCCTCAAATAGAACTTTATATGAAGTTTCTCTTCTGACATCCAAGTCTGTTTTCTAACAGGAAAAAATAAGGACCTGGGGTAACCTACAGACTGAATAGATGAGCTCAAACTTGTCCATAAATTACACACATGTAGACAATATCAGCCTATGCCTTGGTGTATCCCACCTGACAATTGAGCATATAAAGCACTGATTCCTAAATCCATTTTGTAATTCATTCAACAAACTAAGGACCTTACTACATGCCAAGAGCTGTGTTTAGTGCTGAGGGATGCTATGTTATAACCAAGGGGCTGACCCACCTACAGGAACAGATCAAGGTTAAACAGATACTAAACAGTTACTACAGTAAACATATTTAATCATGTACAGGCCAATGCTTCAGTGAGGCTCTAGAGTGAAAGACTACTTGGCACACATGACATACCACATACATGTTTTCTTTGTTGGTGGTACTACAGTTTGAACTCACAGCTCCATACCTTCTAGGTAAGTGCTACATTCTTGAGCCATGGCTCCAATCCTGCTTTATACTTGTTACTTTTAAGATAATGTTTTTCTGCCAAGGCATGTTCGTGGAAGACAGTCTAGTTATTTTAGGCTTATTATCTCTGCTAGGATGATCTGCTCACGCTGCCACACCCAGCTTCTTTCCATTATTCTGTTCTGCTGGAAATTCTAATGACATTGGAAAGAACACAATGTCACTCCAGCTCTGATAACAAAATACAGCTTATTCCCTCACCTATTGTCTGTTGCCTCATACTTTCAATGGACCCAGCCCCAAACTAATCACTTTGGGCATTCCTCTTTCATCTGGTGGTTAAAGAAACAATCACAAGTTTTCATAAGAAAAGGCTTTGCCCATCAAGTAGAAAGAGTCATGACTACAGAGCCTTTCTGAGTCTAGAAGATTCCCTCTCCTGAGAGACAATGGGTCTTTTCTGATTCCAGAACTTTCCTCCCCTGAGGGCTTCCTCCTGGTGAAAGAGGGGCACAGCTGACAAGTCACATTTCTTCCATAATAGAGAGGAAAGTTTAAAATGACATCCTAGACTTTCATTCGTTTTTGTGCTGCCCTAATTTCTTTTTCTCCTTGGCTTTTACACCAGCTGCAGATTTTAATTAAAGTATGGCAAGTCTCCCAAACTTGGCGGGTTTTCCAGAAACACACACACACACACACACACACACACACACACACACACACACACGAACAAGGGCACCTCCTCCCAGGACAGAATACTTTTTCAGTCTTCCAGATTGCATTTATTTTTCTGAATTGTCCTGATGAATTTGCCTGAATCCCTGAACCTCCTCCCATGAGCTCCTTTTCCCTGTGTCCTTACCCACTTAGTGGCTTTCACTGGAAGTTCGCAATCCACGTATATTAGTGCCATGGTTTATACAAAGTAATATTTCATTGCTGTAATTATGGCAAATTACTTCACTGGTTTATCACTTCACTTCTTTATTTTAAAGCACCATTCATAGCCACAGGATAAACCCATCTATCTGTATTTATGGATTAAATTAATGCATTCTTTATGATAGACAGTGATAAAGTGAAAGGTGAAGAGAAAGCATAATCTTATTAGGCTGTCGACAATGACAAATAAATTAGGGACCATTTCAAAATGCTCCTGAAAACCGCTGGCTCAGTGCACAGAGATGTTTGATGTACCTACATTATGTTGGTCAAACTGTAATATAAACTACTGGCACTCACATACACTGTTATGTGACAATGTTATTTAAACAAATCACTGTCTTTTCTAGAATATTTTTTTTCTCCTCAGAGATTCGGTTACTGACTCCTTTACACTTAAATTATGCAAGACAGTTTTCAGGGAGATTACAGAAAATGGTGATACAAAGAGATTCTGAACGGAACTACTAAGAAAGGGGCCTTGGTGACCTGCTGGGGGAGAAATGGAGATACTAGAACAAAGTGGATGAGTGTCTGTGCACCTTCTGCTGAAAAGTGACAACCAGGAACCAAGATAGAAGGTAGGACATAGGCAATGAGGGTTAAGGAATGATTATCAACACAGGGAGGTGAGATTTAGAGGATCTAGGGGGAAAAAGTGTTTTATGTAGCTATCTCATTGCTGGGAGAAAACACCTAATATAAACAACTCAAGAGGAAATGGTTTATTTATTTTGACTGAGTTTTGGAGGTTTGAGTCCAAAATCAGGCTAATCCACTTTGGGCCTCAGGTGAAGCAAATAATCACCACGGTAGGAACATGGGACAGACCTGCTCACCTCATGGAAGTTGGGAAGGAGAGAGAAGGGGGGAGACAGTGAGGGGTGAGACACTCTTCAAATCTCACTAACAGCGACCTCCATCCTCTAACAAAGCTCCACCTCCCATCACTTCTTAATATTACTGCAAATTATAAATCTGTCAATGGATTGATCTCCTAGATCAATGACTACATTCATTAATTGGATATCCAGTTTTCAACCCTTCATATCCAACCATAGCAACAAACAAAGGATAAAAGAAATCTCATACCAATCTTTTCAAGTACTATGGCCAGGTCATTGTTCACCAAACACTTAACCTCCAGTAGTTACACACAAACCCATCCTAATGCATACTCAACACTGAATGTATTGCTTTCCATAATAGTGAGCATCCTGGCCATGTTAGGACCTCAACTAGCTGCCGGGGCCTCCCGGCAGCAAATTGGGGTTCCTGAAATAAGGGGCAGGGACTGGAAAAATTAGAAGAGAGACAAACACATCGGGTCCAGGAGGTCTGCAGCCCAAGCAGAAACTGCCGCCTCGTTTATTCTTAACACAAAGTTTTTTTCCCCTCCCGAGACCAGGGCCCTCCCAGGTGTTACATCCAGATCGTTAATCAGGGAGCTGTTGAGGGTTACATTCATATGGTAAATCTCAGATCAATTGAACAGGAGAAGGCCAAAAAACAATGAGACAATCAAGCAATTATCTGATGCAAATCAAAGTACAGTTTGTTTCCACTCTTGCTCCCGACATATCCCCCGCCTTTATTTTAAAAGAAACACAAGTGCAATCTCTATTCTTTTCACTATCTCTAATATCTCATTATCCTGTCTCACTTTCCAAAAATGACTGATCCCTTCATCTAAAGGGGATAGATGGGCGGAGATTCGGCTTCTGTGACTTCTTCAAGCTGACTCAGGGGCGTTGTCTCTGTGCTTGACCAGGGACCTTAAAAAGCCTAGCCTGTTTATTAGGGATTGCAAGGATTAGATATCAGGAATAATAATTTACTCCAAACTAGAGATCATATTTGACATTTAACAACTGCACAAACCATCTTTGGCTACAATAGTGTAGTTACATAGCACCCATTTGCAAAAGCCTTTTCTTGATTGTCTGGGGAACTAAATTTCTGCAACCTTAGCAATGCTTCAGTTGTCAGATCTAAACAGATTAATAGAGACACAAGTCTCAGATCCACAAACTTTTCCTGAATTTGTGGCTGGTGTCAAAAATAAATAGATAAATAAATAAATAAAAATTTTGCTCAATTAGGGCTTTAAACTATCCACTATCACAGAAGATTGACAAGTTCCTGCCCAGTTATGAAAGGCACGGGCATTAGTAAGGCATGCTTACAAACTATTCTATGACCTCCCGGCTCTGATTAATTTGATCGGCCAAGCACAAGTGACTAAGATCTGACACCATCTCTGCCATCCAAGCAGAGGCTTTCTGCGTCGTGTCCCAGTAGAGTTTCCCCACACAGGGATAAATGTCCCATTGGCAATTCACTTGCTTAGTTGCTGGACTTGAACTCAGGGCTTGGGCACTGTCCCTCAGCTCTCCAGCTCAAGGCTAGCACCCTGCCACTGTGAGTCCTGAGCTTGGTGCTTGAGTGCTGTCCCCCAGCTGTTCAGCTCAGAGCTAGCACTCTGCGGCTTCAAGCTCCAAAGCAACCCTGCCTTAATAGCACTCTGCTGCCAGATTAGACACCACAATCTCACAGGGACTTTGCTTTGCCCGGGGTTGGCTCAAAACTGCAGTTTTCAGATCAGTGAGTCCTACGAACGGCCATGTATCTCCAATAGAGCAACAAGGTGGTAGACACAGAAATAGTCTCTAAGCATGAGCTTACCTAGAACCTGGAAAAGGCCAAAGTTACATCTGAATAAGGATTGCTGTTCTTCTCCAATGGGCTAGCTGGAAGTTACAAGAGCAAGCTGAAATAGCAATTAAGCAATTACTTTGGTAGTCCTGATTTTCCTTTTCTCTCTTTCTTTAAACATATAAGACAACTTCACTTTCAAATATTGTATAGAAACCCATTTCCAATGTTCTTAATAACTTTTACTGATACTGGCTTAAACAATTAACACCTTAGCCTTTATTTGCAATTGAAAAACCTTTAAGGGCACAAAGAGCTCCTGCCCTCAGGCCCCCTAGGGCCCAAGGCACTCCTCTTGCCTTTTAGAAAAAAGGGGCTCTTATGCAGTTTAGATTACTGTCTAAAACTCCAACGACAGTTTAAACTCAAATAACAGTTTTTCCCTAATGCAAGAACTATAGACATCAGTGCACCAAAAGTCCAAATCTGGACTTAGTTTTCTTCCTTTTTAACATTCCTATAAAATACTAATCACATTATCCACATTTTACCATCAGATTTCTAGTGTCAGTTTGCAAGAAAGGACAGGCAAAGTTTCTGACGTTAATGAACAATTTTACATTTAAATCTCTAATACATGTTTCCAAACTTTAACTTAAAGTAATAAATCCCAAATTCCCTAACACCTCTGAGCTGAACAGGATACAATGTTTACAATGTAAACAGCTGTATGCCCTGCAATAAAATGCAGATTTCAGGATCTAGAAAAATATTTACCAGTTTTTCTTTAAGACAACACAATAATTCTTTGAGACATTGTAAAACATCCAAACCTAATATTTTTCTTGAAGTTTTAAGCTTAGATTTACCCAATTGTCTTTGTGTTTAAGTATAAATTTATCCTTTTTTTTTTTTTTTTTTTTTTTTTTTTTTTTTTTTTTTTCAGCATGCTGACAATTTAACCTTGAACATGTTCACTCACTCATTCACACACATTCATACTCAAAGATCATAAAGCGCGCAAAATTAATATCGGCCGTTCAATTTCCGGAAGTTTGTGTCAAGAGAGTTTTGCCAATTTTACTCTTACAGGTGAGAACCAGGTTCGAAACAAAACTTTTTGCAAGGCAGCTTAGCTGGAAATTATTTTTCCAGGGCTTGTTACAACTGCAGACATGGGGGAGCGGCCATGCTAGGCCCAGAAATGTTCAAATAAATAACAAGGATGTGTGCTTGAGTACGCACAGAAAAACCATAAGGACCCACACTTAGAAATGGTACCAATTTTAAAGACAAAAACTGGACAAAGAAAAATATGTAACATGAACAAGACAGAGAAGCGGAGACTTTTAAATAATCAGACATTGACATATAACAAGAAAATTGGACTCAATCAGATACACTTAACAGCTAATTTTAGATTTAGACATGTCTTGCAGGTGGGACTCTCTGGTATGCCTTGATATTGACAAGAAACTCAGAAGGGGAAGGGGGGTCAAGGCGTCCCTTGACCACCCAGGCCTCTATTTTAGGCCCACAGTGCACCCTTTTTTTTTTTTTTTTTTTTTTTTTTTTTTAAATAAAATAAAATAAAATGGAATAAAAAAAAAATAAAACAAAACACAGACATACAGGGGGTCAGCCGACTTCTACTTACCTCTGGAGGCCTTTGCTTTTCACCTGGGCATCTTTTACAAAAAAGGTTATTAAGAAGAGGGATGGTAAAGACAAAATAATGTCACATATTAAATTGTGTAGAGTCAATGAATATGTTAAAAGGTCCCTACATAATAGTAAAAGGAGGAGAAACACAGCTCATATGAATGTGTGGAACAAGTGGATCAGTAGCAGTCCCAATAGACATGCACGAATAACTCAGGTCCTTTCCACGTCGCAGGATGCACCACTGGAGGGTTGGGGGTGTAGGCCCAGTGAGTCGCTGCTTGGATGGCCACTGTCACTCTCCACGATCCGAACGCAGCGTTCAGGCAGCCAGCGGGCATCATTTTCTCCTTGTGAAAAAACACATACATGCCCTCGACCCCAGGTTAGAACAGGATCGGGTCCATGCCAAGCACCAGTTAGGGGATCCTTCCACTTTACTAAGGCAAAAGCACGCTGCTCTCTTTTTTCCCAGAATCGCTGAGCAGCAGATAAATTATTTGAATCCAAATTCAAAAAATTTAAAACAAATAAAGCATGATTAAGTATATTCACAGGGGTAGCGGGATACGACTCCCCTTTCTGTATTTTAGCAATTTGATGTTTTAATAATCCATTAGCTCTCTCCACGATGCCTTGACCTTGAGGATTGTAAGGAATGCCTGTAATATGAGTGATATTATAGGAACGGCAGAAGGATTGAAATGCTCGGCTTGCATAGCCAGGGCCATTATCTGTTTTTATTTGCGAGGGAATCCCCATCACAGCAAAGCATCGAATGCAGTGAGAAATACAATGTTTAGTGGCTTCCCCAGCAAGGGGGGTGGCCAAGATAAAATTAGAATAAGTATCTACAGTAACATGAACATATTTTAATCGGCCAAATGATGGAACATGCGTGACATCCATCTGCCAAATGTGATTAGAAAGCAGTCCTCGTGGATTTATACCTAAATGGGGGGCTGGTGAAAAAGGGACACAGTTGGAACAAGTCTTAACTATTTGCCTCGCTGCCTCCCTAGATAATTTGAACTGTCGGCGCAAGGCTCGACTGTTTTGATGGTGGATGGCATGTGACTGCTTAGCAAGTTCAACCTGAGTTAAGTAAACTCTGGTGGCAGAGTCAGTGACCGCATTGCCTTCACTTAAAGGGCCAGGAAGATTAGTGTGAGCTCGAACAAAGCCAAAAAAACAGGGGTGGTTGCGAGAACAAAGCAGAGTTTGTATTTGGCGAAATTGGGTCTGAATATTGGAGTTAGTAGTTCCAATAAAGGGAACAGTTTCTATGACTTGAAGAGCACGAATTACATATTGACTGTCTGAGTATAAGTTAAAGGGCTCGTCTTGTAACAGGACGAGTGCCTGTAAAACAGCCTCTAACTCCACCTCTTGGGCGGAGGAAAAACCTGTAGCCCAAGATTGAGTTTTCCCATTAATGGTCAAAGCAGCCGTTCCATTTGAGGATCCATCTGTAAATACCAAAGCGGCAGAAGATAAAGGCGAGGCCTGTACTATGGAAGGAAATAGAAACGTATGACACGCAGCAAATTGGAGAAGTTTGTTAGACGGGTAGTGATGCAAAATTTTTCCCGTATAATTGGCCCAAGCAATGGCCCAAGGATCGCAATGGGCGAATAGCCAATCTTGTTGTTGTAAATTATATGGGACACAGATAAAATGAGGTTCCTGACCTAAATATTTACGGGAATCCACTCGGCACATGTGTATCAGATTAGCTACCAATTCGTAGTAGGGGGTCAGCACTTTGCCGGGTGTTGATGGTAGATAAAGCCATAAAAGTGGGCCATCCTGCCACAATACAGCAGTTGGGGAGTGAGAAGTAGCTAAAATGTAAACTCCCCAGGGTTTAGAATAGTCACAATAGGTCATTTGTTGCTGGGAAATTGCCTTTTCTACAATTTGGATGGCCCTCCTGGCGTCAGGATTTAATTCGCGCAAGGATGTAGGGTTGGTATCTCCTTTTAAGAGATCAAAGAGGGGTTTTAACTCTCCTGTGGAGAGCTTTAGATAAGGCCGAAGCCAATTTATATCTCCTAAGAATTGCTGAAAATCATGAAGAGTTCTTAAGTGTGAAGTTTTTAATTGTATTTTTTGGCTTTTAAAATAGTGTGGGCCTAATATATGGCCTAGATATGTAAAAGGCGGGTGTTCCTGAACCTTTTCAGCTGCTATTACAAGGCCAAAGAGGCTCAGATCCTGCTTTAGTTGTCCAAAGGCTTGTCGTACGACGATAGGGTCAGAACAAGCCAACAAGATGTCATCCATATAATGAACAATATAAACAGAAGAAAATTTTTCACGAGTGGAAGAAATGGCTCTAGCCACAAAACTTTGACATAAAGTTGGGCTATTTGCCATGCCCTGTGGGAGCACAAGCCAGTGATATCGCTTCATGGGTTCTTTAAAATTAACAGAGGGGACACTGAAGGCAAAGCGCTTACAGTCTTGAGGCGCCAGGGGTATAGTATAGAAACAATCCTTCAAATCTATAATAATCTTATAAGTATCCTTTGGGATTGCCATGGGTGAAGGCAAGCCAGGCTGTAGGGCCCCCATCAGTTCCATTGTGGCATTTATTTTTCTCAAATCCTGTAACAGCCTCCATTTACCTGACTTTTTCTTTATAACAAAAATTGGAGAATTCCATGGAGAGTTAGAAGGGGCCACATGCCCCAAATCCAGCTGCTCCTGTACCAGCTGCTGTACTGCAATGATCTTTTCTAGTGAAAGAGGCCACTGTTCAACCCATACCGGTCGTTCAGAGAGCCAATTTATGGGATCAGCATGAGGGGGAGGGCAAACGACAGCTCCCGTCAAGGGATACCCCAATCCTTGTCTCGTAGGGTGAGACTGGGGTTGGAGTGGCTCTAGCTCCCCCTGTGCTGCTCGGCCTAGTCCCCTAAAGGGGAGGAGGCCTTGATCAAGTAACTGCTTAGTGACCGCAGCACTAGGACTAAACATATACACTCCCATTTTTTCCATGATATCACGACCCCATAAATTAATTGGCAGATGATCCAAGACAAATGGCTGAAAATGACCAGAGTGCCCTTCCTCATCTCTCCAAACAAGGATCGCACTGCTCTGCTGTGGGTCAGTTGCTTGCCCAACCCCCTGTAGGGAAGTCATAGAGGTTGTCAGGGGCCATTGGGCTGGCCAATGTTTTTTAGATATCACAGACACATCTGCTCCAGTGTCTAATATTCCTTTAAAGGGCTTTTCTTGTATAAATATAGTCATCTCAGGCCTCTCTTGTTTTATGCTTTGTACCCAATAGATATCAGAAGATCTAAATCCTCTCTGTCCACATGGGGAATTAGCAGTCTCCCCGGGAGGTAAAGGCACAAGTATTAATTGTGCTAATTTTTGACCGGCTGGGATCGATACCACGTGTTTCGGGGCAGAGGCCATAACTTTGATTTCTCCAGTAAAATCCTGGTCAATTTTGCCAGGTGTAATCTGTATCCCTTTAAGGGCTGAGCTACTTCGCCCTAACAGCAATCCAGCCACTCCCGGGGGAAGGGGGCCGAAGACCCCCGTGGGGAGAGCTTGTGTCCCCATCTCTGGGGTCAATACTGAGCAGGTGGAGGAACAGAGGTCCAATCCTGCACTTCCTGGGGTGGCACGGAGGAGGCCGGAGACTGATCTTGGGGGGTTGTTAGAAGATGCACTTGTGGCCGAGAAGAGGGAGGGACTGCCCCATGGTTTTGCGGGGCCAGGGGCTGGCCCCTCCTCCAGTTTCCCGAAAGCGGGCGGCCATTGCGATCTGTTCTTGACCTGCAATCTTTAGCCCAGTGCTTCCCTTTACCACAGCGTGGACATGTGCCAGGTGATTTTTCTCTCTTTTGCCTGGCCTGGCGTGGGCATTGCGTCATCCAATGTCCTATTTGTCCACAAGAAAAGCAACGCCCTGGGGGTCTAGCATCCCGAGAATGCCGCTGACCTCTATATTTTAGAGACTCAGTAACAGTCTTTCCTTGAGGAGCGGCGGCTAAAGTAAGGCCTTGTACATGGGAGGGTCCAATATCAGCACACAGTGAAATAAAGTCCGTGATTCCTCCCTTATTCCTATGGGGTCTGATAGCCGCCTGACAGGCGGCGTTGGCATTTTCATAGGCTATGTGTCTAACTATATTCTCCCTTGCATTCTCATCTTGTACTAGGCAGTCTGCAGTCTCCATTAATCGAGACAAAAATTCTAGATAAGGTTCATTCGGTCCCTGTTTAACTTCTACTAGATTTTTTGTACGATTGGAATTGCGTAACTTTTTCCAAGCCTCTCTCGCCGCAGCATTTATTTGTAAATAGGCCTCCTTTGCATAGCCCAATTGATCTTCGGTGTTTTTATAGGTTCCCTCTCCTAACAACTGATCAACAGTGTAAGGCAGGTTCTTAGACCTATTTGTTTCAATTTTAGCCCGACACTGTGCAGTGAACTCTGTCTCCCATAATAAGTACTCTCCTGCACTAAGGCATGCTCTGGCAAGCCGCTTCCAGTCATTTGGGCATGCAATACCAGCACACGCGGCCTCCAATATTACTTGAGTAAAAGGGGCAGTTGGCCCATATTGGGAGCAGGCATTTTTTAAATCCTGTAATAGTTTAACAGGAACAGGCTGATGGTGTACTTGTTCATCATGATCAACTGAACTAGGGAAGCATCGAGGCCCTGAAATACCTTCCCTCTCTCTAGCAGCCTGAGTCAGGTTTAATTGCGATGCACTGTGCCTGGTTGTAGTGCCTGTTAAAAGGGACTTGTTGCTAGGGCCTTTAGGCTTGCCTAAAGGTTGAGAAAGGGATTGAGGCCGTAAGGCTGCAGCCGGAGGCGGTGGGTGTGAGGGGTAAGGTTTAGAATCAGACACCATAGTGGCCTGAGGGTCATATTTCTTTCCTACTTCTGAGGGGGCTCTCTGCTCTGTCCCCATTTTCGATAGAAAATGTAGGATTTCTTCTAACTTCTTCTCCATCGTAGCCATTCGGCCCTCCATTGACTCATCATAACTTTCCTCCTTGGTATTCAAACCTGAATTCTGATACTCAATATCTACTGGTTGTTGTTCCGTTTGCAAGATCTCACTTAGACTCTCTTGGGCTGCGGCATATGGCTCAGCCTCAGGTTCTTCAGAAGGGTCCTTTAACTCATAAAGTTCCCTTAATTCAAGATTAAATTCAGCATCTTCATGTAGAGGATCTATGTATTTACTTACTAAATTCCATACAGTAGTAGCCTCTATTGGGGTCTTTTCGGGGCCATATACCTCATAATAATCTTTAATTCTTTTTCCTATCCGCTGCCAGGCTTTTTGGAATGCCTCCTCTACAGACCTCGGGCATGCTTCCTCGAGAAACTGTAGGAAGCTCTGAAGCACCCCCTCTTCCACCCACGTTCCGTGGGCTTCAAATAGGCCTGTTAAGATCGGTAGAAATAACTCATGGCTATTAGCTTGACCCATAATTATTACTCCTGACTATACTCTCTTAATAGTCCTACGATGTGTTACTTACCACAGGGAGGGGTCCTTCACCTTCGTCCCAGATTTTCAGGGTCCCTGTTCGGGCGCCAGATGCCGGGGCCTCCCGGCAGCAAATTGGGGTTCCTGAAATAAGGGGCAGGGACTGGAAAAATTAGAAGAGAGACAAACACATCGGGTCCAGGAGGTCTGCAGCCCAAGCAGAAACTGCCGCCTCGTTTATTCTTAACACAAAGTTTTTTTCCCCTCCCGAGACCAGGGCCCTCCCAGGTGTTACATCCAGATCGTTAATCAGGGAGCTGTTGAGGGTTACATTCATATGGTAAATCTCAGATCAATTGAACAGGAGAAGGCCAAAAAACAATGAGACAATCAAGCAATTATCTGATGCAAATCAAAGTACAGTTTGTTTCCACTCTTGCTCCCGACAACTAGCCAGAGCAACATGACCAAGAGTGAGACCCAGATGCAGTCCACCTGCATAAAAGCTTTATTTAAGTTTGAGAGAAATGTATTTTATAACCTTCAGATCAATTGCTACTTCTAGAATCATAAGTTCTGTAAAGAAGATTAATCACAAGAATATATCCCAGGATGGGTTTGCTTGAACCAATCAGAATAAACTCAAGGAAAATCTCCAAAAATAGTATTTTCAAACCTAAAACAAAATAGGGTTGTATGTAGGTTGTTCCCTTTGGATGAATTCTTTCCTTCTCCTCATTTGGAACAGAGCTTACTACTGTGAAAAAATCATAATACTCTAGTGAAGAGAAGTACCCTAAATAACATGGGTAAGGAGAAAGATGAGTTCAAGGATAGCCTGACAAAGTTAGCAAGACCCTCTATCAAAAACAAAATAGAGAGGTAGCTATTAGGAAGAATACAGTTCAAGACTAGCCCATACAAAATGTTAGCAAGACCTTATCTCAGCAAACAATCTAGATGTATTGGTTCAAGTTTCTAATCACCATGACCTGATCAGTAGATCTATCTAGATAATGATAAATGTGCCTAGGCATACCTTAAGACTTTATTAATTAATTAATTAATACAGCCAAAAACTGAGTAGGAGCATGGCTTGAATAGTAGAGCTTCTGCTTAGCAACTATAAAGCCATGAATTCAAACCCAAGTAACACCAAAAAATAAAGAGGAAGGAAGGGAGGTATGGCCTAATTGATAGAATGCTTATTTAGCACTCAAAGCTTTGGGTTCATTCTCTAGCATACACACACACACACACACACACACACACACACATACAAATATATATATATATATATATATATATATATATATATATATATATAAAAGCATTAGGATTTGCTGGCATTCTTGTGTGGAATACAAGAAAGAAGAATCCTCTAAGAGTAGGAGCCTGAACTATCATGTGCAGCTTTCTCCACATCATCCTGGTTAGTGGAGTTCATGAATTCAGTGGAAAGTGATTGTACAGCATATCTTGGGATAAAGTACCAGGAGCTCATTTCTGTACACGTTGAGTTTGTGGTACCTATGAGATATTGAAAAGGAACTGCTAAACATACAGGTTTATAAATCATTGGGGTTTTGGGAGAATCATTTGGCTAGAGAATACTTTTTACATTTTTATACTTTACTGCATTAATGGTATTAAAAGCACATCTTTGGATAAATGACCTGGTGGAAAGTACACAGATAAAAAGAACACATAACCAAGTTGTCAATAACACAATGTACATAATATACATCATTTGATGTAAACTTTACACCATCTCTGCGAGTTAGCTAATTATCAGCATGACACATGTAGAACACAGAGGTTTGGTTAACTGTGACTGCCTTCCAAATACATTCAAGTGAGAAATAGAAGCCCATGTGAAAGTCAAGTCTCCTGGTTTGAAATCACACTCTATTAGCTCACTGCTGTCCGTGATTGCTGTTCACAGTGCCGTGGCCACCTATGACCACTTCCAAAGTATAGGTTCTTTTCTCTCCCAAAAGACTAAAAGTGTTTTTAAGCATCAGAACTCCCAGGTGCTCAGCGGTGAATGGATAATGGATAATGACTTGCTTTCACATCACACCTTTCTGCAGGTAAAACTGCCTTGCAAACTATCCAAAAGGGACCTCAAGAAAAGAGGCCACTGGAGCTGAATGATTTGCTACAGAACCAAAAGACCACAGTTTTACACACACCTCCTAATTCAACATCCTCAAAGTATGTAGCTGATGCTGGAAATGCAGGCTAGCCCTCCAGGCTGCTATCGGCATGGAGATTCCCACCAGCAGATGCTTGCATTGGAATCAGTGCCCATGAGAGAGCAAGAACTCCTTCAACAGAACTTTCCAGGGGTGGCACTCCCACCTCCTCACTTATGCCTTAGGAAATGTTCCTGTTTGCTTAATGTTAACTACTTCTTCCTCCCTTTCTTGAATGCACCAATTTTGACAGTACTCAGAGCTGCTAATTATCATAGACCTCTCTCCCTGAACAGCCGCTGGCATCTTTAGTGAAATTATGGATTTTCTTTCTCTATTGCTCTGGAGTCACCCTGAGGCTATTAATTTGGGCTATTAGCCGTGGGTGATTTCAAAATCCATATTGATAACAGTGAGGCTGTGCTAGCTGTCTGCTCAATGGGCTGTAAGTAAACAAGTACTTTTGTTATGGTTTGAGTGTTCAAGGATATTTTCTGAACTCTAAGCTGGGTCAGGTTGCTTTAGGAGAAGTCCTGCATCACAGCACAGTGGGAAGTAAACACTGGCTTTTATAACAGTGAAACTAACAATAGAAATAATGATAATAATGGGCAGCAACGTTATTACTAACAATATCGATCATTAATAATTTTGTTATTAGCCTTGAGTAATTTATTAGTATATGTTGGTTGCACAGGAAGGTTTTATTTTGATATTTTCATTACATGTATACTTGGAATATGTGGACTCCCTCTGTTATATAGTCACTGTTTAATCTTAATTAAATGATTGAATAACAACTTCTGCATACTACTCTAACCAATTTATTTTCTTGAATCCTTGCATCTACTCAATCAGGAATACCACTTTGTTGATGAGAAATTTGAAGTTTGTGAGTATATGTCATTTCCCCAATCCCACAATAAGTAGCAGAGGCTCAAGTTCACATCTGTTCCATTATTACATGTAAGTGTGTGTGTGTGTGTGTGTGTGTGTGTGTCTGTCTGTCTGTCTGTCTGTCTGTCTGTGTGCTAGTTCTTTTTTTTGTGGATCATGGGGCTTGAACTCTGCCTGGGCATTGTCCCTGAGCTCTTCAGCTCAAGGCTACTATCCTACCCTTGAGCCAAGCCCCACTTCCCATTTTCAAAGGTTAATTGGAGAAGAGAGTCTCAGGTCTTTTTGTGCCCAGGCTGGCTTTGAACCTTGATCTTCAGATCTCAGCCTTCTGAGTAGCTCAGATTACAGATGTGAGCCACCATGCCCAGCCTATGTGCTATTTCTGGGGCTTGAAATCTGCTCTCTGGCTTGATTTCTTTACTCATGTCTGGTGATGTACCACTTGAGCCGCATATCCATTTCTAACTTTTGC
The DNA here is from genome assembly GCF_031878675.1 of Megascapheus bottae. Classification (NCBI taxonomy): domain Eukaryota; kingdom Metazoa; phylum Chordata; class Mammalia; order Rodentia; family Geomyidae; genus Megascapheus; species Megascapheus bottae. The sequence goes on from NC_143523.1 coordinate 18,627,989, forward strand.
TAGTTAATACCCAGGCTTCTTTAGAACTATAATCCTCAAGTCTTCACCTCCTGAGTAACTAGAACTATTGGTGTAAGCCACCTGTCCCAGCATCTGAGCCGATTTTTAATCTGAGATTGTAAATATAAATTCCACCAATTGGTTGCTTTTCAACCCGTTGAAGATATATGTGGTCTTTCAAGTTGATCTGATAGTTTTTTGGTAGCTCATTCTAGACCTGGTGTTGACCTACAATCTACAGGACTACTGTCCTTTCTAACGACAATGATACTTATCCTGGACTGGAATCCATGATGTGACTGCTCAGCCACCACATTGTATACATGTGGGTTCTCTAGCTGTACCTTCTTTGAATAGATCCATACCCATCTTTTGTCTGATGAAGGATAGTAGTAAGGCCAGTCTGTGGGTATGTAATTCAGAGGTACAGGCAGGCCTGATATGCCAAAGTCTCGGTTTGATCCTCCACATCACCAATGAAAGTGTCAAAGTCTATTTCCAAATGTTATGAAATGTCCAAGAGGCAGCATGGAAGCTCACACCTTTAGCTACTCAGAAGCTGAGAATGGGAAGGTCAGGGCTTGTGTCAGCCTCACCAAAAAGCAAGAAGCTGAGCGAGCTGGTCATCACCTAACATTCCAAATACATGAGAAGTAGAAAGGGGAAGATGGTAGTTCAGGCAAGACTTGGTGAAAAGTGAGAATCTGTTTGAGCAATAACAAAACAAGAAGGGATGGGGCTGAGCTGAGAGTGTGGCCTAGTGGTGGAGTGCTTGCCTAGCATGCATGAAGACCCAGGTTCAATTCCCTGGTAACACATACACAGAAAAATCCAAAAGTAGTGCTAGGCTCAAGTAGCTTTGGGAAAACTCAAGGACACTGCTCAGACCCTGAGTTCAAGATCCAAGACTAGCTAAAAAAAGCGATGGGACGTGCCTCAGTGGTATAGCACATCCCTAATAAGCACATCCTGGGTGCAAACCCCAATGCAATGAAAAATAGTACATAATACCTAAATTTTGAACACCTATAAACCAGACTAGGTTTGCTTAGGATGAGGTAGATTAATATGCATAAGGTTCCAACAGAGCCTGGCAAAGAGCAGAATGCCTGCATCATTCCTATTCTCATCTTCTGTGCATCAGAGAGTTCCGCAAGCTGGAGGCCCTTAAGGTCCTTAAACCTTAATGACAGCTATAGTTTCAAATCTGAGCAGAGCAGTTGATGAGCTGTACCGGGAGCTGAAAATCCTGAGTTTGAATCTTACTCTGCCCTTATCAATCCTGTGATGGTAGAGTCACAATAGCTCTTTTAAACTTAGCCATGAAATGTATTCATAGTAATGTCCATACTGCTAGGAAGGTAGAGTAGATATAAAAATGCCCATCTTAGTGCTGGCTAAAGGTCACACATGATTACTTGCTGACTTTGAGAATCAACAGAAGAAATCTCTCCAGTAAGGATAAAGCCATGTTACTCCTCACACAAGGCCTTTACATATCCATAAAAATGAACTGGGAAGGAAGGTGCTATTTCAGGTAAGGTTGTAAGCAATTGACTTATCTCACACCATATACACTTGCAATGCACATGTGCCATGAGTGGGCACAGACTGCTAGAAGATACAGATAACAATTCTACCCACCTTACTCACCTAGGATCCTGTGTATCTTAAACACCTATGGAGATTGGAATGTGCATGAGAGGTCAGAAACAGAGCAGCATGATCAATAACTGTGCTTTAAATAAATGTGGGTTTTAGAAAACAAACTAAATCTCACATTTAGCCCTCATATTCCAAAGTTATCATGTGTACACTTGATCTGTTAAAAAAAAAGGACTCCACTTTAAGTATTTATTAGTCTTTTTTCTTTGGTTCTGTTATTAGGGCATGGTTGCTATGAAAGTGACAAGTGGAATTAGGAGAAATCCAAAAGAAGGAAGTCAACATCACCCATAAAACTCTCCAAGCAAATACAAGCATATTCATGTATTCCCTTCCAAATATTTTTGCAATAGTTCTTTCTGTTGCATAATGTTTCATTCTTCATATTTTACTTGCTATTTGTATCATAAACTTTCCCTGTCTTATTTAAACAGATCATTTCATTGACATCTGCAGTGTAGATGTGCTATAATTTACTCAGAACAGCCTACGATTGTTTGACATTCCAATGATTTTGAATTTTCACTTATTGTAAAAGCGGTCACATTATATATAATACTATATAGATCTTTTTGCTTTTATCTGCATTTCTGATTATAATATTTACATGGGAATGATTCATCAAAATAAGATGATCAGGTTCCCTGTCTTTAACAGACACTGATAGTTCTGATGTATTTTCTGAGATGGGTTTATGAATCTGCATTTCACAAGCAATATTCTAAAAGGCTGAGTTAATCACACCTTTCCAATTTTATGCATGTTTTACAAATGTGACACTAAATGTTGAGATAGTGAAAAATCTTCATAAATTTTGAGCTAGCAAATTAGAAATTAACTTTGCTTTAGTATATATTTGCCAAATGTCAGTCTAGTTTGAATCCTGTGCATACAATTTGGGGTAGAAATAAATGACAGTATCATATATTTGAAGGATATTCAACTGCCTTAATTTCTGCCAATGCCTCACTTTAATCCATATTTTGTCATGTGGCTATGCAATGAGCAACTAACAAATATACCAGTTGGTTAATAAATTATGTTTGGAACCTTACATAAGACAAGATACAAAAAAGTTCCTGGAGGAGCATGCGTGTTTCAGAACAAGTAAATGTGAGCTGAGATAAAGGCACAATGTCCTGGAATATCAAATGTAAAGAAACTGAGAAGGAAGAGCTAGAATGGATCTCTGGAAAAGGCAATGGAAGAGCACACACGGGAAGAGAAGAGTAGGAACACATATGAAGCACTTGTGCAAAGGAAGGAAAAGCAATGGGATTAGAACCCTAAGCAAGAGGGTAGGGAAATAGGCTACCTGTGAGGAGAAAAGACACTGAATTGGGAGGGAGCGGTGGAAGGGAAAGGGAAGAAGGGTTAGCAATGTTCAAGAAATAATGTACCCACTACATGTAACCCCTCTATACGTTACCCCAACAATAAAATTTAAAAAAAAATGGAAGAAAGACACAAACATGGCAAGACCGGGGTAGGCTATATATAACTTAACATTTTGGCCAAAAGTCTGCAGACATTCATGAAAACTTTTTAAAAAGGAAAATGATCCTCTAGCTCTTTAGAGAATAAACTGGAAAGGGGTAAAAGTGGAAAACTGGAGACTAGTTAACTGGGTACTGCAATCTAGAAGAGGGGTGGATGATGGAGTCTTGGATTCCAAGGTCTTATTGTTTGTAACAATATTGGAAAGGAGGTAACTATAAGCCCTCTGTACATCACTATATTAATAAATAATAAAAAAGAAAATCATGGAGAGAAAGGTGAACTTGAATATGGAAGAACTAAAAGCCCCTTGAGTTCCTATACAATTATAAGGCTTGTACAGTGTGTGAAAATTTTTTCTTCTTGTCCCCTACTCAGTGAAGATAAGGGATTGCAGGTTTTCATTACTTCGGTAAGGCTTTTTCTCTACATATGACCTACATTGTAAAGTTTCTCCTGGTCTTTCTTTCCCTCTGGCTAAATAATGACATTTACTTTAATCTTAAATCTCAAGGTGTACAAGTTAACATAATTTAAACTGTTTAAAAATCATTTTAGAGAGTGGAAGACTGAAAGCCTCAAAGCTGTAAGAGGTGAATGTGTATTCATCATTCCATGCCAGACCCCTAAAAAATACTTGTGGGAAATTTTCTTTGGATATTGCAGAACTGCTACATATATTTAATAACCTGTTCAGGAAATGCTAGAATTTTATTGTTTATAAAGCAATATTTTAAAATTCTATTTGCTACTCTTTGAAAAAAATGTGATGGGACAGGAGAAGGGTGTGAGATACGAATGCAATATTTCCTATATGTGAAGAAAGAAGGCAAAGAAGGTTCACTGTCATGAAACCCTAGCTTATGGTGTCATTCTGGGGTAATGAAGTGTATGCTGGCTACTGGCACGTTTCTAGTGACATGGTCTTCCATATTTTTACCCATTTCCACTAGTCAGCTCATCTCCCAAAAGGGACAAATAAGAATTTAGGAGATATCTTGGAGGGTATTAGACAGCATCTCAAAATCAAAGGGCTAAATGTATTCAATGCAATATGAACTTGATTGTATTTGTATTCATAATGTTTGCAAACACCAACTTAACCTCAGAAGCATCTTGTTCTCTAATTCTGCATTAAGAGAAAACTCTAGCATTTGGTAGTAGTTTGGTCTTTGTTAGATCAAGGGGAACAAGGTGAAAATAGGAAGGACTGGCAGCCTTCATTCAGTTTCTTCTCTGAACAGCCAGTCCTTTTCCAAACTTTTACCAAATTGTCAGTCTGTGTTGCTCCCATATCCAGTACACACAGCCCTACTTTTGAATGGCTTCATAAGGCAACTGGATATTTCTTAGTATTCGCTCTTTATCCTTCCATGACCTGCACTCAGCAGCTAGCTGTAACACTGTTGATTACATATTAGCTTTGTGAATGAGAAGAAATGGATGCCATAAAAATAAAAGTGAGTGGTTGTGTTTTTTCCAGGTGCCTAATGAATGTGTACAGATTAACCCTTCACCATAGGCGTTTGGACTAAATTTGATGTTCTCCATTACATGCCTTTTGATGGAAGTTCCTAACTATCCTTGGTTATCTTAACCATGTCAGATAGGCAGAGAATAGGAGATTGTCTCCCATGATTTCATGAAGACACCTGAATCCTGAGCTTTATGTGGCTCTCCAGTCTCAGTATTTGTCATGATTTATGACAACTTTTTTTTTTCTCTCTAGGCCTAACAACTGTCCCTAAACTCCCTTTCTTAAGGCTAGCACTCTATCGATTGAGCTACCGCACTACTTCCAGATTTTTCTGTGATTAATTGGAGACAAGAGTCTCATAGACATTCCTGCCTGGACTGGCTTCCAACAGTGAACCTTAGATCTCAGATTCCTGATTAGCTAGGATTACAGATGTGAACCACCAGTGCCAGGCTTATGACATTTATTAAATTTGTTTGTCAAAAAATTTGTCAGTCACAAAGAACACCTGAACATGTTTCTTGTTTTGCCATTTGAGTGTTGGTGAAATTATCCATGCTGAACACCAGGTCAAGAGCATGGAGAATTCAGGAGGATGAAGCTGCTTTTCCAATATGGCTATCTTGAGCAGTATTTATGCCTGAAATGATGATGTGAAGACACAGATCTGCAAACCTCAGCCACTCTAGTCACCTCTGGTGACCTGTATTGAAGCTTGAACTCTGTTCAACCTCTCAGATGAAATTGTTGTTTATTTATTTGTGATTTATAAAATGGTCCTTTTGCAAATGGCTGGCTGTGGGAGGCAAGCTCATACACATCTGAAACTTGTCCATAAGTCATTCAATAGTCAACATGATGATCAAGGGTCACTGTCAGCAGGTACAGACTACCTTCACAGCAATCATGGCAGGAATCTGACGAGGATGAGGCGGAAGGTCAAGTTTGCTGCCTTAAGATTCACAAATCCTCTTACAAGAATTCTGTGTCCTTTGTCCTTTTGGGATTTAATTGGAGAAAACTGCTATTCTTAAGATGTGGGTGGGAAAAAATCTCTTAAACTCAGCATCAGCTTGTTAATATAGAGCCTCCTGTGCTCGTCCCAGAGTGGTGGATGGAGCAGGTACACATTATTTACCCCATTATTAAATCTGTGTCTTGGACATAAAGGATAGAAATGATAGAAATGACATCACTTTTTAAGCCTTGTCTCAAGGACTTTAAAAGGGCAGTTCCCATGGCCTCGTGAGCTGAAAAGATATGGGAGCAAGGGATCCAAACCCAATCAGGCAATCAGCTTTGTGAGGGAAGGAAAATGGCAAGCCTCTTGCCAAAGAAGGATGGTTAGGGAATCTGTGACATTTTGAAAATGTGGTTTTTCTGTACCTTTTATTTAAAGAGCACTATACATAAATCCTCCTCATATCAATTTTCCATCATGACTGCTTTTAGAGATAAAGATTGTCCATCAACTTTCCCTTCATAGATTAGCCTCAGCCCACCAGCCACACACACCTGTCTGCCTTCACTTCCCCCACAGAAGTGATGAGGACCCTGGATTGGAAGGATTAACGTCATGGAAATGGCAATCCTGCCAAAGGCTATCTACAAATTCAATGTGATACCCATCAATATCCCAAGCTTCATTCTTTAATGAAATAGAGGAAGTAATCCAAAAATTCACATAGAACAATAAAAGACCCCGTAGAGCAAAAACAAACATTTGCAAAAAAGAAAAGTGCTGGAGGAATATCAGTACCAAACTTCAGACTCTATTACAGAGCTATAGTAATCAAACAGCTTGGTACTGGCACAAGAACAGGCCTGAGGACCAAGTGAATAGAACTGAAGACCCAGAAATCAACCCACAGACCTATGGCCACCTAATCTTCAATAAGGGAGCCAAAACAATAGGATAGAAGAAAGAAAACCTTTTCAACAAATGGTGCTGGCAGAATTGGTTAAACACTTGTAGAAAACAATAGAGCTTGTTGACACAGGTGGAAGCTTTCTTAATAAAGACCCAGAAACAAAACAAACTAAAGAAAGTTTGAACAAATGAGACTGCATTAAACTGCAGAGCTTCTGTATGGAACAGGATATAGCAAGCAAGTTCAATAGAAAACCTACAGAGTGGGGGAAGATCTTCACTAACCATAAAACAGACAAGGACTTCATATCTAAAATATACCTATAGCTCAAAAACTTGAATTTCTCAAAAACAAGTCCTCAAAGAAACAGCCATCCCATTAAAAAGTGGGCTAAAGACTTAAAGAAAGTCTTCTCTGAAGAAGAAATAAGAATGGCATACAGACACATGAAGAAATGCTAGACATTTCTGGCCATAAAAGAAATGCAAATCAAAACAACTTTGAGATTCCACCTCACTTCAGTTAGAATGGCCATTATCAAGAAATCTAGGATATAGAAACATAAGCCATATAATAAATGATTGTTGTTCTTAAGGTACTGTGTTATCTCTCAACTCTTTTGCTGTCCCTTGGTTATCTCATTTTGTTACAGTATCTCATTTTGTTATATATTGGATATATTTGTATTTGGTTATATGAAATTGGATAGGGAAAGGGGGAAAACAAGATGAGGAGTGAGGGTGGGGGGGAGGGAAATGGGGACCAAAGACAGGTGAAAGGGTATCAATGTATGGGAATTAATGCACCCTCTATCTGGCAAATATCATGTAACCCTTCTATTAATTACAATAAAAAATATATGAAAAAAATCTAATAACAGATGCTGGCAAAAGGGAATGCTAAAACACTGTTGGTGAGAATGTAAACTTGATCAACCACTCTGGAAAATAGCATGGCAACTACTCAAAAAGCTAAACATAGAACTCCCTTATGACAATCCCACTTCTGAGCATTTACCCAAATGTTTAGAAACAAGGACATAATAAAGACACTAGCCCAACCATTTTCATTACAGCACTATTTGTCCTGGTGAAGTTATGGAACCAACCCAGCTGCACCTCAGTAGATGACTGGATCAACAAGATGTGTTACTTATACACAATGGAGTTCTATGCTGCCATCAGAAAAAAATGATATTGCCCCATGTGTAAGCAAATGGAAAAACTTGGTAAAAAGTCATATTAAGTAAGCCAAACCCAAAGAAACATAGGCTCCATGGCTCCCCTCATTTGCAATAAATGGTATACATCCAGGATTCTCCTAGCAGAGGACCATAATAGCTCAACAGGATGAGGATACGGAAACAAGAGGTTTTTTTCCATATACTTTTATTGTAATTAATAGAGGGATTACAGTTATAGTCACCAGATAAAAGGTTCATTACTTCACACACACTGATAACCCTTCTCATGTTTTTGCCCCCATTTCCCTCTCCCCACCCCCTTCCCTCATCTTGTTTTCCCCCCTTCCCTTTCCTATTTCAAATAAACAAACATATATTCAATATACCAAATAACGGGTAAGATTTTGTAACAATATGAGAATACCAAGGGATAACAAAAGAGATGAAAAATAACATAGTACATTAAGAACAACAATCACACATTATATTGCACTTGGAAACAAGAGTTTTATCTTTGTAGTTCTTAAACTACTGAATGAAGTTATTCCCCCCACACTTCTATCCTTATGGTTTATCACATGTTATTACTGTATATGACTGGTATTTGGTGTATTGTATATACATTTATTTGTTTATTTGAAATAGGGAAGGGAAGAGGAAAGTCAAGATGATTGGAAGGGGATGGGAAAGGGAAAATGGGAGAAAAACATGAGAAGGGATATCAATGTTCAAGAAGTAATGTAGCCACTACCTGACGAATACAACTACAGCCCCTCTATACATCACCCTGACAATAAAATGCAATTGAAAAAAAATAGGAAGTAGATGAGGGGGTCATGTATAAGTTTTGAATCAGGTTACTTCATTAATTCAAATCTGGACCTTCTCCCTTTTGGCCTCTGAGTCTTTAGATAGTTCACTAACAAGCATAATAGACTAATGACTAGGGAATGATGACTAATTGCTCTTGTTTGATTTTATTAACTGTATTTTTTTCAATATTGAGAATCAAACCCATGATGTTGCCCTTGCCAGGCAAAGGATTTGTGAATTGTCTACATCCCATCTTTAATTGCTCTTATTATTCTGATGATGGATGCTACCTCTGCTGCACCTCATCTTTTAAGATTTAAGTTTTACAAGAGCTAGATGAAAAGTAAGTGACATAAAGTATCATAGCTCTCATGGCTTACCCCACAGCTGTACAGAGAGGCACCCAGCTCATCTGTACTCATGGCTCTAAATATACTCTGGTGACAGTTACCGATTCTAATTTTAGCATTGTTTTCTTTGTGCTGGTGATCTCAGTATTATGCCTGAGATTCTTGAGACACAGGAATTCTCAGTTGGAATCCAAGGGGCCGATATCCCTCAGAAATACTGACTAGATGGATAAGTGGATGATTGGACAAACACATAGATAAGATTGTGAATGGGGAATCAGTGGATTTTGGATATTTTATAAATATTAAGAAAATTATTCATTTTAATTTAAGTTGATCAATTATATGCCTATTTCCAGTTCTTCTGACAGCATTCTCCAGGTTTTTTGTTTCTCTTTTTCCTTTTCCCATACTCATCAAATCTGAGAATTGCTTCATTTCTAATAGAAAACTCTGGCAGTTAACTGTTTAACTGAGAAGAGGGGGAGGAAAGTGCAATCTCACAGCCACATTAGCAGTAAGTCACTAATGACCAGCGTAGTTTAGCCTACTTTCTACATTTAGAGAGCTTTGCATTTGAATCTGTCACAGTTTTTCCAACGGAAGAAAGTGTTTCAGGACTGAGGGGAAGCATTTCCAAGTTAGATCATTCTGTAGTATCCAGCAGTCGCAAGGATCATCCACCCACCTATTTCTTAGACATTTAAGTACAAAATCAGCTCTGAACAAGAACACCCATTAAAAAGTCTCCTTTATTCCTCCCTCAATCAAGAAGAAACCTGTCACCAAGCTTTAGCACACTTCTGCCTACTTGAAATATGCAAGGATGAGATGGATTTAGATTTTTCCCATATAAGGGGAAGTCGGGAGGGAGAGTTCTCCCAGGTCTTTATTGCCACAGGGGAAGCCTGGTCCTCCCCTGACCAAAGACAGCTCAGAGGTAGTACATTCACTATTAGAACAAATGTGACTGAACACAAGGATGAATGTGACTGATCACAAGGTCACAACGGTCTGAATAAAAGAGGAAGACTTATGAGACATAGGAACCAATGAGATGAAATCCAGACTCCCCCCGCAAATGTAGATTTTAGCCCCACATTTGGGTACAAATAAAAGGCTCTTACTCCTACCAGCCTAAGCTTCTAGAAATCATATCTGGCTATATCTGACCCATTACAGAGAGTTTAACATACACCAAGGTACCATCTGCAGACATCAACAAATATTTTAGCAAAGATCATTTTAAAGTCTTCTGGTGCCATTTGATTCTTGAAACTGGTAACGTGATTTGTCTAAGAACATTGACTGAAAGGCATGTGTTAATGCCATTTAAAAACAAAACAAACACCACCACCAACAACAAAAAACCCACCCTGCCTGGAAGAAAGCAAGACAAGGGATGACATTGTCCAAAAATGAATGTATTCATTGCATTACTCGGATAACTAACTGTACTTCTGTTTCATGATAACAGTAAAAAAAATCAAAATTTTTAAAAAGCCCTGTGTTTTCATTTTAAAATTCTTTTTGGATTGCATGAGATTATCAAAATCTAATTCATGATGCAGGGTGAATCTTCACGTCTATTACAGAGTAAATGAGGAAAAGAATGAGGATTAGAGAAAATTTGTGTGCAGAAAGTGCTGATGAAAGCAATACCAGCTTTGTGATCCTGTCTCCCAATCCGGTGGGCTTTATGCATTTGATGTCTTTGGTTATTTGCTTGTTTCAAGATACATTGTCTCTGCTTTTTCTGAAGGAAATACAGTGCATCAGAAAGTTAGAATCTGTCACATCACAACGTGCCCTCTCTTGCCACGGGGCAGCTGGTGATGGTGGCTCCAACTAATAGCTGTAGACTTTAGCTCTCCACCAGAAACACTCAAGCCCAGTGGGCAGAGGGCAAGGAGATCACCATACATCATAAGATTTCTTGAAAACTTCCTCGTCCTCCTAACAAATGCTTGTTCATACCAATTGCTATGCAATGCTCAGAGAGTGCAATCCGACATACACTGTTCAGTCCCAGATTTCTCAGTGCTCTCAGGCTGAATCTTCCTTTCTGATTCAACACAGAGAAGAATTGACCGCCATCACCATCACAATCACATCTCCTACCTTCCAATCATGATCTGTTTACCTTTATATCAGATGTGGAGAGGCACCCTGTGGCAGGGGGTGGGAGGCAGCGGGAAGACAGCAACCCTATCACCCTCTAAATATGCAAACAGCTTTAGCATCTGAGTTGGTGACTTGGGATTGAGTTCAAAGATCACTAAAATCTGAGTCCACAGATTCTTTTAGTCTTAGGTAAGATCACTGTGAGCAATCAGACACAACAATCTGCAAGCTGGATTCTCACAGCCAAATCTCAGATGAGATTTGAGAACAGAACAGGGAACCTGAATATAACAAGAATGCAAGGAAAGAAGCAAGGGGATGTTAACTGTACTGCAATAATAATTAAGCTGTGCTAGATTTTAACATTTTCATAATGAATATTTTGCTCTTCTGACTTACGATAGCAAGGAAAATGGCCAAATATTTGTGGGGGTTAGAAGCTCATGATAAATAGCAAGTTTTGCGAAGAGGAAGGAGTCTGGTACATTCTCAGATGCCAAGATGGGATTCCAAATCTCAGCAACCCAAAAGAACTTTAGGGGACCTCATTTTCCTCTCTTGTAAAATGCCAACTTGGAGTCCAGCTGTGTATGCTTGAGCAGGGAAAGGCAGGAATGTTGTCAGCATTGAGTGCCTGTCAGAGTCAGGTACCACGCACCCCTGCCTCCTCATTCCTCCAGACCTGCACATCCCACACATTTCTCAGTGCTTCCACTACCTTCCCACCTATCCCCATGGCAGCTGCTGCCTCTGGCTGCCCTGACAACAAAGTTACTGCTAATTGCTGCCTGTTTTGCCTCTTCCCCAAATACAGGCACCGAGGGATGCTGACCTCAGGGCCCAAACCTGGTTCTCACAACCAGACTGTCCTTTAGGTTCAACTGAGAACAAGAGCCCTCATCTTAGAGGTTTTTGACCTTTTCCCAATGTCTTTTGGTGTGTTGCCTCTGTCCTTTCTAAAAGCTTGATATTGATGTTTGGCCCTAATACAGAAACGTAAACAAGAGGTAGATAAAGGTTAACAATACCCAATCAATGCTGCAGAGAGAAGCAGCTCGGACAGGAATGTATTGAAAGGCCAAATGTAAGCAGAGCTCTATTGACAGTTTAATTACATTTATCCTTTCCCTCTTATAGGTTGAATGAATAACAAGACTATCTGATGGACTTTCATTTCGGGTGTACTTAGTTTTTTTTCCCCTTTTACTAGGTAAGAGGAAAAACTATAATTCAAACAATTAAGGTAGTATTTTCTTAATTTTCTCAGTCCCTGAAATGTGTTTCTCTATATCCTATCTCCTGCTCTTCCATTTAAGTTGAGCTTCCTGAGGTAGCCCAGTTGTATTGTCATCCATCCTTGTGAAACATTTCTTAAAGTTCTTGAGTTAACACTGTTATCTCTCCCTCTTTTTTTCCCATATATTTTTATTGTAATTAATAGAAGGGTTACATTATATTCACCAGATAGAAGGTGCATGGCTTCACATACATTGATACCCTTTCTCATGTCTTGGTCCCCTTGTCACCTCTCCCTCTGTCTCCCATGACATATTTACATATTCAAAGGCAGAACTACTTTGTTCACATAGGGCAGGATGCTTGGTTTATTAGATGTCGTAGGCAATTTAAACTGACACTGATGGGTTGATTCAAGAGCTAAGAACTTATGAGTGCTATGAGATCCAGACACACACACACGCACACACACACACACACACACACACACACACACACTTTGTTCAATCTACAATTTTTTTTCCCCCCAGTCCTGGGCTTGAGCTCAGGGCCTGAGCACTGTCCTTGGACTTTCTCAAGGCTAGCACTCTACCACTTGAGCCTCAGCACCACTTCTGGCTTTTTTCTATGTATGTGGTACCGAGGAATTGAACCTCGGTCTTCGTGCATGCAAGGCAAGCACTTTAACCACTAGGCCAAACTCCAGGCCAGTCTACAAAATTTTTTCCTCCCAAGTACATTAATTTGCTGCGAAATTTTGCTAAGGGGTATTCTTCTATTCATTATGTAAAGTTGAAGACAAGCCCAATTTCGCTCATCATATAATTATAAGGGCAGGTGTGTGCATGTGTGTGTGTGTGTGTGCGTGTGTGTGTGTGTGTGTGTGTGTGTGTGTGTGTGGTGTGAGTGAGGGAGCGGGTGCGTGAGTGAGTGAGAGTGTGGGGGGGCACTCGGCTTCTTGTTGTCAGTGACCTCCCCTCCCCTCGCCCTCCCTCTCCCCTCCGTCTCTGCAGTGGCCGCTCCCTGGCGCCGTAGGAAATGAGTGATAACGATGACATCCATCGAGGTGGAGAGCAACGCTGACATCATAATGCACTGGAACGAAAACGTAGAGACCATATCAAGACAGCTTTCCCAGTTTGCCGGACTCCCTCCCATCACTCAAGGAGAGAAGGCAGCCCGGGCCAAACCCTAGACAAAGCCACAGAGTATATCCCGTAGATGAGAAGGAAAAACCACTGGCACCAGCAAGCTATTGATGACCGCAAAGGGCAGAACGCTCTTTCGGAGCAGCAAGTGCGTGCGCTGGAGAAGGCAGGGTCAAGCGCTCCACTGCAGACCAGCTCCTCTACCCCAACGCCAGGGCAGCACCACCTCCGCCTTCGATGGGGGCTCAGGCTCCAGCTCCCAGTCAGAGCCTGAAGAGCCCCAGAGCAGGGAGAAACTCCGGATGGAGGCCAGCTAAAGTCGCTGGGCAGGCCATCGTCTCAGTTTTCCTCTCAGTTCATCGTTAGAACCATTCAAGAGACTCTTTTTTTCTTTCTTTCTTCCTTTTTTAATTTTTATTTTTACATAGAAGCTCTTGGACAACAACTCTTATTCTCCTTCCCCATTTCCACCTCCCCCCCTCCCTCTAAATGTATTCCCTTCAGGGATTCCCTGTCCCCTCCAGGAAATTTTAAACCAGAACACCCCAGCTTGGCAGCTTTTACTGTGGAGGACACACAGCCAGCCCGACCTGAGCACATGGTGTCCTGTCCACCCTACCAGCTCCTCTAGCCCTGCTGGGCACTTGCCTGGAGGGATGCCTCCCAGTCCTCCCCTGTACCCCCAACCTCTGGTTGATAGACTTTATGAATCTGTGAATGGCTCGACTTTGAGAAGATGACCAGGTTGGAGTCATGAGAATCACCCCCTCTCCTTCATAAGGATTATTTTTTCTGGAAAGCTATTGCTGCTCCAGTTGTAAGACCAGATCCTTAAGGAAGTTTGTGGTGGGACTGGGGCCTGGCTCAAGTGGTAGAGCGCTCTCCTAGCAAGTGCAAGGCCCTGAGTTCAAGCCCCAGGACCACAAAAACAAATTTGTAGTGTAAAAGAAAAATGGAGAAAGATTTGCAGATTCACTCCTGCCTCTCAGCCAGCTGTTTACAGCCATGGGGTGCCAGCCTTAATGGAGGGCCGCGTGGTATGTACAGGAGACAGCAACAGTGGAGCAGCAGCCACCAGAGAGTGGGAGGGGGTGGTTATTGGGGGGTGGGGCAGGGAGGGAGCTTGGGTGGGGTAGAAGTTTTGTATTGAGGGCCAGTGATGATGTTTTGATATTTATTTCCTGCTACTGAAATTTGAATCTGAGTGAATTGTCCCTATTTCTGATGATGTCGATATTGCAAAGCTACAGATTCATAAAGTAATTATCAAATCTTCCTTTCTTTTTGGGTGTATTTCTAAGAAATAGAGCCAACTGATTTTGTATGTAAATACCAAGAGCAATTTACCTGGTACTAAACCTGTACCTGAGTGCGGTCCCATCCCCACCCTCACCCCAAGTCCTTTTTTCCTCTCCTGGAACCTGTCTCCACTGTGTGGTCCAGCCCTGGTTCTGGCTGCCATCTACAAATCCCAATGAAGGGTTTTGTGTCTTTTGGCCTCATCTCGTTGTCTTTTTCCTACTCTGTTCCTGGCATTCGCTGATTTTCTAGTGTATACTCTGTAGTCCCAGTCCATGTTTGATTCCATTCCGTGGAAATAAAAAGTATGTTGTACATACTGCTGAATAAAAAATAATTATTAGGGCAATCATGCCATGACTGAAGATGGAATAGTCTCAGGTAGGAGCAGTCGTGCTAGGAATTCTCAGGGCAGGTTGAGATTGTTTTGATCTGGGACAAATAATCATGAAGATTTCTGGTTAACTACAAAGTAGTTGGGATATTCTAAGTAAGGAATTTTTGGGGATACCTAGGAATTTGTAAAGCAGGCTTTACGGTATCACGCGCGCGTGTGTGTGTGTGTGTGTGTGTGTGTGTGTGTGTGTGTGTGTGTGGCCCTCCTTATGCCCCAGACATGATCTAAAAATTTAATCTTACGGTCAGTGCTAATAAAACCTAACTTTTCATGGAAGGAATGACCATCAGTAGATACAATTATGAAAATGGTGAATTCTTTCCTATACTTTTGTCAGCAAAAGATCCTTCCCCTCCCCACCATTGCATTTCCATTTAATATACCCCAAATAAGACCTTGGGACACAACTGGAATTTTTTGTGATGAAAATTGACAACTTATTGTCTTTCCAAGGCACTCAATATTTTTTAAATTATGTCAAAATTTATGTAACATAAAATGAACCCCCCTAAATCTTACAGCAAAATCCAATACATTCACTGGATTGTACTGTCCTCACTGTCATCATCCGTAGAAGTGTCTTCTATCTTCCAAACTGAAACACTGAACTCATTAAGCAACAGCTCTCCATTCCTATTCCTCTGTCTCTGAAACCCTCATTTGACTTTCTGTCTCTGTGAGTCTGGCTATGTACCTACGTACATCATAACAATGAAGTTATATGATCATAAGCTGTACAATACTTACCCTTTACTGACTAGTTTCTTTGTTTTTTAACTTAGCATGGTGTCCTTGTGCTCTACCCACATTGCAGTATGTCTGAGCTTCCCTAACTTTGTAGTTGTAAAGGCTGTGTAGGTAAGGGCACACCACATTTTATCTATTCATTTATCCATAGATTGATTCTGCATTTTTACTAATTAAAAACACAAACAATGGTGATATGGATAGCGATGTGCAAATATGTCTTCAAAGCTCTGTTTTCACTTCTTTGTAGTGAATATCCAAGTGAAATTACCATATTGAAATGGTTCTTTTTAACAGTACAGTGTGGGTGACAGGAAGGATAGATAGATAACCAATGCCTCTCTGTGAAGGAATGTCTTTGCACCCCAACTCAGAAAACATACTTTCTCACATAAAATGTATCATCAGCTGACTACAGAAGCTCAAGTAAATCACTCTGCATCTCTAGACCTCATTTTTCTTATTTTATCAGGGAATGCAAGTTTTTCAAATCTGGTCATTGTGGTTCAGGTCTGTTCTCCTTCCTGTCTACGCTTGGGAGGTTGAGATTGAAAGGATTGTAGTTCAAGACCAGCTGGGGCAAAAATGTGCAAAATATCACAATACAAATCTAGGTGAGGTAGATGAGTTGTATCATCAGCTATAAAGGAAAGGAGGAACCTTTCCTCCTCATAGGCAGATTGTGGTCCCAGCAGGCCCTAAGAGGTAAAAACTGCTGAGATCTTACTCACAAAATACCAATAAAAATGGCTTGGAATCAAGGTTCAAATGCTAGAGCACTATCATGCACTAAGTTCTGAGTTTAAATCGCAATACTGCAATTTTTTTTTTGAAAAAGCAACAACTCAAAGACTTGTATTAAACACTATCTGAACCAGTCAGCACTAGCATTCCATCCTACTATGCCTAGCTCCTCTTTGACTGCTAAGACAGCTAACTTTAGCTTATCGGTTGCAGTCGCTGATGCTCTTAGCCTCATCCTAGGCAGGCCACAGCGTTTAATTCTGTGGCTCAGGACAACAGGGCTGGTGAGCAGTCCAATTGGATTTGAGTTACGATAGAGTTTAAGAGTTTGTAGTCTGGTTAGAGGCTATGGAAGGTCATGACTCCATGGCTGTGGAGGAGGTTCAGAATGCAACCTCTGGAATCAGACCAGCTGGGTTCACAGACTAGACTTCACGTGACAAGCAGTATGACCTTAGGCAGGTTATTTAACCTGCCTGCACCTTAGTTTCTTATCATAAGTGCAAGAAGAATCTAGAACAATTCATAGGCCTTGCGAATGATCTGTTGTCAGGAGAGGGGTAGCTCATATTCTTTTTTCCTCCTTGTATACTTGGCCTTGGCTAGCATTCCTAGCAAATGCTAGGAAACTGTACAATGCAGTGCTAATTCTGTCATTTTGCTTCACTAATAGTCCCTCCATTCTTTTCTTATTCCTCAACATTTATATTACTTTTGTGGGCATTTTTTTCCTCACTATTCCTTTATTCTTGCCACTTTTCCAGTCAGCTCCTGGTCTTCCTCTCATTTTTTTAAATCTTTCTTCAGGCTCCTACAGTAAGATAAGATCTTCTCAACAGGTAAAGAATTTAAGATTCTCAAATAAAATGTGGCCATAGATAAGATGCTGGCTCCCTTAAAGACTCAAGACACTCAATGGGATTTTTTTGAAGTCTTTAAAGGACAGAAGCTTAATTCTAAAATAGCTTCAATTTCTTCTCAAATTCTGTAGCATGTAATTTCACTTTTTAGCAACTTTATCTCTTCAATAAAAGGTAAAAAACTGAAAGAAAACATACATGCTTCATGTAAAAGTCTTTTCAATCAAACTGAAAGATATTATTACATAGCTACAAGGCCATTTCTATATAACGTTAGCAATTTTTTTCAGATACTAGGGCTTGATCTCAGGCCCTGGGCACTGTCCTTGGGCTTTCTCAAGGCTAGCATTCTACTACTTGAGCCACAGCACCACTTCTGGATTTTCAGTATATGTGATACCAAGGACTCAATCCCAGGGCTTCGTGCATGCTAGGCAGGCATTCTACCACTAGGCCACACTCCGGCCCAGAATTTTTGAAACATGGGGCTTGAACTCAGCCTGGGCACTGTCCCTGAGCTCTTCAGCTCAAGGATACTGCCCTACTCTTGAGACAAGCCCCACTTCCCATTTTCTAGAGGTTAATTGGAGAGAAGAGTCTTGGGTCCTTTTTTGTGCAGGCTGGCTTTGAACCTTGATCCTCAAATCTCAGCCTCCTGAGTAGCTAGGATTACAGATGTGAACCAGCACACCCAGTTTGAATTATAATTTCATGTCTAATAATATTGAAGATTCTCTCCAAAATGTTTGTGTACAAAGATTTTTCCAAGTGGTACAGAAACAAATGGTCAACCTTCTATTTGTGAAGTCTCTCATGAATCTTTACATCACATTTAATCTGATACTCTCTCTCTTTTCTTCCTTGCTTTCATATATTTTATTTGTTGCATAAACTCCCATGTTTTCTCAAAGGAAGTTATACATTCTTTACTTCATTTGACTAATTGTTTCCTTACAGTGTCATTTACTTGTCCCTCTATCTCCTGCATTTATTAGATGGATTACAGGCTGCAAATTATTCCTAAAGGCTTTGTTATATTCAGGTTGAACAATTTTGGCAACAATGCTTCACAGGTGGTGCCATGTAGCTTAGATTGCATCCCCTCAGGTGGCACATGATGTCTCATTTTCAGGGATGCTCAGATGCAACTCTGTGTTCTGGTGATGGCAGCCATGTCTGCATTTTTCTGTGATGGTCAGTTATTAAAGTACCATGGACAGAGCCTTTCTAGTCCTCATGGAGACTTTCAAAATTACTCAAAATCTTTGTATAACCAACACCTCCCTTCTGGAGTTGGATCTCTCCTTTGATTTTTAACAACAAACTCTCATTCACTGAAAGTGGTCTCTGGCCAAGAATTATTTGTAATGCTTTATAAATCACAGCCCCTTTTTTGCACACTAGCCATTAACCTTTTGCAGATGAAACATCATAACTTAAAAAAAATAAAAGTAAAGATGAATTGGCTTACCAGGGTCACATGTCTGACAACTGACAGGAAGTTAGGATTCAATGCCTTCTTCCCTTTCTACAAAGGTTACCTCAGATCTCAATCCTTTTAGGAACTTGTCTCCAACAGTGTCTTGTATCCCTTATGATATAATTTAGTCCCTAATTTAAAGAATGCTTGGCATTCTATTTCTCTATGAGCATTTCATACATGACAATACCAGATAGGGAATCTTGGAGGGAAAACGTTTATTCCAAGCTGTCATTTTCTACCTGTTATCCTTAGGGCAGCTTAACTTCTTTGGGTTCAGTTTTCTGCTCTAATGATATAGTTCTGTTCAAGATTTTATGAAGGTTCAATGAAAAATTATGAAAGTACTTAATGATTTTAAGGAACTGCCCCAGTGGTGTCCAGTCTTCTGCTTCATTGGGTTATTCATAAATTCACAATCTTTTATTTTCCCTTTTTCCTCACACACATGTATACACAAACATACCTACATACCTATGTGTGTATGTACTTACGCACATCCACACCCACCCTGTACACACAAACACCCCATAGTTAAATATCATTCTGAAAGTGAATTCCATCTCAAAAAGTTCTTCTTTCTCCCCTCTGGCTTTCATATTTTTTTTAACAAGGAAATCAGTTGCTATAGGTTCCTTTGATAGGAAATCAGTGGCTAAATAGACTGAGAATACCGAGCATGTGAGCATTTAGTGTTCCTGCCCATATTATCAACCAGTGTCTATTTCCCAATGGATTCCCAGCCCAGGGATGACTTAGGAATCCCTGGAAAGATGCCAAGATCAGCATTGACTGTGTTACACAGCAGGCCAAGAATATCAAAGTCACATTGACACATCTGCTTCTACCTCCTGACATCATTCAGACACAAGCAACGTGCTTCTAATTCAGAACTAGCCTCGGACAAAGGCATGGTGGTGTGTAATTCTTTGGTGTGTAATTCTTTGGTGGGTTGCCTGACCACTCATCTGTCTACAAATCTGCATACAGAATTTTCTCAACATTTTTAGTATATATTCACGCTTTTGGTATGCATGTTACAGTAACAAGAAACCTTATGTTATATTTAACTCTGATGAAGATGAATAACTTTTTTTAAGGACCTCACTCACATCACTTGCTAGGCAGGTGCGCTGCCACTTGAGCCACACCTCCATCTTCTGACTCCTGTAGTTACTTTTCAGGTGAGGTATTGCAGTTGTGCTCAGGGCTGGCCTCAGGTGTAATCTTTCCATCTGTGCCTTTCATGGACTGAGATCAAGGTGGGTATTAGCCACCTTTGGCTTGTCAAGTGAGATGAGAGTCTCATCAAGTTTTTTTGTTTTGTTTTGTTTTAGCCCAGAGTGGCTTTGAAATTATGATCTTCCTCATCTCTGCCTCTGGAGTAACTAATACTACAGGTGTGGATCATTGTGCCCAGGGAGAGTGAGTAATTTAACCAGAATCTTTGAATGACTGTATAGGTACACCAGAAATGACCCAAAGTAGTGTAAAAGCTATGACTGCCCCTGTCCTTTAGGCCACATGAGAAAGCATAAAATTTGAGACATGAAGAGATTTCACAGCTCATAAAAAAATGAGTGGGAAGCAGAGAGTGCCTATTCTATTTGTCTGTAAGGCAAATCTATTCTCCGTGCAAGACCGGAGTTCTGCATAATTGTCTTCTGAACTTTCAGGGACTGCTCACGAAATGAGCTGATCACAATCTGAAATTCAATGTCGAATTTCAATTTGAATAAAAGTTCCAAGGGTTATTATTTGTGCCTTCACCTTGCAAAATGGAACACCTAATTGCATTGTGTTTGGTGGAGTCAATTTAATAAGACTTTATTGAACATGTACTCAATATAGTAGGTCCTTTGAGCTGACAAAGATATTATCCCTACATGTAGAAAACCATGCAGAGAAATGGGCATAGACAATGTTTAAATGATGGCACTGAAGTTTCTAATTCAGAACTTAACATCTTGCATATCAACTGCTTTCTCTGTAGAATAGAAATAAGTCGAAACCTCCAGATATGGTATTACATTAGTATCTTCAGAGAAGAAAATATTAGAAATTACCTTGGAGCAAGAGCAAGGGAAGGGGTGTCATAGTTCAAAACTAAATGTACTCATAACATGATTGATGTAATTATAACCCCTCTGTATATCACTTCTACAATAAAATATATGTTTTAAAACTTTTGTAAAAGAAATTACATGGCATCTTATGATATTCAAAGTAATATAACTTTTCTTTTGCTGCGTAATATACTACAGCATCTAAGTTTCATATTGCAAGTATGAATGTTCACAAGCTTTAATTATCAGATTAATATTGACTATGAAATATTATATATTCCAGCTATATAACAATTCCCTAAAGTTCTCATATATGATACAGATTTTTAAAAAAACTCTCAATTTTTCTAGTGTCTAAGTCTATTAAAGATTTCAAATGCATGGAGAATATGGTTTTAGAACTATTCCTTCAAAGACAGGAGTTTCACTTCAGGATCTGTGTATCGGGGCATCTTATCACTTACCCAGAAAATGGAGATTATCTCCCTTGTGCCTTTGCACAGGGTCTTTGGAAATATTCCTGAATGCTGTTGTGTATCTCCCACAACCAAAATCACTGCAATCTTATGCTCTAGCCTTGTTTCAAAGTCCATACTTATACATACTGTGTTAGGCGGCTTTGTGTCCTTGTAACAAAGCCTGTAATCAACAACTACGGAAGGAAGATTTGGACAGTTTCAACCGTTCGGGGGCTGGCTCCATTGCTTTGGGGCTTATGATATGGCAGAACATCTTGGAATAGAGTATGCAGTAGAGTCAAACTTCTCATGCAACAGCAACCAAGAAACAGACAAAGCATAAAGAAAGAGGCCGGGGCTCAAACACGGCCTTCGAGAGCCTGACCTCAGTGCTGCCATTTCCTTCCAACAGACCTCCTATGTTTCTGTCTCCTCCCACAGTGCCAGAGGTTAATGTCTATGGCTTTACCATAGTAAGACTTTATGGGATACCTCCAGATCCAAACTATGACACAGGCACACACACATACACACACACACATGCGCGCGCACACACACACACACACACACACACACACACACACACACTTCTCAAGGTTTCATTCTTTATTTGATTTGGAGGTAGATGAACCTTGACTCTAACTATAGGCTCTCATTTTATACTCACCATTAGGAAGACAGCACAGACCTTGGAATACTCATTGATTTGTTTTCAATATTTGTTTCCCTTTTGTCTTTTTCCTTGCTCCCATTTCGTATTTTACTTTTGTGTTCAGCACTCTTTCACAGAATACTTGAGACACTAAGCGCTGCATGCTCAACTATAACCATGCACTTTCTACATTCTCCTTGTGTTTCAGATAAATGAGAAAATCACCAGTTGAAGCACAGGGGCTCCAGACATCAAAGCAGAGGCATCTCACAAAGCTCACAGAGATGCTCAGAGCCAATCCCACGCTGTCAGAAAGACCTACCTGCGCTCTGCCATGGCTACAGATGTTTATTTGCTCCTTATAAAATAATAACGAGGTAACTGAGTGAACATTTGGGCTCCCAGCATGGGTGCAAACACTCCCTGGCCAACTCTGAAATACAGATGGTCATAAGGAGAGATCTAAGCGCAAGCATGGAACAGGCTTATGCCATTTTAAAAACTTTTTATGGGCAGATCAGAATTTATCCATATTCCACGTGCCTAGACAAATACATATATTTATTTGAAGCAGGGTAAAATAATTCCAACTGCCTTGCTTATTTAGCATTTAACTTCTACTTCTTTGTATGTAGTTTTAAATATGTTAGAGGTATAAAATAAGCTTTGTTTTTATAATATCCTTTACTAAATAATTCAAATATTATTTCTATATAGTTTCTATTTACTATTTCTATATCCGTTTCTATTTACTACTTGATTAATTGATTTACAGATTGATAGACATTTAAGAATTTTTCAAAGAATCTTTTTTGGCCACATTGCATATGGCTTTCATCTACCTCACTGGCAACTATAAAATCTTGAGGAGAAGCATGTGCCTAAAGCAACCCAGAAATCTGTGCTGTAAATGAGTGCATGAGGCCTGTGAGTACTTAGTACCGCACATATGTATCACTGTTATTCATTTGTAGGTTGACTTTCTCAACATGTTGGTCCTGATACAGTGGTAGCTGTGACAATATGAGATATACTCATCTTCCTGGAGCCACTGAGTTTCTTTACAATGGGTGTAATTATTTTGAACGCTTGGAGATAGAATAAGTGTATGGACAGTATAAACCACAAGTCACTGTGTAAATGAATTCATGTCGACGACATCTTGTCTATTTTTTTTGTTATTTTTCAACAAACTTACATATTGTTGAAAGTCCAGGTCCTGAAGAATTTCCAAATCGAGTCTTTCTTTATGAATGCCAAAATTACATTCTATAGTCTTCATGAAATGAAATCTGAGAAAAAAAATACAAACTGGAACTCTTACCTAACTGTGTTTTCATTGCAAGTAAAAGTCTGCAAATAAACGAATAATGAGATATGTGTTTGCACATTTCTATGTTTAAGACAAAGTGTCCATCCCCAAGGAAAGAAGGACTGCGGACAGACCTTGATAAAGACTAAAACCAAGAAAGGAAAAATTTCAGACACAAGCCAATGGCCTATCCGTTCCACTCTTGGATCTCTAGGTTCTATGCTCCTCTGTACGTCTACCTCGTTATCCACCCCTCTTCTTCCTTCTCACACTGGAAGATAATACTCCATACCTCCCCAGCACATACAACTGGGGTTGAAACACATGCCGTTCCCAGAGGAGAATCCGAAAGGGATCAGTATGCACCACAGGCATTCACTTCCACATCACGTTGGCAAGTGAATTTGGGGTCGGGAGACAGTTCTCTCAAAACAACGGTTGACAAAATTACATAGACACCCCAAAAGTTGCCCTGTACAATTACGTTCTCTTCTGCTGCATTTCTTAATTGTATCCGGTAGCAGAAGTGTTATGATTTAAAAGAACAGTCCCTGGATGGACTAAATCCTGCTTAAGTATTTATCACATCCACACACACCATAATCACATACAAGTCCATGAGAAACATTTATTTCATGATCACTAAACATGTTCATATGACACAAAGCCTCTATGTGACAAGCCAAGTATATGACACACTATATATTTTTCTATAAATATATATAGTCATTGGGCCTTGTTTTAATTGAAGCCAATATGTGATAAAGTAAACTACAAGTCACTTACAGACTAGTATTTTCCAAAGAGGAAAAATGGTTGATGTAAATGGCATTTGAACTTGATGGGCAGGTAATAACCATTCATCTTCTCCACAGATCAGATGTAAGACCTTCACCTAATGCTTTCCATCATGGAAAATCCTTAGATGGAGAATTTAAGAACTTACCAACACCTAAGACAGCATCTATCTAGAAAAATGAATAATCTTGCAGAAAAGGAAAAGAAAATTTTAAAGAGAGAATAGTCCCTTTTTACATCATCCTTCCATAAGCAAATTGTGAATATTTCAGATATCCTATCCATTTTCATTGGTTTGGGATTCTCTGTCATGGTAGATTCATGAGACTTTAAATATTTACCATGCTAATCCAAGCCTTATAGAGGTACTATTATTTTTAACCAACATTAAATTTTAAAATCTGAATAAATGCTTTGCTCTATGACCAATCAGATTGTCTCTCAGGACAGAAAAATGGAAAAGCAAATCATGTAGAAAGATTCAGAGCCAATGGGGGACATTATTTGCTTTTCTTTGGATGGTGACATTTGTATTTGCGTTTCCCTGCACTAAGGATAGAAGAAGAGAATTCCGTTTTACGATTTATACATAATTGGATTTGGGACATCTAAGTTTCAGAAATAGAAAACAGTCTGGAAGTTAAATCAGAATGCTGCTCTTGGATATTTCCATAATACTGACTTACAGTCTTTAAAATTGGAATATTTTATTTAAGAACTGTGTTAAGTGTGATTATTTCTAAGTGATGGAAGCACAGATCAGTTTATTTTCTGAATTTCTGTAATTAACATCTTTGAGTTAATATTATGTATTAAGCATTAAATTTTTTATTTTAAACTTTGCAATTGACTGTTAATATTTAAACTACAGCACCTTTACATTAATCTTAGGATCAGTGGTTTTGTGTTAAAAATATAAAATGATCACATACAGTAATTCTCCGTGGTGAGAAGGATTTGCTCTCATTCATTTGTCTAGGTTCTACGTGTACCTGAACTTCCCTTTTCTTGGATACACCAAGATCATATGCTGTTTGATCCTTGGTATCTTATTCTTTCTTTTGCTTGTTTTACAGTACTTGTAAGAGGCACATGTTCAGATTTTGTGTCACCACATAATGCAAAGTGAGTAGGAGAAAGGATAACTTAGAAAAAAATAGAGTATACTCTTCCATGTGTATAAAGAGTCAAGGAAGGACAAAATAAACCCAGCCTGTTTTATTCTTTATATAAAAAATTAAACACCCATGCACAGAGAAGAGATATTTGACTCATGGATTTATTAGCCCTCCTCTGGTGCAGATACACCATTATTCTACTAAAAATTCAAAAAGAGATGCATTTCAAGAAACATAGCCAAATTATTTCCATGTGGATTTATGAAAGGGAACAGCAGAAAAATAATTTTAAAATATTCTATAAGAGAAAAGTACATAAAGCTAAATATAAGCATCCAAGATTCAATCTCAGATCCCCTGGGTCAAACCCAGAATTACTTAACATGTCATACATCCTCACAGATGCAATCAGCGAACTCTTTTAGTCTTCAAGTCTCTTTAAGCAACAAAAAGTACAAATTTCCTGAAACTCACAGAAATCTCCTTTTTCACTCTCCCAGTGACTTTTCATTTTGCAATATGCGTATCTGAGGTCTCATTGGAACAAATTAAGCTCTCAAAGTGCTCAGTTTCTCCTTCCATAGAATCTAGAAGTAAACATTCTCATAGTTTACCTAGAGTATGGTTCTTGTTTCCAAAACACAATAATAATTGTGTTTGGTACAAAATTGTCTACTAAATTTTGAGAATTAACATCACTTTGTGTTCTCTAGTCTTTTATCCAAATGTCCATTTTTATACTTTCTTGATAAATTCAAATCGTCCAGCCTAGAGAAATCAGTTGGAGAGAATCCACAGACTCATAGTTCCAACTTTAAGACAAAAGAGAAGAATGTGACATATCAAGTCCCAGAAAACTCTTCTGGAAACATGTCTACTAACTCACAAACACAGAGATTTATAGTTCAGAATAAGGTAAGAGAAGAAACACCAGAAAGTGAAGTGCTAAAGGTGTCAGTATTTAACTTTGCATTCTTTGTGATGCTTTTCAAGAGTTCAGTAACTATGTGCATATGACCATACAAAATGATGCTTTTATAAATGCAAACAAGAGTATTTTTATACTGTTTGCAGTTGTTTTCTTTCTTTTCTTTGATTGTCTCTGTATTTGATTTCTGTACCCTTTGTTTTGTATAAAAATCTACCTGATTTGGAGGGGGGGCACAAAAATGTGGGACAAAAGACGAACCAATTCAGCAATGATATTCATTAGATACTTTTTTTGGAAATAAACTATAGAACTTAGAGATGAGAGGGGAAAACTGAAAGAAAACAAGAAAGGGGGGACAACATTCATTATAAAATGGAGTGACAATGCTTTGTGAAAGTGAGCATAAAATTACTTTTTAAAAATTCTGATCAGTCATCTGTAGATGTTCTGACAGACATTACACAAAAACTAATACTAAGAATAGCACTAACAAATGCAAAAGAAAAGAAAAAAACACAAGAAAAAGGTTAGATTCCTATCTGAATCCCTTAGCCATCTGCATATATTTGGAAGAGGCATGAAAAAATCTAATGTACCCCAGATTGTTGGGGTTGCTGAAAAAAACTGTACAGTCGCTCTTCCATAATGGGAAATTAACTCAAGGCCTATATGTCATTTATAACATAACTAATTCAGTTTTTTTTAAATAAACATATTTTATCCTAATTAAATGAATGGTGCGATGTTTCAAAAGCCATGTGGAATAGAAAAGAATGTCTGCAATTATGTGTAATGTATTTAATAAATAAAAGCCCATGAGTCCATAATAATAAAGAGTTTGTAAAAACTCATTTACCACCATTGGAGATGACTATTATACCAATATAGAAAAAGTCTGTCAGTAACCATGTAGAGGGAATGGGATGATAACAAAATTATTACATAAAAAGTTGATGGGAGCAGGAAGTTTTCAGTTTTATATCTTACCATAAATATGTACTCATTTGTTATGGTTGTATAATAACGCATCTTTGAAGACTTAGAGGCCTTAAATACCACAAGACATACAACATAAAGTATTATATGCCTGTAATCCGTTATCACCCAGGTCCTAAACTTTTGAAACCAACCTGCAGACCCTTACCAGGTAATTTGGCCTTTTGACAACTTGGGGGCTGGCTTCTTTAAATACAGCAGAGAACTAGGGGAGGGAGAAATGATAAAGATAGTTCCCCTCCCCTTTTTTTTTTAGAAAAAATGAATGAGTATTTGTAACCCTTCAAATCATATGCACTTAAAATGGTTGAGGCGGTGAATATTTGTACTGTAGGCTTTAAAACTGCAGAGAGGCCTATAAATGGCCTATAATCCTAGCTACTCAGAGGTCTGAGATTTGAGGATTGTGGCTTAAAGCCAGCCAAGGCAAGAAAGCCTGTGAAATTCTCATTACTTCATTAACTCGAATTAATCACAGAAAAAGCCAGAAGTAGCATTGTAGCTCAAGTAATAGAGAGCTATCCTTGGGCAAAAAAGGAGCTCAGGAACAGTGTCCAGGTTCAGAGTTTGAGCCCCAGGACTGACAGATTTAAAAAAGAAAAAGTCCCGAAGAGGGCAAAACACCAAGCAGCTTTAGTTGATTAATTAATTAATCTTTTAAGTAGTTGTATAAAAGAGTTGTCAATTAACAAAGAAGTTTATTACTATAATACATCTTGATCGATGTAACCCCTTTCAATACTCTCACCCACCCATTGAGAATGAGTACTACAGTATTGTTAGTATTATTATTCACTCTTACAAGTCTTACAATCAGTGGCTCAATTCTAAAACCCTTTCCAAGATCTTGACTCCTAAAATTATCTACTTTTAATTAATAAGGTTGATTAACACAATGGGAAAACCGCGACTTAGGGTGATGAAATAATATGCTTACAACACACAACCAGTCAATGAATAAAATCAAGTGGGATTCAGAATCACAGGATGGGAGAATTAGGCTTAATTTGTGTCTTATAGACTGCCTTCTGACTGATTTTACAAAAAATAATTCTGATAATCTTTGCATTGGATTAGATCCTACCAGTGCATAAATCTTGTGCCAATGGGCAATCTGTGTAAAATATCAAAAGGTGCTGCAATTGGGACTCAATTAATCTCATTTCAAGTGCAGATATACCTATTAGCAGTGAGACAATGGGGAAAATGGACGTGACAAGCTCTTATACATCAGAAATCTTGTGGTTTGTTTCATAACTTCAAACTAGAGTATTCATACAGAATCCTACACACTCCCTGAGACAGAGCCTGGACTTATTAGATATTAATATATTTTTTTCTTAAACTTTACAAAGCACTGTGGTACTGTGGCTCAACTGTGTATCATTTACTCCTTTCTTTCCTGCTCAACCATGGGTCTGCATTTCTTATCTGACAATCAAGCTTGGGGTATAAATTATGTACCTAGCATATCTCAACAAAACTTGCTCAGTACATTCAGTGAAACCTTTGGCTAGATTTCTGATTAGGATTTCATTTCAAATACCTCTTACATCATCTCCTATTTTTTTGAACACAATCATTGGTTGATGTGTATGTATCTAAACTCATCAACTTCTACAATTAGCTGTACCATTCCTCTCATATCCAGAAGAAGAAACACAAAACATTATATTATTTACTTTACAAAATATCCATACAAAATAAAAACTCATTTACAAGCGAATAGATACATACAGTGTTTTATAACCAAAATAATTTTGGCTAGTGATAAAGAAATTTGAGATAATTGATTGTCAGGAATCTGACTCAAATCCTCTGGCATGACTTCTCTCAATTCTTTCATAAGGCTAAGACAGGTAGATGGTAAATGTTTTTGTAGCCATAACATTCACACTTCTTACTCACTGAAGATAGCAACAAAGAGCTCCACAAAAGCCATATTCTTTCCCAGCTATTGTCTAAAGTGGGAATTGCACAGCGTGTGGCTTTCTTGTTAAATAGAGTACATTATGCTAAGTGCATTGTTTTCATAAGTCCACCAAATTGAAGTTCTTTTTTTAATATATAAGGCAAACTGAATGGAAGATTATATACAACTGTGAAGAAATCAAATGACTTAACTTCTTCACTCTTCTGCCTAATAGCCATGGGAAAGCAGTAAGAAATAAATACCAGTGGTAGTCATTGGACTCAATGTTGAAAAATGAACTGTACAACTTGTGGGTGGGCCTGGGAGGAGAGAATGAGTGAAGGGATGACATTGTCCAAAAAGAAATGGACGATTTTTCTGACTTATGTAACTATAACCTCATAAATCAACTTCATAACAATAAAAAGGAAAAGATAAATAAAAAGGAAAAGAAAAATTGCACTGGATGTAC
This sequence comes from Megascapheus bottae, assembly GCF_031878675.1. Lineage (NCBI taxonomy): Eukaryota > Metazoa > Chordata > Mammalia > Rodentia > Geomyidae > Megascapheus > Megascapheus bottae. The sequence continues at coordinate 18,657,595 of NC_143523.1, forward strand.
ATTCAATAGGAGAGCTGACTTCTCCTCTCTCAGTCTCAGCTTCCTTTGTAATAGAACATAGAGGGAGCATTTGATAGGTTAGTGGAGATTCACCAGCAATGTAACCACTGATTTTCCCTGATGCCATTTGGAAATGTATGATTCTTCCACATGCTGCCCTGAGCCCATTGGCAGGACATCATAAAACATGTACAACACCCCCCCCCATCCCCGCCAACTAGTTCTTCACATTGAAAAAGCATCCTCCAGTATGTTTGCTTGAAAACATTGCACTCGTATAAAGAGTTCTGTGACTGTGTGATTAGAAGTTAGAGGAAAGCAACTGAACTCCTGCCCTACGTGAATTTGTTCTCTGCAAAGAAAACTCTGTGATTATAGCTATCTCCTTGGTCTTTTCTCTTAAAATACCCCTGCAAAATGCTCAGACCTGACTAGGATATTTAAAGCGCCCTCCTCTTATCTTGCTTGGACTCCTATCTCTAAGCATTTCACGGGGCACTCCCAATGCAGGAGTTAACGTTGTTATTACAAGCCAGGGTCATCTGACATCCACGAGTTCCATGGTGGATGTGTTCTCAGATCTTTTATGACCTTAGGGACTGGTGTGTAATTGTTGCTATAAAGTAAGGCAATGCAGTAACCTTGGGAATTTGAAATCACTACAGGAAATTGAAGAGTAAATTTCTCTTAATAAAGCAGTGCACAGCAAGATGCCAAAGCACAAGCAATTAACTCACGAAGCAGTTGTTACTTAGCAGGAAAGAGAGCTCTCCAGCTACAAGAACCCAACAGGGTAGAGCTGAGATACTTTTTCTACCAATAGGCCCCTGGGATGTTCAGAAGTGGGCATATTATATTCTGAGTGAAGAATTTAGATGACAAAATTATTTTTCTGATTTAAGTAAACGAGGCAGCAAGCTGGGGAGATAACGAATCTGAGAAGCAGTCTTGCCTAGGGTTATTCTTTGGGGTTTGATCTTTGATGTTGAAGATTCAGATCATACTCAGCCAGCCTAGATTTCCCCAGATAGAAAGTCCAAGATTAGAAAGCATGGTAACCTTTTTCCCCCACACTCCTGAGGAGAAAGGTGATATCTCTTATGTGGTAAGTGTAAAGTCTACAAGACAGAAAGTAAGTAAATCTTGGGCAAGGAATCATTACACCAAAACTTATCACCAGGTTTGCATGATATTCTAGTCTTTGATGCATTCTGTATGCATTCTGTTTTTCCTTAATGACGTTTTTTTTTTTCATTAAAAACGGATAGCAGACAGCTTGTCTAGGTAAAAGAAAATGCTTGAAAAGACAAGAATGCAAGGGTGTCTTGAATGTCTTTGCCTAAATTCCCAAAGTTAGCTAGCTTCGCTAGGTACATGATCACTGATCTTCTGGAACGTCCACATGTTTCATCATTCCAGCAGCTCTGTCAAGTTCACGAGACCCGGTGGGTTTCCAACATAAATTATGACTGGATATTGTTGATGTTTCTCTTCAGAGTAAATGCCAGTCTCTCCAGACTCAATGTCTTATTCTTTTCTACTCCAAGCTTTTGGAGTAACCCACTGGCTATTAATATGGGCTCCACCATCTAAACCACCTTATGGCTGAGTCCTTCCTGCTATGTACAACCCATATACTCAATTTTCTGTACCCTTAGTCATTTAGTTTTTACATTGGAAAAAAATATTAAATAAAACTAGGCATATAAGATCGAAAATAACCTGGAAAATATATGATAAGATCAATATATGCTTGTCTAAAGTTTTATTGTGTGATACTTTCTAAGAGCTTCTGACCTGCTTTTTGAAGTTTTCTCTTAATATTTTACTTTCTCTGTTCACTCTCTGGTGACTTTTCCAATAAACTTAAATCAGATTAAAATTATGGAAGCTTTCTGGACTCCTATTTTCCCATCTATAAAATGAGGAGTAATAGGAGGCATTCTTCCATACTTCCCTTTACCTGGGTGTATTGTTATCCACCAATTCTATACATCTCATACTGAAGCTAAAGTCTCATTAAGCTTCTTAATTGTTACCTTATCATATTGCCTCATTTTGTTTCCTACCCACAATAATCCTTATAAAAAAATCAAAAAGTTTTGTATGTGTGTGGTTGATGCTTTAAACTCTATAGGCAAAATTTCACTTTCTTGTTTTTTTCCTAGTGTTTTATTAAGGACAACAATCATTCGTTATATGGCTTTTGTTTCAATATCCTGGGTCCTTTCAATTAGCTTCATACTATATGGCCTTATGTATCAAGGTTTTGCTTCACTTTCATTTACACTAAATTTTGTATTACTTAAGATCTTTTTTCTTAGATTGTGAGATTATTTTTTTTTTTTTGCTAGTCCTGGGCTTGAGCTCAGGGCCTGAGCACTGTCCTTGGACTTTCTCAAGGCTAGAGCTTTACCACTTGAGCCTCAGCACCACTTCCGGCTTTTTTGTAGGTATGTGGTACCAAGGAATCGAACCCGGGTCTTCGTGCATGCTAGGCAAGCACTTTAACCACTAGGCCAAACTCCTTGCCCCAGATTGTGAGATCATTTTTATGGATACTGATGATTTTTAATTAATATATTATCTCAACTATTTTTACTCACAAATGCAATAAAACTTCCCTTCTATTTTTATCCACATCTACTGACTTGGTTCATGACAGAGAACCAAAGACAGAACTGTGGTCCTATTATTAGAAATTTTCCTCCATTGTATCATCCAGCAAAACAGTCCCTCTAGATTTGTTTGTGCATCATGTTATCAGCCTTCCCACTTGCTCTATTTTCCTTACACATGCCACCGTTTCTTTATTAAAAGCCCAATTATGGCATGAGACAACTTTGGTTCTCTATATGTCTATCTGGCTTTTTATGGCAAAAAATCCAGTTATAAACTTGAACACTAGACTGCCGCTCACTAGTTATATAACCTGGGTGGGTTATATAAGAATTCTGAGGTTGGAGCTAGGCACAGTAACTCACGCCTATAATCCTGGCTACTCAGGAGGCTGAGATCTGAGGATCGCAGTTCAAACCCAGCCCAGTCACTAAAGTTGGTGAGAATCTTATCTCCAATTAACCAGAAACAGGAAGTGGTGCTGTAGCTCAAGGGGTAGGGTGGTAGCCTTGAGCTGAAGAGCTCAGGGACAGCGCCCAGGCACAGACAGAGTCCCATGACCAACAACAACAGCAACAAAAAAAGAATTCTGAGGCTGGGAATGTGGCTTAGTGGTGGAGTACTCACCTAGCATGTATGACTGCTGGTTTTTGTTTTCTTTTTGATTACTCAGTAACACCTACACAGAAAAAGACGGAAGTGCATGATGTGGCTAAAGTAGTAGAGTGCTAGAGTTGAGAAAGCTCAATAACAGTGCTCCAGGCCCTGAGTACAAGCCCAGCACTGGCAGGAAAAAAAAAAAGGACTTCTGCTCACAACCTATAATTCAAGGTAAATAATATACCAATAGGTTTCTTAACATGGTAATATGGTATCTTGTGATGATAATATAAAGATTATAACAAAGCCCTACAGGAAACATATTGCACATACTATGGACATGATTAATGTTGACTCTTTTTTTACATATATCAAAATTGGAACCCTACCAAAGAGGACAAACAGGAAAAATGAAATATACCTGGCCAGAACTTTGTTCGTTTTTCTTACTTGTGCATTTTTACTAACTTGTGCATTTTTACTGTGAACCTTTCATGATTCTCATTATACATTCATTGTTATGATTATTTGATTAAAATTATCTCCTTGGCTGAACAGAAAGCTCTGGAGACAGCATCCATGTCAACTTCTATCATCCTTGCACCTCTGGTACCCTATCACATGCCAAGAAGGAGCCTAATGCAGATTGGTTACATACACAAACAACTGATCTCCATGGAATTGCACGAATAATTGCTCAGACACAAGAAAAAGCAGCGAAATTCATTAGGAAAGCCTTGAGGAAGATGAATTACCTCGCTTCACCAACCCCAACCCTTGACTGGAGTGAGCAGCTGGTTTTTATGGGACAGTGACAAGGGAGTATATATTATTGAAGTGCTGAAAAGTAGAATCAGAATCTTCAGACCCACCATGGCAAATGTTGTTATCTAGACCACGATGGATGTGGATATTCACGAAGATCATGGATAATGAACTGGCTAACTCTGAATCTAAAACCCAGACACTCAGCAGAGTTCTTCTCAAGTTTTCCTAATTAGGAGACATCATTTGTCTAATACTTTCTCTTTAGACATCCACTCAAGGTCAACGGAAGCACAATTTCTAGAAAAGACACTTAGACAGTCATATGAGGAAGGATCACAAGGAATCTTTGCTATCACGTAAGTTTGGACAAATTCTGCTTCAGTTGAGTCTCTCCCAGTTGCCTGAGAGCCCTGGGGTATATGCCCTGTACCAGCAGCTTCAAAGGAACTTCAGACTCATGATAACTTCACACCCTCAGCTCCTCCTCCTCCTCCTTCCCTCGTGGGCCTGCAGACCACCTTGAAAACTGCTGCCCAACTGGTTCTCGGAGGAAATCTTTGCTCAGCCTCCATGCTGGCCCTGATCCTGTCTACTTTAGTTTCTTTGAAGTGTTGAAATACTTGCCTTACCTCAGTGTTCTGCCATCCCTGTTTTCCTCAACAATTTCACCATAATAGGTTTATAGAAGGTGCTAACCATCACTGTTGAATCATCTTTGTGTCATTGACACACTTTAGGAGCAGAATAATTCATTATAGCTTTAGTTGCACAAAACTTTATTTTAAACAATCAACAAAATCATCCATGTAAAAAGATCTAAGAGTCACCTAAGATGAGAATGACAATTCTGGAAAGCACACACATATGTCTGGCATAGTCCTAGCAGAGGATGACAATAGCTCGATAGCTATGTTCATGGGAACATATAAAATGATGCTAATTGAAATGAAGGCAAAGATATGGAAACAAGAGAGGTTTTTTGGTGTTTTGGTTCTTTTGGTTTTGGTTTTTGGTTTTGATTTTGTTTGCTTCTTAAAGTGCTATGTGAAGTTATATGTCTTTTTCTTTCTTCCCCCCTCCCGTTTTCCTTTACCCCCTGTTGTCACTGTTTTTTATTTTGGCACCCCGTGTCTTGTATATACCTATATCTGATTTGGGCAAGGGAAAAGGGATAACAAAATAGTGAGGCAAAAGACAAAACGAGAACCAGTGTAACAGTGATACAAGATTATGTTGGAAATAAACTTGACAATTTGAAGGGAAAGGAGTGGGGCCGGGAAGGAAAGTAGGAAAAAATGAGGGAAGGGCGTAGCAGTGTTCAATGAGAAATGTACTCATTACCTGATATAACTGTAACCCTTCTGTACATCACCTTTACAGTAAATCAGAAGTAAATTAAAAAGAGTTTGCAATGGTTTATTATTCCTATGCATCAGGTACACTTGCTCCATGAAAATAGAATTCACCCTTTCTATTGAGAACTTTAAGATTATTGGGTAGATGAAGAAAATTATGGAAATATCAAAATTCATATGAGCAGTGGGACAACCTAAATTGTAGCCAGAGAAGAGCCACTACCATTCATAGAGTACAGGAAAAAAAATAGGGAAATGATGCTGTTCTAGTCCCAGGCTGGAGTTACTCAAAGACAGCGTGATATGCACAGGGCCTTTAACACACTAGCTAGAACGAGTTATGAGATGCAGATGTCAATCAGCAAAGCACCGCAGCGTCTCCTTTCCTCCCTTGCACCCAGTGGTTGTATCCATCTGGGTTATAGAGGACTGGGCAATGAAACTACAGGACCAAAGGATCCAACCACAAGCAAGAAAAGGAACAGAATTAAAAAAAACTAAGAATGTATAGAGTGGTAATAAAGAAAGTAACAGTAGTTAATAAAATAGAATGTCCCAATAGGAAGAAACACAAATAATCCACAAATATCACATAAATTCCATTCAGAAGTTAATAGTCCAAAACATAAATTGTCTGTATTATAACAAAGAGAAAACATGTTCAATTGATCGCATTGATCAGAGAGAACACTGGCCAAGAATTGCTATATCACAGCTTTGGTTTAATACAGGTTCTCTGTGTGTGTGTGTGTGTGTGTGTGTGTGTGTGTGTGTGTGTGTGTGTGTGTGTGTCTGTGTGTGATCTGAGCCACTACTATCTCTTCCCTGTTCTTGGGGATGGACATTAGTGGTAAGCAGATAAAGAAGAAAAAAAAGATAAGGACTTGGAGATGCCTGGGACAAAGCAAAATGGGGATTCTCCTTTAACCACTATGCATTTTGTAAAGACTCCATCCCATCTGGCTAGAGGTGCCATACATACAGTAGGGCAGATGTTAGGGCTTCAGGGGGAAAGTACAGAGTAAACACACAGATGTGTGAGGGGGCAAACAGTGTGGCACCTAGCATATGTTTCTGAAAGAATCCACTTAGAAAAGTATGCAACTAGAAAGAGGACACCCCACTAACGTCTCAGAGAGTAATCAGCAGTTAGAAATCACAGAAGGAGAGCCTGCAAAAAGCCTGAGATAATCTAGCCCATGTGTCAGAAAGGAAGATGGAAAGCAGAAGATGCTTGAAAAAGGAGGAATAGAACAAGTCAAACGATGCAGATTTCACCTAGTTAGGTGTGATGGAGCAACAGTTGCTAAGTATGGTTACTGAAAAAGCCATCTCACTGTGGTAGGAACCAAGGACTGATTGCCCAGCAGGCAGACAAAACATGCAGGAAGAAGATTGGGAATAGCAAGAACATGGGATCATTCTAGAGTACTTGCTCCGAATAGAAGCAGAAGTAAGACTTGTACTGGAAGAAACGTAGAACAAAGTGTCCCATCCCAACACTTAGTATGGAAGATGATTAAAAAAAAAAAGGTGGGTTCCTGTGAGGAAGATGTGGAAGATGTCGGAGAGAGATGGGGAAAACAATGGTTACCTGTTAGGTATTAGTGATAAATAGATATAAAGCAGGTCCCTATAGTGAACTGGGAAAAGAAAGATCAGTGGAGATCAAAAAGAAATCCATTCAAAGCACACTGAAGTCATGGAGAATGGTATCAGAATAGACAAAGCAAGAAGATAAGAATTTAGGTACTGAAGGCTGATCACCTGATAAAACCCAAGGATAACTGGGGGAGAAAGATATGTGGCCATGAGCTGACAGCTGGAATTTCATAGGAGCAAAGGTCTTCAAGTGAGAGATCGAAGTGATGTAAAAGCCAGTCTGCTCTGAGGTTCCTAGGGTAAAAGAAGCTTAGTCTGAAGCCTTGGAATCATGGCAGTGTATGTTGCTGTAGCCTCAGCTTCTCCTTGAGAAGCCATATTTGTAGTCCAGGAGACACAGGGAAAAGAGTGGGTGGGTTGCAGGTATTCACCCATGGAACTCTTTCTGCCAGTGAGAGTTGATATAAAGTTTTAACCCCACATCTTCAGAATTCCAGGGAGAGCTAAGAACCTGAGGGGTGCTGGGAAGGCACGTGCCCACTCCCCAGAACAGTTGCATCTCTAAACTCCAGTCTTAACATTCAGTATTGACGGTTTTGCCCAGTTTGAGGTGAGGACTGTAACTGTGACACACAGTAAAGCCTCTGTAATCCTAAATAATGAGGCTACTATGATACAGTAACAAAACCAAATTACAGACATTTTACTAACAAAATACAATTTTATTACCCTCAAGTAGAGAATATATTAAAAACTGAACTTTAAATGGATATTATTAAGCTAAATGGAATAAGTTTATGTAAAAATTACAACTCACAATAGGCCTGCAAAACATGTTGATATATCGCAAACATATAAATCTTGAAATACCCAGAAAATAATTGCTGTGGTTCTGAAATGAAAGGAAGAAATTAAAGGGTCTCTTAATTTATTGAGTTCTTAGTTTCCAAAGCTACTATTTGTACTATAAAGTCTCCTTTAAATATAAGGCCCTGAGGAAATGAATTAAAGAAATTTGTTACAATATTTGCTTGGAAAACACAAAAGAGAACAGAATAACTGAAATTCTGAAACAAATTGAGCTGGAGATGATGAAAGATAATTGTACATGTTGGTGTCCTTGATTATATTTTAAATGCCTTAAGAGAAATTGATACCTGCTGAGTTAAATAAACGTAGGTGATTTATATGGGTGCAGAGTTTATTATATATAAGTTTATTTGAAATAGAGAAGGGAAGAAGGAAAAAGATGATTGGGAGGGGGTGGCAGGAGGGAAAGGGAGACAAAAACACAAGAAGGGATATCAAGGTTCAAGAAGTAATGCACCCATTACATGACGAATGTAACTGTAACCCCTCTATACATTATCCCATCAATAAACTACAATAAGTTATAACCAAAAGCACAGTATATATGCCTAAGCTGAGTGGGGCTTCCTCATGAAAGGATGTAAGTTCTGATGAAGGAGTCTGGGATCTTGGATTTCTTCTCCAACACCAGCGCCACCAGCTGATAGCTCAAGTCTATTCAGACTTGACTTGGGAAAACTGATTGGATAGAGTATGATATTGTTGAGTACATCTATTTTTGAGGTGAGAAGGCTTTTCTACCAGTTTATAACACAAGTTGTGGCACATGATTTACCTTCACAAAGGACAATGATCTTCTCATTTAAGCCCTCGTTTACGCTAAGCACGTTGCAGGCAGCTTTGCATTGCAGGGGGATATGAAATCATTACATACAGAGATCATATGCAAAATTCTGCAACCCTTATATTTTGATGTTCGGCATAGGGACTCTTGCAGAAGGAATCTTTGCACACTTAAAGTACATGTATTTTTTCCAATTAATTTTCATTTATGCAGAGTAGAGCAACTCATACTTGTGATTAATTGAGAGGCAGAAAATCAGGAGAATCAGAGTTTTAAGCCAGCTTGGGCAAAAGGTTAGAAAGATCCAATCTCAGCGAACAAGCTTAGGAATCATAGTGGTTCATATCCTATTGTGTTTCACGCTACATGGAAGGCAGAATGATTGTATAGGTGGAGGACTGTAATCTGAGGCAACTCTGGGCCAAACCAGGTTAGATACTACCTGAAAAATAACCAAAGTTTAGATGGAGATTGCTCCAAAAACTAAATATGAAACTCCTATATTATCTAGCAATATCACTCTTGGGTGTTTATTTAGAATACCATAAGTCAGGATACAGTAAAAATCATTTTTATTACCATGGTCATTGCCTCACTATCACATAAATGTATATATATATATATATATGATACAGATGTAAATGCATGAATACCTGTACATATACATCTATGTCATATACATATGGATTTTATTCATCTGTCAGGAAGGAAAATGAATACTGGAAAATTTATGTTAAGTGAAAAACGTGCAGAAAAATTGATAGTATTGAAAAATTTTATGTTAAATGAAACAAATTGAGACTTAAAGAAAACAGGTTTTCCTCTCATTTGTGGAAGTTAGACCTAAATTATAAATGTATATGAAAGTATATACAGGATCATATGCATATATACAAAAACAAACTTCCTGAACTATAGTCATCACAGGGAAAGAGTCCCTGTACATGCTGTGACAATCCCAGCAGTATAACTCTTAAGAACAACTAACTTACATATTGAAAGATAAATTCCAGAGAGCTAGAAGAGATGTTGTCAGGGTGAAGGGTGGGGTGGAGGAGTTAAGGAGAGGGAGATGGAGAGAGGAAAAAGTCACAGCATTCAGTATACATTATGTGAAAATGGAATTAGACAAATTGAGGAGATGGGTGGGGTTGGGAGATAAAGAAGAGAATGGTGGTAACACTAATGAATCCATTGATTCTTGTTGAATTTAAATACTTTTATCCAAGTACTTAAAGATAATGGTAAAGGAAAGAAGGAAAAGAAAAGTGATGCATGCATACATTAAATACATATATATACACATACATACACATACACGTATAGCTGGGATGTGACTCAAGAAGTTACTTCCTGCCTATAACACAGGCCCCTAGTCTGATTTCCAGTCCAAGTGCTCGCCAATACAAAATGGTTTCCATCCGTGCACGTGTGTTAGTGATTTCATCTAGATGTGCATTCATAACAAGTTATTGGAAACAGTTACAAAATATATAAGCATAGTACTTTTCAACTTCTGTGAGCATTCATTCCCTTTTGATAAACAGCATTCTTTATTCAAAAAAGTACAATGACCCTTCAAAAGGCCAAAAAAATCCCTATCAATTGCTTTTTAGGTTCATAACCTCATAGCATTATAGCTGAGCAGGACAAGATGGAATCTTCCAGAAAAGAAGACAGAAGTCCAAACGATGTGGATGCCCATTAGCACAAAAGAAGATCCCAACAGTCATGATTATTTCTGCTTCCTTCCACCATTCCTTGAACCTAAACCCGAATATTGCCTAACTCATGGATTTCTGACTTCTTAATAATTCATAATTTATTTATGAGTATATTATCAGTGCAGAATATGCAAGTTTTATAACTATTTGTGATATTCCTTCCTTGTTTTCTAGATACTAACACCACGTACTTAGAGCTGCAGTTGAATGAAGGATTCAAAGGTTGCACGCCATGTTCTTTAACCTCGGCTGTCCTGTTCATGGATTGAGTGATATTAGCCATTGTTCTCAAAAGAGCCTTCAGAGAATGGTTATCACCATCCCCAGAAAGAAGCATGTACAGGAAGATGTAATATAGGTTCAGGATCACAGACTTACGCAGGCTCCAATGATAATCCACACAGGGCCCTGAGCATCCCCAATAATCTGTGAAATATGCAGAAGGCGAGCTCTCTAGCTTGAGCTGCTTGCCACTTAGCCCTGGTAAGCTGGCTGGGCTCCAGTTCAGGTAATTGCATCCTGTCTGCTCAAATTTCCTTTGCAATTTCAATCAGATATGTTATCCTCCTTAGCATGGTTGCCCAGAATGATAGTTCAGGATTCCCTTACAGATGCTAAACAGCTGTTGTGTTCAACCCAAGAGGTGACTACATTTCAGCAGTGGGTAAAATGATTTCTTGTTATGCTTTTTTTAATGCCATCACAGAAGCACTGTGAAGATTAATTAATGAAAATGTGCATAGGTTCAGAGATACAAGTTATGGTAAAGATAACACACATTTGCTGTTAAACATTTTTTTAAAAAGAGATTAAGCACATGCTTATGTGTAGAAGTGGATTCTGTAACCTGTGATGGGTCTTGTTTAAATTCAATCAGAAGTTATTATAAACTGGAATTGGCTGAATTTAGAATTATACAACTACTGCTTTTTATTATTCTAAGTGATATTCTCAACTAATGAACCAACCGCCCACTTACAATTGCATGAATAAACCTTTCGTGGATGTTTCTGCGTGACTAATTATAGACATTGAAAGGTGTTGACTTTTTGTGTGCATCTGTTCCCTAAGTCTTCCATATGACTTCCCACTCATGCACGTCACTCATGGTGGCATGCCATAAAAATACCTCTGCAGAACCCAATAGCTGAAGACGCCTGTCATTTTTGTTACATCTCAGGGGGTTTTTGTGAGTTCCGAATTTGAGATGAGCTTGGAAGTTCTTCTTGCCCTCCTGATGTTGATGGAGGACTTTGAGAACAATAAGCTTATGCTCACCTGGTTCCGGAGCTTCCATGGCAGCTTTACCTACACACTTAGTGCTGTAGCTAGTCTGATGAAAACTGGAATAGTGGAGTACCCCTTCACTTCGTGTCTAGCCATCTGTATAGGATCCCTCCAGTTGAGCAGTCTGGGGACTCCATGACCTGAGGGAGGTGCTGCCAATTCTCTAAAATGCTGGACCTGGAAAAGCCACTTGAACTGTGTGACTCAGTTAAAGCAGTCAAAAAGCAAGCCAGATTTTGAAGAAGGAACAACAGGCCATTTCTTAATGAAAGGAATATTAAAGAATCATGATGCTCTTTAATCCAACATATTGTTCACGTTAAAAATGCTCTTATTAGGCCTGGAGTTGTGGCCTAGAGGTAGAGTGCTTGCCTAGCATGCATGAAACCCTGGGTTCAATTACCTCTATACCACAGACACAGAAAAGCCAGAAGTGGTGCTGTGGTTCAAGAGGTAGAATGTTAGCCTTGAGAAAGCTCAAGGACAGTGTACAGGCCCCAAGTTCAGACCCAGGACTGGCAAAAGTTAAAAAAATATCTCTTATCCTAGACAGTATCAAACAGATAATGTGCTTTTTTGAAATAGGAATTTCTACACCTAAATGTCAAGAAGTAGATTCAGACTCATGACCCATGTGTTAGCCTTCACTTTGGCCTAAAGACCCTTTAGAATGGGTTTGGAAAGGTAGATATCTCTCATCATTAGAACCTGTAAAAGGTGCCAACTACATTAATTCCTTTTTCTCTCCCTCAAGGATATAGATTCATCACTCTACAAGCCATCATGTCAAATAAAATTACGCTAGGTTTATTTATTCCGAGTGTATCTGTATTTATATTAAAATCATCTAAAAGATTTTAGTATTCCTTGTATACCTCTGTTGAACTTGAAATACACATATGATTTTCTAAAAAGTCCAGGCAATCAGTAATGAAACCCCATCCCACTAGGGTCCCCCACGAAGTCCAGAACTCCATCTACTTTTTCTTCACACGTTATCTCCTCATGGAGATTCCACTCACAATCTGAACATCCTCGATAGAATTCAAGCCTTCTGATTGCATTACAATTCAGATGACTTTCAAGAAGGTGAAACCATTCTCTAGCTAGAGTTACATTTTTATTGAGTTGCCATCTAGACTGGCACTGCCACTGTTGTGCTCGGTTTATTTACTTCCCCAGGCATGGAGTACAAGAGTCTTGTATGGTTGAATAATGTATGGTTGGCTCTGTTAAGCTATATCACTGCCAAAGATGTAAAACCATTCCAGTTCTCTCTCTGTTTTTCCCTTTCCTAGAGTAAAATGCATTGTCTACATCATTCTTGCCCCATTTCACTAAGTCTTCCTATCCTTTCCCTACTTGAAGGCTCAACTCTATCATCACAACTTCTTTGAGGGGCTTCTTCTCCTATTTTGGTACACCCTTCGTTCTTAATGATAAATTCACAGATTTACATCTGGTACATTCACTACTAGAAGCCAATAGTATTTATTCTTCCATCCATTAATAATGTTTTAGGCACCAATCCTGTGTATATTTCTGGTAGTAATAACCCTGCTGTTATAAAACAAACCATCTAGAGATTTTGCTCCAAAAAAGTAACTGTGTTTTAGAGTAAATTCACTCAAGAATCACCCCACACCATGAGCTCTGGGCATCATACAAAAATTTAACCGCATTATATCATTGCTAACTTACAGAACTCCCAGATAGCAGAAGCATATACGAACTTTTGTATTTCAAACTTCATGTGTAGCATAAAATGAACACAAAGAGATTTTACATATGAGCAAAATGACTTCATCTGAAAAAATATTTGGGGCATTTGACATGACTTTGAGAATAGCAATCAGTTTGGCTTAACTGAGGAGGACAAACACAATGACGAAGAATGTGTGTTGGGGGGGAATCACATGAAAATATGCTACGACATTTGGATTTTGCAATGTTGTCACTGCTAAATTTTAAATATATTTAAAAAGGTTGACAAGATCAGGGCTGAAATTTTCAAGGCAGGCAGCTGGATTTGAATAGGACCAAGTCAATGACACAAGTTGAATCTTGCTCTTTTAACTTCTCCCAAAAGCAATTATGAGTCTATTATTAAACCTAAATGTTGCAGGAAAATGGCAACCTGATTTCATTACATGACTAACGTTGATTGGCTTATTTGTGGTTTTAAGACTCTAATTTTAACTGCCAATTGCTGTAGTAGTAACTTAACATTCTTCACATTTTCACTTTAGACATTCAGATCCATTGGATTTTTAAGCATCCCACAGACTTCAGGGAACTAAATATTGAGAATAAAACCCTTCTATTAATTATAATAATAAATATATGAAAAAAGAAGGAAGAGAAAAAAAAAGAACTGCTATCCAATATGTTACTGGAATCAGTTAACCTAGCTACTATTTTTCCTCTATTCTGGTTGACATTTCCCAAAGGGGAGGGTCTTTATTAAGAGTTATCAAAACATCATAAATAATAACAGCAATAATAATGTCCAATAAATAAGTTGCTTTATTCATTTGCTTATGGCACATTTCCTTGACCCATTTGTTAATTGTAGCATCTGGGCTACTACTGCACTGGAATAGTGCAGCAATGAACATAGATATGCAGGTATCTTTGTGATAAATGGCCAAGAATGGAATCAGAGTCCCATGGAGTAGTTCTCTATTGAGTCTGCTGAGAAATCTCCATACCCCATTCCACAATAGTTGTTAGAATAACCATATTCTCACCAGCAGTTATTAGAGTTCCTTTTCCCCTGCATCTGGGTCAGCATTGTTTTGTTTGATAGCTATTTTAACTAGAGTAAGATGGAATCTCAATATCATTTTGATTGGAATTTTATTCATGGCCAGGAATGTTGAGCATTTAGTTTTAGGTACTTATTGGTTATTTTTACTATATCTTTGGAGAAACGTTTGTTTAACTTCTTTGTCCATTTATTAATAGGGTAATTGACTCTTTGGGGGTTTATTTTTTTGAGCTCTTTGTAGATTGTCCTTGGATTTATCCATTCTGTAGGCTGCCTTTTTAGCTAAGGGCTGTGTTATCTTAGTATTCAACATGACTTAAGCTATAGTCGTTTACTCTATAATTCTCAGGCTATCCATAAAGAGATGGTTAATTAAGATTTTACTCATACATTGACACTCATGTAACTACTTAAAGATAATTCAAAATAAATTTAAAAGAAGAAATGGCTAGGTGTATGCAGGCATTCTCTCTCTCACTCACAGACACACAGACACACACACACACACACACACACACACACACACATAAATAGACATAGAATTCAAATGCAGGCATTATGATTCTTCAGCCTATCCATATTTAACCACTCATCCCCCAAATCTAAAGGCTTTAGTTTTAGTTCCTGAGTTTCTGTAAGACAAATGATTTTTCACTAAGAGACCCCCAAAGGATACAGTAGAGAATAAAAAGCTATGTTTTAATTGCTTTGGATGTTTTACCCTAAATAAAGCCACTTAGAAATTGCTTTTTGGTTATAAATGTATTCAGGTTATAAATGTATTTAAGTCTATAGTGCAACTTGCCTGAATACTCTTGAGTTTCGCATATCCAAGAGTAAAAGGAGAACTTGAAAACCACTAGGTGGAAATAATCCAAACTCCCTTATCTAAAATGAGACTCAATTTCTAAATCCCCATAGATTTTTTTCTTTCTCTCTGCAGCTGGCTGGAAGGAACAGAGTGAGTTCACCACAGTCCTGCATAAGATTTAATGGGATAATTAAGAAGTGTATGGAGAATTTGGCCAGGACTTGGTTTTGTTTTTGCTCTGCAGATTTTGTGTTGGTGGAAGCCGTTCAGGCAATCTGTCATTTGTGCCTGGCAATGCCAGTGACAAAGTCAGTTCTTGGAATGCAGCAAGGGACAATGGTAGCCATGAGTAGCCAAGTTTTGACAGCCATCTATTGAGACTGTAGGCCCTCTTTGGCTGTGTTTAGTGTTCTTCTCAGATAACTGTTAACAGCAAGTGACAGGGAAAGATAGGACTGCCATTCTTATAATCTGCCCAGAATGTGATTGCATTTCTTTTTTTTTCATTTTTGGGCTCATTATTTCTATATCTCTATGGAAGTTTGCATTTAGAAGGAAGTTTCATATAGCATTACTAATCTGAGAAATAAATTATATTTTAGAGTATATGAATATTATGAATGAGGCAGATCTTATTTTCAGATTTTGCAGAGCCATTTATATTCTTTCTCTGTGAACTGTTTATTCATTCCATTAAACACAAACCTATAAACTTCTGTGGCAAATTAGGAAATGGAATCATGCAATATGTTCATGGAATTATAAATAGTGTAACAATTTGTCAAGATCGATAACATTTAAAATGCCATTCATAATTACACTTGTTTCAAGGATATACTATCAAATGGGAAATATGACATGTATAAAAGATGCTCATTAACACTCTGGGAAATCCATAAAGGAAAGCAAAGTAACTATTAATAGATGTCTAGGGAAATAAACTGTGGGAGAGGCATCAACTTCTAAGCTGGATGGAGTAAACAGAATGACCAGTTCTTATTCATCAATACCTATATGACTGGACAGATAAGTGAGGTTGATTTTTCTTGTACTGGGCAACAGACAGCACCAGATTGAGGTCTTCAAGAGAAAGAAATGAAAGATTGCCCAGCCTTCTTCCAGAGATAATTGCCTGACTGTAGTACAGAAAGCTGGAGTTCAATCAGTCCACAGAAGTCCAGCTGAGCTGAGGATGCAGATTAGAAGCTGATTGAAACCTATTAAGTAAAGGATCAAAGCCGAATGAAGAAGTTGTGAAAAGAACCTATTTTAAATAGATGTATGAATATATGTATATATATATATATATATACTTACAAAAAATAACTGGATGAAATGAAAGCAGAAGAAACGAAAATAAGTAAGGTATATAAGATATGTACAATATTATATTTCTTATGCTATAAAACATCATTGAGGTAAATCTAAGAATGTTTCTTCAACTGTGTTTTTGTTTTTAAGGAAGCTGGTGACACTCTGTAATCCTGGATACATGATTGTTTTCCAAAGCCATTCTGGACACATGTCATCCTACATATACAAGAAACTTAAATGAGAGGATCACAGTCTAGGCTGGCTCAGGTGACAAGTAAAACCCTATTTCAATATGTCCTAAAATAAAAAGGGCAAATGCCAAGCAATGAATTCTAAGTCAGATATTGTTAAGATACCAATTTACCCATAATGGAGAAATAGATTCAAGGTTATTTAATCATGTTGATGTGGGCACTCTAAAACTTACATGAAAAAGAAAAAGGATTAAAATAACCTAAGTTTTACAAAGTACATAGTCAGAGGTCTCACAACATCCTGTTTTAAGGTTAATATGACTCTACACTCATCAAGATAGACATATGGATATACATTATAAGATATACATTAATTATATACTTTAACAGAAGAAAGTAAAATGATGTAGAGCCCATGTATCAAATGACTCATCAAAGAGCTGAACCAATCCAATTAAAAACTGGCAATCTTTTCATAAAATTATGAGTAATTTCGTATTTATTTTCAAGAGAAAAACAAAAAGAAAGGGTGAAAAGAATTCAAGTCTGTACACTAAATATAAAATTTAACTCAAAGAAAATTATAGGTCTACATATAAAATCATAAATCTTTTCATAATAACATAAGAGAAATCTTTGTAATCTTGGGACAGGCAAAGATTTCCTAGATAAGTAACAAAAAGCATAAATCATAAGAGACAAAAATGGGTATTTTTTATCAAGCCTCTTTGAAAAAGCTGTGGAAGAAATGAATAGGAAAGCCGAACAATATTTGAGAAGAATATTTGAAAATATCTGGTATATAATATATATATATGTACATATGATGTAGAATACTTAAGCTCAATAATAAATAAACAAGGAAATTCCACAGTAAGACTGAATTATTTTCAATATGTATTGCTAGGGCCACTACATATATATGGAAGGAAACAAATTTTTTCTCACCCCATATGCAAATGTATAAAATAAAAATGGAAAATAAGTTGTGGGCCTCAACAAAAGATTTCAGACTATAAAATTTCTGAATAAAATATAGGAAAATACTTTTGTAACCTTAGAGTATATAAAGATTGGACTTTATCAAAATTAGTATATTTTCCTTTTGAAAGAAATTGGTGAACAGAATCCAGTCATCTTTACCCCTGTATTGATTCCATATTTAAAATCTCCAGGAAGAATATGAGTGTTATCTTATGCCACAAACAGAAAGTTACAAATGTAATGGGAGTTACTAATTAGTTGGCCTTAAAACTGACAGAATAACTGAATTAACTAGGCGAGTCCAGTGAAATCTTAGGATTCCTTGAGAGAAGATGACACAAAGGAATGTGGAGATTTGAAGCACAAGAACATGAAACATTTAAGGTCACCCTTTAGAAGATGAAAGGAGCTATGTGTCAGGAAAACAACCTTAATGAACCTGGAATCAAACTCTTGCATCCCTCCTGAAGGTTTGCTTTTGGCCTTATGAAATGTTGAAGCATTCATCTATCTTTAAGGTATCACCCTCAAGACCTAAAGAACTCGTGCTGTTTCAGGCCACTCCATTTGTGGCAATTTGTTAGCCTGAAAATAGAAAATGAATGCAAGCACAATTAATAAAATAAACGTTCATCCTACATCCAGATCAAAACACCTTTTGATATCAAGGATACTTAAGGAGGAAGTAGCGTTGTGGTTCAAGTGGTAGAGTGCTAGCCTTGAGCTGAAGAGCTCAGTCAGGTACAGTGCCCAAGCCCAAAGTTCAAGCCCCACGATGGAAAAAATAATAATATTTATGGAAATCTTGAAGTCAAGGAGTATAAAAATAAAGATATGGTAAAATAATCTGAACAAACACTTCACCAAAGAAGATATTCAGATGCCCAATATAGCCTCAAAAATGTGGTTATTTGGAATCTTTATACAGTTAAATAACTGTGAGATCTTTCTAAGGACTTGTTAGAATTATCTAACCCTGGGGACCAGGGTAGAAGGAACATTAAGAAAGTACTACTACTAATAATAGTAAACTTTGGAAAATTCAGCTTGTTGACAGCTGAATTAGTTGTAAATTATGTTTTTCTAAAGTATGTCATATAAACCTCATAAACATAACACATATATACTATTTTGGGGGTGTTTTGTTTTTTTGCCAGTCCTGGGCTTGAGCTCAAGGCCTGAGCATTGTCCTTGGACTTTCTCAAGGCTAGAGCTCTACCGGTTGAGCCTCAGCACCACTGCTGGCTTTTTTCTATGTATGTGGTACCAAGGAATCGAACCCAGCTCTTCATGCATGGTAGGCAAGCACTTTTACCACTAGGCCAAACTCCTGGCCCCCATATATACTATTTCTATAATTGAATACTACTCAACTATAAAAGTAAACATACTAAAATATACAGAAAAATAATTTTTATCTCAAAATGTGATGCTAGGCAAATGCTAACATATGATAAGTGTGGCTGTTCAGGAAGACAAGATCAGATGATCGAGATTCAAAGCCAGCACAGGCAGAAGAGTCTGAGATACTCCATCTCAGCAAAAAGTAGTAACCAGCAAAAAGGAAAATAGTGCTGGACTAGAGGTATTGCTCTCATGATAGTGTTAGCCAAAGGTAAGAAAACTGAGTAAGCCTGAAGCCCCACGTTCAAGCCACAACACTGGTACACATACACATACACATACACAGACACAGACACACACAGACACACACACACACACATACACACACACACACACAGTACAATATTAAAGAAACCAAGTAAAAACTTGTGTATATACCAGGAAAACCCTTACGTACCAGGCATATTTCTATCAAATGTATTTTGGCAGAAATGGGTCCTGTTTGCCTAGAGATGGGGTAAAGTGAGAGATAAAATCTAACTAGGCACCACACAGCCGATGACAGGGCTCTTGATTGTCTTAATTGTGGTAATGATTTTCTAGAGGTAGATGTGGGTTAAAACTTATCAAATTGTACACATTAAATAAGTGCAATTTATTGTACTTCAATTATGTCTCCATAAAATAGTTTAAACTATTATATGCCCCACAAAGCACATCTTCCGGTCAGGAAGGCCTGGCTGTGGTCCAATAATTCAAATTCTCCAATATCAAGATCATTATAAAAACAGGAAGACACTGTGCAATAATTAGAACTTTGTCCCTGGAGGTATGCAGCGGGGTGCTTCAGAAAGGATGAGGGAGAAATGTAGCTGTCCCTTCTCTGTTTTTTAGAGTTCTGGAAACTCATTGTCTGCAGAGCTATTGAGCAGTAGAGCCCATTGTCATAAATCACTAAGCCAATAATTACTTTCTCAGCACTAAGCCCTCCAAAGCCAAGAGGAGTGCTCAGGTCCTCAGGATTTGTGAAGACTTTCTCCACATCTCCTACTGTTCACAACCAGTGCATGGGAGAGGCTTAGTGGTACTTACTGAGATTAGGGAGGGAGAAATCTAGGGTCTCTCTTGGGTTTAACAAATAATGTAAATTGGGCCAGGAGTCTGGCCTAGTGGTAAGAGTGCTACCTTAGCATGCACAAACCTGCTGGCTTAGCAGGTTCAATTCCTCAGGTTGGGGAAAAAAAACAAAACCTGGAAATAGTGCTGTGGCACAAGTGGTAGAGCTCTAGCTTTGAGAAAACCCAAGGAGGACAATGCTCAGGCCGGAAGTTCAAGGCCCAGGACTGGCAAAAAGAATAAAATAATAATAATAATAATAATTAATAAAAATAGATCCAGGTGCAGCGGCTCACACCTATAATCCTAGCTACTCAGGAGTCTGAGATCTGAGGATCATGGTTCAAAACCAGCCCAGGCACTAAAGTCCATGAGACTCTTATCTCCAATTAAACACCAGAAAACCAGAAGTAGGGATGTTGCTCAAGAGGTAGGGTGATATCCTTGAGCTTGAGAGTTCAGGGACAGTGCTCAGACCCAGATTTCAAGCCCCACAGTGGACAAAATAATAATAATAATAATAATAATAATAATTTAAATCCCCAAGGACTTTTCTAGCCAATACCAGAGACACAGGATAATTTTCTTATAATTGGGATAAAAGGAAAATGGTTCTAATTATATATACTGAAGATTCATCTGGGGTTTCTGTTTTGTAGCATTAGTTTTTCAGCCCAGGCCTCTCATGACACAGTATCTCATGACTGGGCAGACAGCCAAAATTTGCCAAAAAAGGAGAGAATCTGCCTCCCCATGGTAGAGTCTCTCAAAAACCAGACTGGCCTCCATCCCTGCAGTCTGAGCCAAAGCCCTGGCATACAGAACGGCCAGTTGCAGAAGCCTGGAGCCTCTCCCTACGGATAACATCAATGTCAAGCAGTGAAATCAAAGAACACTGAATCTCCCCCATCACTGTAAGATAAATAACAGCTACCTACAAGAAAGGTCCTCTTATGATACCACATCTTTTCGTTTCCAGACCATCTTCATGACCGTCATTAGGCTCCAGAAAAATAAAAACACAAAAGACATTTCATTGTACTTGAAGTAAAACTCGCTTTCCTCTCATTCATGAATTCATTTATTCAAGAAATAGTCAACTCTTGCTGAGAGTTTGGCCTAGTGGTAGAGTGCTTGCCTGGCATGCACGAAGACCCGGGTTCAATTCCTTGGTACCACATACATAGAAAAAAAAAGCCAGAAATGGTGCTGAGGCTCAAGTGGAAGAGCTCTAGCCTTGAGAAAGTCCAAGGATAGTGCTCAGGCCTTGAGCTCAAGCCCAGGACTGGCAAAAAAAAAGAAAAAAGAAAAAAAAAAGAAATAGTCAACTCTTGCCTACCTACCAAGGACCAGTCACTCATGCACTCAACACGAAGTATGGGTCTAATAGAAACCAGGATAACTGCAGTTTCCCTAGAGCATTAATCAATCATGCCATCTCTCTCTTTCTGAATGACTACTGAAGCACAAGCTATTTTGCATATGCCATTCTCTTCTCTCATAATGAAGCTTGGTTTTACAATAAGCATTAAATTGTTACCAAAACAAGGTTACACAATTTACCCAAGGCCACTAGGCTCATAATTACCTGAGCTGTGATTGGAACACAGATTTTGAAACACTTCAAACTCATGTACTTTCTACTCTATTTAGCACTTCAGTAGATAACACAGCCCACTTGAGTGATTTTTAATATGGTGCTACATCTCTATATTTAACACTTTAGCAAACATGTTGACATCTACTACCTCTAGCATATTTGATGGAGAGTCACAAGAGCAGAGACCTGGGAATATACAGGCCACTGGTAGATTTCCTCTTAATGGATTCCAAAGGCCATTTGGGAGTTCTGAGACACATAAAGGGGATAGAAATTCACGCCAATTATGAGAAGTGAATTTGATAAGTGCAAATGGTCCATAGGAATTCTAATTTATTACATCTTTTCTTATTATCTCATTTCTTCCCTTCCTTTCTCTCTTTCCTTCTTTTCTCCTTGCCCTTTCGCCAGCATTCCTTCCCTCCTGTCACCCTTTGTTCCCTCTCTCCCCCTCTATTCTTCTCCTTACTTCTTTCTTTCTTTTTTTCCTTCTTTCCTTCTTTCTTGTTGGTTGAAATAGTGTCTCACTGTGTAACCCAGGCTGGTCTTAGAACTAATGTGTAATTCAGGTTAACCTTGAACTTACAAGTTCCTGCTTCAGCCTTCCGAGTTCCAGGATTATGGGCATATGCCAACATGCCCAGCTCCAATCATTACATAGAAGACAATGGAGCACCAGGGGAAAAAAGAGTTAGATATTGGGCATAATTTTTCCTTTATTCCACAGTATTTATTGTGTACTAGTTGCCAGCATAATTCTCAGGGTTAAGGATATAACAGTAAATAGGAATGGCAAGGCCCCACCCAGCACAACCAATGATACTATCAATGTCAGGATTAAGATCAAGAGCTGGGAGCAAAATACAGGATGGATCTTGAGAAACAAATCTTAGACTATATAGAGTATCCTATTGAGTGTCACATCCGAACTGTTCCGCATCATATTGCTAGCTCAAAACCATCCATAGTCATACATATACACCCTGGAAACTGGTAAACCTCAATGAGAGCTTCTCTTCCCTCTCCCCAGGAGCATGCAGTCATTGCATTTAACCAACACCTCCTTGTGTGAATGAGGATAGGGATAAATATGCAAAAATGGAGAAAGATTCTGCCTACCCTTGAGTGGAATGCTTTAATTTACAAAACAGATGATGATCAATGTTTTGGGATTGATATGATACCCTTGGGGAGAGAGATAAAAGGGGGTTAAGGAAAGGCCTTCGAAACAGAGGATTTGTGATGGTAAGCAGAGAAACAATGAAAAGAAAATGTCTCAAGATATATTTGAATGAATATGTTTTTTTGTATTCATAGTCTTGTGGGAAGGGCCTCATGGTGTATGCTTGTAACCCCTGTATGCATAAAGCTGGGCATAAGAGAACCATGGTTCAAGTCTGGTCCAAGAAAAAGTTAGAAAGAGTTCTACAAATAAGCCAGAAGTGGTGTTTTATACTTGTAAACTCAGCTGAAGAAAGACATAGATGAGAGAATCGTGGTCCAAAGTTGACCCTAGATATTACAAAAAAAGCAAAACAATCACCAAAAATCTCACAAGCATAAAAAAAAACTCACAAGCATGTATCTGAAAAAATAAAGCAAAAAGAACCTAGAATATGGATCAAAAGGGAGGGCACCTGCCCTGAATTCAAAACCCAGTTCTGCCAAAGAAGAAAAGAAGGAAAGGGGGCGAGGGTGTTTAACAGGTGAATGGGAAGAGACACATGATATTTCCAGAATGATATGTACAACTTGTCTAGGTAAACCTTGTGAAACTGTTCTATTATTCTCTGAAGTTTCTAAAGTGTCCCAGCGTTTGGGTGGCTAGCCTAGGTTGGACATGGAGGAACACCGGTAAAGCTCTCCACAGGGAATGAAGCTAGCTGCAGAAGCCCTATCACAAGCAGGGAGACAAGTGGTACAGTTAACAGGGAAATGGATGCTGAAAGGAGCTTGATGGAATGACTGGGAATTCCAGAAATAGGAAAGTTGGGGATTCTCTTCCATTGGGATGCTGTATCCCTTTTCCTTCAGTCAAGATACTGGCTCTATTGTGCATGCTCCATTCTAATATGGGAGATGAAGAAGCCACAGCTTTAGCTCCGCTGAGTAACAGCACTCCCTTGAGGCTGTTGGCACCCAAGCCAGTGAGCCCCAATGTTCAACAGGCTCCTCTTTCAGGGTGTGCTTTCTGCAGATAACTAATTTCATTTCCAAATGTTGCGTTTTCTCTAGCTTGCTTTGACAGTCATCTAAATTTCACGCTTAGGGACTGCCGCGCTCTTCCCCCTTGAACATTCACTCTGGGAGGGAATATTTTCTCCGCTCATTTCTAATTCATAAAAGATAACAGCAGGCTGGTCCATGACAAGGAAGAAGATCACACAGGACTTACTTTCTCTATTTTGGCAGAGCAGCGCATTCTGTGTCAGAATAGCTGCCTCATGGCCAGGCACACTGAGCAAGCATGTCCACCAGTCTGTCCTGCCCTAATCTCCAGACAACTCTCCAATAGATGATTATTTAAAAGCCTACATAGACATAGTGACTTGCTAGCTCAAACAGATGAACTACAAGGTTGGCACTGATGGCCCAGGCCTGTAATCCCAGCTGTTCAGAAGGTTGAAATCTGAGGCTCACAGTTTGAAGACACTTTGGGTAGACAGATTCAAGGTATTATTATCTCCAGTGAATCAGCCAAAAAATTCTAACTGGAAGTGTAACTCAAGTGGTAGAACACCGGCCATGGGCAAAAAAACTCTTGAATGAGAGCACAAAGTTCTGAGTTCAAGCTCCAGTTCTGGGGAAAACTAAACTAAACTGAACTAATAAAAATCTTTTTAAAACTCTTAGCCTGAAAAACACCACATTTGAAACTATCACTGAGCCCTGCAAGAATGGCAATTCTGGAATGGCAACTCAGTTCATTGTTTAAGAGAAGAGCAGTAATTAAGAAAAACATAGCTTTGATCCAAGACGCTGGCTTTCCATGATTATAACTTTATGCTTTCAACTGACATTTAATAAATACCTATCCTGTTCAAGATGTATATAGAATACATCACCAAGTAGTTCTCAGTTTAAATTGTAAAAAAAAATCTTGGTAGTCAAGGATTCATTGGGAAAGGTAGGAAAGGGGAATGAGGAGCTGCAACAGAAGTCAGCATTTGAGGGTAAAGCGTTTCTAGAATAATTCAATGGCATTTGGGCTTGTCTGTCACCAAACTGAGGGCTGCTCAGATTCAAAGAGCAGGCCATGGGGAACTTAAACTTGTCTGTCTTCACACATACTGGGTCATTGCTTCAGAGAGCACAGGGTTTTTGGCCTATTGGACCGTTTGGTTGGTTTCTCTCTCTTACAGGGCCACAGTCTGAACACCATTTTTTGATATTCACAAGAGAAACATTCTGAGTTGGCTTGGCTAATTCATAAAAAAGACGGTTTTGGTTTGTTTCTTTTTTCCCTTGAGGGTCGCAAAACAATGAAACAAAAAATAATAATGCACATACCAAAGGTAGCCAAGAATTAATCTCACAAAATCCTCAGAGTACCACAAAGAACATACTCATATTATTTGTGTTCTGAGACGAAAGGAAACTGAGGGCCAGAGAGGTGAAATCACTTGCCAAAATCACCCACCAGAAGCACCAGATGTCTTCCAGAGGTCTTTACAGGGGTGACCAAAGCGCACTGACCCAACTAGCTCTTATAATTGACAACAGTAAGATAATTGACAGGTTAGTGCCAGCTGATCACTCTCAGAATTGCTATGGAAAATAGTGGCAAAGAATAAAATAAAGGATGCTATATAAGGTGAAATTCGATGTTTTCATCTATTTAACACTATCGCACAGGTTACTCACTTCTGTGCATGCATAAATCTAAGGGAAATGAAGTCTACATGACTTAGAGCAATAGTTTAAAATGAAGTCGGAACCCACTTAATTAGTAATAATTGATAAAGGTAATATGTCAGTGTTTTTGGTGAAAAACAGAGATGTTGGAAACTTTTAATTAGCAAGAAAGTCTCACAAGTCGTGGCTGACACCGCTCCCACCAGGCAAGGGCTCCATGAAACAATTTGTACAATAATGAAAGCATGGAGTTAAATAATGAAGCAGTTCTACAGCTTGGGGGAAGAAAGCAAGGCAGGCTTGTAAAAGTGTTCACTTAATGTTGACTGGAGAGAGGAAAGAGGAAAAGATGTATCACTCTTTAAGAGCACACCAGATGTTCCTATGGAACAATTGCTTTCTCGAAAGCTCAGTTAATAAATTGTTGTTGAATTGGGGGGACCTCACAGTCACATCTCTCACAGAGGTGGGAGAGCTGCCCATTGCTGTGACAGACCATGGCGTTCTGGTCTTAGAAGAGGAATGCCTTCCATGCTGTTATGGTGCTCGTGGGCCACATGACTCCATTACCCTCCTATCTCTCACAAGGCAAACAAACCATTGCACAGCTGATGAAAGGGATGTGTCTGTGATGCCATGTACCAGTTGATTCCATGGGCCTTAGGCTATGGGCTGGGCTGTCCCCATCCCCACCCCTATAAGGAAGTCAAGCACATGAAAGGAGGGACAGTTGAGGCAGGATGGAGTGGCAGGTTAAGTGTGCTTTTCATTTGACTTCTGAAGGGCTGAGGAATGTAAGTTATCCTTCAAATGTGCCCCATTGATACATTGGGGTGTTACCTCTGAAAGACATGGGAACTGCTCTGGTGCAGTGAGACAGCTCCGTGAGAGTTTAGTAGCCACCACTCACAAACTGGTACTGGGCTCATAGATATAGCAAAACAAGTGCAACCACACGTGGGGGGAGAAGCCAGGAAATTGTCTTCCACTCCGCTACTTGTTATGACAGCTCTGAGCCGGTATATTAAATTCACTATAGAAAAGGGCATCTCATTTTATATACATATATATATACCATATATACCATATATATACCATATATATACCATATATATATATCATTTAATATATATATACACCATATATACCATATATATATATGTATATATATATATGGTAATATGGTAAGACAGGCAGGGCAGACATGATATTTCCTCAATACAGACTCTTATTTTTTTTGCCTGTCCTGGGTGTTGAACTCAAGGCCTGAACACTGTCTTTGGCTAGAGCTCTACCACTTGAGCCCCAGCACCATTTTCAGCTTTTTTCTATGTATGCAGTACAGAGGAATTGAACCCGGGTCTTCATGCATGCTTCTTACCACTAGGTCAAACTTCCAGCCCCAGACTCTTATTTTATAGAGAAAGAAGCCTTCCAAGAAAGTTTGAATTGCTTGCCTAAATAAGTAAGTATCTCTAGGAGGTGGAACTTGAACTCAAGATATCTCCGTCTCAAGTTCTGTACTCTTGGCTCTGTCTAATGGCTGAAATGTAGGATTTTATGTCACCAGCCAGCACTGAGACCTGGGCACCTCTGTAGCCTCCCTGGACCAGTGAAGTCCACACAAACACACCTGACTATGGCCCATCACTCAGTGCCATTACTCAAAATTATCTCAACCAGCCTAGGTCAAGCCTGACAAAACAGCTCTTCTTCTTTTTCCTGGAAAAGGTCTTTTTTTAAAAAAAATCAAGCAGTCTACAGTGTATTTTCAATCATTCTCATAATCAAAAAGAGGAGACAAACCAATTAATGTATGTGAACTGAGAAAGAAACTCAATGTAAAATGTCATAGGTTAGTACACAGAGAAGCTCTGAGACTCCATGAATCTTAACAGTTTGCTGTCAAAATGTAATTCAATCTTTTTAACTTCATGATATATACTCATGTCAGTGGCTTTAAGATAAGGAAAAGACTTGGGTGAGAAATGAAACTTCCTGTGAATAACTCCAAGAAGAATGGTTGAGTAGTATATAAATATTTCTTTTCCCTCTGTCAGGGAGATTCTATACTCCAGTGCATTCCAACGCCTGTCACTGCCATGTGTTGAATTTTATTTTATTTTTTGTTTATTTTATTCATGATACAATTGTGCAGGAGAAATAAAACAACACCGTTGCACTGTGTGTGAGGAATAGAGAGTCGGGGGAGTCGAAGTGGTATGAAAAAAGATCAGAAAGAGAGGAGAGATATTAAAAAAAAAAGACTTCAGATCATTATAATTGAAAGATCCTAAAAGATGCAAATAAATTGGCATGTTGTTGATAATAGCCATAATTTAAAAAAAAAAAAGCTAATAGCAGGCTGTTGTAGGTTCTTGCTTGGTCTCATATTTATAGAAAGGAAGATGCTGAGCTGGCAGAGTTGGCTGCATCTAGCCATTGGTATTCATACTCTGACAGCCCACTGGCCACATCCTGGGCCTGCCCTCGCATTGCCTCAGCCCTAATTTTATCTCCACAAAATAACTGGTTTCCAGAATCTTTTTGAGGTCTGACAAAAAAGGAACAGGTGTAAACTTCAGTGAGGAGGTGTGTCTGGCTGTGGCTGTCTTCTAAATTCATTTCATTCTGAAGGCATGGGGAGGTAGCACGGGCTTGTTGGATGGGTTCAGGGAGGGTTCTAGAAGCTGAAAGCACAAAGAAGCAGGCTTGGGGTCTTAGTGAAAGCTTGCTGTATTCTAAGTGGAAGTCCCAGTAAAACACAACAGAGAATATTCAGCTATCCTGAACCCGTACTATTCTTAGAGCCTCTAGAATTGTCATTTTCTTTTCTTCTTTGCAAAAGAAAGTTGAGCCTTGAGGAAGTTAAAGACTTACTCAAGATCTCGCAGCTAATTGATACAGAAGCTGCAACTGACAGTTCTGTAACTCCCTTGAGGCTAATTCTTGATATCTCATCATGCTCCTGTGCTCAAAGGTAGACCCAGAGGCTGTGAGGTAGGAAGTAACGATGTTAATTCTTGAAGCTCAAAGTAGGAGATTTCATAGAGGAAAGAAACATTCCTGAGACATTATAAGCTGTCTTTAAAAGCATAGCTACCAATGAAAACTTTCTGTGTTAGACACAGTAAATCGTTTCCAAACCTAGTGTGTCTAGTTTGAGCCTGTTCACCTTCCTTAATATTATTTTTCTGGGTGATATCCTATGTCCTTTTGTGCAGAATTTCAAGTCTCAACCTATATCTAACACTTGATAGCAGAGCATTGGGATGTGTGGTTTCACAGGGAAGAAATATGGGGGAATTTTCCCTTTGTTTTACTCATTTTCTCTGAATTATTGTTCTCCAAACTGTTCTTCATCTCACAGTTCATACTGAATCTCTTGCCATGTTTGATAACCACTTAAACTCATAATTGGTGGTGTTCTGTTCCAACATTTGTTAACAATAGATATGGCTGAGACACTGCCAACAAAACTGCTAAACAAAGTTTCTCCACTTTTGTAAAAAAAAAAAAAAAAAAAGTAAGATAAAAGAACAGCAGAAAGTCACCTAAGAGCCATTTTCTTTGCAGAGAAGCCTGAGTAATGGTTTCCTGTACCTTTAATATTCATTGTGAACATCCAAAGTAATTACAGTTTTCTTTCCCATTTATAGAGTCCAATACACCATTCTCTTAACAGGAACTCAACATTTTTCTAAACCTGAATTCCACTTCTTTATTATTCCTGTAGTTGTCCTTCTTGATCATTTCTTACTATTCTCTTTCCACATCCAACCTCTAGTTCTTCCAATTTTTCCACTTTCAGAACTCTATTATCTTGCTGGGAAGAGAAGGATAACTTCTAGTTAGGAAGAAATAGTGTAATTACTTAAGAACTAGTGTTAATTATTTAAACTAACTAGTGCAAATGGAATTTTCTCTGATAATTCTTCCTTAACTTTAATTCCTATCTTTCTGGGTTAAAAATAAATACATAAATAAAAATAATTACCCTTCCCCCCTTCCTATTACCTTTCTCTAAACTTTCAAAGTCCTTTGTCCTTAAAAGAACAGAAGTGAGATAGATGTTTACATCATTACATATGAGAGTACTTGATAAATTCTGAGTTCTACCAAGGTGGAAGGCGGGACTGTATGCATATCTTAGTTTGTGCTCAACAACATCCAAGGAGCAGTGACTTGTAAAAAAAACAATTCTTTGATTTTATGGTGGACATCCAGCCCTGAGTATCCATTCTGCTTTCGTGACCACTTACTTCTTTGGTTGTGAAACTAAAATATGGGCGATGCAAGGGAGAATTCAAATGGCATTAATTCTTTAGAAAGGCAAAGTCAAAATTCAGCAGAATTAAACAACACGAATCGAGGAGGTGGGTACTTGGAAGGGACAGACTAAGAGGAGAAGAGATGGAGAACTTTGTCAAGAATCAATGTAGATCCTACAAAACTAAGAAGAATGAGGGAAGGGGAGCATAGGGAAGGGCTGGTGAGAATGTTGAAAAGGGGTGACATTGTTAAATGGCAAGTCCTCTGTACAATTACTTAAAGATAACAAAATAAATATGAATGAATGAATGGGGATCTTGCCTGATGATTATCTAGAAGTATCTGTTTCGTTATTAACCTTTCTTTCTGTGTACGCCAAGATGTCTTCAAAGGACAGCATTTCCCATGGACAGCTCCTGAACAGAAGGTCACCCAGCATCTGGAAATCTTCCAGGCTTCTATTCCCACCCAGGGAAGTGGTGAGTATCTCTTTATAGAAGATGCTCTCTTGTTTTTAGAAAATCTGCCAAGAACAGAACTGCACTGGGCTCAGAGCACTCTCTCATACCTGCCCTCCTTGGTGTCTATTGCCTAGACGAGTCTCCAACTTGATCAGTAGGCAACCAACATGCTACTAATTAGGAGGCACGAGGTGTAGCTGAGGGTGATTAGCTCATGATGAGCTCATGCTGCCTAGAGTTGCCTTATTTCCATTATGAATAGATTAGAAATCTGGGGAGCATCTGCATTTTCCCCCTAACTGAGGAGACTCTGAAACTGACAGGTTGAGATGAGAATGTGTCAAGTACAGAGCTCTTTAATTCACTGAGATTCACTTGATTTCTCTAGTTCCAGCTCTTCTTTCTTCCACACTTGCTGCCCTTTCCTTGGCAAGTTCCAGATGCAGATGGAAGAAACCTAGCAGTTTTCTAATTGAACCCTAAGATTCTGGAAGGACAGCATAAGAAAACCATTCTGGCACTCCAAGGACCAGGTGTGTTGTTTATGGAGACAATTATGTGCCTCCAGGGTGATTCTATCCAGAAACCAGAGAAAGACAGATCTGTGTCGAGAAAACCAATCCTGTTGTTTTCTGCTTGCTGTTGCTAGAGCCTCCTTTCTCTTCTCACCCATGGTTGAACAGACTGTGAATTGAAGCCAATTTCTAGCAACACTATTAAGTGTTTGCAAGTGAAAGTAAGCAATAGAAGACCTCATCATAGTCACTTAGGAGATGTCAGCTGGAGAAAGAAGGGTCCTCGTGGTGGCAAGACGTCTCCAAAGCCCCAGTACCTGTTTCACAAGGAACACTTCACACATAGATGTTTCAACGTAAAAACTTTCCATTCTGTAGACATCAGATCCTAGTCACGAAAGGTTCTTTCTGTTTCTCTCTCTGGCTGTCTTTTCTCTTGATGTTCTGGTACTGAAAGTTGAACGTAGGGTCTTGGCGCTGTCCATTAAGCTTTGTATTTCTCAAGGCTGGAGATCTACCATTTCAATTGTACATCTATTTCCAGCATTTCCCTGATTAGCTGGGGATATGATCTCGTGGACTTCCGCTGTCCCAGCTGGGTTTGAACCTCCATCCTCAGCTCTTAGCCTCCTGAGTAGTGAGGATTACAGGCGTGAGCCGATGACCCTGGAATTCCTGGTTTATTTGGAATAGCTGCAACCCGTGTTGTTCCCGAGACACTAAGGTGTAGGGACAGATGGCATATGTGCCTGTCATGAATCTGCGTGTTTATGTGCATGCCCCACAATAGCAGCTCTCCTTCAGCTAAAACCATGCTGAAGGCACTCTGAAACTGTTCAGTACCTCCAAATGTCTAATGAGAATAGATAGATAGATGATAGCTTGCAAGCTAGCGAGAGAGAGAGAGAGAGAGAGAGAGAGAGAGAGAGAGAGAGAGAGAGAGAGAGAGAGAGCGCAGTGATTGACTTGTCAGACAAGAGTCTTAATGGAATCCATGACAATGACCTTCAAAGGGGCTCTCAGGCAGGGACCCCAGGCTGTGGTACTACACACATGATCACAAAAGCACTGCATAAGAAGAGAGACAAAAACCTAAGAGCAGACATAGAAACAGGCCTGGCCAAGCTATTTATGTGTTGGTATGGCTGTCTCCAGCTCCACTCCCCACGCCCCCACCACTTGCCTATGCCATAATAAAAGTAACATGTTCTAGAATCTGAGAACACCTGGGTTTTAAGTTAATGAAACATTCCTGGGAGCCCTAACCAGAGGAGTCCATTGCTTGTCCTTTCTGTATCCTTTAAGCCAAGAGACTAGTGAAATAAGAGCAATCAAAGAAACAGTGTGTTTGAGGATCTTGGTGTGAGATGTGAATTTTATACAAAATTCTCTTCCTCTTTTGAGGATGCTAGCCTTTCTATCGGGGCATTTATGAGTTTTCTCCCTGTCGAGAAGACAACCCTAAATTTGTTTGGACAAATTTTAAACTTGAGTCCAGACATTACATTATGTGGATATGGGCCCAGCAGGACAGGACTGGAGCTTCTCAGAATCAATTCATTATTTGTATGTGTTTACCAAATGGTCTCATTTAATCTAGGCTCCAACTCTGTGAAGTAGATGTCATTATCTTCAATTTATAAATAGAGAAATTGAACACTGATGAGGTCATTTTTACTCTTCTGAGACTCAGATAATTAAGAAGAGATGGATCCAAGTTTTATGGAGAATTTTAATTTCTGAGTGAATTGAATTCCAGTGGAGCTACTCTCTCCCCAACACACTTTTGTACATAATGTTCCACTGCTTCCTCCCTGAAATGATCCTGTGTCTCCTCGTGATGATTCCAAAACAGAGGGAAGGGAATTTTTAAAGAAACTTTGTTGTTCTGAAGAACATGGTAATTGGAGGAAGTTTAGGAGTCATCAAGATGCAATGGAACGAGGAATGTCACCATCAGGCTCTCTCTGTTCCTCTGCAGCAGAAACTATTGGAACAGACAAAAGTATCTGTCTGATATGTGCCATGAATACCCAGGAAATGTCTCTCTGGCCTTCTTTCCCTTTGAAAAGGTGAACAGCATGGCATGTGAAGCTGGCACCAAACAGCTATCTATGTCTATGTCTTCATATCATGCCAATGAGGAAGCCAGGGCATGTATCCAGAGACTGCTGACCAAGTGGGGCAGAAGAGCAATGGCATAAGAAGATGAACCAATGAATGATGAGTGTACCTAGGAAGTCATATCTGGACATTGTACATATGGAGGCCATGTTGGCTTATAAGCAGGCTCTCTACTGACTCTTGGCAGTCTGCAGTTCCATTGGTTCTGAATTTTTCAAGGAGCTGTTTAGTGGAAATACTTTTGCATTATTATAAAGAAGAAATGGACTCTAGCGCTTTGCTATTTTTTTTAAAGGGAAGTCATGTTACTTTCTAGTTCTCCCTTCTCAGAAGAAGGAAGTCTTCTAGCAGTGTCCATACTAGGGAGCTCTCAATACTCTGGATTTGGAAATGTGCTTTTCATATCTTGAGACTCAAATACAGAGTAAGGCAAGTCATAAGATGTCTTCCTTTTACAAATAAGCAAATTATGGTCTGGACTTGCTGAAAGCTAGAGATCTTCCAGCATATGTCTTCATGTTCTTTCTAAGGTACAATCTATCACCATGTTCACATGCAGTGTGTTTTTGTTTCAGATAAAACAGTTGGATGACACTTGTAGCTATTGTCCAGGAATAAATAAGAAAAAAGGAAAGAATTCTCGTGTCCTTAGGATAAGATGTTGTGGTAATAAAAGCCAAGGGCCAGAATTTCTACCCAGCCACTCCCCCTGAGCTATTTCAGTGGCAGACAAAATTTATTGTCCAGTTTCAATGCATATAAGAATCCAGAGCATCAGATTGTGAGGTCCATGGCTAGACTCCACAGTATTTCTCCAAGCTTGGATATCAGGTTAAGAATGGCCTTAGAAAAGGCAATTCTGACATAAATGGTTTCTTCACTGGTAGATTCTTATAGAGAAATAACTATAATGCCAACCATATTCTCTGCCCTCTGCCCTTGTCTCCATTTACTGATACTGGGAAATTTGTCAGAGTTGTGCTGATTGTGGCACAATTGCTTCATCGTGGCTTGGCCAAAATGACCCAATTGACTCAGGGTGTTCTGATACTTTTACTTAACCCTAATTATTATTATTATTATTATTATTATTATTATTATTATTTTAATTTGGTAGAGCAACTTCACTAAGCCGTAGTATAAAGATGAGAGGAGAAAAATTTGAGCAGAGAATACATGGTTCTAGAATAATCTAACTAGTTTCCCAAGAAGAATTACACAAAGCTTTTTATTTTCTTGGGTTTCTCAAAGACAGGGAAATATATCAGGTATTTTAAACATTGAGAGGAATATGAGATATCTGGTTTTCAGCCCTTATTCTGAGTATTAGTCAAAAGTCCTTTTTTGTAGGGTGGAGAAGAGCTATACACTCAGCCCAGAGTCTAAAGAAGGAGATTTGCTGTTGGTTTCATATATTAGAGAATACAGTGAAAGGGAAAACCTATAGTCAGAGCTAAGTATTGTTAGTTTTCACTCCTATTTTCATTTTTTTTCTGCTCACGACTTCAAGACCCGAGTAGGAATTTCAACTTGACCACACACTAGGAACTGGTAGCTGACTCAAATGTTTTGCAGTTACAATTTCTGCCCAGAATCTTGGCTATACACATCAGGATCAGAAACTTAGATACTTGTTCAAATTGCACATTGGGTTAAAGATCCTGCTGGGACTGTGAAAATGAATAGGTCTTTCAATTTGGATGATTATTTTCCATTTTTAAGGTTTCTCTTATATTGGGAATATCCACAGTTTTGATATGTAATTAAATAGTGCCTTGCACTAGAGGAAGAAGAATCTATTTCCTTACCCCTTGATTTTGGACCTGATGGTATGATTTTTTTTTTTTAGACAAAAGGATGTGAATAAAAGCAGAGCAACAATTTTGAGCCAAGGCCTTTGAGGCACAGACTGGTCTCACTTGAAATTCTGTAATCGAAGCCTGAGTAGCGGCTGGTCCCTGGATTATAATGATTCATGGAGTAGATTCAAACCACCTGAAACTTGCATCCAAGATTACACCAGCAGAGCCTGGCTGATATTTCTGAGTGTAGCCAAACCACAGACAACCTGAAGACATGTAAGAGAAAGAGACTTGTCATTGCTGCTATAGCACATCCCAGGTCTTTTGTTTTATCTTGTTTTGGTGTCTGTTTTGGTCATGTTGACATTATTAGAGCCCTCTCTGATATACATATATATATATATATATACATATAGAGAGAGGGAAAATTACCAAAAGAAAGTTCAGCTACGTATGTAGCTTTGATGTACAAAAATACATTTATTTTCAACAATTTCAAAACCACTGTCTTTTTTACAGTAGAAATATTCAAATGGAACAATAAAACCAAGAACAGTATATGTACATATACTGTATATATATAGATATGATTCATGCATTTGTATTCCAGAAATTAATACAAGTGTATTGCAATTGTCTGCCCTCATTTAATCCTTGAAACAAAAAACAAAACAAAAAACCCCAAGAACTTTAGAAATTCTCATGTACTGATCTACGCTGTAGCCAGCTGGTTTTCTCTGTAACACAATCACCCTGTGTTTCACAAGGAGAAATATGATCAGCACCCCACAAAAATTAACAAGTACAAAATGTGGCCTTAAATCCTGTGTGTTAGTGTGTGTGTGTGTGTGTGTGTGTGTGTGTATGTGTGTTCATTCTTTAAAATGAGTGTGCACAAGCTGAAAATAAAACAATGCTCACAGTGTGGTATAAAGTAACCCTACGGAAAAGAAGTGATATGTTAAATGTGTAAAAGGGGCTGAGGTGTTGGAAAAGCAAGTTTGATTTTGAAAACCACTCACCCCCGAGGCAAGGACTACCTTAAGGGAACTGAAGGCAGACATTTGACTTTAAGGAAGTTGTGTATATCTGACAAGCAAATAGCACAGCTTTGCTAAAATCATCTTTGACTAATATCATTAAACATGAGACCTCTATTTGGCCTGCACGGTTTGCTGGGACTTATGAACATGGGATTCTTTACTGCCATTCTAAATATCCTGATGCTGAAGTACTCTCTGGGCTTCCTGAGTGCCCAGGGGACTTTTCTGGGCTCTGAATTAACCATAAACATCACACATTTTCATAAAATCCAATCACCAAAAAGAAACTGACCAAGATCCTGGCTTCATTAAGAGGAATGCTTTTTTTCTTTTTCTTTTTTTTTGTCCCCCCACAGGCTGAGAAACATCATCAATATTATCCTTTCAGAGAGCAGGCATTATCGCCTCATCTGGGTCTGAGTTTGAAGTCTCTATTAGGCTTCTTCTTGCAACTTCTTGTATGTCATTGCTGGAACAAAAGTGATCTCCATGTTCTAGGATACCTCTAAAAGTCCTTCCTTTATCAATTGCCCCGACGAAGCCCTCCCCCACCCACCCCCCTTTATATACACAAGTAGAAACCAGCTATGGTGAGGACAGAGAGATGCAAGAGTTAAATGTGACAGATGGCTGAAAAATATTCAGAACCCAACACATCAAGCAGGCCTGGGGGTTGGTCAGCTTAGAGGGTGAGTGCATAAGCCAACACACATTATCTTTCTTTTTTCTGTTTTCTTTTTTACTAAACATTAAATTATTTCTTAGGAAATAAAAAGCTATTTACATTTTAGTTATATACAACCAGCCAACTCTAGCCTCGCTATTGACATGCACGAGGCTGGGTCTCCTGGGTAAAGGTATGCACACTTTCTACTGCCATCTCCACTCCTCCTGCAATCAAACTGGGAAGGGTTTTGTGTGGGATGTGTTGGGGAGAGAGAGTGTTGGTGACCAGGTGGGGGAATAGGCAGTTAATAGAATAATGGACCCAACTTAAAAGAAAAAAAAACATGGAGGGAGGGAAGGGGAGAGATCACACAAGGAAAAGGAGAGTCTTTGCTTTACCAATGGCAGAATAAAGCAAGGGAGCTGTGGAAGGTGCATCCTTGGCCCTTAGCAAAAAAATACAGCCATTTTTTCCTTCTGTCTCATTTTTATCAGCTAAGAATGCCTCTTTCTTCCAAAGCTAAACATCTGCTTGATATTTTATGAGGGGGCCCTTGGTAAATAAAAGGTTAAAAAAGACATTTTTCATTTTTCCATAATAATAATAATAATAAGAGTAGTAGTCTTCATCAAAAATAAAAGTTCAGCAAGGTGGTTGACCATGTGGCTTCTTGGTACTAAACACTGGTACAGTTGGGAATCTCCTTTGTGCTTTCGCTGTTTGCGATGGTGGCAATGCCTCCTAGAGGGGAGAGAAGACACAGAGAGGCAAAAGGAAAGGAGTTAATAAGTTCTGCAAGCATGGTGACCTTAGTGTCATTCACTGCTGAGTTCTAAGCCATCTGAAAAAGTTGCATGGGAAGTATTTAAATAGGGTTCCTGCTTATTCTTCTCAGCTCTCTGACTTACTCATAGTGCGCATCTGCTGTCTTCCACACCAGGACATATGGAGAATCAATATGGTGACTGCCATGGTACACCCTACTGGGACTGGAAGCCACAGATGACATGTAGTAAATACTCACCATGTGGCCGGCATTGTGCTAACGAGACAGTGTCAATTATCACGCTTGCAGAACTGACTCTAAATATGCTTATAGAAATTGAATAAACCCTCAGATATTCTTTTCATCTCACAGTAAATAACGAATAAATATAGGGGTCAGGAGTTTGGCCTAGTGGTAGAGTGCTTGCCTAGCATGCACAAAGACCCAGGTTTGACCACATACATAGGAAAAAGCCAGAAGTGGTGCTATGGCTCAAGTGGTAGAGCTCTGGACCTGAGAAAGACCAAGCACAGTGCTCAGGCCCTGAGTTCAAGGCCCAGGACTGGCCAAAAAAAACTAATAAATATAAATAAAAACACAATAAGTACTAATTGGCCCAAAGATGTTACTGAGGTCTGCATTCCTATGACTGTAATTAAGGACACAGAATTATTTTTCTTTATAGCAAAAGATAAAAAGATTAAACACTAATGGGCAGTTGATTTCCTTCCTCCCCTATGACAACTCTAGATCTTACAATGTTAATGATGTTCAAAAGGGAAAAACAAATCGGCCAACCTCATGTGGCCTCAGTTGGACATAAGTTTGACTGTGTCACTAAAGCCAGTAGTTTCCTTTGAGGCTTCTTAGTCCGATGCTATCTGTTGGACAGGGCATATGAACTATTACTGGAAGGCTTAGAGGACAGAGAAGTCCAAGTTTGGTCACACAGACACACATACCTATAACCCGCGTGTCCAGCTCTTTGTCTAGCAGCTCTTCAGGCTCGGTGAAGTCACTGAGTGTGATTTTGGGAGCATTTTCACTTTGGCTCACTGACCCAATCATTTCCTGTTCTTTGTCATGTTGTACTTGGGCATAGATGTTAATCCAGGGGATTTTCCTACATGGGGTAGGAACAAAATCAGCGTAAGAACATAGGACAGGTTAAATGGGAAGCATTGGAAATCCTTGGCGATATATGGAGGAACAGTTCTCAACAAAAATTCAGCTGGTCATGGTGGCTCACAAATATAGTCCCAGTACTAAGCAAGGCAGAGGCAGGAAGTTCAGAGTTTCAAAACAGCCTGGGTACAAAACGAGTCTCAAGAAGGAAGGAAAGATAAAAGGAAGGGAGGGAGGGAGGGAGGGAGGGAGGAAGGAAGGAAGGAAGGAAGGAAGGAAGGAAGGAAGGAAGGAAGGAAGCAAGCAAGCAAGCAACTAAAAGGCCAATGTGAGGGGATAGTATAGATCACTTGAAGGCCCTTTGGCCAACACAAAGGTATCTACCAGACTGAGATGCTCTGTGAAAATAAAACCCACAGAACTCCCTGAGGAAGCATTCTCATCGGCTCCTGCAGTGAAAACTAAGCAAGCATAAATGAAAGACAATGGACTTTAAGATGCAAAATTGTGCATAATGAAAGAAGATGATATGCTTTTCTAGGGTTGCATCAATTTAATCAATTCACATGGGCTTCTGTTATCAATGGCCAAGAAATAATTGACTCAACCATTGCTTGAATTTTCAGAGAAACCCCCATATGCCATGCATCTTAAAGAGTCTGGATTTAGTCTTTTCATCTGTTGAATGGGGACAACAGTAACTCCATATTAGAATTATTGAGAGTATCAAACAAAGAATCAGAAGAAGCTAAATAACGTAAAGATACAAAAGGACTAGGTTTGAAAATGCAAGGCAGATGAGGTTAGGGTTGGAAGAAAGGGCCAGTTTAGACTAAAGTATCCTTAGGGCATTCATCTCCTGACTCATCTTCCTTCTCTCCTGTTCCACGGACTCCGGCTTCCTGTACATCCCTCTAGTCCAATACTTCTCAAGAGGTATTGGGGGCCACACCACCGTCCTCAGTCAGTGACATCTTCACTTATTTACAGACCTGGAATGGATGAGCTGAAATTTTACTTGTTTTGGTTTTTTTGTCAGTCATGGGGCTTGCATTCTGGGCCTGGGTGCTGTCCCTGAATTCCTCAGCTCAAGGCTATGGCCCAAGCCCTAGACCCATAGCCCCACTTCCCGTTTTCTAGTGATTAATTGGAGATAAGAGTTTTAGGGTCTTTAGTGCCCAGGCTGCTTTGAACTGCAGTTCTCAGATCTCAGCTTCCTGAGTAGCTAGGATTACAGGAGTGAGCCACCATGCATGGCAAGATTTTACTTTTCAACCAAGCAGTCGGGTCATCCACTGGTGAGCTAGAGGCCAAAACTTTACACTGCAAGAACACTAAAGCTATTCCTTATGGGAGGACTTGGCTTTGCACCAACTGTTCTTCCATATGTAACAGAACTTCCTCTATTCTTCCCATACTGGACTTTCATTCCTATGGTTTAGAATTTTATTTATATTTCTGAGTGGCCTCCCCTAACCATATATTTAAAACATTCCCCGTTTTATAGATGTAATTATTGTATAGTATTTACAAAAAATGTCAATAAGGTTTCTGTTCCACAAACAATGCTTATTGGCTTGCTCTCTTTCTTCTACCAAAATGGGAAGCTTCCTGCAGACAAGACATTTTCTATTCCCATCATTACAGAATCAGCGCAGTCCTTGAAACATGGTTTGTGTGCATTAAGTATCTGTAGAATAAATTACTCAAAGCCTATGTTCTTATTTTCCTATAATCTTCAGTGAAAAAGATTATTCTTTTTTAAGGTTGGAATTTCACATTCAGAGGCTACTCCTCTTCATTAGTTGATGGAAAACTTGGACCAGAGTCTGTTGAGAAGCCAATTATTGGCACAGAAAGCCTAAGAACTTGGGACATCTAATGGCAACCCCACCTACAGCATTTCTTGTGTTTCTAAAGAAGAATCTAACACTAACCAGGCATATTCTCAGAATTTATATTCTTTGTCCCACATCAATCACAAATGAGACAAAATATGGGGCCTTAAAAAGATTTTCCAGTTGTTAACACTGAAGGAAAACCCTGAAAATAGATTTAAAACAAGCAGAAGTTTCTCTTTCCTTTAAGTTCAGTTTTGATGTCTTTAATGTTTGCTTTCCAACATGAAAAGAGGCTTCACCATGATTCCTACTGATTCTACCTAGTTTAATATACTTTGAAAGGTTCAAATGAGTGAAATGTGTGTGAGGCAGGAAACCACAGCCTCTATCAATGTGTAGACTTAAAAATTCATGCTGGCTCTGATCTGGATATAGATATAGTCTAATGACTTCGATTCTTTCTAATCATAAAAGTACATATTACTCGTGGATTTGGGGATCAGCTGCAATATTTATTAGAATCTGGGGGGTAATCAAACTATTGCCAGGCATACAAGCTTGTGCATTACCTCCCATTTCTGCTTGGCTTAGGTACCTATGAGGTTTTGGGAGAATTATCTTTCACAGTGATGGTTCACTTTATTTCAGCCTCTGAAAAACATGTCTAAAAATAGATACAGTTTCATCTTGGTTTTTTTTTACATAGATGGTCGGAAGGGACTGAATTTTATAAGTTGCAGCATTGTAAAAAGCTGTCAAGTTGCTTTTCATTTTTAATACATCTCTTTGTAGGACTTTTGAGGATCAAAGTCAATTCTGAACTCTATTTTAGCATAAAAAGATCAAAGGCTATGTCTTGGGCCACACATTCACAGAGGTTTAAATAAGAACAATGAGATGGATAGGTTCAAGTCTCTTTAAAAAATCAAGAAAGAAAACAAAAAAAAAACAACTGTAGTGTATGCTCACTTCCTCTACCTATGAAGATGGTTGAAGTCTGGGAGAGCAAAGTAGACTTTGAACTATACTAAAAACACTGCTGGGAAAAATGAATGGGAAAAAATCGGAAAGACTCTCAATTTTGATTTTGTAGTATAATTAGAAAAGGCAGGCCTACCTACAAGATTTCACTAGGTATTTCTCAGTACATAAGTTATCTAACAATGATTTTTAATTATTTTCCTAAAACATCATGAAATAGAGATCAGTATCCAATAGCAAAATGTAATATGAAAGGGAGAGTGGTATTTGAGATATTTGGGAACTATCAAAATTCTCTTTCTCCTAAATGGATAAATAGGAAGATGGTTTTCAATGCCTAGAACCTAATAGTCACTCAGTAAATGAAGACATGTATGCTTAAAGTACTTAATGCTGACAGTTAGAGAGGAAAGCTGGTTGTAAAGCTCAACATAGCCAGTAATTTAGGAAAAGAAAGAAAGAAAGAGAGAAAAAGGGGGGGAGGAAGGAAGGAAGGAAGGAAGGAAGGAAGGAAGGAAGGAAGGAAGGAAAGAAAGAAGGTAAGAAGGAGAGAGGGAGGGAGAGAGGGAGGGAAGTGAAGGGGGAGGGAGGAAGAAAGAAAAGAAAGCAAATTCAATTAGATGGTGCTCCTCAATACAGTTACTTAGATAGGTATAGCTACTTAAAATTCAATTAATCAAAATAGAAATTAAAAATTCAGTTCTCCATTTTAATGATTGCAGAAAATTATATTGGATAGCAATAAAAAATGCAAAGGTCACTCAGTGCATCCAGTGATTAGAAAGTTCCCTTTATGGCTGGGAGTTTTTCCTGTGGGTAGAGTGTTTGTCTAGCATCCACGAAGATCCTGGTTAGATTCCTTGGTACCACATACATAGCAAAAGCCAGAAATGGTGCTGTGGCTCAAGTGGTAGAGCTCTAGCCTTGAGAAAGCCCAAGGACAATGCTCAGGCCCTGAGTTCAAGACCCATGACTGGCAAAAAAAAGACCTTCCTGCTGCAATCTGGCTTTCTTCACATAGCCACCATTAGGTTCTGCATGATTGAAAGAATAAGAGTCCGAATAACATTGTACATACCACAAAACTGAGAAAACCAAGGGCAGGGGTAGATGGAAGTGAGGGTGAAGATTTTGAAAAGATGTGGTTATGTGTACATAAATTGCTTTGTTAAATGTCAGGAAATTCAATAAATAACTCAAGAATTAAGGAAAGCGGGGGAAAGGATAGGGTGGGAAAGGTGGGTAAGAATATTAAAAGGGTGTCAGTGATCAAAAAGCATTGCATTCCTAAACTGCTCTGTTGACTGGCAACTCCTTTATACAACTACCTAAAGGAAACTATATACAAATACATATATGCATATATCTGTATTAAAATGCTTCATGGTGATTAGACCAACAAGATGTGGTATTTATACAGAATGGAACTCTATCCTGCCATCAGAAAGAATGACATCGCCCCATTTGTAAGGAAATGGAAAGACTTGGGAAAAATCATATTAAGTGAAGTAAGCCAGACCCAAAGAAACATGGGCTAAATGGTTTCCCTCATTTGTAATAATTAGTACACATCTAGGACTCTCCTAGCAGAGGATTACAATAGCTCAAAACCTAGATACACAAGGTCATATAAGCTGAGGCTAAATGAAAGGACCTCCACGATATGGAAACAAGAGCTATATAATGTGTGATTGTTGTTCTTAATGTACTATGTTATTTCTCATCTCTTTTGTTGGCCCTTGGTTATCCCATATTGTTACAGTATCTTACCTTGCTATCTGGTATATTGTATATACCATTATTTGCTTATTTGAAATAGGAAAGGGAAGGGGGGAAACAAGATGAGGGGAGGGGGTA
This sequence comes from Megascapheus bottae, assembly GCF_031878675.1. Classification (NCBI taxonomy): domain Eukaryota; kingdom Metazoa; phylum Chordata; class Mammalia; order Rodentia; family Geomyidae; genus Megascapheus; species Megascapheus bottae. The sequence goes on from NC_143523.1 coordinate 18,700,646, forward strand.
GGGGGAGGAAAATGGGAACAAAAACATTAGAAGGGGTATTAATGTGTGTGAAGTAATGCAACTTCTATCTGGTGAATATAACTCTAACCCTTCTATTAATTACAATAAAAAATTTAATGTGAAAAATGCTTCATGGGCTTTCCTACTCAGTTTGGCTTTGAACCAGGATCCTCAGATTTCAGTCTCCTGAGTGGCTAGGATTACAACTAGAATTACAAGTGTGAACCACAAGCACCCAGGTAGACAATTATTTTTAATTTTTAATTAATTATATTATAATTTGAAATGACCACTTTCCATTTTCCCAGAAAAACTCAATAATTGAATAATTTTGAATACCTGTTCATCATCTTTCAATATCTGTTATTTCATTGTTTACATTTTTGTATATACCATATCACATGCAATTCAAAATTATTAAGCTGATGCTTAATATTAAATACTTATGCCCTTATGAAAGTAAAAAACACAGTAATACTTGAAATAAAATCTGCATAGTTTTTATTTAAAAACATAAAACCACATGACTCAACAGACTCTCAACCTAAGAGCTAAAGTTCTGGGAGGATAGTTCAGGAGAAGGAGCTAGAAAAGTAAAGGTTAATTGATAGATGACTATTGTTTACATGGTATGATTGCCATTGATCCACTATAGAGACATAGAAAGGGCTGGCTAATAACTGAGTACCATAAAAGTGGAAGAATATAGCAATGCTATTAGCTGGCATGGATTCTTGCATTAAAGTGCAAAAATTTAGAGATCGTTATAATATAAGCTGAATGCCTAGGGACTTTAACAGCACTTATGAATAACCAGAAACTTCCCATCCCAGGATGGTCTTGCTTTACTTTGGAGATAAGTCACACACACACACACACACACACACACACACACACACACACACACACATACACACACACTGAGAGAGACAGAGAGAGACAGAGAGAGAGAGAAAGAGAGAGGAGAGAGAGAGAGAGAGAGAGAGAGAGAGAGAGAGAGAGAGAGAGAGAGAGAGAGAGAGCTTTTTGAAGAACTTCTAATAGCTCTTGCACTCACTCAGTAACCATAAATTTATAAAGATAGAGGTCTTAAGTTTAATTTACTTGATCTTCAATTCCCAGCAATCATCAGGGTTTTCCAAAATCGAACCTGCATGGGTGAATTTTCATTTTATGTAATTGAAGTACCTCTACAAATAAGAATTGGCATAAACAGATATTTCCTACTTCTCTAATTGTGAAACAAGGCCTTTTCTTATTTCAAAGTGATCAGAGACTGGTTGGTTACCCCACCTTAACTTAAAAGGACATGAACTCACATCCAGGTCTGTAAGATGACTAGAAGATGTCACTCTTTCTTAGTGGGTGTGGGAGGCTATGGAAGCAGTAATGTAAAAACTGGCCATTTTAATTGGAAAGTACATTAGAGGAGAGCCATAGGTAAGGATAGGTAGAATAAATAATGTTTGCTATTTGCTTTCCAAATTCACAAGGAATAAGTTAACCCCAGGGTCTAGAAAGACTATCAGAGGTACCCTATGCTTTAAAAAAAAATCACCCAACAACAACTATATCACTAGCATGATTTCAGAAAATCTAGTATGTGCCTCTTTATGACACAAAGGGATTTCTGGAGAACAGAAAGGATAACATTATAGCTTCCTTGATTATTTAGTTGGTGGCAGGTAGAGCTATTATGATATTTGAATTGTACAACAAACTTCCAGACTATTTTTGTTTTCCTCATTTTACAGATGAGGAACCTAAGGCAGAGAGAAGCAAACACAATCATCCAAGGATATGAATTCTAATAACTAAGAGTTGATTTGACTTCAAGAGTTCATATTCTCAGGCAGTCCACTTCCTGGGAGAAGTATTTATATAATTTGAATATGAATTCAGAATTATTGATTTCAATGTCATCCTTTTGGTAAGTAGCCTGTTATAACAGCAGCCCTCCTGAGGACTTCCAACCTTATTTCTGAATACATGCAGGCTTTGTTTTTCCTGATCATTTTCCTTCAGACCCAGGAAAAGAGGGAGAGAGATGAAGGTTGGACATAAATCATGCAAATTAAACTGAGATATTGGTTTGCTACAATGGAAGGGAAGAAAGTAGATGTGTGTGTGAGAGAAAGAGAAAAACATTCAGCTGCATTTTCTCTGTTTAATACCGTTGAACAGGTGTTGATCTGTATGAAAGGACTTCATGAAGATCCCTGAATATCTGTGACCTAAATTCAAATGAGATTGAAAATATTTTACACTTCTCTTGCAGATTTTAGAATGTATTTCTTACGCACAGCTTTCATTTTCCTAATGGATTACTGCTACAGATTGGATAGGGGTCAGCTTCTTACACTCATTTATTCTCTGACCCTCACACATTCCTATTTTTCCTCTCATGACAATGATAGGTCCGAAGAGACCTAAGATCACATTCTTGGAAACGAGTTGGGGAAAGTGGTTGTGGGAAAACTCATCTGCAAAAACGCCAGTCCTGGGAGTAACACTTACCTTTTAAACTTGTAGATCAAAAACACAGCCAAGCCAACAAACACCACTGATAAGAGCATCAGCATGGCGGAGCTGCTGTGTCCAGCACTGGAATCCACCAATGGAGCTAGAACAGGAAAACAGACATGCTTAATTAGAAATTAGTTGCTGGAGAAATGGAGCCAACTGGTTCACAACCCAATTTCCAGTTTCCAATTTCTCTGTCTGCAATGTAGGAACAGGAAGCTTGTCTTCCATGTTGAATATTCAATATTACAGGAATGTCAATTCCTCCGCTATGCATTTGGAAAACTTTGTCTTGGTATAAGTGGAAAATGCATGGCTCAGGATGGGGGTACACGATGATCTGGATGTTCTCTCAGCCTTCCTGACAATGTGGTCGCTTCCTAGAAGCTTTGGGTTAAGTATTAGCAATGTTCTACTCTCCTCTACCATCTGGTAAAAATGCCCGAAGATAGGGGCATTCAGAACTTTTGAAAATCTTGCATTAATAAAAACCCATTAAAGCAAATAGACTCTCCCAGAAACAGAAAGGGAGAGCCACAAGTCAATGTCTAATGGGTCATGGACATTATTTTTTCCTTTCATAATTTGACCACCTAGATCTGATTTATGTTTCTACTTATACTTATCTATCTTTAAAACTGGGTTTTTAATATTTGCTGATCTGACTTCCCAAAAAAGTTTCATGGATTCAGGCAATCAAACAAATTGAAAAAGCCCAAGTAATTACCCAGTACCATCTCAACTGTTGTGAATAAAAATAAATAAATACATACACAAGCTAAGTGCATGTCATTTTTCCCAACTACCCCCCCTAGTAAAAATCTTCCTGCTGTCCCCTCATGACACCTCTAGGAAGACATAAGCTTTCTGTGTTGTCACTACAAATAGGAGCCCTGTATTAGACCATTCTTACACATTTATGGAAAAAAAATTGGTGATGATCTCCCTTTTCTCTCCAGGATAACAGATTTTCATACCCATTTCCCCACAATCCCCAAGAGGCACTCACCCAATGTCAGCTGTGTGACATACACAATGACCTGGACTCCTGGCTTCAGTTCAAACTGGACCAAGTTTTGGTTGAGAGCATTAAACAATGTCTCTACAATCTGCAAAAGAAGCAAGAGGCTGCATGGAAAGATGATGAGGCTCCTTTATCAGCCAACCAACAACAAATGACCGCCTTGATAGCAGGGACCAAGATATCAGAACATTCTTATCCACTTGGTTTTCCCACCCAATTGAGCCACAGGAGCCCAAGGAATTAGCTGGTATTATTTGTTTTGATGGGGGTGGGGGAAGAATGAGCTATAAAGAGCCACATCTATCTCTTTCAGAGCGGGAACAGACATGAGTAATTCATTCAGTTCCTAGCTCAGAGCTCTTTCATCCCTGCCTTGATAACCTAAGACCTGTTGTGGTTCCAACGAAAGAAAGTCAACTCATCATTAGCTCTTTAATCTGATCAAGTAACTCACCCAGGGTGAGGAACCCCCTGCCAGGATTAAAGCAGGCAAGAGAGCCCAACCCACTCCTCTATATTTTCTATCTTTGAGACAATGGCAGGCAAACATCAAAGCAGAAACTGTCTGTGCAGTATTTTTTTTATGGGATAATTCTTCCTCTTTACTTTTCCCCAGCAAGTCTCAGAACACATAACATCGATTTAATCACTCTGTAATTCCCACATGAAAGCTGAGGCAGTCTTAGGCTGTTGTCCCTAACTCTTATCTCACTGTACTCGCCTTAATATCACAGCTGCTATTCATCTCCATAATTACCTATTTATCTAAACAGATGGATATTATGGCTTCCGAACAGAGTCCAAGCACCATACCACTTGCTACTTCAGAATAAGGATGTTTGGGGAAAGGGATGTGCATGGAGAAGCAGGATTTATTCCTGGCAAACTTCCACATGCCAACCCGGACACACAGCGAGCTCTTTTCTTGTCCCAGATTGGCTGACTGTGGTGGCAGTTGTAGACTGCACGTGGATATGGGGATGGTGACAGCTAGGGCAGGTGAACACCAGGGTATGTGCACAATTGTTATCCACACAGGGGCAAACAGGTTTGATTCTTGTCTACTCTCAGCAGCCTTGTCGTCATTCCTCTCCACTTATCCAGACTTAACATCATGGGAATGTGGGGGGAAGGGGACAGAGGGGACAGACAGTAGGACCCCAGTAGGAGCATCCATCCTGTGATGGGCAGAAACAGCACACAGCCTCCTCTGTTTCCTCTCTGGGTTTGTGCCAATCAGTGGAACTCTATGCCCATTTCATAAGGATAGTAAATCACACTCCCTCCCCAACATGGAAATACTGTCACTTTAGTCAAAGCAAGATAAGGCAATCCATGTCTTTCCAAAGAAGCCTGTTTAAAAGCAGTTCATTTTCGCTCTTGAAGCAGAATTTAAATTGGCCAGGATTTTTAGCTCCCCTCCCCACCCGACATTCTCTTCCCTTCGGAAGGAATCCTTGAAAGGGAGAAGACTTGATCAAGGTTCAAGAATGCCAGTCACTGGAATAAGGAATGCCAAAGTAGTCTTCCTTCCATGACCCTAACTGCTCACAGTTCTTAGCCTTTGTGTTGGTTGTGGGTCAAGATGAGTGTTCTTCACAATCCTGGGTGCTGGGCCAAGAGCCCCGGGCTGACAGGTGAAAGAGCAAAACTGAGGGCCTTTTGAGGTGAGAACAACTCCATTTCCGCTCATAATGTGGGCTTATGGGCAAATTTCCTTCACTTACTTCTTCCAAGTCCCCCTCGTGCCCTTTCCTCCTCTCCGTCAGATTCCTGGGTGGGAGAATGAAGAGCTCTGCTGACGTGGGGAGGCCAGGAAACACAGCCACAAGGATCTGCTCTTCCGGGACACTGGTTACCTGTCAGACGTTTAGAAGAAAGAGTGAGGGGCTGCAGAGCCCATCTTCCCCCAGAAGCAAGTAGCAGAGGGAGCACACAAGCATGGATGTCATGCAACATTCTCTTTTATTTTATTTAATATTTGTAGCGTTGTACGGATTTAGGTAGCATTTAACATATGTAGCATTTATTTAATGTATGTAGCATTTTAGGCACAGGCTCCAGTGAACATGTGGGTTTCCTTCCCCTTTTCCCCTACAGTTGCAAGGGTAAAGATTCGTAAACTCCCTCTGCTCTTACATACATTTTCACTGATTGCAAATGATTTCCAACACATTATTTGCTGGGAGCATTTGCAATAGTTCCTAAGATGCTTTTCCATTTTTTCCGTAGTGAGGGCTAGAGTCTCTGACTAAAACACAAATAGATTGGCTGCAACTAGGGATAAGTAGTGACAAATATACAGGGGAAAATGCAAATTTAGAAACACAGCGGAGATGTCCTTGTTTTCAAGGATTAAAGTTGAGTTTGGGGTTTGGGTTTGTTGCTAATATCGCAGTAGCTATATTGAAGGACATTCTCTCATTTGTTGCTGGAAGCACTATGGTTTGATAAATCGCCAGGTGGTTTTCCAAAAACTTCCTTTATGGCAATAAAAATATTCATATTCTTCATTTAGTAACTGTAACTGGGTGAATTAGTCTTAATGACCGGATCCAAATTAGAGGAAAAACCATAGACAGGAGAGATTTAAAAAAAACATATTATTTAGAATAGTAAACAGGTAAAACTTAAATATTTATAAAATATTTAAAATACCAATATGATCACCTTGTAGACAATACTAACTGTAAAATGGTGCCAAGTACCATAAAGTAATGCAGAAATTGCTTAGGATGGCTGCATTCTGGTATATTTCTTTATATTCCTTTGGTTACAACTCTAAAAGTACAAATGCATGAGAAAAATCAAATACTGAAAATTAAGAGGCTGATATTATGAGTACATTTTTCTGTTTTTTTCTTTCCCTTCCTCCCTCCTTTCTTTCCCTCTTCCTTCCTTCCTTCCTTCCTTCCTTCCTTCCTTCCTTCCTTCCCTCCCTCCCTCCATCCCTCCTTCCTTCTCTCCCTCCTTCCCTTCTTCCTCCCTCCCTCCCTCCCTCCCTCCCTCCTTCCCTTCTTCCTTCCTTCCTTCCTTCCTTCCTTCCTTCCTTCCTTCCTTCCATCTTGTTTTCTTTTCTTTCTGGTGCAAGTTCTGGGGCTTGAACTCAGGCCCTGGGCACTGTCCCTGAGCTTTTTTGCTCAAGTGTAGTGCTCTACCACTTGAACAAGAGTTCTACTTCTGACTCTTTGAAAGTTCATAAGAGATAAGAGTTTCATGGAACTGCCCAGGCTGGCTTTGAACTGTGATCCTCAGATCTCAACTTCCTAATCAGCTAGGCTTACAAGCGGAAGACATCAGCACCTGGTTCCCTTCCCTTCCTTTTTCTTCCCTTCCTTCCCTTCCTGGTTTGAAATTTTCTATTCTTGAGTTTTTTTCTTTTATATTAAAAAAAATACTTGGCTTCTGTCTAAAGGTAAATTCTTGAATAAATAATTTAATAAAATAGGTGAACGTAAAGTGAGTTTTCCCCACGGTTTATACTTTCCTGTGTTGACGAGAGATCTTCTTTCCACAACACCGCCTCTTCTGTCAGTACTAACATGGTAGATTTTGTAGCATAACTAGAATAATGCTTCATCCAAGGAGCGTCACTTGAGTCCTCCCTATACGGGCAAGCACCTTCTCCCTTTCAGAAGCCCTCCTGAGATCCTCCTGAAAACCCTGGCCTCTCCATGTTAGGATCATGGATCTCATTCACACAACTCCTGGTCATTTCTGTGACTGGTTTTGATCGTGCATCTCCCAGGCTCTCCTGAGAGTTTTTGTAGCTACCCCCCTGTGCTAGAAGAAGCTTGGCAGAAGAGGAAGTCAGCAAATAGCTGCAGAAATGGGTAAAAGTGGAAAAGTAGTTGTTTCCCATTTTCTCAGCTCTGTTTCCTATTTGGAACTAGGCTTAGAGATCAGAGTGAACGCTCAGGGATGTGATAAAGAAAAGAGAGGCTTGCCAGACTGCATGAAAGTACAAAGTGGCTGTCAGAAGCCTACAAGGTCCACCAACCAAGGAAACGTCCTCCTGCAATCTCAGTGTCCTACTGGGAGGCAAGATTGCTGGAAATCTCACTGAACAGTGCATGGCGAAGGGAGACTTTATCCCTACCTGTCAGAGGCAGTAAGACTCAGGAGTAGAGGATAAGAAAGAAAATACAGAAAAATCACCCAACGAGATAAAAGGAGAAGACCCCACCAAGACCTTGGTTTGTGTCACCCTTCGTTTCAGTGAAAAATAATCACAGGGAGTGATAGACATTTGAGTAGACCTTAGAACTGGTTATCAGGCTTCATTTAATCTTGTCCAAAGGAGCAATGCAAGTAGTTTGCCTTTCTGAGATTTACAGCCTGGTCATGGACTGACATAGCTGACTGTTATTATTTAGAAATGGCTTATCATAATCAACTTGAAAATTCATGTGCTTTAAGGACTCTGGCATACAAAATACATCCTGCATGTTATGCTCAACAACATAGTACAGTATATGCATTTGGCTCCTTCCCTTACAATTCTTGTATTTGATTCCTAACCACCAATGTGATTGGTCATAGAAGGAGAGACCTCTGGAAGATGGTTAGGTCATAGGGTGGAGCTCTCAGAATTGGGATTACAGCTCTTATTAAAGAGGCCCCCGAGAACTGCTCTGCCCTCCATCTACCAGGTAAATACACTATAAGAAAAGTTCACCTATGAATCAGAAAACAGGCTATGATCAGATATCAAATCTGCCAGTGCCTTGATCTTGGACTTTTCATTCCCCATACCTGTGAGCAATAGATTTATGTGTTGTTTCTATGCCCCCTAGCCTGCGACCTCTTGTTATGGCAAGTCAGAATAGACTGAATGTGGGCACAGCAATCTCATTTTCATTTCTTTCCAGGAACAATTTTGGACTAATCTTTTTTTTTTAAATCAAAACATTTGAAGTTCCCAGTATTGTTACCTACAGCAGTGCTCGTGTATTTTCTGCTTCCTTACGGTCACCCCCCTCTCCAGGTTTTTCTTCTCTGCCTTGGGACATACCAGCAGTCATTACTTTCCTCGCCCTGATGAGGAAGCCTTATGATCTCCACAGTTCCAGCTCTCAAGTCCAGCTTGAACTGCCTTTCAGATAATTGTTTTCAATGTCCCCAGTTGTTTTTTCCTAATTATCTTGCCTATGTTCCAAACCTCTATAATAAACCAAGCCATGGCTGTGATCTAAGCATAGTTCTTCTGTCTTCACCTTGCTTAATAGCAAGGCCATCTTCTGCCTATTCTTGGTATCAAAAAGCTTCTTACTTGCCTCTCACCTGCGTTGTTTGAATTAGCCAGCATCTCTGGAGCTCAACATCTTATTGTCCTTTGATTCTTTTCTTTGAGGATCTCACTGTCCCTCCACACTTCTAATTGGATGGATATCCTTTTAATTAAATACCTTTTGTGAAGTCTCCCCCACCTTTGTAACTCCCTATCTCAATAGCCTTTCCCTTGTATTTTCCCAGTTAAACCAAACAGCATTTTATACTCACTGCCTGTAGTGTAAGATACTCAGTCCCTTTATGATCTGACCTAACTCTTTAGCCACATTCTTTCCTTATAAGATATACACTGGCTGCACAAAACTCTGCCATTTCCCAAGTGTGTTGTACTCTTAGAGCAGTTTCTGGCTGCTTAGAAGATAGTATACCTCTCTGTTAACTGAAATATACCCTTGCAAACTACAGGTCAAATATCCCCTCCTAAACCATCCCAATAGTTCAACAAGAGTGAACTGATTTCCCAGGTTGTACCAAGCTTGCATTTCTCTGGCTGGGGTGAAGCACGCTTTTCTCCATGCTCCTTGGAGATGCAGGCGATGCCACCATAACACCACTAATTGCACTGTAGACTTATTTCTACATTTGAGTTGACCATGTTTTATTCATTATTATAGTCTACTGCATAGTTCTTACAACTGTTAACAAAAGCCTTTTACATTCTCAAAAGCACATTTGACCGTGGGTTAAACATATAGCTTTCTTCCTTTTGTGGAAGTCTCTGTTTCCTAGTCGAAAGCTTTCTGAGTGCTGTATGTGGCCAATTATAATCTGCCATATCTAAGTATGTGTTAAGAAGACACTATTCATGGCTGAAGAACCAGGTGCATGATAGTAGTATGGATTCAAGGAAAGGAACACTCCTTACTCAACTGGAATTGTCAACCCTTTGTCTCAGAAATATTTGAGATAAGCAATGGGATGATTTCATCTTCAAACACTGGACTGGATGAATTTTTTTACCCCTTCCCTCTCCTCTTTGTTCCTCTCCTTTTTCCCTTCTTCATTTTTCCCTCCCTCCCTTCTTTCCTCCTTCCCTTCTTTTCCTCCTTTCCTCCTTTTCCTCCCTCCCTCCTTCGCTCCCTCCCTTCCTTTCTTCCTTCCTTCCTGTGGGGCCTCCTAGCTGGTGGTATAGAAGCCCAGGTTGCTATCTGTGCTTCCATGACTGTGTGCCTAAAGGCATGTACACTCCTGGCCACCCTCAGTGATGTGGGCAGTCCAGAATCGGAGGGCCCTGGCTGCTTCCGCCTTGAGTAGGAGCTCCTGGAAACTCCCAGTAAGTGGGGCTGTCTCAGGACACCATTGTCCGATGATTGCATCAGAAAGGTCCCTATTTGCTGCTGGTCTGAGATGGCAGCCATTGCATGATCTGTATTGAAGCAAGCACTTTTTTTTTTTAAATAAAGTTAGATCTGCATCTGGAGTCTGTGCTCCTGGAATTATTCGTGGGCCCTGTCACCACTTCACGCCCCGCCCAGATAGCCAAGAAGGATCCCAATGACTGCACCTTCCATCCTTCCATCTCTTTACTTCCTTCCTTCCGTTATTCCTTCCTTCCTTTATTCCTTCCTTTCTTTCCTTTTTTTTTCTTTTTTGCCATTCATGGAGCTTAAACTTAAGACCTGGGTGTTGTCCCTGAGCCTCTTTTTGCTTAAGATTTGCATTCTACCACCCAAACTACAAAGCCATTCTGGCTTTTTTCTAAGTAGTTTATTGGAGATAAGTCTCACAGAGATTCCTACCTAGGCTGGCTTCAAACCATGATCCTCAGATCTCAGCTAGGATTCCAGACTTGAGCCACAGACACCTGGCCCTTCCTTCCTTCCTTCCTTCCTTCCTTCCTTCCTTCCTTCCTTCCTTCCTTCCTTCCTTCCTCTCTTCTTTCTTTCCTTGCGTCTTTTCCTTCCTTCCATTCTTTTTCTCTTTTCCTTTCCTTCTTTCCTTCCTTCTTTTCCTTTTTCCCCCTTCTTTCTTAACATAGAAATCAGAAATAAATAACCCTTAACTACCTGTAGAAATGCTTTTATCCAGGAAAATGTACTTTTATCCACACTATCTAGCTGATTTTTCTTTGTTCACAGAGTCTTAAATAATCAATAGTCAACTTACTTTAACTAGAGCTCGCTTGATGACATTGCCAATATCTTGCCTCCATTCAGGAATGTCAGGATTATGGTAATCCAGATTAGGAGAGAAAGACAGGAGCTGAGATTGGAAGTATTCTGCAAGGAGACAGAATGTGGGAGTGAGGCTGGCAGAGTGAGATGAGACAGTGTGTGAGGCCTTCCACTAAGCCTTACAGCTCTCTTGTCAGAAGGCTACAGACACAATTCCTTGCTTTCAGCCTACTTGATGAATTTTGAAATGAAATAGAATGTGCTGATTAGAAGCTGATGTGTGCTCCTTTGAGTGTCCTTAGTTTTTTGGATTTTAAACATTTTTTTCCTGTAGAAAACATACTATCTGGAAAGAAACATAACCAGGAAACTCCAAGGCAAATATGTGTAGGTAATGATCTACCCCTTTGGGGTAAAACCACCCCAGAGCTCTAACAGTTTGTGCATGGCTGGGTTGAAGGTTTGTACACTTCTTTCTTAAATTTCTTTGTTGTTACTTTAAAATGTGCCTCAGTAGGAGAGCAAGTGGTCCCTGGGTTGATTGTAAGACGGTGCTCCACTGTTGATCTGGTTGGTGAGGGCACAAGGTATGTACTTGTTGGTAATGCATGAAGCCAATAGAAATTGGACATTTTCCAGAATCAAAGTTACACATTTATAAAACTGTTTACTTAAAAAATACAATACCAATTGACCAATACAGAACCTGAGTGCCAAGTTGGCAAAGACGTAGCAAAAAAAAAAAGGTTACCTGGGTAAAACAGAATATGAGTTGGCTCAAAGGCTCACCTGTCTGAGTACAACTTTCTAGAAAGCTATAGTGATTGAGTCTATGTCTAGAAACCTGCAGCAGGCTCAGTGGACTGGCAGAAGAGTCATTAATCCCATTTAAATTAAACTTAGTAAGGAAGAATGGCTTTGCTGAGACTGTGAACAGAACAGGAATTGTGTTATCACTTCCTCCTGCTTTTCTTTAAGGTTTTAGCCTTCAAAGGCAGGGACCATGACTCTTTTTGCTTTGGGGAACCACTCATTTCCATCTCACAAAGTAGAGGCTAAACTCGCATTGCAGACGCATGGATCTAGCAGCTACGATCACCTTACCAGATCAACACAAAATACATGTCTCAAAACTGTGAATCACAATAGATTGTGATGCAGACACACCACTGGGGCTTGCATGTAACTCTGTGATCAAATTCCTTTATAATATGGATCCTCTATCCAGGAGCGAGGAAGGAGGTATACTTGAATTTGGACCTCTATTATTTTTCTCGCAGCTTGGTTGCCCCTAGGGTGAGTGGAGGGAGCTGACTGGATAGACAGGGAGGAGGCCACAATGGGTCATTTTTAGTGCTCACCATGAACGGCGATATCTTTTGTGTCCTGGATAAGGGCATTCCCAGCAGCCACCTGCACAGTGATGGTGTTGGTTCCCTCTGTGAAGAAGGTGAAGGAGACGCTGCTGTCCAAGGTGATAAGTGGCTGCAAGAAGGACAACAGCAACACCCATTTTAGTCCTCAGTGGGCATCCCAGCTCCTTCCTCTCCTGCTCATCTCACCAGGCTGTCACTCTGCATAGTTTAGACCCCAAGGGATCCCACCTCAAAAAGAAAAATAGAACACAAGAATTCTGTAAAGCTTACAGATGAAATGCAGTGGTTTCTCCAGAAGGTAGAGAGAGGATGAGTCCATTTAAGAATTAATAAAATTTGAGGATTCATAGATTGGATCAAGGGGGTTATGAATACATTTTTAATCAATGAATTTCAAACACCGTGCTAAATACTGGGAAATGGTATGACTAGACACTCTAGATTTAGGTATACTGTCTTTCATATAATGGAGTGTGTGTGTGTTGGATTCATCATTCTGTTGACTCTTCTTTGTATTACACATAAATATATATATAGTCATGTTCCTTCAAAGTTTTCCTTGGAAATTGTAATCTTGGTCAAAGCTAATGAATTTTGGAAAGAAGAGAGAAGTCACACCTTGAAATTGAAATTATTTAAAATCCTCTTAAAGTCCAGGGCCTTTAAATTTTCCTAAATTTTGGGAGGTTAGAAATAATGCTAGGAGATTGATCTAAGGCAAGTGATCAAAATGTGAGAACTACAATATACAGAGGAATAATGTAACTGGTGAAGGAGCATAGAGCTACTCTTTAGGAGAGTGAATCTAGGTTAAGCCTATGAGGCTCTTGCATGACTGAAATGCCTTTCTAGCTCATAATTCTGGACTGGACCTCTGAAATAATAATTCAATTTTGCTTTTTGTTCTAAAATCTTACAGCTCTTTTTTATGAACAGACTGATGATTAGAGTTGGGCATCTTAAGAGATATACCTGAAGCTTCAGATGCCTGTCCTTGGACTTTCTCAAGGCTATCAGTCTACCACTTGAGCCTCAGCACCACTTTCGGCTTTTTGCTATGGATGTGGTACCGAGGAATCGAACCCGGGTCTTCGTGCATGCTAGGCAAGCACTTTACCACTAGGCCAAACTCCCGGCCCCAATGCTTCCCCATTCTATGGCTCAATGAGAGTAGACAAAAATTTAAGTTCCTCTGAAGTAGAGAGGGGATACACATGTCTGCCCCCACATCATAATGATGCTCTTGCAGTTTAGAGTCCTGTGGTGAAAAGTATGTTCATGTCAAGTTGAGCTCAGCACAGTGCATCTGCCAAGGCCAAGAAATGAAAGAATCACATGAACACAAAGGCTTGTGCCGTTTCTCATGTGACTAAGACAATGGCTGCAGACTCCTTCACTGTTAGTATTCTAATGAATGATGTATGGCCGAGTCTGTCCCCATTCTGGCTTTCTTCTTCCCCTTCTTCTAAATGAAAGGCTTCGGTTAGAAAAATCTGTGAGGACTTATTGAGTTGTTAGATCGAAGGGGTTAGCAAATGGCTTTAGACATTACTTCCAGGTTCCCACGGGTCAACATATTAAGTATTATGTGTCTGAAGGCTTTCAGATGCTTCATTAATTTGGTTATGTTCTTTCAAATTAAAATACCTCAAATCCTCTAGCAGAATGGCTAAAAGAACTACAAACCATGTTGAAGATGCTGAAACAATTAGAACTGTCACACAATGTGAGTAGGAATGAAAAATACTACCAGTATTTAAGAAAAAGTGTGGCTTGAATCAAAAGCCCTTTGCAAAGTGGTTAGACTATCATGTAGTTTATGATTTAGCCATTACTGTCCTAGGAATTTAATCAAGAGAAAACACATGCTTGTGAATAATAAAAGAAATATTCAAGTGGGGTACCAGTGACTCATGCCTGTAATCCTATCTACTCAAGGAGGCTGAGATCTTAGAATCATGGTTTGAAGTTATCATGACCAAGAAAATCTGTGAGACTCTTATCTCTAATTAACTATCAGGAAGCCAGAAGTGGAGCTGTTAAGTTGTAGACCACTGATCTTGAGCAATATGAGTTCAAACCCTAGAGGACAGACAGACAGACAGACAGACAGACAGACAGACACACACACACACACACACACACACACACACACACAAATGTTTGGATGTTCAGAGAAAATCTTAAACAGGAAAGAAATTTATCAGTAGGAAAATAAACAGTAATATTTAAATATAATAAATACAAAAGAACAAATATTAACATAAACATTGACATAAGTAGCATACTTATTGTATGTATGATATATATCACATATATATACATAAGATGTATATATATTTACATATGTATGCCATATATGTGTATATATATAAATCATCAAACAAGGAGTGGTAAAATAAGCAAATTTGTAGTGTATGGTTACTTTTTATGAGGTTCTAGAAAGGCAAATCTAATCTATATGATTTAAAAAGTAGTGCAAACTGATTGAAAAAGAACAGTTAAGTGGAAACTTTCTGGTATGATAGTAATATGATATATCGATAGGAGTTTGCTTTATACAGGTGAATGCCTCTGTCCAACTCAGTAACCATACACTGTAGATTTATGCATTCTATCACAGATACATTTTATATCCCGATAGACAAAATAGTGTCAAGACTGGATGAGCAATGATTAGATTTGCATGCTGAATCTTTTAGAGCAAAGTGTATTTCTGAAATACACTTTGAATTGAATCAAAACAACCAAAGAATTGATTGATAGATGGATAGAACCAACAGAGTAAATGCATGTTCTTTGAAAAAATGTTCTTCATATTTTCATATACCTCTGAAATTTTTCATAGTAAAATGCTAGGAGAAAAATTTATAAAATGCATACAATGTGTGCTTTTCTTCATGACCGCTAGAGTGACTCCCTCTGCTGTGACAGTACCCTTCTGGTTCACGTTGCTACCTTTAGCTTTCTCTCATCCTGTCCTGCCTCTTACTGCCAGACCTCTTCCTATCTTACTAGTTTTCACTTTGGGAAACCTGCATTACTTCCTTGTCCTTCTCCTCTGAGCTTAGTTAGATGTAGAGTCATCTCCTCTCTTCAGGATAGTCACTTGATCAACCCTCAGGTGGTTGTACTATGCTGGCCCCTGCAGCTCTTCTGAGCGGTATACAATCCCAGTCTCCGCAGATCTTATCTGGTTGCTTCCCTAGGAGTTTAGGGCCAAGTGAGAGTGAAGAGCTGCAGGACAAGGAAAATGCTATCTGAGATGGGAGAATGTACACTATTCTGCTAGCCAGTCAGGGCACACAGCCACAGCAAACAAATCTCACCAAATGGGGTGATGAGCCACAGGCAGCCACGTTAGGGAAATGGCAAAAGGCTAACTTTGTTTTCCAAATTGCTTTTGTTTATCATCAGCAGTTATGACATCACCTTCCTCGCCAAGCTGGAACACTCAACAGAATCCCTGAGTTCTTCACTGGATGCTGCTATCTGGTACCCAGTGCTAAATTAAATCAAGTATTTTAAGGTTCATTTACTCAAATCTATTAGGCACGCCGACACATTTATTAAGCCAGACCTTGGCTAATCCCAGCAAATTGGCCATTCAGAGCCATACAAATTCAGCCGGCCAGTCAATTGACTTCTCTGCCTCTTCTTTGTCGCAGCTGCAGCCCTTGGAATAATACCTCGTGCCCAGCTTAGGCGGTGAGTTACTTCCCTTCCTATGAAGAAGCCTTCATGTGAGAAAGGTCAGGTATTCCCAACTGAGCCCAGCAAGAAACCAACAAAGCTCTGAGGAACTACTTTGTTAGAAGACTTCTGCTTGGCGAAGGGAATTGGGAACTGCAGGGGATTCTTTTCATGCAGACCCCACTGGTTTTCCACAGAGGGGAAGTCACAAGTGTGCTATCCATCACACAAGCCCTACATTGTTGTGAAAGCTGCTGTTCCCAAATTGGGCAGACTCCTCCATCCTGATGCTTGCCTAACTTGAGACCTCCAGTAGATCATACACTAATGCACTGTAAGTGCTTATCATATAGTAGAAAAGGCAGAATATGTACACATGTGTATATAATGTATATTTATACATATATGTAATCCAATACATAATGAATATATATAGACATGCAGAATTATCATGCTTAGAACCCTGTCAAAATGACAACCACACACAGAAACAAGAAGAAAAATAGCATTCATAGCTAAGTTATGATTAGGCATTAATGTGAAAATTTTAAGTGAGAAATCTTTATCTTAAATGTACACACACATACTAAAATACACACAAAAATTCTTGGAAAGTATTGGACATCCAAAAATATTAATGTCCATGAGTCTGGTTCTATCCCTTAACCTACTACCTAACTCTAATTTAGCATCCTCTTTTTTTTAATTTACTATACATTCATTAATGGGCCTTGCCGTTGCTAGGCAAGCGGTCTATTTCTTGAGCTATGTCCTTTGTCCCTTTTGCTTTAGTTGTTACAATAAAATAAAGGTCTTGATTATTGTCCCCAGGGCCAGCCTCAGACTGATCTTGTTTCTTCTTAGTGTACCCAGTATTCAAACTCTTACATTTAACAACAATATTAACAGTATTTCCTAACCTCCCATCATTCATTTCTTTCTTCTATCTTCTTTCTTTTATTTATTTATTTATTTATTTATTTATTTATTTATTTATTTATTTTGCCAGTCCTGGGCTTGAGCTCAGGGCCTGAGCACTGTCCTTGGACTTTCTCAAGGCTAGCGCACTACCACTTGAGCCTCAGCACCACTTCCTGCTTTTTTTCTATGTATGTGGTACCGAGGAATCGAACCCAGGTCTTCGTGCATGCTAAGCAAGCACTCTACCACTAGGCCAAACTCCCAGCCCTCTTCTGTCTTCTGTGAAGTGAATCTTCTACTTTGTCTTGCCGGATCAGTCCATATAGAGCCCAACCATTTCCAAGACTCAGATCTCCTTTTTCTCACTCAGCCTCGAGTTTCCTGCTTCTTCTGTGGCCATCTTAAGATCAGTTTCAAACACGACTCACTCTGTAACCCACAAAGCCTGCATCCATTCCTCCCTAGGTTGTTTGAAATGGCCAGCATTCATTCATTCCTACTGCCTTCCTCTCTTGTGTCTTAGTTGTTAACCTCATGTTATCAAATAGACTTCATTTTTTGAAGGCAACGATGGAATTTATACTGCTTTGTATTCTCTACAACATCAAGTACAAAATACAATTCCTGAAAAGGATCCATGGTGGGCCTGATGCAATTTCACACACTCCACTGAGAGGTTTGTAGGCATGAAAGCCAACATCTGGATCAGGAATGGTTGCTCTTTTCTATTTACGTCCGTATCATACATGCTCAGCGATTACTGCATGTGTGTTCACCATTCCTTCTCACCTAGAATGTTGCCTTTTGGAAGGCAGGGATAATGTTGTACTATGTTACCAGTATCAAGATAAGGGTTGGTTTTAAACTGTGTGTAAAGGGAATCAGCTCTCTCTTTTAAATAAACAAACTTAAAGGTTGATTTAATTTAACTGCTTGAGTGAATCAATCAGTCTCTCTCTCCCATGCATGTACATGCATATATGCATATGCACACACACATGCACACACACATACACACACACGCATACACACACACACACACACACACACACACACACACACACTCTAAAACATGCCCATCCAAGGTTATAAACCCAAATGCATTCCTTTTACAAGTATGATCATTTCTCTTTGGTCAGTGTTGTTCTGATGATTAAATACAATAATGTATACTAAGTGCCGACTACAAAGCCAATTCTAAGGATAAAAAATTGATATTTCTTTTACAGAGAAATGTGGTAGTGAATGGGAACTAAATAAGTCTTACATCACAGCATTCTCAATGAACCCAAAGATATTCATTTTGTTCTTGCCACTCAATGATGGTGCTTATCGGATCAAGTATTTTCCACTTTCATGGGTTTCAAGAATGGTGCTAATAAAATGTACTAATGAAAATGTATTCCTTTCAAACAGAACAAACACTTATTTTACACAGGAATGTAATCTGTAGAACAAGGTTACATTTGTCACCTAGATATCCATTGTATTAGTGCAAATGACTAACACAACAGTCTAATATTTCCAATGTTTAGATATCTTCTAAGTGACTCATAACATCTTAACATAATCATCAAAGCAATAATCAATGATAGTTACTACCGCTGTTCTGCAGACAGTATAATTAATAAAACTAATATTCAAAGAAATTAAATGGTTTTGCTAAAAGTATAGAGAACAGAAGAATCTGCCTGGATTAGAACCTATGATTATCTTATTATAAAAATCCACTTTGTAACTCACTGATTACCAGTATCCCATGCCTATAATCCTACCTATTCAGGAAGCTGGAGCCTAAAGATTGTAGCTTAAAGCCAACCCCAGCAGGAGAGCACATAAGCCTCCAATTAACCACCAAAAACCTGGAAGCAGAGCAGTGGTTCAAGTGGCAAAAATGCTAGTCTTGAGCAGAAAAAATTCAGGGAATTCAATATTCAAGTCCTGAATTGAAGTCCTAGGAAAGGCACCAGGAAAATTCCACTTTATTCTCTCTAGACATGCTAGAGAGACATGCTAGAACATTACCACTTGAACCACAGCACCACTTTCAGCTTTTTCTATGTATGGGATACCAAGGAATAGAACCTGGGTCTTTGTGCATGTTAGGCAAGCCCTCTACCACTAGGCCAAACTCATGGCCCCGTTAATTTTTTTAAAAAAAGACTCCCAAACTATAATGACAATAGGTAATCTTAAAACAACTCTAGACAGTCCAGTGGCTCACATCTCTGTATTGTCATTCTTAAGTACTTACACTACCCATGAAGTGGTATTTAATATAGGATATTATTAATTTAAATGTGTATTGCAATTCTAGGGAGCTATAAATGAAGCTTTAAAAACAGTTCAAGTGATATACTAAAAGGGGAAAAATCAATAATGACCCAGTTGAACTCTACAATCCAATCAAGCCACCTTATGTAATTAATAGACACACATAGATAAACTTATTAAAAAGTGCAGAATACATATTGGATTCAAGTTCACAAAGAACATCACTCAGAGTAGACCACATAATTGACCACAAAACATATAGTACTTAGATATAAATCTAATAAAATATATGTATGCTTTTTAGAACTTTAACTATAGATATGGTGAATAAAATCAAAGAATAACTAAACAGAGAAATATCCATGTTCGTGAATAAAATGACAAAATAGTCAAAAGGTTAGATCTTGGCTACTTTATGTATAGATGTGATGGAATCCGAAGTGAAAATCCAATAAGTTACTTAGGAAATATAAATGAATGTATATTCTACATTTATAGGGAAATGCAAAAAAACCTATAATATCCAACTCAGTATGGAAAGGTAAATGAATATGTGTACCTAACTCCAGGATACACAATAAATCTATAGTAATCAAGGAAGTATGACATTAATGACAGAAAAGAAAAATAGATGAATAGAAGAGTCAGAATGTATCCCTGTGCTCTCTGACAAAAAAGCAAAAATTTCTCGAAAATCTGGATTTGCATGTGCCAAAGAAAATGAATCTAACCATATACATTACATAAAAACCATCTACATTCATTAAAATGAATTCTAAACCTATATATGAAGCCCAGAACTTCTAAATTCTAGAAGATAGCACAGGAAAAAAAGTCATATAGCCTTGCAATGACAATGAATTTTTAGATAAAACACTCAAAGCACAAGCTATGAAACAAACAATTGATAAGATGGACTTCATTCAAATTAAACTTTTGTGCTCTGAAAAACTAATATTTAGGAAAATGAACAGACAAATTACTGACTGCATGGAAATGAGATATCAGGATTATTATATAAATATAAAAAGAAGTATTTACAGTAAAACCTAGAACAAACTACATTTGTAATGGGCAAAAAGAAAACTCACTGAAGATCTATAGAACAGATATATTCTCCATATATTACACCATCAAAGAAACTCAAAATTGGACCCTTTTACAATGGTTGAAATCTGGAGTATGACACATCTAAATGGAATTGGGGGAATGTAGAAAAACAGGATTTCTCCTTGCTAGTGGGAGTGCAAAATGGTGTGAGCAGTTTGGAAGATGGATTTATAGCTTCTTACAGAATCAAACATGTTGCTACAACACGATCAAATAATCATACTTTGGAACTTATTCAAAGGACATGACAACTTGAACAAGATGGTTAGAGCAACTTTATTTGTAATTGTCAGCAATTGGAAGTGACCGAGTTATCCTTCAGTGGAGATCTAGATAGTGGAATATTATTTACCAACAACCTGAAATGAAGCCAGGCACTAATGGCTTATACCTATAATCCTAGCTACTCAGGATATTGAAACCTAGAGGATTTCAGTTTGAAGCCAGCTAGGACAGACAAGTGCTTAAGGCTCCATTTCCAAAATAAACAGCAAAAATCAGGGCTGGAGATGTGACTCAAGTGGTAGAGCACCAACTGAGCAAGCAAGCAAGCCAAGCAAACCAAGCAAGCTAAGCAAGAAAGAAGCCCTAAGTAGAAACTCTGAAACTGGGAAAGAAAAGGAGGGAGGGAGAGAGTAAGGAAAGGAAAGAAAATAGAGGGGGAGGGAATGGGGGAGAAAAGAAAAGGAAAAAAAGGGATAAAGGAAAGAATGAAAGTGAGGAGCGTAGAAAAATATATATCTATGTTTTTGATGAACCTGTGCTAGCCATTTGCATTTTTGAATTTGTATTGAATTTGTATTTTCTTTAACTCGCCTTTCTGCTTCTGTATACTTGCTTGCTATAACCTTGAGGAAGGTAACAGCAGTTCTTGTGACTAATCTACAACCACCCACTCGCCCTTGAGCCCCAGACACTCCCGGATCTGGAGCATGAGTTACCCTCTGAAAGGGAGTATACACATTCCAGACCCTCCACCTAGGCCTGGAGCTAGAGATAGTTGCCATCTGGCATCTACAAGGTCGGACTTGCAGGGGTCAGCAAACTAGGGCAAATATCAATCAATCGCAAGCCCATTATCATGGAGATAAAACCATCCTCCTAGAATCACCATAGGGGCTCCGTCCAATCAGTTCAAAGCACGACAGCCCTCTAACCTGACCAGTGATTAGCCTCCGCCCCTTTCCCATTTTGTGTTGTGCCAATCATTGCTAGAAGTTTGGTATGAATTTTCCCACATGGTGTATTGATTTGTTGCTAATGCTTGCTGGGGCCTTCCCCCTACCAAAGAATGTATAAAAGGTGCTGTAATTTTGGGCTTGGGGCCTCTGGTCTGCACTCAATTATCAGTGCGCAGAGACCCGTGCTGGAGCTCCTCAATAAACGACTCATTGCAGTTTGCATTGATCTTTGGCCTCTGGCGATACTTCTGGGGGGCTTCAAGTTTCTGGGCATTATAAAAGAATTAAAGAACATTAATTTAATTGAGGAATCCTGCTCTATCATGGAATTCCTGTCACTCTTGAAATAGGCACTTCTATCATCAGGTACTCAGGGTAGGGACCACCTAGAAAATCCAGTGTTCGAGTGTTGAGTTTCTTATTCTGAGAGAGAGAAAGCTCAATGCCTTGCCTACAAACTTTAAGTTTTATACAATACAGGGTAGCTGTTGGTGAGGATTCTTTAAGTGTGTTATAACACAACCTACATTTAGATGTCCAGTTCACTTTTGACAGTCAGGATCCCTGAATCTCAAGATGCCAAGTAAATTTTTTGCTATTGCATGAGTAGTTAATGGGAAGGCCAGGATTAAAGAAAATGGAGAAAATGCAATTTAGAAGTCTTGATTGGAGGAATAAGAGGATGTAGGTTTATAGAGTGTCTCAAAGTACTTTGTCCTTCCTCAGCCTTACTCAAATATCCCCTATTAAAGAAATGGACTCATAGAGGGAGGCTATCTCTTATTCAGCTCTGTGGGTTCTTAACATCATGAAGCCCCTGACACTGAATCAGAAGCAGCAGTGCTGGAGGTTTCAGTGCAGTTCAACGTGGATACCGATCAGAAAAGGCCAAACCTTTGTGCTGTTGCCGAACCACCAGAAGTATGTAAGGGTCCCCAGCTGACTAGGCCACACGACTGCACTGATATTTACTTCTTTATTTCTTATGGCAACAAATGGGACTCGAAGGTGGACGTGTTCCACAGGACCTAAAGGAATAGGAAAAGAAAGAACCAAAAGTCAGTTCATATATCCTCAGAACAAGCTAGCAAACATTACCACACTCTAGATTTTTCATCTTCATCTCAATGATCACCCCTAAAATAAAGTAATAACGACAATGACCACAAACTCACAAGTGCTAGGAAGAGTGTTCTGCAAAGGAAGTCTTGCTAGCACTATTTACCATAGCGAAGATATGAAACCAACGCAGATGCCCCTCAGTAGATGATTAGATCAACAAGATGTGGTACTTATACACAATGGAATTCTTATGCTGCCATCAGAAAGAATGTCATTGCCCCATTTGTAAGGAAATGGAAAGACTTGGAAAAAATCATATTAAATGAAGTAAGCCAGACCCAAAAGAACATAGGCTCAATGGTTTCCCTCATTTGTAATAATTAGTACACATCTAGGACTCTCCTAGCAGAGGATCACAATAGCTCAAAACCTAGGTACATAAGATCATATAGGATGAGACTAAATGAAATGATCTTTAGGATATGGAAACAAGAACTTTATCTTGTGTGATTGTTGTTCTTAATGTACTATGTCATTTCTCTTCTCTTTTTTTGCCCTTTGGTTAATTTCATATTGTTACTGTATCTGACTTTGTTACCTGGTATGTTGTATATATGTTTAATTGTTTATTTGAAATAGGAAAGGGGGGGGAAACAAGATGATTAGGAGGGTATGAGGGGAGGGAAATGGGTCAAAAAACATGAGAAGGGATATCAATGTGTGAGAAATACTGCACCCACTACCTGGTGAATGTAACTGTAATCGCTCTACACATTACCCTGACAATAAAATAAAGGAAGTCCTGCTGCACAGAGGGGATTCAAAGCAGGTTCAGCTTTCTTGAGTGATATCCAAACTTAATTTATGTATGGGAAACCATCCTAGCGAGAGTGTTCATTGTGTATTGCAATCCAAGGACAAAGCTATACCTTAGTAAAAAATAAGAAGAGAAACAACAGTCTGTTTCATGTTTGATCATTAGACCTGTCTAGAGATTTGGGTTCAAAGCACTGTCTGAACTTCAACACCTGCAGAACTGAGTCAGATGCTGGAAAAGCCAGTTCACAAAGTGGGAAAAAGACAGGTTCCAAATGCCAAGTTGCAAAATAATAAACCTTCTTCCTCTATTTCTCCCAAAGAACTGATGCAAGCAGCATTTAATGCTACACCAGCAAATAAGAGAGTAATCCACAAACATTCCCAGGCAGAAGTGAGATTTTAATTTCATTGAGTGACAAAACAAAATGAAAAATTACAAGTGCTAGGATGAACAAATGTAGCAGTGACAGACTCCATAGACACTATATTGAAAAATGAACTACATACCCAATGGATGGGGATGGAAGGAAAAATTGGCAGACAGCAAAGGAAGGGGCAATGTCATTCTTTCTGATGGCAGCATAAGAATCCCATCGCATATAAGTACCACATCTTCTTGATCCAATCATCTATAAAATGTACTCTTTATCTGACTTATATAACTGTAAGCCCTTTGTCCATCACCTTTACAATAACAATAAAAGTGCATTAAAAATTTAAAAATATCATGAGTATGCCAGTTTGGGAGATAGGTCTGGTATTTTTTCCAACTCTGAGGGCTTTTTTGCCTCCAGTGATTTGAGTCAATGTGGTTGACCCCTGGAGAACATCCTGTTAAGTGAAATAAATCAAACCTAGAATGAGGAAAGCCAGACATCTCATTCACATGTGTAATCTAGGAATGCTGGACTCACAAAAGCATGAAGTAGCATGGTGATTCCCAGAGAACAATGGAGCTGGGATGGGTTAAATGATGCTCCAAGGATTTTAAATTGCAGTAAAATAGGAAGACCAAATTTAATGGATACATTGTACTGTGATGGTTATGATCACTTAATTGTAATTTTGAATATCATCACAAATAGATTTTGACTAATCGCACCAGAAAAACAAAGCATGAGAGGTTAATGCATGCTAATTAGCCCCAATAAACTACTCCATTATATATATATATATATATCATAACACCATATTGTACATAATAAATGTACTCAATTTCTCTAAATTAAAAAGCTTAATGAAGCAAAAAAATTTAAGAATCTATGTAACCCACAGCCAGAAAATACTTTCTACCTATAGCTCTTTGACATGACGACAGAGATATGGCACCTTAAGACAATCCCAGCAAATAATTTCAACCTTGTCACTTCATATACATTTGGCTGAAGGTTTGATTATTCCAAATGAACAAATTTATGTTATTTTTGTATGATATGCTGGAAATCAATTAAAGAAGATAGAGTGTGAAAAAATACTGCTACCTCCAAAGCTTTGTTTTTAATAATTTACCTGACTATTTCCTCTCCATTACTCGCATGCTCTGATCAATGAGGAAGAGTGAAGCTAGTGGGAGTGGGTGTTGGGGGGGGAGGGGGCAGGGGAGTCTTCTGACTATCCCACACTCTAAGAAGGATATAAGAAACCTGGTTTCAGGGTGGCTGTTTGGCCTAGTGGTAGAGTGCTTGCCTAGCATGCATGAAGCCCTGGGTTCAATTCCTCAGTACCACATACACAGAAAAAGCTAGAAGTGGTGCTGAGATCTCAAGTGGTAGGATATTAGCTTTGAGGAAAGCCCAAGAACAGTGGTTAGGCCCTGAGACCAAGCCCCAGGACCGGCAAAAAAAAAAAAAAAAAAAAAAAAAGCCTGGTTTCCCACAAGAATTCCATAGCACCTTTCTCCACTTTCTCCAGGCTGAGTTCACACCTCCTACCCTCTTACTCCTCCTCTTCTTCTGAGGCCTCTTTTGCCCAAAGTCATTGTTTTCGTTCTCATTGAGATTCCCTCCAAAAGAATGAAGTTCCATCCCTCGTCACCCTGGTTTTACCACAGCTTAGCCATGTTCTACCATGGCTGGAGGCCCTAGAAAGTCTTCTCAGCTTTCTCTCACTTGGGGGCCTTGATGAGTCAGGGCTGACACTGTAGGACTGAGGCCAAGGGCACAAAGAAAATAGGGGGAACACAGATTGCATTTTGTGTTCTCTCTAAATTCATATCAGATATCAAAAGAATAGGACTTCATAAAGTGACCAACATGGTGAGATGAATCCCTGCTTCAGGTCAAGTACGTTTGCTTAGAAATAATTCTAAGAAACCATATCTCTCTTTTTGAAAGGTTTTTTGTTAGGGTGACATAGAGAGGATTTACATGCGTAAGGTAGTGAGTACACTTCCTGTAGAACATTGTTACCCCCTCCCACGTTTCTCTCCCACTTCCCTCCCAATGCCCCTCTCCAAGTTGTAAAGTTTGTTTCCAACATATTTTTTGTGAGTATCGTTGTTGCATTGGTTCGCTCTTTGCCCTTTGTCTCATCATTTCCTTGTTCCCCTTCCCTTCCCTAATGCAGATAAACATATATATATATACATATATATGTTTTATATATGGGTTTATACGTGTATATATACATACGTACATACATATTACACTGGGTTTCAAAATCAACTACAGTGACAACAGCAGATAAACCATAGGAGGGAAAGAAAGAAAAAGGAAATACCGATAGTCCTAACAGAGGATCACAATGGCTCAATAGCTATGTACATATGGCCACATAAGATGAAATGAACCCCAAGATATGGAAACAAGAGATTTTTCTTTGTAGTGGTTGTTTTTAATGTATCTGTTTTAAAGTAGCTTTTAAAGGCAAAGATCCTAAGCCTGATCCAGACTTCCAGGAAGTAGCCAGAAGAGAGCTGGAGCAGATTTAGGAAAGAATGCCACAAACTCCTAAAATCCTCCCTGTCAGAGAGTGCCCATTTTGATGGAAATCTAATAATCTGCTCGAGATTGGTTATTACGGGCAGCTAACAACTACTTTTGTTAGCTAATGGCCCAAGGTGAGGCCAAGAGCAGTTTCCAGGATCATAACTGTCTGGTAAATGCATCCATGATTGATTTGGAGGGAATTATGAGCACGATAAAAGTTTCAAGGAACATTTCCTCCTTTGTGCATATAACCCACAGTATAAACCTGTTCCTTGCTGATTTTTTTTTTTTTTTGGTTTTGGGGGTTTGGGCTTCACACCTGCAGACAAGGCCAAATCTTAACAAAATCAGAAGCATGAGTGGGACAATTTCTTGTCCACAGTGCAAAGGAATACATAATGTCCCTTTTCTTTGTCTTTATTTTCAATTCCAGCAGAAATGTCAAGCAGAAAGTTATTAGGAAGTACTAGTAATTATAATTATGATAATAACAGGTAGCTATCAGTAAGCTGTGCAGAAAATTGTTAACTTAAACCTGAAATTATTGTCTTTAGAAAAAGTTTGCATGAGGAGCTGGCTCTCAGCTGGTGACTGGGAACTTAGTTCTTGGACTGATCTTGTTTAAGAGTTAACTAGTAAGAGTATGCAATGTTGGCTAACTGTTCTTGCAAACGGTATAACTGGTTCTGAATACCTGCTTGTTGGAAGTTTGGAGTTCTGTTTTATACTAGGCAAGACAGTAACTGATCTGCCCCAAATGAAAGGGAATCTCTACTGAGTTTCTCTGGTAACCAGCTCTTATGCTGTCACCATTCATTGCATAAAGAATAGATACACACTGAGTGACTCCATGGGGAAAGAATTTACACCTAGTTTTGCCTGGACTTTGTCCCTTGAGCTTTTCCCTTCTGCTGACTTTACTTTATATGCCTTTGCTGGAATAAACCATGGTCAGGAATGAAGCTATGAGTTAAATTCTGATTCCTTCCAGTAAATTATCTAATCTGAAAAATGGTGGAAAGGAGAGGGCCCCCAAAGTATACACATTATCCAATTTGATTCCCACAGCCTCCTTATATGCTCTTGAGTCTAGTCTTATCAATACTTGCCATTCCATCTCATCTCTTCATCACCCCCTACCCAGGATTCTGACTTGGTGATTCCACAAGAAAATGACTGTAATTGACATGTGAATGAAGATAATCATCATTTTACCTACCTGTAACTCATTCTTTGCAGAACCTCCCCACTCCCAAACAGAATGCAAATTCTTCAAAGCTAAGACCATATTTTTCTTTTATTGCTGAGCCTTCAAAGCATAACAAAATACTTTGCTCATCTTAAAAATTCCATAAATACTTGATTAAATTAATAAATGAATAGGGGTTTTATTTGTATTTATTTATTTATTTATTTATTTTGTAGTTACAAGAGCCCTCAGAAACAAGTCGTACTCTGAATCAAATCATTTAAAGTTAGAGTTTAATAAACTCAAGAAAAATATAATTTATCTCAAGGTTATATAGACTGGCATTTTTACAGGCATAATTAATCTACAATCTATGTTTCCTTCCATATATTTTATATTTCTGTAATAGGAAACTAGGTAGTTTACACTATACCAGAAAACCTCTTAGATGTGGGTTGTTTACTAAGTGGCCTAACACACTATCATTGAGTTAGCAATAGAAAAAGAATTCCATATAGGCTGGGACCAGGGGTTTACACCTGTAATCCTAGATACTCAGGAGACTGAAATCTGAGGAACACAATTTGAATTCAGCCTGGGCAGGAAAGTCCATGAGTCTTTAATCTCCAATTAATCACCAGAAAACAGGAGGTGGTGTAGCATGGTTCAAAGTAAGAGAATGCTAGCCTTGAGCAAAAGAGCTCAGGGAGAGAGCCTATGCCCGGAGTTCAAGCTCTACAATCAGCCAAAAAACAAACAAACAAAAAAAAAAAACAAAAAAAAAACCCAGACATGTGAAAGGGTATCAATGTATGTGAATTAATGCATCTTCTATCTTGAAAATATCATGTAACCCTTCTATTAATTACAATAAAAATATATGAAAAAAACACACCACCACCACCACCAACAACAACAAACAAAACCCTCTCTGTAGTTAAGCTTTCAAAACTTGATGTTGCAGCACATGTGACAGCTTATTGGAAAACAACTATGAAGAACACAATATGCTTTTTTTTTCTTTACCACATTTTTACTTTCTGCCTTTTCAGTTACCCCAAGTCAAGCACAGACTGAGAGACTAAATGGTAAGCTCCAGGAATAAACACTTTTTGGGGGGCCAGTCCTGGGCTTGAGCTCAGGGCCTGAGGACTGTCCTTGGATTTTTCTCAAGGCTAGAGCTCTACCACTTGAGCCTCAGCACCACTTCTGGCTTTTTCTAAGTATGTGGTACCAAGGAATTGAACCTGGGTCTTTGTGCATGCTAGGCAAGCACTCTACCACTAGGCCAAACTCCTGGCCCTAGCAATAAACACTTTATACATTCAAATTATACAACACTCTTACAAGATGAGATCTCACATGATCTCTCTCTATTCTTCCTGGGGCACAAATCATCATTATGCTTCGTATCCCCATGATGTATCGGCAGCCGGCCACAGAACGTATTTCTAGGGTTTGGTACTATCTTTGTTTCCAGGCATCTGCTAGATCTTAGAATATATATTAACATAGATAATAAACAACTGTTGCTAAAAGAAGAATCACAGAAACCTGAAGAACATGAATATCACTGATCAAGATAAAGAAATCAAATGCCGGCCACATTATCAACAGTTCCTTGACCCGCCATTCTGTGAAATGGCAATATTCATTTTCCTGCTTCTAGGAGTCAAGTCTCACAATAGCTAATATACAAAATTCACCTGGCACCACCATAAACAGTTTGGAACTTTTAGCTGAAGTGTTTGCATAGCCAATAGCAATGAAGTCATCTCTAGAAATAATCCAGGTAGTTTGGAAATTCCTTGTATTTGTTTATAGCAAAATAAACCTGAAATGATTTGAGGTGTATGAATTAAGTTGTTTACACATTCAATTCTCTTTTAAAATGATCTAAACATCCATTTCTGTAATCCTTCTTTGTTTTCTTTTCTCCAACAGAGATAATAGTTTAGTTTGATTTGTGCAATCATCACTCATAATAGCTTGAAAATGAACCCGTGGTCATCAGTCTGACAAGGTTCCACTTAAATATTCTCGGGATTGTCCAGACTACAAGAAAGAGACGTGTACATTCTATTCTCAGTGTGTGTCAGAAATGTGTGATGCTGGAAAGGAGAGGCTCGCTACTCAGACTTTCAAGATACTGTCCACTGCACTGCCAGGACACGCTGAATCACGGATTAGTATACAACTCAGTCTTTTGGCTTGAGTCATTATAATGGCTGCACTGAACCTGACCTCAGCTCTGGATCCCAGCAATCTGGCCAGAAGGACTGGGCGACTAGGAACAGGGAGAAGGGGCTTCTCAGGGTACTTACACACCACGTGCAGGAAGAGGACCGCGGTGTCGGAGCCCAGGTTGTTCTCTGCATAGGCCGTCACCTGGAAGATGCCTGCACTCTTATACACATGCTTGATGCCATCCTCGATGGGGCTGAAGTTAGCATAGGACACAGCAATCCCATCCCCAAAGTCCAGCTGGATGTTTGTCCTTTGGAGATCACCCTACAAGAAAACAGCAGATGATCTGGGACCATTCACAAGTTCTCGCTTGATTTTGAGGGAATACTTCTTTCAAATGTGACAGCAGAACTCCCTGAATACCTACTGTGTTTCCCATGGACAAAACACCTCAGAAAAATCACCTTACTCCTATCTAATACTCACAGGGCACTATGGGCACATACTTACTGCATCTGAGATGGCAGGATACTAGTGACAGTGGATAAGTTAAAGTGTACCTGAACTTTGGAGGGAGAGAGATCAAGGGCTTCCTGATCCTATTATGTACAGGGTTTATGCTGTGTCACAGTGAGAGTGATAATCGTAAATGAAGTATTTACAAAGTTCCATATGCAGTGCTGAACAATCACCTCATAATGCTGTTTTGTAGGAAATATTATTATTCTAAAGTGGTAACTAAAAAAATAATAATAAAGTAACTTGATCTAAATCACATAGCTAGTAGCACAAGATGTAAGTTTAGAATGAGCTTGAGGCCCAAACAAAAACTGTGGATGAAGAAGAACATTATCAACTTCTTGCATACCAAAAGAGATGATGGAATAAAGAGACAAATGCATTTTCTAATCACGATCCAATCCTCTGCCCAGAGACTGTGCATTTGTCCCAATGTCATATTCTCTCTCTCCCCAAGAAGTGAATGAAATATGGAAAGATGCTCTCCTCATCCCCATATGCAATGTAAACTCCACATAAGTTTAGAAATATAAATTGAAGTGGAAATGAACCCAAGGTGATTCAAATGGATTAGATTGTGGCTCTTCATAGCCATTCAAGGAAAGGTTTTTATATATATCTGGTCATGAAAATGCCCTTGTAGAAATATGATAATGACCGTCTCTGAATCTTAAAAGTCCTTTCATTCAAGTGCTGGATGTAGAGTGAAGGTGGAGGAATCTGTCAAGTCAGGATAAGGACCCTGTCCTATCTGCTGTGGTTCTGACTTTAAAGGCTTCTGAGGGCTCATACTTGTAAAAAAAAAAAAATCCTCTTAGTGCTTGTCTGTCTTTCCATGATCTCCAGAGCATAGCGTAATTTGCATATAAATTTAGAGGGCATTGTCAATCAGGAGAGCTCTCCAGCTCCACCAACTCGGTAAAGAGGACAAGAAAAGTTCCTGGTTTGGAAAGAAGAGAAGCTGCTCACACAGGGAGCAAGAAGCAGTCAACAGAGCTAATTTCACCCTGGCATGACTGAATACCATTGGCTTGCATTGCCTGGTTGCAAAAGATACTAAGAAAATAAAGGCAACTAATGCAAGATTTCTCACAAAGGTAAGTTTCCGGCATTGCAATCATCTCCCGCTTTCCTCATACTCGCACTTTCAAGACCCTTTCAAAGCTTGTGGGTTTTTCTAATCAGTGAGGCTAAGGGCTAGAATGAAATAATAGAGGGCCTTCAAAGCTTCAGATATAACTTGGATGTCCTTGTTCCAGCAGTTTGCAGATGGTGGTTTTATGGTATACACATTTCCTAAGCAAGCCCTCGGGGGGATTCCTGAAGAACACATCTAAACCTCCATGTGGGAGGCACAAGTGGACCCCAGGGCTGGGCTGGAGGAAGGAGGCCCTCCTGAGCCTCGTGATCCTGTCAGCTTTCTCTCCCAAAGTCTGCTTCTCACCTCGAATGACTGCAGCTGTCTGGGAACTGCAAGATCATTTGTTTCATGCCTGGCTTGGAATGGCCAGTAAGTGAGTCCTGACAGCAGAGGCCCAGGTAGACACTTACCTCCTCCATGAGGATGATGAAGGTTGCATTGTGCCCTTGCTCAGCCACCAGACGTCCATCCGTTGTCACCACATGGAGACCTCGAGGGGCTTTTCCAGGGCACAACTGAGCCTTGGCTGAGTACTTTTCCCTTAGTCCATCTGTGCAGTTGTTGGACACAATCCTCCGGTACCTAAAGAGAATGAACAATTGACAGTGGCGTGGTTTGACTGTGTGTGTGTGTGTGTGTGTGTGTGTGTGTGTGTGTGTGTGTTTCAAAAAAGAGTAAATAAAATCGTGAAGCAACAGGAAGAAGCTACTCACAGCCATCCCTAAAATCTAAGTCTTGAAAAAGATAGCTATTTAAGAGGATAAACAAATGCTAAGGAACTGCTATCCCTCCATCTCAGGAAGAGTAGCTCCTTAAACATTATTATTGATCCCACCTGGTGAGTTGCAGGTCAGGTCAGTGTCTAAACCAGCCAAGAAAAATCAATGTCTGAGTCATACACAGAGAAGGAAGGGGATGCCCATTGCACTTGAGAAGCAGGGAAAGCAAGCTCCTTCTGTCAGGGAGAGGACTGTTCCTTCTCTCCAAGGTCATGGTACTAAAGCAGCAGACTTCTAATTTTCCTCAGTCGGGAGACCTCTTCGTGTCTACTGTCCATCTTGGGATACTATTTCCTCCCCTAATATGTGATCTGCCCTACTCTGGAGCCACTGAGCTCTTATAAAGCAGTTGTCTCTTGCTAATCTTTTGTTTTATCTGTTGCTTTGTCTACAACATAAATGTCAGATTAGGAACACAAGACTGAAACTCCTGTTCAATTCCCCTGGAGCAAAATTATTTTGTAGAGAAGATTAGCCTGGAAGTGCTTCCCTACAAAGCACCACAATCTGCCATGACACCAGCCATATTTGGTCACCTGTGATCCAACAGCTTGCCTACACAGGCAGAAGCCCCTGACTTATCACAGTAAGACTTCACTAGAAACAATATACCAGCTGGAATGCCAGGGGCTTATCTCTATAAACGTAGCTAGTCAGGAGGTTGAGATTGGGGAATTGTACTGCAAAGCCAGTTAAGCCAGACAAATCTGAGAGACTCATCTCCAATTAGCCAGCAAAGAGCTGGAAGTAAAGGTATGGCTAAAGTGCTAGAGTACCTGTTTCAAGAAAGAGGTTGCGGCTCTGAGTTCAAGCCCTAGTACTCATAACCAGCACACACACACACACACACACACACACACACACACACACACACACCCCAAACACCTAGAAAAAGTTGCATAAATGTGCGACCACCCCTATCTCCATTATCATCATCACCACTATCATTATTACCAGAGCATCTTTTTGTTGTTGTTATTTCTGGGGCTTAAGCTCAGGGACTGGGCAATACTGTCCTTGAGCTTTCTCAAGGTTACTATTCTACTATTTGAGTCACAGCACCGCTTTTGGCTTTTTCTGTGTATGTGGTACTGAGGAATCGAACCCAGGACTTTGTGCATGCTAGGCAAGCATTCTACCACTAGGCCAAAATCCTGGTTCCTCGCCATAGCATCTTGACTCCTTTCTCTATACCAGGAGTAATTCATCAACACATCTATGTTGTCTTAGAAAAAGAGAAAATTGGATATATCTTAAGTTCTACTAGTAGTAACCCAATACCTGACTTCCTCCTCAGATCCCAAGTGTGGACATCAACCCCAGACCTCCCTCCAGTGATTGCAATTTTGAGTGCAAAGTGGAGGTAGTTACTATCTCAGATGAAATTAAAACACATACTCTGATAGATTTACACTATTGTTCATGGTAATCTGAGATGTTTTTATTCAGTATGGATGCCATTTTCCATACTGCATGCTAAAATGGTAAACTTTTTAGTGTATCAGCTCAGAGAAAGATGCATTATTATTAAAATTAAAAGCGTTTTTAAAAAAGATTTTCATTATTAAAAGTTTTAGGGAAAACTTTAAAATATGATAAGACAGCTTAGAATTAAGTTGCTTATTATATATTTATAACATTATATATATTCACATGCCTAGTTCTTGTCATCAATGTAGTTAATCAAAAATTTTAATCAGTGTAGACTTGTTTGAGTGTCATTACCAGAATATATTTCATTTTTAACTAATGACAGATGTTTCAGTTGGTGCTATATCCTAATGTAAACTTTGCATCATCCAACCTCCTTGTTATCCTTAGTTGGCCATTATTTCAAGCTGTATTATGATTTATAATATAAACCAACATTGAAGAATTTGTAGATACTTATGGTAAATCCTTTACATAAGGGGAGTAAAAGGATCTTTCATTTTATCTTCCTGATTTATTTGGTTATTGCTTTGATGCATATAAGTTGCTAGCAATTGGATCCAATTGTAAAAGCCACAGGTTTCTGAGAGATTTCTTAATATAATTATTTTCCCATTATGCCCAATGGATCCTCTACTATATCCTTCTTCAAACACCCTAGTATTGTATTCTCTATCAAGATTTCTCCTTAAGTTTGAGCCATTTGAATGGTTTAAGTCTGAATCAGACTGCTACCTGTAATATCAAAACTTCTGGAACTCCAACCCAGGACCCAGGAATAAGCCTGAGTAGGATGAAATACTTGGTTCAATTTTTGTGGTTATCAGAGTTGCTGAGACCACTCAACTCACCTTTTCAACACTTTCATTTTCCCTTTGCAGATGCCAGATGGGTAGGTAACACCTCCCAGTGTGTGGCAAGTGGGTCAGGTCAAATTAAAAGGATACTGAGTTGGCAGAGATGGAAGAAGGCCCATTGGAAGAGGCATGACCGGCCTGCAGAGTGCCTTAGTCCCTGCTACTCATAGAGTGGTCTGAAGACCAACCGTCCCCACATCAGGAGGGAGTTCACTACAAGAGTAGAATCTCAACCTCATTTCTAATCTCTCAGGTCTGATGCAGCATTTTAACAAGATCCTCCGATGGCTGTGCAACCACGTTAGAACTGAGGAAGGTTTCCCTTTTTCACCTTCCACTTGAAAGATCTCTTCCAGGCCCATGGAGACAGCAAAAGGAAGACAAGATAACAAGTCTCCAGGAAAAAAGGGAAAATTAAAAAAAAAAACACAAAATCTTTTTTGAGCATCTGAGCAGCAATTAATAAACCAAGAGAAGCATGCATCTAATTGTGCAACTACCATGACTGCCTCAGATGAGACTGTGGGTTTTAATTTGAAGTTTTGTGCATCTGTGAATGAGAACTTCCATTTGTCTCTTGCTAAAGAACACTCTAATTTCTGTGAACCACTTGAATTAATTTATTTCATTTGAGGCCTCTGGAATAAGACAGCATTCCTTCCCGGGGATGAGTTCTGACAAAATTGATCTGTATCTAATAGGCATATTGGCCAAAGCCATTGAAATATGGATGATCATAATTTCTTCTACTACTTCCCAAACATGGTGCTTGTGTTGCAGCAATTCCTCAATTTCCTTCTAAAGCGAGAGGAAAAAATGAAGCATCTGTTCATTCCATCTCCTCCCACAGCAATGCATTCCTTTTCATTCTACCACAGAGAAATGAGAAAACAAGGTGAGGTTCTCCATGTGTTTTTACTTACCCAGTGCTGTTGAGGTAGCTTTGACCAAGGCTGCAGTCCTTTGAGGGAGATGCTGGATTATACCAGAAAGCTGGGACACACTGGGTCTCCCCGTGTCTCTCATAGCCATAATCACTGTCAAAAAATTAATATTGTGAAATGGCATATATGTACAAATACTAAAATTCCCCCAGCTACATATGTTATGTCCTATCACTATCAGTTTAGCAGGTCATAACACGTTGTTTTAATTGTCCTAGTCCAAACAAATACTCAGGATTTGGGAAGAGTATAAATTTAGATTTAGAATTAGTCTGAAGTCATTTGGAGTATAGTTACAAAAGAAAAATGGTGAGTTATGAACTGGAAATTCAAGATTAGAATAGGAAGAATACATACAACGGCTTGCGGTTGATACGGAGGTTATCATAAATTTATAAAAATGCTTTGTTTGGATCAAAGTAGAATAAATTAAATAAATGGATGGCCACCAAGAAGATGACTTTAAAGGTCAGGATACATTTCTAGGTTATGATTAATGACATGTCATTCCAAAATTGATCTTGCAAATATTTATTTTCATTTTCCCTGTGAATTTAACCTCTCTCAAACACAATAACATGTATTTAGTTGTATATATTTACCGAGGTGTGTACATCAAACTATCCCTGATCAAACAGAATGAAGTTCACATTTCCTTAAAATGAATTAGAATGTAGTTCTTTTCCCTGGATCCACAAAATATCAGCCATAACAAAAAGAAGAAGATTATGATAATCTTCGTTCTTCCCATGTGCAAAGAGAAAAAGCGAAGACAATGGAGGACCCAGAAGGCTGGGTCTGAAGGCCAGAGGGTGTTTCCCTGCTTCTTAAACTTTCATAAAGTTTCCAGGTGTGCAAATGTCAAAGTAGAAGAAGGGTAATTAAATAAAAGGGATTATTGCTCCTGTAACCAGACTGAGGTCACTGAGGAGGCTTTTCTTGACAGGGGAATTCATGCTTCCAAGTTTAGCATCTAAGGGTTTTCTGACAGCCACTGACCAGGCAGCACAATCTGGACATTAGAATATTGATTTGTTGAGCACTAAAGGAACAAAACACCATGGTCACTACTCCCTCTACAGCAAACCCTGCTTCTTTCTGTTTCCATAGTTTTGGAGCCATGATTTTGTGAAAGTCCAGTAAAAACACAGGCAGATTTTCTATGTGGGTTTTCCAGGATAGAAACTGAAGGGAGACAGGATTGCAAATATAATTCCATATTTATTGTTATTCGATATTGCCTCTGACATATAAAATAGGTGTAACAAGCTCTGCCCTCAATTGATTTTCAAGCTTTGAAGGAGATACAACATATCCCAAACCCAACTAAAGAATAAAATAATTCATACAGCAGGGGAAGTTCAGTAATCTGTATAGTCCTGGATGTCAACTGATGAAAGAGTTCCTGTACATTACCTGCCATATTTCTCTCAACCAGAACCATAAACAAACACTTTCAGCAAACCTTCCTTTATGTTATGCTCTGAGATTAAAGTATCCTTTTTGGGGGGGATTTGATTGTCATCTCCACTCCCTTCTCCCCTCCTCCTTCTCCTCCTAACCCCCTCCTTTTCTTCTCTCCCCATTTTGTGTCAGTTACAGGGCTTGAACTGATTAAAGCTTAAGGCTCTCACTCTACCCCTTGAGTCACAGCTCCACTTCTGTTTTGTTGCTGGTGAATTAAAGAAAAGAGTCTATAATAGGCTTTCTTGCCAAGACTGGCTTGAGCTAGTGCTATCCTGGTCCATGAGATCTGACTGTAACATTTCAGAAACTTTGCAAAGTAATGTTGAACACAACAATGCTAGGATTAAGAACTAAGTTACATGAAATCTCACTCATATGATATAATTCAAAACACATAATTTTCTATTGCTCTATTGGATTTTATTATTACTTGGTTAATAAATAATACATAGTATTGAATATATTATTTATGTTATGAATATCATATTCTATAATTTATGGTGCTATATCGTCTCTGCTTTTGGGGATATTTACTTGTCAAAATTGGGATCAATTTATAATATGTTAGATATTATATTACTAATATAACTATATTATGTAATTTATATTACATATTATGTAATGTTACTCAATATATCATGAGTAATGTACTATATACTATATACTATGTATTATATATTATTAATGATGTAAGATGAGATAGGCTACTACTTATTTCTTTCCAGTTTTGCATTCAGTGATGCCATATTAATAGCTTAAAATTTGCCCTTGTGGGAATATGTACAATGATCAATATTTGTTTGTTCCCAGAGAGATGGCAGATAAATATTTACCAATATGCCACTGAATATATTATTTCCAGGCATTCCTTGGGCAGTGGTATGTCTGCACTACTTCAACAGAATGCCCCTCCTGTGCTGTGAGATGAACTTGTTGAGTCGTCCTGCTGAACCTAGGAGCTACTGTGAGGAAGGATGCTCTTTCCTGTAGCCTTGTAAGGGACGGAACTGTTCTATTGCTCTACACAAACTCTAGCAGTCTTCACTAGATCTGTTCAGCTCTGCTACTTGTTTTCAATGCAGCAATTTTTTTTAAAAGGTACATCAAACAGGCTGCTTTGCCCCAAAGAACAAAAATCACCTTATGAATATTTAACATTAGTAGAATCTGACTGCCCCAAAGCTGTGGATTTATTCAGTAATTTCTTTTTTTGTTGTTGTTGTTGTTTTTTTTTTTTGCTTTTTTTTTGTCCATTGTTGAGCTTAAACTCTAGGCCTGGGTGCTGTCCCTGAGCTCTTGGGCTCAAGGCTACTACCCTACCCCTGGTGCCACAGCCCCACTTCCCATTTTCTAGTGATTAATTGGAGAGAAGAGTCTCACATTCTTTAATGCACTGGCTGGCTTTGAACATGATCCTCAGATCTCAGCCTCCTGAGTAGCTAGGATTATAGGCATGGGCTATTGTGTCCAGCTTCTTCACTAATTTCTAAATGTATATGAAAATCTCTAAGACTGCTTTAGCCTTTTTCCCAACCCAGGAGTTTACATGTCTCAGGACCACAAGCAGCTTCTCAGGGATAAGTTGTGTTCTGGAGACCTGGGAGATTTGGACATGAAGCGACAGAAAGTTTGATTTGCCTCAGGGAAGTATACTGACAGATTTTGCAAACACTTCAGCAGTTTTCTTCAAGATAATAAGTCACCTCTGTGGCTTCCTCGGTAATAAAACCTGAACTTCTGAAAGTTTGAGGGAAAATTTGTTTCCAGGAATCTGTTGGCACATCTTCCAAACCTCACCCAGGGAAAGTTTGAATTCTAAAAAGGAAGCGCCAGGGCAATTCAGAAGTGTGAATAAAAGAAAGAAAGAAAAAACCCTGTAGGTCAGTATTGGAAGGGATGCTGGTCCATCTTTGGTTCAGTCTCCTCAGTTACAGTGAAAACAGAAAGTCCAAAGAGGCCAAATAACTTACCCAAATCTGCACACCCTTCACAGAGGCAGGTGGGGATGATAATCGGGGAGGAATGATATTCTGCATCAATACAATCATAAAGGATATCTTTCTAGCCATTGGAGAAAATTCTTGGCCAACTATGAAATCATCATGTCCTCCAGAAAAGGCCTTGTCCCTAATACCATCTCACCCCTATCAGAGCCTCCTCAGCCCTGTTCCACTCTCTGGCTTACTGTTACTGATCTACAGGTGCTAATGTCCCACGGCGGGAGGTAAGGTAACATACTGGCTTGGGATCAGAAAGGTCTTGCCAAGCACAGTGTAAGCACTCACACACAGATACAGCCATAACAGTGATGGATGAATAATTAATATCATCATCTGTCCTACTAAAGCATAAACCTTATAGTCATGGAGAAAAAAATATGCAGCCAGTTATAACCAAGATATTGCAAAAATGTTTTGGAAAACCCAACAATGAGTTTTCAAGCATTCCTTATAATTGAATTCCACTCTATCTATATGCCTTATCCCTTTACTCACCAACAACCTTCTCATTTATCATTTATGTCAATACCTGCTTTATCTTTCTGAAAGGCTGTATTTTCCCACTAACAAGCATCCAGACTAGACAGCTCCCCCACTCCCTTTTAGGGGAAGCCTTCCAGGATCACATCATGTCTTCTTTGTCCAATAGTCTCTTTACTCTGACCATCTCCAGCACATTAGTAAAATTAGTGATGTCCGGCAGATTTCTCTTCAATTGAATTATTTTATATCTGTGCTGTTTTTTATGGTAACCACTAACCAGTTTAACCAAGAAATGGTATTTAAATTTTATTTTAAATAACCACATGTAACTTGCGATTACAAGAATGAACACTGTAGTTCAGGGCCATAAAATTCAGCACTTAATTATATTCTTTATTATGCTAGTATGCCTTCTTTTACCTCAATAACTCTTGTCAGTATACTGTTTATTGTCTTTGTTATACTTTAGCTTGCCCACTACAGAAAAAATATATATGCTTGCTTGTGATCCATAAGCATAATACTAAAGGTTGATTGGATTTTAGATACAGATAAATTCATTTCTGTGCCGTCACATCAGTCTTCTGCATCACCACTTGGAAACCAGATTCTGTGGATCTGGTAGGAGTAATATTATGTTGAGTGACTTATTTAGTCTGTGTTTCCATGATATCAATACATTGTTTATGATCATTTTTGTAAAAAGAACTGGCAAAAAAAACCCCTAATACCCAGTAAGCCCTTGAGGAACGGTAGCATAGAGTGAGTGTTTAGGGAATGAAGCATAGATGAGGGCAGTTTCATAATTACTCACTGGATATTTGTATCCTGGAGGGCTATTTCCCTCTAGCAATCACTTACACAACTTTAGAGCAAACGCCTCATGCTCCTTTTTGTACCACCTTCTTGTTTCTAACAATCTTAATTCTCAGTGAGAATTTGTTTCTCACAGATGCTATGGAATAGCTCTCCACAGTAAGCATACAGCAGAGGATTTGTGAGCCTCTGACTCAGTTGAAGCCTCAATGTTTATGTGGCACTCACCCTTATTATTAATACCGACTCTGATGAAAGTTGTAAAAGGAAATTGCGTTGGACAGATAACTGTTTCTGTGTATCTATAAACCCCTCACTGTAAGCAGAGTAAGGGCATATTTGGAAAGGAATTCCCCTTTGGAAATCTAGATTGTACCCTTCAACACTTCCATCAAAATGAAGGAGCTTACTTAGCCTTACCCATCTCCCATCCCTAAACTCCTAACCTGCTGCCTCTGAGTCTTAAACTTTTTTCCTAGATCAATCCACTGACAAGCGCTGACTTGGCTTAAGGAATGTACTTAACGAAATGTGCTGGCTGGGCTGTGCAATTCGGGTTCCTTAGCTACTAATACTTCTTGGTAGGGCAGATGATAGGAAGGACGAAGGCCTATGAAACTGTTGCCATCTATTGCTTTCTAGCAGTAGTACTCAAGATAATAAAAGGCAAACCATAGTAGATGTCACACACACACACACACACACACACACACACACACACACCCCTAAATCTACTATCTATGCTTATTGAAACTGACTTACAAAGAAGACAATCATAATATTTAGTCCCATTTCAGCCCCCTGAATCACTGTTAAATAACCAAGAAATTCCAGAAATCATAAACAATTGATCTAATTGGGGTGCTGCTTATGTGTCTGAAATAAATGAATGACAGGAATGTAAAAATAGAGTAAACGGGGAAGGCAAAGGGAGAGAATGGAAGAAGGTGAGTAAGGTTCAACATCTTTATGGACTTGTATAAAAATTGACTGTTGAAGCTTACTGGCATTTTGGGAGGAGGAGTGAGGCTTTTGGGACAGGGACAGAAGGGGCCTGTCACCACTTTTAGGAGAAATTGATGCTAATAAAATGGGGAGGGAAAACACTTCTTCCACAGTCACAAGTGGTGTAAGTACATTTAGGCTATGACTTCTTTTTTGAGGGGTCTGATTATCTTGTTCTCTGATGATATACAGCCTCTAAATTATATCAAACTTTTCTGCTTGTTTGCCTGGCATCTGACTTGAGAGCTCCCAATTTCTTTTTAATATCAGGCATGATTGACTGCAGAAATGTAAACACACAATACCTTATAAAAAAAATTCTATAAAGTCTTCTTAGAGACTACATATCTATTAAAATTCCAATACCAAAGGTCAAAACTGCTTCATTTTGAAGTTATTTTAGAGTTAATGAAGCATTCTATATTAAACTTCATCTATAGCAATAAACCTTGGCCATTTGGAGATGAGTTTTAATTCTACAGTAACTAAATGTGGACACCCTGTTCCCTCTAAAACATAAAGTAAATCTCAAATAATAAGACTTGTTTGATTCCTTGAGATAAGAGAGAACATGGAATTTAACTAAACCTGCATCCTGAATTCCAACTGTTCCTCTCCCAGTCACAGAATGCTCATTTTCTCCTCATTCAAATGCGGCAGTAAGTATATTCATCTTGTAGGACCCTGGGTCCAAGTGAGACCTCTAGCTACAGACCTGAGAACTACAAAAGGCTTGACAAGGATCCTGCTTTACACTTGGAAATGGGTTCTGACAGCCAACCCCAAAGAAGGGTACAGAAATACTTTAAGTAATGCCACCAGCATTTAAACAAAATGGATAACCCCCAAAGGTACTATTTTGAAGACAGTGCTTATTTGAAGCTCTGGTTTATTTGCCAGAAATCCTATGGGGACTAGTTAACCCTGGGGTAAAAATTCACACAACAGCTACCATATGT
Organism: Megascapheus bottae; assembly: GCF_031878675.1. Classification (NCBI taxonomy): domain Eukaryota; kingdom Metazoa; phylum Chordata; class Mammalia; order Rodentia; family Geomyidae; genus Megascapheus; species Megascapheus bottae. The sequence goes on from NC_143523.1 coordinate 18,742,739, forward strand.
AGTATGTGTAGCTTCTAAACTATTAGGATAAATGCTCTATCTATATTAATGGTCTAGAATCAATCGTTTATTAATTTGCTTATTTTTCCCAAGGACCCAATGAGGTAAGTGCTATGTATTTTTATTTTGCAGCTGAGGAGGTGAAGGCACAGAGATTATGAATATTTTCCAAATATGCTGTGACTATAACAGCAATGAGATTTTTATCCAAACCAGTAAATGTTATTGAATTACGGAAACAAAATTATTTACACTACAAGTCTTGTTTCTTTTCATTTATGAGGCCTACTTACAATGGATGATGGCTTGCCATAGATCAGAAAAGCACAGAAGAACCTGTAGTCTGACAGGTTCTCAATAGGGTCAATCTACAATAAGACCCAAGGTGGCTTGGTATTTGTATTCTGGATATTGGGTATGACTAGCCATATATCAAAAGCCATAATTTTTAAGTCAACTACTTTATACACTGCTATGATTACTTTGCAACCTTATACAAAAAAAAAATCCCCTGGGCTGTACTTGGAAGGACAGCTGTGTGGGAGGCTAAGGGAAAGAGGATCATGGCCTGAGGTAAGCCTTGAATTTAAAAAAAATATCCAAAAACAAATTTTAAAAGGGGCTGGATGTGTGGCTCAAATGGAATATCACCTATTTTCCAAAAGCCCAAGTTGAAACATCAGTACCAAAGAAGACACATAGACGTGTTGTCTGGGGGCTGCTCCAGAGCTTCCTCCGTGCGCAATGCAATCCCTCCAGTGTCATCCAACACAGACAGGTAAGAAGAAGCCTCGTTGGGAATGATGGCTCAGTCGAGGCAGTGATCGTTCTTGTGAAAATCCTTTGTTCTCTCACTCCTTTCAAAGAGGCAGATCGTTCTAACCGCCCCTGAAACCAGGCCATCTCATCACTTATCTCTGGATCATCCGCTAACCCCATCTAAACCAAAGCCTTACCGACACGTAAGCAAGCTGTTTGAAATTGGTTAGGAAATGCCTCAGGACTCACCACTCGAAGTCCCAGTCTGCACAGACACAGGGTTCAGAGACTACCGAGCCGGAGTAGTCTCGACCTAGGGCACATTGAGCTCCTGGCTTGCGTTTCTTGAATATTTTCCTTTCTCCCATGACACAAGGTTCTCCCTTAGAGAGAAAGTCAAAAGTGAGAGATGAAGAAAAACACTCAGGAGATGTGATCAACTAGCTTGGTAATAAAAGGCATTGGCCTTCTCATTCTTTTCTTTCTTCTTTTTAAAATTTTAATAGCCACTCTGTGTAGGAATTACAGTCACAGCAACCACCCAGAACATCAAACAGCAGAAGTACACTCTTTTGTCATCACGTACACACTATTATAGGAAGATGGCTCTGTGCCAGCCACACATGTCACACGCTGTCATATCCTGCTTCTTTTCCACCTCCCTACAGAGCAAAAACACTCCCCATACCCTTATAGACAATGCCATTGCCCAAGTGGATACACCAGCAAATCTACAGGAAAGGGCCAGTGTTGACTGGTTCCCCATATCATCCATCCCCATACTCCTCCATCCCAAATCATCTTGATAGTAAAATTAAACTTGACCTCAAACCTTTCCTTTCGGTGACAAATAATCACAGTAAAGTCCTAGATGGTATGGAAGGACAAACAAAAATGACAAGGACTCCAGCATTTAGAAAATGCAGAAATCTGCCTCTACTGCATAAGAACAGATACCCATCATTGATAAGGCAACCTCATTGCTCGCTCTTTCTCAGAACTCCTCTTCCTGATTCTCCAGAATGCCTTGATATCAGGTTGGTGTGAGATGTACTCTAACCCTCTACACTCATAGTGCAGACAAGCAAGCTAGTAAAGGCTTTCTAGCTGTCTGCTGGACAGTTTTCTGCAGATAAATCTAAAATGTTTTCAGCATCCCTCCTCCTCCAGGAAGCTCAGTGACCTCCATGAGTACAAAGAACCACAATGATCCCTAAATGCCATCTAACCTAGCTAGGCTGGGTGTGCCCAAGTGTTCCCACAAAATCATATAATCAGCTAGCACTCTGCCTTCGTTTCACCCAAAGGCCCACAGAACACTGAACCCAAAACCTACTCCTAAAGCCAGTTTTCCCTTCCCTAAGGAATACCTGATTGAGCAGATGCCAGGTCTGATAGTCTTCCTTGGTGCAACGCCGGCTGAAGATAGACTTGTAGTCCACTTTCACCAACTGCCACTCAGAGCGCAGGCTGAAGTGGCCAAAAACTCTAAGAGTTTAGGGGGTGGATGGGAAAGAAAGCAGAAGAGAGTCAGCAAGGCATCACAAGATCAAGGTGGAAGATGTCAAGACAGCTTGGACTTTTCTTCTTCTTCCAAAGTGCCAACAAACACCTTTCTTATAGTTCTAGCCACTTAGCATATTGTTTAAACTAGGCTTCCATTTGTCTTCTTTATTCATTGGAAAATCTATATATGTGATTTATAAGAAGCATTTACGATAAAAGGATTTATAGATAAAGACATTCATAAGAATTCAAAATCTACCACTAAGATAAAACCATTGTTCATATTATAGACTCCTCACTTCTCCGTGATGTAAGCACTGGCGTTTTCCCTATGTCCATAGACAGGGATGGTATCCTCATCTGTAAAGCAGTGAGTAAATGTCTGGTTGCATGTGCGTGGAGGGGGTGGAGGAGGTATTGGGAGGAGAATGCAATATCCTATGACTGCATCTAACCCTTTTACTTGAAATGCCTACTGACTAATTCATATGAATGACAACTGCCCTACCTCCACAGTCCCTGAAAAATCACAGCAGTTTCATAAAAGGAACTCATATTGATGTGCAGCAAAGAAGTAAACCCTCTGTGTGACTTGGGTAATCAATACTGACCTTTTCAAAGCCCAGAAGTTGATAGCCCTATAAATATGAATGATCAATCATTTCTAGAAAAATATAAAAAAATAGACTGATAATCTATACTCTACTTGGGTGGTATGTCTTGCAATTACAATACAAGACATCCATCATGGTGATGTAAAGGAGAGACAAATCAGGCTGGCAGCTTAAAATAACTGAAGTCATTCAAGGAGTTGGATGGTGTTGATTTCAGAAAGACTTCATCAATTCACTTGTGCCAGAGTTCAGATATTCTTTGGTGAAAACCAAGAGACAAATGCCCATCACATGACTGTCTGAAAGTTGAAAAAGCTTGGGAGCAGCATGGGAACTAATGTAAATTGTAAAATAGGGAAAGAAATAGGATTGCTTCTGTAGAGCACATGATAAAATATAACTGCAGTAACAACTATGAAAATGTTCAGAAATGTTCATTAAAGACCTTAGAGTCTTAACTAAAATGAGATCAAATATCCCTTAAGGGATAGATAGGTGGGTCTAGACTTTGTTAAAACTATAGGGTCTTTATGTGAATCCCAGTTTTAAAACTGACTAGTAGAAGTATGCAGGCTAGAACAATCCATGTATGTGGCTTCCACCACAGAGCAGATTGAAATTAACTCATTCTTTCCTCTCCCCCTCCCTCCTGCTCTCTCTGTCTCTATTTCTCTGTCTCTGTCTCTCTGTCTCTGTCTGTCTTTGTCTCTGTCTCTTTCTCTCTCTTTCTCTCTCTTTCTCTCTCTGTCTCTCTCTCTGTCTCTGTCTCTGTCTCTCTCTCTCTCTCTCTCTCTCTCTCTCTCTCTCTCTCTCTCTCTCTCTCTCTCTCTCTTTTTCTGTGCTAGGTTTTCTTCAATTTCTTGCACTCTTGTACTCTTGCTAAAGCCAGTGGTTTCCGAATTCAGTACACTACTGGAATAGTTATCCGATAAGATATTTTCATCCTTTCATTCTCAAATGTTTGAGTTCCCTTTAATTGTTAACACAATAGCTACCTCCTATCATAAATTCTAGTTGTCTGGAGAAAGAGGAGTTAAACTGATAAGCCCATCACTGAAAACATGGCAGTGGAAGAAGGCATTAACAAACTTTTCCTTCCCTTCCTATCCAGCTTTTTAAATCTCTACATTCAAACACCATTCCCACTAGTAAGTGTTCTTGAATTCCAGCCATCGGAATAGCAGGGTAGCAGTGAGGCTGAAATATATACTTCTGTTTTTTCCAAATAGGGTAGTTATTTGATAGGTCACAAAATACACCATGTCAGATCAAACCCATTCATAGACATAAATGACCAAACAGACACATGAGGAAACTCTGAGGCCCATGATTTTCATGAATGACAGCAAGGAGGGTACTGGAGTTTGCAATAGCAATCTGGAAGAAAAACAGGAGACTGGTGCTCATGAAATTATGCTGCTGAAGAGTACCTAATTAAAGTATTAAAACCAACCAGAGGGAGAGAGAGGTCAATACTTAGTTGTGCATGTCTGTTGGCTTTTATCTTTGTCACCGTTATGAATACTTGAAGTCATGAAAATAATGTATGCCACGAGAAACTGAACTTTCTGGTAACCCAAACTGGAACTAATACTCAATATGCTTTCTTAATGAATCAAGACCTAATAAGGACTTGATAATCTAAAGAGATAGGCTGAATTTAATAAGAGGTGATATAAGAGGAAGAAATGTCAAATCTTTCCTCTGGTAATGACATAAGTATGGATATTTTAAAAAGCAGACTTGGTATAGTTCAAGTTAAAGGAAATAATAGCAGCTTAAGGAGTTTCATATGCAATGTGATTAATATAACTGAACACTTCAGGGAGACCTGAAACTCTCAAAATGATCTTAACAGAAGCTAACAGAATAATGTATGTTATCTTGATCAAAAGAGGCAATAATCCTGTGCTATTCTACATTAGCCAGATCGCAAAGAAGAATTATGGTTTAATTTTGTATTTTACCACTTAAGAAAAACATAGACAGACTAAGTCCTCAATCCACAGTTCACATGTAGGCCTTGTGGTGGTGATTAGATTCTGAATCTCTTGAAATTTTAAATAGAAATATGGGTTTATTGAAACATATATCTATCTGTAGATATATTCTGTCTTTTATCATATTATTGCAAATGGTACACAGTTCTCAAAACTTAAAGGGCCACTGAGAAAGAGTGCTTAAGATGTTACAAATATGTTCAAGGGGCACTGGTGGCTTACGTCTGTAATCCTAGCTACTCAGGAAGATGAGATATGAGGATTGCAGTTTGAAGCCATCTTAGGCAGGAAAGTCCATGAGACTCTTATCTCCAATTAACCACAACAACACAGGAAGTGGAGCTGAGATTCAAAGTGGCAGAATGGTAGCTTTGAGCAAAAGAGCTTGGTCCTGAGTTCAAGTCCCACAATCAACAACAACAACAAAACAGATGATATCAGAGGTCAAATGGTAGCTCGCAAAAAGATATAGCTATAGTTTATCCCATGAACTGTATAACGTGACCTTATTTGGGAAAAAAATAGCATTCCCAGATGTAAGTAAATTAGAATCTCAAGATGAGGTTACCCTGGATTACCAAGCTGGCCTAAATTCAAGGACAAGTATTCTGTTCAGAGATACAAACAGGAAGGATTCCCAGCAAAAAGTCCTTGTGAAGACAGAAGTTGAATTTGAAGTCATATGGTCACAAACTAAGCAATATGTGGAGTCATCAGAAAAAGTAGTAGGGAATAAATTCTTGCCTGCAAATATAGAAGAAGCAGAGCCTCTGGCTTTGAGATCTGTGAGAGAAAACAAACAAAATTTCCCTGTGCTTTTAAGACACACAATTTATGGCAATTTGTATAGCACTCATAGAAAGTGAATAGAGATAATGCTCACATGACTTGAGAGCAGTCTTCATCTCTCAGTCCAAGAGGTGATGTAAGACCTCAAGTTGATTAACCTGAACACCACTTAGGAAGAAACAAAAGAAAGAGGAGCAAGGAGTGGGGGATGTTCTTACAAAGTTATCAGGGGGAAAGATATGTTCTAGAGTTAGCAGAGCACAAAACTCTGACCTGAGGCTTAATTGTTCCTCAAACTTGACAGTGAGTGAGATGCAAGAAACATTCTGTGCACATTCCTAACTGATGCTGGGCCTTTAAAGATCTCTTCCAAGTTGTTTTCCCAATTCTGGGATGTCTGGGTCTGAGCTCAGAGTGATCAAATTTTTAGGACTGAATACAAGAATAGTTGATCAGTCCAAACTCGTAGACTAGTTCAGATTCTTCACTTTTAAAATCTTGGCAAGTACATTCTTTTCATTTATTTATCTATACATAGTTTTGGCTTCCATCCTGGATTTCATTACTATGTAGCCCAGGTCTTTCCTCAAACTGTCAATTGATACACTAATATCCTCACTTGGGAGGATGTTAGTTTGCTTTTTCTAGAGGTTAGTCTCTTGTGTACAATGCAAAATTATAATCATTTAAACACTGTGAGCTTCCTTTGTTTCCACAGTGGCCTTGGATGGAGATCACTAAGATAAAACCATTGAATATCCTTCAAACATAAACACATATTAACACACATTCCTCTTCCATCCATCTATTCTCTCTTCTAGTAAGACCAGTCAGTGGTCTGTCACATAATGTCCTAGTGTCTCAGACATTTCTTCTGAACAAACCTGCCCTCTCTTGCTTTCTCACTATCACATGTTTTCACTGCTCATCTAGCTACAGCTATGGAAGCTGAATAAATGAAATCCATAGTGAATATAAACAAGAATGAAATAAGAACTAATTCATATTCAACTGTTTCCTTTTTTAAAATAAATCCTGGTAGAACAGGTGAAAAATTTATGACAAGATCTGTGAATGCAAGAATCCAAAACAGAAATCAAGAAGACCATCGACAGAAACCATGTTTCTCAACTGGTGATGATAGTCAGCGAAAAGGTACACACAATACTGAACTGGGGGAAAAAAGATTAGCTCCTAATGAGTAATTCAAAAAACAACTATGACATCTACTTATCAAATAAAATTTTCCATCACTGGAAATAGTTCAACAGATGGGTAGAATAGAGAAACCAAAAGCATGGAAATATCAAAGAATAGAGTGTGCAGGGCTGCATACATGCCTATAATCATAGAAGTGGGAAAGCTGAATCAAGAGTGTGTGTGTATATATATATATGTATATATATATATATATATTACAAGGTAATTGTAGGCTCTCTAGTGAGCCTCTGCCTCAAAAAATAAGAATAGTATGATTCCCAAACTAGATGCTAATTATTTAAGAAAATCTGAATTTTTTTGGCAATATTAAGCTCACTTCAAAAGCTCAAGAGGCCCTTTTATCAGAGGTTTTCTATGAGGGCTTGTTAAGCATAGATTGTCATACTCACAGTTTTTTTTTATTAGTTCATTTAGGATGCCTAAGTGTTTTTATTTCTCTTGAGTCCTAGACGATGACGCTGCCTCCAGGGCAAAACTGAGCCTTTGTTACTCTAGACAACCTACCCAGAAATTCTTAATCTTCTTAGATCTTTGATCAAATTTTTGTTACCCAATTAGAAACACCCCTATGTTTATAATTCTTTGTATCCTGTAATAAACAATTTGCCTCACCAGTAGTTATGTGATAAAGAATGGTGAGTGCCATTTATCTAGTGCCAACAGAAAGAACAAAGATATTACAGAAAGTAAGGTTTAGTTCTCAAGTCTTAGGCAAAGAGAAATGGATTCCTAATTAAGCCAAATAAAAACAACTATTATACTTCCTTGCTGTGATAAGCATAAACTATTGTGGCTTCCTTTTTTAAACAAGACATTTTAGCTCTCTTTCTTAACTCAAGGAAGCATAATTAGCAATGGACTTTAAACCCCATCATATGACCAAATGCAAGTGAAATTTTTGAAAATTCCATTATCATTAGGATTCCCCTAGCTGGAATTGCCAAAAAAAAATCCACCCAACTACTTTGTTATCAAAGGCTTTGATTAAAAATGTAGTTTTGACTTAGAATTCCATTTTCAAAGCACATTTAACTCAAACACAGGGACTGAATGTGTATGGGGGGGATGTGCTCATGTGATATCTTTCCACTAAGCTTTGGAGAAAGTGAGCAATTTCTACATAAATATAGATGGCTGCCTGGAAATTTGAGCTCCACCTTTTGCTTTTCCTGAAGAAGTTACTCATAACCCAAGAAATAAAATAAATGGATTCTCTAAGCCATTTCTCATTGTATGGATTTTCAAGGGCAAAAATCAATTAAAATTTATTATGTCTGTTTTTCTTTTTCCTTTTACCTAGTCATAGGGATTTTTCATATGAGTGCATGCCTGAACTCCAGATTCATCTTTCCTGACTCAATGAACCTAAGATGCTGTTGGTACCTTTTAAAGAAAAGCATTCCCTTTCTAAATGTGTATGCTGCTTCCATTACTCTGGTCACAATGGACCTGTATTTCTTGCATTGTTGTTTAACGTTAAGCACCCAGGAAGAACAAAGTACAGAAGTGAGAAGATCTGGTTTTTCTTCATTTCCCCTTTGCCACAAATTAGCTGGACAACCCAAACAAATCACTTTCCTTAAGAATTCAGTGTCCTTTTAATCAATGGCATAATGCTTAAAAAGCTGGGATGCAAGGTAATGCTCCAAGATATCTTCTGAGACTTTTGACACCTGTGTCTACCTCCAGATGTTCAAAATATTTCCTGGTAACCCTGTATGCAAAGGTCTTATCTATTAGAGTCATCCATCCTTGTCTCTGTCAGAATTTCTTTCACCTAAAGGATGCTTAATAAATATAGTTTTTGGGTTAGTTAGTTGCTAGAACAAATCTAACAAAAGCATTCACTTCTTTTTCCCAAAATTGCAGTGACACCTCAGAGGAAATAAGATTGGTACCCTTTGAGATTTAAGAGGATCCAGCCTCTAACTGGGAGGGGGAACAGCTACTCTGTCCCTGGTTCTCCTCAATTGTGCTGGACAAATGTGATTTCCTGGAATGTTAAATAAAATACCTTTACTAATCTACCATCCAGTCCTGAGTAAGGCTTTCTGGGAAGAAAGTGATTAATTTGAGAGATGTAGGTGGCTCTTGAAAATAAAAGACTTCATTAGAATTCCATCCACAGAGAGGGTTAGCTGCTCATTAATTAAATGATTTCGAATGGGATGTGGGTACATAATTGCTATAATTTAGATGGAAACAATGCCACACTAAATGTAATTAGAGAAGTAGGATTTTAAAAAAACAAGATGTTTACCACCGTACAGGAGAAAAGCACCAGGTCACCTGTTTCTCTTGCATAGGTATTTGATTTTTTTTAAGAAAGAAATACCACTTGTACCAGCTTTTATAGATAGTTCCAAAAGATATGTGAGTTTCAAGTAGAAGTGAGTGGATGAACATGCTCCTTCAAAGAAGGAAAGGATAAGGAGTTATTACCAAGTCATCGCTAGATTTGTCAAGAAGGGAAGAACAAGTTGTTCTTTGGGAGTTAGATTAGGTAGGGTCCACTTCAGACTATTTCTGGGGTACTTTTCATTGAGCTCAACTAGGATCACATTACGTCATGAAGTTGCACACAAGATTGCCCCCGCTCCCCTTCCTCCAGGACTTTGCCTGCATTGTGAACTCCACCAACCACCAATTCCTATTTCTCTTTAAATCTGCCTGAAAGACAGGATCAGAAACAGAGTAACACCAATGCTGACTCCATCAGCTCCTTCTGGACTTTGCCCTTTCTGGGATTGCCTCAAGGGAATGACTCATATTCAGACCAGAAACCTCTTCCTTAGCAGCAACTCAGTCCCAAGCCTCCTCTCTCTGTGTCAACATCAATATTCACTCCCAATCCTTTTATTGCTCTTTCACCAATTTTTCACCTTTGCGACTACATTTGACACTCCCTTCTATCCCCTGATAATATTGATAATAATAATATTCAGTGACCCTATTTCTTCCTACAGTTTCATTTGTGCGTGTGTGTGTGTGTGTGTGTGTGTGTGTGTGTGTGTGTGTGTGTGTGGAGGATACTCTCCAGGCATTTTTTTCCTTCTTGAATTATTATATGGCCTAGCAATAAATAGCTTCCTTGCATTGGCCTTCACCCCTCTCTTTGCATGTACTTGCTCCTCAGATCTCAGCCTCCTGTGTAGCTAGGATTATAGGTGTGAACCACCAAACCCAGGTTTGAGTTCTTCTTTAAAAAACAAAACTGATCCTAAATGACTCATAGTTCATTTGTAAATATATGAGATTTTTCTGTATATTCCTTATCATCATTTTATTTTAAATATCTTGTTGATTTGCAATGTTCAGAGAGAACATACTTCTCTCTGATATTAGGCCTTTGAAAGTAGTTTAGACTTTGCATAAGCATCCCAGAGGAAGTTCAACTTTATTAAATATTTGAAAATAGTACGCATTCTCTGTTTCTTGAATGGAGTGTTCTCTATAGGCCCTTTAAATTAAGTTTTTTTTTCTTTTTGTTGATTATGGAGCCTGAACTCAGAGTCTGGGTGTTGTCTCTGTCTCTGGCTACTTTTGCTCAAGGTTTGTGGTCTAACACTTTGAGTCACAGTGCCAATACCAATTTTTTAGTGGTTAACTGGAGATAAGAGTCTCACAGGTTTTCCTGCTCTTGCTGGTTTTAAGCCATGTTCCTCAAATCTCAGCCTCCTGAGTAGCAAGGATTACAGGCACAAGCTAAATTAAGCCCAACTAAATTAAGTTTTTAACTAGGGTGATTCATATCCAATTTTATGTTAGCTTTTTGACTGAAACTATTGGTTTCTTAATGGACTATTAAAATATTTTCCTGTGATGGTAAATATTCCATTCATCCTTGTATATTTGCAAGTTCATGTATTTTATAATCATAGTTATACTGGTTTTGAAGCTATTCTGTCTTCCCGTTGGGTTTTATTTTAATCTAAGTACTAATTATTTTCTACTATATTTTCTGTGACCTTTTATCTTCTTTTTTCTTAAGAAAATTGTTCTCCCCTCTAGACTTCCATAACTTTATATCTGTACTTTACATATGACCCTTAGTCTATTTAATATGCATCAAAGTTCATCATATATGAGCATAAGTTTCTTATTCCCTTTGGTAGATTTTATACTCTTGGAAGTTTGCAGCCCTTATAAGCTACATCTTACTCATCCCTTGCATCATAAGCATCCTGTAATTTACAATCATAAGCACTTTTCATTCATTAATGTCTGAGAGACAACAGACTGTAGTAGCTAAATACAAAAGTGTTAAGACAAGATGTGAACTATGGAGAATTCTTCACACAGATCAGACCTCAGTTTCCTCATGTTATAAAAGAGGGTAAAATTATTTTGCAACTCTGAAGTTGAAGTACATGGCATACAGTATTTATTATAGTTATTGTATGTATTGGTATGAATAAATTGATACTTTCAAGATATTACCATTGTTACCTAGTAGTGCCTAATTATGATTATTTGCTAGTTGCCTGACGTCTTTGCGGCTAGCTAGTGATCTCTGCTACTAGACTCTGCACACAGGAGATATTCAGTAGAAGTCAAACAACAATAATAATAACTAAGTAACATGAAGAATGATCACCACTCTGTATGAATTGTATCTTATTTGCCATTCACACTTAATAGCTGAAGAAACAGAAGCTCAAACAAACTCAAGAACTGCATCTGATAAGATGACGACACAGAAAGCAAATGATGGAATTATATGTTACATGCATGCGTTGTGTTGATTGTTCTGGTGCTGTTGTCAGCACTGGTTTTCCAGCAAGGCTCGATAGTTTCTTCAAAGACAGGGGATCTGCTTGGATACGCTGATGTGCAGCATTTCTCTGCACAGCCTTTCTCCTCACTCTATTGCCTCATGAGAATCATAACGAGTGACATCGAAAATCATGGAATTCTGGTCTCAGGAGAAATAAAGCTTGCTTCCCCAGAAACCACTTAGCTGTTCTCATTGAGTCTTTGAGGTAGGTGAATGTCCAAATAGCTAAGGTTATAGAATTTATGTTTAGCTTTGCAGGTAGCCAGCAAAGTGGAGGACTTCATTTTCACATAAAGGAATCTCTGTGGGTGCCAGGGAAGAATAGGATTCTTCTCATTGGTCTTTTGCATATAGAAAAATGTGCCAAACATCAACTGCTCTCCAGTGCCCAAATCTGGCAACATGGGATGCAATTTCTTCCTATTGACACACTGGATTTATTTCTCATTCCTCTAAGTAAATAGTTAAACCTGCTGTGGATTCTGGTGAGTCACATACCATCTTCTCGCCACCTCCGTCCACAACTCAGAATTAGCCATTGCTAGGAAACCACAAATCCCAACTCAATCCTTTTACCCAGGCTTGACTCCTTTCAGTGGCTGGATGTCATTAATTTGAGAGCAAATTATTAGAATCCTGGAAAACAGTTCTAAAACGCCTGCAGATTTATGATGAAGTCATTTCACAAAAGGTCACAGGCAACCCTGCTATAATTAAATCTTTCATTAATTTTTAAAATACACAATAACTTACAAATGCAGCATAAATTAACCAGATGACCTTGAAGAAATTATTTAGAGCATGGCTTCATCAGAAACCACTATCTAGCAATTTCCTGAATTTTTGTTTTACAGGCAAGACTTGTCAATTTTTCACTCTTATTTTTTTATTGGCTTCCAGCAGGATGTTTACCTGAAATGGTGGAATATTAATTTACCCAGTGCATTGGTCAGTGCTGAGAAGTGATGGTGGGTAGGTAAGAACCTTCCTTCCTATAGATATTAAGTCCAATGGTGGAGTAAGTGTGCCCAGCACAAATACCGGGCTAAGTGCAGCACCTGCCTTTTTCTTCTCTGGGAGAAGATTTTTACAGGTATGCTTGATGAATGTTTTTCCACTTGCTCATTACAGAAAGAATTCATTCTCATTAGAGAAGTATTTGCAAACTATAAAAAATCTATAGATGAGAAAATAAAAGAGTGCTTTTGATGTCCTCTTACATTCATTGACAGTATTTCCCATACTAGGAGATAAGAAATAATCAGAAACCACAGCTAGTGCTAGGATCTTTCAAGTTTAGAGGTATCCTGTGGCCTAACACAAATAAATATCTACCTCTCTCTGTGCCCCCCTTCTCTCTCTCTCTCTCTCTCTCTCTCTCTCTCTCTCTCTCTCTCTCTCTCTCTCTCTCTCTCTCTCTCTCTCTCTCTCTCTCTTCTCTCTCTCTCTCTGTGATATAAATCAAACCACCACTACCATGACAAAACTTCAGAATAATAGAACAGATATCATAAACACTAGAGCTGAAATAAACCTCATACAAACTTATCATTTCATCTGCAACAGAGGGAAACAGTTTTTTGAATATCAACTTCCTCCCACTTGGGGACTCAACTATTTTCTTTATGTATTAGCCAGCTTCTAGAAGTCTTAGATCAATGCCTACCAGTACACATTGTCAAATTAAAAAAAATACTGAATGTTATGGAACAATAGAAAAATGTGGACTGTATCAAGTAGTTCTATAAGAACTGCGTTTTCAATTCTTTCTGAAAAGCCTGGCTCCCCATGCCTCCTTTTGCTTCCTCTTACTTGGAAGTCTCCCTCCCTCTCTGTCTCCATGGAGGAAGCTCCTGATGGTAAATTTCAAATCAAAGCAGAAGGAACAGTATTCTGGGAAGGGCAGCCATCAGTTTCTGCTCTCCAGAATTTCGGGCCACATCCGTGGCTGTTGGTGTGTGTCCAGGCCTCCTGATTGTTTTCCCATTAGGGTGTAGATGGGATTAGTGGTAAAGGAGGTCAGCAACTACAAGAGAAATTGCATTGAGCAAAAGTGAGACATGAACTAGATCTTAATAGAAACAGGCAGGGGATCAACAGTGTGAATTCTGCAAGCAGAGTCGATGTCAACTGCATGATACAATGACCAGTGAGATGATGGGAAAAAGGAAGATGATACGGAGACATGAGGAAGGAAAAAAAGCATATGAGGAAAGAGTGTAAAAAGCATTAAAATGGAAGGAGTAAAGAAAGAAAAGCAATTTGTACATTTGTGTCCAAACAAGCCTGATGATTGTTTTCTCAAAACTAAGACCTGTCAAATAGATTTGAAAATTCAAAATCTGTTAAGAGCAAGAGGTTTTTTATTGAACTGCTTGGGGTTCCCTTTTTTCTTTCTTTTGTGTGGTTCATTCCCTTCTGTCATCGTTTATGATTTTTGTACCCTTTGTCTTGTCTACAAGTTTATTGGATTGGGGGAGTAGAAGGGGAAGCACAGAAGTGAAACGACAGGTGAACCAATTCAGCAGAGGAATCCACTAGACACTATGCTAGAAATGAACTATACAACCTTGGGGGGGGAGGGGACTAACTAGAGAGAATGAGGGAGGGAGTGACACAGTTTGAAAGGGAATGTGCTCATTACTTGACTCATGGAACTGTAACCCCTCTGTATATCATCTTGACAATAATTTTTAAGTCAAAAATTGCTGTCTATAAGCCAGTAAAAGTCAGGCACTGTGTGATGAAAGAGAATGGAACTGAGGGGAAGATGGATGTCTGCGGCTAGATTTTAAAACGGGAGAAAGATATGGTTATCGGAAGAGGCAGAAAGGCTCATCTAGTTTTCTCTATGTCACTTCATTTCACTTCTTTTGAGTCAAATCTCAGAGTAAAAACCACAGAGAACCAGAAAAGATGGAAAAGCCAGCACCTGCTCTCAATGTGTGTCCCCTTCAGTGGCATAGAGTTCACCCACTGGTATCTGCTGAGCATCAATGACATACACATACTTCACATCCCACCTGGTGAGGGATGGTGAGAAGATGCAGCTCAAACCCTACAGTCTTCAGATAAACCTCTCCCTCTTCAAAGATGACCAGTAAGTAGAACAATCAATACAAGTAGGACAAATCAATGCAAGAACCATTCCATTAGTTCTGGTGCCTATTTGCAGGGCACTATTGGACTATTGGTGACAATGCTTATTCCTCTCACCCAGCCATGGCTCTTCTGAGCACATTTCTAAGAAAACTTCATCCGTGGATTTAAGCTAGAGGCTTGTGCAAAGATACAGCAAGGACAGTTTCTAATCATGTAAAACTAGAGAGAAACAACCTAATTAGCAACTACTGGTAGGGAGAATGAATAAATAGTGTTCATTCATATCTTGACAGAATGTCATGCAGCAATAGAAGTGCCTGGATTCAAAAGACAGGTCTTTCTTTAAATATATATGTATATATATATATATGTATATACTGAGTAAAAGAGATACATCAGAGAATTGTATTATTCATTTATTTTGCCAGTCCTGGGGCTTGAACTCAGGGCTTGAGCACTGTCCTTGGACTTTCTCAAGGTGAGAGCTCTACCACTTGAGCCACAGTACCACTTCTGGCTTTTTTCTGTGTATGTGGTACCTAGGAATCGAGCCCAGGTTTTCGTTCATGCTAGGCTAATCTCCCGGCCCTATATTATTCATTTTTAAAACACAAAACAGTACCTATAGACTCATTAAGTAGTAAAAGTCTCATCCCTTATTCTAGAAAAACCCATGGAAGGAAAATGGCCCTAAGATAAACAATACTGAGATCAATGATACCTTGGATGTCCTCTGTATTTTACATAAATCTGTATACAGAAGCACAGCTTGTGCACTTGTATTAATTTCAGATAATGTATAAAGAGGTGCTTAGGTTATTCTTTGTGCTTTTCTATTGTTTTAATATGAACATGAAGAAAACAAAACAATTATGCAATTACACAAAATCAAAATCAGGGAATATCAAGTATATCATCTTAGAGTTCACTGTCAGTAACTCACCTTCTTCATCTAGGTTCCAATTTCTGTTAATAACACCATATTGTGACGACTCTATCAAGTGACTGCTCCCTTGACGAAGGCAGGGCCCTCATGGGCCAGTCACCTCTCAGTAGCACCTCCAGCTGGCAACTAAGCCTTCTATATGGTAAAAACTTAGAGGGTGGGAGGCTGGGCAAGGGGGGGGGTGGGACTAGACTTTATATCTAAACCAGAACAGAGTAAAAAGTGAAGATGGTTTTGTTGCATAGCTACTATAGATTAAGCTCCATTTGTAACCTTTGTTCAAGTCAAGTTATAACCTAGAGGCTCAGTCTGGGCTTTTACTGGTTACCTGTTTTTGATGGCCCCTAAACTAACAGCTGTCCTAAAATGTTCAGAGAAACCAAAGGGCAAATGAAGAATTCTACTTAATGTCATGCGAACATCGTGTGGGATTCAAATGTGTCCATCAATGAAGTTTAACTGGAAGGCACAGGTGCTCGTTGCTCTACATATTGTCCCTGACACCATTACTCTTGGGATTGCAACAGGAATAGCTGCAATGGAAACACTGTGGCCCGCAGAATATAAGTCTTTACCCATGGATCCTTTGTGGGAAAAGTTTATTCACTTCTCCATTCATTAACCAAGGAATTTTTGTTTTTTTCTACCCTTGCAGGTGGTGAATTTTTTAACCATTAGACTTGAGAGAGACTATACAAATCTCTAATGCGCCTTAAAGGAGGTTATTTCAGTTCATCCCCACATCCCAGAGAGGAGATAGGAGGCAAGAGAACTGAAATCACATGCCTGAGAGCTCTCCCTGCAGGCTGGAATTCAAGCTACGACCTCAGCCACCACCCACATCCTCCTGAGTCCACACAGCAATCACCTTGTCCAAGAAAGTCATTTATCCCCCCAGGACACTGCCTGCCCCCAAGTCCATCTCTAAAGCCCCTCTGCAGGCATGTGTTCAGTCACTGAGTTCCTTGGCAAAATGAGAGTAGGTCTGTGGATAGGCAGCAATCCCCTGACAAGCTGAAGATTGTGAATAAACAGCTCCCCCAACACACATCCCAAGAGGCAATGACTTAGGAGTTCCACTGGATTTGCTGATTACTCGAATGACTTACTTTGGGCAAAGTAAAATCAGGCTCTTCCAACAAACAACAGAAAATTGAAAAACAGATCAATGGAAGCGGCTCTGGTTCATTTCCAATGACTTTATCAGGCACAGTTACTAGAAGCTAAACAATGCATTTAAAGCTTACAGCTAGACTCCCGCATCGTGCTAAAGCTGTCCATAAAAGTATGCTCCCCACTAAGCCTGTGGTCACAGTCCTTTAAGAAGAAAGTTGGTATTTGTACTCTTAAAAAAAGACACTTTTGCAGTCTTAAGAGTTTCCATAATTTCTTGGCAAAATTGTTACCTCTTCCTTTCCCTTTGACTATTTGTTCTGGTGGCAGCAAAATGAGTCAGAGGTTTTTGCCAATTAGAAATATATTTGTGTGTGTGTGTGTGTGTGTGTGTGTGTGTGTGTGTGTGTGTCTGTGTGTGTGTGTGTGTGTGTGTCTGTGTGTGTGTGTGTGTGTGTGTGTGTATACATGTGCAAGCACACGCTGGTGCTTAAACTCAGGACTTGGGCATTGCCCCTTAGCTTTCTTGCTCAAAGCTGGTCTGGCACTCTTCCACTTGAGTCACTGCTGGAATTCTGGCTTTTTTGATGCTCTGAGCTAGGAGTCTCATGAGCTTTCCTGCCTGAGCTGGCTTTGAACCACAGCCTTCAGATCTCAGCCTCCCGAGGAGTAGGATTACATATGTGAGCTACCCATGTCTAGATTTATAAAAGGAGCCAGCAGAACAGTAGGTCCCAGGAATTTGCTGGGGGCAAATGTAGGGTTTCTTGCCTCTGAGTTTCTTTTCTAAGGGACAGACACATTCCTACCATTTCCTGCTTGCTCACACTCTGTCCATCAGCGACAACGCCTCTCTCCCCTGCTCTGTCTAGTCAGGAAGCCCTTTGTAGCTACCCTGCTTCTAATCACTTCTTTGCTATCCATTGAAAATAACCATTTGTTCCATATCTTATCATTTAATTGTTCTCTCTTCTTTCAAGTCTTTATCATACGTTTCAAACAAATTGTGAATTAAAATTCAGACATGGGTCAGTTGGGAAACTAGAATAGGGTCCCCACAGTGGATGCTCATCAATTCTTAGTGACTAATTAACCTCCTTCCACGAGGTAGTGGCTCCTTATTGAACCATCTTAGAGAATGTTCAATTTTAGCTCATGTTCTTTGCTTGTACTTCAGCTCTTTTGGAACACAGAGACTGAACATTGAATTTCTCTGAGCTTCAATGTGTTCATCTGCCCAAGGATACGAATCTTATCTGCCTCGCTACCTTGTTGGGACACTTCAGTGAGAGCAAGTTTGAAGAAGTGTGGATGTGGCAAGTGGTACAAGGATGGTGATGAGTCGATAGATTCTGGTTGCGGTGTTGGATAGAACTCTGCAGACCAGACTGAATTCTCGTTAGGCGTTCTAGCGGTTCACTCACTACTTTCTTTTTGAAATACTGAACTTTTATACTTTTTTTCTGGATTGTTTCCTGGTTCCCCCTGACTCTTGTAAAAAGATGTAAATCACAGCCAATTGGTTCCAACATTTCCTCTTAAGACAGAATTTCAGCATTCAGAAAAGAGATTTTTCATCTGATCCTACATTGAATCTGATCCCTCCCCCCAAACTTTTCCCTTAAAGTACTATTCTGGGGGAAAACCACCTTTCATGAAATGGTAGACCAAAACAGCCCAAGCTTATAAGAGCCACAGATATCTCATGGGCGAACGAGTTGCTGCCTGATACCACAAGAGCCCTTTTGGCTTGTCAATCATTCAGCACTGTTCTTGCGCTTAAATAATAAGAACGGTCACATTTCACTGTGAATTAGTCTAAACTAGATGGCTCCTATCAAGGTTACCAGGGAGACGTTGAAATATTAACGTTTGAAAAGACAGCAGAAAAAAAGAGCAATAAAAGCAAGGAAAACTCAGGCCTTGGGAGCTGAGGACTGTCTTTTCCATGCATGCTCCCTGCAGAGCTACCGGGCCACCCTGGACAGATTCTTGCACAAGGAAAAGGAAATCAGGAATCAGTCCTATACTTATACTCCAGCTGTCTGTTAGTGCACATTGCCTGTTCTGCACCTGTACTTCATAACCCCCAGATATACACCTATTTGCAGAGCCAGCACCTGTTCTGATTCCTATCCAACCTTGGACCCCTGTAATATATAATTACTGGATTCTGATTGTAGCTGTTTGGAATCTCTCAGGTGGTCTATAATCAATTTCCTATGATGCTGGAGCCATGGAACAGAACAGTCATAACAATCATAATGTAGGTTGGATTCTTGGGATTCATTTGCTTAGTCATTCACTTATTTATCCATTTAATAATTCATTTATCCAATATATCTATACCACTAAGCTTTCTGTGTTAGCATAAGCCTGGTGTATTTCACTAAACAGACATGATATACAGAGATCATTCCTTGTGGGTAATTAAATGGGTGCATATGTATATATTTCATCATGCACATGTGTGTATCTGTGTATCAGGGTGAGTGTGGAGAGGGAGAATGCCATCTTTGTTCATTTCTGGTCCTTCAGGTATTGCAAAGAAAAAAATAACATATGGGCAGTGACAATATATACTGTTGGAACACTGCCCGATCTAAAGGCTAAATAAGTATTGGCTAGCAAAACTGATACTGAAGTTGAGACTTGAAAGATGCTTAGAAGTTCAGTTCTTCAATAAGGAGAGAAGGTATATTCTAGTCAGTCAGACACCAAAACAGAGAGCCTGGGACCCTAAAGACCCACTCCTTCAGAGAAGTGTGGTCAGATCATTTGGGCCAGAGACACAGTCCTACAGAGATGGCCAGCATAGATTCTTGCAGGCAGCCAATGTGTTTGGACTCTCTCCTATAAGCAATGATGTCTATCCATGTTTTGAGAAGAGAGGTCATTCCACTAGACCTTCAATGTAAAGATATCCCTAGAGTATGCCATGACCTAAACCCCTTTACCTCCTCTTTGCAGCCAGCCTTGCTGATTTGTGGCTTTGTGTTCTTTCCTTTGCCTTCAACAAATGATTACTGCCTTCCTACTGTGCCCACCTCCTCCTTCTGGGCTGTTTACATTTCTGAAGAAAGCTGTTAAAATATGCTCTCTTAGAAGTTATATCTACATACTGCCTATTAACCTGGTTTTCTGATGAAGATTTGCTCTTCCAAATTTAGTGGATACCTATTACATTTACGTTTCTTCCTTCTGCTAATCTTTTGGCCATTCATAGGGTTTCTAGATGGTCAGCAATGCCTCCACTTATTACTACGTTTTCCCCTCCAAACTCTTTAAAGGAAGAATTAGTCAGATGACAGTGTCTTATACTTATAATCCTAGCTATTCATGAGGCCTCAGATCTGATAGCAGTTCAAAGCCAATCTGGACAGATAACTTCTAGAGACCCCTTGTTCCAAATAACCACTAAATACCCAGAAATGGAAATATGACTCAAGTGATAAAGTATTCGCCCTATGTAAAGAAGCCAAGTAATAGGAGGATGTCCTGAGTTCAAATTCTGATAGTAGCCCCCCACACACCAAAGAATTGCATTAACTTATTTAATATTTTGTTAGCCTATAGGCTCTCACACATATTAGAAGCTCATGAAGTTTTATTACATATATGAATTGGCCAAATCAAGGAGACCAGATAAAGCAGTAAGACTTTACTGCAGCCATTTTTTTTTCTCTGCTGAACAGTGGGTCAAGGTTAACAGTAAGTTCACAGAACTTAAATGGTCTACATCATCAGTTAAGTTTTTCAATTCAGTGGTCTGGCTAAGAATTCTTGTCTCCAGATGAAAATGAACCCTTCTCTAGAAGTTTCTAAGGAATATGCACACATATGTATGTACACAAGTCCCCCTTCAGTTCTTTCCACTGTATGCCACAAAGGAAAACTCTAGCTGACACCCTTCCTACTGTTCGAATAGGTCCTACATTGTTTAACACAGGGGAAACTAATTTCACAGAAGCTAAGAAGAAGTCTCCTAAATTTTCTATACATATTTTGATGAATGTTTCCAAGACCTGCTTTAATTTCATGAAAAGCCAAATCACTCTCTCCCCTCCAAGATTTCCTATATATTTATGCTCCATTCTATCTTGATAAGCAAGACAGAGGAAGTATAGAAGCCTTACCAAGCTCTTGCAGGTCTGTGAAGAGAGGAAAGGAAAACTGAATGCTATCTCATCTCTTCAGTAAATGGTTTGGCCTCGAGGTCAATCTCACTCACAGCCATGTGACTAGCTAGACTCCACATGAAGCTGAGAGAAAAAATTATTGCCATTTAAGATGAAATGAACACAGAATTTAAACTGTAGCCTTTGACTTTCTGGGGAAAACCAGAAGAACATGGAGAGACTGGTATTGTTTAAAGGAAAAGGAACATGCAATGGTCAAATAGGTCTTATATCAAAGGATACAGGGCCCATTATGAAATCAGGAGAAAACAAAATCAAGTCCTAGAAAGGTATAAGTTTTACCTCTTATATCTAAGTGAAGGATAGGAAATAATTTAAGAAAGTCAGGAAACATTGATAGACAGACAGACAGGCAGGCAGGAGTAAGAACAAGATACCCTAAAAGATGGAACCTCAGTGACCTACTTCCTCCAAATAGATCCTACCCACTAAGGTTTCCAGAACTGTCCAAAAGAGCACATCACGATGATGATGGACTGGCCTTTGGGATATACAATTCATAACCAATATACAATACCATAAAATCCCCTCTGTAGTACTTCAGCTAAATTTCCTGAAGAGAGAGAGATTTCAGAATGTCAAATGTTACTAGGAAGCAGGAGGTTTGGATTCACACATAAAGCAATGGAAGTCCCGCAAGGATGCTACCAAAGGGACATTCCCCTGCCACAGGTTTACATAGTTCCCTACCTCCAGTCTGGATGAATGAACCCTGAAATCACTTTCTTTCATTTAATGTTCCTCACTTCCCAAACCACTCCATGGTGTTCCTCCCATCTAGGGAGAGCCGTGGTCAGTCAATGCTCTGGACATGAAGAGGATGGGAAGGTTGGAAATGGCAAAGTCATGAAATCTGGATCCAGACTAAAATTTTATTGAAACTTCAGGGCTACAGTTCAGGGCTTTCAGGGAGAGAACAGAACATAGTCATTTGCATCCAAATGCAATCACATCTCAAAATCCATCAGTATTAGATTATAATTGATTCTAAATATTTTAAAAATATTTTAAAGGAATACTTAAGCACAAAAGAGTAGAGAGCAGTATCCACTAGAATAAGTCCAGATCTATCTCTCCAACAAGTACACAGGCCCATGACCTGAGTCCTTTTGTCTGCTATACTTTGTCCCACGAAGGTTAATGTGTTACAGGCTTGGTTTCCAGTTTTGTGCTATTGGACATGGTAGAATCTTAAAGGGGTGGAATCTATTGGAAGGAAATTATATTACTGGGGGCAGAATGTCAGAAGTTATTAAAGAGACCTACTTCTTCTACTAACTCTCTTACTCTCTTGCTTCTTGCCTGGTCATATGACAACAGGTTCTTCTACCTCAGACTACTGCCGTGGCATACTGTCTTACCATAGGAACCCAGAGTGAGCTAATCTGCCATTGAATAAATCCTTTAAAAATGTCAACCTGGCCTGGAGAGGTGGCTCACACCTGTAATCCTGGATATTCAGGAGGCTGAGATCTGAGGATTGCAGTTGAAAGCCAGCCCGGGCACAAAAGGCTGTGAGACTCTTATCTCCAGAATCACTAGAAAACTGGAAATGGGGCTGTGGCTCCAGGGGTAGAGTGGTAGCCTTGAGCTGAAGAGCTCAGGGACAGCACCCCGGCCCAGAGTTCAAGCCTCATGACAAAAAAAGTCACCCTAAACTATTCTTTGCTCTTTTTGAGCTAATTATTCCATAGTGCTGGAAAATGTAGGTATGACAAGCACCACAGGTTAACAAATGGTCTTTATTTTATCAGAATGTCTCTCGGCATTCTATCCAGTGTTCAGTTATGGTTTAAAGTATTTCCGTCAATGGATCAAGGAGGTAGTGGCAGAGTTGGTTTGGTGACTCAGTGTCATAACCAACTTACCCAACACAGACACATAGTAAGAATAACAGTAGGCCATCAAATTCTAAGAGGTTTAAATCTGATATATTTTTAGAAAACAGTAGCAAATTACTATTATTATTAAGTACTTCAGCGTTTATTTTATTTATTTTTTTATTTTTTGCCAGTCCTGGGCTTCAGCTCAAGGCCTGAGCGCTGTCCTTGGACTTTCTCAAGGCTAGAGCTCTACCACTTGAGCCTCAGCACCACTTCGAGCTTTTTTTCTATATGTGGTACCGAGGAATTGAACCCGGGTCTTCATGCATGCTAGGCAAGCACTTTAACCACTAGGCCAAACTCCCGGCCCCTTCAGCGTTTATTATAGCTTTAAGATCTATATCCCAATCTTTCTATTCTTATCGAAAGAAGTATTTTTACATCAAATTAATATGAAGTGGAACAGCAACAACAGCATGGTGTGTGCAGGAGGGGAGAAGAGGAGAGAGAGAGAGAGAGAGAGAGAGAGAGAGAGAGAGAGAGAGAGAGAGAGAGAGAGAGAGAGAGAGAGAGAGGGAGACCTCTCTGTTCTCACTAGTTTGGAAATGGAGAAAACACAACTAATAACTTTCTGTCTGATTGAGTTTGGGATAAATGGGAATGGATTTGACTGTTTTAAAATCCATCAATACCTCATTGTTCAATGAGCTTTTTTGAATTGGTGGATATGAACATAAACATTTCTGTTTTCTTGACTATGATATACTGACCAAAAATATGATATACTGTTGGCTTCCCCATGGAAAATCTCAGAAGGCCTCGGAAGTAGAACCAAGATCTCTGGTCCTCTTTGTCTTTTTTAATGACAGTAAAAGATGTACTCACGTCATGATGTGGGTCTCTACTCCTGCTTCCACCAGAGCTCCATCTACGAAGAGAGGATGCACAGTGAAGCCATATTTCTCCCAGGAGTGGCCCTCATCAAAACTCACCCTGGGATAGGAAAAACACAGGGAAGAGACAGCTGAAAATAAAGCCACAGTTTTTGGCGATCACTTATCAGGTTATTAAATTTTCCCCTGTATCTCACTCTGACAGTTAGGATTATCAATAAGTATTAATCTCCAACATCTCCTTATATTATTATGAGATTTTGATCAAAAATGCATTTTCCAACTCAGGCAGAGATAACAAGAACCAAAGAAATATTTCAACATATTAGAATTTATATATATATATATATACATATTTTTTAACCCAGCAGTAGGACTTAGTGGCTGGAGCATTGGGTTTCAAGTACTCAGGAAGAAACCTGAGGTTCCATTTACAGCACAATCAATTCAGCCCTTGGAGTTTCTGACACAGACAAATTGACTAGTGCTGGGTGTACCCTATGGGAAAGGGAAAGTATGGCTTTCGGATCAAACTTTTAAAAAAAAAGCAATTTCCTATTAGTTCAAAATGGATATTGGGATCACGCTCCCCCACCACCCCCAAAACCACATTAAAAGGGAATGACTATGGAGTGTCTGAGATGTCAGAGACAGCTGAGCTGCCATAAGCCACCATTTTTACTTGTCCAACTGTAAGAGAAAGTTCTGCAGGTAGCTAGCATCTTCACTTCCTTAAAGGATGCTGCTTAATGGAAGAGACCTGGACTTACTCTGAACACTAGCTTCCTTGTCTTTCCTAATAGCATAAAGGGAATCCTGCCTTTCTATTTAACAAAAGGATACACGTCAAAGACTATCTCCTCTGAGAAGTTAGTGGGGGCATCCTCTTTCCCAAGATGGCATTGAGAATATTTTCATTTTCTGTTACAACCAATGAAGAAAAGTTGGGCTGAAGTGGCTATAACCTTACATATGCAGGAAATAGAGCTCTGAGGATCCTAGATAAAACTAGCCACTACAGGAAAATCCCTGAGACTCTTATATCTCATTAATCAATAAAAAGCTGGAAGCAGAGGTATGGCTCAAGTGGTAGAATGCCATCCTTGAGCAAAAAAGCTACAGACAGCACTCAGGCCTTAAGCTCACGTCCCAGGCCTGGTGCCATACTAAAGAAAACAAAACCCCAAATCTTGTCTCACTTTTAGTTCTTCTCTAGGTCCACATTGTAAAGCTTGAAATCTTTCTTACAGCATGCAGTACTTTTCCAAGTATCTGTGTTTTACTGCGTGATGATTTCTCAAGACCATTTGGATCTCTTGATTCGATAGTATAAGCTCTTGAAGGTCAGGAAGGAAGTATACCTTATTTATTGAATATGCTCCTAATACCACACATGATCTTATTACAATGTTTCTTCCCTTCTATTTATCAGAAAAATTTGTCTTGAACTCCAGTAAACTATAAGCTACTGTGTGTGTGTGTGTGTGTGTGTGTGTGTGTGTGTGTGTGTGTGTGCACGTGTCCACACTTGCCAGTCCTAGGACATAAACTCCGGGCCTAGAACTCGCTCAAGGCTAGGGATATTTCACTTGCGTTTCAGTTCATAGAGAAGAGTCTCATGGACTTTCCTACCAGGGCTGACTTCGATCCTCGATCCTCAGATCTTAACCTCCTGAGCAGCGAGGATCAAAGGACTAAGACTGGTGCCTCACTGAAATGGTAAGCTTTCTGAGGTCAAAGACATACCATTCATTTCTATATTCAATACTCAATAAAACACCAAGAATACAGTTGATAAAGTACAAATGCCAAACGAATTAAGTGAATGAAACAAGAAATAAATTTGATTTTTTGTCAGGATAATGTATAGAGGGGTTACAGTCAATTAGTGGCTGCATTACTTCTTGAACATTGATACCCCTTCTCATGTTTTTGGCCCACTTTTCCTCCCTTGACCCCCTCCCATAATCGATCTGATCATTTTTTTCCAAGTATACTCTATACATGACATGTGGGATCTAATTCTCCCTTAATAGCTAACTTTCATGCTCCACGATTCATTTCTTTGTCTCTTTCTTTTTTGACCAGTTTTCTCTGTCTTATTCTGCTTCCAATATATACATTAAAAACAATAACAAAACCAAACCCTTTACCAAGCTAAATTAACCAGTCTGTCAGACTGTTTAATGATTTGTTTTAATGACAGACCTAGACAGATGTCCATAAATGGAAAGTAGACAGTCTGTCATAAAAGATTTTTAAGAGTGCCTGAATTACCAGCATGTCTTCAATTTTAAAGGCATGGTCATTTCATCCTTTAAAGACCTAAGCTTAAGGTTAAGTAATTATTTAAAGTGGTACAAAAAGAGTCAGGAAGATCAAAACTGCTTCTCATAAAAATGGGATTCTTATTTCAAAAGTAAAGAATAAGAAGGAGGCAGAGGAAGAGGAGGAGGAGGAGGAGGAGGCAGAGGAAGAGGAGGAGGAGAAGGAGGCAGAGGAAGAGGAGGAGGAGGAGGAGGAGGAGGAGGAGGCAGAGGAAGAGGAGGAGGAGAAGGAGGCAGAGGAAGAGGAGGAGGAGAAGGAGACAGAGGAAGAGGAGGAGCAGAAGGAGGAGGAGGAGGAGGAGGAGGAGGAGGAGGAGGAGGAGGAGGAGGAAGAGGAATAACATTATCAGAAATGGACTTTATCTCTTGGGCTCTACACCTCATTGTTGCCTAAAATAATCATAGTTCTTTCAGAGTCCATCAGAGATACTAGCCAGTTATTATGTTTTTTAAATCCAAGGCATAAAGAAGTATTTGTTTAGGGATTGGGTGTGGGTTCTGTTTTATTTTTTGATGACTAGGCAGATTGGTTATTGTATTTATAAACAGAAGTACACATTGAATTCAAGACCTCATTCTTTGCCTCATTCAAAATTTCCTTACTGATAAGGGTTCATTATTATCATTAACAGAGCAAACTTCAGGGCATGTTACCTGCATCCCACCAGAAGAGCTTTATCCAATGGTAGGTATTGGCAGGCAGCCAGCTTTAATTCATATAAGGAGGAGAAGATATCCAGGGGCAGACAGTCAGGGTCCACTATAGCCTTCTTATATCAAGATAGAGGATCCAAGGCAAAGCTAAGCCCAATGGTAGAAGACTGAGGCCCAATGTATAAAATAAAATCTTACGGAGGGAGCAGACACATATGCCAGAAGGAAAACTAGAATTGGAACAGAAAACCAATTTACACCATTGAAATCTGAGAGTGATATGTGTAAACACAAGCAAGTGGATAGGTCTTCAGTTGAGCAGCAGTGAATCTGGTCAACACACCACTTGGAAAACCAAGACTGTGCCACAAGGGTTTGCTTGCTCCAAGATGAAAAAAATCCAGTACTTGTCTCAGGTTGAGACAGTTAATAAGAACAAAACTAAACAAAATTCTCTAATGAAACCCCATACACAATAGAAATTTGTTGTTAGAAATTTGGGTCTGGTTGACCTGTCATTTATAATGACTAAGACCTTAAAACTCTGTGTGTGTGTGTGTGTGTGTGTGTGATGTATGTATGTGTGTATCTGTGATGTATGTATGTGTGTGATGTAAGTATGTATGTATGTACTGAATATTATTACAGAGGGATCCACATTCTTCTCCTAGGCCAATAGTCAATTAATGTCCAAGACAAAGAAAGTGAAATGTCTTATATGGGATATTCGTGAAATTGAATTTAGTAAGATTGCCAGTACTCAAAGAAAGAGTACTAAAATTCTGGCTTACTTCTAAACAGTAATATTATAAAACTCCAGAATTAAAACTTCATTTTCCCAATCGTTACTATGCCCGTATAGCTGAGTGAGTTGTAGTTTCACTTTGAAGGATAGAGCAGAGAGGAAGAAAGGATAGCAAGGCTGAAATGGAATTTATGATCCGATTACAGGAGAAAATATACCAAGAAACTGCCACAAAAGTAGGAATTAGAAATAAGAATTGTAATGACAAAGTGATTTGTTAGTGACCAGAAAGCTGCAGCAGCAATTTAAGAAAGTTCTCTCAGAAGAAGTGATATTTAACTGAGACAGGAATGATAAGAATAAGGACCTAGCCATGCAGAGATGTGGGGGAAAGCAACTACAGAGGAAAGAGTCAATATGAAACGAATCTGCTCTGTGGGAAGAAGAGAGAGGAGGCCATGACTCTGTCTTAAGGGAAAATGAAACAAAATAAAACAGAAAATAAAGCCAAAGCCAGATCATAAAGGACTTTCGTCTTTTGTTGAAACAAAATAAACATCAGAAATTCCACTCCTTGACATGTCCCCAAACATCCAGAAACAAGGACATACTAAAGCTACTAGCACAACCATGTTCACTGTAGCACTATTTACCATAGCGAAAACTCGGAACCAACCCAGATGCCCCTCAGTTGATGATTGGATCAAGATGTGGTACTTATACACAACGGAATTCTATGCTACCATCAGAAAGAATGGCATCGCCCCATTTGTAAAAAAATGGAAAGACTTGGAAAAAGATCATATTAAATGAAGTAAGCCAGACCCAAAGGAACATAGACTCAATGGTTTCCCTCATTTGTAATCATTAGTACATATCTAGGACTCTCCTAGCAGAGGATTACAATAGCTCAAATCCTAGGTACATAAGGTCATATAGGATGAGACTAAATGAAAGGATCTCTAGGATATAGAAACAAGAGATTTATCTTGTATGATTGCTGTTCTTAACGTACTATGTTATTTCTTTTCTCTTTTTTTCCACTTATGGTTAATCCCATGTGGTTACTGTTTCTGACTTTGTTACCTGGTTTATTGTATATATGGTTATTTGATTATTTGAAATAGGAAAGGGAAGGGGGGGAAAACAAGATGATTGGGAGGGGGGAGGGAAATAGGGACAAAATCATGAGAAGGGTATCAATGTATAAGAAGTAATGCACCTAATATCTGGAGAATATGACTGTAACACCTCTATATATTACCACAACAATAAAAATAAAATTAATTAATTAAATAAATAAATTTGATTTCTTCAAACAACTTTTACTTCTCTGTGGTAGATGATAGGATAGATACAAGTAGATACAAGGAAATGAATTGGAAAGGCAGACACAAACATAGTAATTAATTGTGAAAGACCAGGTAAGAGATCAGACTTGAATAAGGTTACAGCAGTGGAGTAAGAAAGAAATGGATTTATATATACTTTTAGAAGAGATGTTAATAAACTTTAATGATGAAATGTATATAGTCTGCATTGGCAAAAGAGAAAAAAATAAGGAAAACATATTGGAGAGCAGATAAGTCACTGAGAGGAAATGGGTAAATGCAGGGAAAGCAGGCTTTGTTTTCTCTGTTTCTGCCTAGGTTCATGGCAAGATTTAAATGCTTTCTGCACTTTCCCTATTTTGATGTTGTCAAGACAACTTTGGGATGGATGGATGAAGATTTTTTTAATTAATTTATTTTTCATATATTTTTATTGTAATTAATAGAAGGATTACATTATATTCACCAGATAGAAGGTGCATTACTTCACATACATTGATACCCTTTTTCATGACTTTGTCCGCATTTCCCTCCTCCCAACCCCACCCGTCATCTTGTTTTCCTCCCTTCCCTATCTACTTCAAATAACCAAATATACATATATACAAATATCAGATAACCAGGTAAAATACTGTAACAATATGAGATAACCAAGGGACAGAAAAAAGAGATGAGAAATAACATAGTACATAAGGACAACAATCACTCATTAAATGGCTTTCATTTCTATATCCTGGAGGTCCTTTCATTTAGCATCATTCTATATGGCCTTATGTATCTAGGTTTTGTTCTATTGTAAATCTCTGCTAGGAGAGCCCAAGGTTTCTACCTGGATCATGATTTTTGATCATATTTGAGGATGTGGATTTCCAAGCCTCTTACAAAGTAGGATCATCTTAAAGAGAAAGCTTAGCTGAAAAGAAATGTGACAAAAACAAATCTGTACGCTTGATGAGGAAAGAACACTAATGAAATGATACATTTCTCTAAAAAATGGCAGGAGGCTGTCAATCAATATTTTCTAAGGATCATGACAACTAATCAAGCCATTACAAATCTAGTAGGTACTCATAGATTACATGTACAAGAAAGGAAATTACCCTACTACCAGAGCCTAAATACTATGTTCAATTTCAATCATATGAAAAAATTACGCTGATAATCAGCGTGATTTAAGGTAAAAACAAATTGTTCTAGAAATGGGTTATATGAATTGTAGACAGCTTTGCTGAAAAAAAAAGACAAAGAACTGAATCACATTATCTTTTAACTGTTTCACTAAATAAGGATGCTCCTGCAAAATAAAAAGATACACTGTTTACTACTGAAAACAGGTAAACACATGAAATTAGTGGGAGTAATTATATATATGAAGCTATCAATTTAAAAATATACAGATAAGGAATAATGCTTTCTATTTTTGTGACTCTTCTAAAGAGAATAGTCAAACACTTCCACATGAGAGTATAAACTACCAAGGAGAGCTTTCTGTTCAGTAGAACAGAAGAAGCCCCTATGCTAGTTCCTGGCAACTAGTATATATTTAACACACATACAACATAAATGAGCAAATACATAGAATCTGTGTAATATAGCCCGTATAATCGTTCCCCAGAATGTAGGAAAGATAGACAAAAAAATGTTTGGAGGCCCTTCCCAACTACACAATCCTAGAGTCACATGTAATTCTAGAGCAGATCACATTGCATAGATCTGAGTGGCAGAATGAAGGTCAATAGGCATAAACTAAATAGATGATCATTGTAGCCCAGCACTAATTAGTAAGTCTCATACATGAGCAAAAATCACAATCTTGGATATTTGCCAGTTGGTCTTTGGAGATGTTACAAAAGTATTTATTATTCCAGATCACATGACTTCTAGAACACTTTTGTATTTCAAGAGTCTAAGATTTCCTAATATTCAGATGAGAGAAACTACAATGAACAGAATACTCAAAGAATCACCAAAGTCCTTCCCAATGAACAAAAGCACAGAAGTAGTTACTATGGTCTTTGAGAGTCAATGTTTCTTCTTCCAGCCCTTGCCCCTTTTACTTTAATCCAAACGTATGAGATGCTGGCATATTACCTCTTGGAAGTTCTTCAGCATATCACATGCTCTTTTCCCTTCTCAGAGATAGGCATTGGTCAGATTTGTTTTCATGGGAATATTTCACTGAATAAAACCAAATGCTAGTGCCCACAGCCATTTATGGATAAACATAGAAACACAAAAAGCCAGGTGATGTTTTCCTTTCTGTTTCTGAGGACATCCCATTGAGAACAGACAAGGACAACTTATCAGGGCTACATGCTTATTAGCCACCCTATTTTGAGTTTTCATTAAAGCACTGTATTCAGTGGGGCTCTATCATTCAGGTCCCTCTAATGCTTCTAAGGGACAAAAGTAACACTGGATGGAAGAGTTTATCTGAAAATGGCACTTAGGTTCTAATCTTTATGTATCTAAATGTACCTGGTCACAAATGGATAGGTTCATTCGTATGCTGTTTTGTTTTCATGCCCACCTAGCTCCCTATTATTTCAATTTGTAGCAAACAGCATGTTTTGTTAGACTAGCTAAAGTTTCCCTAGCTTTTCAATTATGACTCCTATTTTCTCTGAAAAGCAATGTATCTATTATTTAAGTCTGAGATCTGTTATACCCTTGGTGAGAGACTAAGCAAGCCAGTGTCCTTTTCCCATGCATTAAGATGTGTGTGTAAATAAAATAAAGGCAGCCTCAGATCTATAACAGAAAAGAACAGTGAGCAGATTACTTAACCTTTCTTCCTTTAGAGATCAGCTATTTGTTTGCTTTGAAGACTGTGACTTAATTAGAAGCCACCAGTGATGAAAACACGCTGAGTTTCAAGGCTTGTATTTCATAAGCAGAAGACAAAATCAGTCAGCCATTTCATAAGAAAACGTTGATGATAATGCAATGGCCAAGCCCTTACAAAATATTCACTTAGCTTCTGAAAGAGAAGAACAAACTACAGTCCTGAATAAATTAGTTTTTAATATGCATACTCAGTCGCTAGCATTTAACTATATATAGGAATTACTTTGGAGAATGGCATTGATGGATATGCAAGTAAAGAAAAACCATGTAACTGAGTTCAGAAAAGCATTTGTAGCATTGGTGGTAAGTGGCAGTGTCAATTTCCCTTAAATGGAGATAATGCCATCTCAAGAGCTTTGTTTAGATAGTCTTTACTGTTCTGTAATGTGGCATAGACAAATAAATGGAAGATGTAAAATTTAATGAGGATGTAGGTATTCTGAGCTCTACAATTATTCTGTTTACAAATTTTAAATTATTTCTGATTGACACACTATTTGTACAATGTAAGAAGTACAATATGATTTCTGATATGTATATATATATTGGGTAGTGATTAATAAACAACTAACAACATACCTATCACCTTAAATTTTTATTATTTTATGGTGAGTGCATTCAAATTCCCAAATTTTTGAATTACATAATATATCAGTGTTCATATATGAACAAAGATATTAGGTGAAACAAGAGAAAATTCAGATTTTGTATCAGTGACTTTGCAAAGCATGATTTGGTCCTACTTGCCTATCATTATGTAAATCATAAGCAATTTCACCATCTGATCAATTTTCCCTACAAGATTTTCCAGACACATGCTCTTAGTGGCAGTAAACAGGTCTCTGGAGAAAGAGACATTGCAGATCAGAATGAAGGGTCAGGATGTGAAGATGCTAGTGAAGAATTGTCAGAACCCCAGTTGTTTCTGGAACCTCATTTCTATATGACTCTTCCACTAAAAAATATACTTTTCCTTCTCCACCAAAAGGAAGCAACAAATACTTCCTTCCCTCAGCACAAGAAAACATTTCTGTAGAAAGCTCTAAAATGTCAATAATTAAAGTTAGTACAAGGTCCCTATGACAATCAAGAAGAAAGAACTTCAGTGTGATGGTCAAATGGAAGGTTGTATTACTTTTGTCTTCTATCAAAATTTGTCCAGAGAAGAAATTTGTCAAGCTATACTTGTGTACACTGTGTGTAATAATTCTCTTCCTGAGCAAAAAATGGAGATTCTGTAAAATATGTAAGAGACTAAGAAATGTCCTTTTTAAAAACCAAAATTGTTTCAATACTCAATTCCTTTATTCCAACAATATGAGTCCTTAGCTCTGTGTCTTCATTCCACAGAAAAACTGGAACTTGATAATGAAAGAAAACATCTACCAGATCAACTTGCATCTTTTAAACCACCATTTCTGTTCTCAGTCCTATAGTCTGCTGAATATGGCCTGAATTTCCTGAATTTTGGTCTCTACTAGATAGAGGCTTACTCCCCACTATTCCTGCCTATAAATCATGGCATCCTACCTTTAAGCATCAGTCCTTGTGCCACCTGCTGCAGGAAAACTCTTTTCCTATTGTATATGTTATTTACACACAGCCAGCATATTGCAGCAGATATAGTTTTCATTTTCTGGTGAAAAATGGGCCATCTAAGCTTATTTTGACTATTATATTCTAAAGGGCAAGATCCATATCCTTTCAGAATTGAGAATATTAGTAGTTGAAACACAGGAGCACTCAACTTGATGCCACAGGCTCTAGCTGTGTAGCTTGGAGCAAGGTATTTAATGTGGTTATATTTCAATGCCATTATAGATGAGCAATTAAGGACCCATCTACACAGAATTAAATGGAATGAAATAATTCATGTAAGCAATTTAGAACAGTCCCTGGAATGTGATAAATGCTAACTTCATGTATCAACCAATTTGTCTTTAGATACTACTGCAAAAAATATAAATAATTAGTGCTAAATGGATGATAAATAATTTTGGGGGTAAAGAATCTTTATAAACTCACCCTTAGACACATAGGATGAGAGACTCCATGAATCATTTTAAATTTTATTTTCATAATCTTTTTGTAAAATGATAGGGAGTAGTAGGTATAAAAATTCCACTTCATGTAAGGTTGGGCTTTAAGAAATTGCTAATATTTCAATGTTCTAATATGTAAAAGTAACATTTTCTCTGATTTAACCTAAAACAGTCAATCCAATAATTATTTTAAGTCTTTGGCAAAGTGGATAAAATTTGAATTGGGCAGTATAGAATCCTAAGCTTATCCTTGATGACAATCTAATGTTCCCTTAAGATTCTAAATGTATTGATACCTCCAAAACGAGAGTCTGGTACCCAAGATTCAACTTTTGTTCATGGACAATCCCATCAACTGTAATCTAGTCACTGCCTTTTTCCACTTCCAAAAATTCACTTTGTTGAGTCTGAAGCCTACAATTATTTCCCGTCAGGATATAAATACATGAGACTCATCTACCTCCTGCCAAACATGAAACACACGACAGCAAGAAGTCATCACCATCCTTACAAGCACAAGTACAATAACATTCTTTCTCTGCTCTTGGTCTCTTGTGTGTATATGCTCAGCTACAACCCAACATGGACCTTCTTTTGAGAGAAATTATCTATCCCATTCCCATTTCATTGCTTATCATTCACTTAGTCATTCATTTGCTTATAAATATATAGCAATATATATATATATATATAGCTATATATCTCTTATTTTAAATCAACTCTGTCCAAGACCAGTTCATGACATTTTGTTTTTCTTGGTCTAGAGTTTCCTCATTTCATGAGTGACTCAAACTGCCTATAGAATAGGATGTTACAAGCGCCTTTTCCTTCAGGAGCCATGAACACATTTTCACTGGAGTTTTTAATCTCTTTGGCTTTTCTCTTCGGTCTGTGCATTCTTTCATCATGAATAAGGATTTTTTTTACCAGGTTTCCTTCTTACACTCATTTACTTGAAATACTAAGACAAGTATGTTTGCAACTTCCAGCCTAATGACTGTAAATCTAGAGTGTCAGCCCAGACAACCCTGCTTGTCCTCTATCTAACAAAATAGCTGTCTTTGGTGGACTTTATTGCACAAGCTGAACTAATCTAAAGCTAAGGTCTGGCTCTGTTCCAGGAACCTAATCATCCCTTTGTAGCAATTTTTATCTCTTCTGTTTTGGATTCCTAATCTTCTCTGCTTGAACTGGTAGACACTTCCATCTCCACCAGTTCCCCCCCAAATGTCTGCCATCCATCCCATCCATCACGCTCCCCCATCTCAATTATCTGCCCTACAATTGCCGCAGATGAACTAGATGATGGAAGGCATAGTGACCAGATGGGCTGATGGCTGATGGATGAGGACATGGAGAAAAGGGAACCAAACCATGAAAAGTAACTGACCCCAACTCTTTCCTCTAAAAAAATAGACAAATAAAAATAAAACCCAAAGTGCTCATTAGGAGGGTAGGAAACTGTCCTTACCACAAATGTCTGACTGGCAGAGGTGTGTGTTTCATGGCTACGAGGGCTCCACCCCAGTCTAGGAACCAGACATTGTACTCTTCATCAAAGATCTGAAACAACAACAACAACAATCATAGTGATACCTCCCACATGCATCATGCTTAACAGTTTGCAGCCTTTCACATACATCACCACTTCTAACATGCTATGTCTTCCTAACTCTATCAGATAGTTTAGTGAGCATTATCCCCCTTTGCAGATGAGAAATCTGACTTTATAGAGAACTAATCAATTTCTACCCACCAGTCAAATGGGACTTGTAGCATTCTCTCTACTAGTCCTGGGAACCAGTGTGCTACACAAAGGCTGAGAGAAAATGGGAGATGCTCATCTATGTATCCCAAAGAAAAGTATGACTCAATGAAAGTTCTTCAATCTCTTTATAAGTTACAGCTAATCCCACTCTTCCTTAGCTATTCTGATGTTTCCTAGATTGTGATGTGTGTCTGGTAGTATTTATAATTTACCAAGGAGCTAAAAAGACAATTTCACTAGACACTAAAGATAACTGAGTAACTGGACTTTGTTACTCTTTCCCTGGCTCCCTTGCAGATTGGATGGAACCCTAACTTTGGTACCTATGAATTCTTATTATAAATAGCCATTAAAATAACACATACTTCCAGGATCATAGCTATTCATTCTTTGATTCAGCTACTTGTTCATAAGCTATTAATCTATCTACTCAATCACTCATTCACTTATTTAGTGGTCCAATCATCCATATATTCATAGACATTTGCAAAGCATGAATAGTAATAAAAGGTCAGAACTAAGATTTCTTTTCAGACCTATTCCTACATATTTCAATGTTCCTGTCATATAT
Source organism: Megascapheus bottae (assembly GCF_031878675.1). Lineage (NCBI taxonomy): Eukaryota > Metazoa > Chordata > Mammalia > Rodentia > Geomyidae > Megascapheus > Megascapheus bottae. The sequence continues at coordinate 18,778,766 of NC_143523.1, forward strand.
GTCTCCATCTTGAATCGGAGTGGGAAATAAAAACAGCATTTCCCCAGAAACATAGGCTTAAAGAATTCTTCCAGTACTTAACATTAGCATGGCCCTTGTAGACTAGATGAAGAGGCTGAGACAATGGTTTAGGTGAACAGGGAAAGAAGGGGGATAGGCAAATTTAAAAGCAAAATGAGTAGTAGAAATGAAGCCACTCACATTTATATCCCAATCAATATTACAGAGAAAAACATCATTTCTCAGTCCTCAAAACCTTTCCCCCTTAAAATGCTTTGTCCCCCCTCCTAAAAAATCTCCATTGTTTTTCTTCTTTACATTTATCTTTTAAGCAAAAGCAAATGCCTGCTAATGGTGAGTCCTGGCACACAAAGGATCTAAAGGAATGATTTACTTCATTTCAGATCTGAACAGAGACTGAGTCTAAGATGCTCAGTTTTCTCTCTGAGGTTAAAGGATGGCTACATGATAAGCCAAATAAAGGGGATAGATGATTGAAAGTTTGAGGTTAAGAAACATAGAGGGAGATTTGGCACAAGGCACCAGAGAGACTTGTCTGCAGACTTTCCACTTAATTGCTATGTGCTGGGCTAACTTTTCCCCAGTCCAGTGAAAATTGAAATCCTTGACTATCCTAGAAAGGGGTAAGAAAGTCAGTCACAACACTGGGAAAGCAATGCCTCTGTGGCCAACACACTAGGTAAGCTATTTCTTGAAGTAGAGGAGGAAAAGATCTGTCTATTGGGAATTTTGTTCTAGATGAATTTGCATTATGGTTCCCTCTTTCTTTTAGTACTTGTGAGGGTTTTTTTGTGTTGTTTTGTTTTATTTATTACTTCAAAGGTAATTATATGTGTTTCTCCTCTACCAGATTATGTCCTTCAGGGTAGAAAACGATGTATTGGTCGCAGTACACCCTTACAATACTTAAGACCACTTCATTCTCTATCATGTGCTTGGTAATTTTTTCCATTGTATTAGTGGCAACAGTATTAACACTGAGGAGGATAGTAATAGGGGTGACTCTAATGACACTATTGATGTTCTTGGGTCATGGTGGTGATTAACACACATTCTAAGAGGAAGCTGTGCAATCCAGTTGCAGATGGTGATTTTATCTACAGCGTCAAGGCATTCAGTTCCCTTCTCTTGTCTTTTCCAGATGAGGGCTCTCAATTTCTCCAGTAGAATCAACTCTTGTCTTTTCTATCCATGATAATAATACCACCCAAGTGACTTCACACTAATATACAGAACATTATTTGGGCCCATTTCCTCTGCTTGCTTTTGGGTTTCGTTGAGGGAAGGAACTCACCTGAAGTTCGTGCCTGACACCTCACTGACATTGAGAGAATTCATGTTGTGCAATATAGTTGCTACAGGAGAGTACTTATATTTAAATTAATTAAAATAGATAAAAGAGTTCAGTGCCTCTGTCACACTAGCCGTATATCAGGTGCCCAGTAGCTGAGACAGCATAGATAAAGAAAATTTCCATCATCACTGAAAGTTATGCTGGCCAGCATTGGGTGTTCATACCACTGAATTAGTTTTACATGTACTCATGTAACTATTAAACCCTCTACTACTTTCTTAGACCTCGTTCTACATAATTTTTGATGCATAGGACTCCAAACCTTTGCCAATTTTAGTTAGTCTAATTCGTTCACTTTGTAGATAAAGAAACAGAGCCAGAAAGGTGAAGAGGCTCCTGATTAGCATATAAATATAAATGCCAGAAAAATATATAGTCATATCCTAGGAACTGGGACTGTACTTAGCATCCAGTATCTGTTACCTACTTACTCCTGAGAGAAAGAATGAGCCAATTGAAAAGTTCCAGCTCTTTCTATTTCCTGCCCAGTGCTCCCATCTTACCCCATGGCCTTTCTAAACTGGTATCTGAGATTGACAAGATGGGATATCTTGTCATAATGTGCTGGAGAGACTACAGGACAGGGAGGTATTGGCAGACCTGAACTCTAAATGTCTCTTCCCTCTTCCTGAATCATCTTAGTTACCTGTCTCCAAGTGTTGCCTCCATCCGAGGAGATGAACACACCAATATCAGTATGTGAGAGCTCAGAACCGATGTTGCCTGAAAAATAAGCAGACCAACAGAAACTGTCAGATGAAATAATCTCAGGGTTTGTGGAGGAATCCCAGAGAGTAAATGTTTTCCAAGTAATAGCTATCACTGATTTATGTTTTTTTCTATTATTATTATTATTATCATCATCATCATCATCTTTAAGTAGTTGTACAAATGTGTTAGCACTCAACATATCCCTTTATAAGTACAATGCATCTTGATTAACATTCTCCCTTTTCATCCTCAACCCTCATCTCTCCCAGCCCAACACCCCTTTTCCATTTGTGCTTCCTTTTCTTGGTGCCATATCACAGAATTTGGCAGGAAGCATAGAAACCACCATGGGGAAAGAGAAAATAATATGACAGCAATGTACCTGTAAGTGGAAAGACTTGGAAAAGTGAATATCACTTAGCTTGGGTCTGCTGAATTTTTCCCTCTCTATGAGAGGATTGTTATAAATGGCTTTGGGTTTGTGTACCATGAAGAGTAAACATGTGTGTGTGTGTGTGGAAAGAGGACAGAAGTACAGCTCTGGTCTAAGAAAAACTGATGTGTATGAATGTGAGTGTGGAGGGGAGGAAGGGGAGGGTTTGTATGTAAGTTTCCAAATGAAGCTGTTAGGCTATCTCTTGAGCATTCGAGAGGTAAGGGATGCTGTGGTACAGATTACATAGTCTGAATTATAGATTTCCCAGGACAAACTACACTAACCACACTCTGCAGTTTTCACCAGCAAGTGGAGAGAAGTCACACAGATGATAACTAAATTGCCAATATTTATTATGGTTCATGCCCTCATCCATTCCTTCCCATTTTTATCTCCGTCGAACACAATTCCTTTCTATAGTTATATTCCCAAGAAAGATGGTGACAGAGATTTCCTAACCCATCAACATTGTCCGAGTTTTACCAATGAGGTATGTCTATGAGGTAGATAGACTCTACCTCATAGTCTAGAACAAGGCCCCAAACTTAACAGAACTCAATAAATAATTGTGCCTTGAGTACTTGGATAAATAAAGGATTGAATAATATTCTGATGTTGATGAGCAGCTGGGGACATATTGCAAACCAGGAAAATACCCCTAAACGTGTAAAAATCTATCATACTGACATCTTTTTTTTCCTTTAGAAACAGCAGGAAGGGAATGTTAGCTCCCACACATCTGTAGCCTAAATAAGAACACAATGAAAATGCAATAATGAAAATGTTAATTGAGCTTCTGACATTTAATGCTTCAACATGAGAAATTAAAGCCAGGCTACAGCTTGTCAAGTTCCCGTCAGCATCAGGGAGCACACAGCTAGCCAACTTGTTTTGACACTCAGGCTTCCAGAAATAACCCGGGGCTCAAGGCTCTGGGAGTAGGTGTGATTGAAACTGGGAGAGGCTGGGTGAGCCTTTCTATGGAGGTCTCTGGAATTTGGAATGCAATGCTCCAAAGGCAAGTAAAGGAAGCAAAGAATGATGGAGCAGAGAATATCAACTGGAGTTGTTGGGTAATGACTTGTGCAACACTGTGCTAAGAAGGATTTGGAAGTGATCTATACTTCCCAACAAATAAAGACTATGATAACCCATTAATATGTTGGGCAGCAAGAGCACTGCTACCCTAAGCTGACACTTCTAGTTTCTTCAGCTCTATAGCTCTGTTCCACCATGTTTTATCTTTCTTCTTTCTCTATGCTTTGGTGTGCCAGTACTAGAACTTGAACTCAGGGCCTGGAACTCTTACTTGGCTTTTTCCCTAGAAGGCTGGTGCTCTACTACGTGGCCCACCCTTCCATCTTCCAGGTCTTTGCTGGTTAATTGGAGATAAGAGTCTCTCAAGCTTTTCTGCCCAGGCTGACTTCAAGTGATGCTCGGATCTCAGCCTCCTGAGGAGTTAGGACTATAGGCATGAGCTACCAGTGCCCAGCTTGTTTTATCCTTCTTAGTTGTTGCTTCTGACTATATTTTCAGCCTCTCAAAGTTTAACTACACTGATTTTAAGGAGGCTTTCTGGTGAGAAGAAAGTCTCCTGGGCTCATAATGAACTCAGTTTTTCACTCCCATACATTGATGGGCTCCTGCATGATATACTGTTAGTAAGTTGGCTCCTAGATGGGGGAATCTAACAGATAATCAAAGCAGCACTTGGACTTTGGCCATGTTCAGTCCCTAAGCAGCCCTGTGAGGATACTCTTACAGGAAGAGCCTGGATGATGATGGCAGAGAAAGAGGATTTGAGAACAGTCTCAATGGTTAAAGCTGAAGAGATGAGGCACTGCCAGAGCAGCTGCCGAACTTGTTGAAAGGAGCTAGAGCTGAGGTTACCATCTCCTCATGATGGAAGAATAGAGCTGCGGAGTGCAGTAGAGTAGAGAGTTTCTCTCACCAACAACCTAGCTGGCAAATGAGGGAAGTACCAAGAGCTTTGGAGCAGATTCATACCACTTCATTCTAATTATGCTTTCTCCCTGCGCATGCAACCTTACCTTTTTCACTCTTTAAACGTGACAGGGGAAAGGGTGGAAATCTTTTCAATCGGTAATTAATTGGTACTTTATTCGGTAGATTAGAGATGCCTCTCTCATCACAGATGCCAGAAAACTAGAAAAGCTACCCATGGTGCTACCCCTTTCAAGGACTAAGGTGAGAAAGGCACAGCCATCTGCAGATGGAAATTGTGCCAAAGAAATTAACAGTGTGATAGTCAGCATTCGTAGCATGCAGAGCAGGGATGGGTAGGCTGTGGAAACAGCACAGTTAAGGTCCTGGAGATAGACATGGTTGGTTGGTTGTAGGAATAAGCACTATCCTTTCCCACTCACTCCTTATACCTTCATCAGTAAACTGGAGGAGATTGTGACTGCATGTTGTATCTGCTGTGCCATCAGGGAAAAGAGAATGTGCTACACACTTTCAGGCATTGTGATGATACCAGATCTTTAGTACTTGTCGGAGACCTGTGTTTGGGATGTCTAGAACCCTTGTGTTCTTGCTTGCTAATGGCAGATGCCAAACTCTGCAGACAGGAACTCCATCTGCTTTCACCTGGCTTCCCTGCCATTACTTCTCCATGCAAGATGGGAAGAGGGAATAAGCAGGGAGAGTGGAAAGGTGACGGTCCCAAGCCTTCCCCCAAAGTGGCGGGGGACATAAATGTGGAAAGGTTTCTGGAGACATAAGCCACTCAATAATAATTATTTTCCTGGTGGCAAATAACCTCCAAGGGAGACTGAGCAAGCATAGGCAGGGAAAGCTGGGCATCAGGAAGCCTGAAATATCAATTTCACTCTGGCTTTTCATGAGGAGCTCATCATCCACACCACCTGGCAAAGAAAGGCCCAGGGGCTGGCAAGATATCTCAGGAGTCACTTGAGGGAGAAAAAAACAAAATTGAACAAGTGTAATAAATAAGGGCAAAGAAAAATAAGTCACTATTATCCATGTCTGTTACACAAAAAAGATAATATTAGATTAAATTGAAGCATACACCATTCACAGGTTATAATAACTACTACTTTCCCACCTGATTAAACTTTCAGCATTCTGTTCACCTTTACTTTTGTTTAATTGGTTGGTTTGCTATTTTAAGGCAGGGTTTCCCTATGTAGCTCAGGCTTGCCTCAAATTTACAGTTCTCCCTCGGCCTCCCTTGGGCAGAGATTACAGCATAAGAATTATCAATCATGCTAAACTCGCCAGTCTTTTAGCTATATTACTTTATCTCACGTGTGGCAATACCCTTGCAAGATAGAAAGAGTTCTTTGTTACCAATGAGGAAAATGAAACTCAGAAGTTAAAAGTAAGCCAAATTCACAAGCCTGGTAAGTGCTCGTGCTCCACTTAGAAAGTAAGAATCATGGGTTTTCTGAGTTTCATTGCAAACATAATATACATGTATGATTTATGGTGCTATAGAAAGAGATGGACAGATTATATTCTTCAGACAGAAAAAGAGCAGCTTGAAAGTCTGTGATATTAATGATGATGACAGCTAGCATGTCCTGAATGTTCAGTGTGTTCTGAGTCCAGTTTTCATTGCTTCATTTAGCCCTGCAATTTGGCTATGTTAGTTCTATTATTCCCACCTTTCCAATGAAAAATACTGAAGTTCAAAGTGCACAGACGACATCGAACAGCACCTGGCTACCTGTTAAGCATTCTAATCATGTTAAATTGTACCCCTGAGCAGTTTTGCAGTGGAGTTTCTACTCCAGCCCTGGTTTCCTCTAGGCATAGACTAAAGGCAAGACTTGGAACAGCAAGCCCTGAGTCAACTTGCATAGGAAAATGTTCAAGCCAGGAGCACAGCATCTGATCCTGCCCTAATCTCTCACTGTCCTTGATTCCTGAAGCCAAGTGCTAGTCACTATTGATTCCTCCACATCAAGATACCAGCAAAAGGGGGAAAATGCAAACAACAATCCAATGTACACCTTACAAAAGTAAGAAGAATAAAGGATGGGATGTGGAGGGGAATGATAGTTGAGAAATTTGAAAATGGTGAGATTGATCAAGATGTATTATATTCAAAAAATATAAAAAGTAAAAAATTTAAAAGATGTATTTATAAACTGCTTTGTCAAATTGCAACTCCTTTGTGAAACTACTTAAAGATAATAATTTTTTAAAATTAAAAAAAGCCAAAGGCTAGTGTCTGGTGTCTGTAAACCTAGCTACTCAAGAGGCTGAGAGCTGAGGATCATGGTTCAATGCTAGCCAAGGCAGGAAAGTCTAAAAGACTATCATCTCCAATTAATCACAGAAAAAGCTGGCAGTGAGCTGTGGCTCAAAGTATTAGCCTTGAGGAAAAGAGCTCAGAGACATCATCCAGGGCCTGAGTTCAACCCCACAAGAAAGGAAGGAAGGAAGGAGGGAAGGAAGGAAGGAAGGAAGGAAGGAAGGAAGGAAGGAAGGAAGGAAGGAAGGAAGGAAGGAAGGAAGAAGGAAGAAGGAAGAAGGAAGAAGGAAAGGGAAGGAAAGAAAAGATACCAGCTGGCTCTTTTCCCTGACCAACTGACTAAAATGATTGGTCACTGTTGGTGAACCAGAGGCTTAAGGAAGACCCAGAACTTAAAATTGATGAAAAAATCTGAATGTACCTCCTCAGAAAGTCACTGTGACTATATCTGCTTTCATCAGGAGAAAGCCGCCTAACACCAGAACTCTCACTGCTAAGATTAGAAGCCTGTCTCATCTGATGCTGTCAATGTATTCCTGAAAAGGTATATGCAAATCAAATGCATGCTAATGAGACCACATTCCCCTGAGACTTTCATTTTCATTTGGGTTGCTTTATCTTCACTTCTGATTGATGTTCAGTGGACAGTGGTTCCAACAATGCAACCTTAAGCTTTTCTGCCCTTTCCCCCAGGCTTTCAGCCAAGTGTTTAATCATGTGTAAACAAACCTTTACATGCACCAGAGACCCCCTGATTAAAAACAGCTCTAGGGTGAAACTCTGTAAAGTATCCTCTGTGTAAAGAGAAAATTGCCCCAACTGATATTTGGAGAGAGCTGGGAAGTTCATATACCATGTTTTCTTAAAGTGAGAATTCTTTGGTGGTGTATTTTTGTACAATCTCTCTGACCAGTCAAGTTCAATCTGACAGAACTCTCTGGCCTCTTGCTGAACAAACCTATGGATCTTCTCTGTGACTGGGGAGAGGTTGTGTTAACCTAGTTGTCTACAACTCTTTAGTATCTAGAATGTTTTCCTGGAGAGAGTTCCCACAGTTTTCCCATGTGAAACTCAAACTAGTCCATGTTCGAATAATAAGTGGCAAACTTATTCAAGAGGTTCTCCATGAGGGAAAAATCCCAGGAAGTATTTTCCTTACCTGTAGCCACCACAAGTCCTGGGGCCGTCTCCTTGCTAGAGATTCGTCCTGAGGAATAAGGATTTTCAGAGAGCTGCAAGTGCAGGTGTAAGGAACAGAAAGGCTATAATGACAAAGAAGAACATCGTTTCATTCAAGGAAACACCTGAACCTCCCATACACTTGCCCTACAAGAAATGGAATTTCACGGGGCTCAGATTACAGAAACAGGAAGAGTTGAGGTGAGGAGTTTGACTTTGTTTTGAGATATGGATCATGTTCACCCGATTAGGAGTTATCCTGAATATCAACCCTAATTTCATCCATAGTCGTATTCCTTGTCCCTTCTTCCTGTTGCTACCCTGTCCATTTTATGGATGAATTTAAGACACTTCCCGGTCTTTTTATCCAACCAGATGATAAGAATACTCTACTATCACCACCATGTCTGCCCATGACCAGAAAATTTTTACTTCTTTGAGCTCTAAGAAGCCACTGAAAGGAATGAAGAAAGAAAGCAAAATGACATAGTCGGAATCATCTACTCGCTCCATCAACTGATGTGTCATCTCTCTTTCTATATATATGTTGTATTTTCTTTCTGTTTATAGTTTTACTTGACTCTATCACAAATATCTTAAGATATTACAGAAATTCCTCAGTCTATAATCTGTATATATACAGACTTAGGTCTTCACATTGTACATTTTAAAAAGAACTTGGGGATTTATAAATATTCTATTCAATTAATAGGATTAATGAGAAAATAGGTTAGGAAAATAAGATAAAATCATAGGTAAGGTTTAAGGAAGAAAAAACAAACAAATAAACAAACAAAAAACTCAACTCATCATGCTGTAAGTTGTTCCTAGCATTAGGCATCTCTTTGTCTCTGACCTTCCTAATACACAAAGGGTTTTTTTTTCCTTTAACAGAAGATAACAAAACAAAATATTTAAGTTACTTTAACAAATGCAAAAGGATAAGGGTCCCAGTCTCTACTGTATCCCTAACTTTGGTACTGAGATCTCAAGAGTTTTACCACAAGAGTCATGCCTCCAGTCTTTTTTACCTTTATGTTATTTTCCAGATTAGGAAATTTGTGGTTTTATCCAGACATGGCTTTCCTTAGAGCATTATCCATCCATTTAGCAATCACTTTATCTTATTGATAGAATAACACTAATGTTTATGCCAAGGCTGGCAATGAACTTTAAGTTTCTCATCTCTAGTTCAAAAGCAGTTGGGACTACAGCTATACACCACATACAAATTTTGCTTGAAATTTTTGTTTCATCTTTATCCCACTTTGAGTCAGAATTCAGGGAATATTCTTAGATGAATTACATAGGCATCTATTGAGTAAATGTAAATGCTGTGCAATTACAATGAATTGGTGTGGCAATCTAAACCACAGACCAATATTTTGTCACTTGAAGGTAATTGCTTCACAGTAGCAGCCCAACTCCCAAGATCACGTGTGAGTCTTAGTCTGGAGCTGAAAAAATCCATGATGTAGCATGCACATGGGAGCAGCCTGCCCTGTGAACTCCTCCTGGGACTAGATGACTGACCAGAAGGCAATGCACTGGGTTTCCTCTCAGGTCCACATCTGGAGCTTGCAGGAGGCGCCAATCCCTGCCTTTGTTGTAAGTAATATATGTCTTCACCTGGTCCTCCACCTTCTTGTTTGCCAGGAATATCCCTTTGATACCTGCTACCTAGGAAAAAAGGTGAAAGATGAAGAACCATGTGGGGTCAAAATACCTGTAGTCTTAAGTCCTGAAAGAAATTCTAGCATCTTCTACAGGTTATTTGGAATTGAAGAGAGAGCAAGAGGAACACAGTGAGCAACACTATGAATGATGTTTAGGTTTATCATCATAGCCGCTAGTACCTCCTTAACTCAGCACCATCTTCCTCATCTGCTTTTCCCCACTTTTCCTGACTGTGCTTTTTTTTTCTAGTTGATCTTATCATTAATTCACTATTAAAATTTACTCTGATCACAACTGAAGATGCTGCCCTTCCAAAGACATGTGCCTTTATTCAAGGGATCTTTATGGCTATTCTTAACGGTGGGAGCCCAGAAATCCCAATTCATAATCTAGTAGATATTTGGGGGAAGATGACCTGGCATCTATTTCTAACCATGTTACTAGCTCATTGTATGATTGGCTCATGGCCCACCATCACCTGAAAATTAGTGGTTTTTTCCTCTTTTCCCTCATTGGCTGGCAAAGGGTGCATGAGATAATGCAGAATACCTTGGCCAGAAATCCTAATGAAATAGGATTTGAATGTCCTTGATTTTGAGAAGGCAACAGAGAATCACCACAAGTATTGTGAGCTGAGGATTAAAGATCTATCACCTAATAAGTTCCTAAGTTAAGTATAGGTCTGAGTCAAATTTTGATTTCTTTTATTCTACATGATGGGAAAGAACATTTATTTAAAATGATAATGTCCAGTATAAAACAAAGATTCCTGTAACTTTACAGGAACATTCCAGCAGGCACTAACACCAAAAGTCCATTATAAACTACATATTTACTGAATGAAACCGAGATATATTAAGTTTTAAATTGTGCTTTTCATCTGTCCAGGGATTATGGTTAACTGAATACTAAAGGAAGCAAAGGGGAAAACTTCTATGGAAGGAATCAGTAGGATTGTGTTGTCTTTATTTTTTTATGTGACCTAATTTAGCTGATGAATTAAAGTCGTCTGTTTGATTTTTTTCCTCAGTAATCTCATTGCCCTTCAAGGAAAATGTCAAACTAAATAAAATGAACAAACAAACAAATAAACAAATAAAAAAAAACCCCACAAAGCAAATAGGAAGGGAATGTCAGGAAGAGAAAAGAGTTATCAGAGAAGGACACCACCACCTGAGGAGTCTGACAAGGGACCAAGGATATAATTGATTAGCCTCCCACCTTGAACAGAGAGTGAGTAAGGACAAGGTGGAGGTGGGCCCTTTGTTCTGGAGTTCTGCCTGTCCCTAGCCACAGCCTCTCTTCCCTGACAGCTTACACTCCGTGTTATTCAAGGACACTGGCGTTTTGCATGCAAATGTGTAGTCCCTGAGATCCTCTAGCACCCCCCCACACACCTAGCCTTGGTCTTTAAAATGAACCAAAAAGGTGTTCATTAAATCCATCTTTTTTCACAACAAATGTCTTTTTCTAGAGTATTCTTCCAAAAGGTTCTGCTTATGTCTGCAGAATGCTTACCTTTTCTGCTGGATTACTAGCAAATTCTTAATCCCCAGACCCCAATCACTCTCTATACCCACATACATACATACATGTGTGACTCTATGTTTCCTGTGAAATTACTGCCTCTGTGACCCTGTTTCCCACCTGGATGCATCCCATCCCTGAAGGCCACCACCTTGGTCATTTTATGTGCATCCCACAGAAAATTTCTCAGGGCAACATTAGGAGAGTGAGGACTAAACAGTAGTAGGGAGGAGCAATTTCCATGGAACCCAGGTGTTCCTGTGGCAGTGTTACTCCTGAAGCTATGCATAAAGCCACGTGCATCTCTTTGTCTTCTGAAAGAAACTTTCCATCCATCCATCCATCCTTGGATGTTTCAAAGCCTTTACATTATACTGAGTTACCTTTTGTCTCCACACCTTATACAAACAAATGGGCTATAAGATTGTAGAGCGCTTGGCATTTGGTATCCTACACCATTTAAAAAAATTTTTTTGACTGAAACCCAAGTTAGAAATACATTTATGTTACAATTGAGGAGTGATATCCATATATACATTATTTATACCAACACATGTACATGTACATTTCTGAAAAAAGGTATCATGGGCCTTTCTCCCCCTCAAAAAAATCCACAAAAATATTAAGGGATGGGCTGGGAGCATGGCAGAGTATGGTAGAGTGCTTGCCTACCATGCATGAAACCCTGGGTTTGATTCCTCAGTACCACATACACAGAAAAAGCTGGAAGTGGTATTATGGCTCAAGTGGTAGAACACTTGAGAAACACCAAGGACAGTGACAGTGCCCAGGCCCTGAGTTCAAGACTGACAAAAAGGGATTATTAAGGGATAAGACATATATACATATATATGAAATAGATATAGATATAGATATAGATATAGATATATACGGTCCAGAAAGAAGAGCAGCAGCTTATGATGATGTTGACAGGAGAGGGTACAAGATGCCAAGGCTTCATGGCCCACTTTCCCCCGGGAAACAATTTGAAGTAAAGAGATAAACTAATAGCAGACCCTTGGCAAAGCACTGTGTCCAGGTGGCATGGCCATATGCCAGTCAGGCCTCTGAGACCTGAGATCTCAGGACAAAGAATACAGGGTTCTACTGAGAAAAGCAATTACCGGGATCTGCCTTAGGCTGTCCCCAGAGTCAGACCCATGGTGAGGGTCTGATGAGGATCAGTTCTAGGAAAAGGTCCCTGTGGAGCTCATAAGCAGCTGTTCATTTGACTTAAGACAGGTCACCAAAAGTCACAATGATGTACAGGGAGGAAGGTAGGTAGGGAATGTGAGTAATATGAGCAGAGACCAGAACACTGAGGCTGGGTAATGAGTTCCATTCTATCCATCTGTGTATAATTTGTTAGAGGAGAGAAATAGATTCACTGAGTAAAAAGTCAAACCCGAATGAGGTCCTATTCAGAATGGATACACACACATACACACACACAAACCAGATATTACCAAGTGCCGATGTAGAGTTGAAATGATAACAACTGCTTCTTTAAGAACAGTTGTTCAGCTCTTAAGACAAATACAATTCATTTAATCCAACATCTCCGAGACATTTACCATGAACAAAAAAAAAACCTTGTGGTGATATGAATGCTTATAGAACTGTTATTCATAATCACCCCAAACTGAGAGCATCCTGATTATTCTTCAGCTGAGGAGTAGTTTACATCCACACGACGGAATACTACTCTGCATATCCATCAGAACACTCAACAATGTCAAATTAGATGTTAGATGGCATTTTTCTAACTTCAAACAAAGGTAACCCACTATGTCACTGCACTGAGTGCTACTCCAGAAATGGCAAAAGCACAGACAAGAAGATGGATGACTGTCAGAGACATACTGTGTGGAATAAGGATTGGCTAGAAAAGTGAATATTCTGGGGAATGAAGCTCTCTGTCTGGCCTGGGTGGCCATTGCACAACTATGCACACTTGTAAAACCTCATAGAATTAAAGACCAGAAGGGTAAGCCTTACTGCTCATGAAATACATATCCATTTCCAAAAACTATAGATTCGGAAGCATAGTTAAAGCATCCCAGTTTCTACTCAGTGACCCTATCAAATGTAGCCTCACAATGACTAAGCCACCACATCCTCTGCATCTCTATGATTTCTTCAGGTGTACCAAGAATTAACTATTCCACAAAGAAATGCTATGAGAGAAAAATAAAGGAGTAGTATATAACCCATGTCAACGCATTCCAATAGGATAGCTACTGACAAGTGATACCAGGAGACTGACTTTCAATTTTATTTAAAATGTGAACCACTATAAATATAAATTTAAGAATTGGTACTCAATTTGTTTATAGGCAAACTTTTAACATAGTTGCACTAAATTATTATTATTATTATTATTATTATTATTATCATCATCATCATCATCATTATCATTATTCTACTGTAGATTGTATGAAAACTGTTGATCAAATATTTTAGGTTAAAAATTAGCATACAAATTAAGATGTGTGAGAAATATAAAATATACCCAGGATCCTGGATATTTAGTATAGAAATATTGAATTATTATTTTCTCACATTGAACCTTTACTAAAATGAAAATATTGATTTAAGTAAAATATATAATTAATTTGATCTATGCTTTGCATTTTTGAAAATACGAACTATAAATGTTTAAAAGTATGTATGTAGCTCGTTCAGTATATCTACTATACATGCCAGTTCTGGTATAAGCAACAACTGTGAAGCTGTTTTGATCATATGGAATTTCAAGTGGAATACTTCATACCAAAGGACAGCACTGAACAAAATTCTTGTATCAGCTCACAGATGATTCCATAGCATAACTGAATATCTGGTTCTTGATCTATGTGTTGAGAGGAAACTAAGGTGAAATGTAGTTTATTGGTAGGAATGTGGAAAAGCATAGTAAAGTTCTGAGAAACATGTCATGAGAACAACTGTCCTCCCATAGAAAGGATGTCTTCAGTCAATCCCAGCCTAGTCTTGTTTAGTGTTAGACTTCTGTCACCTTTAGGAAGAGATCAATTCACATTTGGCCTACAACTGTTATGTCCTTGCTTAATTATGTAATCACGTTCATAAGAATATTCTTTTCTTTTTGTGGGTCCTGGGGCTTGCACACTGGGCCTGAGCACTGTCCCTGAACTCTTCAGCTCAAGGCTACGACCCTACCCCTGGAGCCATAGCCCCACTTCCCATTCTCTAGTGATAAGAGATTAGAGTCTCATGGTCTTTTGTGACCGGACTGGCTTTGAACTGTGATCCTCAGAGCTCAGCCTCCAGAGTAGATGGGATTACAGGCATGAGCCACCAGGCCTGGCGAGAATACTCTGCTTTTGTAGATTAAGAGGTGAGTGAACAGGAGAATCACTCTACAGAATATTCTACTTTAATATAAATGTAGAACAATGTTGGGAGCCAGAGTGGAATCAAACTGTACCTTGATTTGCATCAGACAATGGCTTTATTGTCTTATTGTTTTCTGGCCTTATTCTGTTTAAATGACCTGAGATTTACCATATGAATGTAACACCTGGAGGTTCCCTGGTTTCAAGAAGGGATATAAGCCTTGAGTTGAGAATAAATGGGGCTGCAGTTTTTACCTGGGCTGCAGACCTCCCGGACCCCATGTGTTTGTCTCTCTTCTATTTTTTCCAGTCCCTGCCCCCTATTTCAGGAACCCCAATTTGCTGCCGGTAGGCCCCGGCAGAACAGAAGTTGTGTCAGCCTTACTGGTCTTGGGAGCATTCAGTAGAGCTGATCTAGTTCAGTCTCCAAGGACTGTCGTCTAGTTCAGTCTCCAAGGACTAGTTACATTTTCCTCAGAATTCATGCCATCATTACCGCTTCTCCGTTTTCAAGAGGCTTGAGAAGCCCACAGTGGAGGATAAAGTGATTCACCAGCACCTTAAGATCAAGGTCAACCTGACCTATCTGACACCTGACATTTACCTACAGGCATCTCTGACCTTTCAAACAAGAGAAATGTGTGTAATACCCTGTTATATTATAATGTTATAAATTAACCTATACCACACTGGCATTTATTGGTTATGTACTTATGGGGAGAAAAGGGTAGAATAAATGCCAAACTCTTCAGGCCATCTCTTGCAGGGTATCTCTGATCTCGATACCAACTTCTCCACAAATCCACTTGAGGACGCATGACCTAGGGCTCCACCTGCCCGAAGCTGGTTCTCCTCTCCTCCTCTGCATTACTCCATTATGGAAGCAACCTGTCATGCAGGTCTCCTCTGATCACTCATGTTGAGGCTAGCATTCCTTATGTGACCCAAAAAGGTAAGAAAAAACGTATCTCTCATAAGAGTTAGACCATGCTTTCTACCCTAACAAGAATCAAGAATACCTCCATATATCCAATAGATCACAATCCTTACTCTCCAGTCCCCACACACCTGATGAAATACTCTCTGGAATGTGGTGTTCACTTAACTGAATTAGATGAGTGAACCTGCTGCTTTTTCCAGCTATATCACACACACAAGGGCATTTGAAGTCCAGGAAAATTGCAGTCTCTTTGTTAACTGGACATATGGTACACAATCTCAGTTTATATGAGAATCTACAAAAAAGAAGGTTGAATCCTAATGACCCCTAGAGACCAATTAAATTGAATTTTATCTCTCAGCCACAGGATGTATCTCCAGGTACAAAACAACATCCCTATTAAAAATCTCCGATTTGGTCATGGTCTAGATACTCGTCTGTTTCCAACTTACTCACCTGTTACTAAATGCCTTTTAGAATCTAAAAATCTAACTAAGCTACCTCACACCTTCATTCTTTTCCTAGACAAGCACCAATTCAAAACAAATAGATAAGTGTGCTCACTTGCTCCAAAATGTACATGATCTACATGCTTTAGTTCACACTATCCTTAATATGTGGGCTGGGTCCTACTTCCTCACTCCCTTCTCCCGGGGGTAACAGATCAATTACATTGATGTAAAGAACTGAGCACCAATAACTTCTCCTAATTTGCCCAGTTTTGGAAAACACTTGAATGAATCACATATTCTGTACCTCAACTCTCAGTTGTTACAGAAACTATCTTCTACAGGACAGTATTTGATTGACCATTTCTGCCCGTTGCCAAATGGATGAATCTAACTCAGAGGTAAAAGATTAGAGGTTCCACTTCTTAGATAGGTTTTAGAGCAATAATGCTGTGGATGACTTCCATTTGTCTCATTCTTCCTTTTTGTGTCAATTGGTTCTAGCTTGGGGCAGGTAATAGGGGATTTTGTCTACTGATCCCCTCAAATCTTGATTGTAAGCTGCCTGAATCCAACAACTCTACTGACATTTTTATGAGCCTAAATATGAAGTATAGACGTGATCAACTGTGGTTAAGCTGAAAGAACAACAGGCTCACCAAGCTGATTTTGAGAAAGTTGCACCAACCTGGTACATCTTGCTTCTGTGTAAAAGCAATGACACCATGCCATTTTTTTTTTTCTCCCAGCAATACTGAAGACCAACTTCAGCAGGGAGACAAAAAAAATTACATGCATCTGTGCACATTCTTCATAGTGATTCATGCTCCACTTCAGACCACAGTGGCTTGAAGTTTTAAATGGCTTAGGAGGTTCAGCTTCCCTTTCTGAGAGGAATATCACAGTCACAAACTTGCACACAGTGTCAAGGAAGTCAGAGACAAAGGGGTTTTTTGTTTCTTGACTATGAAATCATCCACAGCAATGTCTACCATCTGCTGTTTGGATCTGACCATAGGGACATCGATAAACAGCTCATCTCTATTGCCTTACTTGAGCAAGAAGGAACTTGTAATGGCCTCAATCTTAGGAACATTCACCTAAACACTCCCCTAGGATGTGAGTCACTTCTAGTAACAAAAGTTTATTTCTTTATCCTGGTGTGGTGAGAGGCATGAGGATGTAAGCATACCAAAGTTATTTATCTCTACCAATTTTCACATCAAAAGGAATCTAGAACATTTCCCAAAATGGTACCTTGTCATGAAAGGGAATCACATTAACACTGGTCATTTATGTCCTAGAAAATGAAGGAATTCCTACTGCTTTTGTAGAAGTAGAATGATATTCATTCCCCTTCTTTAAAAATAAAACCAAAACAAAAAAAAATGTACTTCCAGTCACTCCATGCCTTTGGGTTATCACACCTCTACCTAATAGGATAACTATAATGCAAACTATTTCTGCCATTCTCAGTAACTGACTAGCCAACTTTATACCACTGTGTGGAGGCTAGAGATCTGCAAACATTGCTCTGGAGAGATCGTGGTAAAGCAGAACCCCACTCTCTAGTCTATCAGCTTTTCATTCTGCCCAGAGGAACACCCACAAGGGAACAACAGCTCATCTAGGCCATCTAAGGGCCCCACTCAGTCCTTCAATGAATGCACTCGAGCACACAATTTATGTAGATTTGACCAGACCAGTAACCACTGTATGATATTAGACAATAAGACACCATTTCTTTGCTCAACTCCATCTTCATCTCCATGTGGTTACCCAAAGCACATCCCTATTCCCAGGCCTATCTGTCAAAGGTCATTCTCCCTCTCTTCCTTACATTCTCTTCCCCCCCCCCACACACACACCACATCACAGAAGCATAAGTATTGCTTCCTTAGGACCCCTAAAGCTAGTTCATTTCTAGTTCCTATGTGAATTTATTAGAGACTAATTACTCTTTAACTGACGACTGCATTAAAAAAAAACTCACGTGGCCTGCTCATATCTGAGTTGTTGGACTTAATGGCACCTTTAAGACATTTTCATTTGTTTCCAACAAATTACATGCATTCATAAATAAGATTTTCCAAATAATTTAAGCAAACAGTTAATACTATGTCTACCTGGAGCCACAGAAAAAAAGCTCAGTTTAGAAAAGATACCTAGATTACCACAGAGGCCATGCAGCTCTATTTCTGGTATGTGCTTGTGCTATATGCACAAGAAGATTGACTCTACTGAGGTAGAGACCACCCAGATGTTTCAGCTCATCTCACGAAGTATCTCAGCTTTACAGGAACTGAGTCACAGGGAATGTACACCTCTTGGCCCAAATAAAATAGGCCCAAATAATGACACAGTTGGGCTTGGAATCTGAGACTCCACAACTTATGTTTATACTATTAAGACTCACGGACAAAAAAAGAAATAGAGGTCAACACAGTAGGACAACTTTGGTTCCATACCTCATACAATTCAATAATAATGTTTCCCAATAGACCTCTGCTGCTCTTAATATTCTCCATAGCCAGGGTGAAGTAGATGCCACGTGTGTCTGAGATGTAGAGGTTGTAGGTATCGTTCTGGTTCCATTCCTGCACTGCTGCAAACACTTGATTTTCGTCTGTGCTAATGATGTGCATGTCCTGTAATAAGAGGAAAGTCTCATAAGGCGGCAGATCTCTCTACCCCTCTTTTCTCTGGGTCCAGATTAAATACCTAGATTTATAAATCAATTGAGGAAAAGCTTGAGTTTTAGGCAACAATTGAGTTTTAGCCTTACAATTCTGTGTAAGGCTATAAATTAAGAGCTAGGAGCTCAGCTCCTTCCTGAGTGTAAGAAGCTTTCAGAAGAGATCCTTTTCCATGGCTTCAAGGGTTCATCCACTTTCATTTGTTTTACTTTCACATGTACAATTTAGTGTTAGTGCTAATGGAGATGCATAACCTTGCCAAAGGGAGCGCACACATGAAATGGAAGCAAGACCTGTCATCGTTTGATTTTCATTTATAGTTTTCATTTTTGTAGTGTAGTGGTTTATATTTTTTCTTGATAGTCTTCAGCATCAAGAAGGTGATGTGAAGCAACAGTCAATGGGTCTGGCTTGAAATCTTCACACCTGCTTCACTGTTGCTCCATGGAGAGCTGTTTCATACCAAAGGATACTGTCAAATATTTTAGAAGTACAGCAAAAGGAAGGGTCCAGTGCTAGGAAGGTGAAGTTATATTTGACACTCATTGATAGAGAGCAAATGAAACTCAATCTGGAATTTAGTGTTCTGCACCCCACTATAAACAATGACTATAAACAGTGCATAGTCCATCTGTGTGACTGTAGAATGTGTCTCCATGATTTCCAATTTTCTCTCCATCGTGATAATAGTAATAGTCATGGGGCTTGAACTTGGCCTGGGCGCTGTCCCTGAGCTCTTCAGCTCAAGGCTACCACTCTACCCTTGAGTCAAGCCCCACTTCCCGCTTTCTAGAGGTCAATTGGACGTAAGAGTTTCAGGTCCTTTTGTGCCCGGGCTGGCTTTGAGCCTTGATTCGCAGATCTCAGCATCCTGAGTAGCTTAGATTACAGGCATGAGCCACCGCACCCAACTAAATATATTTTTTAAAAGTAGAAATAGGCAGTTTTATTTTAGACAATTGGGCGATAAAAGAAACAAGCAAAAAAATTCTACATTCTTTACCGGGGGTTCTGACAAATGGCTTCTGGCCTTGAACTCCCTAGGTCACCTTGACTAAGACCTCACTTGCCCATTTGTGCTTACACATCTTGTAGAATTACAAGCTCCTGCTGGGCTGTTTGGAAATGGAAAGAAGTTTTACTCTTTAAAACCATGTGATGAAATCGTGTTGTGTTGGTGTGGAATGAATACCCAAGAACCCAGTAGGAGGGGAAATAGCAGCTGCAGGAACTACAGATTAAATTCACTTACCCTGTTAAAAATGCAATAGAAACGCCTGGCTTTTCCCAGATGTTTTGGTCATAAAAATGAATGAGCTAAGTTATTTTAGACTAAACTAATGTAAAAGAAGTAGGGGAAAAAACAACTTAAAACACCAGGGCACGGTCAGGATTAGACAGAGCCAGGTTTGTTATGAATGCATATTAGGTAAATGCTGACTTGGGGCTATGCCAGCTGGTGAACAGGTACCAGGCTCTTGGGAGAGAGACTCAATGCCTCATGTGTCTGGACTGCTGAGATGTCTGCCTATGAAGTTCTCAATCTTCCAAAGTCATTCAACTAACAAATGACATTACTATGACTTAAACATGAGACTTTCTTAACCAAGAAACCAACTTTTCAACATAATATTGGCATCTATGTGCAACAAAATGACCTTGAAAACATGGCCACATTCTTGGGGGGATGTTTTCTGCTCTTTTTGAAGAGACATAGTCTTTGTATTATATTGTTAAACATAAGTGAGAAGAGAAAAGTCTGCAGTTGATACAAATGCAAATTTAACTACAGTTTTGATCCGTAGTTAGTTAAATTTGTGAATCCATGGATACAGATGGCTGGTTGTGTGTACTAAGGCCCTGGTTTAATAGCATGGTTCATTTAACAAACAAGTCATTCTAAAGGCTGATAATGGTAGCTTCTAATTTGGGCTATTTAAATAACCTTAGATGAAAACTGTTTCATTCTGTTATTCTCTCTTCTTTATGACTGGTTTTTATGGCACTATTTCATAGAATTGTGGTTGTAAAATGTACTGTCACCCCACCATGAGGTAGCCTAAACTCAGACAATTTAAGCAGGTATCTCTACTAGACAATAGAAAGGGGAAATTAACAGTGACATTCTTCCAAAAGGAAAATGCTAAGATAATAACCTGAAAAATCCATAAATTAGCCCAAGAAAGAGAATTTAGGAATTTTCTAAACAATCTTCCCAACATGAGGTTCCTTTTGCCTTAGTATTTATGCACATATACATATATTTTATATAAATAAATTTATACATATAACATATATGTATATATAATTTCAACCTTCTTAGGAAAGCAAACAGTTCACTTCCCTAAGCACTATGTCTGCAGGTGGCAACAAATGAGGTCCTAAACTGATTGCCACAGTACTGCATTCCATTAATGATTAGCAGCCTCATGGTGGCTTCTGTGGGGAGAATCATGCTAGCCATGCAATCCCATCCAGGGTAGCATCTCACTAATAGGGGAGACTGTGAAAACAGCTGGACAGTTATTGATCTCTTTCATAACTGAGGTGAAAAAGGAGGTGGTGGCAATAGACTGGTTCTTTCCATTGTTTAAAAATGGAAATAGCTTTTAAGCAAGTTGTTGTTGTATAAAGCCCTGTGGCTGATATTGCAGGCCTTGCTTTAAATAACAAGCATTAAAAACACCCACTGCACACTGTCTGAGCACATGTTCCCAGCCTATCTGCTTAGGGCATGCACTCAGTGGCATTGGAACGATTTGCAGAGAGTAGGAGATTTGTGCCAAGTCCTCTATAACTTAGTCCCTTGGCATTGCACTGGCACTCCTTGTGTATAGCCATGAAATTCAGGCACCAGTGGAGTGCCTGGCAGCATGTGACAGGGATTAATGGCAACTTAGGAAATAGGTAATTGACATTATGAACAGAAACTCAAGCTTTCTCTCACTTTTCTCACTTTACTTATCCACTAGATCAGGACTTCTCAACTGCGAAACAACAATAACATTATTTTTCCAAGTTGTAAAGATACACTGAATGGCTCACTTTGGGTCTAGTATGAAGTGATTAAAAAATCTGAAGAACAACTTTATCTAGGGAAACATAGTGTTAGCTAATGCCCTTATCCTTCCTAGCCTGGAGATCTGTGTTTGAGATGGGATTCTGTTTCTAGGGACTTTGAATTCTGGATTGCCTAAGGCATTGCTTTACCACTCAGAGTCTTATATGTTCTGCTTTGTCTTTTTAAGTTCCTGAATATATTTTTAACTTGTTATTTTAATAATCACTTCAGCCAGAAAAAAATGTGTGTTACATTTTTGTTTGTTTATTTGTTTTCTGTAGAGGATTCAGGTTAGAATGGATAATTTTGAGCTTGGCCTGAGCCTTGTGCTCCTAGAAAACAGCCAAACCTAAGAAATTCTCGCACTGTTTTGTATTTGGGAGATGGCTTATTTCAGTGAGCCACCACCCCCACATGCCTTGATAAATCTCAGATGTCTGCCTTGCCTACCCATAAGGCCAGATTCCCGCTGTTTGTTTGGCTCATAAGTGACTTGCAAAACTGTTGACCTACTAACCTTGCTGGACAAATGTATGGAAATTTGACTTGACTAAAATTAAGGACTTTTCTCTTTTCTTCAGTCCATGGACTCTGCCCAACCCCCTCACCTCAAGCACTGTCAGCTTAAGCAAACAGTGCAAGGAGATTCAGCTTCACCTCATCAGCTCTTCTGAGACTCATTGGGCTTCAAATAAAATAACGTCACCTTCAATTGTTCCATCAAGCCATCTGATTACCTGACATTCCATGCCTAGGTTGTTTGGAGCCTAATCTTAGGCTGCAACAACATTGAAATTCCACCTCACCCCAGTTAGCATGGCCAATTTCAAGAAATGCTGAATGGATATAGCAAAGGGAATTCTGTTACACTTGGTGGGAATGTAAGCTTGTTCAACCACATAGGTTGCATAGTTTCGTTCATTTGTGTTAGCTAGAATGTGCCCAAAAATCTACAAGTAAACGCATTGGTTGGTATGCAAAGGGTTACAAATGAATTAACTGAAGTGTGATTAGACTATGGAAAGTATAAATAGTATAGTTCTTTAAAAGATTACACCAAAGCCCAACAAAATAACTACCTGGAAATGGGTACCTACATGAAGGTAGCTTGGGGCCAAAGGGAATGGGGTAGAAGAAGGAAAGGAGGAGGGAAAAGGCAAGAAAGAAGAAAAAGAAGACAAAAAGGGGGAATGCCAGCAAGAATTTGTCACATATATCACAGAATTGGAAAATATACAGGGTAGATGGGTAGATGAAAGATGGATGGTGAAGATGGAGGTGGTGACCCAGATCAAGATGCACTACATACATAAAATGCTTTGTTAAATGGTAAAATTCAAAATATAACCTAAAATTAAGATAAGAAAGGGAAGGGGTGCCTTGGGAGGGATAGGTAAAAATGGGCATCATTGATCAAATGCATCGTAAACTGCTTTGATAAATGGCAACTCCTTTGTACAGCTAGTCAAAGATCATAAAAATACGTTTACAAAGATATATGCTAAAACATGTACATACACACTACACACACACACACACACACACACACACACACACACACACACAAGCTGCTTTGTCAAGTCCATTCATTCAATAAAGCTTTTTAAATGTAAAACAAGAAGTAATTCTTGATGTGGTCACTCTGTAAGACTCCAGATGTAATAATCAAGGTGTGCTCTTGCCACTATTCCCTTCTAATTTAAGCCTCAGTTTGTTGGTAGATGACAGATTATGAAGAATCCCATGTTGAATAGTAAGAGAATCCTTCTAATAGTGACAATGATATTAATCTTTTTCTCCTTTTTTTTTTACATTTCCCCAAATACTGGATTCTCCTTGTCTGCTGGGTTACACATGCACTTACAAATAGTATTGTGAAAATTCCAATCTCACTTCTCACTTCCGTTCACCCCTCAACCCCATTGTTGCTTGTGCTCTAGCTTCACATCCAGCTGTTCATTGTTTTACTGCACAAGTGACCACCTACACACCAAACTCAATAGATGCTTCTTCACTTGATTCACTTCTCTGGAGTATTTTGATGTGATCAAAAAGAAAAAAAGTATCTGTGCTTGATCTTATTCCTTTGGAAGTATTTTTTTCCTGTAGCTTCTTCTTCTGGATACTACTTGAATGCTGGTGTTTTTCTTATAGACCCTGGGAGCCTTGTGTCAGTCCCACAGCTGCTGCTTTTTAATTTTTATTTTTATATTCTGGTCCATATTTCTGCACTGAGGTTGACATACAATACTCTTTTTTGGACCTGCTGTCTTTAGGATTCATTTAACCAGTTCAGCACTGACCTCCATGCCTTCACTCTATAGTCTTATATCTTTTTTTTTTGACAAACTGACAAAATCTTTATTAATAGAGAAAAGTTATACAAATCAATAACACCAAGAAATAAAATAGAAAAAAACTGAACAGAGCCATTTGCCAAAGGACAAACTAAGTAATTATCAAGTATCTGTGTGTGTGTGTGTGTGTGTGTGTGTGTGTGTGTGTGTGTGCTAGTTCTGGGGCATGAACTGGCATAAAGTCTTATATCTTGTTCTTCTCTTCCGTTCACTTTCATACTCCATGTATTTATTTTATACATTCCTGCTGGTTGTCTACCATGTCCTAGATATAGATTCCTGGATCAAGTAATCAAGAAGAGAAACAGTATCTGCTATCTTGAAACTTATGGTGTAATGAAAAATGCATCAAATTAATAATTATATACATTATTAGTTACTTGTGACTATAATGAGTGACTAGAAAAGGTAGATAATTTTGAGGTAGATACCTGAAGCACTGTAGATATGTCCTTCCTATGACTGCATAGATCTGAACTTTCTTAGCATCTCACCAAACTATTTCTTAGGAATCTCATGAAAAATTCTCATATAGACCAGGTGAGGTAAACAAAAAAATCTAGATTAGGCTAGGCAATATATTACACTTTAGTGGCCCAAATGTTTTACCCCAGCTACATGGGAGAAAGAGTCCAGGAAAATCATGATTCAAGGCCAGCCAAGGATGGAACTTACTGAGTTCTGTATCTTAACCAACATCCTAGGTATGGTTTTTTGTGGTTGTTTTTTGTTTATTGGTTGGTTGTGGGGCTTGAACTCTAGGCCTGGCACAGTTCATAAAATAAACATTATGTGAGTTGTTATAGAAGAATGGCATTACCTTATTTGTAAAGAAATGGAATGACTTGGAAAAAATTATAAATAAAGTAAGCCACCCAAAGAAACAGAGGCTCCATCATTTGCCTCATTTGTAATAACTAGAATATATCTGTAAGCATACAACTTAATCAAATGGATAGTAAAGGACAAATAATTACACTTAGACATACTTCTTCATGTATTTGTTGTCCATTTTTTCTTTTCAGAAGTATCTGTTCATCACTTTTGCCCAATTATTAATTCGATTACTGAGTAAGCCCTTATTAGACATATACCTGGAAAGAGCTCCCATACTGTAGACAGTCTTTTGACCTGAAGAACTGAATCCTTTGTTGTGAAGAAGCTCTTTAGTTTTATACAAAGCCCTTTTGTCAATTCTCTCTCCTGTTTGTTGAGCCGCTGGAATTCTACTCAAGAATTTCCTGAATATGTGGTATACATAGAGTTTAGTTTTGTGGTTCTTTCCCTGGGAAGAATAACATTGTTTGATTTGGAAAAAGAAAAAATGGGGGGACCTGGAAATTACATTGAGTCAAGTAAATGAGGCTTAGAGAGACAAAGGATGAATATTTGGTCTCTTATACTGAGGTTTGATTCAAAAATTTAAATACATGTAAGGAGATTCTCATATATATGTAATCAAACTAACTAAAGTAAGGTTTATGTTGGCGTGAATTTCCATGATGTTATCACTCCGAATAACAGTTCAAGAATACAAACAGCAGAAACCTAAAACATGTCTTGTCTGAGGGAAGAAGGGGTTATGGAAAGAGGGGTGGACAAGTGGAGAGAGGAATGGTGGTAAATATAACTGTAATACTCAATGTATAAATGTAAAAATGGCACTAGAAAACTGGAGGGGTGAGGTAGAGTTGGAAAAGTAGAACGAGAGTGTTGGGAGGAATAAACTGATCAAAAGACATTGTCCACAAGCATTGACATATTAACCCTCTTTGTAGAACTTCTTAAAGAGACTGGAAATGATTTTTGGTTAAAAAAGGAACAAACAAATGAATAGATGTGTACATAAATAGCCAAGCAAATAAAACATACTAGGGAATATAAAATTATTTACCTTCTTATCACCTAATCCCCAACTCTATACTCATTTAGCTTTTACAAGGTTTCTTAGCACCAGATCGTTGGCCCACATCTTTGCCACATTAGAGTTGGTAGGTTTCCAACTGGAAACAGAGCTCCTCATTAAGTGAGGCAATTACATCTTGTCCTTATTCACACTGAAGCTGTGAGACCCATCTCCTCCTGAAAGTCAGTGCTCACAGTGAACAGTGTCCACAGAGTAAGTTTTATGATTTTCCAATAGAGGATCTAAATGTCATCATTGATATTAACATTCCAGTAAATGAACTCCTTTTAATTACTCATTGTGTGGGAGGGAAGTGGAAACAGAGGTAATGCACTTACAATCGAGTCTTAAAATGTCCAGAGAAGCAAGAAAACCCTTGGACTTATCTGGGCATGTTTAGCTATGAGCAGCAGCTGCGTGTGCTCCTGCCTGACCTCGACCTTCTCCTTGCAAATAAGGCCCTTGCAGAAGGGAGGTTCCCCAGAAGAACCTGCTATCAACGCCAGCATTCCTCTCTGACCACTCATAGGAAAGCAAAGCTCATGGCTGGACCATTGTTGAGACGAGGATGTAATATCCAGGTTCTACAACATTAGCCATGGTCAATCACAAGCCAGCAGCTTGGGATTCTTTCAGCCAGGGTTCATCACACCCCTCCCCCCGCCCAAAGCCTCTCAAGGCAGCCTCTCAAACCTGAGCTTTGTCTAGCAGGTCTCAGGATGGCAGGGGTGCATGCACATGCAGTACCTTTGGCAAGGAGTACTTGGGCAACTTTATCTGAGCAAAGGCTTCTCTTCGATAGGACACGTAGTAGCTGGCTCTTCCACCTGTTGTTACCTAGATCACAGGGAAACATAAAGATCAGAAGAGGCTCTCAGAGCATGGAACAAATTGGAAAGTACTGTCTATTCCATTACCAGCCACAACAGACCCCTAATCGTCTTTCAGAGGCTATCCTTTGCTGACTTTGAATCTCCAGTCCCCTGACACCCTGTGTTGCTCTCATGTCATGGTGAGAAAACAGCAAGTTAATAATTATAACAGTCTTTCCCCCGGCTCCTCTTGATGAGACCAGGGACAGATTCTGTATTAGGTCACTGTGCTTTGTATCAGGTGCATACATAAAAAGTATTTCCAACTAAAAGCAATCTATTGACCAGGACTGTTCTCACAATCTTTTTGTTTTGCCTTTTTTATTTTAAGCATTTTTTAATCCATTGCAACCATGACAAAAAGTATTTTTGTCTGGTTCTAAATAATCACTATTGCTTGAAACTCATTATTTTGAAATGTAATTTCACTTGTGATTTGAATATATTTTTTCCCTTCAATATCAGCAGAAACATATTGATTCTTTCCATGGAGAAGTTACTTAAGGGCATATGTTTAGAGAGAGATTTGAAATTCAGAAAGTCTGGGATTCAATCTCATAGGGCCATTAGGAATGAGCCCTTTAACTTCACTTGGAAAAAGGATGGAATCTTAGATAACATGGAAACCACTCCAAGAAATGATCCATTGGCCTTGGCATGCTGAAAAGTCTTGCCAACATGGCACAGCTCTGCAGATGACTGCTCTCAGCCCAATTATCCTAACTCGGGGGAAATTAATATTCACAGGAGAAGAAAACACAGCCTGTTCCGAGAAAGAAAGCAACACAACAACAGCAGCCAGGCTGCTGTGTCGAGGAGGCAATTACCAGGAGGAACATGCCCCTGCTCTCATGAAGGCCCCAAGCACCTGTTGGAGACCAGCCAGTCCTGTCACTCCTGTCCAAACCTGGCACCCATCCACAGCAACTGTTGAGAACAGAAAGGTGCCATTTCTCTGTGGAAGACTGTGCATCTCACCAGTCACTCAGAGAGAGGGCCCCTCAGTGGCTCCGCCCACACCACACATGGGGTAAGTTCACTGGGAAGTGAGTATGTTGACATATTAAGATCAATTGGTAAGTGAGAAGGTTTTTCTTCATTTTAAGATAAGCCTCTTCAAGCCATAAAAGTTGTGACTGTTGTTCTTAATGTACTATGTTATTTCTCATCTTATCTTGTTACCTGATATACTGTATATATGTTTATTTGTTTATTTGAAATAGGATACAGAGGGAGGAAAACAAGATGAGGGGAGGGGTGGGGAAGGGAAATGGGGACAAAAACAATGACTGTTAAGAAATGTACCATTTATCTGAAGAGTATAATGTAACTTTTCTATTAATTACAATAAAAATTTTTAAAAAGATAAGCCTCTTCAGAATTGGATAAAAATGCAGTCCTTAGATCTGGACACAGTCACCATTCTATCTTTCTTGCTTCTTTTTATTTTTTCTCTTATTGCGAGGTGGGGCTTGAACTCTGGGCCTGGGCGCTGTTCCTGAGCTCTTGAGCTCAAGGCTACAACCTGGCCCCTTGAGCCACAGCACCACTTCCTCTTGCTCCTCTTTTTGAAGATCAATTTGTTTCATAGGTGTTTATTTTTAACACTAAAATCAACACATGAAAAAATATATATAAACAAACATGCAAAAATTCCTACCAAACCATAAACAAAATCAATACTTTTAAATTTTGGAACATATTAGAATCACCTGGAAATCTCAATAAAAACTTAGACTGCCCACCCTTTGCTATGACTCAATGATCCTGGATCCCTGCCCTCTGCCCAGATGTAACCCATTTCCTGATTTCCATGTTTACAATAATGATAAATTTTTTATTCAGGTGAAACACAATAAGCACAGCAACTAAACCTTATCCATTTTTAAATGCACAATTCATCATACTTAGAACATTTATAATGTTTCCAATCCTCTCCTATATTTTATTCTAAAACATTTTTATCACTCACAGAACACTCAATACCTATGATAAAGTTTTTAAATCCTCCAAATACATCTTCTGGTCATTTGTCATATGCTTAAAATCCAGCTGTCTACAGAACACACTCAGCATCACTAATCATACCCTAAGAGAACTAAGCCAGTATCCTGGGAAGACATATCCTTTCCTGAATGCTAGGCAGAGCTCATCAATTAGCATCTCTTTCTCTGAGGATTCCAGGTACCTCTAAAGGAAACAAGGTGGAAGTCCCACCCTATTGTCAGCCTCCCCTGTCAGCACTGCCTGGCCTCTTCTCAGTATCATGGACCAGGCAGCATTCATTATAGCTTCCAGTCACCAAAGTCTGAAGGAGAACAGAAAGGTTCCCTTTGCTAAGGTGACTTGCTCCACAGCCTTAGAACTCAGCTCAGCCACACCTGCTATTTATCTGCACACTTGCAGGCTCTCTCTGTCACAAACCCTCCTACAAATTAGCAGAGATGGTGCTTGAGTGATAAGCACGGAAATTATGCTTCATCGGTACCATGGAATGATTTTTAAAAACATGAATGGGTCGATGAACAGCAGAAAACCCAGAGCTACTCCATTTCTGTTATCATGCAATCTTGCAGATTATAATCAAAATGGCTCCTTCTGCTTTTCCACTGTTCTGGCTATATTCCTCTCTATGCCTGCCCAAATCCAACTCATACTTTAAACCTCACTGCAAATCTAATGTCCATGAAAGGGAAGTGGAGCTGTAGCTCAAAAACGGTAGAGCTTGAGCTCTACCTTGAGCTCAAAAGCTCAGGGACAGTTCTCAAGCTTTGTGTTCAAGCCCTGTGACAGACAAAATAAAATGGGGGATGGCGGGGAGGGGAGGTTGGATGTCACCATTTCATTGCAATTGGTCCCATTAATCAACATCTGAAGTTTGTGCACATTGAACATTTACTTTGTGGATAAAGTATTTCTATAAATTGTTCTTCCATGCCTTATTGCAACTTTGCAACCTCCTTGTTCCTAGACAAAGTTACTGCTATTATTTGTTTGGGTCCTATCCAAATGCATGCTAAAATTTAAACCCTAATTTAATTACTATTAGAGGTAGAACTTTGGGGAGGTTATTAGGCAGTGTAGGCCCTGACTCCTAGACCCTGTTTTTGCCCTCTCCACTATTGAGGACACCGAGTCAAGGTGCTATCTTGAAAGGAGTAAAGGGGAGCTGTTCCCAGGTACTAATCGCATTTCACATTTTATCTTGTATTTCCCAGCCTCTATGAGAACTATGGGAAATAATTTTTCACTGTTTACACATTTCTCACTCTTTAGAAAATGTTTTGATACAGAAGCAGAAACACTCTGAAACAGAAGTTGGCACTAACGAATCAGGTCTTGCTCTATTAGAAATCAAAATATGTAGAAGTGGTTTTGGAACTGGAGTAATGGTAGGAACTGGAATAGCATTTAACTGAATGCTCCAAAAAGTCTACATTGTCATTTATGGAGTGTTTCAGGGTGACTCACGTGATGAGTCATGATGAAAACTACATTCTCTTAAAGCCTACTTATACACTTGTGATCAAAATGTATAAATACAGATGGGAAGGCTATGCTAATCAGGTTTTAGATGAAAATGTGGAGCAAAGTATAGAAAACCAAAGGAAAGTCCATTCCTACTATAAAGCAGCAAAATAACTTGGCTGAACTCTATCAATATTCTAATACACTGTAGAAGGCAGCAAGAGCTAGAATATTTGGTGGGAGAAACAGAGATCTTTGGGGTGCAAACATCTTCAAGGTCCCACTGCTATGGAGACACCAGTGTGTGTGTGTGTGTGTGTGTGTGTGTGTGTGTGTGTGTGTGTGTGTTTGTGTGTGTGTGTGTGTGTGTGTGTGTGAGACTACAGGAAGCTAACCAGGCCCTTTTTTTTCTCCCCCATCCATTTTGACTTGTGAAAACATAATGCTGAAGATGTCATCTTAGAAGCAACACAAAGCCCTTACCAGGCATTGAAATTGGCTATACCTTGGGCTTAGACTTTCCAGCCTCTAGATCTGTGAATAATAAATTTCTGTTGTTTATAAACTACCCACCCTCAGGCATTTTGTTAAAGTAACAGAAACAGAATAACAGAGCTAATTTCTTGGTAGATGGCTTGTATATATATCACAATAAAAATGATGATGATACAGATAACATATGTTAAGCTTGCCAACTATGCTTGAAACTGTCCATAAAAATGATGCAGTTGGTTCTCACAACCATAGAATCCTTATAGAACCTATAAGGTACTAAATGACTTGCCTAAAACAAGAGAAATTTGAATCTCCAAAAGCTTTTATTCACTCCAATTATATTTTTATTATCTGTGAGTAGTTGTACAAAGGAGTTACCTCTTAACAAATAAGTTTATGAATATGATTCATCTTGATTGTTGTCCCTTCTTTCAGTAAAAGTTTGTATTACACTAGCTCATTAAGGTTTCTGGGACTGGGAGTTTGTCCTAGTGGCAGAGTGCTTGCACGAAGACTCCGGTTCAATTCCTTGGTACCGCATACATAGAAAAAAATCCAGAAGTCGTGCAGAGACTCAACTGGTAGAGCTCTAGCCTTGAGAAAGTCCAAGGACAATGTTCAGGCACTGAGATCAAGCCCAGGACTGGCAAGAAAAAGAGTTGTCTGTCTTGCTACAACAAAAAACATTTCCCTGATTCTAATATCCTTAAAAAATGCATACCTCAAGCTCCATAAGTGGCGTGTGCATATATGTGAGAATACAATGTTTCTCATTCAATTCTAGCTTTACAAGTCAGAAATGAAAACCAGACATATCAACCAACTTGTCCAACAAAACACAGTTTTTCACTGTTACAACCATAAAGCAAACTTGGGGTCCTGTGGTCCCAACTAAACCTGAAAAAAACATGTGCCCAGAGAGTCAGGTACAGCACAGGAGGTTAATAATTACTGAGTCATGGATCATTGTGTCAAGATCAGACTGCAGATGTGATGAAGAGTGCTTTCTTCCTGCTCAATCCCCAAATGGATTAAAGATCTTATTTCCAAATAGAAGCTTAAGCACACTTGCCCTGGAGAATTCTCCCAGGACTAGGGAGACACCAAGCTGACATATTTGTTGCCTCCCCACCATTATTTGTGTGACTCTCTGGCAACCATACAAGGAGGGAATAAAATTTAGCAACTATTAATCTATTTTGATGAACTTTTCTCTTCCCTATGAGCGAATTTGCTGGCACTGTAAATCCTAGAGATTATTATCACTTTCTCTTGGTGACACCTTTTATTTTACATTTGATAAATGCCATCCAATTATTTGCTCTGGACCCATCCTTCATACTAAACACAGAATTAGCTAGGTCTTTTCCTTACTAATGACTGGCTCGTTAATCTGATTTTCTGGATTTCCATTTTTACAGGTTTAATTGGGCTCCTGGCCAGTGAAAATGATTCCTTTGAACAAATTTGTTGGCCATTAAACATGTCTGTTTCTTCGCCTTTGTCCCTGTACTTACTGGGACCAAGCATAATCTGACACATCCTTTATTGTTTTCATTCATCTGATTTTTGGATGATGTTTTTCCATGGAGTAAAAAGGAAAATCTGCCTTCTCCGCTGAAAACCAAAGCCTTCTGGTCATTTCTAATGCCCCTTTGGCGGGAGGGAAGGGTCTCAAAAATATAACATTTTTATGCCATAGATGGACAGAAGGGATAGACACTATTATTTTGTGTACCTATTTTAGAGTTCTTTATTTCCATGTTACAGAATACATCTCAATAATAATACTTGTCAAATGTTATTTGTATTAATAACAACCCTAGTGCACTAGGAGGTAGAGATATTAATAACAGATAACATTTTCACATATTTAATGTGTCAAACACTGCTCTTCTGTATTTACAAGCCTTTTTATCTTAGGTTAAAATGACGATATTTAATAGAAGAAAGTTATTCATTCTACTTAAAGATATAGCTAAAATATGATAGGGCTAGAATTTGCACCCATGTTTTCCTGGCTTTTGAAACTTGTGATCAAATGCGATCATTATATTCAATGCATGTTATGTTAAAAAATGAGCTATGTAACATGAGGGTAGGGATGGGAGGGGGAATCATGTGTGAGAAAGATGGAAGGGGTGACATTGATAAGGATGCATTGTATTTAAAACCGAGTCATGGAGCTGTAACCTCTTTGTACAACTACTAAATAATAAAATTGAAAACCAAACAAACAAACACACTCCAATCTCTCAGGCTCTTAGGAATCCAGACTTCTCTGTGGAGAGAAATAGAGAGAAATGTATCTCATGTCACTCAACTTGCAATTTCCCAAATAAGATACCTACCAACAAGCCAGATCTTTCGATGTGAGTGTTTCTGTCAATTTCTCAGCCCTGAGAAATCAATGCTCTATTGTTGCACAGGAGTGAATGGTGCTATGGGAATTTGTGTGTAAGAAGGACTACAGCGGAAATAAATCTGGCTTATATACAAGAAGAGTTGTCTTCACAGGAAATGACATTTAAAAGTTTTTCCACTTAGAAGACCAAGCTGTATCTAATAGGATCTGTGTAAACCAAGCAAAAATGACCACCTTTGCACTGATACTCTGGCTGGCTCTCACACAACCCTGCATTGTTTCTTCCTTAAAGGAAAAAAAAAGGAAGGAGGAAGATGAGAGTGCTTTGATGTACAATTAACTTTTCTGATTTCTTTGCCCATTAATTCTATTTAAATTATTGAAAATAATCCTGATGTTGTTAGGTCTTCCTCTCCATTTCCACCTACATAATTCCTTCAAAGGTCACTTTTGTTTTTTAAGAACAATGAAGCAGTCTACTGACTACATGCTTAAATCTTGAGTCCCAGCTTCTGAGGAGGGTCATACAGGAGGATTGCTTGAACCCAGGAATTTGAGAGCATTCTAGTTAGCCTAGGGAGACCCTGCCCCTACGAATGAACAAACAGCTAGAGTGTCGACAGACATGGGGAGTTACTACAATTATCAGGATGGCCCAGTGGTTTCTGCACTCAAGTTTAAGTTGCATCTGCCAACTTGCATTCATTTTCCAAAACTTTGCTAAGGCACCACTCTATGTGTCTGAATCGACATTGCAGTACACCACAGCATTTAGACACTCGTGCAGGGGTAATCCTGCTGACTGAGGCACTGAATCCACTCTGTTTATGCATGGAACAGAGGGGCTGGTGGCAATAGGAACTTGAAACTCTGAAGTGAAAGGAATAGAAAACTACTAAGCAGAAGCATCTCCAGCCCCCAGGGATGAATGGCAGGTGCACACAGCTGCTGACAGAATAATTAATTTTGTTGATATTTTGGAGACATTTTAAAGATCCCGAAATGGTCAAGCAAACAAAATCATTAATTTTCTGGAGAAATAGGGAGGCATCTTTGGGACTTGGGATTTCCAAATGGCTGGACCTATGAGAGACAGAAAAGCAGAACTTTGCCAGCGTGGGATTTGCATTCCTCATGCGCGAATTTCAGGACAGCAATATATGGATTGAAACCATCTGTCAGGCTGTTTCTCAGGCAATACTGTCACCTCCCCAAGAGAGCAGCAGATATTTGTGAACTACCAATTGATACTTCTTTGGGCCTCTCCATTGTACTCCCTATGTCAAGTCTCTCCTGTCCTCCATCAGCACAAGCATCCTTGGTAGGTGCATGGTACCCATGGGACACGCACTGTCTGCTCTAACCCTGAGCAGGAGTGTCTGTGCAGCCCCACCTGAGTTAAGTAATGTGCAGAAGGCTCAGCTCTAAAGCTGAATAGTCCACATTGACTCTTGGGTTTCTAACTCCTGACAAAATCAAGTAGGTCCTTTAGCCTTGAATGAGTGTAAGGTGTCTGTCTGCTTTGGAATCTTTCCAAAACATGGGTTAATTTTAGGACAAATGAGCTGGACATATACCCTCCATCAATAAATTTCACAGGAGCTTGTATGAAGTTCTTTCCCAATCCAGTTTCTCAGTAATCATCTTTTCTTTTACTGATTCATACAGATCATTGTTATGAACCTCTTGTGGTTCTTACTAGCTTTTGTTTTGAATTTATAGAATGCTAGTCCATCTTGCTGAACTGTAGTGACTTTGTGAGCAAAAAATGTATCTTATCCATCTCTGATCCTTTCTTAGTTAGTACCCAGTACCCACGTCACAACATCTGAAAGCTGTACAGTACTGTGGTCTATTAGTTTTCTTTACTAGGATACTTTTACTCTATCTGAGCACAGCCTAGCAAGTGAGGTTTAATTATTTCCTCAATTTAGAATGTAAGAACTTGAGGCTCAGAGGGGCCACTTTAGGTCATCCACTACTTAAAGGT
This sequence comes from Megascapheus bottae, assembly GCF_031878675.1. NCBI lineage: Eukaryota > Metazoa > Chordata > Mammalia > Rodentia > Geomyidae > Megascapheus > Megascapheus bottae. The sequence continues at coordinate 18,813,869 of NC_143523.1, forward strand.
AGAGCTTCTGATTTGTAACCCCAGGCTCTTTGCCCTTTGAGAGGCTTCTGTAATCTGTGTTTCCGAAGTCAGAATCAGGAAAATACCAAGGAGAGATACTTGGATGGTCTTAAAAGAGGGTAGCCCTTTTACATCAAGCTTTCCACCAAATGATTGGAAACATCATAATATGGGAAATCAAAGGCTATAAGAGAGATGATGATCCTATGAGAAACAAGAAATCCCACTTCAAGATGTTCGCTCCCACCTACTGCTGAATTCACACGGTAATGAGAGCTCTAGTCAAATTCATCTCATCCTTTGATTCTCCATCACGCTTCAACATTTCATTATGGACATTGTCTGGCCCCAGTTCCCTTCCACGTTACACTAATCAACTGCCAAGCTATATCAAACACTGTAGAAGGCAAGGGGTTAGTGAGGTGGTAGAGTCCATCATCTCTCTGTAAGGAATACACATGACTCTGTGAGATCTTGACAATGTCATGATGCCGTGAGCACAGCGAAGGCCAACAGGCTGTACGAGCCCCGACTCCCCGCAGAATTCCTCCACTTCTTCTACAATTTCCTTCTGCAATTAGATTTAAAACAGTGCTAGGCACCATCTGGACCATACCTATCCACTCTGTATTTTGCAGGTAAGACATTAGATGGTTAAACATACATAGTTAGTAGAAGGCTGAGCTGGAATTTAAATGTGGGTATTTGTCTGACTCCAGAGACCACGGATACAGTCACTCTATTATATCAACCAGTACAGTGTGGCATGCATATTCATATGCACACACAAATTATGCCATATGAAATATATAAATATGTGAAATTTATACTCCTACTGCTTTGGGAGAAGACTAAGTCCTTCACACAGAAGGGAATTTTGCTTGCTGCATGGGATGATTAATTTGAGAGGGGAGACCAAAGCAGAGGCTAAAGAAATTGGCTCAGCTAAATTGATCTATTTAACCAAGGAAGAGATAGAAAAGAAGATGGGGGGGAAAGCTGGGCTACATGTTAGGATAAAAAAAGATCACCATAAAGCTAGAGAAGTTTTCTAAAAGGGGAACCAGAAGGAGAAGTGACAGGTCTACAGATTCAATGCAATCCCCATAAAATTCCTGTCACTCTTCATGGAAACAGGAACGCTAATCCTAAAGTTTATGTGGGAAGATAGAAGAATTTGAATAGGCAAAATGATCACAAATTTTTTTAAAAAAAGCAATGTTGAGGGTGCCTGTCATTAAACTATACTACAGAGACATACTAACAAAAATAACACGGCAATGGCACCAGAACAGACACCCAGACCAAAAGAACTGAGTAGGAGACCCAGAAGCCATCCTATACAGCTATGGTCATCTAATTCTTGACTGTACTAACAAAAACATATTGGACAAAAGATGGTGACTTTAACACCTAGAATGGTAAAAACTAGGTACCAACCTATAGAAGATTGAAATCAGATTCCTATCTCTGGCTCTGACCTCAAATGAATTCAAATTGGATAAAAAAAATCTCAATATACCACCTGAAATTTTGCATTCCGATAGTAAACGTAGGGGAATCAGTGAAGATACTGACATAGGCAAAGATTTTCTAATTAGGAGTCCAAGTGCTCAGTAAATTAGAGCAAGAACTGACAAATGAGACTGCATTGAATTAAAAGATTTCTGCACAACAAAGGGGGCAACTTCCATTCTGAGGCCAAGCCTAGGATAAAATCTAAGACTCTACCTGAAAAATTACTCAAACATAAAAGGCTGGATTAGTGCCTACCTAGCAAGCTCTAGGCCCTTGGTTCAAACCTCATACTGTTACACACAAAAGAGACAACAGGCCTTCGATCCTTTACAGCTTCAGTTTCAGATGTGCTCATGGTATCACATTCCACATGTGCCTGGCGCATCCATGAGCTATCCAGTCCTTTACTTTCTGGTTCTTGGTCTCTAGGGGTAGAACTCTTCTTTAGCAACAGAGCTTTCTGGATAAGACACTACTAATTTATTTGGGGGTCATTCAGTGACTCAACAAACATGTTCCAAAAAGAACCAACTGTTTGCTTTTTCAAGGGATTGGAAATATGGTTCAAGAGGTAGTACTTGTGATTAGCTAGCAGCAAAGGGCATGGAGTTCAAAACCCCAGTAGCAATAAAAACAAAATTAATCAGAGTTCTACACGATGATAGGACTAAGAGTATTTTTTCTTCTTCTTATGACTTCTGGAGTTTACACAAATAATAGAAAACCTTAGTCATTTGACTGGTTACAATGTATTCTGCATTTGTAGGTACTTCACAGTGCAAATAATGACATGGTTTCCAAGATCTGTTGTTCTCTTCTGTGCCTTCTGAGATTCCTTAACACTATGCCCAGGATAGCATGGGCAACTGATTATTCTGTAATGTTTTTAACAACAGAAAACCTAGTAGCGATATAAACTTTGCTAATGATGTTCCTCATTAAAGAGCAAATGAGTGGTATAGCTTTTAAGACGATCACAAGATAATCATATTTGTTATTATTCTGCTATCATTGTGACTAATGTCATTCAAATTTTTTAAACAAGTCTTGAAATTGCTTTGTGACCAAATTCTTTTGTGCAATTATTCTATGTGTGTTATGACAAGGAAGAGGCTTTATTATGACATTTTCACATACACACCTGCACATAATGTACACCAGTCAGATATATTTCTCTCCCATTATCTCAAAGCACTTACTTTCACGTTAATACTGTATATACTTGCTCATTATCCCTTACATAGCTTTGGACTCAGTTTGCCCCAGACAGATATATATCATGCAGTATTTGAGAAAGTAAGTTCTGGGACAAGCTTCGTGGTTCAAATGCTCTATGTCATTGCTTATCAGTAGACTGTGTGACCTTAGAAAATGACTTTTCCTCTCTGTGCCTGTTCAGTGAAATGAAAGTGAGATTGGAACTAAAATTTCTAAAGGTGTCCATCACAACAGGTAACTTTATTCATACATAAACCCAGCTCATGCTCCCTACCCAATAAGTGTTAGCTGTGACTACTGAAAGCAATTGATTCTAAAGATGATAGGATTATTCAATAATAAAGAAAATTAGTCAGGACCTACAAACCATGGGGGAAGGCTGGGGTGAAATCTTAGAAGTAAAGTACTAGAAATTATTGTGCTACTTCTTTAAAAGAATTATAGCCCATCAATTTCTCAAGGTCACAAATCAGGTATTGCAGAGGAAGTACGGGGGCCTTCTCACTCATTCCTTCCCTTCCACACAGACAGTAAATACCTGAGAAGCAATTACATAACATGATGAAATAATAAACCCCATCATATTAAGTGGCCTCTGATTATTGCTCCATGCTGTAATCTGGAAGCGAAGGCCACCCAGGGCAGGCAGTAAAACTGCAAGTGTTAATCGCAGAGGACTGGGTAGAGCAAGGCCTTGGTGGGGCCGGCTGGGCTCTAATTGCCATCCCTGGGATTACAACGGTGAGTTATTCTGAGGCACGTGTCCTTTCCTAACACATTTTTCACAGAAGAAAGTGGAAGCAATCTTGCCTGACCTCGAGAAGTAACAAGGCTAGAAGGAGAGGGGGAAGTAGCTAATTTCATGTTCCTGTGAAACACGAGCGGAGTTAGAAGAAAACAGGAAGGAGGATACAAGAATGGAAAATTAAAGTATCAGGTGATTTTGAAGCCCCAAAATACAAAGAAGAAGAGAAAAAAAGGAATCTACGTATTTTTTATTTTAAACATAGGTTTTGGTTTTAAATATAATAGCAGTTTGCATAATGAAGACGAATTGGCTAGAGGAAGAAAACGAAAAAGCTCAAAACAGTGACTGTGCTAGTGAGCAAACAATAAAGCTCACCCCCACCAGATCCTTCTTTCCTATGGCTCTGTGCTGAGATCTGAACATACAACACACTACTAGCCTCCCGTCTACTAGGTCCCTGTGTGGTTCCTGGCATCCGCTGATTGTTTGTTAGGAAACAGGGGCAAAGCAAGCTCAGTCTTTAAACATCTTCATCCTCTTACTTTCATAATCAGCTGCTAATGTTCTGTTCGATACATGTGGAGTCGGCCAGACCAAGAGCTGGAACAGCTGCTGGGGATGTGGAACTATTCTCTCTGCCATTGATCACAGAGACAAAAATCAATCCTGGCTAAGGAGAAAGAAGTTAAAAATAAATTGCAGGGATTGATTTCTGTTCAGACCTTCTGACTCCTGATTTGGGAAGTGGAAAGGAAGAGGGTGTGGATCTGCCAGTCACTATACCAATACCCTGCTGTCAATCCCGAGCACAAAATCCAGAGATGGATGTTTTACACACACACACACACACACACACACACACACACATACACACACTTCCTTTTAACTCATGCTTTTATATCCTTTCTTTTTGTCTCCTAATAACTACCCAAATAGTAGTCTGTCTGGTTTACTACAATCTCCCAAGAACAGCTGCACGTTTTGTGAGCAGATGTGATGGCCACAATATTTGTTGGGGGATTTACTGTATAAATGAATACATTCCTATTATTGTCTCTCACCAATATGTATATGTGTTCACAGATTTACCACAGTATGCAATTATTGTTCTTATTTATTGCTTTGCTTGTGTTAGGTCTCTCCTCTCCAGATTATAAACCAGACAGTAAACATGTTTTTATATTTGCATATTTATTTCTTATATATGTAGGATCTCCAGGGATCATAACCTTCTTTTTTAGTTATTGCCTTTTTATCTCTTATTTACTGTGTTATCTCCCTGTTACAGCCCCCAGAAGATGTATGTGAAATGAGAAAGGAAGAGTCAGTGGTTCTCTGGAAGATTTAGCTACCTCACAGATATCATTGTTTTTTTTTTTAAATTTTAGTATTATTCTGACAATAAAGAAATGAGTTTAGGAAATATGAACAATAGTCCCATTTGCCTGCCTGACTAAATGGAGTGACCCTCAGAGGAAGTAGATTTGTGAGTGTTAAGATGGACCTTCACAGAAGAGACCTCCTGGGGCTCCAGAGTGACTGTATGCTTTCTAAGGGGCTTCTCTGCATTCCTAGGTCCACAAAGTGCTGAGACAATGTCCACCAAGGGATGAAGAAGAGGACAACTGGATGGTGAAGCCATGCCTACACTGCGTGCTATAAATGTTCTCCACTTCACCCGAGTGCTGTGTATGACGGGATTACACAGCTGAGTCTGAGAAGCCTCTTGGTGCTCAACCATTGATGACGCCGAATGGAAGCCCTGTGTGAATGCAATCCCATCATTTTCCAGGTAAGGAAGTGAGTGCTGGGGAGAAAAATCCCTGGTCCAAGACTGCAGAATGAGCCAGTACTGAAGCCAGAGTTGCATCCAAGATCACCTGTCCCTGGGACCCATACACATGCTCTCCTGACACAAATGGTTTCTCTGCTTTGAACCCTGGATGGTTCTCAAGTAAGTCCTCCACTAACTATTCCCTGTCTTCCAGGAAGCCTTCCCTGACTTTGGACCCAGATCACATGGTTTTGCCTCAGTGTTGGAAGCAGTGATTCTACAACAATTAGCTATTTCTTAAATATTCTTCAAGCACTGCTGATTATGAGACCAAAGAGCTCCTTTCTTCAGTTTAAAGACAAAAGGAGGAGGAAAGGAATTTGTCAGTCTTGCTTACCATAGTTGCCCTTTTGTTTACACGGAGAAGAAATGCACATTAAGTGTTCAATAAGCAATTGCAGAGTGAATGGATGAATGAATGAGCGAAGGAATCTGTTTTTGAGCCTAGTGCTTCTATCTTACATGGAGTCTATCTCAGCTCTGAGTATAGAGGAGGTTCTCAATCAATTCAAGGTGATTAACCAATGGCTCTGCCACCGTGAAACATCCAGAAGCCCTTTCTTCTGGCCAGTCATGAGGGATTTCAGCTTCTTTAAAAAGCTGCTTGCAGAAATTGAAAGTGTTTGTTTACTCCATTAACTAGTTATGGAGTTAAAGGCGGAGTGATTAAAAATTTCAAAGGCTGACACCCTGAAATTAATAGGCATATATATCCTTGTTAGAATGGTAATGACAAGAGAACTGGACTTAATAGTTTACTTCTCAGTCAACAACCCAACTGCCTTCATTATCAGCACTGTTATTTTTACAGCAGTATAATTATCTTTAATAGGAGAAAGCTCTAGAAAAGGAGGTCTCCTGGGAGCCAGGCCTAGCCAAGTGGGTATGAATGACTTAAAGGGACTTGGCAGAGGACAGGAAGGGGGGCACTTAGCCCAGTCTTAACTTCATAACTCCTGGAAGATGATTCCAAAAGAAACCCTGCTTCCTCCCCATATACAGCATAGAAATTGGTTAATGTATGGCAATTGGAGTGTGACAATGTATGGCAAAGGGTGTGGAGGGCTGCCCAAAAGAGGAATGTTGTTGGTAATGGGGATTCACCACTACTTCCCCACCAGGTACCATAGTAATGGTAAGAATGGTGAGAAAGTCCAGGACGAGGAGGTGAGAGGTAACTGTCAGAGTGGGGGCATGACTGCACTGTAATGAGTCCCTCAAACACTGTGTTGGTTAATGACATAAAAGGTTTCTGATATGGAAAAACAAAAAAAAATCCAAAAACAACCAACCACGTAAGAGATATCAACAGAGACCCCTTCTCTGGGATCTCCATACGTTATTCTGCCCTGTTCTCTACCAAGATGGGGTACCACTCACTTATGCTTCAAGCCAGCCAGAAAACTTTCTGCAAACATCAGTTTCTCAGTGCAAATGTGGAGGAAGAAAAGGAAATGAGGAATACATTGTCTTCTTTTGTCACTTTTGAGAAACTCAGATCCTGCCTCTACTCCCCCCTCCATTTCCTCAGCTACAAGCAAAAGAACAATCCCTCAAATGCCACTGAAACTCAGTTTCCTTCAAGGAAGGTCATAAGCAATAACATTCTCCACGTTAAACGTCTGTGACCACTAAAGATTTATTCAATGAAATAAAATACACAGGTGGCAGGCATAAATTTGTCACTAAATAAATGCGACTTCTTTTACTTGCTATGAAAACTCCCCCCGCCACCGCCCCCTTTTCTTAAATTTTCTGAAGGGCAGATAAAACTAGTGTGTCATGTGAAAAGAACATTCTGAAGAAGAATATTCACTGCTTTAGAAATAAGACATTACAGGCTTTCAAACTGTGGGAGAGACAGACAGCTGGGTAGCTGGCGTTACTCATGGAAGCTAATGATGATGTTTGCCTTCCTGACCAAGACTTGGAGACTGCCTGCACCAGAATGGGGCTCTTGGGTAACTAAACACCATAAGAGCCACGTTTCCTATAAACACATTGCACAGCATGCCTAAGCACCACCCCTCCTCCTCGTGCCCTTAGAGACAATTCTAAATAACACCACCCGCCTCTGAACCACAATCACAGAGGAGGCCATGGCCAATTACTCAGAGGTGAAACAATTTAATACTCATGAAAAAATGAACACAATTTAACATCTGTGAGTTAGATATCTCCTAGCCCTCTACTGCTAGAAAGGCAAACACTTGCTTCATAATACAAAGTGAACTGCAGAACTCTTATTTAAAAAGGAAACATCCCATGCTCTGTTGGTCTAGTAAACAACAAATATTGTGACTTACATGGAGTCTTATTAGATCTCTTGGGAAAGAAACACGTGCTAATAATTTATTAGGGACAAGCACAGTAAAGCTAGGAATGGAGAGAGATTGCCATGCCTAAGGGATGAATGGGCATTCTGTGAACAAAGACCCAATTTTGGAGTCCCTCTCTGTATTATTCTGAGAGAGGCATCAGCTGTTGGATGCAACTGATACTTAGAAGAATAGATGCAATGATTTCCTCAGGGTGGGAAATGAAGAGACAGAGAGAACCCAGAAGAGTACTGGGAGAACCCATACATAAAGTCAGGTAGAGAAAGGGCAGGTATATCAGAAAGGAGGAATAGGCTGGAATTAGAAGGAGGAAGCAGTGACAGGAGGTGAGTGTCAGGACAGGCATGGCAGTCAGGAGATAGGAGTGCCTCAGACAGGTCAGCTAAGTTAATTACTGAGAGGCGTAGTCTGGACCATTCCACAGTATCTTTGATGAACTTGGCAAAAGCAATTTTCAGTGGAGTGGCAGAGGCAGAAGTCAGTCTCAGGTGGGTTATAAAGAGAGGGAAATGAGTGACAAGAATAATGAATTCAAACAGCACTCAAGAAATTGGGTTGTGGGGGAAAAAACATGAGACCATTGTACAGAGACTTGTGGGGTCAAAGAAAGTTTCGTTCTCTCTCTCTCTCTCTCTCTCTCTCTCTCTCTCTCTCTCTCTCTCTCTCTCTCTTTCTCTCTCTGCCTTTTTGATGATTTAAGAATGATAGATAGTTAGATGAATGAGGAATTTAAACATAAACAGGAAAGAGAGACAATATATTGATTAGCCAGTATCCTGAGAAGAGAGGAAGAGAAGGACTAAGTGATTGGATTGAGAAACTAAAGTGTTCTACTTTTTTTTTTTTTGCATAGTCTACTCTATCCTTAATGCTGGATATGCATTCAGGGTTTTGTAAATACTTTAGTCTTTTAAGGCTGCCTTGAGTCAGGTTCACATGCTTCTAAAAATAGTGTTTTGTCTTGGAACAGGTGTGGTGCAGCTAGGAGGCAGGAAACAGTGAGGGCGGGATGGAGGGAGGCAGCAGCATCACTGAATCATTAAATTAGCCCTAACTGGGGGCTCCATTCTATCAGGAAGCCTATGAAAACTCATAAAGTATGAGGCCTGGAGTTGTTCAACTGATATAGGGAGAGAACTTAGCCACTAGCTGCAGACTTCTGCAGTCCAATTTGTCCCCGAGGCTCCTGACATCCTCAAAGTTTGTTATCTGCATCAGAATGGCAAAGAGGTTGGAGATAAATCAAAGGTCTTCAATGTGGAGGAGAGAGGCGAATGGACAGCCTTCCCTACCTACAACTACTTAAACAATGTACACAGGAGCTAGGAGCATGAGATGTTCTCGACAAAGGCCAACTGAACATAACCCCTTCACAGTCAGACTGCAACTTTTTGCTTATTGATAGAAATATTTCAAATACTAAGAGCAACTTTTACATCAAGACACATGTGTAAGAGACACAACCCAATGACATACTATTTATGCCGGCTATTGAAAGCAGTTTTTCTAAAGATTCTATAGTGCTGCCCCCAAAATAGACCTGAAGATGTCTTTATTGGTTTTCATTTGAAGATTTCATCTGCATCTCTTCCATTCTGCTTTAAATTTCTGAGCTGTAACTATGCCTCTAATGATGAAATTGCTATTTGTCTAACATTCAAAATCTCTCCCATTAAGGCCAAATTAACATGATTGAAAATATCACCAAATAGTTTTCTTTGAATAATTACAACTTGTTAATTTATGCCTGAGGGCTATTTTTTTTCTTTCAGAAAGATAATCATGTGTTATGCGAACAGTAGCCACACCATCAAGGTTTCATACCTCCAATGATGGTGCCTGAAGCAGGATCTTAATTGAAGGATGAAAACCCAAGATGCCACATGCCATTGAAAGATACTCTAGTACCATAATAACTGAAGTCCCACAAAGATCAGGGGAAAAAAAGGGTTCCTTGGCAGGTTGAAGCATGAATTGAACCCAAGAAGAATTTAAAAATGAATTCACAGAAGAGATCCAGTAATATTTTATGTAATAGATTACTAACAGCTGGTGAAAGAGGATGTACATACACAAAAGATTGAGGCTGATTTTTACACATGGATTAGTCTCTCTGTTCTTGCATTATATGGGGCTTTGTAGTTTTCAAAGCATGTCAAAGCCTTTTTATCTCCCTTGATCCTCACAACAACCTTTCAATTTGCACAGGGAAAGTAGCAATATTTCATTCTACTGAGATGAGGAAATTATCCAGTGTCTCCTGGTTAGTGTCGGGCAGATCCCTGATTATAGTCTAGAGCTCTTTCCCACATCAGTCTACCAGCTACTTAAATCATAAACTGCTTGAGAGCAGAGGAAATGTCTTCTGCCTCTCTCACATTGCATCTGGCATAGGTCTCGTGACTCAATAGAAATCTGTTCATTGGCCACAAATGCATTATTAATTGTGGCATTCTGGAACAATTTGTATCAATACCGTTATGCAAGGCACTGGCTCTCCTCACTGTGGTCCTTCAGTCATCCTAGAACCATTCAGGACATGTGTTTGTGCCCCTTGTGAGGGTCCCTTTTAATTGTATTCACAGGCATCTCAAGGAATTGAAAGTAATAGCACTCAGTGATAGTTGCATTTATACAGTGTTGCCTATCATGTTGGTAATTTTACAAAATCTTCAAGGGATCCAGGAGTGACTGGTTACAGTATGTTAGTGTCATCTAATACTTGGGACAGACTCTATTCTCATTTCTGTGTCACAAGCCTTAGGATCCAGTGTATGAATCATATAACAGAAGGAATTTTGTTTCTACTGTTGTTCAAGTCTCTTCTGAGAGATAAACACACTCAACGCAATACCATAAGGGGAAATGACAAAATTTTCAACCATCTTGGCTTAGAACAGAAAGCAACTCAGCTTTCCCTAGCCCTACAGGAGAAAGCCTGTTATTTCTTTCTTCTCTTTGTAGCATAGAGGCCTTTTCGGCAGGTTCTTCCCAATTAAAGCAAAATAATTTTGGCAACGATTAACCCCTTTTGATTTCACTATAGAATGCTGGGTCCCCTGCACAGAAAAGGCATTGACAGATCAACAAACCTCACAGATTCCCATGTATCCCCCAGTTCAGCTCACTCAATAGCAGGGATCATGTGACCAACATGGAGCCCCTCAAGTAAAGCCTCCAGGTAGTCACCTTAATTCTCCAACGGTAGGAAAATATAAGGTGAAGGTAGAACCTTTGGGGTGTCTCTATTGCTGAAGCTGTGGCTGTGGTTTGCATCCCTCATATAGGACAGAGGATTAGCAAGAAAGTGGAATTATATCAACTATGGAGACAGCTTTCCTTTACAGAAGCAAATGAGAGATGACACAATTTTCATGCAAAATTAATGCCCTTGGGAAGAGTGTTGTTAATTAATTTAATGAATGCATATCATTATTTAGAAGCAATTTGAGATTTTGATTATTTAAACTCTGCATTCAAATGCACATGCATTTGTATGTATTGATTCATGCCTGGTTAAAAATTTATTCAATAAACACATACCCTCTACTCTCTTATACAGGCAGAGAAAAGATATGGGCCTGGAATTCACCTGAATTCCCAGTGGGTTATTCCTTATCTACACATAAAAAAATGTGATCTTTGACCCAGAGAGCAAGTAAGGCTACAAAAAGTCAATGGTTTCCAAATATTTGTCAACACTGGCATCTTTCTGTCAAATGAAAGAGTATTAAAAATCCAATACAGCAAACAAACAAAGTTGGCATTGCATTGTGTAAAGTATGCTAAGAAGTCTGCAGGCCAATTCTTGCAAACCTTCCATTTTTCAGTTTATTTTTATTTTTTATTTATTTTTTGCCAGTCCTGGGGCTTGAGCTCAGGGCCTGAGCACTGTCCTTGTGCTTTTTCAAGGCTAGTGCTCTACCACTTGAGCCACAGCATCACTTCTAGCTTTTTTCTATGTATGTGGTGCTGAGGAATCGAACCTGGGTCTTCGAGCATGCTAGGCAAGCATTCTCCCTCTAGTCCAAACTCCCGGAAGCAAATAGTTTATTTTTAAAATGGTATTTAAAAACATAAAATTTGTACAAGTTTATGGAATAATGTATGATGTTTGTTACACGGATATATTACCTAACACTCGAATCAGAACATCTATCTTCTAAAACATGAATCTTTTTTCATGATGAAAGTATTTCAAAAGATTTTTCTTCTGGCTTCTGACATGGGCAGTACATTATTATCATCTATAATCACTTAAGGTGCAATAGCTAACCAAAATTTTGTATTCCAGTCTCAGTATCATTTGGTTCCTAGGAATCAATCTCTCAGCATCGTTTCCTCCCCAGGAACTACCCCTTGACTCTCTACTTGCAAGAAATCCACTTCTGTAGATGCCACATAGGAGTGAGAACATATGGTACTTGTCTTCCTGTGTCTATGTCTTTCTGACTCATTTCACGTAACATAATGATCTCCAGTTGCTTTCACATTATTGCAAATGGCAGGATTCTGTTCTCTCTATGGCTGAATGCTATTCCATTGTGTATATGCACCAAACTTTTTGTAATCATTTATCAGTTAATGGACACTTTAGTGGTTCCCATTTCTTGGCTAATCCTGAATCATGTGCAATAAACATGCAAAGGAAGATATCTTCCCCAAAATGATTTTATTTTGTCTAGGGAATAATCTATAATATTATATATGTGTATATATACATATATGTACATATAGGTATATACACATATATTATATACATTATATATGTAATGTAGTATATAATTTATATAATATATAATAAATGTATCTTCCCCAGCAGTGGCTGCTCTTCTGTTGGATGTTCCTGAGATAAGTTTTCTTGAGACTCTGTAAAATCGACAGAAAAGCCTCATGGCATGCAGAAAATATGGTTGACAAAAGTTCACATCTCCGTTAGCACTAAAATCAAATGTAAGAGATAAATGTTTGAGAAAGAGAGAAAAATTAAGTAGGAGAAAGTTCTTAAATGTCATGATTCAAATGTAGTCGCTCTGATAGGAGGGATAAAAGAAATCATACAAGGGTCTGATTTCAAAGTCAGTGGTAAGGGAGAGAAAACACCCTTCAGCAAAATATAATATCGAAGGTCCAGCTTGGAGATACTCCCTGGAAATGTTAGACTCAGTTCTCAACACCATTTTATGTAACTTCTCTTGAAGATTCTTCTTTGCTACTTTGTTTTTGTTCCTGATATAGGAGATGGAACTCCAGATTGCTTCTTAGACAAATGCTCTAATATTCAATTCACAACTTTAGTAGTCTATTTATTTATTCATTTATTTATGGTGGCATCTCATTCTTCTTATACAGACTTCCCTTAGGCCATTAATTTTGTTGTTGTTGTTGTTCATTTTTTTCAAGATAGGACCTAACTATGCTACCGAATCACTGTATAGCCCAACTGGCCCTAATCTTCCTGCCTCAGCCTTCTGAGGGCCAAGATTACAAGAATTTGTTGCCACGTCTGTGTCTTCCAAGGATTATTCTTTGTTAGATGGTAGTCAAGGTGAATTGACTACTGTCTGTATGGATGAATCTGTAGGTTTAAACTCTGAAAGAGAACTTGCTGCTGGTTTGTAAGTTTTCTGCATTGAGAAAGCCTTCAGAGGCAGCTTTAGTTCAATGAATAGAATGAGGGATCTTGCCCTGTCCTTGCTTTACAGGCCCATATTAATCACCAATGTATGAATCATAACTTTTCAACAGATTTTCCTGACTCACATTTCAATTTTCTAATGTCATACTTCCTTACAAGGAAAAAAATCATACTTCAGTCAATTATTTTAGATTGTTTTTCAATAGTTTAAAAATGAACATATACAAATAAACAGTAATAGTAAGAATAATTAGAGAAAGCAATCAATTAATAGAATGGTAGGAGATGATTACATATATCTGTACTTGCAGCACTTTAGCATATGAAACAAGAGGATCATGAATTTGAGGCTAGCTTGAACTCAATCAAACATACATCGAAACAAAATCACAAATGTCAGAGGAAAAAGAGATGGAAAAAATAAGAGTACTATGGAAATTAATATCGGGTAGTCACTAAAATCAACACAAACATTATTTCTGGGCTCTCCATAGAGAAACTCAGAGCAGTTGCATAAAGAAACAGAAATATCATCTGGATTCAATGAAGGGAAATAGAGAAATTGAACCTCTTGGGAAAAATGGCTGGCATATCTTCCTGACAGTCTATTCCTTATCACAGATACAAATGGCTTCAGATAGAGAGGTACTGGTTATCGAATCCTTTGACTTTCCTCGCATGGCCTACGGGTACCCCTGTCTCCCAGGAACAGAGTGATCTTCATCCCTGTGCGTCTCACTGGCTCTCCTGCCTTCCCTGCACAAGGCCAGCCCTGACCCTCCTTGCAGGCAGCGTGAAGAGCTCTCCTTCCCACCCCAAGCAATGTGTGCTTCCCACCAATACAGCTCTCATCACACTGTATAATTATTTAGTTGTCAAAGTTCCCATGGGGATGAATGTATTTTAATATATTTAAATGAATGAAGATAAAAAAGGCACCGAATAACACATTGGGTAATTCCTGGACAGCTGTCTTATAAAAACTCACAGCCATTCTACTCATGGGCATTGCTTATGCAGAGAGCAATTGTCAATTACCCAAAGTTGTCTCATATTGTTAGCTGCAGACACAAGATTTCCTTGCTTGAAAGAGATAACTAGCTATACTCCCTGAAAATAAGGATAGTGCCTTATCTTCTCTGTTCAGTTGAGTTCGACAAACATTTATTGAGTACCAGTCATTATGCTAAGTGCAGGGGAAACAAAGATGAATAAGACATTGTCCTGTTCTTAGAGTTTACAGACCTAGCTGGGGAGATATAATACAAATGCATAAGCAGTCAGTCAGCACTGTGGCTGCGTTGATCTCAATTGAGCATGTCAGTTTATCTGGTAAAAGGACACACTTAACAAAAAGAGAATACAAGACAGTTGTATAAGATAAGGAATATCATGGCGTATTCTTAGAGACTAAACTGGTCTCTTTTTATTGAAGGATATAATAAAATAAGGAAGTATAGGAAGAACAATAGTGTGTAAGAATTCTCATGAGGCTGCTGGGGGTCCATAGGTCATAGTAGAGACTCTTGTAGGCAACCCTAAGGAATTGGATTTTACCCTGTTGGTGATGAAGAGCTACCAATGATAGGAACATTGACTTTTGTTTTGAATCTGTAAGTTTGGAAGTAATGTTGTAAATGGATTGGGATTGGTGTGGTGATTTGGGTCAAGCTGATCAGTTAGCAAGCTACTGCAACTTTTCAGGAAATATATGAAAAGAACTTCTAAAAGGATTTAAATAGCCATATAATGCCAGTGTTTTCTCCTTTTCTTATCAGTCATCCAGAGAAATAAGCAAAACAAGATAGAAAAATGCAGGCTCTATAGCTAATGAAAACTTAACCATGTAATACAACGCATGTGAGAAGGAAGCACATAGATAGTATTCTGAGAGGCCCTGCATCAGGAGAAGAATATATTTAGAGAAAAACATCTTGAGTCATGGAACTTCACTAAGAACACAGGAGGACATCTAATAAGAGGACATAGAGACCTGATCTGTGGCTAGTACGTGTTTCTTGTGGATGAGTAGCTTGTCACCTGAAGAATTCGGGTCCCCAAAGTAGGTAAAATACAAGTGCACAAGATAGCAATAAAATAAAACAGTGCATGAATGATCAAAATAATTCAGTGAAGTGAGAGTGAAAGGAATGGAAAAACAAATAACAGAAAACATGATTCTATATCAAAAATAAAAATGGTTAGTCCATGAAAATGATTGAAATTAACCTTGTGAGAAAGAGACACCTTCTGTAAGGTAAGACTTAGAAGACTTAAAGTCTAGGTAAAGAATGTTGAGACAACAAAAAATGTAAAATAATACCTAGCAAAACTCTGAAAAGATGTGAAAGCAAAGAAAAATGTTAAAATGGGCTGGGACATGGACTCATTTAATGATAGTATAAAACTGTTTTATATCACTTTGCTCAAATTCAAATTTGTGGCAGGATGAAATGTTATTTCCCTTTTGTGTTTGTGGTCCCTATATGCATCCTGGGTTCTAAAGGCAGATAGTTAAAGCAAGTTAAACAAAATAAAGTATGTGTGTGTATGTGTGTGTGTGTGTGTGTGTGTGTGTGTGTGTGTGTGTGTGTGTGTGTGTGTGTTAGTTCTGTGGCTTGATCTCAGGGCCTTGCTCTCATTTTTGTTGTTGTTGTTGTTTTGTTTTTTGCTTAAAACTGCCACTTTACCACTTAAGCCACACCTCTAGTCACAGCCTTTTTTAACTAGAGTCTCCTGATCAGCTAGGATGATAGACCTGAGCAGTCCACCAGTGTAGATGAAAATGTGTATTTTGAAAAGTCATAGGATCCTCAGAAATTAGAAATGAAGAAAATAATACTTTTAGATAAGATTTGTATTCACTTGGGAGGGGAAGGTACATGGAGACAATCACAAGGCCTACATAAAAAATTAGTATTCAACTATAAAGACTTCATTATTAAGAGTAAACAAAATACCTCCATCCCCTGCCCAGAAAATAAAGGAAATGAGAAAAAAACAAAAGCAAAAACAAAAAACAGATTTCTAAAGGGAAGAGTCTTTCAGAATAGCTTCACCGGGTCATATTTAAGAAGATAATGAAGTAGAATTTCATAGAAAGAGAATAGAACACCAACTTTATATTCTGAAAGATAATGAGATGATGATAAAGCATAAAAGAGGGTTAATACAGATCTAACATTTCAGAATTGCTCATTTTTTGGATGACTTCAATTTTGCCATTTCAATATGTGATCAATTCGTTAAAAAAAAAAACAACTTCCAATTTTCAAACTCAGTCACAATCTCTTACCTCAGCTACTGAACTCAACCTCTCATTTCTAAGTAGTCCCTTCCAATCTCCATGTAGGCTCAGGGGACAAAAGGGAGGGTGAGCACAAATGACTATGTCTTTCACTCACTGTCCCTGACCCATTGCTCAATGAAGTCAATAGACACCCTGATCATTCATAGTGACAAATTTACATTTTTAATGTATTTTTTCGGTTAGATAAACAAATGATAGTGGAGGATAAAAAGATGCCAAACAATCACACAGCAACATGTCTCAAGAACTGTTCTTTAGGGCTTTGCCTTTGTCCTGAGCAAATGGAAGTGCACTTATCTAGCAAGCACAAGACCCTCACTTCAAACTACAATACCACTGAAACTCAAAAAGAAAGCCAAATATAATCACTCCAGGAGCCCATGAAATACTTAGCAGAGTTGCAATGGTAGTGTAGCTCAAATTTACACAGCAAAGAGCACAAGAAACAGTCTAAAAAAAAAAAAAAACAACAACTGCCAGCCATTGGCTTTGAGCGACATGTTCTTAGGTCAAGAAACACTTTCATTTGCTTCTAGCATAACATATAAGGAAGTCTTGTTTGGAAAGTAAGTAGGGGGACAAGGGAGAATGACAGAGAGATTTAAGTCTCATTACAGTACATTGTATGCATACATGAATATGTTGAAATGAATTTCTCTTGTGACAGATAATTGGTGCTAATACAAAATGTGAGAGAAATAACCTGGATATTTGCCTGCAGAATTATAGAAAACTGTGAAACACATAGAAAAAAATACCTGAATGTTCTATAATTTAAATCATAATTCCCAGAAATCATTATGCCATGATCCTTATTATACACAGTATTAGTATTCAAGAAAGGAAAGGGCAACAGGATTGGTTAATACATAAATCATTCCCATGCTTCAAGCTTTTTTGTTTTAAATCTTTAATAGAAAGAAAGAGCCAGGTGTGGTGGCTCATGCCCATATTCCTAGCTGCTCAGGAGGCTGAGATCCAGGATCGCAGTTCAAAACCAGCCCAGGCACTAAATTCTGTGAGGCTCTTATCTCCAATTAACCACTAGAAAACCGAAGTGGCACTGTGATTCAAGGAGTAGGCTGTTAGCCTTGAGCTGAAGTGCTCAGGGACAGTTTCCAGGACAGATTTCAAGCCACAGGACTGACAAAAAGAAAAGAAAAAGAAGGTAGCTAGGAAAGAAGAAAAGAAAAAGAAAGAAAGAAAAAGAAAAGAAAGAGAAAATAACATTCATGTGGACCATAATTGAAACAGAGTGTAAAGAAATACCCAAGAAATACCCAAGAGCAATCTTAGTTTAGGCTCTAGATTATTCAATTTAGCAGCATTGAGTCACTTATACTGACTAACTTCATAGATGTTATATACAGAATATATATCATACATGTAAAATATAATATACATTATACAGACATATACACTATGTTGTATATATTATATCATAATACATATTATTATTATTATCAGGTTAAGCTTTAAAGGCACATACAGAGTTGTTGGGTTTGTTTATTTTTCCCCCTCTGTGGGTCATCCATGCTGGGATGCTGAGATGGCTACTAGATATACATACATGGAGTGTATAAAGGAGATCATGGTTCACTCATGAATTTATAGTCCCGGGAAAATGGATATGGTACCCAAATCCATGGGAACGCTCAGGAAGTGAGTCCTGGGTTGAACGTGCAGCAGATCAAGCACAAAAAGGGGAAATTTATGGGAAATGCCAACAGCACTGACTAGCACCATGTATTTTGCCAGGTATGTGTTCAATATACCTGCCAACCCTTATTTTAAAAAAAAATCCTGAGATTCTGGCATTGGCTCAAGCTGAGAAACAAGATATTTTAAGCCAAAGATACTTCCTATTTCTGTTTTTGAAGCTGATTTTCAGGGGTCTGGCTGCTTATCCTATATTTTCCTAGACCACAAAATACCACACAAGTAAGTTTTAGAAAGGAGTAACTATGACATTTAAAAGCCATCTGCATACCAAGAATTCACTGAGAACCTTGGATTCACAAATACATATGGGTAGGGCCAAGAATATGAAACCTAATCAAGGTATAAGGTATTTTTCGTACTCTCTGGGTAAAAATTTTTACACTATATAGAATTTTACACTTTTATGTAGGCCATAGAGCTATAAAGATAGATGGAGATTACCTCATAAGGAAGATGAGGTAGATGGAGCTAGAAAGTGCACAGAATGCCTTAGAGGAATGAAATGGTTAGTAACTTAAAGCCCTCAGGCAGAGGATGTTCAGGTATTTCAATCTGAGAAAACTCATAGAGACATTCAAGTTAGATTTCACATGGAAAAAGTATGTAAAACAATTGAGGATAAAGGAACCGGGTGTGATGCCTTGTGCCTGTAATCTTAGCTATTCAGGAGACTGAGATCTTAGGATCAAAGTTCAAAGCCAGTCTGGGCACAAAAGGACCTGGGACTCTTATCTCCAATTAACCTCTAGAAAATGAGAAGAGGGGCTTGACTCAAGGGAAGAGTTAGCCTTGAGCTGAAAAGCTCGGGGACAATGTCCAGGCCGAGTTCAAGCCCCATGACCCACAAAAAAGAAAAAGAAAAGGACAGAATAATGAAAATGCAAGCTAGAAAGCCAAGGATGTTGTCAAATGTTGATTTTCATTTAAAACACACACACACACACACACTCACACACACACGCATCAGTGGCATATAACTTTTTATGTGTCCTCATCTTTGTTCTATTTCACACCTTCTTCCAGTATATAGAAACCACAAAACTCAAAACCTAAACGAAAGTTTCCTTTACTCAAAATGTGATTTACATCTGATTTCCTCTAAAGATCAGAGTTCTGTGAGTAAAAGGGTTTTGGTCGTTAACTTGAGGGTGTAGTCCCTACTGAAAAAAGAGGAAAAGATTTACTGAGTTCTCAACATTTTCAGAAGGAAAATCTTAGAAAGGCCTAATGTATTGGAGACTTCTTCCCAAGTTAGACAAGTCAGTTTAGACAGAAATAGAACATGGCATTGATGAATTACTTAACGTCAAAGCCCATTAGACATCTGACTTTAAATAACCTTAAACCTCAGCCCAGGACCTAATCATGTCAAGACAACTCCATTATCATGAAATGGTTATCCAGCTGAAGGATTCAGTGGACTACCAACAATTTGTGGGCCATAAGATTTCATCTTGAAGCAGAAGTCTGGGGTACCACCAAACATTGGACCCCCTCAAAGTGAAGGAGAGACAAAGCCCCAATTCCCAGTTCCACAGTTTCTTAACCTCAGGGAAACCATCTGTGTTTTCATAGCCAGCAGCTGACTTCACATAGCACATTTGGTTACTACCGTGAAAGGAACGGTTTACACTCACCTGAATGAAGATATACTCATCTTGGACAACCAGGGAGCTGACATCAATAGATCTGGCAAAGGGGCCACTCCGGGTTGTCTCTGCACATTCCTGGATCCTGCAGGTAAGGTAGTGAGCATCTGAAAATGCAGAGAACAACAGAACATGGGAAATCAAGCCCCCAGTCAAACACAAAAATCTATTTTATGAAGAATCAGTGATATGAATTAGAATAACAATGCTATTCCACTTTCTTGTCCACAGAGCTTGAAATTATTACCAGATGAATTGCCAATTGCTACTACTTTAGGCACAGGAGTGGAGAAAGAGTTAATCTCACATCCTATTGGCAATAGAGTAAATTGGTTTAGCTTTTAAGGAAGAGCAAATTTAAAGTAGCTATCAGAATTTTACATGTGCATATTTTATACACCAGCAATTCTAATTCAAGGGATGTTTTCTACAGAAAGATTCATATATTTTCACAAGGAGGAAAGGCAAAGATGTTCATTATGGCATTATTCAAAGCAATGAAAAACTGAAAACAGGCTAAATGTCCATGAATTAAACAACATTTAAATAAGCTGAGATCCATATGACAGAATGCCATGCTGTAATTAAAAGATTAGGTAGACACATACACATTGATATAATTTTTCCAAGAGGCATTGCTCTGCCACCTTTAAGAAATTACTTAGGATTACATATGCTATGATCCAATTTATGTCTTACTAAGCCCTTGTCTGTGTAGATATGTATGCCTGTACTATAACTGAATGGATAAATACTTCCAAGTTTGCATATAAAAATTAGTTATGATTATTTTGGAGGAAAGGAATGGACTTAATGAAGTACAGAGAGTTAGAGTTATATGAATTCACTTATTACTTATCTAGAATTTACAAAACACGTATTAGCACTGGTAAAACGTTCTGAAATATCAACGACTGACTACCTTGCAACCCTTTAGAAAGTCCATAAAATATGTGGCAGCAAAGATAGCTGAACAAGAGAGAAAGCCTTGATGCTAAAAAGCATTCTATGACTACAGGTTGTCCAGGAAAGTCAGTTCATTTGGTCATTGTTGGTTCTTAAAAAAAAGAACCTACAGGTAATTTATAAAGAATTTGTTTTACAAATTGTTTGAAAAATGGATAATTTCACGAGGTTATAAAACAGTCAAAATGAAAAGTAGAGATTTATTTAGGATTATAAGTAGGCAAATTTAGGGTCTGGGAGCTTGGCCTAGTGGTAGAGTGCTTGCCTAGCATGCACTAAGACCCGGGATCAATTCCTCAGTACCACATACATAGAAGAAAAAAAAGAAAAAGTTGAAAGTGGTGCTGAGGCTCAAGTGATAGGGTTCTAGCCTTGAGGACATCCAAGGACAGTGCTCAGGCCCTGAGCTCAAGTCCAGGACTGGCAAAAAAATAATATGTAGGAGAATTTTCCAGATGTTAGTGGTTCATGCCTGTCATCCTAGCTACTCAGGGAGCTGAGATCTGAGGGTCCTGGTTTGAAGCCAGCCTAGGCAGGAAAGTTTGTGAAATGCTTATCTTCAATGCTACTCAAAAAAATCCAGATGTGGCCCTGTGGCTCAAGTGTTAGAGCTTCAAGCAAAAAGCTGAACAGAGCCCAGGCCCAAAGTTGAAACCCAATGATCAGAACAAAAAGGTAGGCAAATCTTTATCATTAAATCCTGTATACAACAAATATGCATTACCTTACCTATGTAATTGTAACCCCTTTGATGTCATCTTTACAATAAAATAAAATGAAACTAAAAGAAAATACCATACGCTACTGGTGCTAGTGATTCACACCTGTAATCCTAGCTACTCAGAAGTCTCAGGTCTGAGGACTGTGTTTCAAATCCTGCCCTGCAGGAAAGTCCATGAGGCACTTAGCTCCAGTAATCCACTCAGAATAAGTTGAAAGTGAGGCTATGGCTAAAATGGTAGAACACTATCCTTCAGTAAAAACAAGCTCAGGGACAGCACCCAGGCCCTGAGTTCAAGCTCCAGGACCAGCAATAAAAACATATACATCACTGTATACATCTGATAATATAGGTGCTATTTTGCATATGAACCTGCATACATAGGTATCAGATTGAACAGAAGAGTTGTAAGCAATGAGATAAAGGACAATGGCTTAAATAAACAAAATTTTATAATGCTTAAGCTTAAAATATGAATAGATTAAATTAATGATTAGTTCACTGAGTTGATCATTTCTTGCATACATACTTTGTATCAGGTCTTGTTGGAGAATCTAGGAGTACAGCACTGAATGAAACGGAGACTGTGTATCCAAAGAAACTTTGCTGTCTAGAAAGGGGCTTACTCATATTTACATAGCTAGCTATAATTTACTTATCTACATTAATTTACTCATGATACTAATTTAATAAAAACCACATCTTGATGAGAAACAAATTATGTGCTATAAATTTCAACTTCTTGAATGCCCATATTGGAGTAGAGTCTATTTCCTCTGATAACTATGAATCAATGATTCACTCATGACTAATATCGACTTTATTCTTTCCGTTAGCAGTCCTATCACATGTCCAGGGGCTTATGACTTTAGCTTTTCTTTCTTCCATATCCTATACAATTCAGTTTGTTCCTAAACCTCAACCTGAACAAGTCTGTCTCTGAAACATTTCCAGAATATTTTCTCTTCTTGCTATTACCTGTACCATTTGGAACACAGTTTTGTTATCTGTGTTGCCACTGACACTGATTTCAAACCAGGAGTTTATGTGTATAGGTTTAGAAGCTGAATAGATCCAAGCCCCAGTGTCGTAACCATGAACAAGTCCCGACACCTGAGACAAGGCCTAAATATCTGTCTACAGGATAGGAGGCCTTTGATAAGTAAGCTAATAAACTCAAATGCCTAGGACACCCGGCAAATCATATAAAAAGTGAAATGAAGGCTGGAAGCATGTATCAAGAGTTTAAATCCCTATACTCCTATTAACCACCACCATTCCCAAAAACAAAAGAAAGGGAATGAGATGCACTGACGAGCAGTGGTGCCTGGCACACAGGCTCAGTGCTAAGCAACAATGAGCCATAGCGGTTATTATTAATACAAAAGGGCAACTGCTTGGCTCCTGAAAGGGGAATCTGAGACTCTACTGCAGGTCATCGCTGACCCGTGAGTATAGGTTTCTCTGAGTTTTTAACCAGTGCTAAATATTTTACTGTTTTGCTCAACAATTTCCTGATTCATAATAACTGATATCTAATTTGAAATTTTGATAGAATACAGGCCAATATTGTCAGGCCAAATAAGACTTGAGCTCCAAATGAGATCTAGGACCAATTATTTCCCATCACTTCTCTGTAATTTTATCCTGAGAGTAGATAGAAATGTTTTGTTTGTTCTGTTGTGTTTTGGTTTGGTTTAGTTTTCCCAAACAGGCTTAGACCCTGTGGGAAAACCAATATGCCCAGCATTCTGTCCCTTTCTTTTTGTCTTTGAGTTCACAGGGAAAACAATGAGTATCTGTGCCTGACTTTCCACTTCCCTCTGAGAGAAGAAGAGAAGGCTTGAAGCTCATGGTGAGCTTTAGAGCAATTTCCTGCCCACCAGGGAAATGTTTGGATGTATACAAATTTACTAATCTGCTCTTAGAATAACGCACTAAAGCATAGTAAAAAGCCACAGCAAATACAGGTAAAGAAACCGCAAGTGTTGACATGACAACCAGAGACCTTCTTGTCAGCCAGTGTCTCAGAAAATGGCTTACACCAGCAAGGAAAGATGCATACTTGGAAGCATTTGAACACTGACCTGTTTTCTCTAGCTTTTTACTATTCACCCTCTCATTTGAATACATTGAGAAAAGAATCAAGTGTGTTCAAGGCTGCTCTAAACAATATCAACATTTTCATAAACCCTTACCCTGTGGGTGAGATACTGGGCCAAACTCATGCTAAATTTTGGCAATCTCTCTGCCACCACCTAGCATGGTACCAAAAGGCCCAGTTTAACAAGGCAGTAGCCCTAAAATGAGTTTCCAAAATCTACCTAAAGTCAGTCTTTAGCTGAACTCATGTATTCTTTTTCTTTTTCTTTTTTCTCAAAACCCAGGGATATGATAATAAGTTTGGTTTCCACTGCCTGAGATAACCCATGGTACCATATTTTGGTACCAAAATAGAGGGAATATAGGGAGGCTGAAATATCAGGAGAGTGTAGCCACCAAGCAGAAGTGGTGGAGAGTCAGGAGGAAGGTGAGCAGGGAACACCATTAAATTCAAGCTTTAAAGTCAAAAGAGGTCTCAAATATAAATTACTAACATTGAATTCAAATCTCAGACTTACTCTATGTTAACTGCAGTGTGGACCAGACAATTTAACATGTGTCTCCAAGAATTGTTGCTAGGATTAACCAAGATTATGCATGAAAATATGCTTAGCATACTGTTGAATACATTGCAAAAATTTCAACAAATGTTAGATATATGTTTATTAAGAAGAGAAAGAAAAAGAATTAACCCTCAGTGTCTCTCCATTTACTCAATTAATAACAGGTTAATGTTCTAGATTAATGACAAGTGTCAAGAGACGATGATATTTAGGATCCTCTAACCAAAATATATTTTGAGTTACATCACTGTGGATCAGGAAAAGTCTGTCTGAGATGGAAAAATAGAGAAGATATTCAAAAAAGAGGTCGTTCTTGAATGTACTCTGGATTGGGAGGTATTTCGAATGAGAAGGGATTGCCTTCTAAAGAGAATGAAAAATATACAAGATTATATAGGCTACATTCCAGGAAGCCACTGCATGATTACATGCTAGTGGATTGATGTGTGTCATTATTATTCTTGAATAACTCTTTTTCTCTCCACATCTGTGAAAATACTCAAATTCAAAACTTGAAAGAACAGACTGCAGAAGACCTTGTTTAAATGCCCTTATGGGAGGAAAAAAAAACCATCTTGATTAACATATTTCTAAATGTAAAAGAAATCTTCCACATTTTTTTACAGTATAAGGATTTGAAGTTAGGACTATGCTTTTTAGGTAGTTTTAAGTTGACCTTCTACCACTGGGCCATACCGCTAGCCCTACCTTTTGCTTCCTGCCTGTGTCAACTCGGACTACAATCCTGCTATATTCAACTTCCCATTGCACCTGATAATTCATGCAGGTCCAACTTTTTGCCTAGCTTCTTCTATTGAGATGGAATCTCATGGACATTTCTTGCCAGACTGGATTGGTACCACACACCTTCCCCTCTCATACTTCCAAATAGCTAAGATAACACACAATTCTAAAAGTCAAAGGATCTGTATCGTCACACAAGGATTGGCTTAAGAACTCTGGAAATAATTGACTCTACTGTAGGGGGATGTTTAGGGAGGAAGGTAACATTCCTAACTATACACGTTATTACGGAGGGTTTCATATTATGAGAAACGCTATCTCCAATGGTCAGATTCATTTGTTTGGTATAAGATCAAAGCACAAAGAAGTACAAATGTCAGACACGCTGTGCCATTCTAGCAAAGAGAGAGCATTAGTTCTCATTCTCTGAAGATTGCTAGGTCAATGATGGAAATAACATATTCAAAAATGACTGTAATTTGGGAAATGGGTTGGATAGGAATTGCTCAAAGAACTGAGAAACCAAGACAATGCAATAGCCTTGGCCTCTGTTGCAAGGGTGGGTGTAGTGCTCAGGAAAGCAGTTTCTATATTTATTTTTACTTTTTTATTGTCAGGATAATGTAAAGCGGGGTTACAGTTACATTCCTTAAGTAGTAAGTGCATTATTTCTTGTATATTTTTTATTTATACTTTTTTATTAAAGAATTTATCAACTGATTTTTACATCCTATTTCAAATGACATGTTTAACAAACAAGTATTCAAGAAAGGAATCTCTATATATAATCACTGGCACTTAGATTTTTAGATCATAATTAAAACTAGGCTGAGGGTTTGTATGTCATAGATACATATTAATCTATGTAATAAAACATTATGTCTATAGAGTCATAGATTTTTATGTCTATGTAGTTGTGTTTATATATTCAGTACCATGTCCATAGCTTTGGGTAAGCAAATATTGAGTCCTCGCTCTTGTACTGTTTAGATCTAATAGCCACATATTAAGGATACCATGCGCCTTTTGTTCCTTTGGTCTTGGCTTGTCTCACTCAACATGATTTGCTCTAGATTCATCCACTTCCCTGCAAATGCCATTATTTTAACTTGTCTGTTGGCTATGTAAAATTCCATATATATATATATATATATATATATTCCATGTATATATATATATATATATATATATACACCACAATTTCTGTATCCATTCATCTGCAGTAGGGCATCTGGACTGTTTCCATCCCTTCCCAATCATTTTGTTCTCCCCCTTTCCCTTCCCTTCCCTATTTCAAAAAAGCAATTAAACATATATACAATATACCAGGTACCAAAGTCAGATACAGTAACAATATCCGCTTCTATATTTTTTTTAGTTCTATATTAATAAATTCCGATGAAAAGTCCATTTGGGCTGGACCAAAACTTTCCCAGTGCTATCTCTTCACTATCAGGGGAGAAGTATTAGGCATCTTTTCCTCTCTACAGGTTGACTTAGTAAAGTTCCAGTAAATACTAGTTAAACTGAATTAAATTACATTAAAAAGCCTATACATTTTTGTTCTGTGGAGTTACATGGTGACTTTGATTGTATTCTCCTTTTGAGATGATTAAATATTCAAACTTCCTAGATATCCCACCTCTTGTCACCTCAGAGAAAAAGAATATTCCATGATTTGCCCAATGCCCAGCCCTTTGGGTAATGTACACACTTCAGAAATTGAACTAGTGAATTAATATTGTGAACAAAAAGCAAATTCAGCTCTTCAGGTCTGTTCTTCGAGAAATACCCAGGAGCTGTTGATTTTAAATAACAGCATCAACTCTCAAACGCAAATAAGTAAAAACAAGTATATTCAGGGTAAGTCTGAAGTTGTGCAATTCCACACCCTCAGTTTCCATGACTGGGATGTGGAACTAACTTATCTGCAGGCATAAGGCAAACCACAGGGTATGACATTGCTGGAAATGAATAAGTGATCACTGGCAATGTCATGGATGAGAAGCACAGACAAAAGCAACAAACACTAAAAGGCAGTTTTCTTTCCTTCAGTTGCACCTATGGCTTTAAACTTTTATGAAAATTTTAATACCACCAAGAAGAATTCCAGCCGAGGACAATCTGGAAAATGTATAGACATTTACGAATCATAATCATCTTGAATACTTTAGGGCATTATTCAAGACTTTTTCTATTCTGCCTTCCAAATAGTCTGACTCTGAGTATGATAATAATATGATAATGTAAGAAGATGGGACAATGATAACAATATAATGATAAAAGCTATAATGATGATGATGATGATGATGGTAACAGCATATTCAAGTGCTCAAGTGTTTTCTACTATTCTAGAAGTGACATGCAATCATTTATTTGATTTCTAAAACAACCCAATAATCATTCCCAGGTAAGACATGACAAAATTGAGGCGCAGAACAATAGCAACTTGGGCAAATGATATGATGGAGCTGAGATTTGAATTCAGGCAATGTGGAATGCAATCCATGATTCCTAACTCATATGTTATTTGAAACACAGGAGGAAAATCATGCTGAGAATTAGACTAGAACCCACATTTACGTTAGCTCCTGTTTGTGGTTCACTGTGATGATCCAAATGACTGCCACTTGAAAAACTCTTACTTGTTTCCTATTTTACAATCCAAAATCTTTTTTTTAAATTGAAAACCATTCAGTATCCTGTCTTCTTGACATGGAATTTAGGAAAAGAACTGAAAGCAAGCAGTCGGGTGTTCTTATCTTCATATTGGGTCTCAGAGTTCTTCAAGAGCTGCTACAGCTCTGAGTTGTACAGGTTGAAAATCATTGAGCTAATCAATAATCTGAGGTCCTTTAGGAATCAAGAATCTATTTCTGGATCCTGGAGTTTTAGTCTGCAAAGCTAATCGTTTTGCCTTGTATGGCAAGCTCATTTGATTATCGATGTTGCCCTGGAATTCTCCATTAAAAAGTGTTAGGTTCTGCCTTGACTTAGAAAGGAAATCTGTGACTGATGTAAGCCAGTGATGGGACAAACAGAAGGAATGGTGAAGTACATGATATGGGCTTTGACTCTAAAATTTCAGAATGGGTAGGTGTTTAAATGTTTTGCCCATGTTCTGTTTGGTTTATAGCATTGTTTCTACAAGACACTAATCTGACTTGTGTGCAACAATTTCCACTGAAATAACACTCTATCAAAGAGTAGCCTGTACGATTTTGGGGTTCTCTCTTTGCTAGGGAGCTGATAAAAAGGTGAATTATTAAAACACTTCCTATGCTTATTAGTATTTTAGATACATAATGCACTAGATGAAGGAGTTACAAATACTTTCTGAACAAGAGAGTTAAACTTTCAACTCATGTCTCCAAGTAGATGCTTTTCATTCTGTTACTGAATTATCCCTTGAGTGGAGCGTGTGTATGTGGGAGGGGGTATACTACTGCTACTCAATTGGATGCCTTTACCTGAATCTTGGTAACTGTGCCAAGTAGAAAAAGAGAGAACACACAGGAGATATTCAAAGATAATTTCCAGATGACAAAGGAAGAAAAAACATACTTTGTCTGAATCCCACTGTAGAAACAGATTTACACTGTCGATCCGTTGGGTCTGTCTTGCTTAAACTCTGCTGATACAAAGGATGACTCAGTGCTTTTAGTTTCATCTGGATGTCTGACTTCCAAAGAGTTAAACAAGAATGGGATCATAGGAGAGATTTCCTACATCTAAATGAGAAGTGGGACCAGCTTATTACTAGGGTTGCTCCAGGCTGTGGGACTCAGCCATTAGTGACTGGGCTGTCAGTGCCATACTGGGATATAGTGCTGATATTCCAGGACTGCCTAGAGAAGAGCTGAGAGACCAGAGATGGAAGCCATGAATAATCCTTTAAATTTACCAAAGGAATATTTATAAAGTAAATAGAAAAGTGAAACTCAATGTAGTATGTTTAATTTGAGCCACATATCCCGCCCCCTAAATATAATAATTCTGTCCTGCAAATGACAAACACTTTAAAAGGCAATTTTTTTCATCCTTTATCTTAGGTAATCTGTGAAACCTGGTAGATAGCTCACATTTAAAGGAACACCTCAATTTGCACAGTATATTTCCATGACTCTATACTTCACATGACCACATGTGATTAAATGGCTACTGTTATCCATATTAAGGAAGAAATAGTTATCAATCTGGGCAGATTGTCTTTTAGCTTTCTTGCTTTATTTCAGTGAGTAAGGCTTTAATTGGGCATTCAAGGAAACCAAGAAATTAACATGATATTATTAATTATTAACATGATGTTAACTGTAGAATCTTACAGTTTGTTTTTGATCAGGGGTTCCCTTGTACTTTTACTTTTCTAAGAGGGTTTTTGTTGTTGTTGTTATTGCATTTTCTCTTCTACCACTAACTAGTTTCATTAATTTGGGCAAATTTGAATTTAAGCCACCATGCTCTAAAAAGAGAAAGTAAACTATATTTAACAGATGTCCGCAATGATCTAAGGACAGAGGTGCAGAGTCAGTGAGTGTCTGGGTGTAAGAAAGCATTCTCTGCATACCACAAGGAAGGTTGCCATGCATTCCATTGTGGTATGTAAAATAAATCATTCCAAGTCATTCAGAAGTCTATGTGCACATTTTACATAGAGTGGGGTATGGGCCAATGCACTAAGAGAAAAGCTGGTTCTCTGCTGAAAAACTGAATTAAAAAGCTAGAAAACAGAACTAATGTATACTATTACCATAACCAGAGTGCAGAGCATGACATGACATTTGTTCCTGTTATGTTTCTATTTTTAATTTCTTTCTATTTTCTTCCTTGACTCTGGAATTCCTGCAGGAGGCCAGAGAGTGTTGTCTGTGTTTTGCATTTTTCATCCTTGAATCTTAATTTCTGGTCAGAATTCTTGAACTCTTAGAACGTAAATGTACACTTAACGTAAGAAATTTAAAAATCAAGAGTTGCTGTCCAGAAATAGAAAACGATATGCCCCAAATCTGGTCTCTGAGAGCTCAGTAGGAGCCATCAGAGCTCTGCAAGATGAGGTTCCTTTACCAGGCAGGAAGAAAGACCACCTTACCACATGTCCACCATTTCTAAGATGCTATGGCCAGCAGGGATTCTATATGTGGCTTTACAAGTTCAGAATGGAAGCAAAGCCAAAGCTGGGTTGTACTGAAAACTGACTTGATCATTTTCAAGACCATCTCCCTGCTTTCCTCTTGTCTTCCTGCTTATCACCCCTGCTACCTTCCACAGCTCCTTTGCTTCTCAGCATCAAGTTGTATGATTACAGTCAGATCAGACAACTCCACCATCCAGGAGAGCAGGAACAATAAGTATGAGACTTAACACTCTTAAATCCATAATTGCTTTTTCTGTTGAAAAATAAAAAACAAAGAATATGGACTATACCCTGCCTGCCTCAGAAATTAGTCATTTAAATATTAACTGAGAGAAATTAGGAAAAAACAGAGGGAGGAAGGGAGAGAGGCAGAGCGCTAAACATACAGTAACAAATGATGTTTGCCTTCTAATATTTCTAGAAATAAAAAGAAGGGAAATGAAAAGAAATCCCCATCCCCAAATGTGTGCTTCTATATTGGCATCTGTGATTGACCTCACAACCATTTTCCCCAGATAAAGCACATGCAGTGTTATTTAGTGTATTCTTGAATGATACAGTAATGCCCACAACTAGGTAAAAATAGAATCTACTCCATTTTGTAGTTACTCTAACTTCCCTTTTCTATTTGATTAACCCAGAACCTTGTGAGGTAAGTGAAAGGGTATCAATATATGTGAATTAATGCACCTTCTATTTGGCAAATATCATGTAACCCTTTTATTAATTACAATAAAAAATATATATAAAAAAGAAATATTTTCAGATCACAGAAGAAGTAACAGGCCAAAGAGGTTAAAACCTCAACTCACAGGCAGGTACTTATTCTTCTGTACTTACAGTTCAACTCCATCACACTATCTGGCTTTCTTTTGCACCCAAGAGATGCTAACTATGTTTGCATAGATTTTTATTTAGGCTGATTTTATTTTTCTTTCAATTCTGGAAAGCCCTACACGTACAATTCTTTCTGGGAAGGACGAATGCTATGTGGCATGTACACAGCTATAATGTTTAAAATCTTGGAGTTCTACTGTTAGAATAGAGCCCTTTATTTCCAGAGAGAATACAAATCTTGTTTGCCACTGTATCTCTAAGACCTAGAACAATGCCTGGCACATAGTAGGGCATCCCTAATACCTGTCAGATGGAATAATTTCCCTTTGTGTTTTCTGATAAGCTTGACCATAGAAAGGGGTTTATTAAAGAAAATGGCCTCTGCAATTCACCATGGGAATGTAAAAGACTAGACTAGGTATGGATGCCAGTTTTTGAACCAAAACTGCTAAGGAAATTACTAATGGGAGCCTCAAAATTCATTACACTAACTCACATCCCCAGAAAATTTATTCCTGAGGGTTTATTTCAATGCAATGACTCCCTTGAGGCTGGAAGTCTCTCTCTCTCTCCCCCCTTTCTCCCCCACCCTCTCTCTCTCCCTCCCCCCCACCGTGGAGAAACAAGGATGGATATGGCAGTAATGGAGTTCAGGGTTTTTCATCTTCCCAAGTCATTAAAATGCAAATTGGGGGAGGAGAGAGACCCTCAGGCAGCAATGCTGGACTTAGCCTGTCCTGCAGCAGCACTCACATCCATCTGCAGTCCTCACTTCCATGTGCACCAGGTCCGCTTCCTTATCCAGTCCAGCCACTGACCTGTGGAAGGAAGGGAAAGACAGGCTCAGCAAAGACCAGGATATCAGCCAGCAAAGTGGGAAGGAAGCATTTGGGGTTATTACTCAGAAATCCATCATTTAAAATAAAATTCTGCTTGTACTATGGGGGCCAAAAGACTACAGCCACTGGTAGCTCTGGGGGCCACCCGCAAGAATCACATTGGATAAGTCCTAGGGTAAAGTCACCTAGAAAGCCAACAACCTGAACTACACAGAGTCCACTATGATGCTGCTCTATATCTCTGTCCCTGACCCTTCTCTACTCTGTTGCATTTTAACAGAGGTTCTTTATCCCCATGGTCTTCCATCTGTCACCTCAATTTGACCTTCTTCTCTCACCTCCCTCTATGGACACTGGAAACAGAGCCCAGGGACTTATGCAACGTGGTCTGGTGCTCTATCACTGAGCTATATCCCAAGCCCTACTTCCAACACGTGTCCTTCCTGTACTCTCTTGTGTGGAGCAGAATTCTCTACCATTTTCTTCTGTTGGCTTCAGTGTGTGCCTTCCTAATTTGACCTATCTACCTTTTATATAACCTTCCTTACAAATAACTATTGGGCACAAAACATTCAAAGCCTGTTTGACAAAGACAAAATTCTTTAATTCTGTAATTGGGCAAAGAAATCATAAAAAGTCTCTGACCAATAGGTAGGAGTGAAAGCTGAGAATACCTAAAAAGCACCCTTAAAGACTTCTGACCTTCCACATGGAAAGCCCAGGCAGCTGTATCCTGCTTTAAGGCCAGTGTCAGACTCAGAGAGTTAAATACAGGTGCCAAGATACACCAACTCTAGCCAGACAGCACCTGAACCATTCTCTGCGATTGGTCCATTTACTATTATTTTCAACAGCATTTTAATAAGATTGGTTTTCTGGTTTTCCAATCTCTAATGGGTAAGAAACAACACGTGTGAAACAGTGAATACATAATGGCAAGATTTGATGACTGATTCCTAGATAGCAAGAACGAAATAGAAAAAGAAAAGAAAAGAAAAAAAGAACTCAAAATCTCAGGACTCAAACCCAATTTCCCATACCATAAATCCCTACACTTCTCAGTGCCCTAGGATGTTACTATCCTATGGTGCATACAGTTCAGTGTCTCATACTGAGCCTGTGGAGCTGAAGACATACAAAAAAGAAAGGAGGGATTACGGTATCCATGTTTCTTTGTTGAAGAAAATCTAGCTGCAACTGAAATACTTTAGGGAAGATAAAAAAATGACTTTGTGTTGGTTAAAATAGAATGATCTTGTCTTGACATAGATGTACTAAGAGTATTGTTGAGTGGGAGAGGAGAGGAAATAAGAGATGTTAATTGGAGGGGTGAGGAATACAATAAAACCTTTCATGCATGCATGAAAACAAAATAATGAAACCCATTTAAAATTGTAACAACTAGAGAGAAAGAAAGGAATGGTTAAGGGAGAGCAATAGAAAAGGTGAATTTGATCAAAGTATAATACACACTATATAGAAATGCCACAATGAAACCATTTGAAATAATTAATCTCTGCTAATTAACTAAAATGGTTGTATCTTGAAAGGTAAAAGTTCAGGTCTCTGAGAAGCTCACTTGTAGACAATACTGCTTTTCCCAGGAAAGCTAAATAAATGAGGCATTTCCTTAGTGATTGGTTTTTCTTAACAAGTTCTGTTATACTACCTTTCTGTTTATCTACCTCATGGGATCCTAGAAGAAACCCTTATGGCAAGTACAGACATCATCAGTCAAATTTGTCTGGAAGAGAGCCTGAGTCATGAGGAAGTTATGTTCATCTGGAGTCACATAGGAAGTAGGCCAGAAAGAGAAAGCCATTCTGACTTCCTGATCCAGAGGTAACTCCAATGTGCTTTTCATCTCCCTGCCCATTTCTTGTCCAGCCAACTTCTACCTCTCCTTCAGGCTCACTTGGCTTTGTCCATCCAGCAAAATTCCTTCCTCTCATGAAGGTGTGCTTTTTCTGTTCCCATAGCATCCCTGCTTTCCTTCTCCAAACTGCCTGCTCGTGAGAAACACTCAGACACTGAAAAACCCAGTTGTCCATATCTCTTATGGGACCAATAAAGCCAACACCTGTGAGCATTAGACCACAGCCTCAGTTAATTGTTTTAAACTCCCAGGGAATTTCCCCCTGTGCATCCAAGTCTGAGCAGCAGTACTTACTTCATTAGAAGGCTCAAGCATACCCCTCATGCAAGTGCTAATTCATTTCTGTAGAGAAGACTGTCTTTGTTCGTTTTTGAACCACTGACAAGACACATGGCGAGTACATATTATGTGCTCCCTGTGTGCCTTTCAAGAAGCAATCCAATTTACCTTGAAGATGCCTGCATTCAAACTGGCTCTTGATTGAAGTCAGACACAAGGAAGACCGAGAGCACCAGAAGGGACTATATTAACACCTCCTCTGCTCTGCAGCCTCATTGTGTCTTTACAAGTGGGTTGCTTGTCTTCAGGATTAGAGGATTCTCTGGTGTTCTCTTGTTCTATCCTCTCCCCAGGTCCCTGGCAGGGCAGCACAAACCCAGTTGGAGCCGTGGTGACTACAATTAGATGCTATGCTCTATAAACAAAGGAAGAAAGTTCTTGTCTCCTAGGAACTTACAGCAAACACACCAATAAAGCAAGCATAGAAACTACTCTTCTACCCATGACCTTTTATCTCTCTAAACTCCTGCACAACTTCAAGGCTGAAACCAAGAATCAAGTCCTTCTGAAAACCTCCTGTGGTCGATATAGCTCACACGCACCTCTCTTCTTCACATTTTTGGAGAATTGAATATCTTGATCATCATGATCAGTATTTTGGTTTTTTTCTTCCTCTTCAGTTGTTCTTGGCTTAATAGTGGTTTCAGCCTGTTTAGTATCCTTTTCATTCTCTATCCTGCAAGGATCTCTTCTACCTAACTCAAATCATGTGCTTTTGACCTTTTGACTAGGCTGGCCAATCTTTGCAGTAGCCTTTTCCTCTAATTACCACAATGTCCTATGATTCTGCACTGTCATGAAACATTTTGATTACACAAACAAGACATCTAGAACAATTTAGATGACATCATCTGGATTCTTACAACTGGAACAGAAAGGAAAAGGTTGTCTTCTTTGGTCACAGAAGAAAGTTTCCAGTTTTATGGAAGGACTGGGTGTGATGAAAATGTATAGACAGACAAAGGAAGACCGGACAATGTTACACAGAGACAGGAAAAGGAGTAAAAGAAGAGAGACAGACACACACACACAGTATGCCACAAACATACACCCAAAATACAAAGATCAAAGAAGAAAAGAAATGAGGCGCCTAGACTGAAGGTATACAGCCCAGAGTCCACTCATTTCCTAACCCCACACCAACTTCCCAATTTTGCAGCATGCTTGCAGATACAAGCCCACAGAGAGCCTTTGTTTAAGAGGGCATTCATAAATTATTTCCTTATACCATCAGTTATAAATAGAACAAATCTTACTAATACACAGCCCATCAGACAGTAAGCTTCCTAGGGGCAGGAACCCTAATTATCTTTCTCCATGTTTTTTTTTCCTTCCCTCCCTTTCTTGCTTTGTTCCTCTCTCCCCCCCGACTCTCCCTCAGGCCAAGAAAAGCCACTGTCCACTTTCTGAAGTATAGTCAGCATTAACCTCAGGGGTCTCAGGAGAGTTAGCAATGTGAATGTTTTTTAACTAGGTATTTTTGTTGGGTTGCGGGTGGGAGGGGCTCTGCTATGCCCTGTAGAACATTTAGTGGTGTCTCTGACCTCTTCTACATGCAATAGCATCCTTGCAGTTGTGACAGCCATAAATGTCACTAGGCATCCTGAACTATCTCCTTCCTTAGCTAGACACCCTTAATTATTGCTATCTGGACTCTGTGTCACCTCTGCTAACAAGGGACTTGTTAGAATTTTCACTTCCTAACTTAGTGCAAACATCCCTGAACTACTGTGACT
The DNA here is from genome assembly GCF_031878675.1 of Megascapheus bottae. NCBI lineage: Eukaryota > Metazoa > Chordata > Mammalia > Rodentia > Geomyidae > Megascapheus > Megascapheus bottae. Next base: position 18,849,703 of record NC_143523.1, read on the forward strand.
CCAGGCCGCAGAATCTCACCAGGAAACAAGTTGACAGTACCAAGGGGAAGCAATGAGACCCTTCACCTTAAAACCCCAAGCCCCAATTCTGCAAAAAAAATATCAATGTAAGGAACTTGCACACCATTATACCAAGCCAAGAAATACAAGATGCGAATGTTTTGTGGGGTTTATTTGGGAGCAAGAGAGGGTGGAAGTTGTGAGGGATTCATCTGTGGAAATATTTGGAAGAATACATGCAATTATGATGATAAATGCTAGTGGGTATTGAGAAACTCTTGTGTCAGATATTGTGTTTGGTATTTATAAGCATTATCTTAATTAATCCTCAAAATGAGTTTTTAAGGAAGGTACCATTCATCTAATTTTCCTCCTTGGTAAAGTGGGGATAATAAGAGCGATTAGGTAATGTGCCTAAAGCCACATGATAATAACAGTTTGCAGATATTAAGAGCTCATCGTGTGCCAGGTGGTAGTTTACATATAAATGCTGATCTCACTTAATCCTCAAGCCAAGTCTATGAGTTTAGGAATCAATGCTTTCCTGCTTTAAACTGGTGCAATCAGGCATTGATGCAGTTTATTCATTAGCACCTAGGAAGCCACAGAACTAGGATTTGAAGTAGGTGGGTCACTTCAAAGCAGGAGCTTAACTTTTCCTGTAAATTGCCACCCTAAGTTAAGGAAGAACAGGATTACAGACTAGCCCTCTCTCTGAGCCCAAGTTCCAAAATGCCCCTCATCTCATACCCAAATCTTTGAAGTAAAATCATAGGGTGTATAAATGCATTTTGTATACATCTTTAATCCTGAAGAATATGCTGGTTCTCGACTGTACAAACTGAAGCCATCTATACTGCTGACAACAGGGAGGGGAGGAGCCTGGGTGGATGTCAGAGAAGCAATGAAAAGGGATTTTTTGTAAAGAAAGATAAACAGTTGAAGGGAAGGACAGCAGGGACTTAGGCTCAGCTCTTGAAGAAATATGCCAGGATGGAAGAAGTTGAGACACGCAAGAGGGACCAAGACATTGCCAAGAGCACTGAGAAGGGATGAGGATTGCCTGCTCCAATGTGAAACAGGTGAAGAAATGACTCATCTCAAGCATTGAAGTCCCTAACTTTTCTGTGTCTAAAGTTAGGCGGGGGAGGTCAGCGAGCCAGGGTCAGTAGTCAGTGCAGAACTACCAACGCATCCCATGATTAGCATCTGCAACAAAGCAGATGCTTGTAAGGCTACAAATGGCAGGGAGAGAGAGTGCAGACACAGTGGTTAAGGCCTGTAATCTCTGCTAGGAAGGGGCTAGAGATAGGAGGATCATGATTTGAGGTCAGCCAAGAGCTTTTATGAGACTTTATCTCAAAGATCAAACTATGCATAGCATCTTGGTGTTGCATGCTTGCTTGGTAAGCACAAAGCCCTTCCTTAGTTCACATCCCACTAACCATCAAAAAGGAAGAAAAGAAAAAAAGAAGGAGGGGAGGAGGGAGGGAGGGAAGAGAGTCTAGCCATATGCATCATTATTAAGGCAAATAATAAACAAGTCATCACTAGTGCCTCTAGGTTATGCTTTATTCCTGACTTGAATTAAGTGAATTTTACAGAAAAAAAATGTATGAGATAAAATAGAGTTGAGATATGAATTCATGAAAACTCTTATGAATATTTTTAAATTTCTTAATCTTCAATTTCTCTACTACAAGGCTTCCCTATAATTGGGGAAGAACTCAGCCTTTCCAGTAGATTGTACCATTCTTCTTTAAGCAAGGCCTTTATTATCACATCGTGCACACATATGCCAACAATGATCTTCAGTTTCCACAGCTAGAAACCAGAAGGATCACAGCAGCTGCTTCGTAGAGTGGGGAGGATTAAATGAGTTAAGTGATGAACACTTAGGAGTAGAGCCTGGCACATGGAAAAGATTTTTAACATTCTATCCAGTATTCATTTTCATCTGAAGGGCAGGGATAAACTATGATGGTGCTTTGCTAGACACTGGATAAGCAAGATCTTTCTACTGAAGAATTCTGTGTAAGCATCCTCTGCTGCGTTAGACTGGTCACATACATCACGCATCTGGAAGTCAGCTGTTGATGAGGATTCCCTGTGATAGCCTGGCCTCTTCCTCAGTGTAGACATCACTGTAACAGTTGGAATAATCTTTGGTCTCTATTAGACACGATTCTTGACCTCTGTGGCTTTTATCGCATAGTAAATCAATGTATTCAGTCTCAGTGTTCAGCCAATGGTAAATCACCAGTAAATATTTGTTGAATGAATATTCAACACTTTCACTGAGTTAGACAAATTTCAAAAAAAACAAACAAACCAAAAACCCTGCCTGAGCATTACTGGGACTCAAAACCAACCTTTTTCATAGCCAAAAATTATCCCAGTGTCCTTCCTGTGCCTGATAGACCTTGTCCTTATCACAACGTTCTGGTGATAAACAGGGGGAAAACCTATACAGGGCAGAATGATGTGTGATGGCATTTACCCTCTTGAGGGTATTTATTGCCATTAATTTGATAACAATTAATGAGCCTATTAATATCACCAAGCATCATCTGAAACTGAAGGGAAAGAATAACGATTATTCTCCAAACAAACACCAAGGACACAGGTAACCCAAGGACATGGGAAACTATATGACACAATTCGAGGGAGGACAGGGAGATCAACCTCTGAGATATCACCCACAGATGTTCTGAGAGAAGAAGGGAAAAGAGGGTCAACTGGTGACAAGCTTATTTTTAACAACTGCACCCTCTGTGCACAGAGTGTTCAAGTCCTATCATATAAAATAGGTCAGGCAGGAACTTCTCAGGAACCATGACAGCTTACCTAGACACCACAGTCCCAGAGAGGGGTGGGGGGGGGGAAGAGAACACAAGAAGCACACACTAGAATCTGAAACCTTTGAAATACTGTCTTATCCAACCCTTTTATTTCACAGGTCAGAAAATGCCCTTTGTAACCACCCAGTGACACAGCTAGTGTATGTCAAGAGGCCCTAAAAACCAATTTGGAGCTTCACTCCAATCCTCTCATGGCACACTTGGCTATCAGGAAATGGGAAGACCAAGATCCTGTGCACAATTCTCTGTGTGGCGGCGAATTTTGGTGCAAAAATGTCCTACAAATAAGAAAGTTGGACATTAAGGAAGGGGAATGAGCAAGTCGAAATTGAAGGGAAAACACTGATCAAGTCACAGTACAAATGCTCTCTTAACTGACGAGTCAAATGCTTAAATAAGGAATGAATCATGTTTATGAATATTTTAATAGAGGAAGCACAATTTTATTTTGTGATTTTTACGCTATATACTGTGGAGTACCATGTGATGTTTTGATAGACATCTACAGTATGGAATTATTTGTCAAGTTAGTTAACACATCTATCACCTCTTCATTTTATGCATTACAGTGAGATATTTAGAACTTAGTCTTCGGGCTGGGAGTTGGGCCTAGTGGTAGAGTGCTTGCCTGGCATGCATGAAGACTTGGGTTCAATTTCTCAGTACCACGTACATAGGAAAAAGCCAGAAGTGGTGCTGTGGCTCGGGTGGTAGAGCTCTAGACTTGAGAAAGCCCAAGAGCAGTGCTCAGGCCCTGGGTTCAAGGCCCAGCACTGGCAAAAAAAATTAATCTTGGTTGTTTTTAGTTGTTCTTTTTTTTACTAGTCCTGGGCTTTAGCTCAGTGCCTGAGCACTGTCCTTGGACTTTCTCAAAGCTAGAGCTCTACCACTTAAGCCTCACCACCACTTCCAGTTTTTTTCTATGTATGTGGTACCAAGTAATAGAACCCAGGTCTTTGCACATGCTAGGCAAGCACTCTACCATTAGGACAAACTCCAGGCCCCAATCTTGGTTATTTTTAAAAATATATAATAATTCACTATTGTGCTGCATCTCATAATAGCTCTTTACTTTATGCCACAATTTCCTTCCTTGTTGTGTCTTGCCTCAATCTCATCTCTCTCTCCTCTTCAAATACTCTGTTCCATTCTGCCCAGTTCACTCAATGCTTACATCCTATAAATGTTTATCTTCCTTGAGACAGAATAGAATTTTGGAGAGAACATTCCAAAGGTATTAAATAATACTGAAGAAGCCCTAATGCAAGAATTTTTGGTTAATTAATTTTTGGTGATTATCTTCTCTTTGAGATTATAATTTAAGTAGCAATGAAATATTTTGGAGATCTTGCTTTTAAAAGAGGGAATATATGTTCAGAATTTCTAATGTAATGATTGCTGATAGCATTCACACATTGAGAAACACTAGAATATTCCTGGAATAAATTCCAGGAACTTGTAGCTAATAGAAACTCCCTCCCAGGCTCAAAGAACAGAGTTTAGAGCCCCTAACTAGAGTCCTAAATGCAACCTCAGAGCATGACAGTCTTGGACTCTCAGTTTCATGTGTTGATGTGGGATAAGCATAAATTCTACTGTCAGACTTTGGGATGGGGTCATGGTTTCATCGCTAACTAAATGTGGGATCACAGGCAGATTATTTAAACTCTCTGTCCCTCAAAAATCTTCACCAATACAATGCAGAGATAATAGCAATCACATTCTTAGAATTATTTTTAAGAAAACTAAATGAATTCAATGTATTTAAAGTAGTGATAAGATACTCCTGTTTTAATACTTCGTATGATATAATGTTTATTGTGATAATCCTCACTTTATCTTAAGGGTAACTATAATTATTGAGCACCTCAAGTATACCAGAATTTTTATTATTCAGTTGAATATATTATCTCGCTTAATCTTTGAATGATCAACAAGGTATAATCTTCTCTTTCTTCTCCTATTCTTTGTCTTCCTTTCTCCTCTTCATCTTTCCTCCTCTTTATCATCCTCTCTCTCTCTCCCTCTCCCCCCCTTTCTCTCTCTCTCTCTCTGAGGAATAAAAGGAGATCATAGCTGTCAAATTGCCCAATCATTGGGAGAGATGAGAAGAGAAATTGATGAGAAAAAGAATTGAAAGATATCTGTTTTCCTCCACCTTAAATTACTTGTGCACCTAATACGGTTTTTTTTCTTCTTGATTATACTCTCCTCAAGGACAGGCTATAGATCCGCTTAAATTTTGATTTCTACTCATGTTAAGCACTATATTTGTACTGATTTTATAAATTTCTGTTGGGGAAATAAATCATGAATGGAAAAATAATAACAATAATACCAGTGGTATGTTTAGGATAAATGTTGAAAATATTCCTATAATATATTGGAACAGATTTCATTCATTTAATTAATATCTAGACAATTAAGTTAGTAAAGTCTTCATTTTATCGTAGTCTGCTATTCTGCCTATTTATCCTCAAAGCAATACTGTCCCTGTCAAATCATCTGTGATTTGTTTGATAAATGTGATCATCTTGTAGAAATTCAGGGGCTGTCAAACCTCAGGGATCTCCTCTAGCTCAAGGGAGCTCAGCTCCTCAAGGAAGCACAGGGAGAACTTTCCTTTCTAACCACAAACTCTCTTGCCTTGGTCAAATACCAATTCCAGACTTATGGATATTTAGGTGCAGACTCATATAAGCACATCTAAACTACACAGTGATCCACCTTCTCAATACTAAGTAGATCAGAGCTAGATTTCCCCAATCAAACTAGGACGGAAAGACTAATGTCTGCCACATGGATACTATTTTGCTAGACTGTAATGAGAAACCCGAACAACTTGTCTTGAATAAGTTGGTTGGTCTACAAGGTAGAACAAAGCGGAGAAAGAAAAGAGAGACAGAGAGCACTAAACAGGATTCTGGAATAAGGTTCTTCTCAAGGTTTTCCTTTCTACATCCAAATATTTCTTCTCTCTCTTTCTTTCTACATCCAAATATTTCTTCTCTCTTTCTCTCTCCTCCCTGTTCCCTCTCTCTCTCTCTCTCTCTCTCTCTCTCTCTCTCTCTCTCTCTCTCTCTCTCTCTCTCTCTCTCTCTCACACACATACACACACACATACACACACACATACACACACAAATGTTCTCTCACTTATTCTTTCTAATGATGTTGACTTCTTGAAGTTAGAAACTCATTACCAATACCTTGCTCATGAAGTTGCTGAGTGCCTCTCAGGCTTTCCCATGGCAGCTGAATGACTAGTTAGTATCACTTGAGCTTTATTATCATTGGCCAGAAAATTCAGTGTTTTTAAGTTATCGTCCATTAGTGAATCATAAAATATATTTAGTGAATCAAAACTCTTTTGTGTCCACAAAACAGAAAAGGACAGGATTGTGATGATCCGAATAGATCTCATGTCATAGACTATTTCCCATGAAACTTTTGCTTAAGTTATAGAAAAATATTCAGGTTTATAGTGGATCACAATTATAATATAATTTCTACTGGAGAAAATATAAGAAAAGGAAAGAAACTATGGCTCTAATGAAATGTAATATCTTGGATGGTAGGAACCAAAAATTACAGCTATAGAAACTCTTCTCAGGGCAGAAATATGAGGGCACTGATGATCAAGCCAAGGAAGTTTAAGTAAAAGACCTTTATGAGCCTTGCATGCTGGCAGCTGTCATTCTATGATGAGCTTTGCTTGCTGGGATTTTTGCATTTGTAGTGACACAGAAAATCCATGAGAATGCATCTAAAGGGAAATGAACTACTACCAGCAAAATAGAATGGAAAAAAGACAGCCTCTTCAACAAGTGGTGCTGGCAGAACTGGTTAAGCACCTGCAGAAAACTAAAGTTGGATCCTTCTTTGTCACCCTGCACTAGAATTAACTCCAAATGGATCAAAGACCTAGAGGTAAAAGCCGACACTCTGAAAATTTTACAAGAAGGAATAGGAGATACACTAGACCTCCTTGGCACAGGTCGAAACTTTCTTAATAAGGACCAAGAATCACAACAAATCAGAGAAAGTCTGGATAAGTGGGACTGCATTAAACTGCAGAGCTTCTGTATGGCAAAGGACATAGCTAGTAAACTAAGTAGGAAGACTACAGAGTGGGAGAAGATCTTCACCAACCATACAACAGACAAAGGCCTCATATCTAAAATATATCAACAGCTCAAAAAATTGAATCACTCCAAAACTAATCTCCAAAGTAACAACCATCCCATTAAAAGATGGGCCAAAGACTTAAAGTGAGTCTGAAGAAGAAACAAAAATGGCCTATAGACACATGAAGAAATGCTCAACATCTCTGGTCATAAAAGAAATGCAAATCAAAACAACTCTAAGATTCCACCTCACTCCAGTTAGAATGGCCAGGATCAGGAAAACTAATAACAACAGATGCTGGAGGGGATGTGGCCAAGAGGGATCACTACTACACTGTTGGTGGGAGTGCAAACTCGTTCAACCACTATGGAAAGCAGTATGACAGTTCCTCAAAAGGCTAAACATAGAACTCCCCTATGACCCAGCAATTCCACTACTTGGCATTTACCCAATCATCCAGAAACAAGGACATACTAAATCCACCAGCACAACAATGTTCATTACAGCACTATTTACCATAGCAAAGATATGGAACCAACCTAGATGTCCCTCAGTTGATGAGTGGATCAACAAGATGTGGTATTTGTACACAATGAAATTCTATGCTGCTGTTAGAAAGAATGACATTGCCCCATTTGTTAGGAAATGGAAAGACTTAGAAAAAAATCATATTAAGTGAAGTAAGCCAGACTCAAAGGAACTTAGATTCAATGGTTTCCCTCATTTGTCATAATCAGTAGAAACCTTGGGCTCTCCTAGCAGAGCTTTGCAATAGAACAAAACCTTGATACAAAAGGCCATATAGCAGGACGCTAAATGAAAGGATCTCTAGGATATAGAAACATAAGCCATATAATGAATGATTGTTGTTCTTAAGGTACTATGTTATCTCACATCTCTTTTGCTGTCCCTTGGTTATGTCATATTGTTACAGTATCTCACTTTGTTACCTGACATATCAGATATATTTGTACTTGGTTATTTGAAATTGGATAGGGAACTGGGGAAAACAAGATGAGGAGTGGGGATGGGAGGGAGGGAAATAGGGACCAAGACATGTGAAAGGGTATCCATGTATGGGAATTAATGCACCATCTATCTGGCAAATATCATGTAACCCTTCTATTAATTACAATAAGAAATATATTTTTAAAAAAGATTAAAAAATCCTTAGCAAATACTGAATGCCTCCAGCAAGTGAGAATTGCTGAACTGCTAGGCAACTATTGCATAAAACATATGGGCTATAGGTCTGTATATAGTTCCTCTGAATGGCCTTATATCTCCAAACAAGTTCATGTTCAGAAGAAAAGCTGTGGTTCACAGAAGACCCAGTCATTCTACTAATCAAAGACTATTACAACCATTGCAGAACAGATATAGAGATCTGGTAGGTTCTTGAATGCCAGCCACTTGATTCTGGTAATTCCCTTCTCTCACCCAATTATCTCCCTCATAGGTGGGCACTGTACTCTTAGCAAGTTCATACATGAGATATGGAGGACATTCAAAGATCTTGAATTCTTGTTGGGAAGATTTAATGGATCAAGAAGGATGTTGCAAAGAAGAAGAAGTTAAGGATAGGCCTGAAGTATGTGTGGGACTCAGAAATGAGGTCACACAATGTAGTGTGGCCATAGATAGACTCCAGGCTTTTTGGTACAAATGGGGACATTGGAAGGCAGAAACCAGGAGTGGTCAGTCACTCTGGATACAGGATAAGGAAGGACCTGGAAAGAACAGAAAGCCACCATCTCAGATATGATGGACTGGTTCCTGCAAACTACATTCCTCACCATTCCCTCCATTGTTCCTGTATCTTCAGATAAAGCCATCTCTTTCTGAAATTACATACTTCTCATAATTTCATATAAAGGCAACCTTAACTTTAAACTAGTTCATTTAGAAAGTCTATGTCTTCAGTAGTTTTAGCAAAGACAGGCATATTCTCTTACAGTGAAAGGATTTAAAGTAAAGATGTATATGTATATGTGGGTAAATATAAAAATAAGTACTTTAAGTATTAGAATTCAGAGCATGTGTGACTTCTCCCCAGCAATATTTTCAGATACGCTCTTACTTCATCATTCACTAAGTACCTCTTCTTGTCTAGATCTTGGTCAATTCTCATAGGCTCTTACATGGGATAAAGCCAAAGAGTAAGTAGCTCAGGACAAAAGCAGTGTCTAAATGTTCTCAACTCTTCCACAGAAGGAAAATGAAGGGAGGCATTTGCATTGACAAGAATATTAGGGGCTGGGAGTTTAGCCTAGTGGTAGAGTGCTTGTCTAGCATGCCCTAAGACCCAGGTTCCATTCCTTGGTACCATATACAAAGAAAAAAAGCTGGAAGTGGTGTTGATGCTCAAGTGGTAGAGCTCTAGCCTTGAGGAAATCCAAGGACAGTGCTCAGGCCCTGAGTTCAAGCCCAGGACTGGCAAAAAAAAAAGTAAATGATTATTCTCTCATGGCCAGAAGTTTGGCCTAGTGGTTAAAGTGCTTGCCTAGCATGCATGAAGACCCAGGTTCGTTCCTCGGTACCGTATACATAGAAAAAAGCCAGAAGTGGTGCTGAGGCTCAAGTGGTAGAGCTCTAGCCTTGAGAAAATCCAAGGACAGTGCTCAGGCCCTGAGCTCAAGCCCAGGACTGGCAAGAAAAAAAAAGAATGTTAGTAAACTTTGGATCAACAAAGGATATATTTCTGGGGTCCCCCATCATTAAAGCACTGGGTCTCTTTTAAAAGGTCATTAGAATATTACTACTCTCAATTACCCACATACAGATACAGAGTAGCTACTGCAGACCCATTAGAAAAGAGAAAACTGGGGATAGACGATATATAAGAGTGGATTTTATATCTTTAGAAACTCACACTGGCCTGCCCTTAGAAACTCAAACTAGTGTAGCAAACAGCTCTGGGAAGAAGATACAGTTAAGAAAATGCAGCATGCACTTCAGTGGTGGATATTCAGAGTACTGTGGAAGTCCATAAAGAACTGGGTCTTTAGAACTGAGCAATAAAGAGAGAGATATATATGGATGTAATATAAAGAGTCCTACAGGATCATAGGAATGGTCCCACGGTTACGGAGCATTAAGAATACAGACCAGAAATAAGGTGAGACTCCACAGGCCAGAAGTGGTTAAATGTTTGGTAGATTGAGATGCATGTAATCAGGTTCATAAAGTTATAGAGAGTAGTTCAATGAAAACATTTGGGGACGAAAAAATTCCACTGCCCCTCATTTGTCAAGCTTGCTCTTGGACTGACACACTTACCAAGGTTTCATTTATCACACTGTGGACTACTTTTAAATCACAATGCATTTGTAAGCCAGCCTATGTTTCTTCCTCTACAGTCCAGTTACTAAGAGAGGAGCTTTGGAGGCGCAATACTAGATGTTAATCCTGGAGCTGCACTTACTGCAGTGTGACCATGAACAAATAATGTATCCTCTCTAGCCTCCTAAAACTTCCCAGTTGGTCTTGAGGAGTGTGTTAGCTGGCTTTCTGTTAGTGTTACAAGTACTTGAGATAATCAACTTATAAAGAGGAAGGTTTGTTTGGGCTCCCATTTTGTAACCTTCAGTTTAGGCTATTACTTTTAGACATGTGAGACATGAGGAAAGGCAGAAGCATACCAGGGGTTGAAACCATGCCATGAATGACCAGGGGCTGAAAGAGAGAAAGAAGAACTGACTGCGACCACACAATCTCCTTCCAGGACAGGACTCCAGGTGATCTAAAGGCCTCCCTAATTGGCCAACCATTCAAAATTTCCTTTACCTCTCACCAGAGACACAGTGAAGACTAAGCCTTTAATATATGGTCTCATGGGGACATTAAGATCTAAACTATGGGTGGAGGAAAATGAATTATACACAGATTATGTATAGTAGGTGTCAATAAGTCTGTGGGACATAGACAAACAGATGTACACAGACTCCCATTAATTAACAGGCTCACATACATTTTAGCACCACCCTATTATGTGCCTATCAATCAAACTTTGCAGTAAAAAGAGCAACAGACTAAGACGAAGATTTTGATTTTGGAGATGGTCATGCTGACTAGCTCTGTGATTGTTGTCTAAGTCACTTGACCTCTTTGGGTACAGTTTCTTCTTTGGCAGACTGAGGAGGTTTAAATCCAGTGATGAGGGGCTGGGGAAGACCAGAGAACCTTTCTGTCTCTACAGTGTCATGTAAAGCACATGTCTTGAATGACTTGATCTTGAAGGGTGAGCATCATGGTTCCCATTCCACAGATAAGAACGTTCAGAAAGCTAAGGCCACTGCAGATCATCCTCGGGTAGGTTAAGCTAAACTGGAATTCATGCCAGGGCTTGCTGACTCTAAGCCCTGTGCCCTCCGTACATTGTATTTCTGAGACTGCCCCTCAGATAAACCACGAGACCACATCTGATTTGATGTAGGATTATTTGGTACCCTGTAGAAGCGCAGGAGGAATTCAGCGAGTTAATTAAAAAAGGCAAAGGGCATTAAGAAGACAAGTTGGCAGGAGTGGGAAGATGTTTTGTAGATGTCCTACTGAAAGAAGAGGAAAGAAACCAGGTATATTTATAGACTAATAATGTGCAAAAGGGAGAAAATGTGCTGCCTTGGGCAATTCTCATCAAGTTAATGGATGTTGCCAATTACTGTGGTAACATTTTTAATTGTATCTTAGCTCTGAAGAGAATAAAATCAGAATTATCTAGTTTTTGCCTCTAGAATATTAAGGGTATGCATTCTCGTGCATTATACCAGTGTAGACATATCCACCCAGGGTCTATACTGGCAGACTCTTCAGAATTATCTCAAGCCCAGACTGAGGCTAAAATGGGTAGACAGAACACATGTGCTGTATAGGTTTATAAGTTGGGAAACTCTAGGTAAGTAACCAGGCAGGAACCAGATGAGACAGACAGTAATCACCAGAACCACAAATGATAATATAACGAGAGCTGGTATTGGTGCATTGTCTTATGAGTCTCTTTTTATAATCACAATGTTTTTGAGATTTATCTTGTATAATTCTGATAATAATTACTGTATCTATTCTTATAGTACTGCCTATCTTCTAGATTATAAGTTTATGGAAGGGAAAGATCCCCCCCCCCACTCCAGAGCCCATCCTGGGAACTGGACTACCTATCACACCTCTGGTACTCAGTTCTATTGTGGGACAAATGATCAAAAGTCCTCTGAGGGGCATACAATTCTTATAAGCATTTTATACCAGGACTGTGGCACGTTCAATGGCTGTTTTAAATCACTGCAGGTAATTAAGGGCAGCTCCACATGCAAGCTCAGGTCAAGTGGACTTGTCTCTAGAGCACATCCCAGGATAGGCTTGTGGCTGCCCTTCTCCAGGACAGAAAGAACAAGGGAGGGAAATCATCCAACATGTGTCAATCAGCCACCATGTCATATAAAGAAACCCAAGGAGTATCTCTAGTTTGTGAAATACAGAAGATGAGATCCCTACTTAAAAGGGGAGTTTAGTCACAAAAGCAAAATGAGCCAAGTGACTTTGACTTTACCCCAACAAAGCTCTCCTTGACTCCATGACTTCTCAGAGTTACATGCCCCATTAAAACTGCAGCCTGAAAACACAAAAGGCATTAAGGGAAGGAAACAAAATTCAAGTATATGATTCCTTATTCCCGCAAAGAAATCCTTTAGGGACAAACTAGGGAATAAATGTCATTCTTTTCTAATGGTGCTGACACTCTATTCCTAACCAGAGCTTCTTGCTCTGTTTCTGTGTCCAGTGTTCTCAGTAGTCTCATCATTTTGCCTGAAAATCTGCATAGGCTTGCCCTGGTGAACACCCTAAACTTCAGACTTGTCTAATAATGGCCCATGAAAATATCCAGGCCCATAGCCAACAGGAGCCAAAGACAAGGAACTGAGGAAATGAAAAACCTTCATAACAAGCAAAGACCCCATTGGGAGAAGCAGTTAAAAGTTAAAAAAAAAAACAGCCACCAGTAACCAAAAATGTCTACGATATATAAACAATCGTCACTGAACCTCGTGCACCTAGAGTCATTCTCTGAGCCATGGACACGTGGCTGAAACACTGCCTTTGCCTAGAAATGAAAGAAATCACTACTTAAACGAGAAAAAGAATATGAATTTTCTCAAGATCTGTGCACCTGGGATCTGCAGAGACAGCTTATGCCAAGCCTCATGCAAGGTTTCCAGTTTAGAAAGCCAGCTCTGCCCCATTCCAAAGCCAATGTTGGGTCCTTTTCTCTCTGCAAAACTTCCACCTTATACATGGGGCACCAGTGGCTCACACCTAAAATCTCAGCTGTTCAGGGGGCTGAGGTCTGAGGATCTAGGTTTAAAGACAATCCAGACAAGAAAGTCTATGAGCCTTAAGCACAAAAACTCAAGAACACCACCCAGATCCTGGGTTCAAGACACAGGACTAAGTACAAGAAACAACCATAGCAAAACAATTTCCATTTTCTCTGGTACTGTACTACAGGTTAAGGAGAACTTAACACATGTCAGTCATCATTAGTGTTGCTGTACTTCAGGGGATTGTCTGTCCTTGACCCAGTATTTTCACTCTATATAGAAAATACTACCTATATCTCCTGGGTGAGAGGATAAGCAGAAATAATCATCAGATCCTACTTACAGGTTGAATTGATTAATCAAAGATGTCCCTCTGCCCGAGCACATTTGAGAGGCAATTGGCAAAACAACAGAGAGATGGAACACGGATTGAAAGATGCTCAAGCACAACCTTGATCCACAGCCTTAACTCCTATGATATCACTCATACCTGTGTCTGTCAGCCTGGCTTCCCTGGAGAAGAGCAGGATGTCAAACCCTCTGGGACAATTAAAATTAAACTGAACTAGCTGCTTTGGTTCCTCCCATGAGAGTCTTTCTGCCCAGTCTGGGACTGGGGTAAGATCACTTAATAGGCTCTTTTTCATCTTTAATTTCTCTGATTCAGAAAGTTTATAAGATCAATTGCTAAGAGGGCTAATGTGAGAAGATGAGGCGGCAAGTTGCTCAGGGCCCAGAGTCAGCTAATTCCTGAGCCCCTGGGGACTCACTTATAAAAAGCCTGAGAGCTCCTTGCCTGACTCAACCACCTTGCCCATCACAAACCCCATCTAAATAAAGAATTTGAATTGCAACCCAGCAAAAAAAAAACCAAGTATATCGCCCTCAAGCCACCAAGCACTTGCTAGAAATCTCACCCACATCTTGCTTACCACACTTATACATCTGCCCAGAGTAGTGTTTGATGAGTTTAGGGATTTTCCTTCCCAACCTTTACAATCAGGGATTCAAAAACCTTTTAATTCTCAAAGTGCAGTGGTGTAAATTCCTGCTCTGACACGTTCTGGTTGCATAAGTGTGGGTAAGTTATACTGATGATGTAAGCTCAGTTACCTTACCTATAGAACTATAGACAAATGGTGGTCTGAGAACCACACAGATTTATTTTGTCTCAAGTTGTTGTTCCCACTCCCATTACAGGACAGGTGTAAGAGTGAGGGGTGGGGGCTCAGCTCCTTGTGATGCACACTTTGCAGTGAGTCATCTTTTCTATACCCTTGAGATACAGTCACTTGATCTATCTCACCAAGTGTCTTTTGTGGCAAATAATCTAATGGCCCTTATTAGCAGGAAAGTCTTTTTGTGATGTAATGTTGTTCTATTTCATATTTATTAAATGTATGTGACTGAAAAAAAGAAATATAGACAAATAGAACTTTGCCACCTGAACTCAGCAAACATATTAGCAATAAGAGCCAAACTGTGGGTTGGGCCTGGCCCCTTGAAGTATTCAAGACAGTCAAAGATTAAAGATTGATAATGATCAATACTATGAAGCTCTTGTATTTCACAGGCAAAGTGAGGTTGGATCCATGCTTCATGTTTTCTTTTTCCTTTCTTTTTTCTTTTTTGGCCAGTATCCTGGAATTGCTGAACCCTTCAGAAATAGTAATAGCTTTGAAATTCCTTTTATTCTTTTCCTTAACTCCACTTCCTGACCATGTGCTCCTATTCCTATTTTATGGGAAGCCACAGAAACAATGTTTATCATAGTCCTGTCAAGTGACTTCTGGAAAAAGAATTTTAAACGAAGTTGTCTCCCCTGTGAGAGACCTACATTCTACAAATGGAAACCTGGCTCAGCCAGGGGAGGGCTCAGCCCAAATTCTCTGGTCTTCAAGCCCCAAGGAGGCCTCAGTTTCTATAACAGGTCATATGCTTTAGTTCTACACCCTTGTTTGCATGTTTTCTTTAATGATAAAAGAATTAAACTGCTTTTTTTTCTGCAGCACAGGCTCTAGGGGATTCCAGCAATGCTGGGAAGCAAGTTTCAATTTGTTCACTTGCTGAGAATAAATTCTGCCTCATATAACTCCTGACAAATTGCCATTTTTAAAGGGTTTGTTAATTTCCAATGAGCAAATGGCACATCAGATATCTTGTTTATTCAACAGATGCTCCTGAACTAAACAAACGGTCCTTGTTTAACAAACACAGAAACATCTTGTCAGCTTTGCTGAGATCATTCCATTTGACTATCATGGAGGGTCCTGTGGTGTGTAGAGAAAATACAAGCTGCCTTGTTCTACATAGGATTCTTTAAAAGGGCTTAGGAATGTCAACTGTCTTGAAAGAGATGATGGGAAGATCCTTAAACCAGGCTGGAAAGCACCTCTGAGATGAAGGACCTGTGATCTCTCCCTTGTTCTGAAGATCTCTGATTCAAGCCCATTCTCTTCAGAAATTCCTCAGACACTGAATCTGAAATAGAGCTCCAAAGAGATGCCATCTAAACGCAGCAGAAACTAGAATCTCAGCCTTAGAGAAAGACTTGTTTGGATTCTGCTCATGGCATGAACTTGAACAGATTCCTTTAAAACTGTCAACCATATTTTCTTCTCAACTAAGTACAGATCTAAGAATAGGATAAAAGACAGAGATGATCTTACTTTTATTCTTAACTATCTTCCAGGGAATTTTATTTATTTTATTTTTATTGATACTTGTTTTTCAATTATCTTTAAATACTTGTACAATGGAGCTGCCATTTAACAAAGGCATTTATGAATACAATACATCTTGATCCATGTCACCCCTCCTTCCAGTGAATTCCAAATGGAGCTAAACTCAGGAATGAGCCTTCCCACCACTGAGAGGTCTTGGGAAGAGCCTAATTTCCACTTCCTCCATTATTTAGAAGGATAATGTGATGCTCAATGTGTCTCCAACTGGAAATGAAGCCTGAACAGACAGTGGAACCCTTCCAAGCCGCAAAATCCCAGCCTGATAGCAGAAATTACATTCTAGCAGTGAGCTCAAGATCTGGCTAGACTGAAGAACGAGAGGAATTGGGAAGGAAGGAAAGGAAAGAAGCCAGCTTGCCGGGCGCACAAGAGGACACATGGAGATGGATGCTGCTGACCTCTGTCAAGACTGAATTTGCGATGATAAATCCATCTGCCCAACGGGTTGCAGCACAGTGCCACATATTAATTATAAGAGGGACAGAATTTCAAAGCCTCCCTGCTGGAAAGTATCACAGAGCATCACTTTAGGACAACATCTAACTCGTTGAAAATTAATTTACTCCATAGTGTCCATGTTGTGGGCAAGGCAGAGTAAGGTCGACAGCAGCTGGATATGGCATGTTCACGTGATTTCTGGAAGAAGCTTTGGACAAATCTGGGTTCACAGAAGGGCTACAGAGTCCTCCCCCATCCCCCAACCTCCACCAGGCATGATGAAATCCTTTGAGGTAGACAGCATTATTATCACCATTAGGCCTACAGTATCAGAGCTTTTAATACCAGAGTCAAGAGGTCTGTCTCTGAGAACATGCTCTTAAACCACTCTGAAAATGTGTGAGAGAGGGGTCCAATGAGTTTCAAAAGTCAGGTCATGTTTTCCAGCAGAACGTGAAAGATAATAAATTGATTGCCTGGGATTTCCCAGAATTGCCTGCTCTGCCACCGTGACCCAGCAAGGGGAGCTCAAATAAGGTCATGGCGATTGCCATTGTCTGATCTGTGTGTAGAATTACCAGGGGTAGGGTGTGGGGGTTGAGACTCCACAGATGACTGAGAGTTGGGAAAGGTGTCCCAAGAAAATGACAGGAGAATCTTTGTGCTCTGCTAAATGGTTTTCACACTCATGGCTGGGCTAGGTTTTTTTTTCCCCCAGAGAAATTCTGATTCCCTGAAAACTCCATGGGAGACATTATTCACATGGAAGGCACAATCAAATGAGCATAGTCTGACTTTAAACAAATATCAAAGAGTCAATAAAATTCTACAGGGTGATAGTTACACTCACCAGAACTCTTGATGTTCTATTGAGAAAGGCCACTCACTCTGGGGAGGGTGGGAGGGATGGACAGAGGGAGAGAGGTTGGGCAGAGGGAAAGAGAAAAGGAGACAGAGAGAGAGAAAGAGAGACAGAGACGGGGTGAGGGAGAGGTGGTGGTAGAGGCTGAGGACACATTAGCTGTCAGCCCATTGATTTCTGTTCATTTAACAATGTAGATATATGTAAGAATGACATAATTTTTCTGACAACCTTGAACTGCCTCTAATTTTTTTGAGAGGGAGAGAATTCATCAACACTGGTTCTTTTATTACTGGCCACAAAATTTCTGTGATACACTTCAACAAGTAATCATGACTCACTAGAGTGTCATTATACTATTATTTGGAATTTTTGATGGTTCTCTCTTGTCTTTAGCAGCTGAAGTTTTGAACCAAAGGTTGACCTCATTTAAACCTGAGTTTTAGAAAATGACTAAGGTGATATAAAGAGCTTCTCAAGTGGCAGCAAAACTTAAGCTGAGCATCATGGGGGAAGCTAGTCCGGGTAGAGCAGATAAGAACCCAGGTTAAGAAAGTACTGCAAGGAATGGAGAGCTCTATAGATGAAGCAATTCAGCAGGGGGTCAAGAGCATGCAGTCATTGATAGAGAAGAAAAGGACAAAGGCAGTGCAAGGTGATGTAAGAGTTCCAATGCAAGTACATAGAAGATTGGTGATAATGATAACTGAGATCATCTCAGAAGTCATGAAAACAATCACTTCATCAAACTTGGAACAATTTTGTAAAACAGGTACATGGAAATGTATTCAGTGATGAGTAGTTTTCATTTTGAGAGAGCTGAGAAACATCACAGTGGCGCTATCCAGAAGTTTATGAGGAGGATAAGAGTAAAGATAGGGAGTGGGGTTTGGAGAACATCTGTCTGAAGTTGTAAAGGTGAGACAGGGTATGGATCTTGGTGATCTTTGCAGGAATGGGAAGTAATAACGAGGGTAGGCATGTTTATCTGGGAAAGTACAGCTCTGCAGACAAAGGGGACAACGAGAGAAGCATTTTAGAAACACAGACATTTAGAGGTCATGTATAGATCCTAACCAAGGATCCTAACAGTAAGGATGCAACAATAACAACAACAAAACAATAAAATAGCAGTGGTCCAACAAGGTCAAAGACTCTGGAGGAAAGCAAGCCACAGCTCCAAAATCTGCCAAAGGATAAGAAATAATAAGCAAGCCTAGAATCTGGCCATTTGACATCCTCAATAATTCTAATCAAGGGCATAGTGGAGCAGTGATCAGACTGCAATTGGTTTAAAAGTGGCTTAAAGATACAGCATGATGCTAACATTACAAATAATTTCATAAAATCTAGCCACAAAGATAAGGACACAAATATGAAAGGACAAGTTAAAGGCAAGGCAATTGCATATTTAATTTTGCTAAATAAAAGATAAAATTATATGCATTTGTATGTGCAACCTGAGGTTTCTGAAACACATAGAGTCCTACACAAACATAAATACATTGTGGAACAGCTCTTTCCTTTTCCTTAATGAAAGAGAATTCAATGTGTTTAAATTGAAGGGAACAAAGACACTAAAGATGCTGAAACAAGAGATGATAAACTGGTAAAGCAAACTCTCTTAAAAGTTGAGAGGAGATAGAATTAATTTAATTTAAGTCCACAAGAAGGTACAAGATGGCAGAGCAATGTAGGAAATATAGGAGAAAAGTGAGAGAAGTTGGGGGATTAAGAAGTTAGTGCCTTTACAAACACACACACACACACACACACACACACACACACACACACTCACACAGAAGTTTTGCTAAAAGCAAAAGGCAGTAAAGGCAAGATGTGGTCATACTCTAGGGGAGAACAATAAGAGGGGCGGCTAGCTTGGGAACCACTGGAAATGAAGTATGAAAAGAAAGGAGCAGGTGTGACTGGTGCTGGGAGTGTATCAGTCTTTTCTTCCAGAACAGCATGGCAGGCTTGAGTCCCTAACAAATACATGGCAGGGAATAAAGAAAAGTGCAGGCAGGCTCTGAAGGTAGTGATTAAAAGGTTGTCCAGCCAATCTAAAAATCCCACAACAGTTCTGTTCCTGGCAAGGACAAAGCAACCTTTTGTGTCCAGCATGGTGGTAACCCAGCTCATTCCTCACACATCCAGCTCTCACTCTAAGTCCTGATGCCTTTCCACCAACCCAATGCTGTCTCCTCAAAATGGCTGTGTCCAAGCAAGATGCATGACTAGAACAGACCTCCAGCCCATGAACCTTGAAGAAGGGAGAATGAAAGAATGGAGGTCCACCGGGAAAGATTCACGAGCAGGTGGGTATGGAGGCATTACTTCTTCATCCCAAAGAAAATCTTCTGTGCAATGAGGCCAAAAATATCCACCATGATGGTTCCATGGAAAGAGCCCTGAGTCAATTTTAAAAAATAATTTGTAGTGGTCCTGCGGCCTGAACTATCTATCTATCTATCTATATCTATCTATCTATCTATCTATCTATCTATCTATCTATCTATCTATCTATCTATCTATCTCTATTACTATGGCTCCAAAACCCATGGACTCTCTGGGATAAATTAATCTTATCAAAACATTTCAGACTTCTAAAAGGTAAATTCAGTAAAATATCACAGGATGTCAAATTGTAATAGAAGTTTCCAGAAACTCTCAGGTTGTAAATTTTTTGTGTTTCCATTCCATCAGAGATCAGTGGTGGTAGTTGTTATCCCTCACTACTATGTAAACTGGGCATGATCCTGGCACAAACAAATCATTCTTCAGGTATGGGAGCTAGTGTGACAGGAGAAGGCAAAGAACCATCAATGTATAGCTTCATGCTAGGAAAGTGAAGAGAAGACCCAGGACTTTGGATGCCAGCCCAAACTACTGAATCTCCTCACATTCACGTATATAGATGTGTAATTGGACTCTTCATTCTCTATAACCCACACCTTTCCATTCTGTTGGCAATGTTGGTTGAATCTCTTCATCTTAGACGCAATTGGCAAACATTAATGATCTTAATTTGGTCTAACCGCTGTTATTAACTACTTCTTTAATGGTCAAATGAATATAAATTTGAAGAAGATGACGATGACTTATTTGAATACTGGCTATTCCCTAGTGCACTATGTATGCTCAGAAAGCAGAAGACCACATCAGTTTTGTCCATCATTATATCCAGATGTCCAGTAAATACAGCATGGCTCCTAATAGATGTTTAGTAAATGATCTTTCAAAGAATGAGTGAGTGAAAAAGCAGTACTCTGGGGCCATCTACAGGTGTGGTGGAATGCTGGAAGCATGCGCACCTAGAGCTGGTCAAAGAGCCAAGCCTGAACTCATGTGCCACTGGCCTGATACATTTTTCCCAAGACAACACAGCAATCAAGCTTCACAGCTTCTCTGGGTTTACTTCCTGCAGCCCATTGCCAATGCAGCAGGTAGAAGAGTTCTCCCATGTATTTCTTCTCTATCTGCCTTCCTTCCACCTTTTCTGGTGGAAAGTACCCAGTTAATGTATCCAGAGATAATCTGGGAGAACGTCTTCCTAGAACATGCTAATAATCCGGAGGACAGATATAAATGCACTGGAGAGTTCATAAGAAAAGTTAGCAAAACTAACCACAAAAACAACATGAGCTCCAGGAAGTCCAACCTAGAATTTAGACTCTTCATAATCAGAAAGTGTCAAGCTTATACAGCATGCACCAGAAATTGCCCCTCTTCAGTACTCACAAAACACATCATGCTACTTTCTGCGGCAGCTCTGAGTAAAATACCTCCTCTCTCCTTCTTGGCTTGGCAGTATTTCTCTAGGTAAAATCAACTCAAATTTCACCACAGATGGAACACCCAACCCTAGCCTTGAGATTCTGGTGGCATCAACTATCTGCATCGCAGGGCATTGGACATAAGACAGTCATGTCTCCCAGCTCTATTATCAACTCCATGAAGGAGTGGCTTGTACATAACCTGCAGTGCTCCTGAGTAAAGTTGTGAATGGTCCCAGTGGAAATATATTACATATGCTAGCCAATGGACTGCCTCTGACCTATCTGGAACATGTAAAAAGCAAATTCAGGACAACAAATACAAACAAATGTGTGTGAGAAACATCATCCTTTCTCACAAAAGTGGTTGGACTGTAGATTATTTACAGAAGAGTTTGTCCCATACTCAATTTGTCTTTTATCAAAAGAATGGCTAACAACAACAGGAAAAAAGTATTGGTACAGCCCCAGCAAAATGACAAATATAAGGCTGGTACAAAGTCTCCACTTTGATTCCCCTAATTCTCCACCTTGATTCTGAGTGGGTCATGTCATCACCCCTCTAGGCCTTTAGTTTCCTTATCTGTCAGATGAGGGGCAAGGGCATATTTTCCCCAAACTTCTCTTTAACGCTAATCATCTAGGTGTTGCTTCAAAACCAGTATATCTCTGTAGTTTCCAAGGTCAATGGCTGTTCCAGAAATGACTGCTGATTTCCTGTGAGCAGCTGGAAGGGGAGGTTTTTATTCATTACACAGCTTCATAAATCATCTGGAGTCCATAGGATGTTTAATATGGAATCACTTAATTTAATAGTCATTTTGACATAAGGAATTGTTTTCTTAAAGCCAGAACTGGCTGTAAAACCTCAAGTGATATTTTATGGCTGCCATATAATAAAATCATTCAGCAATTAGTGATTAATGACATACAACAGTAAGTTTCTTTGTGGTTACCTCCCAGCAGCTGCTGTTTCTCTCTGGTTTCACTCACTTCCCAGGTCTGCAATCCTGCCTACAGGGGAAAGGCCCTCTTTATAGAATCAGGGTAGTTACCTGAGCCTAAAAGATCATCACGTCCATCGAAAAAATTCTGATGGACCGTGGCACTGTGATGGGAGCTGAGTGAAAGTATTTAAATGTGCGAAGTCCATGGATGGCACAGAGGAGAGACAAAAATCCTGGTGCTTCATCAGACAAACCATTAATGTTGGTTTTAATACAAAAAGAATAAAATTGGACTGGCTAGGCTTTATTCTTTTGATGACAGGGTTAGCCCTTGCTGTGTGGTCAAGCTTCTATATAAACCCAGGGAGTCTGACGGCCTTCACTTCCTCCTGCTTGATGCCCTTCTGTCATTCGTGGCAGTCTCTCACCTATGAACTACTAACTTCTATCACTGAACAAGTGTCATGTGACATGTGGGTGCTGTCCTCTTACAATTAAACTTAACAACACGAGCTCTGAGCTAAAAGAAAGTGTAGCCTACAATTTTCTAGCTCACAAACCAGCCCCAAAGTTTCCTAGTTGGCATCATACTTACCCTCCGAGACAAACGATTGTTAATCCCATTTAATGAATGAACCAGGGTAGATTCCTGAGCCTACAAGGCGAATCGCTTCCATCACAACCTGTCTGATGGAATCTGGCACCCCGGCAGAAGTCAACATCACACAACCAAGGAAGCCAATATCACAGAGCTAAGGAGCAACGCAGCCATGATGCTTCAATCATCACCCTGTCTGTATGTGTGTGAAAAAAAAGGTAATTTCAGTAACACATATCATGGCCTGAGCCCAGGAAGTGGTAAGACAGTAAGCACATCCATGCCATCGGTATGTGCAGGTGGGTGATGAGGCTGAAATTTATCCATAGTGGGTAACCTCCACCCTGTAAGGTCACAACCCTTTCCGGACGGCAACACATATCATAGCATTGGCCAATATAAATATATACTCATAGAGACCCGGTCCTTTAGTTCAAGGCCAAGCATCTTCGTAGACTATTTCAGCTAGAAGCTGGAATCAGCTTCTGTCACTTCATGACAGCCCCATTTCTCTGTGCGTACAAGTAAACATTACTCCCTGGCCCCTTCTAAGCATTGCTGTTCCTTAGAGTCCCCTCCTTCCCTCCCCCGCCTCCCATGATCCTGCTGTACACCAATCTCTACTCTAAAGTCGATTTACCAAGTCTATTTCCTCTACCACCCACTCAATTCTCTCAATAAGCAGATAAAAAGCCACTTAGGGAACTTTCTTTGATTCATTTTTTTTAGACTGAGGAAAATTGCACTTGAGTCCAGAGCACAACTTCAAAAAAAACTGTACAAATATCATACTGAATTTGAGCCCTTGTTTAAAAATTCATTTGTAAAGTTTATAAACCTGTGGTTGCTATAACTTACTGTTTCCCCATAGAATTTAAGTACCTAGATATGACCCCCTATCCTAGGAAACTGGGATTAGAGTAGTGATTTTTCTGTTCCTTGAGATATCCTCTAACATTTTTAGGTTGAAAGCTAATTTTCAAGAATGTCCTCTTTCCAGCCTAGTGCCTTTGAATTGGCCACTTGGTCCCCAATACTTCATTCTGCACTTTCTTTGCTCTTTACCCTGCCACAAAGAATAGCTTTTCTAAAGGTCAGTCTTAATCATGACCTACCCTTGAACAGAACCCTTCAAAGGTACAATCTCTTAATTGAAAAACCTTCCACTGCTTTGAAAGCTCCAGGATTATCATTTTAATCTTTTCCCAGTCTTATTAGCCTCTCTCTCCACAAGCATAGGCTGAGCTCGTAAGAAACGAACGGTTTTTGAAAGGGACCTCACGCCTATTTTTGGAGCCCTCCTCATTTTTGTTCCTCCACTTGAAAAGTCTGTTACCACTGATCATGGAGAGGACTCCCAAGAGAGCTCAGCTCTATTGGTTGAAACTGACACATCTCTTGAAGGCTTTCTTCCTTGAATGCCAACTCCTGCCTGCCTATTTTAGTGATCCAACTCCCTTTGCATTTCTACCACACACTGTATTGAACTGCTGGAACCAAACAACACCCTTTGTCTCAGACATTTGTCTATTTGCCTCAACTCTTCTTTGTCTATCAGCTTAGCTTTTGCTGGATAATAAACCACCCAATAATTTGGTAGCATAAAACAATAGTTATTGATTTTGCTATCATGCGTACTGGTCAGCTGAGGACTGGCTTTCGTAGGAGGGACTTGATGGGAATTTCAGCTTCATGTGCTGATTCCAGCAGAGCTCAGCTCCTGACACAGGTAAAGGCATTACATGTGCTCCATGGGTTTACTATGGGGCCTGGAATGAGAGGACCGAAGGCTATGATGAAATGGCACAGGTATGAGCAGCACAACCAACTGTAATGATGACAATTTACAAGCATCTGCTTACGTCATATCTGACAGAGTTGGTCATACTAAGTCACATAGATGAGTCCTAAGTCACTGAGCTGTAAAACATGCCTACTGCATACAACACAAAGTTCTAATGAAGCAGTATAGCAATGTGTGTACCAGCCTAGTACTTTGAAGAGAGCTGGGACCTGTAGCAAAAAACTCACTGAAGGGACCCATTGTCCTTTATAGTTCCTTTGGATTTTACATGTTGCCCATAGAATAGGGACTTAAAAATTTCTCTTCATGGAATTCCACAGTAATTACATCTAATAAACATACAGTAAAACCAATCTCATTCATGTTATGAGATCATATACCTATAGACATTTTTTTAAATAAGGGCTTACATCTATCTATGCAGCATTTTATAATTATAAAGAATTTTAATATGTCTTTGCAACACTCAAAGCATTTAGTGGGGTAACCATTTTATAAAGATGCCTGGAGGGGGCAATGTCTTCATTCGTCAGAAGAACTCTTCCACATGGATTACATAAATGGGTGGAAAGGAAAGAGTTTGGGGATATAGGCTGTACTCCTTACAGAACAGCACCCAGTAACCAACTTTCCCTCCCTATTGGCATCTGAACTCAAGGCCTCATGCTTACTAAACAAGTTCTTTACAAAATGAAGCATAACCTCAACCTCTCTCCTTTGTTTTCAAAACTACCTCCTAACCACCTACTCAGGTTATTAAAGTCCATTGTGCTAAAGAACTTCTTCCTGATCTCCTTAAAACACAAATGCAGTCAATAATTAAATGTGTAGCCTACAACATTAAGAACAGTAAGGTAAGGGGTACGGAGGAGAGGGATAAGTGAGAATTTTGAAAGAGGTAGCACTGATCAAGAGATATGGTATTCATAAACTGCTTGGTTAAATAGCAACTCATTTGTATAACTACTTGAGGATGATTAAAAGCAATACAGATTCCTACAACACAGGAAACCAGATCAAATGTTTGTGGTGAACATACACATTTTTACAAATTGGTGGCTCCACATATGGCAGGTTTTGTTTTAAATCATCATCTGTGAGATATTTTGACTACTGCAAGGACTAGAAAAGATTTCTTCCACTATCACCATTACCTGACTTTGGAGACCAATACCCAGATTGCAAAGAATCAGAGGCTCCCAAGATGAAAGCACAGCACCAAACCTTTGGCTTTTTCCAGTTAGCCTTTAAACATTACAGTTGAGGGTACAGAAATCCAGAGAAACCTTAGGAATGTCTAAGGCCTTGTTGCTATTCAAGTAACAAAACTAAAACTAGAAACAAGAAGTGCGAACTTGAACCAAAAGCTCTTCCCTGCAATAAAAATCATGAATTTTTATTTTCTAACTTGTTGAGTTTTGTTTACACTCTGGAAAAATTCTAGTAAATCTCATAATATTAAAAAAATGAAAGAATAGGATTCGCATAAAAGAAAGGTAGAAGGTATATTTCTGTTACATATGTAATTTGCAATCCAAACCTCTTCTCCAGCAAATATATTAAATAGTCATAAAACCCAACTTTACTTCTTCTACAGTTGGTACCCCAAATGCAGAGGTCCTGTAACCATGCATTTAATTAACTGGAGACTGAAAATATTGGGGGGTTGTCTCTATTGATTGTGTACAAAGTTGTTTCCCAGTCATTATATAATATATCTACATAATATATCACCGATATTATTTATATAGCATTTCCATTGTTTTCTGTTTTATATATTACCCTAAAGATGGTTTAAAGAACACAGAAGGTTAATAAATGCAAACACTACACCATTTTATTTAAAGAACTTGAGTGCTGTCTTTATTTTGCTTTCCATGTTGGGTCCTGAGAGATAACTGTATTTTCCTGAACCTTCTATAACTGACACTTGCTAAATACGAATAGTGATGCTTAGAGATACCTGAAGTCAGTCTTGTTGCTCTCATTCTCAGTGTTACTTGGAAAAGGACATGGGCAACCCTCTTTAAAATCCCCAGTATTTGAGCCCACTCTTAAGCAATTGTTGACTATGCTAATGCCTTTTATAGATCAGATTCATCCCAAGCATGACCTTTTCAATGCATCTATCTCCTTGCATCAACCTGAACTGCTGAGTGGGTAGAGCAGAGAATTTCCCCAGGGGCTTCCTCTCTTTCTCCTGTACCTACTTTGTCCACACTTCTGCCCAAATTGCATAATAGCTTTCTGCCACACTGTTAGGTGGAAAAGTTAGAGAACGTCAGACAATGACAGAGCTGGAAAACAGGGAGACCAGAGGGGATGGGGTAAACTCTTAATCCACCATTGTGACTCTTTCCAATGACTAGATATAGATGATATTACAGATTCCATAAGAATCCTGTCCCTGACTGAATTTGTGGGCCAAGGGAAGCAGGATGATAAAACCTGCCAGTTACTAGATGTAGAAATACACAAATATTTACAGTACACACACACACACACACACACACACACACACACACACACACACACACACACACACACACAGGATGTCCTTGAAAAGCAATATATTGACTGCTGAAATAGCCAAACTGGATGAAGGAATCTTCTTTCTGTTGCTGGTGTCCCTTTGAGAACAGAACAAACAATGGTGATTTAATGACCCTTGTGCTATTTCCTACCCAGACAATGAAAGCGTCTATTTACCCCAATCCATTCTCCTTAGCTTTTCATCCCATCACATCCTAGTTCTATGGATTCACACTGAACATGCCAAAGCCAAGTCTTTGTGAGTATGGATAGTAAGCTTGTCATCAAGTCCCAGGAGCCCACAGACAATGCCATGAGTCACCCAGTGATAGTTTAACTAATACTATGGGCCTGGGAGTTTGGCAAAGACTTCCACAATTCCAGCAATGTCTCTACTGTGAGGGCAACATTTCTGAGTTGTGAAAAGACAATGAAGAAAGATCATGGAGACTGTTACACTCCTATGAATCTTCTATCAAATGAAAACAGCCAGTCAAGGTCAATGATTTTTTTCCCCTAAACAATGTAATCTATTCCTTTCATGAATGTTCTTGCATCTTGACAAGGAATCTCATGAAGAACACTACTAGGTAACTCGAACAGATGGGTAGAGTTGAGTGAGATAGGGGAAAAGGATGAAAGGGGTGATGCTTATTAAGATGATATGTTAGATTAGAACCACTTTAACAGCTTTTCACAATAATTAAAAGGTATAGATAAATACAAAATAAAAGGATCTGAGTACTTATTGAACCAAAATTAGGACCAAAACCGACTCACTAACCAGTCCATCTAAGATGCAAATAGTCCCAGGATCAGTTGATCAGCCCCTCCACAGGGCTATCCAAAAACACAGTTGAAAAAATCAATAGAGCACATAATTGCTCAAGGTCCTGCCTAACTTCCAATATCTTCATAGTCCTGTATAAATGAGTCTATCCATGAAGTAAACTATTCTGCTCTTACCCAAAGAATCTTTATGATTCTATATATTGGTGCAGCAAATTACATTTACTGAACATTTAAAATGACATAAGAAGCACAGGTATCATGTATACAATCATGAAGGAGGACAAAAATGAATAAGGAAATAATCTGCTATAAGGTTAAAAATCTGATTGTTGTCCTTAATGTACTATGTTATCTCTCATCTCTTTCGCTGTCCCTTGGTTATCTCATATTGTTACAGTATTTCACCTGGTTATCTGATATATTGCATATATGTGTATTTGGTTATTTGAAGTTGGATAGGGGCAGGGCTGGGGGAGGGAAATGGTGACCAAGACATGAGAAAGGGTATCAATGTATGTGAAGTAATGCACCTTCTACCTGGTGAATATAATGTAACCCTTCTATTAATTACAATAAAGAATATATGAGAAAAAACTGAAAAAAATGACACATGAAAAGATGAAAGAAAAATATATATGAAAAAATCTGTAACATTGCTTTATTAAGTACCTGTATTAATGTAAAATTTCAAAAAAACAAAATCAATGCACACTTTTGAACTATAAAAACAATTTAATAATGTTTTAATGGAGACGGTAACCCAGTACCAGGATGCATTAGAAGATCTGCACGTGTCATGAGAAATTGGTACTGACAGAAAGCTGCAAAAGAAATGTACTTGCACATCTCAGGGAAGTGCCAAATGTTAATAAATCTTCATAAAGCATGAATATCATGCCATTCCCTTGAACAAAAGATGAATGCTGTTCATTAGCTAGAGAGACAAGTATTCCATAGCATTATCTGGAATTTGAAACATGTTACAATCTTAACTTGGTTAGGTCCCCAGCTTTATTTCTCATTGTTCCTCAATACAAACTCTTTTTATTTTCCCTACCATGGTGAATCGTTTAGATTTTGCCCCACTAAGAACACCTGACAATATCTGGAGTGGTAGAAGGCACTTAGTGACCTGGAATCTAGTTTAGCATCTTTGATGCAAAGGACAATTATCTATCCTCAAGTGTCCTAAGTACACAGGTTGAGAAACTCTATTTGAGTAGATCTACTAATTGTTCTCAAAATACTCTGTCACCTCACTCCAATTATTTACTTTTCCACAAAAATTTATCTCTCTTTTTACCTGGCACTTCAATCTATTGTTCAGAATTTTCCAATACAATCTCCTCTGAGAAACCTTTGCAATGTACATTGTGCTAAAGTTAGTCATTAATCTTCTGAACAACCATAATATTCAGTCTAATATTTTGGGTGCTCCCCACATCTTGCTATGGTCCCTAAGCAATCTCCAAGGGTTTGTCTCAACATTTGGGTTTACATCTGCTAACGTACATATGATCTGATGCAACACAATCTCCCATTTATGGTCTTTTGAATTTTATTACCTTATTAACATCAAGCTCAAAATATTTTTTCTCTAAAAATAGTAGTTTTAACAACTATAATAACAAGCCATATGCTGATTACTGGAAAACCAGGCTAGAAATGCAAACTCTATTAGGCAATGTGATTTGAATGTGGAGAAAATACATGTGTGGATGCATCCTAACTATGGTAATATTCAAGAAGCTAAGTGTCATTGGCCACTAAATGAACGATGTTCATTATTCCTGTGAATTATCCTCTCATATGCTAAGTTCTTTTACTGTGAACTTCAGGCTAGCACGTACTGTGCCCTTGTGTGTCAGGCTGAGGAGGCAGACATCAAGAAGAAGGGAAGTGGTAAGAGCAGGAGGTACTGCTGACCTGAGGATGAGGCATTGACACAGAGATGAAGCTCAGCTTCCCAAAGGCACAGAGCTACAAAAGGCTCTCCAGCTATTCCGATCCTAAATGGTCCCACAGGTGATCTCATAGCCACATCACACCCTCCTAACCTGTGGAAATAGATTTCAATATATTTATTTGTGGCATCAAGAATGTTAGGACATCAACCATATCCGCAATCCAAGCAAATTACGCATACACCTCACGCTTACTAAATTCTGTCATGCAAATCTGAACAGAGATGCTATGTGAAAAACACCTTTATTGGAATATTAGGAAGATGGAAGAGGGTCAACAGGGAACATTCACAGCTGTCTCTGAGAAAACAGAGTTTTAGAATTTTACCAATTGGCCACCTCTAGAAAGTCACACCACGTGAACAGTAATTATACAGAAATTTTTGCCAGAGGGGAAAATTATAGGTAGCCTGCTTAAAAAGAAATATCTGAGCACAGGCTAGCAGCCATAGCCATGGAGGTGGCCAGAGATAACCAGGACAAAACCACCTGGGACCACATGCTATCTTCAAGAGACACACATTGACTACAAATCAAACATATTCTGCAAATGAAAACTGGAATAAAATCTCTTGAGAAATTGGCCCCCATAAGCAGGCCAGAGTTGCATTCCTAATATAAGATAAAACAGACTTCAAATTAAAATTGGTGAGAAGAGATAAAGAAGGACATACATGCCAATAAAGGGATCTTTCCTACAGCAGGATATAACAATTCAAAATGTCTATACACAAAATGCCAGGGCCCCAAATTCATCAAACAAACACTACCTACCCTAAAATCACCAAACACATTGAGTGTTGGTGACTTTAACACATTACTGTCACCTCTGGATAGAGCAACCCAGCAAAAACACAACTGAGAAACCTCACAGCTAAACAACTCCCTATTTAATCAATTAGACTTAACAGATATCTGCAGAATATTTTACCCAGGAACGGTAAATGGAACATTCCCCATAAAAGACCACATTTTAGATCACAAGGCAAACCTGTGCAATTTCAGAAATACTGAAATGATTCCCTGCATTCTATAGCACTTGTGTATACTGTCTATTTTTGAGATAAGATAGTCCTCCTTGGACATGCACCTGCACTGTGATTGTCTCTTTTAGGCTTCTGATGAGAGCTGAGATGACAAGCATGTACTATTATGTTCAGTTCTTTCCTCTGAGATAGATTCTTCTGAACTCTTCTGCCCAAACTTGTCAGGAACAACAAGAGGCACACCATTGGGATGTCAGGTGTAGGCCACACAGTGAAAAACAGGTTGATAAGGGGTCTCACATGTGTGCCTGGGCTGCCTTTGAAACGATCCTCTACATCTCAGCCTCACAAGTACTTAGGGGTATGGGTATGCCTGTGCCTCACTATTTATCTAGATGCTTTAGAGAAGAGAGTGCCTTGTAAAAATGGGTCCTTGGAAAGCAGTATGGAGGCTCCTCAAAAGACAGTATGTTGGGAATTAACTTTATAACTTAGAGGGAGGGGAGTTCAGGAGAAAGGAAATCAGGAGAAAACAAGGAAAGGGGTAACACTGTCTGACAAGAATTGTATTCATTACCTTTTTTATGTAACTGTAACCCCTATGTATATCACCTTTACAATAAAATAAAAATTACAAAAAAACTTAATTTACAATAACACCAAAAGTTAAAAAAAAAGAATCCCTGCTAACACTAGTTTGCATCATATAGGGCCAAGATAAAGAAATCACTACCACTTTACTCAGAAACACACAAAATTAGAAAAGAAAGAAAGACAAATTGGGTGGCCCAAATTGGGTGATGATAGTGAAAAGGGACTCTGTCTCTTCAAAGAAAGTGATAACTTTGTTGCAATTCTAATTAGTTGTTTTAGTGAGGAGATGTGGGAGATTTTGGAACATGACCTGTG
The DNA here is from genome assembly GCF_031878675.1 of Megascapheus bottae. Taxonomy (NCBI): domain Eukaryota; kingdom Metazoa; phylum Chordata; class Mammalia; order Rodentia; family Geomyidae; genus Megascapheus; species Megascapheus bottae. The sequence goes on from NC_143523.1 coordinate 18,881,358, forward strand.
AACCCAAATTCACCTAGGTAAGTAAATATGTAAGCTATGAATTTGAAAAAGAATAGGTCTATTCTTATTTCATTGTGCATTGTAAACGAAAGAAACTGCCAAGTCAGATACTAAATGCATTTTAGATAACAATTAAGTGCAATATGGTCTGGCCACAGTACATAGTCAAAAAAATGCCACCTGTCTCAAGACTCCCTAGAACGTGATCAGTTTCCATTATAGGAACCTTTCAGAGGAAGATGTGCATGCATGGTCACAATTTTTTTAAAAAAAGATGCACATCACAGTTTACTTTCTAAAACAGAAATTGAATATATCTTAAAAATTCCATTTATAGGAGACTTATTTAAATGGTTAAATTATTATATAGTCAGAAGAAGAAATAACCTATTAATATGAATTCTAAAGCAGTATTTTATATCATACACACACATCTAACACATAGCCTATGTATTATTCAGCTAAGCAACTACACAAATAAAACATTTCAGGAAATAGTTATATGATTCCAGTTTAGAGAAGTATATTTTAATAAATCATGTAAAATGGGGAAAATTAAAAATATTTGAGGTTTTTTTAGCTTTAAAAACATGAGTTTTTAAAGTAAAAAGTAGGTTAAAAATCATGTTCTGGACCAGGATCATGGCCTAGTGGTAGGTAGAGTGCTCACCAAGCATGCACAAAGCCCTGGGTTCGATTCCTCGGTACCACATACACAAACAAAGCTGGAAGTGGTGCTGTGGCTGAAGTGGTAGAGCCCTAGCCTTTAGAAAGTCCAAGGACATGGTCCAGGCCCTGAGTTTAAGCTAAAGGAATGGCAACACAAAACCACAGTGCAACTGAATGAACAATAAATGGGATAATATGGAGACAAAGTGAAAGAACCCATAATCAGCACAGAAACAGTGGAGAAAGAGTGAACCAATTTAGCAGTGAAACCTGCTAGACATTACGTTAGAAATGAACTATACAACTTGTGGGGGAGGGAAGTCAGGAGGGGAGAAGGTGAGAGAGAATGAAGGAGGGTGACACTGTTTGAAAGGAAATGTCCTTATGTAACTGCAACCTTCTGTGTATCACCTTTACAATAAAACTTTAAAAGAGTTAAAAAGAAGAACCAAAACCAGATGGTCACATAAAAGAAATACAAAGGTAAATAAAGATAGGGAAACACATCCAAACTCATGGGTCTGATAAGAGATGCAAATTTCAACAAAGAAAATCCATTTGCATATCAAATTATATTACACTTTACAAGGTATAATGAAATGGTATTTCAGTTAGCAACATAAACTTACTTGTGTGATAATGTATCACAATATTTATGCTGCTTTAATAGTCTATCCTTAAAAATTACAATAGTCAGACCATTGACAAAAAACTAACTTAAAGGATTTAAAACATTAGAAGCCCTTAGTTTAATAGTAAAGCTCTAGAAGTACATCCATGTCAAATAATAAAAGAATGATTAAATTATTATATAGCCATCAATTGCAATATCAACCAAGCTTTAAATTTGTTTAGAAAGTCTAAAGAATGGCACAGGAACATGTTTAATTTCATTGTAACCAGACACAAAGTATTATAGCAGCATGATAACAACTGTGATAAAAATTTTAAATATATGTTTACAGTTATACTACAATATACGGAAAATGGGTCCTGAAAAAAATACTTCACTGCTTTTCTAAAGAGGTAATTTGGGGGCAATGAAATTATAGATAATCATTTTCCTTTTTATCTTCTTTCCTTCCCATGAATGTCTACCATAGGTCATATCACTTACAATCAGGGGGAAAAAATTGTAGTTAAAGTACATTTGTTTCTTTCAAAAATTATTTCTGTTCTAACATCTTTATCTTCCCCCTTACACTGTAGCACTTCCAGCTCTCAGATTGTGCCTGACGGATGTTTCTCTAGAATATTTACATTCCTTCTCATCTTACTTGCTTTTTTTATATCTTGCTGTGGACCAGATTATTATGAACCCCAAATAAATATTGCAGAAGCTTCCCCCTAAATATGACAGAATTCACAGTTGAAACTTGGAGAGGTAATTAGGTTTGGTTGGGGATGGAGCCTTGAGGACGGATTTACAAGAGATACCAGCAAGCTTGTACTTGTTCTCTGTCAACATACAGGAAGAAGGTGGTTTTCTATGATCTGGGGGAAAAGAAACTGCAAAAAAAAAAAAATCAACCCTGTTGGCGCTTGGATCTTAGGTGTCCAGCTTCCAGAAATAGTAAGGGAATACATGTACATTGTTTAACCCATCTTGTCTGTAGCATTTTGTGAGAGCTGCCTGAGCAGATAAATGAATAGCCTGAGAGCAAGCCAGAATAGAACACTCATAGATATCCCTAGTGGGAAAGAGGGGTAGTTCCTTCTGCCTTCAACCTGGTATTCAACCAGCATTTGAAGCAGTATCCTAGCCTTCTGTTTACAATGTTATCCTTGGGCTTCTCAGCTCTTCTTTGTCCTCTGGTTCTCACATTCCCTACTCAGGAGACTGCTATACAATTCATTTTGCCCACTTCTGCATGTAGCCTGCAAGCACTGGAAATGCTACAATCTCAAAAAGAACAAGGCAGTCAATTGTACTGCTCTAATGTGGAGGCTTCCCTTTTCTACCTTCATATTTGATCCTCTCAGTAAGTTTAGTATGGGTGGATTCCACTGTCCCTTATCAAAATGAGTATTTCTCCTGTCCTTTGAATAAGCAACTCGGGATCACAAAGATATTGGAAGCTATGTGTTACTGATGAATCTCCACTGGTTTCAGAGTTAGGGGAAGAGGAGGAGATAGCATTTCCAGGTGGATCTTGGAATTTCTGCCACACTGAATTAGATGAGAAGATGTGGCTGACTTTGAATTCTGTGTTTAACACATGCCAATATTTTTCAGACTTTTCCTAATGTAGGGTCACACATGTACCTTTTCTTCATAGCACAAGACATTAAATGTGCCTCTTATTTCCTCTACATCACAGGAATCACATTTGCATAAGAATCCAGCTTATCTTAATTTCATCCCAAGAGTTAAGCATTCTATAAGGGTATGTGTTGATACCATGTGCACCATTTGAATATAGCATTGTGTTCAGCTATTGTTCAGCCAAAATTAGACTAGTCTTACAAGCATGGGTGGTCCCCTTCAGCAAAGTAAAAACTGGTCTCTGCTTCTAAGCTGAGCTTTCATTATCTCTCCTTCTGACCTTGCATATATTATTTTGAATGTAATGTATTTTTAAACTGCTGTACCATTTAAAATATCTAAGGGAGAGTTGAATTAAATATTATTTGTGGCATACCCCGGTTTGCAAAATGCCTCTAAATCGCATCCCTAATATCAGGTCGATGCCTAAATTCTATTACTTGCCATTGCAAATGACTTATGTTTGCAGAATTATGGATGCACATTTAGTGGCAGCATCAGAATTCAGCTATAACATTAACTTTGCTTGAAAAAATTTTGGATTTCTAGGAAGCAATCTCAAGCTGTTCTTCCTGTTCCTTAACTTGCTCTCTGTCATGGATAATGCATTAATAGACCAAGGATGACTGGACAGTTGGTTTTTCAGGAACTATAATCTACAGTCAAAAACGAAGTCCTGGCTGAACAGAAAGTCAATTTTTCTTGAAGAAAAATGCAGGATATATTCTAGAATAATTGAGATCTACAGAGCTCAAGTTCAGTAAGAACTGCAAAAGTATTCCCTCCAGTAACATTATTTCAAAGTAATTATCTACCTTTTTCACCTCTTGCTTTCTTTCCCTGTATCTTCCATACCCACTGCTACTACCTGGTCACAGTAGGTGTCCTGGGGAAAAAAAGCAAGATTCTAATGCCTTATGTGAACATGTGTGTACATGTGCACATTCACAATCAATGGTATTCTTAGAAAATGCAATGCTCTTACCAACATGTAAGATAAAATAAAATAATACTAGACAATACAACTTTACTATACTAAGAGAGTTGCACTCAAGATGAAGGTAGGCTCTCAGGCTTGGTAATCAATCTGTAGATCCTATATAGCCTCAGCAACAGATAGCCAGGAATGAAGGACCACTATCACTAGAAATCAGCAGTCAACCCTAAGTACATTAGAGATCTAATACATCCTAACATTTCTTTAGCTAGCAACCAAGCATCCAAACAAATTTAAAAAAAGCAACCTCCAAGACATATTTTATGAAGATCTTGTGTATCTTGGCATTATCCAGGGATAATAACTTTTGATACCAGTCTAGGTTGTGATTTAAATTTCTGAAAATTGGGTGAATTGCTGTTTTCTTATAGTGATAAGGAGGAAAAAAAATCTTTGACCTTTCAATAAACATCATAGCCAAGGGGAAACAGAGGAAATAAGAAGAATCTATCCTTTCCTTCTCTCCCAATATCAAAGACACAGGTGCCAATGTAAACCAGAGACAATAAGTGGCCAGTCTACACATACCAAGAATCCAGTAAGATTTAATGCCTGAGTGATTTCATTGAAAAGGATTCTAAAAAGAGTGAACATCTGGGAAAGAAAACTATGAACCAAAAGTATACATATAGGAAAAAAATCAAGAGCCAGGAGTTTAGCCTAGTGGTAGAGTGCTTGTCTAGCATGCACAAAGACCTCAGTTCAATTCCTCGATACCACATACATAGGAAAAGTCGGAAGTGGTGCTGTGGCTGAAGTGGTAGAGCTCCAGCCTTGAGAAAGCCCAGGCCCTGAGTTAAAGCTTCAGGACTTGCAAAAAGAAGAAAAAAATCAAAACCTTACCTTCCCACTTTCCACCACAGAATCTGCCTTCTTGTTAAATATCTCCGGGGACCAAGACATGTGAAAGGGTATCAGTGTATGGGAATTAATGCACCATCTATCTGGCCAATATCATGTAACACTCTATTAATTACAATAAAAAATATATGAAAAAAAAGAAAAATTTTCCTCCATCACCATGAGTACAACTCTCCTCATGCAGAGATTAGGAAGAATGAAGGAGAAATGCCAGGTACTTCCTCCATTTCTCTGCCCTCTCTTAAAATTCTCATGTACCCTATTAACTTGAAGGAGTTGTACAAGGGCGTTGACATTTAACGAAGCTGTTTATGAAGATCATGCATCTCGAGCAATGTCACCTCTTTCAATTTTCTCGCATGAGCCAGGCCTAACAGTCACCTGGCAACCAACTACCAGGTGAGTGAAAGGGACATGTAAAAACCCAGGAAGAGCCTGTGTGGAACATTCCTAGGCTACCTCTCTTAACATCTGACATAAGTAAAGAAATTTTTATCTCCAGACGAATGTCTTGTCATTGACACTAACTTGATGGCCCATGCCGTTCCAGCTCAGAAGCGTTGTGTGGCACTGATGAAGAAATGGTTAATAACAATAACCACTCACAATCTGCAAGTCACTTCCACGCTTCCAAGAGTTACCATGACAGAGTAGAGAGAGCACACAGGGCACAGGGAAGTGGTCCTTTCCTCCCACATCCTTGGCAGCAAGCACTCTGGGACATAGTGTTCCTCCCCACAAATTCCCTCTCCCCACCCCACACACCTGAGCTTCTGCTTTTTCCATCAGCTGAAGACAGACAATACAGAGAAAGGAAGTTGACATTCATGATAAATCTGTGTAACCTTTACACATGTGCCAATGTCCAAATTATAAATCACAATATTTGGATGATATGTCTTCTGGATCCTCTCTCTGTGTCTGCATAGCACATCAATTCTCCTTGGGCTGGTTGTTTTAGAATGATCACATCCCCTTCCATGTCCCCTCAAGTCTCTGCACCACAATACCTAGGCATGGAGTTTTTTTTTTAATTTTCCCTTATTTCTCCTAAAAGGAAGATTGGGTTCAGTGGGGATTCTTGGCAGGAATCATGTGTTATCAGAAGCCCATAGGTATCCAGCCCCATTTTGTATGTGAGACTCACATTTGGGCTCTAACAAAATCAACCATTTATGGGTCATTCGCTAAAGGACTAACAATGAACCCAACGTACAATGAACACAAATGAAGTACTTGGATTATTTAAAGAGATTGCTTAAAGACATACTTTGCAAATTAAAAGTGTAGTGTATAATGTGAGAAAGTGAAACTATGAGCTGTTCACTAGATCTTGATCATATCTTGCTCTTTTAATAATTTTATGCAACTAAAAAAAAAGGAAAACACCTGTAATACTAGAAACTCTGGAGGCTGAAGTTTGAGGAGATGGTTTAAAGCCAGCACAGGCAAGAAAAGCCCATGAGATTAATATTTCAAATTAAACAACAGAAAGCCAGAAGTGGAGCTATGATTTAAGTGGTAGAAGGCCAACCTTGGCTGAAAAAGTTAAGGGAAACTGTCCAGTCTCTGAGTTCAAGACCTAGGACTGCCACGCATGTGCACATGTGTGCATGTGTGTGTGTGCGAGCACTCACGTGCACACACTCACACACACTCTCACACACATTTCTTCCTAAATGGACAAGTTCACCAAGAGCAAAGTTGTGTCTATATCCTGAGAAATATGCGCTTTGAAATTTTTCAAGAGGATATAAAATGCTCGCCTCACACGCACAAACCATGTCTCCTCGATATAAATGGCTAAGATCTTCAGACATTAGATTCTGTCTTTGGGGAAAAAACAGAGTATGAAACAGGCTCTTCCTCTGTGACTTCTATGACACTTAAAAGAATAATCACAGCAATTACATCTCAGAAACAGAGAAGTGATAATTACAAAAATGAAATGTTCAGCTACCACTTGGCTAGCTGGCATGGGCATTAACTTTTATATTTCCCCATGTGGGGATGTATGAAAGAAGCATTGAGTGGAGGAGAGACAAAATGCAATTATCAGGACCTGGGGATTTATTCTTTCTGTTACACAATAGGAGGATGGGGGTGGGGGGAAGTAACACCTGGAGCATTCTCATCCCGCTTTTTGCAAAAGATAGGAAAAAGCTGCTCTTCATCAATTTAATTTGATTTCCTCCAGAAATGATGCCACGACTCATGTGGTTGACTGTGCTTTCCTTCACCATCAATTTGACTTCCTCGTTGGCCGACTGCCCTGCTATCTCATGTATTTTACAGCAACAGCACAGGACTCTTTTGAATTAGTTTTTTGAGGACATTTTGAGCAATGACATACTGAGAAATTGTTCCATCTCAGCTAAGCAAATGCCGTGGTTACACAGCTAGAATATCAGAAAACAAGAATTATTTTTTTGTGCCTTAGTCAATTGAAAGTATCTACAAATCCAAAGACAGAAAAAATAATGGGAAGGAAGAATTGGAGATGAAATAACACCTGGGCTGGAAGGGAAGACCAGCTGTGGACTCAAGAGCCATACCCCAACGAACTGAACGCCATGCCGGAGAACACAGCTGGATTTCAGAGTATGCTTAAGCAGTTATTTTTCATTCTTGACAGAGTCTGATAGATTTGGAGGTGACCCATGGAAGGAACTATGTGCAGAAAAGTAAGGATGAGTGTGTATGTGCACAGGAAGGGTAAATATACCACCCTCACCCCTATACAACATTCCTACATTGAGCAATGCATAAATGGCTGTCACATGAGGTTTTTTTGTTGTTGTTGTTGTTTTTCCAGTCCTGGGCTTGTGCTCAGAGCCTGAGCACTGTCTTGGGTTTTCTCAGGACTAGGGCTCTACTACTTGAGCCACAGCACCACTTCTGTGGATGTGGTACTGAGGAATAGAACCCTGGTCTTCGTGCCTGCTAGGCAAGCACTCTACCACTAGGCCAAACTCCCAGGCCCTGTCGTGTGAGTTTTTAAGGAACTTGAAATGAGATATTTAAATAGAATTAATTGATATTAATTTCAAGTATTGTATTTAATGTTATTACTAAATTTATATTTACTTATGTTATACTATACTATGCATATTATACCAAATTTAATATTATTTAATATATAATTAATATAATTTAATATTATTGTTATTAAACATAGTTGTGTATATTATATACTTGAGTGCATACTTTCTCTTATTTATTTATTTATTGCCTATCACCTCTACTGGAATGAAAACAAGATATAAATCAGAATCATTTTTGGGTCAGGAGGGTGGCCTAGAGGTAAGAGTACTTGCCTAGCATGCACAAAATCCTGGGTAAGATTCCATGGTACACATACACAGAAAAAGCCAAAAGTGGTACTGTGGCTCAAGTAGTAGAGATCTAGCCTTGTAAAATGACAGTGCCCAGGCCCTGAGTTCAAGCCCATGACTGGCAAGGAAAGAAAAAAGGAAAAAGAAAATCACAGAATTATTTTCATCTTATGACAGATAAAAGACAGATATAATGTGAACTTTCCACAATCAAGGCAAAAAAGCAATAAGAATGAGAATAGAGACATCAAATAATAACAAACATTATATTGATTAGGAGGAAGAGCTAGTTTTTCAAAAATTAAACTTAGACATAATCTTAGAGCAAGGATTTTTTTTAATGCACCATAGAGATAGTTACGAAGGACTCAGCAGGTGTGGAGTAAGGAAAGGATCGTGTGTGAAAACTAATTTTGGGAATCAGTGACTCTGAGTTGGACAGATTTCTTCCCTCTAAGCTCATCTAGGGACTCATGAATCTCCAGAATGTAGAACTCAACGATCATGAGCTCCATTAATTTGACCACACAAACCACTTTCAAATAAGAAGCATTTGAACAATTCTTTTCTTCACAATGCAATTTAGGAAACACTGTTTGATAGAATAGACTTGTAAAAAAAAAAAGCCAGAAAGAGCTTCACATGTAACTAAGAAACCTGGCCATGAGCTTTCTTTAGCCAGCGTCTTTCAAATTTTCCAATGCATGTAATTACCACGGTATTGTGATAAAGTAATCAGCCAATTCCATGAATCCCAATGCAGCCTAAGGCTCTGCATTTCTAGAAAGTTCCCACCTGATGCTGATGTTGATCACTGAACTGCTCCTCATGTAGCCAAGAGTTAGAGCACAGTTCTCTTCAAGTGCTGAGGTGTCCATTATTGCCTAGGGTATTCTGCTTTCAGATCATTGTTTTCTATTATTTACTTTGTATTGCCTTTAAACAGTTATACAAAGGGGTTTTTCAATTTGATACATCAGTTGGGGTGCACAATGGCTCTTGATCAGTGTCACTATTTCTGTGACCGCCCCCTCCCATTTGCCCCAATGCCATCCTATCCCTTAAGTTTATCAAGCTCCATTTTCACGTATGTATGTACATATGTTAAAAACTGTGGCTTTATTCACCCACACCTCCTTTTGCCACTCACACTTTCCGTGTCCCCTTCATTTTACCCTGCTCTGCTTTGAAACAAACCATGTTTCAGCTTCCTGGTATTCATGTTGTTAAACTACAGCTGAGTTGCTTAAAAGGAATTATACCAGTGGAATTCTCCCTTGAATACACCATACTGAGTCACTTTGCTTGGGCATATAATGAATACAGTCCCTGTTTATACTTCCATATATCTTTATAATTTAAACCTCTGGGGAGAATAAGATCGGTGTGCAGATGGAGCTTACCAGTAAAACCTATTGGGTGTGATTCGCTCATGCATGAGTTGCCACCGTCTTCCGAAGTCCATGGAGCTGTAGAGCTGCAAAACATAGAAGGAAGAAGGATGTAAGACTCAAGAAGCATGTGTGGACATGTGCGTAGGCATTTTTCCCCTGCACCTTTTTAACACTAGATTAATAACACACTCAATTAAGCATCCAGTTAACATAAGTAAAAACTCAAGAATGTGACGAATGCTATGCTTCTCACACTGCCTTCTTGACCAAGTTGGTGATCAATCAAGTGATGTTTTTGAGCTGAGTACAAATCCACTTCCGGTGGCCATGACTGTCTCTTTTAGGGGTAAGTCCTTTAGTAAAGAATGTCTTCTGCTTTAAACTTCATAAAGCATCTAGTTATACTCAAAACAATCCTTTACCTTAAAATCTCTGTAGGTATTTCAGCTGCTCTCACACTGAAGCTCCTCTGAAGAACATAAAGAGGAAGAAAAGGGAGAATCTGTGCTCCCAGGAATAGCAGAATACACATATAAAAATTCTTATCAGCTGAGAGCTAAGCCAATATATGCAAACTAGTGCACTCTTTGACATTTTACTCTTTTCATTTTGGTACATTATAGACAATATGAAATTGAACTCTTTACCATCCCCACGAACACCAGTCTTATTTAAATTCCTATGTGTTTACAAGATGGCAAGGATGGGTCAGTCTTAGATCTAAGTAAAGTTGATATGTCCATGCAAGGCCAGCACAAATTATGACTCCATCTTGAAAAAGCCTTTTATATAGTTCAGCCCAGTCATCTTAGTTCTTTCACATCTTCTGCTTCTACTGAATATTTGTCATGGAGTTATACAGTTGTATTATTTAATTTTTCTGTTAATTCATTTTATTGTTTTTCCTTCAATTTAGATAAGACGTCTATGAGCTGCCTGTCGTGTAGTGATGATAATCAGAACATTAAAACAGGCAGTTTCCAATGTAGTATAGCTCAGGGAGTGAGAAAAATTTCAGATGATCCCTAGGACTCCGGGGAAAATGTCAAGAAGTATTCTCTGTATAGTTAGTGGACTTGATTCTATATTCACTTACTTCATAGGGTCTTACCACCTAATTACACATTACAGTTGGATCTACAACCTATGAGTTTTATGCTGTGAGGCTATAATCCACAAGAGGGGCAAGAATCATGCCTCATTCACCTCTGTCTTTCAGTAGTTTTATCATGCCTTGCATGTAACAGGTGAGCATGCCAACTTCCTATTCCTTTAAGCTTGATATTGGGTACAGTTGTTCAGAGAACTAGAATTTTAGTTTTCTGATGCCTCGGTCAAGTTTTCTTACATGCTTAGCCCATCAGGATAATTCTCCCATGGTTTTCACCATAATTTTTCTTATGAGTTAAATGAACTGAGGAGCCCAGAATCAGATGCACTCAAATGTACTCCAGTATATAGAAACAGGGCTATAGAAAGTACATTTCTGCAATAAGATTGCTAGCTGCTCTCACTTGCAGGGCTGCACTCTCAGCAAGCCCCATGCAGATAATGTGACCTTTTGTAAAGTCCTACCTGCATAATGTTACAACTAACAGAGAGTTACAATTGTGTATGAACTTCTGATTATCTCCAAGCTTATGGGGTTCAGAAAGTTTGAGACCCAATTCAATTTAATCTAGTAAATATTTGTTGAAGTCTGGGAGCATGAAAATAAACTTTTTGTGTAGTAAATGACAAATGGATAAAGATATAGTTACACACATAAAGTTATATATATATATACACATTTATACACATGTGTGTATGTTTTATGATGATATAGATGACAGATAGATAGATAGATAGATAGATAGATAGATAGATAGATAGACAGATAGATATACATAGACACAGACAGAGAGACATAGATAGGTAGAGACAGAATACAGACACAATTTCTTATAATCCTTTAAATCATTTGGAAAGTATAGTCAAGAATATACTTAAGCATTTCCTTCTCATAGATATGATATCACTTGGTAAGTACAACAGGTAGCTGGAAAACCAGGGCATCAAACAATTTATCCAATCACAAGTTGTACCATCACACACCACTGTGTACCAGTTCTCCAAGAATTCATGAAAATTAGTCTCTGTCTTATGAATCAGGATTATTCCTGTATCAGCCCTTAATCACTAACTCAATCACTACTGAAAGGCTCTAAAATCACTGCATTTTATAGTGCACAAGAATACACAGAACTGTTTTGTTTCAGGTTAAATTGAAAAATAATAATTATATATTGTGTATTTATGGACCTCAAAATAATGTTTTGATATAAAAATAATAATTATATATTGTGTATTTATGGACCTCAAAATAATGTTTTGATATATGTTCAGATTATGAAATGACTAAATCAGGCTCATGAGTAAATTTATCACCCAACATACTTTTTTTGTCTTTTTCACGTAAGTTTGAAATCATCTCTTCTAGAAAGATTGAAATATATAATACATATTTTTTCTGTCATAATTCTGTGCAATCTGTCACTACAGCTGATTTTCTCTGTATAACTAAACTCTGTTCACTCTAATCACTTCCATTTCTTTATAGTTCTGTTCATAAACATCTTCTCTCAATTTCTATGGGGCCAACTTTTAAAAACATCAGTTATGTAAGTGAGATCATACAGGATCTTTCTGAGCTTCATATATAATCCTTTATTTTTGCCAGTCTTGGGCTTGAGCTCAGGGCCTGAACACTGCCCTTGGGCTTTCTCAAGGCTAGAGCTCTACCACTTGAGCCTCAGCACCACTTCTGGCTTTTTTCTATGTATAAGGTACAGAAGAATTGAACCCAGATCTTTGTGCATGCTAGGCAAGCACTCTACCACTAGGCCAAACTCCTGGCCTCTCTCTCTCTTTTTTTTTTGCCACTTGTGGTGTTTGCTTTTAGGGTCTTGGCACTTTCCTTGAGCTTTCTCAAGGCTGATGCTCTATCACTTGAGCCACAGTACCACTTCCAGCTTTTTTTCTATGTATGTGGTAACCAAGGAATTGAACCCAGGGCTTTGTGCATGCTAGGCAAGCACTCTATAGCTAGGCCAAACTCCTGGCCCCATCTAATTCTTTAGGGAGCAAAAACAGTAGACTTTCCCTGACCTCAAAATATACGTACAGTCAAACATTGTCAAAGAGGAGCATGAAGCTAAGACAAACTCTAGAAATGGACAGAGTGGAAGGACATAAAGGTAGAAATAGAACCGAGTTTTATTGGAAAAATTGGTCTTGAGCTAGACCTTTAGAGACAACTGGTATGGGTAGGAGGGAAGATGAATGGTGATTTGCAGGTAGAAGGGAGGATAAGAACAATGGTGCCCGTAAGGACAACACCTGCTTAACATGTGAAAGAACTTTTAGATGGAAGGAGGAAGACTATAAGAGCCATTAGACAAAAGCAAGTACACTGTCCCTCTATCTGCCTATCACTGTTTTATCCACCTATATATCTATTTGTAGATGCTTCTGTAGAGATGAAAAATAACTGCCCCAGGCCCAAAATTATTCCGCTTCAGTAAACAGAATAAAAGAATAAAAAAAAAAAAAACCCTCCAATTCCAAAAATCTCCAAGGACCCAAAGGCTGAATAGACAGGAACTTCTGGACCCTAGTCGGCCATTGTTCGCACAGGTGTCCCTAAGCTCCAGGAACTAACCTATTTTGTGTCAAAATTAGACTGCATGTATAGCATTGAATAGCATTTGTTTCCCAAACCATAAAACTACTTTTTGACAATTGAATGGTCCAGTGGGCATGAGAACTTCCTGTCAGTTTCCACTGGGAAGCTCCTAATCCCTATCTTATCTCACTTGACCACCTGATTGGTGTAAACCCGTGATTTTTGCCTTTAAAAAGACTGTGTGAACCCTGACTATCAACTCTCCCCTCCCCCCACCTCACTGCCTCACTGCTTGGGGTGCGCGTGGACAGAGTTCCTTGCCTGGCTTGTAACCCGCAATAAACTTTGCTTTTGCATTTCAGACGCCTCTATCTCAGTGGTTTTCTTTGGGGACCCTGTCTCAGGGCACAACACTTGTGTATACATGTGAATGCATATTTATCATGGGAGCGGGAGAGGAGAGGAGAAGTTTTCTCAGAACCAGATTTATTCCACTGGGAAAACCATTTTCATATATTTTATCACCAGTACTCTTTTCCTCGGGAGGTTTTAGGAAGCAGTCGGGGCCAAATGCAGAGGTTTCTCAACTCAATACAGAAGAGACACTAGAACCTTCTATAGGCCCAAATCATACTCTGTCAGATCTGATTCCAATCACAACAAACAAAGCTCTCTGATTTCTACAGATAAAAGGCAGCATAAAAGCCAGATAAAACTGCTGCAAGGGGGCCGGGAGTTTGGCCTACTGGTAGAGTGCTTACCTCGCATGCACGCAGAGCCGGGTTCGATTCCTTGGTACCCCACATACATAGCAAAAAGCCGGAAGTGGTGCTGAGGCTCAAGTGGTAGAGCTCTAGCCTTGAGAAAGTCCAAGGACAGCGCTCAAGCCCTGAGCTCAAGCCCAGGACTGGCAAAAGAAAAAAAAAAGTGCTGCAATCCCCAGACCTCAGCCAGAAAACACCCTCCACTGAAGTGATCCATCCTTCTGAGATGAATAATCCCATGGGAAGGACAGCTTTGGGCCCACCATGGGAAAACATGCCTCCTGCCATGGCATGTTCTGCCTACACAGAAAGAACGGTGCCGTGCTGATTTCCTTACTCAAGAATACTGCTTGCCTCCCTTGGCTCAGGTTTTGCTTTTTCAGCTCTTCCGTTTGACTGATGGAGAAAAAATTATATTGGATTCTCTGCCTAAAGGCAGATTCCAATGAACAAAAAGAGCAGACTCCAATTCATTAAGAACCTAAGTTTAGCTACCTTGTCTCTCAATCTACAAAAGTTGCTGAGTATAAAAATGTCAGTTCTTCTACCATGAGCTTTATCTTTACATTCATACATTCCTTCCTCTTGTTCATTTAATCACGCATTCATTCGTTCACTGAAAGTAACACTATGCCCTAGGCACTGGACTAACCACTAAGTTAAAAAATTAAAAATGCCATGGTTATTAGAAGACAGAAATGTATATATATGCCACATCAGTAATGGAAATAATTTCTTCTATTTCTTCTTTTTGTCATGCAGATTTCAAAGTTAATACAATGAGGCACCAGAGGCTTATCCCTATTATCCTGGCTATCCAAGTGGCTGAGTGCACAGGTTTATAGTTCAGCCCCAGTCTGGGTAGAGAAATCTGTGATATGTGGCTCAAGTGGTACAGCATACTAGCAGTAACTAAAAGCCTGAGTTCAAGACCTAATAACCAAAAAAAGAACTATAACAAGCGCGTGTAACTTTTGTAATTAAAATATTAAAACATTCAAATGGAAACACAGTTCATAACAGAGTTGATGAGTAAGTTTTAGAAGGTTTGATTGAATGAAGACATGATATATGTGCATATATATTTTAAACTTTTCATGTTCAAGTATTTGTACTATATATTATATTTTAATAGTGATATAAGTCTGTGTTTTGTTCTATTGTACTAGTAATTTCTGATTATAAGGTTTATATTATTTATCTCTCAAAATAATTTTGAAGTATAAGAATTAAAATTCTCGGGGCTAGGAATTTGGCCTAGTGGTAGAATTCTTGCCTAGCATGCACAGATACCCAGGTTCGATTCCTTGATTCCACATACATAGAAAAAAAATTGGAAGTGATGCTGTGGTTCTAGTGATAGAATTCTAGCCTTGAGAACGCTCAAGGATAGTGTCTAGGCCCTGAGTTCAAGCCCCAGGACTGGCAAAAAAAAAGAATTAAAATTCTCTCGGGCTAGGATTTTGGCCTAGTGTAGAGTGCTTGCTTAGGATGCACGAAGACCTGGGTTTGATTCCTCAGTAGCACATACATAGAAAAAAGCCAGAAGTGATACTGTGGCTCAAGTGGTAGAGCTCTAACCTTTAGAAAGCCCAAGAAGAGTGCCCAGGCCCTGAGCCCAAGCCCCAGAGATGAAAATTGAAAAAAAAAAGAATTAAAATTCTCTGGGGGGAGGGAAATGGGGACAAAAACATGAGACGGGGTATCAACATGTAAAAGTGATACAACTACTACTTGATGAATGTAATGTAATCCCTCTGTGCATTTTCCCAAAAATACAAGAAGAATTAAAATTCTCATTTATTCACAAAGTAATTGAATTAGATAAAGTTGTATGAGATCTTCCACAGAACAGTAGTGCACAGAAATTATTCTAAGTAGTAGTGAATTCTTCTTTGCCCATTGCTTCCCATTGTGTTTATTATGGCTTTAACCCAAAGTGTTTCATGCATCATAACAATGTATTTTAAAAGCAATAAGCATTCATGGAAAGAGCAGTCTTTGTTTTTTTAAAGGTATACATGCCAGGCCATATTCTACTCCATATTTTCCCTAGTAATGCCTCTTCCCTACAAAACATCATCCCTGGATAATACCAAAGAACAAACCACATTCCTGCCTTTCACTCCTTCCACTGTATATCATGGCTTCACGTCTCTTAATGCATAAAAATTTAGCAGCAGCCCATACAGAAAAAGCCCTCAGTGAATCATCAGAATAGCTGGAATACATGAAAGAGCATGTTCTGTTCCTTATAGATTCAGTTATCAGTCCCCTAATTTCATCAGGCTGCCAGGAGAAAAGTATCTGAGGGCTGATGAACTAAAGAGGCAACTGAATCCACAGAAAATTTTATACAAAAAAACAACAGGTTGTATTTGGAAAGTTGAAGTTAAAAAATAAATCATTAGGGGCCGGGAATTTGGCCTAGTGGTAGAGTGCTTGCCTTGCATGCACAAAGACCCAGGTTCAATTCCTCAGTACAACATACACAGAAAAAAGTCAGAAGTGGTACTTTGGCTCAAGTGGTAGAGCTCTAGCCTTGAGAAAGCTCAAGGACAGTGCTCAGGCCCTGAGTTCAAGCCCCAGCTGTTGTGAGTTTAATTTTTGACTTCACAGAAAAAATGTCCTAGCTCCCAAGTCTCAGAATGTGGCTTTATTTAGAAACAGGATTTGTTGCCAATATAATAAGGTTAAAATACGATTAGTATGGAGGGTCCCAAATGATAAGACTGGTGTCCTCAGAAGAAGAGAGACAGACATGAAGAAAAGTCAGTGTAAAAGCACAGAGGAAGAATGTCATGTGAAGACAAAGAACTCAAGAGATGTATCTGTAAGTTAAGGCATGCTAAAAGTTGCTAGTAAACTACTAGATTCTGGAAAGAGGTAAAGAAATAAATTCTCCAGAGGTTTTAGTGTTAGCATGGCTCTGCCAACTCCCTTCTCTAGAGACAATAAATTTCTGTTATTTTCTGTTAACAGCTGCTACATTAGCCCTAGGAAACTAGTAGAGACATTTCCTACCTACCATTGGGAGAAGGCAGCCTAGAGGGAATTAAAAGTGACCAGTTCCTCTATTGCTTCCTTGTCTCCACCCAGGCATTTAGTTGTAAAGACAAAGGTCTTTAGGGCAGGATGATTGAATCTGTCTTTATATTTTTCTCGGTCTCATGTATTTTCACCACCCCCAAAGGTATTTATAAATGCAAATTTATAATCATCATAAGATGATATCACCAGAAAAGAAAAAAATATATTTTAAGAGTCATTTGGTAATCATGCAAGATTTTATACAACAGGCCTAACTCCCACTTAAAAAGAAAGGTTGGGTTGGAACACATCAAAATACAAAATTCTCCCTAATAAGGACATTCAAGCTGATTGTCCTAGTTTTTTTTCAATGGAGTAACATACCAGAGAAGTAAGTTTTTGATGGTTATTGTCTTTCAAATGAAACAAGAAGTATATGGATGTAGCTTAGTGGTAGATACTTCTGTAGCATAGGCTATTTATACACATATGTATACACATGCATGCACATACACACATACACAGAAAAGACAGGAAAGACAATGAGTACTAATCTGTGTTCATAATTATATGGTCTCTGTATCTGTCTCTGGAATCGTAGGATCGATGGAAGGAGGCTTTCCTGGGCTATGCAGATCTGCACGAAGAGCCCTTTGGATTGTGGCGGTGTTTACAATAGACCAAAGGAGAAACTGGGACCACATCATAGAAGTGAGCCCTCGAGCGACTCCTTCAGAAGTTCTCTAAAGAATTTTTTTCTGTACTCACAGTGGAGAAAATTCCACAAACATTCCTCTAAAGACTAAAGCTTCTGCCTCAACCTGCCCTGAAAGATATACCACGAAGACATGAATTTGAAAGAAGCATATGCTACTTATCTAGCAACAATTTTCCCTCCTTTCCTTTCTAGACACAGGTTACCTCTCTCTCTGCGGGCTTACTTCCATCATTTGTCACTCTTTCATTTAGCCAATACTGGCCCTATTTCTTTTAGAACCAGATATTGCCCTCTGTGTTTGGGATATATCAATACACAAAACAGATGAAATGTCTCTATCCTGAAGGACAGTACATTCTACTAAAGATCAAGAATTCAAATAAAAAAGAAACCTACTCATTACCTGACATATAACTGTAATCCCTCTGTAAATCACCCTCACAATAAAAATAAATTTTAAAAAAGTACTCGAATACCCTCAAGCCCATAGTAGGAAAACACAAGGGAAGGGTTAGAACTATACCATTATTTGAACTCGTCAGACACAAGTTCATTTTGCTGGCATTTAACAATGGTGAAAGTTCCTCTACTTATTCAAGAAGAAGATTTCTCCCATTCTTTTTTATTGTATTTTATTGTCGAGGTGATATATAAAGGAGTTACAGTTACATTCAGGTAGTGGGCACATTACTTCTTGAAAACTGATACATCTTCTCGTGTTATTCTCCCACTCTCCCTCTCCCTTCCCTTCCCTTCCCTGCTCTATTTCAAATAAAGAAATAAATGTGTGTACAATATACCAGATAGCAAAGTCAGATTTCCACAATTGTTATTGAAATAACCCTCTAAAGCTCTCTTTGGTTTTCCTTTCATTGAGACAAGAATTTAAATTAGATTTCACCTCCCTGTCCAGTCAAAGGAAAGCCCAGGGAAACTGTGGGGATGTTCTGACAGGGGATATTTAACCACAGTGATAAAACTCAAAGCCCAGAGACTTCTGCTCTACCTAAAACTGGGAAGCAGCTTCACAAGACTATGTATATAGTATAAACATAAACATTGGCTCTGAGAGTGATGAGTGTAAATGCAGAAAAATGCAGGTCACTGCATATTTGCTTACTGCATTTCAAAACATCCCCCTTGAGGCCTGAAAGAAGCAAAATTACTATACCAAACCAAAATAAAGAAAATCTGCTTGTCAAAGCAAATTCATCATATTCATTATTAAGAAGTTGGTGAGTAAGGCAGAATATCCTAAAAGCAGTATGCAGAAAACCCATTGAGGTTTCATTGCTTCACAATGTTCTATCAAGGCATGTGCAACAGCCAAAGGGACCTGGTGTTTTCCACCAGGAATCTTGGGGATGGACCTCAAGCAGTTAGACCAAAGGGCAAACATTCTATGCATCCCATTTTCACCTTAAATATCCAGTCATATCCCATAGTCTTTGCTTAAATATATCTGGCTCAAAATAATTGATAAATCTCACAAATCATCAAAGGAAAAATAATTACATCATATTTTTCTGTCTTTGGAAAAATAGTTCTAGCTCAGTGCCAATGGCTCAAGCCTGTAATCCTAGCTACTCAGGAGGCTGAAAACGGAGGATCAAGGTTCAAAGTCAGTCCAGGCACAAAAGTCTGTGAGACTCTTATCTCCAAAAAAAAAAAATCACCAGAGAACTGGAAGTGGCACTGTGGCTCAAGTGGTTGAGCACTAGCCTTGAGCTAAGGATCTCAGGTCCAGAGTTCAAGCCCTATGTCCAACAAAAAAAAAGAGAAAAAGAAAAAGAAAAGAAGAAAGAAAAATAATTGTATCATACTCCCTTTCAGCCCTGTCTCCCAGGAAGTGGAAGAAAGTATTAGGTACGAGATGCTATTGCTGGGGGTTATAGGTAACATAGAATTCTCTCAGGTGTGTTTCATGCAAGGTGACTACACAAGTGCTTATAGGTGCCTATGGAAATTGGTATGCTGGCCTTGACAAGAAGAAATGCTTTCATTTGACAAGGAGATGGAACATGAATAATCATATTTGCAGAAATTCAATCCCAGTAGATGCTAACAGCTAATGTACCAATGATTTCTTAGTCATGAATTTATGTAACTCTTAAGACTTACCCTTCTAACCAGTCCTATAATTTCATAGACTACAGGTGACCGAAGATTTATATTTCCTAAGTCAGCGGGTAACCTACTTCCTAGTAGAGTTGAGAACACAAGTACAGAGGAGGCTTGCTTCATAATCTCAATGTTCACTCTGTGTCCAGAATGGTTTCCACCAAAAGCAAACATGCAGAAACTGATTCATATGTACACTGATGTCTTTATTTGTCATATGGTGACATTGAACTAAATTCTTACCTTCCTTTCCCTTAGGATTCTCCCCTCCTCCTTATTGTATAGCCATAGTGACCCTTGTTGACTTTTCAGACACGCCCTGGATGTTCCAAGTTCAGGAACATTACATGTGCTATCCCTCTCTATCTAGAACACTATACTTATCTACACTTCACTCTGGGTTCTTAAAAATATCTTACCAATATGTAAGGTATCAAGAGAAATGGCACTTCCTAGAGGAAGCCTTTTGGAGTCAACTCTCACCCCAGTATACCATGCCCAATGTTGCTTGTTCTCATGGCTATAGGTTTTCTCGTGGATGCAGATTTTATTTCATAATAACAATCAAATTTGAAAGTGGTGAGATTGCCAAGCACAAATGGCTCTATCCTATAATCCTAGCTACTCAAGAGGCTGAGAGCTGAAGTACTGTGTTTTAAGTCCAGCTGAGTAGAAACATCTAAGAAAGTCCATATCCAATTAAACAAGCAAAAGCTAGGCTATAAGCATGGTTCAAATGGTAGAGTATCAGCCATAGGCACAAAAGTTGAGGGAAAGCCTAAGGCTCTCTCAATTATGACCAAGGTTTGAGCCCCAGTACCAGCAAAAACTAAAAACAAAATTAAATAAAAAAGTATGACTACAAGAACAAAATTTTAAGAATTATTTTTTAAAATCCAGAAAACTCATTATTCAAATAAATTTGTGAAAATGAAGGATGATCTTATATATTCTTCTCTATTCCCTCATGTTTAACACCTTGTGTGGAACCTTGACTTCTCTGAAGAAACTAACACTGGTGCCCTCCTCCCCCACAAAACAGGAATAACAAAGACATGTCTTTTCAGATATAGAATCCAAGATTCAAAGAACCTAAGTCAACCTGCCTAGCATCAGAAATAAGTTAGTTATGTAGCTGGAATGGGAACCTAGGAATTCAACTCTAGCTCAGTGCTCTCTTCAGTACGCTTTTTACTAAACTTTAACATCCTTTGGTTGTATGAGTTGTTAGACTGTAAAAGAAAAAAAAACCAGTTAATATAACCTCAGAGGAATAATGGTTCATTTGGGTCTGCCATGCACAAATCGCATTGAATCTTGAATTCATCTAAGCACCTTTATTTACAAATCATTTCACAACTCATTTTATAACCTCTTTTACCTAAGAATATTTCCAGAACTACTAGTAATGTAAAACAATCTTACAAAAAAAGTTACATAAAATTTACTCAAATCCATTCTTTTGTCTCCAGAGTCCTCTTCCCTTGATCATTTTCCTTTGCAATCAGAGCCTATTCATTTTCATATAATTCAGAAATGTCTCATATTACACGATGTGCTTTGCACAGAAAAGCCTGGTCAGATAACTTTACTTGCTCTGATCTTCATTTTTCTCTCCACTCTTCCAGTGTGCTTTCTCTTTCTGTCATGACCCTGGTTTCACATCCTATTCCCCATTCCCACCTTACTGCCTATTTTCCTGGACTTTCCCCTACATCAATTTGGTGTTTAACTATTTTCCAAGTTCACATTTGTTTTTCTATCTCAAAGGCCTGAATCTAAAAGAAGTGAGAAGAATTTGAATCAACTTAACTTTAGATAATATACTTAAGTAGCAATATCACCTTGGAAGATCAACTTGGGTGATAGCTATTCCTAACACATGAAACACCAGTTGGAAGATATTTTTAAGATGAAAGTGGATGCAGTTAAATTTGTTCAGGATTTAGTAGTAAACCATGGGATATAGACCTAAGAATTCAAAAAAGCTGAAGATAGTAGAGGAAAAAGAGCATGTACTTCAAAGTCATTCTTGTCAATGAGTTAGATGGAAAGCTAACATGTGTAGAGAGGTAGATCTGTTGCCTAGTTTAATGGAAATGAAATAAATTCTGTTTGAAGATGTTGTCTTTCCACCCTTCCTAAAAGAGGACCTCAAAACCAAACAGCATTACGAGCTTGCTCAGCAGCAAGACAAGGTAGTACACACATTCCACACCATGAGAAAGGTAAATCAAGGATGGTCTGGGGAAAAGTTAGCAAACCACCTTCTTAACAAACAAGGTATGGCACATACCTGAGATGCAAACTACATGTGAAGTCATAGGTAGAAGAACTGACGTTAGAAGCCAGACCCAGACAAAAGCTTAAGACCTTATCTAAAAATAAATAAAGAATAAAAGAGATGGTGACATGGGTCAAGTGATGTAGCATCTGCCTAGAAAGCACAAGGCTCTGAGTTCATACTCTAGTATAACACACACACACACAAGAAATTCAATAGGAAGATCTACTAGCAAATTTCAGGATATCTAATCATAAAAAATCAGTCGCATTCTAAGCACTGTGCCACGGTGTAGAAATGACTAGTTTTCAGCAGAGTAAACTGAATGGAGAGAGGACTCAAAAGAATATCTTTGGAAGAAAATTATAGAAACGTAAGATGGAAATTTACCAATAAGCCAAGTGTTCATGAATGTGAGTAAAGGTTGCTCTGTGGAGAGTGTCAGACTTTGCTCAGCATAGCATCCAAGCACACAGCAGAATGGGAAACTGAAATCTAGACATGCTTGTAATCTAGACAGAGCAAATGTCAGCTTTTTGTAAGGAATAATAATGATTATGATAATAATAATGATAAGAACTCTGTAGCTAGGAGTTGCAGCTACACATTGCATCAGGGTCTCTGGGGAGTTATATTATGCATCTAAGCAGAAGATGGATGAACATTTTGATTAATGTGATATTATCAGCAAATTAAAGTGTCAGATGAGGTTTAAACTTGATGAGTTCCTTGGTCCCTTCAGATATGTGGGTTTTGATTCTTCATCCAAAACAGTAATCCTACAAATAAGATCCAAAGTAATATCCACTCACAATGATGCTCACCCAACTGAAGATGCTCGTAAAAGTATTCAAATGCTGTGGAAAGGCTAGGAATTGTAAGGCAGCTTAGGACATATTTGACATCGCAGAATATAAGACTTATGTCAAAGGATATTTCAGCCTACGGGGAGCTAAAATGTCTTTCATCACCCCTAAATTTAGGTTCCCTTAATTCTTTCTTTTAGCATCAGCATACAATGTGAGTGTGGACTATAACACGGATTAGCCTATCTGTGCTTAACCTGCTGGAGGAAAAGAACATGGATAAGAACCCAGCAATGAATTCAGTGGACGTGTGCGTGTGTGTGTGTGTGTGTGTGTGTGTGTGTGTGTGTGTACCAGCTAACCAACCCACACACTTATGAAGAACTGATGGGTTTCCTTATCTCTACATTTGGGGGGAACTGTGTACATGGCTTAGCTAGCTGGTATGCAGATCTAAGATCGATTTCTAGCTCTAGCAGAATACCCAACTCTCCTTTTTGAGGAATAATTTAAAACCATAGACATCTTACAGAATTGTGATTAAATACATTGCAACACTATTTACCATAGCAAAGATATGGAACCAACCCAGATGCCTCTCAGTTGATGAGTGGATCAACAAGATGTGGTATTTGTACACAATGAAATTCTATGTTGCTGTCAGAAAGAACATCATTGCCCTATTTGTAAGGAAATGGAAAGACTTAGAAAAAAATCATATTGAGTGAAGTAAGCCAGACTCAAATGAACATAGGCTCAATGGTTTCCCTCATTTGTCATAATCAGTAGAAACCTTGGGCCCTCTTAGCAGAGATTTACAATAGAACAAAACCTAGATACATAAGGCCAGATAGAATGATGCTATATGAAAGGACCTCCAAGATATAGAAACAAAAGCCATATAATGAGTGATTTTTATCCTTAATGTACTATGTAATGTCTCATCTCTTTTGCTGTCCCTTGGTTATCTCATGTTATTACAGTATTTCACCTTGTTATCTGATATATTAGATATATGTGTATTTGGTTATTTGAAATTGGATAGGGAAGGGGTGAAAACAAGATGAGGGGTGGGGGTTGGGAGGGAAATGGGGACCAAGACATGAGAAAGGGTATCAATATTTGTGAAGTAATGCACCTTCTATCTGGTGAATATAATGTATCCCTTCTATCAATTACAATGAACAATAAAAATATATGGGAAAAAAGAGAATTGTGATAAATACCTTTCTCCAGATAGCAGCTCTCTAATGTTAGATTTAGACAGACACTTTGTTTGGTATGTACTCGGAGCTAGACTCCAGTGACTTACATCTGTAATCCAGGTATTCTGGAAGTCATCATCAGGAAGATCATAACTGGAAGCCAGTTGAGACAGAAAACCCATTAGATTCCTTCTCCAGTTTAACCAGCAAAATGTGGGGTATGGCATTAAGTGGTAGAGCAAGGAAATCCCAACAGACCGGAAGAAGATCCTTATCATCTATATATCCAACAAGGGACTAATATTCAAAATATACAACCATCTCAAGAAACTAGTGAACAACCCAATTAATAGCAAGTGAATAACCTAATTAATAAATGGGCAAAGGAACTAAATAGAGACCTCTCAGGAAAGTAAGAATGGCTAACAAACACATGGAGGAAGTAGTCAACATATCTGCCCATAAAGGAAATGCAAATCAAAAGAACTCTGGAATTCCATCTCACCCTAGTTAAGAATTCAAACAATAACAAATGTTAGCAAAGATATTGGAAGAAATAAACTTATTACACTGTTGGTGGGTATATAAACTAGTGCAATTCTCAAAGAAAAAAAACTAAACATAGAACTTCCCCGTAATCTAGCCTTACCACTCTTGGGTATCTACCCAGAACATTACAAGTCATGATATTGTAACTACATTTGCACATTCATAGCTGAGCATTCACAGAATAGCCTAGTTACTAAAATAGCCCAAATCCTCTACTATGGATGAATGGATCAAGAAAATGAAATTTTACCAAAACAATGGAATTTCACTCATCCATTATAAAGAATAACATTATGTCATTTGCAAGGAAATGAATGGATCTAGAATAAATCTCGTTTAATGAAGTAAACCAGGCTCAGAAAACTAATGGCCCATGTTTTCTCTCATATATGGAGGCTAGGCCTAAAATATAACTAGAAAGGATACCCTATACAGGACTCGATGTATTTGCACACAAACTAACTAAAGGAGGGTATTCTTAGGGGATGAATCCAAAGGCATACTCCTCTGAACAACTAAGAGGATTGCTTACCTAAACCACTACCAGAAGATGGAAATACCTTTTTGAGAGTGACCAAAAGAGGGGTCATAGGAATGAAGGAAGGAAGAGTAAGCAAATACAACTGTTTCATTCAATAAACACCATGGAAAAGTGACCTTAACGTAGTGAAAAAAAGGGGGGATATGGGGGAGAATGAAGGAAGGGATGACATTGACCAAGAAATATTTTACTCAAAACCTGATTTATGGAATTATAACCCTGTCTACAACTACTTAATAATAAAAAGTAAAGAAACAGAGAGAGGGGAAAAGGAGAGAGGGATGGAGGGAGGGAGGAAGGAAGGAAAGAAGAAAGGAAGGAAGGAAGGAAGGAAGGAAGGAAAGAAGGAAGGAAGGAAAGGAAAGGAAAGAAAAGGAAATAAAGAAGGAAGGATGCTGTATTCTAGTCTTTCTTCTGGTATTGTGATGCAATATGCCAATCATGAATCTCAGAGGTCTAGAAGTTAACCTAATGTAAATGCAGAAATGCCACACAAAGAGAAACTTCTACTTAATCCTTGAGGAGCTTACATTTATAACCAAGCTCATTCCCTGTTTGCAGCCAACTTATATGCACATCCCAGGTAGATAGTGGCTAGCTGGATATTTGGAGCTCCTTGGAGATGAGAACATCATAGCTTCTTCTGGGACTGTTGAAACTGGAGCCTTGACCCTTAAGCTGGAAACGGCCTGCCTCTGGGAAATTCACTCCTTACCTCCATCAGAGAATCCAGGGGGTTAAGTAAAGAGAAACAGACAGTTTCTATTCAATGTTGTTTCTCTCCACCTGCTATTACTGGAACACAGTGAGACAGCAAAAACACAGCTTTGGCTGAATCACAGAGCAACAGCTGGACTCTATGCCCTGCAAGTACAATTCATTTATTACACAGATAATTAGGCTTCACTCTAGATACAAAAGCAATATGCTCTGTGCATTAAGCAAAAGGGACTTGCCCATAGCTAGGAAATTCCTGCCCAAAGCCTTTGAATAAATGATCCCTGAAGCTATGATGAGGTGAGGAAAGAGCCGAGGTAGGAGTAGGAAAACAGTATCTACTTTGAGGTTCTTCTCTTTCCTGGTTTTAATAATCCAATCAATGACAGGTAGTTCTGTATTAGAGGGGTTTTTGTTTTTTTTGTTTTTAACATTTTCTAAACAGCGTTGATTGGGATGGGGGTAGGGGTCACCAAAGAAAAATAAAGTGAGAATCTTTGGGAATAAACTACTTAGAAATTTGTGTTTTTAAAAAGTTTCTAGGTAATCCTGGGGCCGGGAGTTTGGCCTAGTGGTAGAGTGCTTGCCTAGCATGCATGAAGACCCAGGTTCAATTCCTCGGTCCCACATACATAAAAAAAAAGCCAGAAGTGGTGCTGAGGCTCAAGTGGTAGAGCTCTAGCCTTGAGAAAGTCCAAGGACAGTGCTCAGGCCCTGAGCTCAAGCCTAGGACTGGCAAAAAAAAAAGTTTCCAGGTAATCCTAATGTGACTGCAATATATTTCTTTGATAAAGTAGCTGCAAATTATAACCCAGCTGTTCTTGTAAAGAAAGGGCAATTATAACATAGCCACACTCATTCCTTCAGTGTTGTTACTGCAACAGAGATCTCATAGCCATTCAAACCTAAACCATTCACTATACAATCCTTTGCAAAAAAGTGTGCCAGCCACTGCTCTTGGATGTTGATTTTGAGTTCTGTTTAAGAATTCCTGGGGATGGGGGGGGCCGGGAGTTTGGCCTAGTGGTAGAGTGCTTGCCTAGCATGCACGAACACCTGGGTTTGATTCCTCAGTACCCCACATACATAGCAAAAAGCTGGAAGTGGTGCTGAGGTTCAAGTGGTAGAGTGCTGGCCTTGAGAAAGTCCAAGGACAGTGTTCAAGCCCTGAGCCCAAGCCCAGGACTGGCAAAAAAAAAAAAAAAAAAAAAAAAAAAAAAAAAAAAGAATTCCTGGGGATGGATTTTTACTGTGAATACCTCCCGTGTTTATTTCGCATTCCTTTGGCCTATTCCTCCAATACTGTGCACCCAAAGCACAAAATAGTCATAAGAATTTAATGCGTAGGAATAACTTACTAAGTAATAGATACTAGGTTAAGTAGTTTACATTGTATTATGCATCTCTCTGAACCACCTGGTTAAAAGACCTCTATGTATCTTCATTATACAGAATAAATATAGTTGGAAAGAAAACCAAGTCACTTGACCTAAAACACAGCATAAGTCTGACACTCTTATATCTATACTTCCACAGAAGTTTGGATTCAACCCAGGCTGGATGATTTCAGGGCCTATGCATTCAAACACGACACCCACCAAGATCCATACAGACCATGTCTGAAAAGCCAGACTATGGTATGGGCTTGCTGGGACCCATCAAAAGGTGGTTAGACTGCTGGTAATTCCTCCCTCACAAGAACAGGTCTTAGAATAGGTGGACATTTATTATGGCCAGATAAGGAATTGGCAAATACCTAACTAAAATCTCTGGAAGCCTGAAGTTGTTACTTTGTAGTTTTTCCATGAAACTTGAATATATTTCTTTCATTTGTTTATTTACCTAATCATTCAGCAGTTTACTGATCATCTTTCCTGAGTCAGGCATGAGAATACAGTAATGATTCTAGGATAATTCAGAGTATCCTGGGGTTTGTGTAGAGCACATGGTCACATGGTAGTGGGGAAATGGGCAATAAGCCAACATATATTAATGTAGAGATGGCTAAACATATTATTCACAGCTGACTTTTGGTAACCATGGTAGTTACGTTTGATAAAGTCATTGTAAACACTGATTTAATGACCAATAAAACTGCTTCTATGCAAAACACAGGGTTAGGTTTCTGCAAGTCTCTGGTGACATTCTCATCAATCTATGCAAATCTTGTTTTACTTATGCTTCTGCATAAAGACACCTTATTGAATATGCATTGTTGATTCATTAGCCCTGTACTTGGGACCAACAGCACTATAATTCATACTGCAGGAAAGTGTATCCAACACATGCATTTTCTCCACAGCCTAGCCTTCTGAGCTCAGGAGCACTAGCCAGCCCCCTCCACGTGGTGCCTGGGGGGAGGAGCGTCCATTAACCACAGAAGCTATCAACACACAATAGAGAAGAAAAACATAACACAAAGTAGGCCACACAGAGGCCACTTATTACAGTTGGTAGGAGCCCTGGAAACAAGCAAGCAGACTGCCGCTTGGTTGAACCTCAGCTGGAAACCCATATTGGGTGACTCATACCTTTTGTCACTCTCCACATGTCTGTGAATGATCAGGGAAATGCCGCAAGTATTGCAGTTGGGATTACGAATATATTTTAGCAAGTCAGCAAATTGGCAAACACAGAACCCGTGAATAATGAGGACCAGCTGTATAATGTCACACAGAGAGCACTGCTGAGGAGAATACTGAAGCAGGAGAAGGGGACAGAGCTTCAGTGACACTCTTTTGTTGAAATAGTCAGGCAAGAGCTCTCTGGGAAGCTTACATCAGAGCAGAAAGGGAAGTGAAAAGAAAGGACAAGTAAGACTGTTCGCAGAGGACAACCAGTGGGAAGAGGAAGGCACTAGGGGAAGGCTTGATGGGGGGGTGAGGTAATGAAACTCATCAAGATT
This sequence comes from Megascapheus bottae, assembly GCF_031878675.1. Lineage (NCBI taxonomy): Eukaryota > Metazoa > Chordata > Mammalia > Rodentia > Geomyidae > Megascapheus > Megascapheus bottae. The sequence continues at coordinate 18,910,184 of NC_143523.1, forward strand.
TATTTTCTAAATGGGGTAGGGGATAAGAAAAAATAATAGAAGTACTGAATTTTGAAGTATATCAGGTGCATGTGCTGCAACAGCACAATGAAACTCTTTGCACACTGAATTATGCACTAATAATTTTTTAAGTGTAAGTGAGAGAACAACTGATAAAGGGAGCCTTCTGGGAGAGAAATGTGGTGTGGAAATAAAGTGGAGTCTTCGGTGGTGTATTAAAAACAACACTGCAGACCAGGATAACTTGAGTTCAAAGAGACACGTGGGGTGAAGAGATTAGAAGAAATGCCAGGGAGGAGATCGTGCAAGAGGTATGTCTGACCTGATATGGTTCCTTCCAAGCATCATGGCACCTGACTGAGGTGAGTTTATTTGAGAATATGGCTGATTGGCTGGAAGGTGTGATGATCACTAGCTTCCATGTGACAACAGAAATGGAAAGCTCCATCCTGGGGCTGGGAACAAAGCTAGAGATTCAGAGATTGCATAGATACAGGAAAGGATTCTGGCCTGCAGCAATCCATCAGTAAGAGAGAGGTAGAGAGTGATTTGCTGAAAACAGGAAGCCTGATAAGATCTGATAGCAGAAAGGCTGTGAAGTCTAAGGGGAAAAGAACTCTGAGCATCTTTGAAACTTGTCTTCTATCAAATGAATAACAAAGGAAAATAAGGAAACTTCAGATTTGGGATAGATTCTGAAGGTGGACACAATGAGAAGTGTGATTGTATTGAGTTGAGTTTGAGGAGAAATAACCACTCAAGGATAACTCTGATTCTGAGCTGTCACTGGCATTCAAATCTGGGAAGGAAGGAATTTGTAAAGATTTCAACAGTAGCATGCGTATGTGTTCTTGTTCAGATGTTCACGTGATACTGTGTGTCACTAAGAAGAAATTTTTTCTTTTTAAAATATCAGGTATGCAACTAACATGTATGAATAAGTCACCTATTTTGTTTGCTATGCAAAGTGCCTAGAAAATAAGGCAAAAACACAACACCTCCTCCTGTGGAGGAGTTTGAAATCCTATGGGAGAGATAGACAAGGAAACTGGTGGCTAATTGTATGAGGAAATGTTAGAAGTTTGGGAAGTGAGAGAGTGTCACAATATTCAAGTCATCCTAAGGAGAACACTGGAGCCAAACTCTAAAATTATAGTCTATGACAGAACCGCTCATCTACTGCAGAAATAAAAATTGCAGTGAACTGCAGAAATTTCCAATTTCTAGAGGAGACTCTGAGGAAGAATGATTGAAACACACAGAAAAATGTTTGCCACTCAAGTAATACTTTAATTGCTTCTCTGATCTTGCTAGGAATATAAGGTTGGAAATAACTTAACAAATCGGCTAAGAACCATTGCAACATTAAGTGCCGCATAAATATCTTCTTGCTCAAAGGATTACCCAGAGCTTCTGTCACTCTAGGGTTCATTCTACTTGGGGACCTTTGTTCTGGATGTATCTGTTTGAGGAATCTAATTAAGATCCACTGTCAGGAAGAGATGCTAGCAAAGCTAAAAGCCCTCATATCAAAGAATGGCCTCTACAAATAAAACCCAAATTCTTCCAAGGTTTGGGGAAGGAAAAAAAAAACTAATTCTCTTAAGGAATATCTCTGTTGAAGACAGGGTATTTTTTTTTCTTCTGAGTTTCTTCCCACCTTTTCTTCTGCTTCCAATACTGACAGAGATGAAACTGAGAAATGAGACACCATCCTTTCCCTGGGTCCCCTCAGTGCAGTGGTGAGGGCTAGCACTTTCAAGAATTTACTCTAGAAAATCAAGAGGGAAATAAACAACGAAAACATAAAACTCTAAAACTATTGTGCTCACAAAGCAGAGGTTGACGACTCTACAAATGCTAAGAATGTTTTTTACTATGCACACAGGCCCTGTTTCATTAAATATTTTGTCTGAAAGGTTCTCATGTACAAATTCTTCAGCTGGCAGGTATTGAACACGCGTGCGCGCGCACACACACACAGACACACACACACGCACACACATCATGGTTACCTCTTTTTTAGATGGTTCCTAATGTAGATATTCTGTCTCAGTGGCTGTGTAGAGGGGAAAATATGTGAAGATGTAGTTATGAAAGCTCCCTGGGCAAGCAATGTAAATCTCACATTCCTTTAAATGCATTAACAGCAAACAACAGGGCAGGGAAAGGCCCTGAGTTCCTCTTCTCCATTGCTCAGCTCCCATTCTGCCGGTATTTCCTGCAGTCATTGCAGTTCAAGGCTGAGAGGGACCTGGATAAATGTCAGTATCCTGTGAAGCCAATAACCCTAGACCACGGATTTCAATAGTTGTCTAGCTTTCCGGTGGCCTTACAAACATTGTAGGGACATTTCATACTCAAAGAACAGTGAAAGAAGAAGATTAGAAGCAGCAGATGCATCACTTTCTACTTTAGTGGATGCAAAACCAGAGACACCTTTGTGAAAAACAAGTCACCCCAGTTGCAAAAGGTTCTTACCCTTTTATAATTGTGCACATCACACATGGTATACACTACATACAGATATGGGGTTTGGTTAGATTTTTTAACTCCTAATGTTTCATAAAGAGCAATATGAAACACAAAAGCAACCACAAAGATAAAAAAATGTAAGAAAGGAGAACCCAGGTTGTTAGCACAGCATCTTCTCTTCTCCTGTCCTGAATGACTAAGGAATAGGAACAACTCTCTTCTGTCTTCCTATGCCCACCTAGATTACACAGCTTGATCATTCCTTGCTACTTGTCTCCTTATCCTCCTTCATCATTTTGCCAGGAAACTTGGAGAATATTTTTCCCATTTCCTCCTCATTGCATTGCTCAGCAGCCACACAGAGACTAAGACTGAAGCATATTACTCAAGGGAAGTTGCCATTGGACCAAACACTGGGATGTGTTCACTTTTGGTGACATGATTTATAGAAAGGCAGCCTCAATTACCATTTCTGGGACTTCCTACATTGACTAAAATGCTGAAAATACAGAACTGCCAAGATGGCATGGTACACAGCTATGACTTACAACAGCTTTCCACCCACAGCCCTGGGCACAAAAAGAGCTCCACTGACCAAATCAATGACTCAATCCATCAGTGCCAAAGGTGGGAAGGCCAGCGCTGTCTTCTGAACTTAGGAAAGTAGGTCTCACCACTCCAACCAATGCCAGGAACCCTGCTCTTTTTCTCTGGTTGAGCACTAAGAGGCACTCAGTGTTATGGGCCAAGCAATTTCAGGAACAGCAGCCAGCAGACTGGAATTGGGGGATTAAAAAATAAATCTGCATATGCACTTCCATTTCCAGTCCTTCTTTATGTACAGCAATAAAAAAAACATGAAGCCAGTAACTGAAATGAAAATAAATAGACCCATTTATCTTCTGGCTTTGGTTTGATTTTTATACTGTTGATTTGAGAGTAGTGAGGATTTCAAACTAGTATTTTACTGAATTCTCCTATCAGGAGTGAGTCAGAGGAAGAAAGAAGCAGTAGGAGAGACTTTAAAATGGTTAGTACAAGCAATAACACATTAAAATCCAAGTTACCCTTGGACACTCTGGACAAAGACTACCTGAATTTATTGTCTTATTCCTTTTCCTCTGAAGTCTTCTTCATCGTGACCTTAATCCTTATCAGGGCACCATAGGAAGTATTTCATGGTTGTAACAGGTGTTCAGGAGTGAGTCAGTGTCACCTTGGACTTTCCTGGTACCTTCCAGTCACCTTGACTACACTCATACATACAACATACTCTCTCCACCTCCTAACATGTCCAAAAATATTCTGGGTCAGATGTCTTACACATCATTTCTTGATAGTGGAGCTATCCTGCATTTAAGTATCTTAATTATTAAACTTAAGAACCGCTTTTATTAAAAGAAACAATTATAAGCTTTTTGGCTTTCCCAACATTCATGTTTTCTTATGTGTTTTAGAAGTACCAGCAAAGAAAGAAGAAGTGGAATATAGAAGAAGAATGAGGATGAGCTTGGCAAAACTCATTTATTTACATATATGAGAAATAGGACAGCTAAATATGTTGAAATTGTTGCAAGAAGCAGGGAAGGGGTAAGAGAAAGTGATAGAGGGGGTGAGTTTGGCCAGAATATGTTATATACATGTATGGAAATGTCACAACAAAATAATCTTGTACAATTACTAAATGCTAATATGAAAGAATCAATTTTTTGAAGTTACTGGTTTACAGAAAACAAAGTAAAATTAAAAAAGTAAATTTACACATACCCTTTCACTACCTCCAGCATTATTAATGTTTTCTATCAGTATGGTACCTGCGTTACAACTAATCAATCAATATGGGTAATTATTCCTAACTAATCTCTCTATTCGGTAACATGGCTCATTTCTGGTCTTATACACACATTGGAAGACTGTATCATGACTTATGTCCACTATTGTACTAAGACACTGCATAGTTTCACTGTTCACTGCCCTGTGTCATTTTTATCCATTCTCCTCCCTAACTCCTAGCAGCTAGTGTTCGTTTTTACTCTATCCAAATTTTTGCCTTTCCCAAAATGTTATATACTCATTGATTATGTAATGATTCTGACTTCTGTTCATGAGCAAAAAGAAATTTTAAATGTCTTCTCCATCTTTTTTCTTCTTGGTTTTTGGCGTGTGTGTGTGTGTGTGTGTGTGTGTGTGTGTGTGTGTGTGTTGTGTGTGTACACGTGCACGTGTGAGTAATAGATAGAACCTTGGCACCATTTCCTAGCTTTTTTGTTTAATGTTGACACTTCTCCACTTGAGCCAAATCTTTACTCAGCTTTTTAATGATTAATGGAGATAACAGTCTCACAGATATTGTTGCCCAGGCTGGGCAACAAACAACAATCCTTAGATCTCAGCCTCCTAAGTAGCTAGGATTACAGGTATTAGCTACCATCAGCCAGATCTTACCTATCCTTTTTATGGAAGAATTGTTCCTTTTTTTTTCTTGGTTACTAGAACTAGAAGTATGTAAACATGAAGCTAGATGCAGTTCTTTGTAAAATGTCTCCCCCAACTTTGCCCTCTCTAAAACAGAACAAGAACACCCTAGAAAACATGTCACAGGCAACCCTGAAAAAGTAGAGCCCCAAAGACAGATTTTACAATACCCACTGAGTGTTTATAGATGGGTCAAGTGAGTCAACCAAAATTATCCCATATCAGGGAACATTATTATAATTACTAGTTAGTAGAATTATTCATCACTAAATTGGAATGTGTTAGAGTTCAAGTGGAAAGAAAAATAGTGTTCATATTCTAAAATAGCTCAGAGATATAGACTCAATTGACTGGTTAATTCCATTTTTTGGTGTATGCTTTGGCTTGAGTTTGAGTTCCCCTGCCCAAGCCTGTATTGGTAACTTAATTTGTGTCACAGTGCTAAGAGGTGGGGTTGAATGAAGAAGTTTAAGTCTTGTGGGATTCATCCTCACAAGCTAATCAATGCCTGAGATTACAGTTTAAAGATTGATCTGTTGTTATCTCTCTCAATCTCTGTCTCTGTCTCTCTGTCTCTGTCTGTCTCTCTTGGTCTCTCTGTCTCAATGTCTGTCTCCCACTAAGAGGAGCACAGCAGCAATATAGCATGGGGTCAGAAAAAGGTGATATTGGAAGTCTGATGACCTAATACTTCCATACTTTTTTTTTGGTGCAGGTTTCTCAAACTTGTGATATATGGACAAAATGTAGCAGTTATTATTTGTCTGGTATTTTGAAGAGAAAAAAGAGAGTTATTTTGGTTTCCATATTTTTTTATTTTTTTGTAACAGCATTTTTAGTGTCTTTAGGCGAGGCATGCACACCTGATTTACTATAGCTCCTCACTAGTCCTGTTTATGCGACCTCTCTGTGGATAATATTCATTGGAGATAAACCTGGGCTAGAGATTTGCATGGAGAATAAGAGGGTCACTTCTCTGTGGTATAATCTATTGGAAAGGTTAAGTTTTGTGTTTAGAACTTTGTGGTTTATTCTGACAGTAAGGGAAAAAGTGAAAATTTCTTCATTTGGAGGAAACCATATAAGCAATATTTGTGATGATTATCTTCCTAATAAGAAATCCTAGGTCCTAGATGTTCAGTGGCATGCTCCATGGATGCCAACTGCAGAGCCAGGGAACTTCATGATACAGCAATAAAACCATTCACGACCACTGGGTCTTGGAAACATGGCACTGTATTTTCGAAAGGGAGCAAACTTGGGCTCGGGTTCAGACATTTGGATTAGGTGAAGCTATAAAGCATTGGAACTCTATCAAGACCTTGGAATTTAAATTGAAATAACTGGCTCGAATTTCAGGCCAGGAAGGGAGAGATAGGAATGCATGTCTACTGAAATCTGTAAGCTTCTCATAGTAGCCAGAAAATCACCTGCAACCTACAGAGAAAAATGAACCTTTGAATCAGTTCAGTTAGCAGAAAATATTTTTGATCACTTGGTCATTTATCACTCATGCAACATGGTCCCACTGATAATCTTTTATATGAAAGGGATAGCTCTGGGTGATAGAAGAGCTACAAAGACAATAAGAATCGGTTCTTACCAGCAGGGCTTTTTTTGTTTTTCTGTTTGTGTTTTAAATTAAAGAAACTGATGTTAAACTTCAGAGAAAGGGATCAAAATGTGCTGCGTGACTGGTGGAGGCCACACGGAAGAGTGGAACCTGATCGTGAAAGATTATCAGCTTGAAATGGTAAGAGAAGGAATGGACAGACAATAAATGTTAGCAAAAAGGAGAAAACCCAGACAAGTCTAGAACACAGAGCATGAAAAATGTGAAGCACGTAGAATATGAAAAGAGGTAGAAATTCAGTAACTGTGTCCAGACTGGAGCACAAATGCAAAGCTGAAACATGAGCCACAGAGAACAACTGGTTATCATTACTAGGGAAATGACATGCCATATCTCATAGAAATCCACAACTTACTTAATGACATTAACTACTGATATTCATCTCCATTCTGTTTGATCATCCTTAAAATGAGAAGAGAATAAGACGACTTTGATGAATGACCAGTGATATCATTCTGTAGGAACTTTAATTTAGTATCAGCATGTAAAAAAGGTTAAAAAGAAGAGGCAGGAGGGCTGTTTAAAAATTAAGATGTTGCCAGAGACAGAAAGAGATCTTGACATGGGGTAAAAGAAAGAGGGAGACGTCCCAAGCTAGAATGAATGGCTCACTGATGCCAACCAGAGGAAAAAAAGTAGGGGGGGGAATCAAACCTTGGCAAAAGAAAATTGCTTCAATATTTCTTCCATGTCCTATACACAAAAGTTGGCTGGGGAGCAGGGGCTTAGCCTATATAATTGAGCGTGTCGAGGCCTTGCAAGGGCAGCTATGGCATCTTTGGTAGGGGGCAATTCAGTCCAATCTTGTTGAGTTAGAATTGAACTATTACTGTACATTTTGTTGATACGCTCACATGTAATAACCTCACATGTTAAATTTGTGTTTCTGTATACAGGAATGTAAAATGTTTATTTCTATTTCTTGTTCCCTTACTGGGCCCAATTCTACTAGTGCCATCTCTCCTGCAGTTCTGAATGCAACTTTCCTTAATCCTGAAATAGTCAGCACATGATCCAGGCCCAAGTCAGTTGTAGTGGAGGTGGTGGTTAGTTCTGGAGGGTCTTGATGCAAATGAGAGGTAAGGAGCAGATTCCAAGATGTCCTGCAGTGGAAGGAGGGGGCCCCCGCTTTCACTGAGACTAGGACAGAGAGCTGGAGTGGTCTGCAACCACCTAGTTCAGGAACAAAAACAACCCCAGAGGCAAAAATGAGTAAATAGCTGAAATTCTAGTGCTATCATGATGTGACCTAACCATACTTGAATAATCAGACCTGTCCTTAAATGCCATAAGCAGGTTAGCCAGCAAATCCACTTTTGGCTTATGCCCTTGTGACTTTGGCTTTCTTGTCACATCCAATCAATATTTCTCAGGCAGCACATAAGCCCATGCATTTCACAGAAACTAAATCCAGAGACAATGATGCATTCCCCCATGGGGTAGAAGACTTTGTGATGAATTTATCACCATTTTTTTTAACTTTCAAAATTTTTATTAGCTTTCATTCATTTAACATAGGAGGACTTCAGGATTATACTAATTTTTTCTTTTCATAACCTTGAATCATCACTAAAGCTTCCACTTGCCTGAAATCAGCTGGAAGTGAGAAACTCAAATGGCACTTTATCTCGGTGTCCTAGAAATGAGTTAAGCAGAACCCCTTCCACTCTCACCAGTGCAGGGTATTGCCAACTCTGGCACCCAGATCCTTACAGTTTAGCCTTCCTACACAGACATCAGAAGCAGATGGCTTCCCTCACCAAAAATATATATTTTTGTAAAATAAAAAAACCGGCATGATAATTACTCAAAGTTACAGAAGAAAATGTTACTGGCACCAGTGAGCAAACACTGTTCAATCTTTAAGAGAGATGTAATGGAAGTGTCTTAAACATCATCAAAGTCATGGCTTAAAATGTTCTGGGAAACCCAAGGTCAAGGCCTCAGCAAACTGGGTGCCTGGTGATGTCTACCTTTGGTTCAGACATGGCATGATCTACCTGTGTCCTTATAAGGTTAAAAGAAGAACTTTGGTTTCTTCAGCCTCTTATTAGGACATTTATTGCATTCATAATATCTCCATTTTCTTGACTCACTCACTTCCCAAAGTCTCTACCTGTCTAATCTCAACACCTTAGGAATTAAGCTTCAAAATAAGAGTTTTATGAGAAAAGAATAGTCAGAAATGTCCTTAGTGTTCCTCTTAAATGGATTCTTTTCCTTTCTTTCTCTCTTTCCTTCTTTCCTTCTTTCTTTCTTTCTCTCTTTCCTTCTTTCTTTCTTTCTTTCTTTCTTTCTTTCTTTCTTTCTTTCTTTCTTTCTTTCTTTCTTTCTTCTTACAAAGGTTTGAACCCAGGTCCTTGCTTGGATGCTAGCACTCATAGCTAACATTCTACCTCTTGAACCACACAACTACTTCTGTCCCTTTGCTGGTTAATGGGCAATAATAGTCTTTCAGATTTGTCTTTCAGGAAGGCTTTGAATTGATAGCTTCAGATATCAGGCTCTTGAATAACTGAAAATATAGTGAGAGCCACTTGTGCCTAGATAAATGGTATACTTTTCCATTCTATTCTGGTGTTGTGATGTCAGTTTATCTCTTGCTCACACGTGTATATTTTGTTTACTAAATAGTTCCTTATTCTTTTATAGGGATTGTGTTCCAAGTATGTGGCCCATCTTCTCATTTATCATTTTTGATATCTTTGAAAGAATGAGTATTTTTCATTACCATAAGAATAAGAATAACTTATACACCATATTTATTTATCTATGGCTAGCAGTTTTTGCATTTTAATTGAGAAAATCTTTCTTGTCATTAGAGACAAAGTGGTTGCCAAAAATTTCTTCTCAGATGTTAATGTTCTTTCTACCTCTTAATTCTTAAATCCTCTGAAACTTGTGTGTGTGTGTGTGTGTGTGTGTGTGTGTGTGTGTGCTAAGAAGTTCAGATACAAATTTATTTCTTATCCATGCATAACTATTTCCTTAACACAATAATTAACCCTACCTCCATGGTTTTGGGAAGTTTACTTTATACAATTTGTCATATGTGTTTTAGATCTAGTCTATACAATTTCTCAATTTACATATGCCTTGGCTAATTCGTAGTTGTGTGTATGTATATACAAATTGAGCAACAGTATAGAATATAATTAATATCTATTATGTTACCTGAACCCAACCCAAAACATGTATTTTATACCTCTTCTGAGTGACCACAGCTTTTTCTTGAGCTTTTTATTATGTCATACACCAGAAAATTGTCTAAATTAGCTAATATATACCCACTACTGTTTTGGTTGAATTGTAATAAAACAGTAAGATGCAGAGAATGGTATGATTTACACTTGTAAGGATTCCACTACATATATATGACATGATAAATATCTCTATTCAATTTGGCTTTACTTAGTAGTTTTTAATAAGGTTCAAAATTATTCCTCCTAATCATCTTATACAGCTTGTATTTATCTATTTCTGTGAGATATTGGATAATGACAAACTGTGAAAATTATATCTTAATTGCATTTTCTATATCATTACTGCTCAAGAATAAAAATTTATTTTATTTTTCTGAAAATTATACAATTATTAATCAATCACTTAGGTTTTGATTATTCATCTGCTTTTTGTTCATTGTTTTTGCTTTAAGAATTACATATGGGGATTGAGTTTATTCATTAATTTTTAAGTCAACTGAGATGATACTGCAGTTTTCACTCTTAAAATTTTGATATAATGAATTCCTCTTTTAGAATATTCTAGTAGAGGGTCAGGACTTTGGCCTAGCAATAGAGTGCTTGCCTACCATGCACGAAGACCCAGGTTCGATTCCTCGGTATCACATACATAGAAAAAAGCTAGATGTGGTGCTCTGGCTTAAGTAGTAGAGCTATAGCTTCACGAAAAAGTCCCAGGACAGTGTTCAGGCCCTGAGTTCAAGCCCCATGACTCGCAAAAAAAATTTTTTTAAAGAAAATATTCTAGCAGAAAATTCACATTTCACTCTGGGAATATGTCAATATCTACAATAATATATTTCCTATGTATACACTGCTGGATAACGTTGATCATATTCCATTTTCACATAATGAGATAGGTACTTTACCATCTCCAAGCAGATTGTCATTTAATAGCAGAGTGATCTTGGGCAAAGACACAACTTGATGTTAGGCCAATCTGACTGTAAACCCAAGAGTTTCATTACTTGCCATATTTCTCTGGAGGCTTAGAAGTTAATGGCCTATAGGTATGCCTCAGCATAGAACATTTTCATGTGTCTACCATACATCCTGTTCAGTTCCTGTTCTTGAGATGATAAGATCCTGGCAGATTAATTTAATTATGCTTCACAGGTGGACCTTGAAGTTATGTGTGCATAGAGAGGAAGAGATGCCTGGAGTTGTTGGTGTTAACAGACTTTAAAACATGCAGTATGTAATGAAAACTAAAATATCTTGAAGGCATGCTAGAGAGAATGACTAGCAGATTACCAAGCTACATTTTAATGGAGAAAATGCTTCCCTCTCTCCTAGCCATTTGGATTCAACAGCAATTTGCTGTCAGATTAGTTTGCACAAATTCTCCTCCACCTAACTTCACTCATCCTTGCTGGGATTCTCACTGTTGTCGGTCCTTCAATAATAAACTTTAGAAAAAAAGAAAATTCATCAGGAAAAAGGAAAATAAGTAGAATGCACTCAACAAATCAATGAATGTTCCAAAAAGTACATTCATATTTCCTTCTCAACATGATCTTTCTGCACCATTCTCATGTATTTTTTCTTACTTCAGTTTCTCCACATCCTTTTCTAAATTGAGTTACCAACACATAATAGGGAACTGGAATTAACCAGGGAAAATACCAAGCATTAGGGAGAAATAAGCCTTGGAAAATTCATGAGTGGGCATCACAAGGCCCAGCTCTTCCCTGCTGTTGAAGTTGGTATACGTTTATTTGTTTATTTGAAATAGGGAGGGAAGGTGGTTAAACAAGGTGATTGGGAGGGGTGGAGGCAGGGAAATGGGAACAAAAATGTGAGAAGGGGTATCAATGTGTGAGAAGTAATACATCTACTACCTGACAAATGTAACTGTAACTCCTCTATACATTATTCCAACAATATATTTTTTAAAAAATGGTGGTATACACTCAAAATATTGCAGTCCAGATCTACTGGATGCTACAGATCTACCATACCCATTGAAGTCTCTGCTCTGGAATTCCACTTCCATGAATGTCACTGTCCTTGACCATCCAAAAATACCCAAAGGAACGGCATGTTTATCCTACCTTTTCCTATTCAACTTTATTGATTTACTTTCCTTTTAGTATTTATGACCAAACAATATATATTAATATAGACCAAGTATAACAATAGTAGGTGAACTAAAAATGATTATTCTTTCTATATGGAAGGCATGCAAAGGTTAACCATAGGAAAGATAACTGTTTTAGTTGCTTTCCTTTTTGTTTTTTGCCAGCCCTGGAGCTTGAACTCAGGACCTGAGCAATGTCCTTGAGCTTTCTCAAAGCTACAGTTTTACCACTTGAGCCACATCAGTGCCATTTCTGGCTTTTTCTATGTGTATGGTACCAAGGAATCAAACCTGGGACTTCCTGAATGCTAAACAAGCACTATACTAGTAGGCCAAACTCCAGGCCCCTGTTTTATTTTCTTAAAGGTACCTAAGAGATCCTTCAACAGTGCCTGAGACATGGTCAATGATCAATAAATATTGATGGGAAGGGGATTAGAAATTGGAAAAGAACAATGAGAGAAGGAAGGCCAGCTTCAGCTTTTACTGTGGAACTGAGATTGGGTCTTGTTTATCACCACTCTTAGTCACCAGAGCATCCCCTAGACCCATACATGATAGTGTCAAATTACTTCAGAGTTCCTCAGGTACAAAAATCAGCAGTAAGATCACATCATTAGATAAGAATTATATTCACCCTGCTCAGCAATAAAAATGAATTAACTGCTGATCAGCATAGCAATATGGCAGAGTTTGAATATCACTGTGCTTAGTGGAAATGTAAAAGCCAGATATGCAATATAAATGCATAGTGTATGATCCCTTTTATTAAAATGAAAAAACTATGCTATAGGAACCAAAGCAGACTGCTGTTAGTCTGGGGTCAAAGGTGAAAGGACCACAAATGAGCATGAGAAATTTTTGGCACAGAACATGGAAATGTTCTATATGTTGGTAGTAGTTTTATAGGTTTCTGTAAATGTCAAAACTCATTGAAATGTACAATTTAAATAAATGTGGCTTATCCTACACCAATTATAAGGAAAAAGGTATAAGGAAAAAGGTACCCCAATAAGAACAAAATGGAGGAGACAGGCTTTTTAGCTTGATTTCCTACCTCAAGATCAATTCACAACTTTCCTTTAGGTCATCCAAGTAGACATGAACCAAAATAATGCTGACCCAGAAGTATGGTGATTTTCTCTGCCCTACCTAGTCTTCCTCTATCCATCTTTCTGCCTTCAGTGTCTAAGCAATGTTTGACAACATATCGTCAGCCTTATTGTATGGGCACAGGATGATTATTATTGCCTCACATGCCACTCATGAGATCTAGCTAACACTAGGGCATCCATAACCTCCAGTATCTCCAAGGAGAATTTAATCCTGACCCTATCCTGCCCTTGCTTTCTATTAGAAGTGTTTAAACACCAGGAAAGTATCAGAGAAAGAAAAGAAGAAGAAACTGTACTTCCAATGGAAAGATTTTTCATTTAAATGCACTTTATTGTGTGATGTATTCCTTTAATTAAAGTGTGTGTCTGGGTGCATTGGTTGCTATTACAGTGCAATTCCTCATGTTTATTGAATGCAAGAGTAGCTGGGGCAATGCAGTGGAAAGTCTCATAATAGCTAGAGTGAAACTTAAAGCTACATTTCCCTGATCTTTTGAGCTTCTAAAGGGAAGATAATCTTCAGAATGATTTTGGTTAATGGCCAACTGTGATGACACACCCTCTGTCAAGTGAGTAGGTCTACTGTGAAACCAGTTCTTAATTCCCAAATGGCTTGCATAGCTATGTGTTGTCTAACGTGGAATACATCCTCCACTACCAGCAGAAGCAAAAATCAGACAAAGGATAGCTAGGTACTGGAAAGATTACAAAGCTTCCAAAAGGTGATACAGGGAAGAATTATTTAAAATCCCAGACATTTGTGTTACTTATAATTTGCAATGAACTTTAATGCATCATTATAGGCTCTTCATTCTCTTTGTGCTGGTACTAGGGCTTGAACTCAGGGGCCTGGGCATTGCCCCTGATTTCTTTTGCTCAAGGCTAGTGTTCCACCATGTAAGCCACAAATCCACTTCCAGTTTTGTGGTGGTTAAATGGAGATAAGAGTCTCACAACATTCTGGTCAAATGGCATTCATTCCAGGGATGCAAAGCGGTCTCAATGTACATAAATCAAATAATGTAATCAACACATCAAAAGCAAGGACAAGACCCACACGATCATCTCAATAGATGCAGAAAAAGCATTTGACAAGATCCAACACAACTTTATGACAATAAAAAAAAAAAAGCAAAGCTCTGGAGACACTAGGAATCTAAGGAGCTTTCCTTAACTAATAAAGACTGTATGTAACAACTATAGCTGGCATTATACTTAATGGTGAAAATTTAACCTAAACATTTCCTCTAAAATCAAGAATGAGACAAAGTTGTCCACTCTCTCCACTCATCTTCCATATAGTACTAGAATTCCTAGTAAGAGCAATAAGGTAAGAGAAAAACATAAAGGGGATACAACTAGGGAATGAAGAAGTAAAGCTATTTCTTTGCAGATGACATGATCCTGTATTGATAGAACCCTATAGATTTCTCCTACAAATAACTTCACTGATCTGAATCTTTGACAAAAAAAGGATATAAAATTAATCCACCAAAATCAGTAGCTTTACTGTATGACAACAATGATAAAATCAGGAGTGAAGTCAAGAAACCAACTCCACTCGTTAGAGCCTCAAAAAAAACCAAAAACCTGGAATTAACTGAACCAAAGATGAACAAGACCTCTACAATGAAATCTTTAAAAAGCTGAAAAAAATAAAGAAGATTTAAGGACATGGAAAAAAAATATCTGTGCTTCTGGATTAGGAGGATTAGCAGCAGGAAAACGGCAATAATGTCTAAATAAATTTACAAATTCAATTCAAAATTGTAACAATTCAATTCAATACCCATCAAAATTCTAACATTCTTCAATGATACAGAGAAAGCAATCAAAAAAATTCATATGGAATAATAAAAGACACCAAAAAAGAAAAATAATCCTTAGCAGGAGGAACAGTGTTGGAGTAATATCAATATCAAAATTCAACCTCTAGCCATAATAATGAAAGAGCTTCATACTGAAACAAGAATAAGCCCAAGCCTCAATGAAACAGAACAGAAGTCCCAGAAATGAACACAGAGACTTATAGCCACTTAATGTTTGGTAAAGATGGAAGAAAGACAGCTTCTTCAACAAATGCTGCTGGAAGAATTAGCAACACACATGCAGAAAACTGAAGCTAGATCATTATATATCACTCCGCTCCAGAATCAATTCCAAATGGATCAAAAACCTCAATGTAAAATCAGATATCATGAAAATATTACTGAAAGGGATAGGGGAAACACTAGGGCATCAAGTCATGGGTAAACACTTCCAAAGCAAAGATCCAGAACCACAACAAATGAAAGAAATACTGGATAAATGAGATTACAAAAAACTGAAGTTTCTTCACAGCAAAGAACATAGCTAGCAAGATAGCTGGAGTAAGAGAAAAATTTTACTAGCTATGCATCAGACAAGGGTCTCATATCTAAAATATACTTAGAGCTCAAAAACCTAACTCTCCCAAAATAAACTCTCAATTAATAAATGCGCTAAAGAATTAAAGAGAAACTTCTCAGAAGAAAAAGTAAGAATGGGCAATAGACATGTGAAGAAATGTTCATTATCTCTTGCCATAAAAGAAATGCAAATCAAAACAACATTGAGATTTCACCTCACTCCAATTAGAATGGCTATTGTCAAAAAAATTCACTATAACCTCCTAATAGAGATGTGGCCAAAAGGGAATGCCCCTACATTGTTGGGAATGTAAGCTTGCTCACCCACTCTGGAAAGCACTATTGAGGTTCCTCAAAATACTAAACATAGAGTTTCCCTATGACCCAGGATTCCATTCCTTGGCATTTATACAATAGACTGCAAATAAGGTCACACTAAAATTAACAGCACAGCCATGCTCACTGCAGCATTGTTTATGATAGCCAAGATATGGAATCAAGCTAGATGCCCATCAGCAGATGTGTGGATCAGGAAAATTTGTTATATATACACAATGGATTTCTACTCATCCATCAAAAAGAAGGATATTATACCATCCATAAGGAAGTTGAAAGATTTGGAAAAATTAAGACATACCCAAAGAAACATAGGTTGAATGGTTTTCTTCATATGTTGTATTAGAAAATGCCTATAAGTCTCTAAGTAACACACTGAATGGCAAAAGCCAGAAATAAATACATTTAGATACAATAAACTATGCAGGACTCTATACATTTATACAGTGTGACCAAAGCTATGGTCATAAGATCAGATAAAATGATTTTATCAAAATGAACTCCAAAAAATGAAAATGAAGTTTTATATTATTGTGCTTCATGATTTTTTTCCTCCTTTGTTGCTGCTTTTTTGTTGTTGTTTCTTTTGTCTTGCATGTAAGCTTATCCATTTTAGGAAAGGTAAAATGGGACAAATGGTGAACAAATCCAGCAATGATACTCAAAAAATAAAATAAAAATATGAAGACATAAAAATAAAAATGATTTTGAAAACGTTCCTTGCTGATTTTTCCTGTCTAAGCTAGGTTCAAATAACAATCCTCATCTCTCAACCTCCTGAGTAGCTAAGAGCCAGCCATGCTCATGGGCTCTTCTTACGCACGTATGAATTACTAGTATCTCCCATCCTTATTTGAGAACTAATACTTGGAGGGTAGCCAAGGTAACCATGGTGATAAGAAAGCAAAGGTGCATGTGGTTGACAGTCCTTAGTCTCCGGTTCCTCTTCTTCCCACTACCTCAGAGCTGGTATGTTAAATGTCTGCTCTGACTTATGTCACAGGTATGACTGACTTTCAGATAAATCTTACAATGTCCTTACATTTTCATTTTATCAGTAGCAGGAGTAGATGTTTCAAAAATCACTTCTATTAATTCCAAAGGTCAATATTGTATCAAGCAATAAATGAGAAACCTGGGAGAGGAAGTTTTGCTCCATGAACATAAGAGATGGTGGTAAATTATATTACTATTCAGTATCCTGACACAATAAAAGAAAAAGTAGCCTTTCCTAGAACCATTGCTTCTACTTATCCTCAGACTATTAGAAAAAAATTACCATAAGAATATCAGACAGGAAACACAATCACTAATCAAAAACTTCAATAGATAAACTGTTTTCGTTTCTCTATAGTTTCTATCAAGTTTTACCAGCACACATAGTCATATATTTAGATATTGGTGTGGCATCATATTATAGTTTCTCACAATGAATAGAGTTCATTTTTCTGTTTTTCCTTCTAAATGGATACATTAAAATCTCTGGGATACCTTTACTTTCCAAATAAATTATAAGTTAAAGAACTGCTAAAATAATCACCCTTTTGACTATGGCAGAGTATTGTTTACCACTAGATACAGGAACATTGAATATATGTTCAATGTTAATACCATTAAAAATGTGCTACTCCTTGAGCTACTCCCACTAAATTCAAGTTCTGTAGCTTTTTCTATATCCTACCAAAAAATTTAGCTTCTCTTTTAGCTCTAATAATTACTTATAAACACTCAAATTGTTGCTTTTCTCATGCTTGAAAAAAAAGAAGCAAACACACCAGGCTATTGTGATATGGAAAAGATATAATGCATATGGAAGTACTCAGTACAGTGCCTGACATATAGTGATGTTCCCAGAAAGACAGAGTCTGGGAATCAAAACCATAGTACTCCTTTAGGAATGAAAGCAGGAGGGGGAGGGGTGGAGGGGGGTGAAGGACCAGAAAACATGGAGTCATAAAAGCCTCAGTCCTATCTTTTGAAAACCATCTTCATTGTCTACAAAGTACTCAGCAAGAACTCATCAGCCCACATTAGTCAGTGTAGCTTGACAGCCAGGTACCAAAGGATTGGTTCAAACCCATATCAGAATGACTAGTGCATCCAGAGTGGTGCTAATCTCTCAACTTCAGCAGCTTTAAACTCAGTGAGAACTGTAAAAAGTGAAAGAGATCTCTTCATAGGGAATTTCTGAAGACCCTCATCTAAGAATTGACTATTTGATAGTCACTCTGCAATAGATACCAAAGACTCACAGAATGAGCTTCAATATGTCCGGCCCACTGTGGATCACTAGGTTGTACAAGAAGAACTGCCCATGGAGAGGAAAAAGACTTCCTGGAGATAAGTAGCTGTGTGAAAATTTGCTAAACAGAAATTGCTATGCAACTAAAAGCATGGTTTGCAAAGGGACTTTTCTGCTCTTTCTTCCTAGTTCTTCTCCAGCTGCACAAACATTTTTCCAACCTCTTAGGTCAACTACAAATCCTTCACTCTTAGCAATAAATCAAATCATTTCAGCCCAGAGGGACTTCTTCTGAGGAGATCCCTGCATTTCTGGATTTCCAGCTGATGCCCTGATTTCAAAATTCTTTTCTGCTACCTCTGAGTTCTTTGAAGGGAGGCCATGCCATGGGCTGCACATCATTTTATGCCCAGTGTGAAGCCACTAGGCTGGTACCTAGTAACAGCAGTCCTATAAATACACAACCAATGAATAATCATCTCAGCAAACGGCCACATGATAAACTGAACTTGCAACTTGAATTTTTGGCTGAGAAATCACGTTTTGCATAGAAGTACAGCTGTGAATATCAGGCAGGTGCATTTGGGCCCAGCTTCTGCTACACTACTCTCACTCTACCAACCCTTACAAACTTAATCATATGCCCACCTTAGAAAATTTACTTCTATCCTCTCTACATTTGACTTTCCTTACCTGCTTGTTTCTTTCTTTGGGGAGAGGGAATAGGGTGTAGTTAACAATGATGCCTTTCTCACAGTGTGGTCAGGATTTGGTGAAATTTGGAACACAGATATTGCTATGACTACTAGTGACTTGTACTATTAATTATTGTTTGTGTCTGCATATGTCTGCATGTGTGTGCATGGGTGTGTATGTGTGTGTTTTAACCTCAAATATACCATAAACATTCTTAAGCACAGAATGCATATTACATATTACTCCCTATTTTTCATAATAACCAACACAGTGCTATGCAGAACACAGACTCCTGGTACATACTAATAATTAACCAATGGTTAGCATATTTGACCATTAGTAAGGAATTCAGAGTGAAAGCAAGTCACACATATTAGACTAGATAAATTTTACTTGCCTCCCTCAGGGGCGGAGCTTTTAATGATGTTACCATTAGATAGATGTTTGTGTGTGAGACTTTGCTTATTGATTCATCCAATGAGTCAACAGGTAAGCCCAGAACACCTGACCTGTGCAAGTTTGGGGAAAAAAATCTGGTCTCTTCTTTCCTTTTATTTTACTGGGAAAGAGATATAAGAAACCAAAATGAATATGGTAGATAGTGAAAATAAAATCTAGCCAAATAAGGAGAACCAAGAGCGGTAGGAAAAGGATCTGAATTCATATAGGGTAGTTGGGAAATTCATTTCCACAAAGATGAGATAGGAGAGACTTGACGTCAGACAGAATTCAAGCTAAGTGAGTAACTGGCATCCCAAATCTGGGTCAAAGTAAATGGGTTATGACAGAGCTGTGTCTAGTAATTAGGCAAATAACATAGAAGGCAGAGAAGCCTGAGCACTGTGAATGAGTAGGAAGAATGATGGAAAGATTATGAGAGTTCTTGTGAGTCATGGTAGGTTCGTGGCTTTGCTCTTAGCACAACGAGACCTAATGGATATTTTTAACCAAGGATGTCATGGGGCTTAGCATTTCACTGGAATATACTGGCTGCATTTTGGAGAGTCAATGGTAGAGAGACAAGGGGTAAAGCATGGTTGCAATAACCATGTTGTCAGCATGGTGTGGATCCCACAGAGGAGTGGTGGGGATAGAATGAAGGATATGGGATCCCAAGATGTCTGTTTTTGCTGTTGTTGTTCATTTCTGTGTTTTGTTTGTAGGCTGATTCTGGGCTTGAATTCAGGGCCTCACATTTTTACTTGACTTCTTCATTCCAAGCTGGCCCTCTGTCACTTGAGCCATACCTCCACTTCTGGTTTTAGTTTGTTTATTTATTGGTTTGTCTGGCTATTTGGTGGTAAGAGTTTCTCAGCTGTGTCTACCTGAGCTGGCTTTAAACCTCAACCTTCAGATCTCAGCCTCCTGAGAGGAATGGGTCACCAGCACCTGGCTTTACATGTGTTTTAAGAGCAAGACAAGAAAATTGGCTTAGAAGCTGACTGTACATGATGAAGTAAGAGAAGAGCCAGAAGGCTAATGTTTTCACCCTGAAAATTTTTTGTAAAATATTTATTAGTAAAAAGAGCACCAGGCATGGTGGCTCATGTCTGTAATTCTAGCTACTCAGGAGGCTGAGATCTGAGGATCTCAGTTCAAAGCCAGCCTAGGGCCTAAAGACAGTGAGACTCTTATCTCCAATTAATTACTAGAAAACCAGAAGTGGCAGTGTGGCTCACGGGGTAGGGCGGTACTCTTGAGCTGAAGAGCTCAGGCACAACACCCAGGCCCAGAAGTAGGGTGGTACCTTTGGGCTGCAGAGCTCAGGGACAGAGCCCAGGCCCAGAGTCCAAGCCCCATGACTGACAAAAAAAAAAAAAAAGAGCAGGCAAGCTTCTAAATGGAAAAAAAATAGAAATAGCAATCAAGTATTTCATTGTACAGTGGATTACTTGGGGTTTCTTATAGGTAATTCTCTCTTCCATATCCAGTAGAAAGTTCAATGACTCTTGACTGACATATAGATAATGAAACTGAGTAGATAATTGGACAAATAAATGGTATTTAATACCATGACTTTGGATGAGATCATAAAAGGTATAAATTAGAAGCGATAAAATAAGAACTTTGCCTAGAAGTTATTCAATATTTGGCAAGCACAGAGACTTAAGGCAGAACCACAGAAGGCTTCTTTCATAATGAAGCCAATGAGCAAGAAGATCTGATAGAGAACTGAGCTCCATCTTCTACAAAGTTCTACTCACTTCCCTCTCACTCTAACTGCAACATCACAAGACACTCCCACTGAAGATTTTGCTGCCTTGCTTTCACTCATCTTCTTGACAGATGCTCTGTTGAAACTGTCCCTTCTCTGTGTCACTCGCTCTGGCCCCAGTTTCCTGACTCCTCCACGGTGCCCATCATTAGGCAGACAGCTGCACTGTGCCTCTGATTTTACAGTTGACTACAGTCCCATAAAAAGCAGTGGAACAAAAACCCAGAGCATCTTTATCACACCTGAGAAATTGCCCATAACCATCGTGAAATTGTCCTGATTCCCTTGTGGTAGAATTTAAAGTAAAGAGAAAAAAAGAAAAAGAAAGAGATTTGACATCCAGGTGTAAACTAGTGGTAATTCCCATCTTTTCCCCTGTCTAGATGAAAAATGAAGTGCCCACAGGAGCTCAGTATGTCTGAAGACAAGACATAATGTCATATATACCTCAAATCCCGAGGTACTGTTTGCATACACATTTTCAAAAATCCCAGTTCCCAAGTACATGGAAGGAAACCCACAGCATAAATCACCGTCAAGTTGGAAGACAAAGTCAGACGCCGGCACCCACATCACATGTTCTGCTTCAGCACACTCATGCCAGGACGCTGGATAAGCACAATTAATGGCAAAATGGTTTGTACAGTTTATGTAAACATATTAAATACCTTGCTGTGTACATTTATCTGACATTAAGTGATTAACCAGTTGCATAAGATAATATTTATACATGACTTAATAATTTTGCAATGCAAACTAGAACCTATTTATCACAGAATCTAAGAAGCTGGATGAGGAAATAGAACCCAGAGAGTTTCTAGTTTAATTCTCAACATATGGATGAGGTAACTATGGCAGAGAAAGGAAATGTTATGCTCAAAGTAGAGAGTAGGGTTAATGAATTTGTCCTTCCTTACAATCCTATTTTTGCCATATTTAGCTAGCTCCTATTAACAAGAGGAACAGTGTCCATCTCTCCTAGATTCATGAAGAGAATAAAATTAGGGTTTATTTAATGTACCTGAAAGCTACTATAATAATATAAACAGCGTTTCTTCATGCCAGGTGGCCACTACGTAGTAAATGATTTAAATCCCTTAACTTCACTATGTGGTTGATGCCATTATTAGGAATTATAATAAAGATTGAGGGTCCAGATGCTAGAATGCAGTTGCCTGAGCTTAAAGTTCATGTTACATAGCATTTGTATCTATTAAATAAGATCAATAATAACACTTATCTCATAGGGTGGTTGCAAATATCAGATTGTTTTATGTGAATGTTCTTATGATGGTGACTGAAATAGAGTAAGTTCCCCATGATTTATTTCCTAATTATTTCCCTTTTTATCTTGATAAGAGAAAGAATACAGAGACATTGAGGAACATGAGCACGAGACATTATATGTATGTATATAAATGTCATGGTGAAACCCCTCATTATTTGCAACTTAAGATATTCCTAATGCCAGTAAAATTATTCTTTGGAAAATAAATAAATACACAGATGTTAAGGGACAGAGTCAGGCTCCAATGCAGTCTTTCTAGTGTGTCACTGTCATTGTCCAGTAAAACTCTGTGCTGATGGAAGAGTCCTCTATATCTTTGCAGTAAGGCAGAAGGCAGCCACACGTGGCTACCAAGTACATGCAACGGTAGCTAGCATTGCTGAGGAATGAAATGCAATTACTTTTATTTGGCAATTCATGAAATGTACTTTACAAGCGCTGGTGACTGGCCACTTGTCAACTACCATCTTCATTTTTTTGTCATCATTACACCCTAATCCAATGCCTGACATAGGGTAGATTGGTATTTTGTGTCATTCTAAAGGGTACCTGCATCCCTAACATTTTCATATTATTGCCTTTAAAAGCATGTGATCAAATAAAGGATTGCCTTATTAAAATTGAACCATTGTATTTGTAGGAAAAAAAAGAATAAATAAAAGAATGGACTGGTCACCTCCAGCCAGGTTGAAAAATGCTTCATAAGTAACAGGTCAATCCTGTGGGCTGCCATCTTTTCTGTTGATATAGATGCTTTCCTCTTCCCCGGAATCTTATCATCTCTAATAGAATGAACAGTGGGCTAAAGTCAGAAGCTCCTAAGGCCTATAATAATCCAGTGTACGGTCTCCTCTCCTCTGGCACACAGTTTAGTGCCTGGGAGAGACTTGGAGCACAGTGCTGTCTCATTTTGATATTGTGAGTCTATTTCAACTATGTATCTAGGAAAATTTCAAAAGCCTCCTGATACTGATGCCACATTGGGATTTGGAGAAGTAAGATCCTTTGCTATGGAGCGAGACAGGCCTATACACCTCAATTATGTCCAGTTTAGCTCTGATGACTTAACAACTAGATGTTTAAAACTTCTAGGTTCCTTATCCTTAGAGTTGGAAGAACTTCTTTTCAAAGAACTGGAGACATAACATCTGACAACTTTAACAAAATACCCAGTAAGTTATATGTGTTCATGAAATGAGTATGTGTGTACCCATAAAGAATTCAAAGAAACACCATAAACTGTTGATGGCACCACTGAAATGCTACAAATATCCTTACCCACAGACTTGTCCTACCTTCTCCCTCTGTTTCTGTCCCTACAACACAAAGAAAATGCTGAAAAATCTCACTATTACTGTTTTAGACTCAATAATCATAAAACATGGGCCCTAACAAATTGTAAATGGAGTCAGAATCTTGGCTTCTCATTTAATGAGTAGAGACATTCACGCTCCATATTAATCAAAGAGCAGATGACACTCCTCTGGTCACTGCCTTGAGTGATATGTGGCCCTGTTAACCAACTACTATTCACATACATTTCTTTGCTTGTGAACTGCAGCCCTTCAGGTTCGATCTAAACAAGGAGGAAATAAGAAAACCAATGGACTTGGAAAAATTATATTAAGCAAAGCCAAACCCAAAGAAATACAGTTTGTATGGTTTCTCTCATTTGTAAAAATTACAACATGCCTAAAAATCTACAAGTAAACCTAATGAATAGTAAAAGATAAAAAAAATTACTTGGACATGATAAATGAAATAGGATTCTAAGTATTCACACAGTGAGGTCAAATGAGGATAGTCTTAGGAGATGCTATGTGCATATGATCATATAGAATGATGCTTATTGAAATGAATTCCAGGAAATGGAAACGAGATTTTTTTTTAATTTTACTTTGTGCGATTCTTTATTTTCTGTTTTCTCCCCTTGGTCACTGTTTTCGATTTCTGTACCTTTTGTCCTGTATATTTTATCTGATTTGGGGAGGGGAAGTAGAATCACAGAGGCAGTATGACCAAGGGTGAACTAAGTCCACAGTGGTATTTACTAGATACTACGCTGGAAATGAACTATACAACTTGGGGGTGGGGAGAGGAATCAAGGGAGAAAAAGACTGGAAGAAAATGAGGAAGGACACAATTTTAAAAATGAGGAAGGGGTGACACTGTTTAAAAAGAAATATACCTGGGCCAGGAGTTTGGCCTAGTGATAGAATGCTTGCCTAACATGCACAAAGACCCAGGGACAATTCCTTGGTACCATGTACGTAGAAAAAAGCCAGAAGTAGTGCTAAGGCTCAAGTGGTAGAACTCTACCCTTGAGAAAGTCCAAGGACAGTGCTCAGGTCCTGAGCTCAATCCAAGGACTGGCAAAAAAAATAAAAAGAAATGTACTCAATACCTGACTTATATAAATGCAACCCCTCTGTACATCACTTTCATAATAAAAACGAAATGTAAAAAATACAATGGTCCAAAATACCTTATCAGATGATTTTAGTCAAGGTGAAACTTACCCCCAAAGTTGTATAAAGGTTAAAGATTAAAAATTAAAGTAGAAAAAAAAAGATTAAAAAACAAAAACCTGTCCTGAAGGAAGCAAAAACAAAGAAAAAAAATACCTGAGTCAGCTCAGATAACTTGGTTGCTAAATCATATAAAAACCAGTGTCATCTACTCAACTGTAAGGCTTGACATCAAAATTCTGCAAAGCAAGTTTTTTTGCTGAGAGTAGGTCTCCCAACACAAAGGGATTTAGCACATCTGTATACTTTTCTCAGCAGATTCACACAATGGACCTGTTAGCTTCCCCCATGGATACATTTATTATACAGAAAGAAAATGAAACAGGTCAAAGAAGTTAAGCCACCCATTCCAGGAAACTCCCAGCTAACCATATCTTTGGAAAGAAGAGTCAGGGAATAAAATATTTGATTGAATACATGCCCACCCCCTCTCCCCTTTTTCATATACAGAATCTAAAGACCTATATCTGCTCATGACCTCAATGTACTTTCGTGTCCCCACAAGCATTGTGCACAATTATTCAAATTTACCTAGTCTTCAGTTAAAGGTTGAAGAATGCAAGAATCGACCCCCAGATGAGGAAACCAGTCTGTGACATAGCTGTGACACAGACACCAACAGGGAAAAAGAAAACGATTAATAAAGGCTCAATAAGGCCAGCAATAAGTAAGGTTTTGTATACTTGACTTGAAAGATAGGTAACAACGACTAAGTTTTATTTCCTTCAGCTTTCTTCTGGAAATTCCTTTCTTTTTTCTCTCTTACTGTTTTTCTTCCTTTTGAGGGGGCTATTTGCTTGTGTTGTCGCTGAGGATTGAACACCTAGGGCCAGATGAATATTAATTGTATAGTCAATCACTGAGCTATGCAACAATGGCAAGTGTTTTATACTTTCCATGACATGCACCAAAAAATGGATTCCGTTCTCCCTGCTGCTTCTTCATTTCCCATCTATTTTACCAATATTGTTTCTGATTTTGGAAACTAATGTTTTAAGGTTTGTTAGGATCTGGTACGAAGAAGTAAATGATTTGGGAGGGGTGGAAGCAAATAGTGTGGCATAATTGTCAGTTAATTTTCATGATTAAGTTGTGGTATCTGTAATGGAGATTAAACAAAATATCATCTTTTCATCTGATCATTAGGCTGACATTTTTCAACATCATGAAAAGAAAAAATGGTTATATCAACCTAAGAGCAAGCATGATTTACTGATGAAATCAAAAGGGCTCACCCTACAGGACTGGATCCTCTAGGGCTCAAGGGTTCTGGAGATCAAGATAGATAATGAGCAGGTGAATTTCCTGCCCCCTTTCAGCATATTAATTATATGAAAACAATTAAGCGAAACACCAACAACAGTATCTGAAGACATAAAAGTTAATACATCTTCTTTTTCCTCACTCACTCCTCCGCTGCTTATTACAGAGCTTCTGGATTACAACCCTGGTATTGCTATCAAAGACTTCAAATTAAAAAAGTCTCCATTTTAAAAAGCCTTGTTTCAGCTCTGACTGGATCCTGCCTCTGGCACTCAGCAGCCCAGGGAAACAACTGGGGATAAATGTCAGAAAAGCCGATTAAAGGAAGAACAGCCACGAAAAGAAAATTATTCCCTTGGCACTACAGCTGGGCAATACTGCCACCAAGTCCTCCCCTCTACCACCTGGTGCCTTTTTGAAACAAGTACTTCCTTTGTCAGGAAAGAAACCTGTCACAGGCTCAGACCTTGGCCCCAGGCAAGAAGACTGTGATTAATGGCAGACTTTTGGGGTTTTTTGGTGGTCCTAGTTACCTGTGACTTCTCTCTTATGATTTCTAGGCATTTCTAAAAGCCCAATTCTGTTTTCAAATCCATGTAAAATGTCAACCCCCTAATTCTTACTTTCATCTCTAGCCCAGGGAAAATTGAAGATCCTTTGATATTCTAAATATTAAGGAGGGAAAAAAACGTATCTTCTAATATACTTTTGGAACATTTAAAATGAAAGCATGAGACTTTCATCCCTGTGACAGCTGCCTGAGAGAAATTACTTAACGTAGGACAGCTTTCTTTTGCTTCATAGCTTCAACCATTTTATTTCAGTGATCATGCACTTGGTGTCCTGGTCAGACAGATCAGGTAAGCCAGGATATCTTGGTGAAAATCAGGGTGGAGCAGAGCCAGCCAGGAAGCAGAAACAAGAGAGAATCAGCAAGGCACCAGGACAAGGTCCCTTTCCCTGGCTACCTCCAGGGGTTTATTTTTCTAAATAACCTTCACCTCCTAAAATTTCCAGCATTTCACAAAATGCCATTAGAAATTATGCTGAGTTGTTTTTGTTTGTTTGTTAGTTTGTTTTTAAATACGGGCCCAACAAACATTAGGAAATGAAGAGCTTTCAAGTACATTGCAAGGAAAATAGTTTCTTTCTAGATTTATATTTAAAACCTAGATACATTCAATGAAGGTCCCATAGAGTAAAAACAATCATTTACAGGAAGCTTTCTCAAAAAAAGTCATATTTGCTTTGAATTTTGAAAAGTAGGAAATGGGGCTCTGGCTCAAATGGTAGAGTGCTAGCTTTGAGCACAAAGAAGCTTAAGAACAATGTCCAAGCCATGAGTTCAATGTTCAATCCCTAGGACTGACAAAAAAAAAAAAGAAAAGAAAAGGATAAAATATAAACGGGACTAGCTAAAGGAAAGAGAAAGAAAGGCGTTTCAGAGGAAAACACATGTTCCCTGTTAGATGAATGGAAGGACTGATTGGGAAAAGGAGATAGAATGCTAGACCAGGCCCTCTCTACAGTGTTCTACATAGGAAGTGAAAGGGCTTCCTTATCCTGGCAGATAAAGGAGAGACTTTGATATTTTAAGATCTAGAAGAAGATATTCAGGTCAACCAAATTTTGTCTCTAACTTTTGTCACATGCATGACCAATCAACATTTTCAAGGGTAAAGGTAGACTAAAATAAAATGCCCAAATGGAAACAAATTCTAGTTTCCATCATATTCAGAAAGTGTCCTTTTAAAATTATTCCTAGCAGTGCTAGTGCCTCAAGCCTATCCTCCTAGCAACTCAGGAGACCGAGATCTGATTATTGTGCTTTGAATCCAGCCCAGGCAGGAAATTTCATGAGACTCTTATCTCCAATTAACCACCTACAAATAAACCTCAGTAAGTCTGTGGCTCAAAGTGGTAGATCTCACAGCCATCACACATGGCAGTGAAGGAGCTGTGGTAATGCCACACAAAATTCTACTGGACGTTGGCTGGAGATACCTCCAAAATATGAAGTATCTGGCATTTCTGTAACTAGCTGTACAGCAGTGGAGCAGCACTCAGTGACTGGAGTGGGGCAGAATCTCTTAGGCTAAAAATGTGCCAGTAGTTACCGGCAGTCAGAAGACTCAGGGAAAGTTCCAGATAGATACAGGCCTGACATCAGAGCTATTTGCTGCTGATATAGTTCTCTCACAGAAATCAGTGACAGGGATGAGTTTTTCCTCCTTGTTGATGAGAGGCTGAAATAATTCAAACATAGAAGCGCCAACTGACATCTAGAGTCTACAGAGAATAAACATCATTGGACCCATCTTCTAACCACAGAACTGCCCACAGAACTGCCATGATTGCAGCCCATTCAGTATCCTATTCTACTGACAATCAGGCCTCCAAGACTGATATCTGTTCCTAGTTCATGACTTCTCTGGAGTCCATTAGGTAGTATTTCCTCTCTCTTTCCCATTGTCAACACATTTTGCTTAGAGAAAACATCAGCCCACACTAGCAAACATCTCCGCCCTCTTTTGAGTAAGTGAAAATACACTGGATGAGTTCCTGTCCATGTACTACTTCCTCTCTTGAGGAGAGAGGAAGAGAATGACACAAAAGAAATCCTGACTCCCTTCCCCCTTGCATTTCACCCTTCCTCCTCTGACCAGGCCAGCCTCTCCATCTCCTGCTGTCAATCAAGCAGTTGCAAACCCAACATTCATGAGGATGATAGCCATGCCGGTACGTTTTTAAGTAAGAAGTCAATGTTCTATAATTTAATCTCTCCTGTCACATTAAACCTGCCATTCTTCACATAATCAGAGTGATCCATGCAGACTCAGACTTTGTCTTCCTGACATTAATACCCATCACTACTTCAAATGCAAACAATTGTGACATTTGACTTCATAAAAATTATCAAGAGCACCGACCTTGCTTAATTAAATCATTTAAAAGTACCTTTTGTTACATTTAATGAATGATATATTATATTGCGATGAAACATGCAGCAATACAAATACTTCACAATGCTTCCAATTAAGACTTACTTCACTTACGCCAATTGACAACACTAGTGTTCCACACTTCATTCAGTCTGTGCATTTTAAATGAACTGGTTAGTGAGAAGGGTGCTTCTTTGCTAATGAGTTTTGTAATCAAGGCATCTATTTTAATTTCAAATTGGCTAGATTGGGGGAAATTGCTAGACTAAATGACTGGTACTAATTAGGATTATAAAAATATTCATCATGCCATGAAATTAACATGGGGGTCTGATTTTCCTACATTTGCATTTTGCTTGGGTTTGGGGAGAAAATTCTTGACAAATTGTCTTCTCTTTAGCAAATTGAACAAACACGATATCTGTTTTAGTCCTTTTTTTCCATTCCGAGCATAATGCATATTCATGATTTGTAAATGAAGTTAAATGATTTCAACTTCTATCTTCATTACCATATTAAAGATGTTGTTTCCATAAGTTTCCTTTAAAGGAAAAAAAGAACAACTTCGAATCATAGTATTACCTACCTCAATGACAAAACATTCCAAGCTAATTTATACATTAATACTAAGATTTGAACAAATCCATTGGAAAGTGAATCATATTGGACAGGCCAACCCCATCACCCCACCCCAAAGTGAAACACAACTGTCTTATTATTGTTGAGTATTACACAATAGCAGAGTCCTGTCTCATCAGCACTCAGTAACTTGAAATCTCCACTCCAGGAAATGTCATCAGATAAGTCGGAAGAATCATTAGGTTCTGTGAAGGGTTGGTCATGGCATGGCTAATTTTTGTTCTTTGCATTGTTTTCCTCAATGCATCAGGAGTTCAGAGCAAAGTAGTTCCTACAAAGGTCTACCCTGTGACTGAAATGCTGCCCATCTATTGAGTAGGTGGAAATGTGTGATGAGCAGAAGAGAAAGCAGAGAGCAGACCAGGCCTCCTGTCACTGGTTATTTGACCCTGAACAAGTTAGCACCCCTTCAAGCATCATATGCTCATCTGTGACTTAGAAAATACATCCCTAGGAAAGCTGAGTATAATAATGTACATGAAAGCACTTGTAAGCACTCAAAAAAAAACCAGAAGGAACTCAAGGATATACATCTCCTTTTCTAAGGAGAACCCTATCAGTCCCATTCTGAGAAACATAGGACAAATGTAAGATGAGGCATGCAGGAGTTACAAAGAGCAAGCCTCAGCTCACTGCATATGTCTGCATCTCTCAAATGTAGCAGTATTTGTTTCCACTACAGCTGTCAAATCAAATAAGCAAATACTAATTCAATTTGAGGATACAGCTAGAAAATTCATCTGAAAAACTACCAGAATAAATCACTTCCTTAACATCTATCTATAGTGGGTGCCTTCTAAATAATAAAAGCTATATCTATAGCTGAGCTGTAAATAATATAGATTGAGGTTATATCTAACAAGAACACAATTTTTGTTAGGAGAAAAACATAATTCCAATAGTCATGCAGTTCTGAAGGGACCACAGCAAACAATGGAGCTGGAGAAAGATAAACTTCAGGCTCTGTATATTTATTCCTACTTCAGAAAAATTTACCTCCATAACATATTGTCTCCTGAGAAGGGAGTTAGATAATGATTTCAAATGATTTTCCCTAAATCAACTGTAGTCATACCTGAAAACTTTTTTAAACTGCAGTGACTTACACTTATGATGAATAAAATCTATCCAGGGTAAATCACATTTCAAATTAGAAACCCAATCTTAAAATCATTAAATGTAGTAAACAAACAACAGGAAAAAAATCCTACAAATACAATTCTATTACTCTAAAAATCCCAGCTAATGTTTGGGAATATTTCCTTTCATTTTTAAAATTACTCTGCTTTCTTTCCAGCCTTCCTTTCTCTCTTATTTTACATACCTCTATTTAAAAATAGCTATGTTATTTCATATGTACTATTTGTGTTTGATTTATTTATTTAATATGGAGTACATGTAGGTAGCTTAGTAAGCATTGATATATATTTATGTTGCTACATGATCATCATAATCACTCTCATAATGGTACATAATGTCCCGGCAAATGTATGTGCAATGTTTCTTCATGTGAGGCAATCAGGAAGTTTTCACCCTGGTTTATTTTCTTTTTTCCATCAGAAGTGACTCTGATAGGTATCATTCCTGGAGCTTCAAGCATTGTTCCACTGCTGTAGCCTCAGAAGGGAAGTAACCAAATCACTGAATCAAACTATAAAGATAGGTTAGTCAGGTGACATACTGCCAAGATACATCCCAGGAAGGAAAACTCATTTGCAGACCTATATATGCTGTTTCAGAATGTGAGTTTCACCACAACATGTCTAAAACTGATTCAGAAAATATTACTTTCACTTTTTTATTTGATACTAAGTCTCACTATACAGTCAGACTGGCCTTAAATTATGGATCCACCTGTTTTAGCCTCCTGCGTAGCTAGAAATCCAGGTGTATTTGGTTCAAAAAGTAATACTTTTTTTAATTAAACTTGTACTTAACTTCCGAAAACATTTTTGAATGCCTCTATATGAGTTTTTCATGTTTGTTTATTTTTTGGTGTTTTGTGCTATGGAACAAACCTAGGATATTGCATATGCTAGACAAATGTTCTACCACTGAGTAGCATCCTCATCTGCTAATGAATTTGCTAGATTAACTGAGCTGAACTGACATTAATAAATTCTTGCATTTAGTTTGATCTAATTTTTTTAATGTGAAATATGAAATGTTCCTCATCCTAAACATTTCTCTTTTCTATCATTTGTCTCACCGGCTACCTTTTCGCCTTTCTTCAGAGGAATTTATCTTTTGTCTATTTTCTCACTAGCTTAGGTAGCTAAAAGTCATCAGCATGAATTTAGAAATGACCTTGACTCACAGTGGCACCAGTGAGGAGAGATGGTAGCAAATGGAAAAGCACAAGTACATGGGGATCCAGTGGTCTTTGTTGATCAACTGTCTTCATGGATGTATTCAGTTTATGAAAATTCATCCAGCTCATGATAAGTGCCCTTTCCTTCCTGCATATTACAATTTGACTTTAAAAGTTTAAAGTAAGGCCTTGACTTTTGAAAGCCCAGGTGGGAGCACCCTAGAGTAAGCAGTCAAAATGCAAAGAGAAAGGAGGGAGAGAAAAAGACATAGCTGACCAGGTAGATGATAGAAGTCTGTGAAGGGAGAAACCAGAAGAATTTCTGTTTGAATAGAGGACTAGACAGCTAGGAACAGGTTGGAGGAAGTTAGGGAAGCAGGGTGAGCACAAAATCAGGATGCACACATACAAAAAAGGTCAGTGCCTAGAGGAAGCAGGTGGAAGATCACAGAGAAGGCTGGAGAGCTACGCTGATCTTCTTCCTGTCCCAACTGCAGCTGCAGGGACGTGTCATCCCTACCTGACTTCCCATCATGAGTTTATAATTGCTTTGGGAAGTTATTGCTGATTGCCTGAGTTTCCTTTCTAAAACAATCATATGCTGCATATTCCAGTAATTATATTTTTTCCCTCAAGGAAATATGTCGGGTTCATAATATCTAAAAGGCAGAGGAGTCAATCAGCCAATCTGAAGTTCAATATAAGAAAAACAGGCAGGATCTATACACTTGCTCCTCTGAGTTAATGGTGTTCATTTTTTTTTCTTTTTCTTTTTTCAGGGAAGGATCAATACTTGAGTTTGAATTTAGCACCTTGTATTCATTACACAGTTGCTCTGTCATTCACTGTGCCATGCCTCCAAGCCATACTTTTTTTTTTGCCAGTCCTGGGGCTTGAACTTAGGGCCTGACCACTATTTCTCAATGCTACTGCTCTACCACTTGATCCACAACACCAGTATGTGGTACTGAAGAATCAAACCCGGGCCTTCATGCATGCTAGGCAAGCACTTTACCACTAGGCCGAACTCCTGGCCATCAAGTCCTATTTTTAGCTAGTTAGTTTTGGAGATGGAATTTTACAGAATTTCCTTGCTAGGCAGGGTTAGAACCATGATCCTCCACTTTCCAGTCTCCTGAGTAGCTAAAGATTACAGGCTTGGGTCATTGTCTCCTATCTAACTTAATAATGTTCTTGTGAAAACTACTGATCTATGTGTAAATCCTCACTGCACCACCTCCCTTGAATTCAAGTCAATAGTTGATATAAAACAGTGCCGACATTCAGAACTCAGCTCAGATAGAGGATAACATTCTTGGACTCTCCCAGGACTCTCTGGATATATTGCCTCCACCCACTAAGGGGATGGCTCCAACTCTTGCTGTTGCTATGGTGACACAGCCTGTGGTACTGAGAAGACACCTGTAACTACACTGGCACTTGTCATAGGTGAGTGGAGCTATGGCGTTTTCTTTCCCTTAAATGACACACACATGGTTTTTATAAGAATGAGAGACGACCTAATAAAATTGCAATATTTTTCTTTAAATAAAAGTGCCCTTCAGTCTATTTCTATTCCATAGATGACAGGCTCAAAAGCACAGTCATCCCTAGTTAATCCCCACCAGCTTTATCCCCACCAGATGGGGAGGCACAAAGCCTGTTTCTGCCAATCGCTACTGAGAAAGTTATCATCACCTACTAATCCAGGAGGATCTGAATACAATTACACTTTTAATCTGAGGGTTTAGGAAGGGAATACAAATGAAAGGCACCATGCTTCATTTGTAGCCACCATCCTAAAAGCACAAGCTTGAATTTCCTTTCGGATTCTGAAGCCCTGCACGATACCGATACACAGTAATTCACCAGGACTCCGGCTCAGGACAGGGAAACCTCGAATAACATCCAATCAATACGTGAAACCTGTATGGGACTGCCAGCTCTGCTTCCGTGGACTCTATATGGCCAATCACTGGGCCTAAATGCTCATTCACGTCTTACTCAGGTTATCAACCAGTCCACTTCTATTGCCCATAGCTGGTTATAGATCATCAACAAAAACCATTCCATTCACCACAAAATGGTAAATAGTAAATGCTGGAAGTGAGGACTATGATAATTGCTTTGATTTAATCATGATGCAATGTATACATGTGTCAAAACATCATACTGTACTCTATAAACATGTATAATTACAGAGCAATTAAAAACAACATTGAATTTTAAAAAACATAGATGCCTGGTCCCCACCCACTACTATAACATCTACTCTTAATTATGTGGGATACTGTTGTAAGTTAAATAACAAATGTGTGTGTGTGTGTGTGTGTGTGTGTGTGTGTGTGTGTGTTGTGTATCATACATTGAAATTATCAACAGGTATAAGGCAGCCTATTTAAAGATGCATAAAAACAATACAATCTGAAATTCTATCAAGTTCTTCACAAGTGACCTCCCAACCCAGCTGTATTTGTTAAACTTTCATTTTGCCAAGAAGACGAATAATAACAGGTGCTTCAAAATCTCACTTTTTATGCAGAGAAATAATGATTTTTCAACTGTCTCTTCACCAAGCGCTTGTGTCAGCTTGTATACATCTCTGCATACATGAACAAGAGCCCATTTTTAAGAAATTATCAGCAGAAGATGGCAGCGGTTCAGTGTGAGTCTTTCTGAGCTCTCGCCAAGATACCAGTTCTAGCATCATAGGGGAAAGTTCATACCCAAAGATCCATCCTAAGTAAGCTTTAGCACCACAGAGATCTCAGTCAGAGAGGAGAAAGGAAGGAAACTGGCGCAAGAAGACAGCATGGAGCAGCGCCAGCCACTCAGAGCTGCCGCGGAGACAAAGCCTCCCTCCGACACCTGAGCAGACAGCGCTTCTTGGCAGCTCAGATCTGCCGGCTCCAGACAGAGCCAGATAGAGCCTGCGAGAGCCCAGAGCCGTCACCCAGCCATGGCGCAGATCTGCCAGCTTCACGGAACCA
This sequence comes from Megascapheus bottae, assembly GCF_031878675.1. Classification (NCBI taxonomy): domain Eukaryota; kingdom Metazoa; phylum Chordata; class Mammalia; order Rodentia; family Geomyidae; genus Megascapheus; species Megascapheus bottae. Next base: position 18,945,041 of record NC_143523.1, read on the forward strand.
GAAAATCCAGAAATTTGTGAGTACCTCCATGGAGAAGTTTCCACTTCTGTTCGCGGAACAGCATTGGGAAGAAATCCCCTCCTCCATCATGTGACAGCAGCGCCATCTTGACTACTGGCAAAGACCCTGCCAAACCAACTGGAGCCTGAGAAGTGGTGCTGGCAGCGCCATCATTCAAAAGGGCAAAGGGTAACCACAGACTTCTCAGCAAAGACCATGCACGCAAGAAGAGATTGGAAGGATATATGTCATGCCCTTAAGACGAATAACTACCAACCAAGAATACTGTACCCAGCTAAGCTCTCATTCATAACAGAGGGAACAATAAAAAACTTCATTTCAAGGAAAAATTGCAACATTACATAGCAACTGAAGCAGCATTACAGAAAATTCTCTAAGATGTTCTACACATTGAAAACCAACACCAACATGATACTGACAAAGAAAAGGCACCTAAAAATCATACCAGCTAAGTACCCTAAGAACTGTCAAGCCACAGGGCCTAATGAAAGCTTTTAAAAATGGGCAGGAACTAGTAAATGTTTTTCAATCCTAGCTTTCAATATCAATGGAATTAAATCACCAATTAAACGGCATAGACTGTCTAGCTGGATCAAAAAGCAAGATCCATCGTTCTGCTGTCTTCAAGAGACACATCTTGCACAAAAAAAAACCAAACATTTTTGAAAGTGAGAAGTTGGAATAAAGTTTATCAAGCTAATGGCCCCCATAAACAGGCTTGAGTAGCCATTCTCATATCAGATAAAATAAACATCAAACTAAAATTAATGAGAAAAGACAAAGAAGGTTATTATATACTAATAAAGGGATCTCTCCTCCAAGAGGACATAACCATCCTAAATATCTACACACCCAGTCCCAGAGCACCAAACTTCATCAAGCCAGCTTTACTTTCACTAAAACCACACATGGATCGAAACAGAGATTGTTGGTGACTTTAACACACCACTCTCACCTGTGGACAGATCAACCAGGCAAAAACTCAACAGAGAAACCTCAGAATTGAACAACTGTATAGACCAACTAGATCTAACAGACATCTGCAGATTGTTCCACCCAGCAACATCACAATATATGAATTTTTCAGCAGCACATGGAACATTTTCCAAAATAGACCACATTTTAGGGCATAAAGCAAACCTGTGCAGATTCAGAAACACTAAATTATTCCCTGCATTCTCTCAGACCATAAGGGCATAAAATTGGAACTGAACACCAATCTCCACCAACAAAAACCCTGTAACTCAGGGAGATTAAACAACATATTGTTGAATCACCAATGGGGCATCGAGAAGATTAGAACAGAAATTCAACAGTTTATGAAATTTAACAAAAAGAAGCATACGAAATACCAACTCCTTTGGGAAACAGCAAAGGCAGTACTCAGAGGAAAATTTATAGCTCTGAGTGCTTAAATTAATAAATTGGAAAAATCACAAACCAACAATTTAATGTCACACCTTAAAGCTCTTGGGAAAAGAGGAACAAACCAAACCTAATCCCAGTAGAAGGAAACAAATTTTTAAAATCAAAGCAGAACTAAATGAATTGTAGTCCAATATTCTTTAGTCAGAATCAACAAAAGAAGGAGTTGGTTCTTTGAAAAAATTAACAAAATCGAAAGACCTTTAGCAAATCTTACTAAAAAAAGAAGGAAGCACACCCAAATAAACAAAATCACAAATGACAATGGTAGTATCATGACAGAAATTATCAAGAGCCAGAGCATCATGAGGGAATACTTTTCAAACCTTTATGCCAACAAATTTGAGAATGGATGAGTTCTCAAGAAGAAATGGATGAATTTCTAGCCAATATTAACATACTCACACTGAACCAAGAAGACCTAATCCTACTAAACAGACCTATTTCAAGCACTGAAATAAAAATGGCAACCATCTAAGAAAAGCCCAGGGCCAGATGGATTCACAACTGAATTCCATAAGGTCTTCAAAGCAGAGCTCACATCAATACTCCTCAAACTTTTCAATGAAATTGAAAACAAGGCTCTTTACCAAACTCATTCGACAAAGCCACTGTAACTCTCATCCCAAAACCAGAGATTCATCAAAGAAAGAGAACTATAGACCCATTTCTCTGCTGAATATTGATGCAAAACTTCTCAACAAAATACTGGCCAATCGTCTTCAGCAATTCACCAAAAAAATTATACACTATGATTAAACTGGATTCATCACAGGGATGCAAAGCTGGTTTATCATACTCAAATCAATTAATATAATTCAACACATCAATAGGAGCAAGGACAAGAATCACATGATTATCTTTTTATTTATTTATTTTTTTAAATGTGGAACGCTTCACGAATATGCATGTCATCCTTGTGCAGGAGCCATTCTAATCTTCTCTGTATCGTTCCAATTTTAGTATATGTGCTGCCAAAGCGAGCACACATGATTATCTTAATAGATGCAGAAAAGGCATTTGACAAGATCCAACACCCCTTTATGCTAAAAGCTCTGGAGAAACTAGGAATCCATGGAACATTCCTTGATATAATAAAGGCTATGTATGGCAAACACCCCCAGCTAGCATTATACTTACTGGTGAAAAGCTAAAGCCATTTCCTCTAAAATCAGGAATGAGACAATGATGTCCACTCTCTCCACTCTTCTTTAACATTGTATTAGTTTTCCTAGCCAGAGCAATAAGGCAAGAAGCAAGCATAAAGGTGATCCAAATAGGGAAAGAGGAACTGAAGCTTTCCCTCTTTGCAGACGACATGATTATGTATTTAAAGAACCCTATAGACTAAAGTCCCAAGCTGCTTAAGCTGATTTAAAACTTTGGCAAGATAGCAGGGTAAAAAATCAACCCTCAAAAATCAACCACCCTCCTCTATGCCAACAAGGAGAGGAATGAGGCAACAATCAGGAAAGCAACTCCTTCTGCAATAGCCTCAAAGAAAATAAAGTACGTAGGAATTAACTTAACTAAGAATGTAAAGGACCTTTTTGATGAAAACTTTAAAACCCTGAAAAAGGAAATTAAAGTAAGAACTGAGGAAATGGAAAAACCTCCCATGCACCTGTATTAGAAGAATTAACATTTTGAAAATGGCAATCTTGCCAAGGGCTATTTACAAATTCAACGCAATACTCATCAATATCCCAATGTCATTTTTTAAAGAAATAGAAGAGGCAATCCAAAATTTCATATGGAATAATAAAAGACCCCGTATAGCAAAAACAATTCTTAGCAGAAAGAACAGTGCAGGGGGGATTTCAATACCATATGTTAGACTCTATTACAGAGCTGTAGTGACAAAAACAGCTTGGTACTGGCACAAGAACAAGCCTGAAGACCAATGGAATAGAACTGTGGACCCAAATATAAACCCACAGATCTATGGCCAACTAATCTTTGATAAGGGAGCCAACAAAATAGAATGGAAGTAAGACAGCCTCTTCAACAAATGGTTCTGGCAGAACTGGTTAAGCACCTGCAGAAAACTAAGGTTGAATCCTTCTTTGTCACCCTGCACCAGGATTAATTCCAAATGGAACAAATATCTCAAGGTAAAAGCAGACACATTGAAAACTTTACAAGAATAGAAAATACACTAGGTCTCCTTGGCACAGGTCAAAACTTTCTTAATAAGGACCAAGAAACACAACAAATCAGAGAAAGTCTGCATAAGTGGGACTGCATTAAACTGCAGAGCTTCTGTTTGCCAAAGGACATAGCTAACACACTAACTAGGAAGCCTACAGAGTGGAAGACGATCTTCACTAACCTTACAACGGACAAAGGCCTCGTATCTAAAATATATCAACAGCTCAAAAAATTGAATCACACCAAAACCAATCTCCAAAGAAACAATCATCACACTAAAAAGATGGGCCAAAGACATAAAGAGAGTCTTCTTTGAAGAAGAAATAAAAATGGCCTATAGACACATGAAGAAATGCTCTACATCTCTGGTCATAAAAGAAATGCAAATCAAAACAACTCTTAAGATTCCACTTCACTCCAGTTAGAATGGCCAGGATCAAGAAATCTAATAAGAACAGATGCTGGAGGGGATGTGGCCAGGAGGGATCACTACTACACTGTTGATGGGAGTTCAACCACTATGTAAAGCAGTATGGCAGTTCCTCAAAAGACTAGACATAGACTCCCCTATGACCCAGCAATTCCACTACTTGGCATTTACCCACTCGTCCAGAAACACCGACCTACTAAATCCACTAGCACAATGATGTTCATTGCAACACTATTTACCACAGCAAAAACATGGAACCAACCCAGATGCCCCTCAGTTAATGAGTGGATCAACAAGATGTGGTATTTATACACAATGGAATTCTATGCTGCTGTCAGAAAGAATGACATTGCCCCATTTGTAAAGAAATGGAAAGACTTAGAAAAAATCATATTAAATGAAGTAAGCCAGACTCAAAGGAACATAGGCTCAATGGTTTCCCTCAATTTTCACAATCAATGGAAACCTTGGGCTCTCCTAGCAGAGATTACAATAGAACAAAACCTGGATACATAAGGCTATATAGAAGGATGCTAAATGAAAGGACCTTCAGCATATAGAAACAAAGGCCATATAATGAGTGATTGTTGTCCTTAATGTACTATGTTATCCCTCATCTCTTTTGCTGTCCCTTGGTTATCTGATATTGTTACAGTATTTCACCTTGATATCTGATATATTGGATATACGCGTATTTCGTTATTTGAAATCAGATAGGGAAGAGGGGAAAACAAGATGAGGGCGGGGGTGGAGGGGAGGGAAATGGGGACCAAGACATGAGAAAGGGTATCAATGCTTGGGAAGTAATGCACCATCTATTTGGTGAATATAATATAACCCTTCTATTAATTACAATAAAAATATATGGAAAAAACAAAATGTGTTCACCTATGAATTGTACATGTTAGTAAAGTGGATGGTAGATAATAGCTTTTCATTTAGTTTTGAGAATTAAATAAATTACATTGTATGTCCTAAAAAAAAAAAGAATTACACTGACTCCTTAAAATCAGGAATATTTAAACATTCAGCATCCTACAGAAATAAGAACAATAGTTATCTTTGCTAGGCTTTTCTTGAACTGAAAAATCCTATCTTACAAACTCTTGAGAATTCTATTTTAATAAGAATTAAGAATTATTGAGCCCTCGAGCTAATTTGAAAACATCATAGTATAAGCTGTTTTTAATTATCAGTGAGGAAACAGGCCAATGGAAACAAAGAACCCAGTCTCTTAAACAACAGATCATTTGGTCCAGGAGTGTGGCCTAGTGGTAGAATGCCTACTTAGCATGCATGAATATTTGGGTTCAATTCTTCAGTACTACATACACAGAAAAAGCATGAAGTGGTTCCGTGGCCCAAGCGGTAGAGCTCTAGCCTTGAGAAAGCTCAAGGACAATGCCCAGGCCCTGAATTCAAGCCCCAGAACTGACAAAAAAACCTGATTAATGCAGCTTCAGCTTGAAAAAGAGAAGTTTTTCCATTGATCATATTGTCTGACCATGATATATTACTTCCACTCTTGGTTTATTTTTTAATTTAAAAACATCAAAGATTCTTATCAAGTATCTCCAAATATTCCTATAATGAAGAATGAATTTCTCATGTTGACTAGGTACTGAGTCTTTTTATATTCAAATGCAAGATAGCAAGAGAATCTGTGACCAGGAGCTAATACAAGATTTGAGTAACTCTTGAAATGTCTAGAAGGGAAGGAATTGGTCAAAAGCCCATGTCCACATGGTCAGAAAGCCAAAAGAACTTTGGAAAACTGGGACGATCTCAGGAGTGTAGAAACAATTCCCTTCTATAGGTACAAGTGCAAGGTACATTTGCCCTCAGCCCATTGCAGTTTTGGAGACCAGACCTTGGCTTAGTAACAGCCGTATTTCCCAATGAACTCATAACCGACCATCCACCATCCAGTATCTCAACTAACAGAACACCACATGCTTCCCTCAATTTCCAGGTACAATTAGGACTTAATCAGAAATTGTTTCCTGCCCTTTTTTTTCACCACTGCCTTTTTCAAGTGAGATATACTGACCAGTCTTCTGCAGTTCTCCAGTTGCAATTGGGAAAAAAGTAAACCAATCAGATATCCTCCCTTTAAAAAATATCTTTCAATTAGGTCTTTTGTAATACATACAACATAACGAGATAGCCTTACCAATTCTAAAGAAATTGCTAGTGCATTTCATCAAAGGTACAATAATGGAAACATCGATTCACTCCTCACTGAAAACATCACTCTTTGAAGCTGCTGTTACCTTAACGCCAGCACTTTTCAATTTCTGTAGAAGAAAACAGCTACTTCTACACATGCATATCAGAGGGGGCTGTCGTCTGAAATAATATGTGTGTATTAATCTTAACTATACTTGTATCTTCACTTACTCTTGCATACCATCATTCTCTCCTTGGCTTTCAACCACCAAATTGCCTCCCAAATAAATAAAAAAAAAATCCCCACAGGTTAGATGACTGAGGATAGGTACTTTATAGCATCTCTGCAAATGTTGCCAAGGGCCCTAATATCCCTTCTCATACCATCTATTTAAAAGAAGGATTACCAGGCACTGGTTAGAATATTTATGGGTCTAAAGAACATTTAGCTTCATCTAGCAAACGATGTCAGCAAGAAGGAATACCTAAGGAATAATGTACCTGGAGATAGGCGAGTGTGATTAGGAAAATTCATCAACACCTACAATCACATTTCCAAATATTTTTACTAAGTGAAAAAGCAGCCCATCAAGTCTGGAAGGATTTTGATGGCATTATATCTACACAGTACTATCCACACAGTACTTCATAAGCACTGCTCCACAAGTTCTCTGTGCTTTGGAGATGTAACCACAAGATACCCCTAGATACACAACAGCCATCTCAAATTTGGTTTATTAATCTGTGTGTGTGTGTGTGTGTGTGTGTGTGTGTGTTTGTATCTCAGTATTGAACTTGTGACTGTGTGAACATCCTAGGTAGATGATCTAGCCCTTTATAGTTCTGTTTTTTTTTTTCCAGTCCTGGGGCTTGAACTTACTGAGCACTGTCCCCGGGCTTTCTTAAGGCTAGAGTTCTACCACTTGAGCCACAGAACAACTTCTGGCTTTTTTCTATGTATATGATACTGAGGAATCAAACCAAGGTCTTTGTGCATGCTAGGCAAGCACTCTACCACTAGGCCAAACTCCTGGCCCCAGTTCTGGATTTTTTTTGAAATGGGATAAGATCTTGCTTTGGGTCCAGATTGACCTGAAACTACAGTCCCCCTTGATTTTCACCTCCCACATAGGTGGAATGATAGACGTGTTCCTTCACAACCAACTGCTGGTTGTGAAAGAGTCTCATGGGCATTTTGCCGGGGCTAGCCTCAAACTACAATTCTTCCAAATTACTGCATACTAAGTAGCAAGGATTATAGGTATAAACCACTGATATCCAGTTCAGTTTTTCAAGTTCTTGGTTGGAAGACTTGGTTTGTCTTCGTGGAAATACAATTTAAATTTTGAGCTTCATATAAATATATTATCATCCAACCACCTAACAATCTTGAAATAATTTTACTGTTTTTTCCAATATAGCTGCAAAATCCCTGTTTATACTAAGTATCTAAACTCACAGACTATCTGACATTTGGCTAAGTCTCATACAATATCCACTTGATGCCATGAAAGAAATGTATTTGCAATGGTTTTCGCTCTGCAAATGTCACACTACTGTCCTTAGGGGATTGCATTAAGTACCTGGCTCCCACCATGAGGCTCTGTTAATGAGAGATAGAAAGGTTATGTTGAAATTATTGTTTAAAGGTGCTGACATCACATACATACACAGACCAACTCACGACCACAATCATACACAGGCAGACACCAAAGAGTATCTGTCTTCAAATCTAAGAAAGTAGAGAGACACTACTTCAAACAAGTTTATTGTGTAGTTATCTCTCTGCAAGCCAGTGCTTACAATTATCTGTGCCTTTCAGTGACTGATTCCACTATTACATAGTGGAACACTATTACACAGTAGCTTGGCATCTGTTCTAAAGTTCTGGGGATATCAGGAAATACACCCCCCCAAAAAAAGGCCAGTATAAATTCTCTTTTTCATAAATATAAGCTGTACAGTGGGTTTGTTTCAATAACATGAATTTATCACTACTTTATCCATTTAACAGACATTTGGAAATGAGATCTAATCATGAATCAGGGATGATGGCTTAAGAGCAAGGAAGTAGTAAAGATCCTATCCAGACTCAGATTTTTGCAACTAAATAGATAGAATTATAAAGAATACTGAAACAAAACCAGCAATGCTAGAAAAGGTCAGGAGTTTGTTTGGGGAATATGCTGAAGCTTCTGAAATACACAAGAGACAATGTCCAGTTCACAAATATTGATTTAGAGCTTTAGGAGTATTAACTGTGTTGGGATATCTTTTGAAATTATTTTTCTTCTTTTTAAAAAAAATTTTTATTGAAATGTATAGAAGAGAGAGTAGGTGCATTATTCTCACACATTGATACTCCTTCTCATGTTTTTATCCCTACTTCCCTCCCCTCATCCCCTCCCAATCATCTTGTTTTCCCCTCTTCCCTTTGCTATTTCAAATAAACAAATAAATGTATCATATTAAGTGAAGTAAGCCAGACCCAAAGGACCATAGGTTCAATGGTTTCCCCCATTTATAATAATTAGTACATCCTAGGACTCTCCTAGCA